>NC_083694.1:20144107-21394107 GCF_033118175.1 Dama dama | reverse complement strand
AAATTATGAAATGGAGAACCATATCTTCAGTATTCTGAAAGGAGGGTCTTAAAAAATTTTGTTGTCCTTATGAATTATAAACCAATTATAGGATATATAGTTCTGTTTGCTTTCCTTCCTCTTTTTTTGTTTTTGATTTTATTGTTCCTAGTAGTTTAATTCGAATACATTCTGTCTTCAGTCAATAACATTAGATGAAACATTTAGAAAAACATTGCATTGTGAGAATTTCCCTATTTTATATGCATTTACCATTTTTTTAAATGTTAATATAATTTTAGACTTAAAAAAGTACAAGAATAGAACAAGGAACCTTTTTTTCCTCCAATGCCTTTGAAGAACATACTGCAGATAATAATGCTTCAACACCCCAGGATACACCAATGTACATCTCTCTCAAGTAAGAAAACTCTATACGACCGCACAAGAGCATACAAATCAGGAAATACCCATCGATACAATTCTCCCATCTAATGCCCAGATCCCGTTCAGAATCCTACACTGATTGTTCCTATGTTACCTCTGTAGCTCAAGGATCAAAATCTAGGGTCATGCTTCATGCCTACTTGTCACGTCTGCCCAGTTTCTTTCAATGTGGAGTGGTTTTCTAGTCTTGCTTTCATAGGTTTGACCTCCGTGGAGATTACTTACTTGAAGAATGTCAAGGTTGTTTCTCGTGGTACCTCATGGCTAGATTCAGGCTCCATGTCTTTGGCAGAAGTAGCACAGAAATGATTTGTTGTTCTTCACTGTAGCCGATTGATTGGTGCCTGAGTTTTTTCCCCATTACTGGTGATCTAATCTTGAGTACTTAAGGTGGTTTCTGACTGCTTTCCTCACTATAGAGTTTTCCCTTGTGCATTTAACAAGCTTTTTGTGGGGAGATGCTCTGGGACCATGAAAGCATTCCACTCCGCATCAAACCTTCACCCACTGGTTTCAGCATCCACTGGTGCTTCCTGCCCAACTTGATTATTAGTAAGATGATGCCGGATGGTGACCATCCAATCTGCCACTCCTTCACGTATTACTTGGAATTTTTTTTTTTTGGTGAGATTTTTTTTCTCGTTTAAAAAAATTTATAGGAAAATATACTTAATAGATTATACTCTGTATTATTTTTCATTTTCAGTTTTTTTTCACATTAGCAATTTCTTTTTTTTTAAATAATAATTTCTTTTTATTATGTAACATTCAGTTCTTTTTCAGTTTCCCCTGGCTGCCTCAAAATTATCTTTATACAATTGGCTGG
Organism: Dama dama; assembly: GCF_033118175.1. Lineage (NCBI taxonomy): Eukaryota > Metazoa > Chordata > Mammalia > Artiodactyla > Cervidae > Dama > Dama dama. Next base: position 21,392,855 of record NC_083694.1, on the reverse strand, counting down.
CTTTGCATCATTTTCTGTTCTTAAAATTAAGCATATTTTCAAAATTAGTTTTATTGAGTTCTTTTTTATTTTTGGGTGAACATGCCTGAAGTTCACCAGTTTTAAGTTATAAATTGATTGACAGATATGTATAATGTATAACCACCACAGTTATGAAGTAAAATATTTCCCTCACTTCAGAAAATTTCCTCATAGAACTTCATATACATTGTGTGTGTGTTAGTCACTCGGTTGTCTCCGACTCTTTGCGACCCCACGGACTGTAGCCCGCTGGACTCCTCTGTCCACGGGGTTCTCCAGGCAAGAATACTGGAGTGGGTGTCATTCCCTTCTCCAGAGTTCATATACATTGGGTCATGTCAAATTATTTTGTGCATAGGATAATTTTTTGAGATTCATCTATCTTGTTACTTGTAATAGGAGTTAATTTAAAAAATCTGCTGTGTAGGGTTCTTTGCTATGGATACTCTAAAACTTAGATTACTTACTTTAGTGGTTAAATTGGCCCTGTTTGCCAGTGGGAGCCCCTCCGAGTTGGCCAGGGGGTCCTTTCGGCATATCTCTTACCATTCTTTGGGTACCTCTTGGTTTCCAGCACGGTGAAATTTTCCAGGTTTGTTTTATACCTTCTCTAGCACAGCCCTGTTCCCGGTGGACCATGGTATTTAGAAACCAGTATCTGGGTGCTAGTTGTCTGCTTTCGATAAATTAAGGACAAAGGATTAATGAATATTTAGTAAACTTTATAATATGTTGAGAGACAGATGACACCGTTCTTAAATTTGAGTTCTGGCCTGCATTAGACCTGCATGTAAAGCTTGACAGCTACATATTTACTCAAGGGCTTTGAGCTAGTTATTTAACCCCTCCGCACCTCAGTTTCCTTGTCTATAAAACAGAGATAAAGGTGCCTACCTCTTAAGGTTACTCCAAAGATTAAAAATGTTAATGAAGGTAAAGCATGTAGTACAGTCCTTGCCACATAGTAACCTCTAATGCTGTCAGTAGCTTTTATACAAGGTACTATTCTAATTTTTTCTTTTCTTCTGAGGGAGGGAAAGGTTCATTTCCATGTCCCCAGCTGGACACTGAGCATTTTCAAAAGCAGTTGGGTTATGCCAGGGAATGGTTTCTGGTTTGTTACTTCTCTAAGACCAGAATGCAGTTTGCATCTGCAGACTACCGGGAAAAAAATTTACTCTTCACAGTACTTAACATTGTTTTGTTGACTCATCCTTATTGCTTTATGATTCAGGTTTTAAATACTGCATTGTTTATAAAGAGAGAAGTCTTTTCATCTCATTATTTTTAGGAGCTTTGTTGGCAGTGGAACATGTGAAAGACAACGTCAGCATTTCTGTTGAAGAAGGGAAAGAGAATATTCTTCATGTATCTGAGTAAGTGTATCTTTGCTTTCGGTACTCAGCAGCATTTTTTAAATATTTAGAGTTAAATGTTGTATGCTTGTTTTACTTGGTAATGGGTAGAATATCCCTAAAAAGAAATATACTTTTCTTTCTTATTCTAAAAGAATTATATCCAACCAGCACAGCATTGTAAAGCAATTATCCTCCAATTAAATAAATTTCAAAAAAAAATTAATATCCAGAGACTTATATTTGTCAGCAAAGTATCTAATCACATGTATAATCTGTCAGAAAGAAACTGGAAATGTACAGAAAGATTTATGTACATGTGTTTTAATTCTTTTGTAATTCTGGTGGAAAATTGGAAGTTTAATGAAGTTAATAATAAGAGGAAATAAATTTGGTAAGTCCACAGCATAGAGTATTAGACATCTGTGAAAAAAGATTATGAAGAATTTCTAATGTGGATATGTTCATAATCTAATGTTAATAAAAAAGCAAGAAATATATGTGAAAGTGCATATCTCCAAAGAAAAAAACTGAAAAGCATACAACACCTTTAATAGTATTTCTGAGTTTTGGAGTTGTAGTGTGTTTTTTCCTTTTGACTTCTCTGTGTTTTCAAAATTTTCTATAATGAAGGTATACTGTATATTCTGTTTTTTTTTAAAATATTGTATATTCTTGATTAAGATGGATTATTTGCATCTCAGGTATATGGAAGATGGCATGCCCTTGGATTTACCTCTTTCTTTTGGAACTCACTGAAAAAAATTAAAAAGAAAAGGAAGGGAAAAAATTCTTTTGTTTAGCAAAACTGAGGCATAGACACAACCAGGTTTGATTCTTTTAAGGAATCTTTGCCAGATCATGGAACTTGAACCAGGTTGTAAGCAGGCTTCAAGGGTATCCTCAAGCAGGGTGCAGATATGGAAATGGTTTAAATGGTCTGTAATAAACTGACAGAAAGACTTGTATTGGAGAGGAGGCAGCATACAGAAAACACTCACTCACACACCCTGCTCCTCCCCGTGTCCTCCTTCCTCCCATTGTGGGTGCATCAGAATCTTGATTAGATCACTCTGTAGTGTTTACACTATGAGGATCCTATAAGTTGGAGTCACTGCTGAGCTACATATCATGATTGCTTTTCATGTACAATTTTTACTTTTCCATGGAATAGTTACTTGCTTTGTTTTCTTCTGAAATCTTTCTGATCCCTGTGTTTTCTGTGGGACCTCAGGAAGCTTGTGGGCATCTTCCTTTAGGATCCAGTATTCAGAAATTTCACGATAATATGCTTTAGTCTGAGTCCATTTTTCATCTGTTCTACTGGGTGCTTGGCTACTCCCTCTCATATGGAAACTTAGAAATCCTCTTTTGGGGATTAGAAAATTTTTTCTTTGATAACTTTCTATTTTCTCTTCTTTATGTGTATGTTGGGATTAGTATTCTTATTTTCTTTAAGGATCACCTTCATTTTCCATTTTTTTCCCCCATTTTCCTTCACTTTCTAGAGAGGTCTTCAACCTTATTATCCCATTTTTCTATTGAGTTTTCCTTTTTGCTGTTGCATTTTTCATATCTGAGAGTACTGTTACTTACTATCTAGGTAAAGTATCCTGTTTTTATTTTATGATTACAAACATAATCATACGTTTTTTTCACTGCTCAGAGGAAATTTATGTATTCCACTTTTAAACTTTTCCTTGATTTGTTCACTTTACATCTGTTTATTTTGGTCTCTATCTTTTGAGTTACAGGCTTTCTTTAAATATTTGGTAACTCTTGATGGTTTTCCAAGATTTTGACTGGGAGTTTCAGACTCTAAGTTCTGAACTCCAAGGTGGGCTGGTCATTTGTGAGCTTCACTCAGGGTAATCTGACTGAACAACTGTTCGTTTGAAGGAGCTTCTGGTGTTAGTATCCTTGGTTCTTTTCCTCCTGGGTAGATCAGATTGTCCAGAGAAGACTTCCAGTGTCCTGTTTGGAAGGTGAGGACGGGCTGGGACCAGCATATTTTGGAAGCTGAGGGTGGCACGAAGGCTGAGAATCTCAGCATCCAGTGTACGTTTATTCTCTTGTCACCTCTGTTGCCCAGCTTGCCACCGTGCCACATTGCCCCCAAGTCGAGAGACCCTCTGTTTTCATCTTTAGAGAATAAAGCTCCAGTTTTTGCCAGGACTGGGCAAGAAGAGTAGCCCAGCTGTAGAGAATAGGGGTTGGAGCTATCTGTATTTCTGGCTAATTTTTAAATAGACTTTTAACCAAGCCTCCTCATTTTAGTCCCTGGTTTTATTGATTTGTAAGTCTTTTGAAGATCCTGAAGTTTAAATTGGATTGGTTTTCAACTTTGTCCATTGTCCAGTTAAGATTCAGTTTTTTTAGGCCTGTTAACTCCATCTGCTTTCTAGCTTCTGAAATTTTATTGCTGTTGTCTCTTCTCCCTAGTCTCTCTCTCTCTTTTTTTTTTTTGGGTTTGTGTCTTTTTAAACATTTCACACAACAGTTTTGGTGAGGTTTGATCTGCTGTGTTTACCTGGAATTTGATAAAACTAGCTTCCTTATAACAGCATATCCTTGGCTTTATTGCCTTTATTTATTTTAAATCACTTTATTCTTGATAGCCCAATTATGTTTTTATATTTTCACCACTGAATAGACATGTAGAAACTAATAGTGAGAAGGATCAAACATCCTATAGAGGACTTCCCTGGGTACAATGGACAAGAATCTGCCTGCCAGTGCAGGAGACTCGGGTTCAGTCTCTGGTCTGGGAAGATTCCACATGCTGAGGAGCAGCTAAGCCCGTGCTCCACAACTGCTGAGTCTGAATGTGACAAGTATGTGCTCTGCAAGAGAGGCCGCCACGTTGGGAAGACCACACCACAACGAAGAGCAGTCCCTGCTCACAGCAGCTAGAGAAAGTCCGCTCACAGCAACGAAGACCCAATGTAACCAAAAATAGAATAAATGATTAATTAAAAAAGCCCAACAAAACACCATATAGAGAGTGAATTCACTGAAGTGAATTATTGGATTTAGCTGAACATCTCAAAACAAATTAGTGTTTGATAGAATTTAGAACCAACTAAATCTATTTTTTTCACTATAGTAGAAAATACTTGCTATATATAAGATTTCTATTTTTACACTTTTCACATGTCTCATGACTTACTGGTTTGCTAGAGCCACGGTGATACTTTGTCTCATGCTTATATTCCAGAAATGTGGTGTTCACGGACACAAACTCCATGCTTCGCTACTTGGCTAGAATTGCAACTACAGCAGGGCTCTATGGCTCTAACTTGTTGGAACATACTGAGGTAAGGAAGGAACATTTTCTTGGGTGTGTTTTGGTTTGGTCTGGTTTAGGCTTTCGCTCTTTTGGACTGTTACTCTATTTAAGGGTATAGGATAGTAACAGTATTAATCATAGACCTCGTTAGGCATTCTCATCTGACTTTATTTTCAGAAAGAAAGTCTTTGCTCCTAAGTTTCTACCTTCACCCCCATACCAACTGTCCTTTTGGGTCATTTAGTTCTCTCTTCCTCTTCCTGGAGTCCTAGAATTTCATAGCTGGATGTGACTGCATAGGTTATCTTATGCAGCTTTCTTACTTTACAAATGGGGCAGCAGGCTTTGAAAAGTTACATGGGCCCAGGGTCATACACATTTTCCTTTTTAAGTATATGCCTTATTTAATTAGCTATAGCAATAGTAGATTATCTTTCAATATGGCACTTGAGATGCCTTTTTTTTTTTCCTGTTTGCATTCAGCTCTAACTTTCCTGAATCTTATAAAATTCAAAATACAAAGAATAGTTTCCTAGTATTTACTTTTAAATTCTGCAAGTGGATAAATATGTTTGGCTGGGTACCATTTGTTGGGTTCAGTCAGGCTTGTCCTTCCTTCCTGCTTCCAGTTCTCATATTTTCCTTTTTCTTCCCTGAAGTGCCTCTTCACATTCCTGGGGGAAAAAAGAGAAAATATAGAAAAATAGCACAATATGTATTTAAGTGCCAATTTAGATGCCTCCAGACAATCACAATCAAATCCACGTAATGGTAAATTCTTTGATTGAGATAAGATAGGCACGGTTCTCACTGAAGTCGTTTGTTTGCTTGTTTGTTTAAGTCTAAACCCTGGGATGCATTTCTTTTCACAGATTGATCACTGGTTGGAGTTCAGTGCCACAAAATTGTCTTCATGTGATTTGTTTACTTCTGCAGTCAACGAACTCAATCATTGTCTGTCTCTGAGAACATACTTAGTTGGAAACTCCTTGAGCTTAGCAGATTTATGTGTCTGGGCCACCCTAAAAGGTATCAGTAATTCTTCTTGAAGAATTTCTATTTTAATTATTTAATATTTTTTCTGGGTCAGGAGTACACATATTTTTGTGTATATGAACATCTGTCTGTCTACCTGGTGGCCGTCACTTAGGATTTTCTGATGGAGGAGTGACCTCCCTGGCTACTTTCTTCCTAGCCAGTCACAAGAATTCCCCATCCTCTGCTCTCCGTGGAGGCTGACCCCGTCTAGCTGCCCGAAGCTCCTCTCTTGCCTGTGGAACTGTCCTTGCTCCTCATCGTTTATGTCAGCATCCCTCCTGCCTCAGCTATTGCTTGACTCCAATTACTTTGTCTCTGGTTGCTCAGTATATGGGTGAGGAGGGTGAGCTGGAGTTGTCTCTCTGAGAGGTCACTTTTTCCATCCTCTATGAGTGGTTTGCAACAGATCAGAATGTGGGGTTGATTGAGAGATAGAAAGAGGGCTTGAATTTTGTTAGTTTATTTAAAAGAAAAAAAAACCCTGCAACAAATATGCTAGAATGTTTCTCTTTAACGAGTCGGACGTGACTGAGCGACTTCACTTTCATTTTCACTGTTCAAATTTGGGTTATATAAGGATTTTTTTTTGTTAATATTCCCTAAGTTTTATTGACTGTGCCATGTTACTTGTGGGATCTCAGTTCCCTGACCAGGGATACTGAACCTGTGCCCTTGGCAGTAAATGTGCAGACTGCCAGGTAACTGCCTCTCTGTACCTTTTTGGTGGCTTAAACTTTTCTCTAGATTAAACTGTTATAATAACAACCAACTTAAAATGAAGGACTTTTTTAGTTACAACTTTTCATCTGTAGGTTTATGACATTTTTATCTACTTTGCTTTTTGAATTAATACTCATAAAAGGAAGGTAGCATCTTATAGAGGTAGCGTTGTGATGCTAAAGAGTTGCATAAACTTCTTCAGTACCATTTTTGATATTACATCTGAAAAAAAGAGCTACTTCTTGATGTTGATTTTTATTTTTTTTCTGTAGTTGATACACTTCAAGCTTTTCTTAATTATGGAATGTAATGTGGCCTAGTGTGTGTGGCGGTGGTGAAGGCAAGATTTAGGATTCATCCTAGGGAATTAAAATGAAAAAATATTTTAAATTAATATTTGTGAATTCTTAAAATATGTCAAGTGTTAGAAATCATTGCCATATAGACCCAGATTTTAAAAATTTCATTATAGAAGCACAGCTTTAAGCCATCTCATTTACTAAAGTTAACCATGACTAGAACTTTGCTTTTGATTTTTCTGATATATTGAGTGCTTTTAAAATTATGTTTGCTAATAGGAAATGCTGCGTGGCTGGAACAGATGGGACAGAACAAAGCTCCAGTTCATGTAAAACGCTGGTTTGGCTTTCTTGAAGCCCAGCAGGCCTTCCAGTCAGTAGGTACCAAGTGGAATGTTTCAGCGACCAAAGCTAAAGTGGTAAGCCTTTAAATTTTTTTTAAAATGCTGACATCTTGTCTTCCTGAGATCCTAAATCTGAGAAGAAAATTATGTTCATAGTTTTTTCCCCCCATCAGTTAAAAAGGATCTTCTTGGAAGAATCTGCTGTTGTTGAATCTTGCCTTGTCTTCACCTGCTTGACTATATTAAGCCTTAATCTTCATAATTATATTTCTACAAGATTGTGATCATCCAGTGTGTGTCCTCTAGGAAATCCCTTAGGAAATCCAAAGTCCATGTTACTAAAATCTCACTATTTTATAGCTATACCATCTTTTCTTCCTCGCAGGTCTTCTGTTCTCTGGTTTTTGAACCATTGTGACCATTGAGTCCTGGGCTTCTGTAGAGCCTTTTTGTTGATTCTGTAGGAAGATGTAACATAGAGAACAGTAGAAAAAGGTCCTCTTCTCCAGCTAGAGTTGCTCTGGTTTGATATGTTTTACATACTACGCATGTGTGGTCAAGTTAATTTTTCAAGGTTTTCTGATGCTGTAAAATTTGCAAACTACTGTCTGCTTGTATAAAAACACTAGAGTCATGTCAGTTGTTCTGCTAAAAATCCTCACTCTGCTTTCACCACTGTCCACCTCTAATTAGTCAACAAGTTCTGTTATTATTTCTTGTATTTGGAGATTGATTTTCTGTCTCCACTGCTGTTGTTTTTAGTGACACCTCATTGCCCCCTGCTTGTGTTAAGACCGCAGGCTCATCACTGAACTTTCTTTGGTCTCTTTTCTAGTTGAGCCTTCGCACTGTCCCAGGGGCCGTTTTAGAAAATTCGGAGAAGTAGCCCCATAGCCCTGAGGACCCCATTGCCTGAAACATAAGGGCCAGCACTATAAGGGCCTTCATGTTTGGCTCAGTCAACTCTCTAGGGTCGTGCCTGCCCACCCAGCATGCGTTCCAACGGGGCGCAGCTCTCCCGCCTTCGAGGCTTAGCTGCGCTGTTACTCCTTCCCTTAGAATGACTTCCCTGTACACTCTCCATCTGATACACTTCCACTTATTTTTTTGCGGTCCAGCTTGGTTCATGCCTCCTTTTAACATGATGACTTTAAATGCTGTTGGTTGACTTCAACTGATTTTGAGTCTCCAAGTGCAGGGACAATAATCTAGTCAGTTTTTCCTCATAACTGTGCTTGGTGCATAGTGGGTACTGAGTATTTATTCAGTGAATTGATTCTTAAACATGTAACCATGTAACTATTTTTGTTGTTGTTGTTTTGCTTTTCAGGTTCCTGAGAAAAAGCAAGATGTTGGGAAATTTGTTGAGCTTCCAGGTGCTGAGATGGGGAAGGTTACAGTCAGATTTCCTCCAGAGGCTAGTGGGTAAGCAAATATAAGTTACAATTGGATTCATCTAGTAGAAAAGCTTTAAGACAATTACCAAATATTTTATAAATCAGTAGGTTAATATATAGAAGAAAATTAGTAAGATTTTAATTTTCAGAGTTAAAATTCTAAATGTCTTAATACTTGTTCAATTATTGATACTTAATTTATAAAAATTTGTAGTTTTAGCTTATTAAATCAGTAGGAGAGATAGCATTTTAATTTCATTCCAGGCACGAGTTTTAATTTTAAGTAGAAAAATATCCGTTAATAGAAAGGGAAGTTATATTTACATTTTGAGATTTTTGGGGGTGTCCTTTAACAAGGGTTTGTATTTGTACTCTCAGCATTCCTTTCAGTTATCAGATGTTATGGTAGATTTAAGTTATTTTTTTCCCAAATAAAGCAGGTGGAGTCCTGAAAAGCCCAGTCTTACTCATTTCTTTCTGCTATTAGTAGGCAAAACCCTTTTCACTCTTGGCAGTCAGAAAATAATATACGGCTAGCTGGTTGGGGCAAAGGGCTGTTCTGGCTGGAGCCACTGGAGTGGGTCTGCCTGGGTCCTTGCCCAGCACCCACTACGGCTGAACGGTGTCTGCCTTTGCACATGCGTCAGCCTCTGTGAATCATGCTGGACAAGCTTTATGAAAGAACATTGCCAGTGAGGCTAATATAATAAAACGTCTTTTGTTAAAGCAGTTGGGAGTCTCCAATGGCTCAGCAGTTGAAGAATCTGCCTACAGTGCAGGAGACACAGGAGACTCGGATTTGATCCCTGTGTCAGGAAGATCCCCTGGAGAAGGAAATGACAACCCACTCCAGTATTCTTGCCTGGAAAACCCCATGGACAGAGGAGCCTGGTAGGCTACAGTCCAAAGGGTTGCAAAGAGTCGGACACAACTGAGTGACTAAGCGCACACACACAACCGAAGCAGTTAGCCTCAGAAGCTTAGCCCCTGAGAAAGTATTGTGCCGTATTTTATAAATCAGATGGGTTTTTTCCCCCACATTTTGTTGAATTTGAGATTTTGCATTCTATAGCCTAATTCTTACCCATCTGTGCTAAATGGAGTATGTAGACAAAAGGAAGTGGCAGATAAGGAAACAGTTCTATTTTAACTGTTCTTACTGTAGTTCTTCCCAAACTCTTTCATACGTGTCATTAATAGCAAAACCAGTTTTAGAGTTCCACAGTTTCTCTTTGCTGATTTAGGTGGTGAATAAAGGATAAGTCAGAAGGAGATGAAAGGCAAATAATGGTTCTGGAAAATACACAGACTGGATCATTAAATGACTGACCGATGGAGTCAGTCATAAATAGTCCTTATTCTACATTGTTTAATTCCCGCAGGCGTCCTGGGTCCCCACCACGCAGTACCCTGCCCTTGTGTTCTTGACGTGAGAAGTCAGGGTTGTCCTGTTGGTGCTGACTTGAACGGTTTGATGAAAGTTAGTTGTTTAGCCATAGTTACACTATTTGAACATTTTTACCTTTTGAGCTTTTTAATATTTTCTGTCACTGTCACTTCTTGGAATAGTGAGCTCTGCATTTTGCCATTTACTGTATAAAATACGTTTATTCTGAATTACATCAGCTTCAGAGTCCATGTTCTTGGCTGAATACAGTTTGGGGGTTTGGAATACAAGTCAGTGTTCAGGCTTAGAAACATTCAAAATCTTGATTATATTCCCTCATACTGCAAAACAGATTGTCTTTAATTCGTTTTTTCATCTTTTTTTTTTTCCTGTGTCATTCATGAAAGGCCAGAAGGCTTAAATTTTGCCTTTTATTTGTATTCCTATCTAACACATAGATAGATAGCACCTGTTATATGCAGATACTTAGTAAACACTTTACATGTAGTAACTTATTTAATCATATCAGCCCTGTGAGAGAGGCAGTTATTATCTCCAGTTTTACAAATGGTTTAAGAAACTGATTCATATGAGATTTTAGCAGCTTGCCAAATCCAAACCTACGCTGTCTGACTCTAGAGTCCATATGACTAAAATTATATGCCTATGTCTGTTATGTGGGAAAAGCCCAATATAGTATCAGTACTCACTAAATGCAGCGTGGAACTTATTTTCTTTAGGTCTCAGGTTGTCTGTTGAGCCAGTTAGTTGTCTTACGAATATTTCATAGTCCTGTTTGCTTTTTTGCAGGTTAGAATTGTACACATTTCAGATTCAGAAACAATATCTTTAAGAAAATACTTTAATTTCATTACCCCTCTTAAGATTATATGTAATTATTAGTCTTTTTTTTCCTCTTCATAACATGTTATGGGGTGTAACACTTTCAGTGAAAACTGCACAAAGTATTTCTGTTTCATTTTCAGAACTCACGTTCCTTTGTTTTGCTATTAAATAAACTTTAAATTTTGGAATAATTTTAGATTTATAGAAATATTACAGAAATAGTTTTAAAAAAAAAGTTCCCTTGTGCCTGTACTGAGTTTCTCTAATGTTAACATCTCTCATTACCTTTGTCAAAATTAATGCACCAATTTTGATATATTGTTAACCTAAACTCCATACTTTGTTGGATTTCATTAGTTTTTCCCTAATGTCCTTTTTCTCTTCTAGGGTCTTATCTGGGCTGCCACTTTTGGTGCTTTATTTTATGCAGAAAGTTTTGAATAATCCTAAATGCATTGCATTGTCCTTGTCTGCATTAACCTATGCATATAAACCCTTTATCATTGAATCATTGATCTAGAATGCTGCATGAGTATCTTTAAAAATGATTGATTTTAGAAATGATATAAAGACATACAAGGAGTTGTACTTTTCCCTCCTCTCTTGACATCAGTTGAGATCAGAGGTGTGCATGAAATTAGGTGACTTGGAATGGTGCAGTTGTGGTTGCTATTACTGATGAGAAGTATTCTCTAAAGTCGTGGTATAGAATGTTGCTATTGCCCACTTGACTGATAGAGGAGGATGTTGATATGTGATATTATTAACCATGCCTCTAATTTGTTTTATTCTATGTGATGGTCAACTGCCCATAGAACAGAATACTGTTTTCATAGATTGTGATCCGTGGAATGTTGGTACTGGATGAAACCTTCGAGATCATTTAGTTAAAATCTTTTTGTTTTGGCTTCTGAGAAAACAGAAGCCTAGAAAAAAGTGAATTGGCTTTCCTGAGGCTTCCTAATTCTCATGTGCTTTTTTATTTAATTATCACAGCAACGGTGGCATCCTCAGAGGGGCCTCTGTCTTCTGTGTGGAGAGCAGGTGTCCAGTTTTCAACTGCATCTGGTCTTATTAAAGAGACATACTGCCGGGTAGCGCTGCAGTACTTTTGGAAGCAGTTTTCCTGTAACTCAGTTACCTTTCGTTCCTCAGTAAAAAAGGAAAATGGAGATTAGCCTTAAGGTTTAATGTTTGTAAATAACTTGCTCCTTTGTCATTTTTTACATATGAAGTTGTTTCTTACAGTAATTTACTAAATGTTGTAGTTTTTTTTTTTCCCTTCCTCAGGGTCAGATTTTCTATTACAGTATTTCTTGTTAGCAACTAACATAAGACTGGAATACCAACTAGAAGGATTTTTGTTTAGTTCTCATCTCCTCGAAAAGGTTAAGTTTAAGTATTTAGCTAAAACATGTTAATGAGTTTCTTTGTAAAATGTTTTTGTTTTAGTTACTTACACATTGGGCATGCAAAAGCTGCTCTTCTGAACCAGCACTACCAGGTTAACTTTAAAGGGAAACTGATCATGAGATTTGATGACACAAATCCTGAAAAAGAAAAGGAAGATTTTGAGAAGGTAATTAAAGGTGTAGTGATGACCCTTTGTCAGTAAAGTTAATTAAAATTAGAGGGTGACCTGATAGCCTCATGGTGTGAAAATAAATTTTGTTCTCATAACTTCTTCTTTTGCTCTTCTGTTAAAATATATATTTGTCTGAGGTTTAAACCAAGAATTATTCAGTTCCCATATGAATAATCTTCAAACTTCAATTTATCTTTTTTCTCTTCAACTGTTATAAAATTTATTTAAGTGCTACATTTTCTTACAAGTATCACTTTCTTAAATGAATTGGTTTCTAGAGTCAGATTTCCTTTTTGTCATATAGTTTTATAAATGAAGCAAACACTAAGTAGGTATTGGAAAATGTGATGGTTTCCTAGCCTCTTATATCGTCTATTTAGAAGCACTGTATTATATTCAAAAAGAGGGCGAATAATTGTCAACACTGCCAATAATAATCAGCTTTTCCAGAATAAATGGAAAGCACCATGAGATCAGCTTTCTCAGCTGAGAACTTGGAGGCTAGTATAACGAATTTCTCTCTCCCTCTCTCTCTCTCTTTTTTTTTTTCTTTTTCTTTTCTGGTCTAATATCATACAACTTCCACAACCATTTTCAGGCTCTGTAAGACTGATGGTGTATTATTACATTTGTCCAAATGCAGTATCAAGGATTGAAAATACACAAGAAAATAACAAAAGATAAACTGATGATTATTTTGGATTCTACTGCAGGTTATATTGGAGGATGTTGCAATGTTGCATATCAAACCAGATCAATTTACTTACACCTCGGATCATTTTGAAACTATAATGAAATATGCAGAGAAGCTAATTCAGGAAGGGAAGGCTTATGTCGATGATACTCCTGCTGAGCAGATGAAAGCAGAGCGTGAGCAAAGGATAGAATCCAAACATAGGAAAAACTGTAAGGCTTATTTAGTGTTCTTTATTTTAATTGATTATTATTCTTGTATTCCGCTTCATCAGTACAAAATTTTTTTATAATGAAAGATTTTGAAACACATTTGGGAATATGTTTCATACATTAATTCATCTCTTAGAAATCTTTTCCCTTTCTCTGCCATCTTTAGATTGTTACTTAGTTGCATCACAAGTGCATGTGAAGTGTGTGTGGTCTCAGGGACTCGCTTGTTACCTGTAGTCTTTTTTTTTTTTTGTAGTCTTTTGCATTGCTGTTCAGTCCATGTGAATGATTTCTTCTGCAACTTTTTGTGGTTCTCTCAATTTAAATATTTAGTCTTTCTAATTAGAATGTTTGATGGTAATGTTAGCCATTCCCAAATCTTCCTGTCAGCCTGTAAGTGTGAAGAGTCTATGTAAGCTTCATGCTACCCTGTGTCTGAAATACCACTTGACAAAAAAAGTTTGTTATTACTTATTGCTGAGCTTCTGAGTCTGGTTATTTTTATTGTGTAATTATGTTGCAGAACATCTTGAGTGTTATATTTAGGAAGTATAGTAGTAAACTCAAATTGTTACAGAAGTCTGTCTTTCTCTCCCACCTCCCCATTTTACATTTCTTTACATTTTCAAAAATAATTAGCAACTGGACTTTTAGACCTAACTTGATTCTTTGAGAGCTGATAATGTGTCCCTTGTATCTTCAGTAGTTTCCACAGAAGAATCATTGTATAACAGTTCTTTCTTACTCATGTGAGGCATATGAGTTCTAATATAGATAAGACTGTAGTCACTGGGGATATGTAGAGATTTTTCCCCCCTAGGATAAACTTCTGTCACTCTCTGTTTTCTGTCATCTCTTTTTTTTTTTTCCGAATATTAGAATAGCCTGCTTTTCTGTGGAATGGCCAAAGGTGCTTTTGGGAAGCCCACTAGCTCAGGCTCTTGGCCCAAATTGTGTTCTTTAGATGGACATGGGCTGCAGCACCAGCACCTGGTCTGGGTCAGACCAGTGTGTCCGCTGGGCATGAGGTGGCAAAGGAATAGAATGCTTCTGCTTCAAACACCCAGTGTTCAATTTGAGGAGGGGCTGGCCAGCTGTGCCATGATGGGGACGTGGGAGAACTGGATAAGAGAAACCTTCAGGTGTCAGCCATCCACTCTTACCCTTCACCAGTACTATATTAGTGGAATGTGTTGGCTTCTGAAATAGAGCGTATTCATGTGTTTTGTGGGACTTCTTTACTAAAAAAAGAAAAAAAATGTTTTCACTTGGTCAGATACTGGAACCATTAAGTACTTTTGAACTAGTGGGGTGTGCTTATAAAATCAGAATGTGAAAATTTTGTATCAAATTAGAAGACTGCTAAAATAATTTATTTTCAACCAGATTAGCAATGCTAATTAAGTAAACTGTAGTATAACTCTCATTTTATAGCTGTGGAGAAGAATCTGCAAATGTGGGAAGAAATGAAAAAAGGAAGCCAGTTTGGTCAGTCCTGTTGTTTGCGAGCAAAAATTGACATGAGTAGTAACAATGGGTGCATGAGGGACCCAACACTTTATCGCTGCAAGATTCAGCCACACCCGAGAACTGGAAATAAATACAAGTAGGTGTATTGCTTTCATTATGCTCAGTGGCTTCTGTGCTTTTGCTTTGAGGCTCTCTGTAAACACGGAGATGTGATGTAAACATTACGTTCTTTCCATGGTATACATTTGCTATTACAGAAATATGATTATAGAATTCACGGCACCAATATCCAGTTGTTTTTTAAATTGCAAATTAGCTTTTTTGTTTGTTTGTTTGCTTGAATGTTGAGTAGCTGATTCATTGTCCTCAAAGTCTGATAAAAAGTTTTGATGTACTTTGAATATTATGACTCATAACACCTGTTGTTTTAAGAAATTCTTATTTTGTAAAGAATTATGTTTTAGTATTGTTGCTTATAATGTCTAAGAGGAAAAGGGTAAAATTCTTTACTGATTTTCAAAAATACTCTTTTTCTAGTGTTTATCCGACATATGATTTTGCCTGCCCCATAGTTGACAGCATTGAAGGTGTTACACATGCCCTGAGAACAACAGAATACCATGACAGAGATGAACAGTTTTATTGGATTATTGAAGCTTTAGGCATAAGAAAACCATTTATTTGGGAATACAGTCGGCTGAATCTCAACAACACAGTACTGTCCAAAAGAAAACTCACGTGGTTTGTCAATGAAGGACTAGTAGATGGATGGTATGTTTGCTATTACCTAGAATTGAGAGGAAGTAAGGACGTAGTGTGTCACTCATTTTAAACTGCTCGGAGGTTTGGGGAGGATGGATGGGAGGGTTGAAATGGGTATACCTGTTGGGTTTCTGGTCCTTCTCTTTCTTTTATCCAGTTTCTCAGGTACTCTTCCGTTTTGTTTTAATGCTGCAAACATGGAGTGCCCATGTTTGGGACTAGAAAAAGTTTGAAAATCTCTGAATGAAGTCTGTCAGTTGAGTCAACATACTTACAAGCCTAAGAATATTTTTTTAACCCAAATCAGCTAGAATGTGTGTGTTTTTATTAGCATCATGTAATAGTGACACATATTAAGTATATATTGAATAATGTATAATTTTAGATAATTACTCTGGAGCAGAATTTGTTAAAGGGCAAGTTTACCTTGGGCCCCATACAAAGGGTGATATTGCAAGCTTACTGAAAATTGCAAATCTCTACAGAATATTAATTAACCAACATGTATATTTTTTACAGCCCAGAAGACTTTATAAATTGCATTTGGACATGAATGCCAAAATAACTGTCTCTTATCTGTGTCTCACGGTCATATGTAGAATAGAGACCTTGAATGTTTGCTAAATGAAAAGCAAATAAGAATGTTGTAATGCTTGGGTTTTCTGTATTTGAAGATGTCACCTATGTGTCTTTTTTCAAATGTGCTTTTGCTGTTTCCAGTAGTACCATTTATTTTACTTAGTAATAATTGACTAGTAATTAGTGTTCTGCCTAATTATTATAACCAGTTCTTAGTTCAGATATTTAACAAACTGAACATAATATTCAGAAAGGTATTTTATACTCTCTGCACCTACATGTTGAAAACATCTCCTGGGCTCTTAAAACGTGCCTGTTTCCCAGGGATGACCCCCGGTTTCCTACGGTTCGTGGTGTGCTGAGAAGAGGGATGACGGTGGAAGGGCTGAAACAGTTCATTGCTGCCCAGGTGAGTTAGGGTTTCTTTTCCAGCCTCTCTGTTTGGATTTCCTAAAGGGTTTACTATCCTTTTGGTCTTTATTCCTGTTGTTCTGTCTATTCCTTGCTTGTTCCTTACAATGCAAGAACAGAGTGTTTTTGAAAGAAATAAAATAAACACCAATAATAGTGGAAAACTGATAATGTCCTAAACACCTATGCTAAGGTTGGACAGAGGCAGCTGTGGTGTTTCTACCCGGTGAAGTATGTGACTGTTGACGCTTAACTGTTCAGGGTAACCGGGTTGGTTTGTACACGCTTCAGTTTTATATTCCAGTGGAAGTAAACTTGTAATCATTGATTGGGTTTATTTTCTAGCTTGCTTACCGTAAATATTCTAGTTAATACTTCTTGCCCTTCAAGCCATTTTTTAAATTGTTTTTCTAGGGTTCTTCACGTTCAGTTGTGAACATGGAATGGGACAAAATTTGGGCATTTAACAAAAAGGTACATGTTTTGACTCTTGGTCCTCTTTTTCTCTTGTCTAACTGCTAAATAATAGAATACATGTAGAATTCATTCGTGTGCTCATAGTAGTGAAAACTTTGTGAAGAATATTGTAATTTTGCAGATTTTCAGGAAAATGGAATGTTTTACTTTTTTAAACATGTAACGTGCATTAAGCTTATAAACTATACCAAACAAGTAACAATGATCAAAACGAACAAACTTGGGAGTATTAGGGAATGGTAATAGTTTTTTCCTTGAATCTTTTTTGAACACTTTGCATTTCATTTTTCTGCTTTCAAGCTGCGAGCTCTCTGTAAGAAGGTATTACTTAATGCTTTTATTTGCCTCACTTATTTAGCACATAGCTTTTAGCATATTACATGTTATAACTTGAGATGTTATACAGCTTTGAAGCACAATCACATTTATATAAGGGACTTGCTTATACAAACCCACTGAAAATGCATTATTCCTAGTGAAAAAACATGTCCTCTAGTTTTCTTAGTGGCAAAGGGAAGACTTGGCTAACTCTATTCTGTTCCCTTGTGTACTCAGAGGACATAGTTTTAAAGTTACATGTTTCATTGAATTATATCAAAGGTTTGTTAACTATAATTCCTGTGTATCATTGAATCTAGCTTTAAGAAAAAAACTGTCTTGAATAAAAGTCAAATGAGGAATACTGCATATTGACACTGTTAATTGGAAGCAGATGCTTAGACGCTATAATAAGGCAAATCATTAAAGTGCCATGTTTTAAACTATGGTTTCTGTGATTGTGTTCTGTAAATTCTTTTTTTTTTTTAATTTGTATTGCTGCTTGATTGTGCTGATGCCTTGCTTCAAAAAATAGATGCTTGTCTCGCATGTGTCTTGAATTTATTTTATTTAGTCTTTTGTGTTTAGTCAGTTTTTGGGTACATAAGGGAATTATTAATTGGTTTCTTCTGTTGCTGCAGTTACTAATAAATACACTCAAAATTAACAGGCAAAGTTAACATTGGTATTTGTTACATTAATAACCCATGTCCACTTGGGTTCAAATATGAGAAATACACTTCACTACAGGCCAATAATTCTGTAGGGTCTGTTAAGTGAACACCATATTCCCCTATCTTTCCTTCTATTTTCTCTCCTTAGATAAATCACATTCAGCTCTTTCAGACGATTTCTTTTGGTATTGATTGCCCGTATCTCTAAATGATGTGTGTGTTGCTCCTTCTTGATTTTTGTTTGTTCGTTCGTTTTAGGCATCATCACAATGGAAGATGAGAATTTAAGTGGTCTGCTTTTTCTCATAACTTGTTGGCTTTCTTGTGGCTAATTGTTTCATTTTGTTTCCCTCATTTATTTCATTTTCTCATCCTGTCTTCGACTCTCCACAAGCTGTCTAAATTTTCTGCCAGAATGTTCACACGCCTCAGGTATTTTTTCACCCTGGAGACTTCTCTGCCAGGGCCTTCGGGGCTGCGCACATCTGACCCAGATGAGAGAACTGCTAACTTCTGAAGCCCCGCCGTCTTCACAGGTCCTTCTTCCTCCTCACCCTGGAAATTCCCTGGGCTTTTGTTCTAAGCTGGGTCACCTGGTTCATGGGTCTTCCTTTTCTTTTGATTGCCTTTTTGCTTTGCTGTACTATATCCTCTGTGGCTCCCTGGGAAGGGGAGCATGGGATGAAGATTGTTGAGACAGTGTACAGGATCAGCTTCTTCACTTGGAAATTTCACAGTGATGTGCCTTGGGCTGGGTCTGTTTTCATTCATATGCATTGGAAGAACATGTGGCTTCCAGAATGAAAACTCATTCTTTCAGTTCCAGGAAATTTTCTTGAAGTCTATTTTTTTTTTTTTCTCTACTGTTTTGTCTGTTTTCTCTCTGAAATGTTTCTTGAGCACATGTTGGGCCTCTTGGACTATTTCTCTAGTTTCTTTTGGCTCTCCTTTCTGGTAGTTGTACTCAGCCCTGTCTTATCAGCTTCTGTTGAGGTTTCAATTCATGCTCTCCTATTTCCAAGATTTCTGTTTTGTGCTCTGAATTTTCAGAATAACTACTTCCTGTTCCTATTTCATGGTTGTAATATTATCAAATGGTATTTTTTCCCCATGTAACATCTCTTTTCTCCAGGTTGTTTATTTTGGTTTTTCTTTGATATTAAAGGCATTTCTCAGATATCTGGTGAGCCTTGGTTATCTGCTCATCTTTAACACGTTGACTGAGAGAGGGTTTGGAAGCCATAAGAGAAGACTAGGCTTGTCAGCTGTACCTCACTGTAAGCTAGTCTGGTGGGGCCAGTTAGTTGAGAAGTCTCCATTTCAGTAACTTTCTAACTTATCTCTTGGACTAGGCAGTTTTTCCAGAAGAATTTCTTTCAGTTAAGCTGCCAGAAGTGTGAAGGCCTGACTGCCAGGGTTTTGGAGCTGACTGGGGGAAGACTCTGGGGCCTTGATACCTAATATCACACCTTTTCTTAATACTCTGGGCTTAGTGCAGAACCCTCACCTTCAGAGGAAGAGACTCGACTCTTTGGAGTAATTTGAAACCACTGATCCAGAGATTTTGAAAATTGTGTGCAATTTTAGACTGAAAAAGACTTAACATTTTTTTGTTTTTTATTTTTGGCCCTGCTGTGTGACATACAAGATCTTAGTCTCCCACCCAGGGATGGAACCTGTATGTCCTGCATTGAGAGCATAGAGTCCAGCATAACCACCGTACTGCCAGGGAAATCCTAAGACTTTAAAATTTGCTAGTCAAGACTTCTCAAACTTGTCTGATCCTAACCATCCTGTGGAATGCTTGTTTAAAAACAGATTTCTAGACTTGACCTCAGATCATTAGAATCATAGTCCTTCGGGGTTAAGTGGCCTAAAAATCTGTGCCAGCAGGCTTCCTTGGTTGCTCAGTGGTAAAGAATCTGCCTGCCGATGCAGGAGACACGGGTTTGATCCCTGGTCTGGGAAGATCCCACACTTGTGGAGAAGCCAAGCCCCTGTGTCACAACTATTGAGGCCCTGCTCTAGAGGCTGAGATCCGCAACCACTGAAGCCTGCATGCCCTAGAGCCCGTGCCCAGCAAGAAGAGAAGCTGCTACAGTGAGAAGCCCATGCACCACAGCTAGAGTAGCCCCCGCTTGCTGCAAGTAGAGAAAAAGTCTGTGCGGCAACCAAGACCAGCACAGCTAGTAAATAAATACACACATACATACATACATACATGCATGCATACATGCATGCATGCATGCCAGCCAGTGCCCTACCTAAGTGATCGTTGTTAGTCAAGTGTGAGAAACAGTCTTCTGCTCTTTGTCAGTTGAAGGAACTGAACTGCACTGAACTGAAGTGAGTTTCTCAGGTTGGGTCAGCTAGATTTAACAGCTTTAAAAGGAGAAATTGTATCTTACTGGCTTAAGTACTAAACTGAGTAGTCACAAATTAAATCTGTGATCATTCTTACCCAGTAGATGCTGAAGGAAGGAACCCCTTAACCCACAAGGATAACTTTAAAACCTCAGGGAAGGATAGAATGAAACAGTAAGTTTAGAAGGAGGCTGATGTTGATGTACTGGCATGAAATGTTAATATAAGCAGGTAAGGAGTAGCAATCAAGATGAAGTTAGATGGCTTTTCAAACTTTTCTTTCTGACCCTCTGCACATGGTTTTTTCTCTAAGTACATCAGAGTTTTACAGAGAAGCAGAAAAATGCTCTCAAAGCAATCAACAACAGCACAATACCAGCCAAACAATAGCAACAACAAAAAACCCAATATAAACTCAAGCAGAACCAGGTTTAATTAGCCATACCACTATTTCCTGCCTCCTTTTAATGGGAAAAAAGTGACTTTTATTACTTTACTTAGCTATTTGACTTGTCGTGTGCTTCTGTCTACATTTTTCTTGCAGATGCTTTATCTAAGTACTGCTGTTGTGATTGGTCATCATGGATAATTTTAAATTGAATAGGGAAGTGAGAAAAATGCATCAGATCCAGAAGGGGATGCTGCTACTGTTTTGGTGGTAGAGGAAGTTAGAATGTAGTGGTTACCACCATTCATTCATTTCACCTGTAAATACGTATCCATTTCGTGTATGTTCCAGGCCCTTGCTAGGTACTGGGAACACCGCGGTCCCTATATATGTGTGTGTGTGTATATACATATATATATGTGTGTGTGTGTATATATATGTATATAGCATGCAGACCAGGAGAAATATCGCGTTTACTTTTAATCTGTATAATTGCCTTATTATAGTGACCTAATGCAATTTGCTTTTGATGGTGGTGTGTCGCCTAACACTGCTTATAGAAAATATCTCTATTCCTTCACAACAGTCTTCTCTAACAATACAAAATGGAGTATCACATTTACCTGTAGGATTGCTATATCATCCCACAGGATAATTTTGCTTTCTAATACCAGAGTTAAAAAGTTATATTCAAAATTTTTCTTCTCATATTATGCTTTAACTTTTGGTTTCTTTTCACTTGTCGGTAGTTTTTCTTGGAGAGGAACTCTAAATCCTTCAGGTAGTCTTTGCTTATGATTATTTTTTTTTCCCCTACTTGACAGCTTAAACATTAGATAGCAGTTAGCAGGTAAACCAAAAATTAGTAAATGCAGTAACAAAGAATACCAGTTAGTAGTCCTGTGCTATTTCTTATTTTATTGATTAAGTTTTAAAAAAATGTGTGACTGTTTTAACACAAGGATGCCTTTGTTGCAGGTTATTGACCCAGTGGCTCCACGATACGTTGCATTACTGAAGAAAGAGGTGGTCCCAGTGAACGTCCCCGAGGCCCAGGAGGAGATGAAGGAAGTCGCCAAACACCCAAAGGTCTCCCTACAGTTTCACCAGTGATGTCCTGTCTGTTAAAAAAGGAGCAGGATAATCACAGGGAAAATGTGCTGAGGTGGCAATAGTGTGACTTGGGGATAATTTCTATCCAGCATCATTTGTCAGGATTTCACACTAATTTTTAAGTTTTTTAAAATTTTTTATTCAGTTGTTAAAGGTTGCTTTCTATTTATGGGCTTCCCTGGTGTCTCAGATGGTAAAAAAAAATCTGCCTACAGTGCAGGAGACCTGAGTTTGATCTTTGGGTTGCAAAGATCCCCTGGAGAAGGGAATGGTTACCCACTCCAGTATTCTTGTCTGGAGAATCCCCATGGACAGAGGAGCCTGATGGGCTATAATCCATAGGGTCGCAAAGAGTCAGACACGACTGAGTGACTAACTTTTTTTGTTTACAGTTACTAGAGAATATTGGCTGTATTCCCCATGTTGTACCTCCCTGAGCTTCTCTAACACCTATTAGTTTGTACCTTTCACTCCCTCACCCCTGTGTTGTCCTGTCCCGGACATGTTTATCTGACTTATTTTGCTTAGCATGGTGCCCCTCATGTCCATCCATGTTGCTGCAGATGACAAAATCTTTTCTTTTTTATGACTGAATAGTATTCCTGTGTGTGTGTGTGTCTGTGTGTCTGTGTGTGTGTGTGTGTGTGTACATGTACACACCACATTTCTTATCCATTTATCTGTTGATGGCATTTAAGTTGCTTCCATATCTCTGCAATTGTAAGTAATGCTGCTATGCACATTGGGGTGCGTGTATCTTTTCAAGTTAGTGTTTTGGGTTTTTTTGGATATACCCAGGAGTATTGCTGGGTCATATGGTAGTTCTGTTTAATTTTTTGAGAACCCTCCATACTGTTTTCCACAGGGGCCGTACCAATTCACATTCCCGTCAACAGTGTGCAGAGGTTCTCTTTTTTCCACATATTCGCCAACATTTGCTATCTGTGTTCTTTTTTTGATCATGGCCATTCTCAAAGGTGTAAGGTGATATCTCATTGTGGTTTTGATTTGTATTTCCCTGATGATTAGTGATATTGAGCATCTTTTCATATACCTGTTGGCCATTTGCATTTTCTATTTGGCACAACATCTGTTTGCTGCTTCTGTCCATTTTTAAATTGGCGTTTTTGTTTTCTTGATGTTGGACTGTATGGGCTGTTTGAGAATTTGACACTAATTGAAAAGTAATTGATTTTGTGGATTTCTCACTGAGGAAGTTTATTCTAGTAGTAGAGTTAATCCTGTCCACAGCACATCACGCAGAACCGTTACACTCAGTCGGTGCCTATTTTTTATTTTGTCGAAATAGCACATTAGCGTATAACAAGAATTTATTTCTTCCTGGAGATGTTACATAATCCTTGCTCTTATCTCTGTGTGAAAGCTGAGATACAGTTTTTATTAACTGGGTTGCTCACTATTACCTTTGCCTTTAAGCCAAAACATTTGACCTAGTAGTATTGAATCACAGCTGTGTCCAGAGTCTATCACACAACCATTGGCTCTGATTTTGAAAATATCAGTGAAGTGAAAATGGTACCTGTTTGTCTACATTGTGACTGTAAACCTTACATACAAGTAGCAGACAGTCTCTCCTAGTTGAGCCATGGTTGTTGTCTCACGTGGTCATGACTGCTCGGTTGATAATCTTGAAGCAAAAATAGATACTTTCGTTCCAGTTTTGTGAGTTGTCTATAAATATCCTTGTTATATAATGAAGCTTATGTCCGTAGACTAACTCAGTCATACACTAATCTGCTCATAACTATGTTATGCTCATAGACTAACTCACATACAAGATAATATGCTTCATTGTTGCTGTTTAGTCACTCAGTTGCATCCAATTCTTTGAGACCTCCTGGACTGTGGCCCGCCAGACTCCTCTGTCCATGGGATTTCCCAGTCAAGAATATTGGAGTGTGTTGCCATTTCCTTCTCCAGGGAATATGCTTCATGAAGAGCTATAAATGTTCTAAGTTGTAGCTTTACGATTGCCTTTCTCTGTATAACATTAGCTTTTAATTTTGAAGACTTTGTTTAATGATATGCCTAATAAGACTTGGGGAATGCATGTCTCTCTGTGTGTGATTGATTGATTTGGCTTTACCTTTGCCTTTTTTATCTGATTGGTTCAACCAGGTGAATGGTGGTTCCTGATAGGTCATATCGCCCACTACAGTTAGCTTAAATGTGGAGCTAACTTAATGTTTTAAAATCAAAATGGTGATAATAAAGCTTTTAAGGGTGCTTGTTTGTTAAATTGATAGTTATAGTCAGATAGCTTAGTTAATAGTTACAGAAGAAGTAGTAATAAAGAATAGGTAATAGTTAAGTAATTGATTAGAAAGCATTGATGAGTGTACCACCCAGTTTGACCTGTGGAATTTTCATTATCATTTTCCTCACAAAATGTTCTATATTTAGCCTATCAGTATTCTGTTCTGAGCCCAGAATAGCATAAGTTGTTACAGCATACAGATATTCCTCAAGGGCATTGGTTCATTCAATGAACAGTTATTAAACACTGGTTATTTAAGATTTATTTGAAGGATCTTCTTATACTTTTTTCTTTTGATTTTGCTCAAACAAGAATCTGAAATTTAACCAATGTAGCATTCTTTTTATTCCCCATGTCTCTTTTCTTCATATAATATATACTGAAATGGCAGAAAGTTTATCTTTCTTAACGTGTATACTGCTGTCCTTAAAATTCGTCTCCTAAAATGTGAAACATCTGTGGTTTCCTGCTAGGATGACATCTGTTCCTGTAATATTCTACAGCCACTGATGAGAAATTACTTTATTTTCCCCTTTGCTGCAAAAGCAGTGAGATTTTTGAGTCTAGCCAAGCAGATTCTGGTTGGAGGGACACAGGGAAGTACTGCTTCAGCCCTAAAAACAAAGAATGAGTGTTTTAGGCTGGACGTAATCTTGGGGCAGACCACCTCATCTGACTCAATTACATTATTGCGCAGGCATCTGCCCCAGGGTCATTTAACTGGGAATCAGATTGATACAGAGGACCTCTGTTTGTGTGAAGAAATAAAATGAATGAATATAAATTTGCATACTGAGTTCAATAGTTGAATGTTTCAACCGACACACTCTCTTTTTATTAATCAGAATCCTGATGTTGGCTTGAAGCCTGTGTGGTACAGCTCTAAGGTTTTCATCGAAGGTGCTGATGCAGAGACATTGTCAGAGGGTGAGATGGTTACATTTATAAACTGGGGCAACATCAACATTACTAAAATACACAAGTAAGAACTTTTTGTTTGTTTTCAAATAAATATGGGAGAGAAGTGTGTGATGTTTATCGATTTATTGACAATTACTTAATTCAGGCCCATTCATGAAGCTGGCTATCAAATCTCCCCATGCATAGATGCTGCAAATTCTGGACACATTAAGTTGTTTTCCCCGTATATGTTTCAGTATATTTATAGAGTATCAGGGTACCTTTTGCTTGTGATGTTGGAAATGACTACTGTGCTTAGTCACTCAGTCTTGTCCAGTTCTTTGCAACCCTGTAGACTGTAGCCTGCCAGGCTTCTCTGTCCATGGGGATTCTCCAGGCAAGAATACTGGAGTGGGTTGCCATGCCCTCCTCCAGGGGATCTTACCAACCCAGGGATCAAACCCAGGTCTCCTGAATTGCAGGCAGATTCTTTATCATCTGAGCCACCAGGGAAGCCTGAAAATGACTACATGTAGATATAAAAAATAGTTCTACTATTTAGGGCCCCCCTTTTATTATCTAATTCTCAGTATACAATTACATGATAGGAGAGATCCTTGGGACAGAATTTGTATATATAGCATTCTTTATCCTAAAATCTACTTTAAATTTAATTAGCTTGCCAGTTACTATAGTGGGACATAGTATGTTAATATTAATTTAGTAGACTCTTAAATCTCAGTTGTCCCATCATTACATATATTTCGAGTAATTGCTAAATGTTTTGAAAACAGTATTTTGACTTTTTTAATGCTTTACTTCAGGTGACTTTAAGATTCATAAACATGTTCATGTTCTTTATTGAATGTATGTGGGTCTGGCATTTACTACTGTCTTGATAGCAGGGGTTATACTTTATTCATCTCTTAACTGGTTCATGTCTGGTACCTACCAGAAACTCAAAAAGTGTTTGATTGAAATTTTTCCAAAGAAAATTCCTTATTTATTACAGGCATAGAACAAAATAATGCACTTATGACAGTGAAGATTTGTTTTCTGAAACTGCTTTTCAATCTTATTTTTAGAAATGCAGAAGGCAAAATTGTATCTCTTGATGCAAAATTGAATTTAGAGAACAAAGATTACAAGAAAACCACTAAGATTACTTGGCTTGCAGAGACCGAACATGCTCTTCCTGTCCCAGCAATCTGTGTTACTTATGAGCACTTGATCACAAAGCCCGTGCTGGGAAAAGATGAGGACTTTAAGCAGTATGTCAACAAAAACAGTAAGGTAGCCTAAAAGAAACCCTATTTCATCTCCCTCTATGTTAACTTTTCTTTAGAATTAAAAAAAAAAAAAAATTATTTATTTTTGGCTGTCCTTGGTCTTCATTGCTGTGAGGGCTTTTCTCTAGTTGCAGTGAGTGTGAGCCGGGGCTGCTCTCTAGTCGCGGAGCGTGGGCTTCTCGCTGTGGCGGCTTCTCTTGTTGTGGGGCACGGGCCCTGGGCACACAGGCTTCAGTAGTTGTGCCACGTGGCCTCAGCAGCTGCGGCTCCCAGGCTCTAGACTCAGCAGTTGGGTACATGGGCTTAGTTGCTCCAGGGCATGTGTAATCTTCTGGACCAAGAATTGCTCTTGTGTCTCCAGCATTGGCAGGCAGGTTCTTACCCACTGTACCACCAGGAAAAAGCCCAGTGCTCTCATAATTTTAAGACAGTGTATTTTGGCCTATTTTCATCTTTACAGCATGAAGAACTAATGCTGGGGGATCCCTGCCTTAAGGATTTGAAAAAAGGAGACATTATACAACTCCAGAGAAGAGGCTTCTTCATATGTGATCAACCTTATGAACCCGTTA
The DNA here is from genome assembly GCF_033118175.1 of Dama dama. NCBI lineage: Eukaryota > Metazoa > Chordata > Mammalia > Artiodactyla > Cervidae > Dama > Dama dama. The sequence goes on along the minus strand of NC_083694.1, from coordinate 21,366,073 downwards.
GGTAAATCAATGTAACCAGACATTTAAATGAAAATGCTTTAAGTTCTTAGAGTAAATAATATTTCAGAAGTTTAAATGCCATTAAAATAATGTAACGGACATTATTCTCTGTTCCTGTTTCATTTGTTACTCTGTATTTATTTTTTCAGACTTTATTGTAACAAGTGTTGACATTGAAATGGTGTAATATTAACAACTTTTACTTCTAAAACTAAACCATCTTATAATACATTTTTGTGTGGTCCAAGTAAAAAAAAATTTTAGTGTTATCTTTGGATTAAATTATAACTTAACTATCTTTTCTTTATTGTATATTTTGATTAGGTATATTGTAGAATATAAATAGTGCAACAGGGCCCAAAGGAGTGGGAAACTGGAAAATGATAAAGAGTACAAAGTTTCTTTTTAGGGTGATGTAAATGTTTTAAAATTAGATAGCAGTGATGGTTGCACATATGTAGCCATTGAATTGTATATTTTCAAAGGGTGGATTTTTTGGTACGTGAATTATGTCTCAGTAAGGCCATATTAAAATATACTGAAGAGATATATAGGATTCTATTGTTACCAAATTCTCTCATTTTTACTCTGTGGCCTTTACTACAAAATTTGAAATTTTTTTTTTTGCATATGAATAGTCCTAGGAGTGGTGGATTCTGCTAATTACTGTACCCTTTAGAATTGAAAAATTCTAATAAAATAAATGTTTTATAGAAATTCTTCTGTTTATAAGCAGATTAGTTGTGGTATGTGGATGCATTTCCTTTAAATCAAGAGTGAGACATAAATATCCACTAATGCCATTTCTGGTGGCCAAAGTAGATATACCTTTGTCCTGGACTTATTTAGCAGGTTTATATCCATGAAAGTTCATAAATTGAAATTTTATGATTAGCACTGTCAATTTTTATTTATATATTTGTTTTTAAACTACTCTGAAGAAACTCTGATGTGAATAAGAGAATAGACTATTTACTTACACTTTGAAAAGCATTAACAGTCCCATTGAATTAATCCAGGAATGCAGTTGCTGTTAAGATAAAGTTTTTTGTCCCTTCATTTTCTTTTTAGTCCATATAGTTGCATAGAAGCCCCATGCGTTCTGATATACATTCCTGATGGACATACGAAGGAAATGCCAACATCTGGGTCAAAGGAAAAGACCAAAGTAGAAACAACAAAGAATGAGGCAAGTAATTGACTTCTTTGGATATGTCTCTGATCAGTGATCTTTCTGTCCTGGGATTTAGACTTTATTTTTCTTTTCCTTTGCTTTTAAATAAAGTGTTTATATATATATATAATATAAATATAGGAAAGTATGCAAATTGTAAATGTTAACCTTTTAAAAAAGTAAAAGCCTTAAGTGTTAATAACTAATTCAGGGTTATACTGCTAGTATGTTGCTACTAGCAGTGGTTTATTCTCAGATTTGGTAGGTGTGTTATAATTTCTTGGGCTTCCCTGATACCTCAGTTGGTAAAGAATCTGCCTGCAATGCAGGAGACCCCAGTTTGATTCCTGGGTTGAGCAGATCTGGAGAAGGGATGGGCTACCCACTCCAGTATTCTTGGGCTTCCCTTGTGGCTCAGCTGGTAAAGAATCCGCCTGCAATACAGGAGACTTGGGTTCAATCCCTGGGTTGGGAGGATCACTTGGAGAAGGGAATGGCTACCCAGTCCAGTATTCTGGCCTGGAGAATTCCATGGGTTGTGTAGTCCATGGGGTTGCAAATACTCAGACATGACTGGGTGACTTTCGCTTTCACTTTCCCATTTCTTTAAATAGTCTTCTAATGGTAACGATTCAGGTTCAGGTTTTTACTCTGAGAAAAGCGCCTCATGAATGTCTGTGTACCTCTGCCTTTGTTTATTATTGTTATTGTTTTATTAGGATACTTTTTTTTTTTAAGGAATGAGATAGTTCATTTGAACTTTTAAGAAAAAAAATGTTTGACTGCATCACGTGGCTTGTAGGATCTAAGTTCCCTGATCAGGGATTGAGTTCAAGTCCCCTGCAGTGGAAGCACAAGAGTCCTAACCACTGGACCCCCAGGGAATTCCCTAAACTTTTTAAAGAGATTAGCATTTAAAAATTTTGTGTTTATCTTAAGATATTATAAAATAGTTTGATAAAATTTTGTGTAAAAATATTTAACACAAATTAATATTTTTATTTTTGGTTTTCTGTGTCTGTAGGCATCTACACCTCTTAAGACAAGATCGGCTCCTTCTCTGAGTACTTGTGCTACGTCTGAGGATTCCTTGGTCCTTTACAACAGAGTCGCTGCCCAAGGGGATGTGGTTCGTGAATTAAAAGCCAAGAAAGCCACAAAGGAAGATATAGATGCAGCTGTAAAACAGCTTTTGGCTTTGAAGGCTGAATATAAGGAGAAAACTGGCCAGGAATATAAGCCTGGAAATCCTCCCGCTGCAGTAGGACAGAATGTTTCTTCTAAATCATCATCAAATATTCTGGAAAGTAAATCTCTGTATGATGAAGTTGCTGCGCAAGGAGAAGTGGTTCGTAAACTGAAAGCTGAGAAAGCCCCTAAGGTCAGTATCCTGGAAGGAGTTTAGACACGTCGGTACCCTTATGAGGTCCAGCAATCTGGCCAGTCCCATTTTCTCATAAGATGTATTGTGTATAGACTGTCTGATTCAGTGTTTTGGTGTAATAGTCAACATTTACTGATGCATGCCTGTGCCAGGCTCTGGAAATATTGATGAGACACACCTGACCATCTAGAGGGGGAGCAGGGCTGAGGAAGAACTGTACACAGACTGTGATCCTGGGTGGTATGTGTAAATTGCTCTCAGAAGAGTCTGGCTATAAGTGGCAGGGAAGGAAAAAACAGTCAGAAAGAATATTGAAACCAGTCCTGAAGTAGAAGCAGCCCTTTGAGGTGAATGACTTTCAGAGGAGGTACTCCTAAGTCTAGGTCTGTGGTTCCCAAGCTTTATTGTACGTCAGAATGACTGGAAGCTCACTCAAACACAGGTTGCTGGGCTCTGCCTGTTGAGTGTCAGCTCCAGTAAGTCCAGTGTGCAGAGGTTATGCATTTGTAAAAAGTTGTTCAAGTGATATTGATGCTGCTGTCCTGGGACTGGATATAGAAGATAGCACAAGCAAAAGTTCAGGGTGCATGCAGGGAATAAGGAATTGTCGGTGACTATTTCAGATTTTTTGTAGGGGAGCCCTCAAGTGATACCACATTTTGACTGAAGTATACATTTCATTGGGCTTCCATGGTGGCTTAGTAGTTAAGAATCCACCTGCCAACGCAGGAGACATGAGTTCGATCCCAAGGTCAGGAAGATCCTCTGGAGAAGGAAATGGCAACCCACTCCAGTGTTCTTGCCTGGAGAATCCCATGGACAGGGACCTCGCAGGCTAAATCTGCACTTGGAAAAGAGTTGGACACCACTGAGTGACTAAACAGCAATACATTTCATTTTATTTCAATATCTTTAGGCAAGACGTCTAGCCAAGTGGGTGGTAGCACTGATTTTGGAACAGGATTGCTTTCTCAATATAAGAGACAAAGGAATGGCATCTGTGATAGAGAAAAATCATGTTTAACAATCAGGATATATAGTTCTATACTCAGAAAGTAATGAGATCTAAAACATGATCAAATTAATAATGCTGTAACTGAATAAGCTACCAAAAACTGTAGATCTGGGCTGTGGCCTGAACATGGAGAGATGTGATGAGCCACTGGGCCTGACTTTCGTGAATGGAGGAGATTTGTTCTAAAGTGTTCCTGGGGATCTGTTGTCTCATCAGCGTCCTGGGCTTGGGTTGGAGAATGATTGAGTGATTTGAGGTTGTAAATTCCTCACATCGTTAACAAGTTTTTCTGCCTCTGACTGGAGACCCTGTACCCTAGGAGTCTTTCATCTGTGGACTGTTGCCTTCTGGTGAGGAGAGAAAATGCTTTTGGGAGATCTTGGGGCTTTGCCCAGCAGTTATTACTGATATTTTCCTGTCTCTCTCACTGTGAAGTGTGAGAAAGCTTTTCCCTTTAATTAGCCTGTTGAAGCTCTGCAGAGCTGTGATGCTCTGAAACAGCTTTGCTTCAAGGAGTAAAGGCTGCTAGGTGTATGGTTGGGGATATAAATCCTTGGTATTAAAAAAAAAAAAATTCTTGCTATTTCCTGTCCTGTGGTGAGGTTAGGAGCATTTTGTGCTCTTTGTATATCTCATTTACCAAGCACGGTCCCCTTTCTAGATGTAAGTTGAGGGGAAGGGCTTTGATCTTTAAACTCCTTCATTCTTAGTAGAATACATTGATATCCTGGGCTGATTTTTAGTCAGCTGCTTGTGTATTGGGTAGTAACAACAGCAGCAAGTATATTGGGTTAGCCAAAAAGTTCTTTCGAAGTGGGCCATACCCTCCGAATGAACTTTTTGGCCAACTCAGTACTTAGCGTCACAGCCAACTGTGTCTCCCATCTTGTTGGGTTAGTGGACTACATCCGTTGAACAGCTCTTTATGAAAAGTCAGCCTATGGGGCAAAAAAACACCTAAGTCTCTTTGGAAATTGGGGAGGTACTTTGACTACATATTTTTCGATAATGGTAAGTGTGGTACCGCATCTTACTTCACTGTAGTTTAGTCTGCATTTATTGAATGCCTACAGTGTACCGTATCTGTTTCAAAATGTTTCTTATATATATATATATTTTTTTTTTTTGCTAGATGCTGAAAGTAGTAAATTGCTCTTTTTCCTAGCAACTCAGTTACTGGGAATGGAAATGTTGTATAGACTCCGTCTGGCACAGCACACTCTGGTGTTGATGCTATTTTTGCCTTTAATCCTCACAACAACCTTGTCCAATAATATTCAAAAAATACTCCTTTTTTTTATTTGTTGGTTTTAGTAACCAATGAGAAACTGCTTCCTGCAGTGACTGTGAATATAAAAGTAACTTTGTGAAGTTTGCAAAGCCTAGATTCCAAGTTATTTCCAGTTAGAGGCTTCTAGGCACTAGAGGGGGGCTCATGGTTTTACTAGTTTGTTACTATTTATTAAGCAAGCCTGTGCTGGTTTTACATTGATTTGTCTAAGCCTCTTAATCATTCCACTTCCCACAGAAGTAGTTTTTTAACCATGTCATGTTACCACTAAAGTAATGAAAGTGGTTGGCTGAGGTTTTACAGTTACAGGTTTCCATGAGAGTTTCTTTCTCTGTTTCTCCCACCCTTGTGCTTCACGGCCAGATTGGTGATTCTGTAGAAGAACCTTTACGCATGGAGGCAGAATATTAGCATAATGCGGGCAAAGAGTAAACACCTTCACGTTCACCCTGTGCTCCTCTTTGCTCTTCCTCCCGCCCATTAGGCGTCTGTGTTAAAGCAGTGGGTCGAGCAGGTAGCGTGTGAGGTGAAATTCACGAATACACCCAAGATTTCATAGCTCTGACTGCTGAGTTACTTTAATAGTTAAGGTCACTTTTCACATTTTACATATTACCTTTTAAAAGTTTTAAAGCTGCAGGTCCAAAAAATAAAGTTTTGATTTTGAGCAGATATCTCTGGTCTGAAATCTGAGTGAAATGTTTTGAACATTAAATAACATCTTATGGAAAAATTTGAACAAATCTTTTGGCCAACCCAGTATTTTTTGAAATGGGAGTCAGGAACTGGTAAATCAAAGTTTTTATGGAATACTTGTGACACTTGAGGACAGGGCTTGCCAAGCTGACCTACACCTGTATTTTGTGAGTGAAATGTCACTGGAACACAACCACACTTACTAGTTTACATATTTTGTCTATGGCTGTTTTTGTGCTATAATTCCAGAGTTGAATAGTTGCAGCAGATTTGCAAAGCCTAAAATATTTACTGTCTGGCCCATGCCCTTTATTGAAAAAGTTTTCTGACCTATGCCTTAGAAGAGTTTTCAGAACCTTTATAGTTGAGGATTTTTAAAACTGGAGTAATTAAATGGCAGCAAAATCAGATGAGTACTACATTGAATATAAATAATAATTCATAGGACTTCTATGACAGTCAGTGGTTTAAAGACTTGACCTTCTAGTGCAGGGTGTGTGGGTTTGATCCCTGGCCAGGGAACTAAGATCTCATCTGCTTCAGGGTCAAAAACCAGAGCATAAAAAACAGAAGCAAATTGTAACAAATTCAATAAAGACCTAAAAAATGGTTCTCATAAAAAAATGCTTAAAAGTAATTCATAATTGTCTAGTCTTGTCAAACCTCGCCTGTGTGGTGGAGGTGCTGGCCACCTTTCACTTCTGCAGTTGCAGCACTTTGAGTCACAGTATTTAAAAAGTATTTTTTAAACCTTTTTTCCCACTGATCACTGAGGTGCTAAGGCCAATTTGAAGGGTTCTATTCTTGCTAATTTTTTTTGTTGTTCTTACTATTTTTTTTTCTTTTTTTTCTTACTATTTTAAAATTGGTTAGCTTTTTATTAAAGTTCCCCCCTTTTCCCATGGGGAAATGTTTCCATCTAGTGGCTGCTGCAAAAACAGTTTGTGTACATCTCATATGTTCCAGCCAGCTGTGTTCTCATCCACTTTGTCCATTTTCAGTCATATTTTAATATCCTACTCTCAGGGTCGTTTTTACTTCCTCAAATTCCCATCTTAAACCTTTACTGAAGGTTTTTCAGTATACTGTTTTCATTCTCATTTATTCCCATCAGCAATTATTTATTGAAAACTTTTTTTTGTCTGTATTGACACATTAGGTAAGTTTAGAACAGTCTTTGTCCATTAAAGACTTAAAATCTATTAACAAGTGCTTCTTACATTCCGCTGTTGTGTAGTCATGTACTGAGTAGTATCATCCAGTTTTGCTTTGTAAATGTCTTTTAATGCAGAAAACTAAAATATTAAAAGAAATTATTTTTTTCTCATTCTGTGAGACATATTCAAGTAACAATCATGGATCTCTTTTAAAAAAGCAGTTTTTGCGGCATGTTAGCAGGATTAAAATTTTTTAAATTTAGATCACTGTCTCATATTTTCTGTAATGTGATGTGTACTATAGTGCTTAAGATCAAGACTCTGGAACAGCAGTCCCCAACCTTTTTGGCACCCGGGACTGGTCTCATGGAAGACAATTTTTCCTTGAACTAGGGGGTGGAGGGGATGGTTTCAGGATGATTCAAACACATTACATTTATTGTGCACTTTATTACATCAGTTCCACCTCAAATTATAAGGTTCTGGAGTTTGGGGATCCCTGTGTCTAGAATAAACCCTAGATTAAAATTCTCGCTCTATCACTTATTGTGTAACTTTCGGTACGGTCCCTAATCTTTCTAAGCTTTTTTCTTTTTTTTCATAAAATGGATAAGGATTGTTTGGAGAATTAATAAGATGGTCCATGAAAAGTGCTTAGCATCGTTATCTGGCACAGAATATATAGGCCATAAAATGATGGTGACTTAATGTTTTATGCTTCTGTTTCTCTCAAGAATCTTTGGTTACTTTCTAAATCATCAGAAGAGACTGCATAGCAAGTAGTATGATTTCACCCTGTTTTGAAAAATAACCTGAATAGATTATTTAGATATCCAGAATGTTCCATTTCCCATTTGGAAAGGATCTAGGTATATATAATTTTGCTCTTATAGAATATTTCATTCAGTAATGAAGTGATTTGCCCATACTAATTTTCGCCTTTGCCACACAAGGGTTTTTTCCTTTGTGAAATGTGTGCCTTCTGACTTCAAACTGTAGTCAACACCTGCGTATAGTGTAAAATGGAACTTCTTTCAAATAGGCGTCTTTTTGTAGAAATGACTGCATTTTGTAAAAATGACTTAACTTTTTCTCTACATTCTTTCATTTAGCTGATGGAAGATTCTTTTTTTTCTTGATTCTTGTGTGTCTCATTAACTCTGTCTTTTTTCTTAGGGCAGGTAGATTTTGTTTTGAAAACACTTTCAGTTCTAAGGACAGTATAAACAAGAGACAGGTCAGAAATACAAATCAGACAACCTACTCTTTGCATTTTCTCCTTTTACCCTCCTCTGTGATGCCTGGTGCTGTAACAGGCAGCAAAATTGTACCATAAATAGCTGGACAAGGAAATGTCATTTGCTATTTTGTTGATGCAAATTCTTTGAAGATATTTGGGTTCTTCCTGCATCCCTTTGACCCCATCTTAGCATTCTTTCTGTTTCTCTTGGGTTCTTCTTAGCTATTTGGAGCATTGTTAGAATGTAGCAGTAAAACTTGCATAAGCTAATTGGGAGGCACTTTTTCTCTGCTTTGATTGACGCTTCAGCTTTCCAGTGTAGAGTATACAGTCTAAGTATGTAGTATAGTCTGTGGTTAGATGGTGTCTCTATTCAGGTGAGGTGTCCATCTTGGCCTGTGTTGATGTCCTCTGCTGAAGTCACAAGAATCTTCCTTTTGGCTGAGTGTTTCATTCTTTTTCATCATAGTTAAGTTGAAGTATCAGAGGCTGATATATATATATATATATATATATATATATATATATATATATATATATATGAAGTGAATATCTAAAACCTCAACATACACTCTCGTTTCATTGTAAATTTTTAAGAGTGATGTAGTTATTCTTTAGGTGAGCTCATACTGTGGGTTTTTTCTAATGGTATATTTTGTGTCTGTTTAATGGGCTGAAGAAAATAAGAATTTGTACAGGCAAATTCTGATTTTGTAAATTCTGACTCCACTATTTACAATCCCAGGTTTGGAAACTGACAGCTTGCTTGGAAGTTCTATACTTTGTTTACATATATGAAGTAAAAAGTTACAGTATTATACATGTGTGTACATTTATGCTTATTTTTATGATTTGTATGTAGATTTATGATACTTATATTTTTAAGTTTTCTTTAGCTTTGATGTGTTATTTTAGGCTGACTATTTGACTCCTTTATGCTTGGGTTTCTTCATCATGATTATTTACAGGGATATTTTGGCAGTAATTAATGATTTTTAATACTAATTGAAATTTTCAGAAATTTCAGAAAGCATTAAATATTTATCTTTTTTTCCTCTTTTCTCAGGCTAAAGTAAATGAAGCTGTAGAATGCTTACTGTCCCTAAAAGCTCAATATAAAGAAAAAACTGGGAAGGAGTACGTTCCTGGTCAGCCCCCATCATCTCAAAGTGCAGATTCTAGTCCTCCCAGAAGCTCTGAGCCTAGTGGTCCAGAAACACCAGAAGCCAAACTACTTTTTGACAAAGTAGCTTCTCAAGGAGAAGTAGTTCGAAAACTTAAAGCTGAAAAAGCTTCTAAGGTTGGTGTGGTATTAACATTTGTGTGTTTTTGTTTTGTACATTACAGGCTACTTTCTTTGTCTAGAACGCTTTCTGCTCATCAGATCTGGTTAACCTCTGCTCTTAATGTCACTTCTCAACTGTTTTATCTTGTCGTTTACGGAATCGTTTGTTGATCCTTTTTTCACCAGCTAGGGTTGACTAGACATGCTCATGGAACTCTGCTGTTCTCTGACATAACACTTCAGTTCAGTTCAGTCGCTCAGTTGTGTCCGACGCTCTGTGACCCCATTGACTACAGCATACCAGCCTTCGCTGTCCATCACTAATTCCCAGAGCCTACTCAAACTCATGTCCATCATGTCGGTGATGCCATCCAATGCTCATCCTCTCTTGTCCCCTTTTCCCGCCTTCAGTCTTTCCCAGCATTAGGGTCTTTTCCAGTGAGTTGGTTCTTTGCATCAGGTGGCTAAAGGATTGGAGTTTCAGCTTCAGCGTCAGTCCTTCCAGTGAATATTCAGGACTGATTTCCTTTAGAATAGACTGGTTTGATCTCCTTGCACTTCAAGGGACTCTGAAGAGTCTTCTCCAACACCACAGTTCAAAAGCATCAATTCTTCGGCGCTCAACTTTCTTTATAATCCAACTCTCACCTCCATACAGTGACTACTAGAAAAACCATCTAGCTTTGACTAGACGGACCTTTGTTGATAAAGTACTGTCTCTGCTTTTTTATTTTTTTTATTTTTAATTTTTTTTATATAGTCTACGGCCATACCACCCTGAACGCGCCCGATCTCGTCTGTCTCTGCTTTTTAACATGCTGTCTAGGTTCAGTTCAGTCTCTCAGTTGTCCGACTCTGTGATCCCATGGACTGCGGCATGCTAGGCCTCCCTGTCCATCACCAACTCCTGGAGTTTACCCAAACTCATCTCCATTGAGTTGGTGATGCCATCCAACCGTCTCATCCTCTGTCGTCCCCTTCTCCTACTGCCTTCAATCTTTCCGAGCATCAGGGTCTTTTCCAGTGAGTCAGCTCTTCACATCAGTTGACCAAAGTATTGGAGTCTCAGCTTCAGCATAAGTCCTTTCAGTGAACACCCAGGACTGATCTCCTTTAGGATGGACTGGTTGGATCTCCTTGCAGTCCGAGGGACTCTCAAGAGTCTTCTACAACACCATAGTTCAAAAGCATCAATTCTTTGGCACTCAGCTTTCTTTATAGTCCAACTCTCATATCCATACACGACTACTGGAAAAACCGTAGCCTTGACTAGAGGGACCTTTGTTGACAGAGTAATGTCTCTTCTTTTTAGAATGCTGTCTAGGTTGGTCATAGCTTTTCTTCCAAGAAGTAAGCGTCTTTTAATTTCATGGCTGCAATTTCACCATTTGCAGTGATTTTGGAGCCCCCCAAAATAAAGTCTCTCACTGTTTCCACTGTTTCCCCATCTATTTGCCATGAAGTGTTGGGACCAGATGCCATGATCTTAGTTTTCTGAGTGTTGAGCTTTAAGCCAACTTTTTCACTCTCCTCTTTCACTTTCATCAAGAGACTCTTTAGTTCTTCACTTTCTGCCATAAGGGTGGTGTCATCTGCATATCTGAGGTTATTGATATTTCTCCTGGCAGTCTTGATTCCAGCTTGTGCTTCTTCCAGCCCAGTGTTTCTCATGATGTATTCTGCATATAAGTTAAATAAGCAGGGTGACAATATGCAGCCTTGATGTACTCCTTTCCCGATTTGGAACCAGTCTGTTGTTCCATGTCCAGTTCTAACTGTTGCTTCTTGACCTGCATATAGGTTTCTCAGGAGGCAGGTCAGGTGGTTTGGTATTCACATCTCTTTAAGAATTTTCCATAGTTTGTTGTGATCCACACAGTCAAAGGCTTTGTCATGGTCAGTAAAGCAAAAGTAGATGTTTTTCTGGAACTCTCTTGCTTTTTTGATGATCCAGTGGAATTTGGCAATTTGATCTCTGGTTCCTCTGCCTTTTCAAAATCCAGCTTGAAAATCTGGAACTTCATGGTTCACGTACTGTTGAAGCCTGACTTGGAGAATTTTGAGCATTACTTTGCTAGTGTCTGAGATGAGTGCAATTATATGGTAGTTTGAACATTCTTTGGTATTGTTTTTCTTTGGGATTGGAGTGAAAACTGACCTTTTCCAGTCCTGTGGCCACTGTTCAGTTTTCCAGATTTGCTGGCGTATTGAGTGCAGCACTTCCACAGCATCATCTTTTTAAGATTTGAAATAGCTCAACTGGAATTCCATCATATCCACTAGCTTTGTTCAAAGTGATGCTTCCAAAGGTCCGCTTGACTTTGCATTCCAGGATGTCTGGCTCTAGGTGAGTGATCATACCATCATGGTTACCTGGGTCATGAAGATCTTTTTTGTATAGTTCTTCTGTGTATTCTTTCCACCTCTTTTTAATATCTTCTGCTTCTGTTAGGTCCATACCATTTTTGTTCTTTATTGTGCTCATCTTTGGATGAAATGTTCCCTTGGTATCTCTGATTTTCTTGACGAGATCTCTAGTCTTTCCCATTCTATTGTTTTCCTCTATTTCTTTGCATTGATTGCTGAGGAAGCCTTTCTTATCTCTCCTTGCTATTCTTTGGAACTCTGTGTTCATATGGGTATATCTTTCCTTTTCTCCTTTGTCTTTAGCGTCTCTTCTTTTCTCAGCTATTTGTAAGGCCTCCTCAGACAACCATTTTGCCTTTTTGCATTTCTTTTTCTTGGGACTGGTCTTAATCACTACCTCCTGTACAATGTTACAAACCTCTGTCTATAGTCTTCAAGCACTCTGTCAGATCTAATCCCTTGAATCTACTTGTCACTTCCAGTGTATAATTGTAAGGGATTTGATTTAGGTCATACCTGAGTGGTCTAGTGGTTTTCCCTACTTTCTTCAGTTTGAGTCTGAATTTGGCTATAAGGAGTTTGTGATATGAGCCACAGTCAGCTCCTGGTCTTGCTTTTGCTGACTGTATAGAGTCTCCCCATCTTTGGCTGAAAAGAATATAATCAGTCTGATTTCGGTATTGACCATCTGGTAGTATCCATGTGTAGAGTTTTCTCTTGTGTTGTTGGAAGAGGGTGTTTGCTATGACCAGTGCATTCTATTGGCAAAACTCTGTTAGTCCTTGACCTGCTTCATTTTGTTCCAGGGCCAAATTTGCCTGTTATTCCAGATAGCTGTTGACTTCCTACTTTTGCATTCCAGTCCCCTATAATGAAGAAGACATCTTTTTGGGGTGTTAGTTCTAGAAGGTCTTGTAGGTCTTCATAGAACTCTTCAACCTCAGCTTCTTCAGCATTACTGGTCGGGGCATAGACTTGGATTTCTTTGATATTGATTGGTTTGCCTTGGAAATGAACAGAGATCCTTCTGTCATTTTTGAGATTGCATCCAAGTACTGCATTTTGGACTCTTGTTGACTGTGATGGCTACTCCATTTCTTTTAAAGGATTCTTGCCCACAGTAGTAGATATAATTGTCATCTGAGTTAAATTCACCCATTCCAGTTTATTTTAGTTCACTGATTCCTAAAATGTCCATGTCCACTCTTCCCATCTCCTGTTTGACCACTTCCAATTTACCTTGATTCACGGACCTAACGTTCCAGGTTCCTATGCAGTACTGGACTTCACTTTCATCACCCATCACATCCACAACTTAAACACACTATATGTTAATTATTGTCTCTCTCGGCTGTAAGAATAGAGGCCTGTGTCTGTCGGTGTCCGGCACAGTGGAGACCCTTGATGCGCACTCTCTGTGTGACTCTTGCTCCTAGAGCTCTCAGTCTCAGATGGCAACTTTTACTTTGAACTTTTGGTGTAGTTTGTGCTCGTCGTATTATACTATAGGAGGAGGATTTTTTGGTACAAATTCACATGAGTGGAAAACAGTCGTTACAGATTTTGAAGTTTAACCAGTAATATAAAAGCTTGATTACTGTCATTTTTATAATGGTGAAATGTTCAACTTATGTCATTTAAAGACTCATATTAAATTGCAGAGTACATGTTATATCTAGTGCTTTCCAGTAGAACTTTCTGAGATGATAGAAATGTCCTCTAACAGTTCTGTCCAGTACTGTAGTCACTAGCCTCTGGAACTGTTGGGCACTAGAAATGGGGCTGTTGTGACTGAGGAACTGAATTTTAAGTTTTATTTACTTTAAATTTAAGTAGCTGCATGTGGCTAGCGACTATTCTTTAAACCGAGCAATTATAGTACAATTTTTTAGTAACTGTTTTCTAGTTCTATCCCTACTTATCATGTTCTTTTATTCATTTCAGTGGTTAGTATATTTAACATCCTCCACTGCTAGCACTTTGTGTTTGCCTTTGTGTTTTCAAATCTGCTTGTAAAGCATTGGGCATTGGTGCTTAGATAGCAATTGGAATTAAATGCCCTATTCTCTTTTTCCTCTTCTGTTAAAGGATCAAGTAGATACAGCCGTACAAGAACTCCTTCAGCTGAAAGCACAGTACAGGTCTCTGACAGGAGTAGACTATAAGCCTGTCTCTGCCACTGGGGCTGAGGAGAAAGACAAGAAAAAGAAAGAAAAAGAAAATAAATCTGAAAAGCAGAATAAGCCCCAGAAGCAAAATGACAGCCAAAAGAAAGACCCCTCTAAAAACCAGGCAAGTGGGCAGTCACCAGATGGAGCAGGCGAAGGACAGGGGCCGAAGAAGCAGACCAGGTAATGAAACGGAAGCTTCAATTGAAGGGAAGCAGGGTTTTAGACGAATTCAACTCTTAATTATTGAAAAAAACTTCTTTTTTGGTTAGTTTAACTATCACATTAAATTGGAGAATGCTAAATGTATAATGTCAGCAGATAGCTTCTGTTCATTTTCTGTATATTTAAATGGTAACATATTCATTTGCTTGGTTCAAGAATCTTAGAATATAAAAAGTTCAGTGAAATCTCACTCCTATGCTTTTTCCTATTTCCCCAGTTTCTCCTACCACCATAATGAACTGGTCACCACTGTTAGTAGTTTCTTCTCTATCCATCAAGAGATTTTCATTTGCTTACACAAGTATAAACAAATACATATTGATACATGTATGTATTTTGGGAAAAGACCCTGATGGTGGGAAAGATTGAATGCAAAAGGAGAAGGGGGCGACAGAAGATGAGATGGTTGGGTAACATCACCAACTCAATGAATATGAGTTTGAGCAAGCTCTGGTAGACAGTGGAGGACAGGGAAGCCTGGTATGCTGTGATCTACGGGATTGCGGAGTTGGATGCGACTTAGCTACTGAACAGCAAAAATGTTATTTTTTCTCTTTTTCCTCCCTTTAACACAGTTGTTAACCTAACTGTACATATTGTTTTGTACTTTAGCAGATTTTTCAAGTGAAAATCTTCTGTGAGGACTAAATGATAACTTCATTTGAAATAGGTTTTTTAAATGGTTCGTTAAATATGAAGCAAACCTGAAATATGAAACACACTTTAAGTATCGTTTAAAGATGACACCAACTGTGGAATAGACGGTGTTTCGATATTTCCAATCCATGTGAACAATAAGATTCCTCCATTATCCCTGTCCTATAATTAGAGTGAACTCTATGTGAGGTTCTCTTGAAGCTAAACCTGAGCTAAGCTGATGTTAGCAGCTACTACTTAGAGATACTTTGGTATTAAGATTTTTTTAGCTGAATTTCAAATCCTGCCTCGACTCTAATGGCATACACAAAATGTCTCCTTAAACAAGAGAATACAACTGTGACTTTTCTTGCCCATTGACTGGGTGATCAGAATTATAGAATAGTAGAGGCAAGAACAGAACGTTTTACCTTTTACCTTCTGACTGCTTGTGAAAGGGCCAGACTTCATGTAGACATTTTGTTGAGATGTGTCAAAGTGAAAAATGGAGAATTCAAATATAAATACATTCAACTTTTAAGCCAATAAGCCAATAAATTCTAAAAAGATGGACCTTTTATAAGACATATCTAATGGATAGACTTTCTGTGTCAATCTTAAGACTGCAGTTTGCTGAATAATTGTCAGTGTTTCAAAAAAAAATTATTGCCGAGAATAGTTTTTTATTGTAGATCTAATTTATTTTGGAAGCATCTATCTCTGACTTTTGTTGACTGAAGTTAAAAGAAAAACTTATAGAACATGTAAGGATACACACACACACACACACACACACACATATTTATGTATTGACACATGTATATACATACAACCATTGTTTTTACTACTTACAGGTTACTTTGTGTGAGACACTGATGTTACTCTGGTTTATCTGGACTGAGATTGGCAAAAACTTCTTATTTTTTAGTGAGAACAGGCTCTGTCTTGACTACAAATATATTTCCTTATAAAGATCTTTGTAAAAGGAACGTCTGCATTAAAATTATAGTTTTTTGTTAGGCTTAGCTTCCCTAATTTTTGTGGACAGTATCACACCACCCTTTAAGAAATGACTGAGCTGTCTTCTAGTTTAAAAATGCAGAGATGAATACAGAAGAGATATAAATATAGAAATAACTCATACTGAAGAAAAACAAGCCATTTTGAAGTTTCGGGATTTATTTCTATTTAGCTTCAAAGCAGTTGCTGGATGAAGAGATTTATATTTTATTTTTTATATCTACAGGTTGGGTCTTGAGGCCAGAAAAGAAGACAATCTTGCAGATTGGTATTCTCAAGTGAGTATGGACTCACTTGATTTCTTCTTTTAAGTTTCTCAAAGGCTACTTAAATTTAGATTCTAAAATCCAGATACAGAGTAATAACATATAATGCCTTTAGTAATTCATAGTATAGTCATGTAACGTGTCAGTTTTCAAAGCATGCTCACAAAAAGTGTTGAACTGAGCAGTAGATCTGTGAGATAGTCGTTATTTTTGTTTTGTTT
Organism: Dama dama; assembly: GCF_033118175.1. Classification (NCBI taxonomy): domain Eukaryota; kingdom Metazoa; phylum Chordata; class Mammalia; order Artiodactyla; family Cervidae; genus Dama; species Dama dama. The sequence continues at coordinate 21,349,928 of NC_083694.1, read as the reverse complement.
TTTGGTGAGGTGAAGGTATTAGTCCAAAGTAACCAAACAATAAAACAGCAGAAGCAAAATTAGAATTCAAGTCTTATGAATATAGAGCACTCGTGTTTCTTAGAAGGATCTAAAGGATCCATCTTACATGCACATTAAAAGGATGCACCAGCAGGGAAAGCCTCCAGACTTGAAGCTTGACTGTCATACTCTTGGCATTTACACTGTAATTTTGGTTCAATTTAGGCTTCAGAGAATGTATTTTTCGTTTATTTATTTATTTTTTTATGTATTTTTCTTTTAAAAAGGTCATCACAAAGTCAGAAATGATTGAATACTATGATGTAAGTGGCTGCTATATCCTTCGTCCCTGGGCATTTTCCATTTGGGAATCCATCAAGGACTTTTTTGATGCTGAGATCAAGAAACTCGGTGTTGAAAACTGCTATTTCCCCATGTTTGTGTCTCAAGGTGCATTAGAGAAAGAGAAGACTCATATTGCTGACTTTGCCCCTGAGGTAAATTAGCCTGCTTTATTTATTTTTGCAGTTTTCTCTTATAAAGTCAGAAGTATATTTTCAATTCAAACTTGAATAGTAATTTAAAAGACAGGTTACAACAGTCAACTTAGAGAAATGTAAAGCTGCTTAAAAAAATTATATTTCTTTCATCAGTGTAAATCATGATTCTTTTTGTTACATTAATTAATTAACCAGCTTTTACCTTTCAGTAAAAATTATAAATACAGTATAAATAAATTATAATTTATAAATTATAAAATATTATGATTTTATATTATAAAATATAAAAAAATTATAAAGAGTAAATATCTTCCTTTTCTCACAGTGAACAGTAGTGGTTATTTTAACTTGCTTAATTGATATAGTAAAACTTGAAATAGAAATTTGCCTACATCTGTGTTCTTTCTCTAAAGTGCTATTTAAAAAATGTGTGAAAAATGATTTTATGTTGCTAGGTTGCTTGGGTGACAAGATCTGGCAAAACAGAATTGGCAGAACCAATTGCCATTCGTCCTACCAGTGAAACAGGTGAGGGTGGGCCTTGGAACACAGGAGAAAAGCTCATTGAACATTAGAGACAGCTTCCAGAGTTGAGTTTCACCTTTATAATTTATAAATTATATTTATAATTCCTGTTGATGATACAAAGTTTAATGAATGTTGATAAAGATGAGTGCACATTTGAGTGGCATAGAGTTTTGTTCTCTGACAGCATGCTTTGTGGAGCTCTTTGTCATCCAGATAAAGTTTTTTTTTTTTTTAAAAACCACTTGTATCATTTTTAATTTCATGCTATAATTTTTCAGAACTTCCCATGGAGTTTTATTCTTGGAATTGATTATAAAATTGCAAACAGTAGTGTTTTATGCCATATTGACTTCAAATTAGTCATTTTCGTGTTACATTTATATAGGGTTTTTATAGGTTAATAAGTGATTTCATTTACACTTTGTATTATTCTCACAATGGTGTAGTTAGGAAAGTAGAGATAGCTACTGCTATCTCCATTTTGCAGATTGAATAAAAAAGCTCTCTGACAGGATAAATGGTTTTCCTAAAACTACACGTAATAAATGGAAATACCACTTGGAAAGTTCGAGCCTTTTGGCTTGTCAGTGTCTTCCGAAGTGATTATCCATCTTCAGAGCTAGGGGTTGTTTGCTCTTTATTTTATACTTTCAGTGATACTTTTAATAATGATGCATTATTAAAATTATGACAGCAACTTTTTGTTTTTTCACATGGCAGATTGGCAAAGTTTTCTTTTTGTTTTACTAGTTGTAGATAATCTTGAATAGGCTATGATAAGACAAGTGTCTTCACTTAAATTAGCAGTTCATGGCAAGAGCTTTCAGACTCTGGGTAGACACATCAGATAGATTTAATGTAAAGTCTGGTAGCTGCTGCATTTATCAGGTTATTTAACTTCTCTAAGCTCAGCTTCCACATTTTCAGTATTGAGATGATATTTATTTCGTGGGTTGAATGTGAGGATTGAACAGGGTAATGAATGCAAAGAACTTAATATAGAACATAGTATATACTGTAAGATCTTCACTTAGTGTCTTTAGAAGCAAGACACTGAGAAGTTGTCAAATTAAATGTATATCTCATTGTGAAGAACATAAAATACGGTCAAGTTTTTCCTTGACTAATCCGTTTTATGAAATATAATACCGTTTACTCACCTGCACAGATAACAGCGCTTTAGTTGCTATTACGTTGCTGGTTTAATAGTATCAGCCTTCAAGGGGAATGACTAACTGCCCATGCATCCCTGTGTCTTTTCAGTAATGTATCCTGCATATGCGAAGTGGGTGCAGTCCCACAGAGACCTGCCCATAAAGCTCAACCAGTGGTGCAACGTGGTGGTAGGTGCACACTCATCTTACAGTTCTTCATTCTTCTTCTTAGCCATCTAAAAAAAAATTCTTTTTTCTTACTTTTATATTCAAAGGATTGGGAATACTAAAGCATTTTTGAAATATTGATATTCTTGATCACAATTAGGATTTCTGATTACTTACTGCATAAAGTTGTCACTAAAAATTGAAAAGCTCTAACGATCAAACTGTGTTCTTGCCTCTTCCAGCGTTGGGAGTTCAAGCACCCTCAGCCTTTCTTACGTACTCGTGAATTCCTCTGGCAGGAAGGGCACAGTGCCTTTGCTACATTTGAAGAGGCAGCAGAAGAGGTATAAAAGTTGTGTTCCGTATTAATTCTGTTCTAATTCTTTGTCCAGACTGTGCATGCCACCCCCCACCCCCAGCTGTAAGTAATACAGTGCTATCTACATAGTAGTAATCATTCAGTAAATAACTAAGTTGAAATTTGGTTTGATCTCAAAGTGACATTATAAGACAGCTTTCTGGTATAAATTGTTTTGTTCCTTAAAATTTACATATCACCTCTTAAAATTAAAAACAGTTTAATTCAAATGTGTTAATATTAGTTGCTCACTCACGTCTGACTCTATGTGACCCCATGGACTAGCTCACCAGGCTCCTCTGTCCATGGTATTCTTGTGGCAAGAATATTGGAGTGGGTTGCCATTCCCTTCTCCAGAGGAATCTTCCCGATCTAGGGACTGAACCTGGATCTTCTGCATTGCAGGCAGATTCTTTACTGTCTGAGCATGAACTTAAGGAACTGCTTATTGAAACTTTATTAGAAAATGTACTGCTTTAAATTTTCAGATGAAAACAGTTTTGGACTTCAGTGTATAGAAGAAATTATTATAATATCATGGGTGAAGTTAATTATTCTTCAGTATGTCTTCACCCAGGTTACTGTGTATCTTTCATTAGCATTAATTTTTCTCTTATATTCTAAGTTTATGTATATTAAAAATTATTCTAAAACAGATAACCGATGAGAACCTGCTGTATATCCCAGGGGGCCGTATTCAGTGCTCTGTGGTGACCTGAATGGGAAGGAAGAAGAGGGGATAGTACAGCTGATCTCTGTGCTCTACAGTAGAGGCTAATGCAACATTGAAGAGCAGTTATGCTCCAATAAAAGTTAGTTTAGAGAAATGCTCCCTCTCTCTTAATGAATTCACACTGGCTGCTTTAACCTTTCCAAGAAAAAAGATTTTTGTTGTTTAAAGTGCCTTCGCCACCAAGATTAGTTTTAAATAGTACAGTTTTTATAGCTCTATAACCAATAAACGTAGCACAAATTTGAACACTTTTACATTTAACATGTTACAGGTTTTGCAGATACTTGACTTATACGCTAAGGTATATGAAGAACTCCTGGCAGTTCCTGTTGTAAAGGGAAGAAAGACTGAAAAGGAGAAATTTGCAGGAGGGGATTACACCACTACCTTGGAAGCATTTATATCTGCCAGTGGAAGAGCTATCCAGGTATCAGACTGCCACAAAGGACTCCTAGGTGACTGAAAGCATAGTCGTGGGCCGATCTGATAAGTTTTCTGCCATCAGAGAAGTAGACTCTTTAAAAAAAAATACCAATGTATCACATACTTCTAGGTTGTATTGTAATTTCAGGCCAATCTGTCCCATTCTCCCCAAATCTCCAATGTCAGTTAAGTGAAGCTTGTTTCCTGAATTACCAGAGCATGGATATATTTTTTTAAACCTTTGTAATTAAAGTTACTCCTTTAAAAGGGTCTGTGCATAGCAGAAGAGGTATAATACTTGTCTTCTGTATTTATTCTGTAGGATTTTTTTTACTAATCTTAGTTTTTTTGGTATCAGTTATGCTTTAAAAGTTCATTTAACATAAAAAATCAGGGAAGATAAAGCAGATCTAGTGCTTGCTAAGGTGTGTGGTCTTAACAGTAGTTATTTTGAAAGGCAAAATGGGTTGTTAAAAGATGTGTTTCTCTATTTTAGGGAGCAACATCGCATCATTTAGGACAGAATTTCTCTAAAATGTTTGAAATAGTTTTTGAAGATCCAAAGACAGCAGGAGAGAAGCAGTTTGCCTATCAGAACTCGTGGGGCCTGACCACGCGAACTATCGGTGTGATGACCATGGTCCATGGGGACAACGTGGGGCTAGTGTTACCACCCCGGGTAGCCTGTGTTCAGGTAAGGGAAGTATTCCTGTTCACTATTTCTTTCATAAAATTCAAGCCTTATTTAGTAAAGAACATTGAAAAGTGTGCTTTTCTGAATGTCATTCAGGTAGCTTTTGCTAATACTGAAACAACACAGAATACAATCTAGATTTTGGTATTGTGTAACTATGTGTATTATTCATATTATTGCTTTCTACCCTTTAAAGTTTTCTACCTACTTTATAAAACTTCTAGAAATTATTTTTTGAAATGATTTATAAAAGGTTAAATGAGAAACAAAAATGCATTTATCATGGACAAATAATATGCAGCTCGTTGCTAGATGCTCTGTGTAGATTAGAAACCGCAGCAGTTGATTTCTGTGAAGATTGACAGTCACTAGGAGGTTTTGATTTGTGAGTAGTAGGTGGTGATTGTGACTTCATTACTTCTGTATGATGCTGCTTTGTATAAATTTGTGATGTGCTGGATTCTAGGTGGTGGTTATTCCCTGTGGTATCACAAATGCACTTTCTGAAGAAGACAGAGATGCTCTAATTGCAAAATGCAATGATTATCAAAGGCGGTTACTCAGTGTCAATATTCGAGTTCGAGTTGATTTGCGAGATAATTACTCACCAGGCTGGAAATTCAATCATTGGGAACTCAAGGTAAAGTCTGCAGTGGCATATTTTACTCCCACTCTCTCAATTTGGGTTTTTGTTGTTTGAATAAAAAGGATCTTCAAGACCTTGTTTATGGTTAACAAACCCCCTATGGTTGCTACTAAAACATTTATATCAAGAATTCATAAATAAGTTATTTCAATAGTAGACTATCAGAATCGTGGTGCATGGACATCAGCTGTTAACAGCTGTCATTGGTGAGAGAGTAATTTCACACCACATTGTTTCATAGTGGTTTGTTAATTTTTACTTTGTATATTCAAGTCTAGTCTAAATTCTAGTTTAATGTTTTTGATTTAACTTTTATTTATTGCACAGTTATTAATAGGTGATCTGTATTCTTTATTCCATTTTTCAAACTTCTGGGATTTAACTTTTTTTCTTAATGATGAAACAGGATATCTTGTTAGAACTAGCAGTTAGAAGTCAAGAATTTATAAACTCATATTACAGGCAGTGGATGGGAAGAGGTAGTGAGGTTGCAGGTTCAAGCTTTCAAATATGCAAGCTTAGCCATACTGGGATTATTCAGTATTAATGCATGTCCCTAAAGTTGCTCATCTTTATTTCTTTTAAATGGCCCCTCACATAAATCTGTGCTGAAGGATAGTAGTTATATTGATGTTGCTTTCCTTTTGTGATGTATTTTTTCCTTAACATACTCTCCTACCTTTAATGAAGACTTTAAAGTTGTGTAAACTTCCCTTTAATTGCAGTCTTTTTTACTTACTTGGAAATAGCAGGTATGTGATTGCAGTAATACCTTGTCTAAACCCATTTGTACTTGCCCAAGGTCCCAAAAAGAAACCTATCCCTTGCTACTAACTGGACTGAAAGGTAAAAAATTGTCGTCCACGCTTGTGGGCCTCTCTTCTGCATTCCTCTGAGCTGTCCCGGCTCTCCCTTGCCCAGGATAGGCTGTAGTCCTAGTGCATTTTTATTGTCATGTCTTTTTAGTTTCTTTTAATCAGGAGTAGTTCCTCAGCCTTTCATTGTCATCCATGGCATTTACATTTTTGTAAATATAGGTCAGTTATTTTATAGAACGTTCTTCTGTTTTGATGATTACTCATTAATTTTTGCCTTCTCCAGTGACTTTTCTTCTCTCTTCCTGTTGAGGGTAGTCTCCCACTTTTGATTTTCTGATTTTCTGCACTGATTTTTATTATTTGTATGCATGCCTTAATTACCCTGCAAAACATGAAGCTTCTTGAAGATCTCTTTCTTATTCATCTTTTTAAATCTCATTGCACTTAACACTGTTTCTTAACACATGTATACATTGGATGAATAAAGGGAAACAATAAAATAATGTGGAAGTATACAGTATTTTGTTCCAGACTGGTGTTATTTTATAAAGTAAGTCTTCTCTAGGGGGTGAATCATTTTTTTTCTAGAGTAACATTTACATTTTTTCCTTTGGCTTTGGTGTGCGGGACGACTGATCCAGCAGAACTGTGTAGACAGGCTTTTAATTTAAATTCAAAATGACTATAGAGGATCATTCACTCAAAAAAGAAAAACGTGTTAAAGTTTTATTTGTCAGGAAGTTTCTAGCCCCTAAAAGTGGGCTCTGTCTTTAGCCTTAATCCACTCAGAGCAAACTCATGTGGATTCACAAGGATTGAACATCCTCAAGGCTTAAACTTGCATATGCTCCTTAAGCTCCTTTGTAAAAACCCTGGGCTCCTGGGGAGTGGTTCTCAGAGTGCAGTCCCAGGACCAGCAGCTCAGCATCACTGGAGAACTTGGTGAAAGTGAAGTGAGAAGTCAGTCAGGCATGTCCGACTCATTGTGATCCCATGTACTGTAGCCTGCCAGGCTCCTCTGTCCATGGAATTCTCCAGGCAAGAATACTGGAGTGGGTAGCCAGTTCGCTTCTCCAGGGGATTTCTTCCCAACCCAGGGATAGAACCCATGTCTCCCACATTGCAGATGGATTCTTTACCATCTTAGAACTTGATAGGATTACAAATTCTCGGGCCCCATCGCTGGACCTACGGTGATCAGAAACTTGGGTGGCGGAGCCCAACAGTATGTGCTTTGACAAGTCCTTCAGTAATTCTGATGCTCAAGGTAGAGCAGCCAGAGCCAGGGCCTGCCCACCAAAGCACGCCATGTGCCGTGAGTGAGTCGGGGGTGTGCCAAGGAGCCTACTGTGTTAGCCCCGTGTGCCATGCGAGTGTGATTTTCCATGTGTGCTGTTACGTGAGAGAAGTTAGGGACAGCGAGCTGGACAGCTGCCCTCGTGTTTCCCCATTAAACTCTTCCCCAGCTCAGAGCCACTTGGGCCCACCTTCTTTCCTTAGGCTTATGCCTTCTCATTGGAATAAGCTTCTGAAACATAGCAGGAATATCACCTTCTCTTTAAAATGGCTTGCATCTGCCTTTGTGTTTCGGGTATTTGTGATCTGTAGCAGGTAAAGCCATGACGTCAGTCTGTTTATTCAGTTGGAGATGTGCACATGTCATTTTTCACTGCTTTTTCATTTTCTAGGGAGTCCCGATTAGACTTGAGGTTGGGCCACGTGATATGAAGAACTGTCAGTTTGTAGCTGTCAGACGAGACACTGGAGAAAAGCTGACAATTGCTGAAAATGAGGCTGAGACGAAGCTTCATGCTATTTTGGAAGACATCCACGTTAACCTCTTTACCCGGTCAGTTCCTTGGAGTTGCTTGTGTCTCCCGTCTTCTCATTGTGCTCAGCCTTTGAGATCTCTACCACGGAATCCTTGATTGCCCCCATGGGAAGTCATCTTTCGCTCCGAACTCCTGTGGTTCTTAATTGGCCTTTCTCTTTGGTTTTTTGATTTGTACTGTGATTACTTTCTATATGCTTTCTGCTCCCTTTTGGGTTTAGTGATGGATTATCTGTCGCTTCGACTGATTTGGGTTCATTTTAGATCCAGGCTTTTATCCAGGGTTTTTTATCTGACACATCAGATTTGAGGGGCAGAAGCACTGATTCTCACTTGTTCGGTACACATTAGCAGCACCTGGGGAGCTTTTCAAACTACCTGTGCCTGGGACCCTCCCAGATAGGAGTTAATTTAATTGGTGTAGAGGACCTGGCACCTTGAGTAGTAAACACCCCCTGGTGGTGATGATATGTCACCAAGGCTAAGAACCTCCTGAAGGGGGTTGGGGGTGATGGGAGGCCTTGAGGCTGCCCTGACCTCTGGGGAGGGGACTTTTAGAATCACAGATCTCAAGGCAGAGGCACTAGAAGATGGGTGGCCTATGGGTGGCACCTTATTTTCTTTCCTGTCCACCTGAAGCAGAGAGGAAGACCTGTGGCCACTGGGGATAGAGGCTCAGTTTAGAGGGGCGGGGGTCATGCCTGCACCTTCCTCGTTTATCTTCTAATACTTGTGTCTGATTCATGTTCATCTTCAGTAAATCTTGCACATAAGGAGTGAACCAGTTTTAGCCTTGGCTTTGGTGCTTTTATGTGATGGTAGGCAAGTGAACTTGGTTTTTGTTGGCTGGCTTGCCTTAAAATGCGAATGATAATACATCTCTTGAGGATGACTTTCATGGATTTAGTTTGCCAACAAATGCGTAATTCATGTGAAGTTCATCTGCACTCAGAGCAGGAGATACTGTCAGAGATGCAAGATTAGAAAGCTGCCTGTCCTTGTTGCTGTCTCCTGAGTAGTGCTCTCAGCACAGTGACTCTTCTCCAGAGAGTCTCCTCAGAGTCACCTGGGAGCTTTGGGAACAGAAAAATACCTGGGCCTTAATACCTGGGGACTCTGATTCATTAGTTTTAAGGTAGATTCTGGTCATCTGTATTGTTAAAATGCTCTGTGTGATCCAGATGTTCACCCCTGGTTGGAAAAAACACTGCTTTAATGGCTCAAAAAACAGAACTTTTTTTATTGACATTTAAAAAAAATTTTAATTGGAGGCTAATTACTTTACAGTATTGTAGTGGTTTTTGCCGTACATCGACATGAATCAGCTCTGGGTGTACATGTGTTCCCCATCCTGAATCCACCTCCCTCCCCATCCCATCCCTCAGGGTCTCATCCCACTGCACCAGCCCTGAGCTCCCTGCCTCATGCATCAAACCTGGACTGGTGATCTGTTTCACATATGATAATATACATGTTTCAAGGCTGTTTTCTTAAATCATCCCATCCTTGCCCTCTCCTACAGAGTCCAAAAATCTGTTCTTTACATCTGTGTATTGACATTTTAATTCAGTAAATTTATTAATGTAAGTTGCTTACATTAATAGTGCATTTTTTCCCCCTCCTTAAGGCTTCTGCCTTGGAAGTGGCATATTCCTTTCTGTATCTCATTGGCTGTAACTTAGTCACTTGGGCCCACCCACCTCACTGCAAAAAAGTCAGAAGGGAAACAGATTTGGTGGACAGCAAACAGTTGTGGTCAGGGTTCACACAGTCTAGCCCTGAGGTTCAGAAAAGAAAAATATGCCTTCTCATTGGTCCCCACTCGTGAGTGCTCCTCGTGTGATGTGTGACTTTGAGTGTGGAAGAGATTAATATTTATTTCATTTCTGGAACCTGAGGTTCATACAAAAGACTTACAAGAGTATGTGAAAATAGCTTGAATAATGTATATTTATGTGTTTTTTCCTTTTTTAAAACATTTTCATACCTTTGTGTTTGATTCTCACAACAATTTGGTATGGTAGTTAGATGAGTATTTTTTCCAATTTTGTAGAAGGGAAAATTAAGACCAGAGAGGTTTAAATAATAACCTAGATTCTCGTAGGTAATAAGTGGTAAAGCCAGGAGTTAGAATGTTGATCAGTAGATATTTAGTGACTATGACAAAAGTAATTGTTACCTGTGTGTACTTGGCAAATTCTCTAGTCATTTAATGTTTCTAATAATGCAGTGATGAGCTAACTGAAGTTCACTGAATGTCACTGCTGGAGGTTCATGTTGAATTCTTCTCAGTTCCAAGTTGTTATTCTTTCATTAAATTATGCCATTAAAAAAAACTTTGTCATATTAGTAAGAAAAGATATGTATTCACTTCTGATTCTGGGTAGCCTGTGGCTCAGTGGTGAAGAATCTGCCTGACTGCAGGAGACGCAGGAGATGCAGGAGATGTGGGTTTGATCCCTGGGTCAGGAAGATCCCCTGGAGGAGGAAATGGCAACCCACTCCAGTATTCTATCCCATGGACAGAGGAGCCTGGTGGGCTACCATCCATGGGGTCTCAGAGAGTGGGACACAACTGAACTAACGCGTGCTTGAGTTTATTAGTAAGAAAAAATATGTATTCTAATTACTTGATAGGGCTTCTGAAGACCTTAAGACTCATATGGTTGTGGCTAATACAATGGAGGACTTCCAGAAGGAGCTCGATTCTGGGAAGGTAAGAGAATTCTGAAAATTTTTTAATATAAACGTATTTCAGTGAGTGGTATTTTAAGACTCATTGAATTTATGTATCATGTTAATCCCTTTTTCAAAGCCTGTCACACAAAAGGTTTATATATTATTCAGCCTCTGTTTTCCATTGACTTTCTTGCAGCATTAAAATATTCTGTCATTTTTGGATAACCCTGTGAACTGATTTTATAAAAGCTTTCTCTCATGTTCATTAGGCTTATTGAATGAGTTTCATTTTGCATGACCCCTAATATTTTCATTATTGAAAAATTTGATTTTGTTTTCTCAGCTTAAGTTCCTAAAGTAAGCATTGTTTTAGTTTCAGAAATGTAATGGGCAGTTTCCTAAAATAAGGAATGCCTGTTTCTGATTTCTCACTGTATATACTTACCCAGATCTTAATTGATTGATCTTTCTGAATAATAAGGGAAAATATTACTCATTTCTAAGCCTGTTTTTGAGAATGAGTGGGTACTACTGGATTCCATAAAACTGCATGGGTTTTCCTAATGGCTCTTGAAGATTTTATCAGCTTTCTGTGCTCTGTATATGCAGATGTTCCCAGCCAAAACTTAATTTTCATAAAGAAGAGGTTTCAGTTTGTAAAATTATCAATTACTGGAATGAATCACTTATGAACTTTAGTATTCTGGTATACATGTTTACTTACACAGCCTGTTCTGTGTCCCCAGATTATAAATGAGAAAGTCACGGGCCAGAGTCTAAATGAAGTACCCCAAGCCATACAAAAGCAGGCCTAGTATTAGAATTTGGGTCTTTCTTCGGATTCAGCTTAATGTACTTTTTCTGTGTATCTTTTTAAAAAATTCATCCTGAGGGTATAAGGCAAGATTTTAGTTGGTTGTGATCATTAGCCTCTTAATATGTCTATCAGTTTACTAATCTGAAAAATAAGTACAAAATAGTATTAAAATCCCCTTCTGATCTATAATTCTGCAGTATTTAGCCTTCTATTATTCTTGGTTTATTGCTTTGGTAATAATCTTCCACCTTTCTGATTTCCATCATTTGTCACTTGACTTCAAACTACATATTTCTGATTTCTATTTCTTCTAGCCTTTTTGCCTGAGAATGCATAGTTGTCTGACACTGTATATTTTTTTCTTCCACTGTGATTTATTTACTTTTTCATAATTTTTTTGCTCCATAAAGATTGAATTTTATGATTTCCTTTATTATAGAAATATGGTAGTCATTCTTACAGTAAAGTCTATTAAAGACATTGCATAAGAGTTAATAAATCAATAGAGTAACTTATCAGTTAATCCATTGCTTTCAAAGAAGTGAATCTCAGCAGATATTAGTGGAATCATATTCTAATATTAGATAAGCTGTTGGAGAGATTTCAACACCTGTTCTCAACCAGAATAGAGCATTTTGGTTGTGTGTCCAAAGATCACACAGAGACCAAAACAGCTGTTGTTTCTGGTATTCAGTAGTCAGTTTCATCTCCCATCTCACCTCTTGTTGGTCAGCTTAGCTAGGTTGACTGACTGTGAAGCAAGCTTTGAGGCTATGGTAAATAAAATTGGATTTACCAGGAGGCGGGAAGGAGGAAGGGATCTTTGCAACTTGAATGTAAGTAAGAGTTTGATTTTCTACCCTTCCTTGTTGGTATAAATGAAAAACATTATTTTATATATCTGATTTGTAGAACTTGATTTTAGTAAATTTTTCCAAGGAGGTGGTCTTAATTGAATGAAAACTAGATGTCATTTATATGTAACATATACTTGTTACTGTTGACATAAATATGTCATTAATCTGTTGATCATTATTTCTACTATTACATTACTATTTCTCATCAGTAACATTTCTGCTGAAGAGTTCAAGACACTATATATTGCAAAAGATTTTGTCTTTTTAAAACATAGGTGTAGAAAAAAATGAAAGATAAAAAGGTAAAAGCCTTTCTATGGCTGAATAAATCACCTAAGAATGTATATTCTCCTTTCACATTAGTGAATTATGTACATAAATAATAAGAAATTTCAGATTTTATCAAGAGCTTTGAGGCTAAAAAGAATTGAATCTTTTGGTTTTTGTTTCACAAAATTATCATTTGTGAGTCCAAATACATCTAATAACAACTTTGGTTGAATTTGTTTACATGCTTTACCATTTTATTTTTTTATTTATTTATATTTTCATGCTTTACCATTTTAAATTAAAAAAAATTTTTTTAGAAATACCTTTTCAAGTCTTAGTGATCTTTTTTTCTTAGTGCAAAGAAATAAGAGTACTTACTGTAAAATTTGTTAATGTTATAAAAAAATAGCTTTGTGTTGTACATTGACAAAAATAAAATTTCTAAGAAACTAAATTTAAATTTATTATTGCAATCTTTGTGATTGGGTTAGTATTTATATCCTTGCATAGAGACTGATTAAAGTTCTCCCCCATTCTGTCGTTTAGAATAAATTTTGAGTAATGCTTTTAAGAATGTACAGTTTTTTCCTGCTTTTTGTCTGTGTAAATGCTAATGATTTAGTAAGTTTCAATACAGGTAATTAACTTTGTTAGTTCAGCTCTTACATCTGTAGGTTTGTTTTTTCTTCTGTTTTCATTGCACAGTTTCTACATTTAGATTTTACATTATTAATTTATATATCCAATAATTAGTTTTATATTATTTGTATATAAAATTAAAGTTATATACTTAATTATATGAACTTCCTTGGTGGCCCAGACAATAAAGAATCTGCCTGCAATGCAGAAGACCTGGCTTTCCATCCCTGGGTCAGGAAGATCCCCTGGAGAAAATGGCTCCACTCCAGTATTCTTGCCTGGAGAATCCCATGGACAGAGGAGCCTGGTGGGCTACAGTCCATGGGGTCGCAGAGAGTTGGACAGGACTGAGCTACTGACACTTTTTCTTTCACTGAAAATCAGTTTACTATTTGTCCTCTCCATCCTGATAACCATGGAGCCAGGTAGAGCAGACGGCAGCGCAGATTTGAAATGAGGACGATTTGAAATTCACTTTTTGTTCCTTCTCTTCAGCACTATGTTGCAGCCAGTTTATTTGGTCACTTAAGTGTATTATTACAAAGATGTCTTTGTTATGTGCAGATGTTACATGAAGTGTGGGTTTGGGATAGTGGAAAACCTTTCTTTCCTATCTTGGGCATCTCTGAGCATAGTTCTTTGCTCAGGTTTGCAAGGTTTGCAAGATGTCATAGCCTGAAAAGGGCTGGGAGGCCTATCCTTTTTGCTTGCAGGTTTATACAGAACTCAAATGTTCCTTTTATAGAATAGAAGGAGTTGTAAATACTGAACATTTTTTTCTTATTAGATTGCTCAGATTCCATTCTGTGGGGAAATTGACTGTGAAGATTGGATCAAAAAGACCACTGCTAGGTAAGATAATTACGTTTAACAGATAAAGCCTATAAGGTACTGCAGTGAAAAAGAATAGAAATGTGTGGCATAAACGAATGGATTTTTTCTTTGTTTTTAATTCAGGGATCAAGATCTTGAGCCTGGTGCCCCGTCGATGGGAGCTAAAAGCCTGTGCATCCCCTTCAAACCACTCTGTGAGCTGCCGCCGGGAGCCAAGTGCGTGTGTGGAAAGAACCCTGCCAAGTACTACACCTTGTTCGGTCGTAGTTACTGAGGCATGAAAGGAAACCCCAGCTCCAACCCTCCTCACTTTTTAAAAAGAAAAATTGATACTAATATCTTCCCAGATAGAGACAGTTTTATGATTTTTTTAAAAATAGAAGTTCTAAAAGGAAGTCACGAGACAAATACCTATTCTTATGCCTAAATCAACAGTGGAAAAAAGACTTTTCTGTAACCAGCCCCAGTAATAAATATCATGAACTAATACTGTTTCATGTATTCATTTGTTTCTGAAATACTTTAATTATGTGCCACAGTTATTCTATGTAGCCCTCTTGTTTCACACCTTGCACCACCAATTTCCCGTTTCTTCCGTGTTGGAGTGCTTCCTTTTCATAACTCCGTGGAATTTAAAATTGCCTTTAATCTTTCTGTTTAAAAAGTAAACTACAACCACAGATGTCCCAAAAGAGATTTCTCATGAACTTCTGTCTCCTCTTGTTCTTCCTGGTTGCTGTGGGGTCTCTAAAACACCAGTCATGACTTGCTAGTGATAAGGCCTCCTGACCTCTACTTCCAGGAACTCTGCGCTTTTACTCGCTCGCCCTGCTTCTGCGCCTGCCCACCGCCCGCACAGGCTTCTGTTCTCAGAGACGTCACGCTGCCGCCTCTGCCCGAAGCTGACTTCTTAGTTCCTTGTCTTACCATGTCTCACTGCTCTAGCTCTGCTGCTAGAAAACGTTGCTCTTTTTTTTTCCCCCACTAAAATCACTGTCACGATTTGCCCTCTTGCTTTTGGCTCTTCTTTCTTTCTTTTCTTTTAGAAATGTATTTTATTATTTTTTGGTTGTGCTGGGTCTTCTTTGCTGTGCTCACGCTTTCTCTCGTTGCAGTGAGCGGAGGCTATTATTTGTTGCGTTGCTCAGGCTTCTTGCTGCGGGGGCTATTCTTGTGGAGCGTGGGCTTTAGTAGTCGTGGCGTGTGGCTCTGCGGTGTGCAGGCTTCAGTAGTTGCGGCACACAGGCTCAGTAATTGTGGTTCGTGGGCTGTGGAGCACTGGCTCAGAAGTTGTGGTGCACTGGCTTAGTTGCCCTGCAGCACGTGGGACCTTCCCGAACTGGGGATGGAACCCTTGTCCCCTGCATTGGCAGGCGGATTCCTATCCACTGTGCCACCAGGAAAGTCCGTCTTTTTCTCAGTCGTGTGTCTTCCACTGGCTTCCTTTCCTTGGCCTGCTTGTTAAGACATCGGTGTGCTGTGTCCATACTTGGCCCTTTTTTTCTTTTAAGAATTTTTTTTTTTAATGTGGACCATTTTTAGTCTTTAGTGAACTTGTTACAATATTGTTTCTGTTTTGTGTTTTGGTTTTTTTTTTTTGGCTGAGAGGCATGCAGGATCTTCGCCCCCCTACCAGAGATCTGTCCTGTATCCCCTGCATTGGAAGGTGGAGTCTTAACCACTGGATTGCCAGGGAAGTCGCCTGTTCCTTAATCAGTCTCATCTCATCCTGTGGTTTCAAATAGCATTAATAATAGGATAATGACTCTGAACAGTTTTCTCTCCAAGACTGAGCTTTAGCCCTCCATCCCAACTGCATGTTGGGTGTTCTTGACTATTAGATCAAAGTTTCAGATCAACTTGTCACAAAAACCTCATTTCACTGTACTCCCAGACCTGTTCCTCCTACATACAGTATTTCCTGCCTGAAAGAGCATTACGAAAATGGACCTAGTCACTTAAACTAGAACCCCAGAGGCCCCCTAGTTGGCTTCTCCAGCACCCCATCAGCCACACTCAGATGGCTGTGAAACCTATTCCTGTTACCTCTGATGTCTCTTGGGTCCCTCCTTTCGCAGATTAAGATCACCTTTTTACCTGTTACCTTTTACACTGATCACTCTGCTGGCCTCCAGTTTCATCTCCAGGCCAGACTATTTATTCCACATTCCCACAGGTGTTGTTTTTTTTTTTCCCCTAAACTACAGTATGTTGAGACATTTTTTTCCCCTTAAAATCCTTTCGTAGCTCACCATCACTAACAAGATAATAAAATGTAGTCTCTTTCTGTTCAGCCCACCTGTCTAGTCTCCTTTTCAACCAGTCTAGTAGAGTCCTTTGCAACCTAACCATTTGGGATTCCCTCTAAACCACACGCTATTTCTCTCTTCTGGCCCTTTGCCTGCAATGCCTTTCATTCCCCATTTCTCGTCTACTTGGCTTATCTCCTTATTTCAGAGCCTTGCTCCACCCAATATGTTATCCCACTTGGTGGTGATAAATGTAAGGGAAAAGTTTCCAAAAAGGACTTGAAGTTTGAGCTGTGCTTTGAGGGGTGAGTAGAATTTTAGTAAACAGAAGAGGAAGGACATTCTAGGCAGAAGGAAAAACATATGCAAATCCTTTCAAAGTATCTACTGTGCATGAGAACACAGCAAAGCTATCCTGAAGTAAGAAATTACCAGAGGAAAGCAGATTACATAGAACATGCTTTCAGATGCCTTGCTTAATGAGATAGGTGTCTGAGCCATACTTTGTACTCAGAATTATTATTGATATATGGCAGTTCAGGATGTTTTATCTTGGTTTTCTACTGTTAGTAGCTGTGTAAACTTTCTATTCCTTCAGCTGAAGGAGAGAAGTCTAATATCTATATCAGAGTTACTCTACCTCATAAAGTGCTCAGAACAACACTGGGTACATAATAAAAGCTAGTGTTAGTTACGACAGTGAGGCAGGGTCACTTGGAAGTTGCTCCTGGGATACATAGCTTTCGTTAACAGTAATTACCTTGGTGCCTAGGAGTTTGATTTTTGTCTGCAAATTAATAAATACTTTAAAGCAGTAGTCCTCAATCTTTTTGGCACCAGGGACTGGTGGAAGACAATTCTTCCATGGACCAGGGAATGGGGGATGGTTTCAGGATGATTCAAGTGCATTATATTTATTGTGCACTTTTCGTTATTACATCATCAGCTCCATCTCAAATCATCAAGCATTAGATCTGGGAGGTTGGGGACCCTTGCTTTGAAGGGCAAAGTACTTTTTTTGTTTGTTTTTGCCAGTCCCTGACAAAAGCCTGAACAGTAGATCAAAGACTGTAACCACACTTTGTTCTGTGGCCCCTGGCTATTTTGGAGGCTGTGGGCATCTCTTGACACACAGACAGATAGATCCCATGCTATTGTTTGAAGCTTCAGGTGCACAAAAGCAATCACAGAAAAGCTTGACCTTTGCTGTTTTAAAGAAATGCTCACTATTTAAAGGAACTCTCCAGTAAGCAGTTATGTTAGGAAAGGAATCCTTAACCCCAAATCTATGTGTGATAAATTGGCTATTTTCTTAAATTGAGGCTCAGCTAAAATATCAAAACTCATCCAAATATCTTAAGCTCAGTGGTGCTTTTCAAGAAGATGTGTCAACCTGTCTACAAACAATATCCTCTTAGAAATGATCACTGTTTTTTACTGGCAGACTGCAGTCACTAGCTAGATACATGACTGACAGGAAAGTGATCATGTGCCTAATATTCATGGTTTTAAAAAAGAAAATAAAGAGGTCAAGGTATATTTACTGTAGGCACTGCTCTCTGTGATTTCTGGTGTAGATCCCATATTAGTAAACTCTAGTTCATCTATGATAGTGTGTTTAGAATAGTTCCTAATTATGTCAGTAAATCACATGAAGCCTTCATGAAAATTGGACAATAACAGCAACTCATTTGGCTGCTAGTGGCGAGGTCAGCAGCATTGGAACACTCCATAAGACAAGCAAAGAGGCATTATGATTTGAGAGTCCGGATATACCACCCTACTTATATCTGGTTTTCGTTATAAATATTAGTCATCTGTTATATAACTATATAACTTTTCCTATTTTTTTGATAGTTGGTGATTTTTCACTGATACATGAATGAGATAAATGTATAAAGCTGTGGATTTAACTGTAGATTTCTTTTGTATTTAAGTTGCAGTCATTGTCTTCTATGTTAGTTTGCGGAAAGCAAAAACATTTTTTATTGAAGGATAATTGCTTTACAGAATTTTGCTGTTTTCTGTCAAACCTCAACATGAATCAGCGATAGGTATACATACATCCCCTCCCTTTTGAACCTCCCTCCCTTCTCCCCCACCCCCCTTTCCACCCCTCTAGGTTGATACAGAGCTCCTGTTTGAGTTTGCTGACCCCCACCATACAGCTTTCTATTTTACAGATGGTAATGTAAGTTTCCATGTTACTCAATGTAAGTTTCCATGTTACTCTTTGCATACATCTCACCCTCTCCTCCCCTCTCCCCATGTCCATAAGTCTGTTCTCTATGTCTGTTTCTCCATTGTTGCCCTGTAAATAAAAGGAGAAATCTTTTTCTCCCTACACTGAAGGGCTTCCCTGGTGGCTCAGTGGTAAAGAGTCTGGTTGTCAATGCAGAAGATCCCTGTGTTCGATCCCTGTGTCGGGAAGATCCGCTGGAGGTCTGCAGTCCATGGGGTTGCCAAAGAGTCAGACTCGAAGTAGCAACTAAACAACCAAAACATATAACTATGGTGTTCAGTGGAGCATCAAGAATTTGGGGAGACAGCTACCCCTACCCTGTTACTTTCAAACATATCTTTGGCTCTTTGTCACTTTTACTATGTCTACAAAGCGCTAGCCATTTATTTCTTTAATAAATTGAGTGCCTGCAATGTACAAAGTGTTAGAGCAGACAGTGGAGAGTGAAATCAAACATGTCTTTTCCTCTTCTTGGCTTCATCTCAAAACTGTTCTATTTTAGATGGAAAATCAGGCTGTCAAGTGGACAAGGAGATGGACTGATGGTGGGAGGTCACTGCCTACTGACAGTGACACAGACACATCATGAGATGATCCCTGCCAAGAGTAGCACAGAGAACAACCCTGTCGTTGAGATGACAACAGCTGGAGAATGAAGTCCATCCCATTCTGCCATCCCATCAGGCTTAGAGTAACAGGCACAAATAGGTGTCTGCGGCTCAGTCGGTGATGCTAAACCAGTGGCTTTGTTCAACCTGACTGAAAAATTGAAGAGCTTGGAACATCAATAGTACTGAAATGATATAAAAAGATTCTATTAAATAAGTCTCAGGTGATACAACTCTTTTGGCAGAAAGTAAAGAGGAACTGAACAGCCTCTTAATCAGGGTGAAAAAGAGAATAAGAAAGCTGACTTAAAACTCGACATGCAAAAAACTGAGATGATGGCATCTGGTCCCATCACTTCATGGGAAATAGATGGGGAACAAGTGGAAACAGTGACAGATTTTATTTTCTTGGGCTCCAAAATCACTGCAGATGGTGACTGCAGCCATGGAATTAAAAGATGCTCCTTGAAAGAAAAGCTATGATAAACCTAGACAGTGTAAGACATCATTTTGCTGATTAAGGTATGTATAGTCAAAGCTATGGTTTTTCCACTAGTCACGTATGGATTTGAGAGTTGGACCATAAAGAAGGCTGAGCACCAAAGAGTTGATGCTTTCGAATTGTGGTGCTGAAGAAGACTCGAGATCCTTTGGTCAGCAAAGATCAAACCAGTCAATCGTAAAGGAAGTCAACCCTGAATATTCATTGGAAGGACTGATGCTGAACTGAAGCTCTAATACTTCAGCCACCTGATGTGAAGAGCGAGCTCATTGGAAAAGACCCTGATGCTGGGAAAGATTGAGGGCAGGAGGAGAGGACAACAGAGAATGAGATGGTTAGATGGCATCGCTGACTGAATGGACATGGTTTTGAGCAAACTCCAGGATATAGTGAAGGACCAGAAAACCTGGCATGCTGCAGCCCACGGGGTTGCAAAGAGTTGGAGACAACTTAGCAACTGAACAACAACAACAAAGTCTCATGTAATAGGGTCACCAAAACCAAATTCTGTGATGAAGAAACACCTGTTGAATGAGTGAGGAGCTTGGGGTTTAACAGACTGGTGACAATGTTAACACTGACGTTACTTTACATGTGCTAAATATGTAACTGGCTTCTCAGGTGGCAGAGTAGTAAAGAATCCACCTGCCAATTCAGGAGACAGGGGAGATGCAGCTTCTTGGGTCAAGAAGGTCCCCTGGAGTAGAAAATGGAAATGTACTCAAGTATTCTTGCCTGGAAATTTTCATGGATAGAGGAGCCTGGCGAGCTATAGTCCATGGGGTCGCAAAGAGTTGTATGACCTTGCGTGCACACAAATATGTAATTGTACTGTATTGCCTTCCTTCATTCATTTTCTCAGTCTTCTGAACAATTATTTCAGAGCTTTTTTCCCTTTGGATTTTCAGTACTTCCCCTTTCTGACTTTTGATTGATCATGTTGTCTGTTTCACTAAGAAGATAGAGACAATACAAAGAGACCCACAAGAACCCCCACCATATCTTCCCCACTCAAGTGTCCACATTTCCACCTTCTCTGCTATTTCAGATGAACCATTGCCTTTTTAAAAAATTTATTTTATCATTTGTTTTATTAAAGTATAGTTGATTTATAATATTATGTTGGAGAAGGAAATGGCAACCCACTTCAGTATTCTTCCTGGAGAATTCCATGGACAGAGGAGCCTAGCGGGTTACATACAGTCCATGGGATCACAAAGAGTTGGACATGACTGAGCGGCTAACACGCACATTGCGTTAATTTCTACTATATGTTAATAGCAAAGTGACAGTTATATCTGTTTCTTCATATTCTTTTTCATTATGGTTTATCACAGGATATGGAATATAGTTCCTTGTGCTATACAATGCTGTGCTTAGTCAGTCAGATCTGACTCTTATGTGACCTCATGGACTGTAGCCCGCCAGGCTCCTCAGTCAGTGGGGATTCTCCGTGGCAAGGATACTGGGGTGGGTTGTCATGCCCTCTTCCAGGGGATCTTCCCAACCCAGGAGTCGAACTGGGGTCTCCTGCGTTGCAGGCAGATTCTTCACCAGCTGAGTTACCAGGGTAGCCCATACAGTGCTATACGGTAGGACCTTGTTTTTATCCATCCTATGTGTGTTTACATCTGCTCATCCCAAACTCCCAATCCTTCCTTCCCCTCCACTCTCTCCTGCTTGGCAACCACAAGTCTGTTCTCTAAGTCTGTGAGTCTGTTTCTGTTTTGTAAATAAGTTTATTTGTATCATTTTCTTATATTCTACATATAAGTGATACCTGGTATCTGGTTTTCTCTTTCTGACTTACTTCACTAATATGATAATCTCTACATCCATCTATGTTGGTGCAAATGGCATTTCATCCTCTTTATGGCTAATATTCCATGGTATGTATAATATATACTACATTTTCTTTATCCATTCATCTGTCAGTGGACATTTAGGATGTTTCTCTGTCTTGGCTATAGTAAATAATGCTGCTGTGAACATAGGGGTGTATGTATCTTTTTGAATTATAGGTTTGTCCAGATATATGCCCAGGAATGGGATTGCTAGATCATATGGCAATTCTATTTTTAGCTTTTTGAGGAACCTCCACACTCTGTTCCATAGTGGCTGCACCAGTTTATATTCCCACCAATAGTCACACCCCCTTCAGCATTTATTATTTATAGATTTTTAAACGATGGCCATTCTAAACTGTATGAGGTGGTATCTCATTGTAGTTTTGATTTGCATTTCTCTAATAATTAGCAATGTTGAGCATCTCTTCAGGTGCCTGTTGGCCATCTGGATGTCTTTGGAGAGATGTCTATTTAGGCAGATGAACATTCTTCTCATAGCAGAGGGCAGCCCCCCCACATGTGCCCTAAAACTCCTCCCCTCTGGCCGCCTCGATGGTGACACTTCAGCAGCTCTGCCCATGTATCATCACATCTTCTTTCTCTACTGGATCTTTCCATCAGCTTAAAAATGTGCTGTTACCTTCCCCAACCTAAAAATACCCTTTCTTGTCTCCATATTCCTTTTGCTTTGCAATAAAACTCCTCGAAAGGATTATCTGTACTTGCCATCTCCAGTTTCTTCTCTCTGTTCTCTTGAACCCAGTTCATGCTGTTGTTCAGTCACCAAGTCGTGTCCAGCTCTTTGCGACCCCATGGACTGCAGCACGCCAGGTTCCCCTGTCCTTCACTATCTCTCAGAGTTTGCTCAAATTCACATCCATTGAGTTCAGGGATGCTATCTAACCATCTCAGCCTCTGCTGCTCCTTCTCCTTTTCGATCTTTCCCAGCATCAGGGTCTTTCCCAATGAGTCTGCTTTTTGCATCAGGTGGCCAAAGTGTTGGAGCTTCAGCTTCAGCTTCAGCATCAGCCCTTCCAATTCTGGGTTGATTTCCTTTAGGATTGACTGGTTTGATCTTGTAGTCCAAGGGACTCTCAAGACTCCTGTCCAGCACCACAATTCAAAAGCATCAACTCTTTGGGGCTCAGTGTTCTTTACGGTCCAACTCTCATATCCATACATCACTACTGGAAAAGCCATGGCTTTGACTAGACGGACCTTTGTTGGCAAAGTAATGTCTCTGCATTTTAATACACTGTCTGTCATAGCTTTTCTTTTTTTTTTTTGTCAGAGCTTTTCTTTCAAGAAGCATCTTTTAATTCCATGGCTGCAGTCACCATCTGCAGTGATTTTGGAGCCCAGGAAAATAAAATCTGTCACGGTTTCCACTTCATGTTTGCCTTCTAGCTGAGGTCACCAGGGGCCTCCATAAAGCTCAATCCAGTCATCATTTCCAGTCCTCACAATATTTGACTCAGCTAGTTCTCTCCTCTTTGATACACATTCTTTCTTGAATACAGTAGTCCTGAATACTGTACTCTCCTGACTTCCCTTTCATCTTTCTGGTCCTTCTCTCTTATCTACTTGTATCTTCATTTTGTGTTTCCTCTCATTTCCTTGGTTATCTCTGGGCGTCTTTTGACTTCTAAATCCATCTATTGTCACTCTCAAGTTCATGTATTCCCAGCCTATCCCTATCTCCTCTGAACTCCAGACTCCCTTATTCAATTCTCTACTTAGCGTTTCACCTTGGATGTCTAATAGATTCACCAAATGACAACATTTCCACCTCTTGCTCCCACACTGTTCCTAGAGCTGTCACCTTTGTTTTACCTTCATCTCACTTTGCAGCATCATTCTTTTGGGCCAAAAACCTTAATGTCACCTTGACTGCAGTAATTATCACAATCTGGTTGTCCAGAAGTCTCACTGTTAGAATAGCAGCTGAATTGGCAATGATTTATGAGAGGCCAAGGAAATTATTAGGGCTACATTTAAGTAGTCATGTTTTAGTCAAAACCAGTGTATTAGTCTTAAGTTCTCCAGATAAATAGAACCAGTAGGATATGTATATAAATAGAGACTTATTAAAAGGAATTGGTTCCTGTCATTACGAAGGCTGAGAAAGTCCCAATGTCAACATGGCAAGCAGAGACCCAGCAGAACCTATGGTGTAGTTTTAGTCTAAAGGCCCACAGGCTCTAGACCCAGGAAGAGCCAAACGTTCAGTCTGAACCTGAAAGCTGGAAAAAAGCCAATGCCCCAATTTGAAGGCAGTCAGTCAGAGGAATCTTCCCTTACTTGCAGGAGAGTCAGCCAATTTGTTCTGTTCAAGCCTTCAACTGATTGGATGAGGCCCACCCTCATTAAGGATGACAATCTGTTTTACTTTGTCTACTGATTCAACTGTTAGTCCTACCCAAAAACACCTTCATGGAAACACTCACAATAATGTCTGAACAAATGTGTGGGCACCTGCAAACCCAGTCAAGTTGACACATAAAATTAGCCATCACGGTCAGACTTCAAATTCAGTTAGGATTGGGTATAGTCATTTCAATCTGTATTTCTTTAAAGGATTGACTGTAGGCAGTCTACTCAAAACAATAGCAGCTACTGTTCTTTTAGATATTTGGGAACTGGTAAACCTTTAAGGCTTATAAGTGACAGAAGATAAGATTAAAAGTAAAAATGTCTTCTTACCTCAGTTAAATCAAGACATTATAATTTGACTTTCTTCCTAAAACTAACTGGGATTATGTCTTTAGCTCCTTTAAAGGTATTCTATCTTTCCTAAACATGAAGAATGTTTTTCTTGTCTTATTTATGGAAAGGGTTTGGAAGTGGGTGCTTTTTTATTCCAGATCAGTGGGCAAGGCAGAAGAAAAAAAATCACCTTAGCTGTTTTTTGGCTTTCACTTACTGTAACTCTAATCTCTGGATTAGTGACCCCTAGAATATTCCCTGTTCCATGCAGTAAACAGAATTCAAAGCCATTCACATACCTGGTTGACAAGATATGATTGTTTATGTAAAATGCCACAGCGGTTATTGCAAACACGGAGTGTGGAATCTAGGAAGGCCATAGCCATGCGTGAGTTTGTGCATGATTCAGACACAGAGACTCGGCTTTTGTGATGATACACACAGATGAGCAAAAGGAGCCCCTCCAATTCTTATCTGGAAGTCAGTGTCTTCTCCTTCCATAAGTCCCCGCTCACGTGACATCTCTTGCTTAATTGCCCTTTAAACTGTTTTATGGCTTTATAGCAGCCTGTAAAAAGTGATTTTCAAATATGACAGGCGCTGAAAGGCTGAAGGGGAGAGCTACCCAGGAGCTGTGATCTCTACATCAGCTCCCCTAAGAGCTCAGCCTTTCCAGGAAAAGGAGAGGGACAGCAGAGCGCCATGGGGCGATACTCAGGGAGAAGTTTCCGTTTAATCCTCATGTGCGTGGTGAGCATCCTCCTTTTCGTGATGGAGCTAGTGATCTCCCACATAGGCAACTCCCTCTCACTGACCTCCGATGCTTTTGCGGTGCTCTCACACTTCGTCTCCATGATCATCGGGCTTTTCGGCGTCAGGGCCAGCAGCATACAGCAGCACCGGAAGAGCACGTTCGGCTTTCTCCGGGCTGATGTCGTGGGCGCGTTTGGCAACTCCGTCTTCGCTGTGGCCCTGATGTTCAGCATCCTGGTGGAAGCTGTCAAAAGGTATATTGATCCGCAGAAGACAGAGACGCCGCTGCTGGTGCTCAGCGCTGGAGTCATCGGGCTGCTCTTCAATATTCTCAACTATGTCATCTTCTTGGACTGCTGTTACTGCGTGGCGCGGGGGCCCCAGGGAGACGCCGAAGCAGGTAAACGCCTCCTCAGATGTTGTAGTTTGGTCAGAGTCTTGCCAGGTGCTATCTTGGGGGCCCCTGGGGGTGCTGTGGAGTGAGGCCCATTCATTCCATCAGTCTTTCCTTCCCCGAACTTTACTAAAGGTCTTTCTCCAAAGCGTCACTTCCAGTCCAAAGTTCCTTATAAGCCAGGTGGCAGCTGACCACCTAGGGGTCTTTTTTAGTAACAGGGGATGAAAAATGTGCAGACAGGTAGGGTGATAAACCGTGGTCATAGAGGGAGTCCTTTGCCAGAAAGTGGATTTGCCATGCAAAGCTATCTCCTTTAATTAGGGACTCCCTTTTGTTTATCCAGATGTGACAGGGCTGTGTTTGGATTTTAAAATAATACTTTAATTTTCTCCCTCCTCAAATGTGCGAAAACTACTAGGCTTCATAACCAGCCCACTTGGATCAACGGCTCAAAAACCATTGGATGCATAGATAGCCTCTTAAGAATATATTCAAGGAATGTGATGTAAAATGCAGAAAGGAAAAATAAAGATGATCTAGTAAACTTAGCTCTATTTCTGAATTGAAGTATTTGTATTTATCATAGGCATCTGTCTTATTTGAGAAAAAGGAAAGCTATTTACATGTAAATCTTTAGGAGGAACTTAGGAATGGGTACCAAACTCTTTGGATTATCTGTCAAAAGATCAAATTAAATCTCAGAAGAGAACAATACATTGAAAAACGTGAAATCCAAAAGATAAGTTATTAGATGGAACCATGTTTCTTTAGTGCCACAAAAAGAATTTTTAAAATATATGTTAAAAGCTTTGTGCAGAAGAGCAATTTTCAGTGCTTTTTAAGAAGTCCTACAGAGTGAACAGACCAGGTCCAAATCATGGTTCTCCTACAGGGCAGCTATCAAATTACTTCCCCTGGCTGTGGGCCCACCTGTAATCTGGAGTCAATAAGGACTCAATGGGATTCTAAGTGTTTAGCACTTAATAGGTGCTTGGTAAAGACAATTGTTTTTTAAAGAAATCACAATGTAAGTCTGAATTATGTGATCATCCAGCAATTGAATTCTAATTGCTTATCTGGATTTTAAGAAATTTGAAGATTTTTCTTATTTGACACTGAAAAATTTTCTCTCACTAGTCAGAGGGTCATGTAACTCAATGGGGGACCTCAGAGTAAGAGTTTGCATTTTTTATTGTATTCCTCCTGTCTTTCCTGACATTGTAAATTTTCCCAGCTGGGAGCAGTCCTATATTCTATCTCTGGCTAAATTTTCCTATTAGTAGAAGATGCATCTTGAAAACATCTATAGTATGTGTTAAGTATAAAAGGGAACAGACAAGAAACTAGAGTCTGTATCTTTATTTGATTTAATGAATCAGTTAGGGCCTCATCTTTTGTAAAGTATAATAGTTAACTTGAGATCATATGCCTTGTTTATATCAGTCATCCTGTCCTGGAGGTTCAAGATCATAAAATTCACATATTTGATATAAGAAAGCAATATTTATTACTAAGTATAAGTTTAAGGCAAGGAAGCTGATCAAATCAGTGGTTAGTATTGGCGTTCCTAAACTTACCTTGTGTTTTTAATTCTAATTTTTTCTTTACTTTTTACATATGATATTTACCTGCATATAGTAAAAGCAATGTAGGCAAAGAGTTTGACTCTTTGATCAACATGAAAATTGGTAGATAACTATTGTTCTATTTTTATAAACTGAATTATTATCAGGTAGATCTTAGTTCAGCTCTTGTTTGGGAAGCAGTGATTTCTAATGTTTATGTTCATATTAAGATAAGAAGAGGCTTAAAGACAAGTATTTTACCCTGACCATATGGATTTCTACTGTCTTAATTCTAGAGTATCTATCTCCTTTTGAAATGTTTGATGCTGTATAGTAGTCTTCTTTAAATAATTATAATGGTAGGTACTATACATACCTATAGATGATGCTTTAAGATTCATATTCTATATTTAAATTATTGTTTTGGGTACTACACACACATGTAGCTAGTGCTTTAAGGTCCATGTTCTATGTTAGAATTATTATTTGGGTAGCTTTTGGTATTGCTGAATTCTTCTCTTAGAAATTTTAAAGTGTTTAAATCCTCCTAGTGATTTTAGGATAGCTACTTAGTGTCATAGCATTTATGTTTTGAGTTACATATTTATCACTTTCCCTAAAACATATATTTTAATATCCTTCAAATTAGCTAAATAAACTTCAAGAGTCAATATTTGGCTTAGATAAATCTCATAAACTGACATCAACCCAATTATCTCCTAGTCTAAGAAAAAATGTGATTAATCCATACATATAGATTTATACCAGGACCTCCTGGTATAAAATATGAAGAAAAAATGATTCTTGATTTCAAAAGATTCAACCCAAATTTAGGAATAAGGTTTTCTATATACAAAATTCTAACTTGACGGGTTTGGAAGTCCTGTAAACTAAAGAACTATGGTATCTCCTGGTTGAGTGATCATAATCAAATAATCCATCATTTTTTTTCGTGGAATGTGTTGACCAAAGAGAATTTTTTAATTAGCAAGCCTTCAGTCTCTTTCAGTTCTGTGGATCTTTTACTTGCTTTGTTTTGTCTATCTGGTGTAGGAATTGATACCAGTTATATTTTATGTCTAAGATCATAGAAAGGTAAAAAGAAGACCACTAATTTATTCTAAATGTGAACAAGACAGAATGTATGTACTGTTAAGACTTGAAAACCTCTCTGGTATTCATGGAGTAAGATACGTTGAAGAATTGGACAGACAGGGGGAGTCAGAAATTTAAAAAATCACCTGGGACTAAAGAATGTCTGGAAGACTAAGCTGAGACTGGGATTGTGGAAGCCTTATACCAGTATCTAGCCAGTGGGAGTCCATCCCCAACAGGAAAAAATGATGGTGGAGCAGATATTTTTAGCTAAAGAAAAAGGAAAATGAAAAAAGTAAAAATGGCAAGCACAAAAGAAAAAAACAAACAGGTTTAAGGTTCAAATTTGGAAGGCTATATATGTGAGATTATTAGGAGGAAGAGAGTTATAAATGTGTTTGAAGAAAGGGAAGAGGAGTGAAAACAAGTCAGTTCAGATCCTAAGAAATACAGGGCACCCACTACTTTCTTTCTCTAGACTTAGGGATGAAATTTGCTTTGTTTGCAGTTTTTCCTACTCCTTGTTTACTTTATTAGATTTTCCTTGACTTTCACCTTATCTTTTATGTTTGCATTTTCTTTTTGATTATGTTTCATGTTTGAGTTTTCTTTGAAATTTAACAGACAGAACTCTCTTTTCCTTGACTTGTGTTTGAACCATACTTTGCCTTACATTGGTGCCTCAGAGGGTAAAGAATCTGCCTGCAGTGCAGGAGACGGGGGTTAGATCCCTGGGTTGGGACGATCCCCTGGAGAAGGGAATGTCTACCCAGTCCAGTATTCTTGCCTAGAGAATTCCATGGACCGAGGAGCCTGGCGGGCTACAGTCCATGGGGTTGCAAAGAGCTGAACATGACTAAGCGACCAACACTTGCTTTACGCTGGCTTTTATTTTAAACCAAAAGTGATTTTGTGCAGCTCTGTCTAGGATAGGCTTGCTATTTACACAATTTATGAATGACACATTTAGGTCTGAAATATGTACTTATTATTAAACATTTTTTTAAAGCAAATGCCTTCCCTGTGAATTTATTTACTTAAATTTTGTTTTGATTTCCAAACTCTGTTCTTTCCCTCTCTCTCCCTCTCTTCGCCACTCTCTCCCATCACCTTTCTGGCATTATATTTCCCCAACCAACCTGCTAGGGGCAGTGACAGCCTGTAATCGGTGAAGTTCGTTGCCGGGGAGGCTTTTAACAGGCTGCTGATTGGCTGCTTTCCCAAGCTTCTCATTAAGTCCGAGTGCTACAGCCTAATGGGAACATTTCACCTGGACAGTCCCGTAGACACTGAAAGCAAATGGGGTTTGTTTTCCTTTAAGGGCACGTTTTATCCAGAAACAAGCAAAGTAGGCAGGGCTCTGAGGGTGTAGGAGGGGCAGGGAGGAATCGGCTGCCTCCCTCCCAGCAGCAGGCACCGCGGAATAAGTCAGAGATCAGAAACTGCACAAGGGAAGCTGGCTTTTCAAACTGGAAGGGGAAAGATTTTCCAGGTATTGGTTCCCTGGTTCTCTTTCTACTTTGGAGGCAAGATTGGAATGATCGGGCATTTACAATAATTATTAAATGATTTTAGGAAGCGTGATGCTTAATTCCCAGAAGCTGTTACTTTGCCATTTGTCTATATCTGACATAATTGTTTTCCAAGTGTTTTGAACAATTCACTTCCGCAGGAGCATTCAGTGTACACACACCTGTCACAGATCACAGCATCTCCCCTAGAGCAGATGCTTCACAGATTACCTTAGGTCTCTTTCTGTACATTCAGGCCAGCTTGCTTAGCCTCTCACCTCTCTTGCTGCCCAGGGGTGGGGTTCTGGGTCAGTTACAGGGAATGAGTAAGAAAGATTAAAGGGAGACTGAAAACTATTGCTGTTTCACGTTCGTGAAATCAAATTCAACTGAAGGAAAAAAAAAAGAAGAGACCCGTTCCTTGTTCTCAGCCATATTCATTCAATATGCATAGACCACTCTGACTGACTCCTGCATTAAATCTTAATGAAAACCAAATTCTTTCTTGATATCTGTGAGTCGTCAAGCGCCGTGAAAGTGAAGGAGGATAAGCCCAGCAGTGTATCACATACATTTGGAGAATTATATGTTTTGTGAAATAATTAGCAAGAAGGAATACTTGGTATTTGCCTTTTTCAGATAAGGAAACAAAAACATAGAGTCAAGGACCACAACCATGCAGTGGGTGAATGGTCGCAGACAAAGAATTACAAGGCTAAATCTAGGGCTTTAATTATAAACCTACTCTACTTGACCAAAGAAAGAAAAAAAATAATGAACAGTGAAAAATTATTTGGAAATAATCACAAAATGGCATGTCAAAAAGAACGAATCAGGGAATTCCCTGGTGGTCCAGTGGTTAGGACTCGGTGCCAAAACAAAAGTGTAAATCAATCCTCCAGAGGCAGAATCCTAATTCCAGTAGCTGAATGATCTCCAGAAAGTCACTTCAACTTAGTAAACCTCAGTTTCTTCATCTGTAAAGTGGGGAATTATCTATCTCGTCAGGACATTGTCAAGGAAGTATATTCTGTGTGTAAATTCCTCAACACGGCACTTGGTGGCGGTGGTTGACAGTGATTGTCCAAGGGCTGAAGAGACAAGAATAAAGGTCATATTTTAGTCCCTCGGTGGACAAGTCCTTGCCCGCTCCACATCCATAGACTGGCAGCCACACTCATCCTGGGTCAACACCCACAGTGGATTGCTGTTATTCATCCTTATGATCATTACAGATCCATCACCATTTCTGGCCATGTGCCATGTGCTCAGTTGTGTCTGACTCTTTGAAACCCCATGGATTGTAGCTCATTAGGCTCCTTTGTCCATGGGATTCTCCAGGCAAGAATACTGGAGTGGGTTGCCGTGTCTTTCTCTAGGGAATCTTCCCAACCCAGGGATCGAATCAGCGTCTCTTACATCTCCTGCATTGGCAGGCAGGTTCTTTATCACTAGCGCCACCTGGGAAGCCCATCTACATGTATATATGTATCTATAACTCAGGATGATTTGCCTTTTAAACATTTTCAGTTTACTTTTCCAACAAAGTGGAGTAAAAGTAAGCTTATTATTATTTTTTTCTTTTGGTCAGATGCTTACAGTATATAAAGAATATATCTATTACTTTTTGCCTTCTTCTTGCTCTTTTGTGGAGACAGTAGTCACTGTGATTTATATAAATCACATTCTGTATAGCTGCCTCTGATGCTTATGACAAATACTAGTCTTGTCATCATTTTTTATAAGAGGCAATGGTATCTGGAGACTCCTTTTTCTTAGAAGAATGTCTTCCACAGTCTGTGTCCTGATATTTATTGTCTACATCTGAGAAGTTGTCTCCAGAGAATTTTGAATGAAGTAATTTTTGATGAAGTATATCTGGGCTCTTGTTCATTGTCTGCTGTGACAACTCTAAAAATGTATCAGCCCAATAGACAATAGAAAAAAAAAATGATAGTCCTTGACTCAGGCCAATGAGAACTAGTGGTTGACTCCTTAGATAGAAGAGCAGCCAAGAAGTCAGGTTGAAGGAGGAACTATCTGGACAGACCATCTGTTTTCTGTCTAATTCTTACCCTGAAGAAACCATCTTGAGATTTTGCAGGAGAGAAAAGAGGGGAGCTGGCAACCAGCTCTACAGCTCCTGACCAGTTGATTGATGACATTGCTGGGACTTCATGGGGCCAATAAATAATGTCCACTCATGAGCCTAGAACTAACTGAGAGCTAAGGAAGCAAAGACAGTCAGATGGCAATAAAAATTGTGGCTCTGTTTTTGATAAAGGCTGAATTGGAAGGTGGACCTTTGATGTCCCAATAGCTTCCTAATACTTATCTCAGCAGTAAACATACCCATCATCTTCTTCAGGGCCCAGCTCAACAATGGGAGGCATAGAGGTGGGCCCAGGAGCAGAGAGGATGGACACTCTGAGGGGCAGATTGCTCAGAGGATAAAGCCTAGGAGGGGCTGAGCCAGGCTTCTATTCCTTCCCCTAAACCCACCAATGCTCCCCTGGTGGCTCAGCTGGTAAAGAATCCGCCTGCAGTGTGGGAGACCTGGGTTCGATTCCTGGGTTGGGAAGATCCCCTGGAGAAGGGAAAGTCTCCCCTCTCCAGTATTCTGATCTGGAGTATTCCATGGACTTTGTAGTTCGTGGGGTCACAAAGAGCTGGACATGACTGAGTGACTTTCACTAAACCCACCAATAAAAGGAGACCTTCTCACCCTAGGAGTAACTTCTCTCATGGAGAGGGAATGAAGGGGTGAGTCAGAGCCAATATGGCGGTCCCCTCAAGGAAACATAAGACCAGAGGAAGCATCTCCCCCCAGGACTCTCCAACTTTACATGCCCTTCAATGGGGGCTTCCCTTGACGGGCTAGATAGACCGTTAGCAGGAGAGTATTGATGTTGGTATTCACAAGGCCTGTACCTCCTAAAATAACCACTTTTTCCTTTGGGTATAATCCTTGGGTCCAGTATTTAGTAATTTTGAAACCCATCTCCTCAATGACTAAAATGGATTAGAACAGTAAGTATATTAGCTAAATGAATACTGAGGCCCCACAAATGTTAAGAATTGCTCATTAGAGACTGCAGAGTGATGTGAAATGATAGCATCAAGATAACTCTCTGGCTAGGAGGAGTAGGGGTGCCTTGTATTGAGTTTTTAATCTCAACTAATGTATTTTTCATTTACAGTGCCTTGATTTTTATTTTTACTTTTCGTACTTTCCTTTATTCCCATATATTAAATATGCTCAGTTTATTTTCTGCATCTTATACTCTTAACATCGGCAACTTTTGAATGCTCGATTCTGCTGTTTATTATTTTTGCTGCCTCTCTCAAAGCAGTTTGCTTCTTCATGTTTTGTGCATTTCATGATGTTTTATTGTGAACTCATGATCAATGGAATGTTCTTTGAGGGAATTTTTTGAGGAAGATTGTAAATACATTTTCCCACAGAAGATTTACTTTTCACTGGGTCCCTGAAGCCATTAGAAACTGGGGAGCAGTTAAAAAATTCTTTGCTTGAGGATGATAATTATAGTGAGAATTTAGACTGCACTCCCACATGAAGACCAGGGGATAGTTCCAACTTTCCACAGGGGAAATTTTTCTCTCTACCCAAAACCAACTATGAAACATGCAAATTTTCATGCTGTCTCCTTCGAGGCAGTGAGTTTTTGTGTGTTTATTTTATTGTTTGTTTTGATTCAACCTCTTACCAAAGGATTGAGCTTTGTGAGGGGATCTCTGATCTCACCGTGCCTGGATCTCAGTTTTGTCTGTTACATCATACCCCGTCACACAGCTGTTAAAAATCCAAGGCGAGATCCTTTGTCTTTGGTGGGCAGACATCCTTAAGTCAGGTTCCAGCTTCAACTTACCTTTCTGGATGTTGGCTTTTGCTTCATTGTCTGACCTCTAAGTGTTTTCCTAATGTCCTGCCACACTTTTTAAAGAGTTCAAAAAGCTTGACAGAAGCACATAGTATTAACCCAGAGCTAGAGCACTTAATATAGGTAAATTTCAGTTCCCAGAACTCAGCACTTAATATAAGCCAGGCCCTCATTACCATTTACAAGGATCACAGCAGGGACTCAACAGTGTCAGAGGAAAGGGCGACTGACATTCGCCCTTTGGAATCGACATTCCTTTCCATGGAGTCTTCTTGGTTTCTGCTCCTCTCCGAGGTGGGTCAGCATGTGCCAGCAGACCCCACAACAGGAGGTTAGTTATGCTAACAAGGTTTTTGTGTCTGGAAAACACATTGCCTCCTTTTCCAGGAAGCAATGTTTAAAATATTCCTGCCTACCTGTAGAGTAGGCTTTAAGACTTCTGAGGCTCCAGGTGGCGTGAGAGAGACAGAGAGAGAGAGGGAGGGAGGCAGAAAGAGGGGGAAGGAAGGAATGGAGAATGCAAGCCAGCAACCCCCTGGATTCCGTTTCCCTCTCCAGCTCCTATTTCTGCCCCGTCTGCACTCTCAGTCCTGTCTCAGGGGCTGCTGCCACCGCCGTCTCCAGAGCTGCTAGGCCCGTGACTTGCTTCCAAAGGAAGCTTCTCCCTCCATCCTGGGTTGGCTTCAGCCTGAGGGTCGCTCTCAGTAGATTTCTTAGCTGAAGCTGTCTGAATGTTGGAAGCTTGTTCTGTTGCCCCTGCTCCTGCTTTCTGACCCTCCAGCGTCTGTCTGTCTTCCCACAGCCCTTGACTGATCTGTCTTCTGTTCTGAAGTATGGGAGGGGCTTCCAGGGTTTTCCCTCCCCTCTTCCTGCTCTTCTTGCAGAAGGCTCAGTCGAATTGTTCATGGTTTCATGGTTTAATCAAGTTCTTAACGTTGCTCCTTTTCTTTCTCTGCTCCACATAAGGCTGGTGTTTTTGCTGGACTTTTCCCCCTTTTATTTGGTCCTTGTTTTCCGGGTCAGGCATTTATTTTTCCAACATAGTTTTTTTTTCCCCTTATCACAGTGAGAGAAATGAGGTCAGTGTTTAGGGGCCTGCCAAAAGCAGCTGTTTTCCAAACAAATCTCTTCAACTCTCACCTCTCTTTGAGTTGGATCATCTCACCTGAAAAGCATTTTCCAAATAAGCCCAAAGTCTAAGTTGGGCGTGGACTCACACCATTGTGTTCTTGCCTTGATCCCCTCCAGTGTGTCTCATCCTCCTTTTTCCTGTCCTAGGTGTCCTAGTTCTGTCTGTTCCCGACCAGTCCCGCAGCACGCAGGCAAACCCCCACATCCATGATAACCGTTTTGCTTTGAATCACGTCTAATAATAGACCCCATGGCATGTAGCCTGCCTGGCTTCTCTGGCCATGGAGTTCTCCAGGCAAGAATATTGGAGTCGGTAGCCATTCCCTTCTCTCAGGGATCTTCCCAACCCAGGGATTGAACCTGGGTCTCCTGCATTGTAGGCAGATTCTTAACCATCTGAGCCACCAGGGAAGCCCAATAATACCTTAAATATTTTATGCTAGTCTTCCTAGTTTCTCCTCTCAAATAGCTCCAAATTGTATAGAAATTTTGTATAGCTCTGCCAATCTTTACATGGTGGTTCCTTGTTCTACTTAACCATGTGACAAACCATCACAAACAGTGGCGTAAAACAACAATCACCTGATGATATGATACTCAGGATTCTCTGGGCAGGAACTGGGAAAGGACACAGTGGGAACAGCTTGTTTGAGGCCTCAGCTGGGAAGAGTCAAAGGCTGAGGGTAGCGAGGTGATGGCCGGAGACTGCATCACCGTATGTTTGGCTCTTGGGCTGAAAGGACTGCTTACTGGACCACCAACACAGGCCCTCACTGTGTGGCTTGGTTTCCTCACAGAGCATCACCTCAAGACATCGTCTGTGGTGGCTCAGGTTTCAACCATGAGTGTCCCATCAAACAAGGTAGATGTCTCAGTGCCTTTTCTGCCCCAAACTCAGATTGTATGGGATACAAGCAGGTGAGAAGATGGAAGGTGTGTCAAGCCCTCAGACCTGTTTCTGAATGGAAGGAGCATCAAGGTCTGCCCGTGAGAAAACATGGTGAATGGGAGATAACGTTGTGGCCATCTTTGGAAAAAACGCTCTGCATAGTCTGTCCTCCAACTACAGTTCAGATCCGTTCTATATGCAAAATCACTTACTGCTCCCCAGAGCCTTACCGTCTTATCCCATGGGGCATCCACTTCATGTTCAGGCTCTTACTCAAGGTGAAGGCAAGTGAGGCTCCTCAGGGCTTTTTAGGTATCCTCTCCATCTGAACATCTATGAACTAAAGAAATAAAGAAAGGGCTTGACCGCCACATCCCCAGCACATGACAATGGGACAGACATAGGATAATTGCTGGATTCCCCAGTTGTTTTTATTTCAGATGGTACAGCACCTTTAAGAGCATGACAAAAAAAAAAAAAACAAAACTAGACTTTTTTTATTTTTTTAAAAAAGTATTTTATTGAAGTACAGTTGATTTACAATCTTGTGTTAATTTCTACTGTACAGCAAAGTGATTATACATATACATACATTCTTTTTTCATATTCTTTCCCACAATGGCTTGTCACAGAATATCAGATATAGTTCCCTTTGCTACACAGTAGGACCTTGTCGTTTATCCATCTCATATGTAATAGTTTGCATCGGCTAACCCAGACTTCCAGTCTATCCCCCTCCTCGGCCTTGGCAACCATAAGTCTGTTCTAAGGATGACTTTGAATAGCTCCCTGCCTCTGGTTCCCTCTGGGGCTGGTGGCATTCCTCAATGCCAGTCTGCCATCCGGTGTCTTGCCTTCCTGTCTCTGAAAGATATCTTTGGCTCCTAGTTCCCAGTCTGACCTAATCTCATCCCCTCTAAGTATATTTAGATAGATGTGCATCTCCTTCTCTTCTTTGCATCTGTCTAGCCTGAAAAAAGCTCTCTTCCTCTGGTGCAGTTTCCCTGCAGTTTCTGAGGGCGAACTACTCTCTCTGTCTCACTTTCTTTGCACAATAAGGCTGAAGCATAAGTAAAAACAGTCTTAAAAACTCATGCTTGTGAAGGCCCATTAGAATATCCTTGCATCTATAACAACAGTCATTCTTCTGTAGGTGATAAGCAGCTTTGATTTGCCAAGGTTAAAATCCTTGCCTAGCTCACTCTTGAGCCAGTGTGTGTGTGTGTGTGTGTGTGTGTGTGTGTGTGTGTTAAGTTGCTGAGTCATGTCCAGCTTTTTGCGTGTCCAATTATGTAGTCGTTTCCAACTACAACCCATGGACTGTAGCCCATCAGACACCTCTGTCCATTCTCCAGGCAAGAATACTGGAGTGGGTTGCCATTTCCTTCTTCACAACAGGCTAATAGCACAGCTCTAAATTCATATCAGAGCTGCCTCCTTCTCGTGGGCTGTAACGCAGATGTTGACAGTTTCTCCCTATCAACAGCCCAAAGTGGTGTGGACCACTACCTAATTTTTACCTTTTTTTTGTCTCATGCCTTTATCATTTAAAAAAAGTCACCTCAATTAGAGCATCTTTTAAGTTTTAATGTATTTGAAAAATCTTCATGGAAGAGAAATACATACTTTTCAGTACAAAAAATACCTTTGAGTTACAAAGTGTTACAAATACACATATTATATAAATTCATCAATGAAGAACTGATTTGTACATAAGATTCCTCAGCTACTTGGAGAAGCAATTTCCTTTTGAAAAGTCATCATGTTTGTAATATGCTCAGCATGTTTGGAGCCAGGCTGATGATGAGAAAGAGCCATCCTTGATGATGTATTTGCAGTCTGAAGACAGGTGCTGTGCAGAAAAAGAGCCACCTCTTCTTTTGAGTAAGAATTTGGTACCTTGGACAAGATGTCAGCTCTTTTCTCTGAAGGAAGCATCTTCTCTTGTGAAGGAGAACTGAAAAATGAAAACAATAACAGCTGCTTTTTCAATTTCTAAAAAAAATAGTCTTTTTAGTTTCTGAGCTAAACACCAATGTAAAAGAATTTAGGGTGTCATAATCAGACTTTATGAATTGTGGCACATCAAGTTCTGTACCAGTAGATGATGAACTTTAAAAAAAGTTCTTTCATTTGTTTAGAACAAAAGAAGTGTTAAGAATGATCAAATTAGTATAATGTGGGGGCAAAGAAAGTACACTAAAGAGTGTGATGCCTAGACAGTATTTCTATTCTATCATTTACAGATTGTGTGATCTTCAGCAATTTATTGGGCTGGCTAATAAATTATTGTGTTTTACCATAAGATGTTACAAAAATCTTAAAATCTTTAGGGCTTTAGGTTCCTGACTTAAAAAGTAAATGCAGACATGTATTTTCACAAGATATTCCTTGTTTTATTATGCTTTGGTTAATTGTGCTTGGAAGACAGATATTGCGTATTTTACAAATCAAAGGTTTGTGGCAACCCTGCATTGAAGGAAGTCTATTGGTGCCATTTTTCCAAGGGCATTTGCTCACTTTTTGTCTTTGTGTCACATTATGGAAATTCTCAAGGTGTTTCAAATTTTTTCATAACTATTGTATTTGTTTTGGTGATCTGTCATAAATGATCTTTATGTTACTACCATGGCTCAGTAAAGGCTCAGGTGATGATTATAATTTTTTAAGCAATAAAACATTTTTAATCAAGGTATATACATTTTTTTTAGACATAATGCTATTGCAAACTTTACAGACCACAGTACAATTTAAACATAACTTTTTTTTTTTTTTTTTTTTTAAACATAACTTTTAAATGCACTGGGAAACCCAAACCTCCTGTGATCCACTTTATGTGATATTCACTTTATTGAGGTGGTCTGGAACCAAATCTGCAGTATCTCTGAAGTCTGCCTGTACTTATTTTATGGGGCTCTTATGAAGATGAAGTGAGATAAAGACTATAAAGTTCTCAGCACAGGGTTGGGCAGAGAATCAGAACTCAATGAACAAAACTACGGAAACCTCATAATTTATAATAACTGTAAGATGCAGTTTAAATTTTTGGTGATTAAGTTAGATTATATCCAACCTATATACATACAGATGTGTTTGTATATATACACAGACACCAACTATATATATGTATGCGTGCATGCATGCTAAGTCACTTTAGTCATGTCTGACTCTTTGTGACCCACGGACTGTAGCCTGCCAAGCTCCTCTGTCCATGGAATTCTCCAGGCAAGATTACTGGAGTGAATTGGTGCCCTCCTCCAGGGGATCTTCCTGACCCAGGGATTGAACCTACGTCTCTGGCATCTCCTGCATTGGCAGGCAGGTTCTTTACCACTAGCTTCACCTGGGAAGCCTCTTATATGTGTACACATGCACACAACTATGAAATGGTTGAATAGCATCACTGACTCAATGGAAGTGAGTTTGAGCAAACTCCAGGAGTTAGTGAAGGACAGGGAAGCTTGGAATGCTGCAGTCCATGGGGTCGCAAGGAGTTGTACATGACTTAGCGACTAAACAACAACACAATATATATATGTACACACAACTATATGTGTATATATACAAATGCATGCATATACAAATGTAGTTATGGTTATTTAGTCAAAACATTTTCCTAAGTGCTTTTGGTTGATACCCTTAGCCTTTAGCTTTCTTCAAGTCAGGAACTAGGCCCTGGCAGGGCACTACAGCTCCCGCCTATGCTTACTCAGTCGCTGGCTTTCAGCTTCCATCAACTGCCCTCTGGGGCAATGACATAATTCTTCTTATCTGCCTTTGGTTAGGGGAATGACTGGGCAATAGGCACGAATGATATAGTCCTGTTGCTCTAAGGTTTTTCTTGCAGTTGTGAATGACAGAGGAGTGCAGTCACTGGGGTCTGTGTTAGCACTGTCAAGTTATGTCCAAAAGGCTGCTTTCTTTGGTGGTGACTGCTTGGCTTGCTCTCATAGATTACATGTCTCAGGGGGTTCATAGTCTGCACTACTTGGGCATCACTCTTCTCACATTAGAGTATGCCTCAGTTAGTAATTCTGTTACATGTGCTGTATTACTAATACCTATGCAAATATACTCTCAATTCTCATATGAGAATATGCTCAAAATTCTCCAAGCCAGGCTTCAACAGTACGTGAACCGTGAACTCCTTCAAGCTAGATTTAGGAAAGGCAGAGGAACCAGAGATCAAATTGCCAACGTCCACTGGATCATTTAAAAAGCAAGAGAGTTCCAGAAAAACATCTATTTCTGCTTTATTGACTATGCCAAAGCCTTTGAATATGTGGATCACAACAAACTGGAAAGTTTTTAAAGAGATGGGAATACCAGATGACCTTACCTCCCTCCTAAGAAATCTGTACGCAGGTCAAGAAGCAGCAGTTAGAACCAGACATGGAATAACAGACTGGTTCCAAATCGGGAAAGGAGAACGTTAAGGCTGTATGTTGTCCCCCTGTTTAACTTACATGCAGAGTACATCATGTGAAATACTGGGCTGGATGAAGCACAAGCTAGAATCAAGATGGCCCGGAGAAATATCAATAACCTCATATATGCAGATGACACCACCCTTATGGCAGAAAGTGAAGAAGAACTAAAGAACCTCTTGCTGAAAGTGAAAGAGGAGAGTGAAGAAGCTGGCTTAAAACCCAACATTCAAAAAACTAAGATCATGGCATCCAGTCCCATCACTTCATGGCAAATAGATGGGGAAACAGTGGAAACAGTGACAGACTATATTTTTGGGCTCTAAAATCACTGCAGATGGTGACTGCAAGCCATGAAATTAAAAGACTTGGAAGAAAAGTTTGCTTGCTTGGAAGAAAAGCTATGACACACCTAGACAGCATATTAAAAAGCAGAGATATTACTTTGTTGACAAAGGTCCGTATAGTCAAAGCTATGATTTTTCTAGGAATCATGATGGATGTGAGAGTTGGACTATAAAGAAAGCTGAGTGCCGAAGAATTGATGCTTTTGAACTATGGTGTTGGACAAGACTCTCGAGAGTCCTTTGGACTGCAAGGAGATCCAAGCAGTCAATCCTAAAGGAAATCAGTCCTGAGTATTCATTGGAAGGACTGATGCTGAAGCTGAAACTCCAATACTTTGGCCACCTGATGTGAGGAACTGACTCATTGGAAACGACCCTGATGCTGGGAAAGATTGAGGGCAGGAGGAGAAGGGGACGACATAGGTAGGGTAAGATGGTTGGATGGCATCACCAACTCGATGGGCATGCGTTTGAGCATGCTCAGGGAGCTGGTGATGGACAGGGAAGCCTGGTGTGCTGCAGTCCATGGGGTCACAAAGAGTTGGAGAGGACTGAGCAACCAAACTGAACTGAACTAGTGTGGCCCTCTGGATCACTTCACTCTTCTATCCTTTGCCCAGTCTCTTCTTCCTCACTCCACACCTTCTTTTTCTTCCTTTTTTTTTTTTTTAAATTAGTAACTAACATTTATTGACTGCTTGCTATTATAATCTGTTACATTATCACTATTATAGTCACTTTATACCTACTAACCCATTCAATCTTCTTAACCCTATGAGAATAGACTATTATTATTCCCTCTTTACAGTAGTTAAAACTAGCCTGGACAGTTAAAGAACTTGTGTGAGGCCACTCAGCTTCAAAACTTTCATTGGCCTGTATCTCCTTACTGCTTTTAAGTTTTTGATCATTTTAATATTAATTTTTAGAGAAGACTTTGAAAGATCAATTTCCTCAGTTCTC
The DNA here is from genome assembly GCF_033118175.1 of Dama dama. Taxonomy (NCBI): domain Eukaryota; kingdom Metazoa; phylum Chordata; class Mammalia; order Artiodactyla; family Cervidae; genus Dama; species Dama dama. Next base: position 21,308,845 of record NC_083694.1, on the reverse strand, counting down.
AATGTAATGATATTTTCCTGGAGGTGGGAAAGGAATGCATAATAGTCTCCCTGAATTTAGAATTTCGCGGCTCACCTGATATTAGGTGGAACGCTCAGATTCAGGAGGTTTTTGGCATGATTTTTAAGGACCCTCAGGGACCATTAAAAGACAAGATCATGATTTATAAGGCTAAAGCAATGGATGGAACTAGGATTAGAATGTTCCATGAGTGGGTTCTGTGGCTTTTTTGGAGTGAGACATTTTTATTCATTTCCAAGCCAAAACCAGATGTGTGTGTGTGCATGTGTTTATCAATGGTTAAAGTTCAGGAGTTGGGGAATGGGGGAGGGAGAAGAGTGATCATCAGACTTCACCCTCAGATCTTTTTCAGAACGGGACAAGGGTATAACACTTAAACAAAAGAAATCTGCAAGGGCTCCCCTACGCCATTCCCTGAACTGACCAGGAGCAAACGCCCTTTTTCCAGGACACCCATCCTTGTTTTCTCCCGGAGTCCCGGAGACAGCTCTCTTTTGGGTTCTGTTCACTTGGACCACAGCCTGTTGTCAACAGAAAGGCTCTATTTGGAATAAGTCTTCATGTAGGTCAGTCACTGAACTCTTGAGTATCAGGTCATGTTGGGAGGGACCCACCGGGGTGAGGAGATACTCTCTCCAACGGAGAGCAAGACAAGAACACAGAGGGGGCTGACCTTGGCTTCTTTGGTGGCCCAGGGACCTGCACCTACGACAAAGAAACTGCCTTTCTGAGAGCTGGGTGGCAGGGCGGGACGCACACAAGTCTGATCTGCGCGCTCCCCCAGAGCTGCTCGTCTTGTGAGCCAAGACCCTCAAGGGTGACAGGGACGATGCTGGGCCATGAAGGGGTGACAGAAGGGACAACGTGCCCTTTAAGAGGGCTGTGAACAAGAAGAGAGGAAATAAAATAGCTCTACCACGGTGGTAGTGGAGTGGGAGCTCCGAGTCAGCTCAGACTTCAGCAATGCAAGGCAGGAAACACGAGCAGGGCGGTGGGGGACAGGTCGGTGCTCCCGGGTCAGCGGGGAATGAATTGATGTCTGGGCACGTACGCGAAGGGGTTCACGTCCACCACTGCCGACACACCCCGCAGCAGTCAAGGTCCTTATCCCTGAGTCAACAGTCACGGCCCGGGTGACCCGAGGGGCTGCAGAAGCGGGTCGTCGGGTGAACCCCACCGCTGCTTAGGGGGTGTCTGTGACGAGTGCCGCGCAGGCACGCCCCCTCTTTCGGGCAGCCCCCTCTCTGCCCACTTCCGTTCTTAGGCGCACAGACACTGGCCGGTGGCCACGTGCCAAGTGAGGCCGAGCCGCGAGGGAGGGGCAGGTCCCGCCCGGCCCCTCCTTTAGACTCTGGACGCGCAAGGACTGGGGCCGCCGGCCTCCGCCTCCGCCTTATAAGAAGCCCCGGGCGCCGGCGGGCAGGGCGGCCCGGGAGGCGGGGACCGGGGCACGGCGGAGTCCGGGACGCCGCGCCCCACCTGCGGCGGCGGCGGCGCGGGGCGTCCGCCGGCCGGGATGGGCCGCTACTCCGGCAAGACGTGCCGCCTGCTCTTCATGCTCGTGCTCACCGTCGCCTTCTTCGTGGCGGAGCTGGTGTCGGGCTACCTGGGCAATTCCATCGCGCTTCTGTCCGACTCCTTCAACATGCTCTCGGACCTGATCTCGCTGTGCGTGGGGCTGAGCGCCGGCTACATCGCCCGGCGCCCTCGCGGGGGGCTGGGCGCCACCTACGGCTACGCCCGCGCCGAGGTGGTGGGCGCGCTCAGCAACGCCGTCTTCCTCACTGCGCTCTGCTTCACCATCTTCGTGGAGGCCGTGCTGCGCCTGGCCCGGCCCGAGCGCATCGATGACCCCGAGCTGGTGCTCATCGTGGGCGCCCTGGGGCTGGCGGTCAACGTGGTGGGGCTGCTCATCTTCCAGGACTGCGCCGCCTGGTTCGCCTGCTGCGGCCGCCGCCGCCGCCGCCGCCAGCAGCAGCAGCAGCAGCACCCGCAGCCCGCGGCCGGGGGCGGCACCCGCGGCGCTTTCGGGGATCCTCAAGGGGCCGAGTGTGGCTGGCACGCCGGGGCCCTGCCCGCCCCCGGCCGCGACTCGGCCGTGACCCTCCGCGCGGCCTCGGTGGACAGGAAGGATGAGAAGGGGGCTACCGTGTTCTCAAACGTAGCAGGTGCCTTTCGGTTGCATCCTCTGGCCCGCGTTGCCCTTCCCTCCTCCCGCGCGGTCCCTTCCTCCTCGCCTTTTTAATACCTGCTTGCTTAGAAGTAATCGATTTCCACTGCAGGCCGGCTTTAGTTCTCTGCCGCTAGCTGAACATATTCCTACAATTTCTTTTTTTCCTCCTGGATCCTTGGGCCCCTCTTCCCCGCTCCCCCTTGTATAGGAGTCTCCTTGTATAGGAGTATTGATTTCCTTGGAGATCAGTTATTATTATTGGGCAACAGATAACACCCCTCCCCCTCCATTATACGCTATCTGCACCTTGTTCGTCCTCCCGCTTTACGCATCCTTCAGTCCCCTTGCGAGTTAAAGGTTTGGGGGGGGATGAGGATGGGTTCCCATGCCTCTTTTGTTTTTTTTTTTTTTTTTTACTTTAACTCGCATGCGAGTGTGAATGAAGTCCAGCGGCCAGTTCCAAGGCTCATTTGAAGGCCAAAATTGCTTCCCTGGGCTGCGTGTTTGGAGAGGCGGGAATCTGGGAAGGTAGTAGGATTTGAAAATAACAAAACTGTATTTTGAGTCCATTGGTTCTTTTTGCTTGTAGAACTTATACACAACACGAGGTTTCTTCTTTGAATGCAGGTGATTCCCTGAACACCCAGAATGAGCCAGAAGAGATGATGAAAAAGGAGAAAAAGTCGGAAGCCCTGAATATCAGAGGTAAGGTTGACTTGGGGTTGAGTTGAAATCTTTTTCACTGTTACATACGAACTGTGCTGAACTCTTCATTTCTGTTTGCCTTTTCATAGGTGTGTTAGAAAGTTGGCGGGTTACACGTAGAGACTATGACCTTGGTCTCTTGCCTAATGGTGGCATCGATTCTCTGGAGACAGAGTTGCTAATGATTTATCCTTGCTCTACTTAGGCTCATGCTCATGCTGCCTGCTCCAGGGTCTCCCAGATCTCTGGCTTGCTACTGCTCCATTTTGCCTGCCCATGGATATTATGAACATAAAGCACAGCCTGTTTGAATTGAGTATCATTTTGATAAAGGTTGGAAGAGAGTAGGTGGGATCTATCCAAGGTCATGTCCCAAGTGAACTTGCTCAGTGACCCTCATTGCTTCACTTATTTTGGCCAGAAATATGCTCCTGTGATGGGTCTGTCTGTTGGTTCACTTGAATCTCCACCTCCATGTCCAAAGTGGGGGTTCTGGGGAGATAGAAGGAAGGCACATCACTAGCATCTCTCTACCATGAACTCAAGGCCATAGACCCAGGGCGAAGGTCAGCACTGAGACTTCAAAAGTGCCTTTCTCACCGAACACTAACATGGTATACTACATCTCCCCTCTCCAACTTCTTGAGCACATATTTTTCTTCAGAGAGATTCAAGAAGGGTCAATCCCCAAACTGATGGAGAATTTCAACAAAGAGTGAAAGCCAAAGTGTTAGTCGATCAATTGTGTTCGACTCTTGGCAACTCCATGGATTATAGCCCGCCAGGCTCCTCTCTCCATGGAATTCTCCAGGCAAGAACACTGGAGTGGGTTGCCATTCACTTCTCCAGGAGATCTTCCCACCCCAGGGATCAAACCCAAGTCTCCTGCATTGCAGGCTGTTTCTTTATAGTCTGAGTTACCAGGGAAGCCAGAACAAAGATTATGCAACCCTTTATCTTTAGTTGGTTTGAGGAAGCTGGAAGTGGGGCTTAGAAGTAAATATTACAAAGAAAAACAAGTAATACAGAAGACACCTTCAGTTCTGAGAATCTCACATCTGTTTTATAAAGTGATATCCAGAATGAATCTGGAGGGAAAAGCAGAAAAGAACAACAGCAACACATGAGCTCTTAAACATTTCTAAATGAATTAGTTTTTAAAAAAAATTAACTGCAATAGGGGAATTTCTAAGAAGTGTGGTGGTGACTCTTTTTGGAAAGAGAATCTATGATGAAAACTCATAATCCTTTAATTTATCCTATTTTTTAGGTTTGGTTTATATATATATATATATATGTATATATATATATATAAAATTTAGTGAATTTTTAAAATGGAGTTCACCATCATAGCACTTTACCTTTTCAAAGCACATTCTGTTTTTATTCTTTTTAAATTATGTAGTTGGCATATAACATTAGTTTCAGGTATATAATATAATGATTCGATCTTTGTATAATATTGTGAAGTGATCACCACAGTATAAATATTAACAGATTAATAGCAGTGCATGGTTAATGTCCATCGTTATACATAGTAAGTTTTTATTTTCACCTGATGAGAAATTTTAAGATATACTCTCTTAGCAACTTTCAAATATGGGATACAGTATTATGAATTATAATCACCATGACGTACATTGCATCTCTAGGACTTATTTATCTTTTTTTTTTTTTAATCATAATGGGTTTTTTTTTTCCATTTATTTTTATTAGTTGGAGGCTAATTACTTTACAATATTGTAGTGGGTTTTGTCATACATTGCAATGAATCAGCCATGGATTTACATGTATTCCCCATCCCGATCCCCCCTCCCACCTCCCTCTTTACCCAATCCCTCTGAGTCTTCCCAGTGCACCAGGCCCGAGCACTTGTCTCATGCATCCAACCTGGGCTGGTGATCTGTTTCACTATAGATAATATACATGTTTCGATGCTGTTCTCTCGAAACATCCCACCCTCGCCTTCTCCCACAGAAGGACTTATTTATCTTATAATAAGCTTGTACCTTTTGACTTCATCTACCCATTTTGCGCCCCCCGCCACCACCTCTGTCAACCACCAATCTGTTCTCTGTATCTGTGAGCTTGTTTTTTAGCTTTTTTAAGATGCCACATATGTGAGCTTGTTGGTTATTCATCCTCATCTTATGTTACTGAGAAAGAGAACAGGTAGGTGGAAAGTAGCAAAGAATGAAGAGTAGGTCCTAGTAGATACTGTGACCTTGTTTGGGAAACATATGTAAGGGAAACTTGGATGATCCTGCTAATTTTCACTCCACAGCTGTTGGAACTCCTGGGTAGAAAAACATCAGTGGTGAAGTGCCTTGCCGTACCTAGCTGAGCCCCATGGTCCACAAGGGCTGACAAAATGCACCCGTAGCTCCCGTAGAGATAAAGAATTCAGAGGAGGAAAGATTGGGATTGGGCTCAAGCTGCCTGGGTTTGGGTCTGGGCTCTGCCGCTTAAGAACCAGATGACTTCAGGCAACTTTTGAACCTCTCTCAGCCTCCCAATCCCTCATCTTTAAAATGAGGATAACAGTAGTACCCATTTCATGGGGTTGTTGTGTAAGGGCTCAGACCTCTGGGAGGTCTGAGATATCTGGGAGCTAACATTTTTATGGAGGGCACACTTGCTCTCAGGCACCGTTCGTGAATGGGTCACTTAGCATCAGAACAACCTGAAGAGAGGGATTCTATTGTGCTTCAGGCCGTGAGTGGAATTGCTGGGCTCCAACCTAAGCTGCTTCAGGTCCAGGTGAGCTCAGCGCCTGGCTGTGGTTAACAGGAGCCTCTCTGCATTTCAGGCCAAGGAGCAGGCTGGCCTCACCTTGAATCCTGTGTTCTTATTCAGGGAAAGACCGCAGCGTGTTACAGCCGGAAAGGGCTTGGGGAAAATAGATGCTGGGGCCTTCACTTTACAGATGAGCAAAAGGGACCAGAGATTCTGGTGACTTCCTAAGTCACCCCAGCTAACAGTGGAGGCAGGGCTGGGATCTTGGGCTTCCGCTTCACGCTTCCGGCTCTTTCTGTCACCTCGCACTGCCTCTGGCCTCCACCAGGGTGGCTGGCTTCTCCAGTGTCCACAGTCCACTGAATGGTTAGATTTCTGACATTTTAGTCACTGCTTTAGAAAGCAAGACTGTCCTTCCCAGACACTCAGGGGAACAAACAGCTGATGGGAAGTCTTGTGAACAAAAGCCACTTCTTTTTTTTTTAACTTAAAAATTTTACTGAAGTATAATATACATACTCAGCAGTACACATATCATAAATATGCAATCAGTGGATTTTAGTGAACTGAACACTTCCATGTACAACATCCAGATCAAGAAACAGAAGATACCATCACCCCAGGGGGTCCCCCTCATGCTCCTGTCTAGTCACTGGCTACCCTCCCAGGTCACCACTATTCTGACTTGTAACAGTGTGGATTCATTGTACCTGTGTTTGTACTTTATATGATTGGAATCTTATAGCCGGTACAGTTTTTTTCCCAGCTTCTTCTACTCAACATTACATTACATATGATTCATCCATATTGTTGAATGTTGTCCTAGATCATTCATTTTCATTATAATATTCTGTTGTGTGAGTATTCTACCATGTAGTTATCCATTCTTGGTAAATGGACATTTAGGTAACTTTCTGGTTTTGATTTCTAAGAATAGTATGGCAAAAGCCGTTTCTTGAGTTTCTTATTTCAATGGAATAAAAAATGCCTTCTAAAAAGCATACCCCATCTTCTGCTGCAAAGCACAGCAAAAGCACATTTCTTTAAAATTCTCATCAGAGAAACAAGTGCCCTTTGTTGTGGTTGATTTTATTTATTAGGCTCAAACATGATCCCTTAAGAAAAACTGCAACAGGGTATCGGAAAGACAATCAACCCTTTTTATTTCAGTATAAATATAAATGGATGAATAACAATCTTGACATCATTTCTTCGAAAAGAAATCTCCTGGGATGAAGTATTTCTTTTATTTTATTTTTAATTGTAGTATAATTGCTTTACAATGTTGTGTTGGCTTCTGCTATACAACCTGAAACAGCTGTTATGTGTACATATATCCCCTCCCTCTTGAGGAGGTGCTTCTTTTTAATTCTTGTGGTTTTTTTTTCTTTTTTTTACCCATTAAGAAAGATCTCCCATCTTTCCTCAGCCGCTTGCTAATGCCCAGTGCTAAGGTACTGTGTTTCCAGTCGTTCAATAAATTCCGTACCACTGATACGTGCTGGGACTCACATCAACTTATATCAAGTTTCCAGGCTATATGCCAGTGATTTGGTTTTGTTTTTATCTAAAGACAGCAATCGAGGGCTAAGGGTCCTGTTTTGCAAAGCTACCTGTGAGCACCGTGACTAGTCAGGTGATTGGGTTGTCTACTAGGTGGCAATCTTTGCCTCTCAGACAGTACTTACTGCCTGATCTATCTTTCTGAATCACAGACGAGGTCTCAGCAGAATCTGCTCTGAAACCTTTATTGCATCCAGAATGAGGCCCTAACACTGCAGACATTCAAGGACTTGCTGTTCTGGTGCCAATGCGCCTTTCTAGACGTTTCTGTCCATCTGTTCACTCATTTACTGCCTCACCCTTACCCTTTAACAGTCTCCCCTACTTCCCCACTGTTACCGACTGGGGTTCTTGGCCTCCTTAATCAATAAAAATTGATTAGAGGCCAGACAAGAAATTCAAGGGTGCTCAGCAAACTGCAGGCACTCCGATAATCTATTGTTGTTTAGTTGCTCATTCATGTCCAACTCTTGCAGCCCCACAGCTATAGTCTGCCAGGCCCCTCTGTCCATGGAATTTTCTAGGCAACAATACTGGAGTGGGTTGCCATTTCCTCCTCCAGGGGATCTTCTGGACCCAGGAATCAAACCCACGTCTCCTGCATTTTGGGGGGTTGGGGGTGAGTGAGAACAACTAACAGTTTGGCTGTTTCCCTATATGGGGTGAAGGTAGGGCCAGGCCAGGGATTGGGTTGGAGAAGTGGCTTCCTTAGGCGGTTTGCCCACCCCTTTGGTAGTGATGTGTGCTGGGGGCATGCTCAGCACCCTGCTTTTGCTCCAGGCGCTTCTGAAGTGGAAGTTGGGCTTTTTGGTCTTTTTGTATCTTGCTGTTCATAATTTGCCCCAGCTGCTCATACACCCAGCTATTTTTAGTCCCTTATAGTTTCTTTGTATTCTGTTGCTGGAGGAAGCCTTTGTCCAGTTGCAAGCAGGGCAACAAAGAGGCCCAGGTTTCAGGTCCCAGCCTGTCCCACCATTATGGTGAGACACCTCACCTCACTGGTAGAGCGGGTGAGGGAAGTGTTTAGGCAGGGAGGTCTGGTTTGAGTTCTGTCTCTGCCTTTCACTAGCTGGGTGACCTTGGGCAAGCCCAGTATCCTCTTTGAGTTTCGGTTTCCTTATCTATGTAAGGGGGGTAATAGCAGTGTGGACATCACTGTGTTATTGTGAGAAATACGTGCTGGTTGGAGCAGCACAGAGGATTCCCTTAACGAATAGTGCGCTTACTTCTCAGTGGGTTTTTAGATGTTGTTTGATGTCCTCTTCAGAGCTAGCTTCTTTGGGAAGTGAGGCGGATGTTATTCCCATCCCCTGTTCACCAGTGAGAATATTGCCGCTGTAAGAGGTCGATGTTCACAAGGTCCATGAGTCATAAAGAGAGACCGTCAGGTCTGTCTCTCACGTTGCCTCACAAGTCTTCGTCTGCAGCCTCGTTCCAGTTCTGTGCTTGGAACACATTCTGTCTGAGTTTCCCTGCCTGGGACATCATTGCCTTTTGAAGTCTGCCTCCTCTTTGGAGGCTTGCCGGTCTCTTGAGAAGCCTTTCCTGAGATTTCCCATCATAGGGAATAGTCCTCCCTCTAGAAGTTACTGACCTACTTCTCTCAGAATCCTGCCAGTGGACTGTGGTCCCCAGAAGATAAAGACCATTTCTGCATGGGAGGCCAGAAAACACACCACTGTGACCAGTCTCAGGAATTTAGTGACATGATGCTGTCAGCAGTTTTTCAAACAGAAGGTCACAATAGTTTGGGTCATAAAATCAATTTAGTAGAGTATGATCCTCATTTAGAAAATGAACTAGAATGGAATGAAATATAAAAACAGTAATAAATCCTGTGTAAGGATAGGTTTTTGTTTTTTTTCCCAGAAATATTTGTTTCAGTATACATTTGTGCCTGGGCTAGGATGCAAAATAGGGTTCTTACTGTGGATTATGTGAAAAATAAGTTTGAACATTTTTTTCTTAGGAACGGGTAGTGGGACTTCTCAAAAGGAGAATCTGAAACTGGAATCTGGGACTTAGATGGGGCAGGATATGTAATGGTTCTCTAGTCAGACTATGCAGACTTATATCTGCACTCAAACATGTTTCAGCTGTGTGATCTTGGATAAGTCACTTAGCTACTCTGTGCTTCAGTTTCCTCATTTGTAAAACGTAGAGACTAACCACTTCAGAGAGTCCTCAAAGCACTTAATGTATAAATGTCAGTACAGACAGCATGCAACAATGTCTGGTGCGTATATCTTGACTATCATTACAGTTATTCTTACTAAGAGGCAGAAGTTACTTTGTATTGTGAGAGCTCTGCCTAATTAACCAGAAAATACTTTTTAAGTGTCTAGATGGTATGCCTCCAGTGCTAAAATATAAACAAAGGAAATTTAGGGTACAACCCTCACCCTTATGTTACTTATAGTCTAAATGAAGAGTAAAAAAGAGAATGACAGTCTCAGGCAGTGAAAATGATGTTGAGTTCATAAAGGCAATAATTGGTCTTCATATTTTTATGGTAGTGTTTCGTACTGCCCTGGGGTAAGTTAAAGCTTTGATCTTCAGTTTCTTCTCGAGACCAACTCTTGGGAACATTTTGAGATTTTCTTGGTGGCTGAGGACAGGGACTGGGAAGTAAGACACTCCTGTGGGGGTGGGGTGGACAGAGTGGGCACAGAATTAAAAAATTGGACTGTTTAATGTATTTATTGAATCAGGATCCTATTACCATTAGTAAACACTCAGCCTGAAGGAGATGTGGGGATTTCTTTTATTCTTGTACTTCTTTGGTGGGGGAGAAGTTGCCACAATTTACATTTGGTATGTTTTCAAAATGTCATTTGATACCATGATGCTACTCAGAAACTGCCAAGAGGAAGAGTTAGCCTCTTCTAAGTGGAACGATTCAGTCGCAGTCATGAGTGAGTTTGTTAGTATTTTAGATCATTATTAATTCTATTGAGTGAATCTGGGACACCGAGAGACAGAGCAGATCTTTCTTAGTTCATATGCTTTCTTCTAGAGAAGCGCTTTGAAAATCTTTATCTGCATTTGAATCACCTGGGGACCTTATTAAAATGCAGAATTGGACTCAAAAGATTGGAAGTGGGGCCTGAGATTCTGTATGTCTCACGAGCTTCTAGGTGATGCTGAAGCTGCCAACCATACTTTGAAGAGAGAGATTCTGATGTACAGAAAATTAAAAAAAAAAACCAAACCCAAAAAACGTTATGTTTATACTGTATAATCCTTCTGACAAATCTTCACCTAATTCACTAAATTCCAATTTAGTCTGGGCTTCCCTGGTCGCTCAGACAGTAAAGAATCCACCTGCAATGTGGGAGACCTGGGTTCGATCCCTGGGTTGGGAAGATCCTCTGGAGGAGAGTATGGCAGCCTACTCTGGTTTTCTTGCCTGGAGAATCCCCATGGACAGAGGTGCCTGGCAGGCTGTAGTCCATGGGGTCGCAAAGAGTCAGATAGGACTGAGTGACTAAGCACAGTTTATTTGGTCGGTGTCCAACAAACGATTGGACACTTAGATCTTCTTTGCTGGGATGACATGTTTTCTGTATCATAATTAAAGCTTTTCAAAGTGGTTCCCTTAAGTAAAGGCAACCCCAATTTTTGTTATTATCTGTAGAATTTAAATGTTATTTTATTGAGATAAAGAGTTCTTTAGTGGGGACATTCCGGAGGATCTCTTAGACCCCATGCAGTTTAAGTGACCACAGGCTAAGTGAAAAGTAGGCAAATGCATTTAAGGAAGGGAATGTGGCACTTTGAACTAACCCAGTCTGTTTTCCCGCAGGTGTTTGCAGCTCAGAATCTTCCTAGGCTATTCTGGGTTCTCTGGGTCATGGGATGGTGGTCTGGGGTTTTGTTTTTCTGTGATGCAATGGTCATTGTGTTTGCTTTCTAATCCAGCCTGCTGTCCTAACAGAACAGAAAAAAAGTAGCAACAGGTATTCATAGAGCTGGGAAGCCAAGTCACTGAGTGTCACGCAGCTCCCAAACGTGGATCTGGGCTTGATTGGTCTTTCTTTCTTCCCTGCAGGGGTACTTTTACACGTGATGGGGGATGCCCTGGGGTCAGTGGTGGTGGTGATCACAGCCATCATATTCTATGTGCTTCCCCTGAAACGTGAGGACCCATGTAACTGGCAGTGCTACATTGACCCCAGCCTGACTGTCGTCATGGTCATCATCATTTTATCATCTGCCTTCCCACTCATCAAGGAGACCGCTGCCATTCTGTTGCAGATGGTCCCCAAAGGCGTCAACATGGAAGAGCTGAGTAAGTCATGCCATTCTGATCTCAAACCGCTGCCCACTGAATAAAAAGCGCCAGCATTATTTCAGAGCAGTGTTTGATTTATGTATCTTGAAATATTTTAAATCACCATGCAATTGAGACATCCTTCTGTGTTTTGTAGATGACTTCAGCTACTAAGATGACTCGCAGTTCTGAGAACCAGAGGTCCTTTTTAGCCCATCGTTCTCTGAACTTACCATGAGTTTTTGAGTATGTGTTCCTTGGGCAGTCCCTATTAATATTCCTGGGCTATTTATTGACCTTCATTCAGGGATTTATTCTAACTCAGATAAGGCCACTCTGCCCAGGACTTGATTTTTATTCCCCCTATTCTGAAAATATGAATCATTCCTTCATAGTCTAGATCCTGCTTTCTAGTTAGTTGATTTTTGCGGGCATGCAAGTCAGTGTGTGTCTTAAAACACAGGAGAATGGATCATGTTTCAATCCACTCATTCAGTAGTGAAATATGTTTCTTTGCTTTGCTCAAACAGAAGGTCAAGCTCTCACTTCAGTTTATGTGCATCTGAGAATAACATTTTTAGAGATCTTGTAGAATGTCTAAATGGGAGCTCTCCAGGTGTTGGTGAGAAACTGAATGTACAGCTTTAGTTCTAGTGTTTCTAAATAGAAAGAATGTTTTTATAGGAAAACAATTTTTTTTCATGAATCTTTGCTATTTTTCTATCATTACTTCATCAGTGAGACAGTGAACATGAACTAAAGCCCAGGCCCACTATGTGGCTGAGAATTGGAAGACCTTATTTCATGACAACTAGCTGAAATTAGATTTGATGGGTCTTAGTACACTGTATTGCCGTGGCTAGGCTTTCCCTCTAGAGGCATGATTTACAGTGTGACTGTTCTGTATGCCTAATCTCCATGCAGTGCTGCAGGCTGGGGAGGACAGAGGTGAAGGAGGCTCTTTCCAGGGGCTTGTTTCCTCATGGATGAAGCAAAATAAACCTATATTGGGTTGACCAAAAAGTTCTTTGGGGTTCTTCCATAACATCTCTTGGAAAAACCTGAACGAACTTTTGGCCAACCCAATGGCAATTTATGATATATATTCTTTTATTGCCTTTTAACAAAGTTATATATATATATATATGTGTGTATATATATATGTATATGTGTCTGTATATATCCCTGGAGAAGGGAAAGGCTACCTACTCCAGTATTCTGGCCTGCAGAATACCATGGACCATGTAGTCTATGGGGTCGCAAAGAGTTGGACGTGACTGAGCGACTTTCACACACATACACATATATATGTATATATATAAAGCAGATATTAATATTAAAATTAGATTTTAATAATAACAATTATTAAATTGTTATTTAATAACAATAGCAACACTTTAATGGCACTGATTACATGCTAGGTAATATCGTCCAGGTGTTTTGCTTATATTAACTCATTTTAATCTTAAAATAATCCTATGAGGTACTGTGATTATCTTAATTTCTGGATAAGGAAACTGAGGCACTGGGTAAGGTCATGCAGGTCCTGTAGGTAGTAAATGACTAAACTGGGGTTCAGACTAGCTGGCTATAGGTTGCTTGGATTCACTGTTCAATACCATGTTTCTAAATGCTAGAAAGTATGAAAAATATAGAAGAGCCTAAATAAGAAAATAGAAATCTCTCATAATCCTACCACCTAGAAATTAACACTCAATATTTTTGTGTCAGTCATTCACTGAAACAAGACTTTATCTGTCTAAAAATTTTTGTATGTGTATATACACCATTTCATTAAAAAAAGTGGAAAAGATTATGCCACATATATGGTCCAGCTATTGGCTTTTTCACTTAAAAATACCTTATAAACCTTTCCTCATATCCTTAAATATGCAGTTTACTTTTTCACAACTATGTCACCATCTGTCACATAATTGGCTAACTATTTCCTTGCTGTTTCCACTTTTTTTTTTTTCATTAACACAAAAAGTATTGCCCAAACCATTCTCATATGTAAATATTTGGTTGTTTCCTTTCAGTTAAGTTCCTAGTATTAGAATTGCTGCTAAAAGTTTTTGATCTATATTGCCAAATTCCCTTTAAAAAAGGCGTCCTATTTTATATTCCCATGCCAGTCCATCAGAGCACTTAATGCCTTGTACACTCAACAACCTGGGCATTTTGGGAGGGCTGTTGTGAAACTTATTTTCTTGAATTGCCTGTTATGGGCTAACCCTGTATGTTGGAGGAACTCAAGAGAGGAAGAAGAAGACTACGGGAAAATGTGCTCATATAGGTACAGCTATTTTCCTTTCTTTATTCGTAATAATGACATCATGCTGGTGAGGAGGCGTAAAGGGACCCTACCTGTCCCACAGCGGTTCCATGTCCAATTACAGCCCTCACCTAGGCTATTGTTTTCTCTTCCTTATTCTAGTGAGTAAGCTCTCTGCTGTGCCTGGAATTAGCAGTGTCCATGAAGTCCACATCTGGGAGCTTATAAGTGGGAAGATCATTGCCACTCTGCACATCAAGTATCAGCAGGATGGGGGAGATCAGGATGCCAACAGAAAAATTCGAGAAATCTTCCACAGTGCTGGAATCCACAATGTGACCATGCAGTTTGAGAAGGCGGACCTGAAGGAGCCCTTGGAGCAGAAGGACTTGCAGCTGCTCTGCAGCTTTCCTTGCATCGCCAAGAGCTGTGCCAAGCAATTGTGCTGTCCCCCTGGGGCCCTGCCCCTGGCCCATGTCAATGGCTGTGCGGAGCACAATGGCTGTCCCCCATTGGACATGTCCCAAAGTGATGGCCTTGGTAGACTACAGACCACCGAAGTGGCTATTGAAGTATCTTTGGAAGATCATGGACAAGCTCTTGGCAAACCTCAGGAGGACTCACATTATGTCAACAGCACACATTTTTAATCTAGTGCCCAATCAGTAAGACTATATAGACGAGGCACTTTGGAACCACTCGCTTGGCTTGTGGGAAGAACTTTGACGGCTGTAGGCACTGACCAGACTCGAAGTGAGCACGCTGCGTAAGCGACTGGTGGTTTGGAATGCTAGTTGAACTGGTCTGTTAATTGTTATGTGACCGAGAACTCCTTTACATTATCCTAGGTGTTTCATGCTGCTCTTCAACAGTTTTGTTTGAACATTTATTTTCTGAAGCAAATGCACTAGTGCACACATCAGGGACATTGAAGGCTGGGACTCAATGATTGTGGACGCAGGATTCAAACTAGCTTTTTGTTTTAAATTGACTAGAACTTCTAGCTGACTCTCAGGTGAGCTCATAGCCAAGTACGTCAAAAACAACTCAAGAACCATAATAGCTATATTCTTTTCCATTCCACTGGGAGACCATAAAAGAGAAAAGTTAGGTAATCCTATCATGGCAGAAGTTTTTTTTCTTTGACTCATTTTTGAATGAATGTAAAATGAACACCTAGTAAGGTAGAAAATATTCTCAGAGCATTAGAATATGTTGAGTTTACGGAGGATGTGGAAAGCCAGGAAGAAAATGAATTTGATGATTTCTTCATTTCAGGAAGTGGTGAGAAAAAGACTTTCTGCTGTGAACTACAACTATTCAGTTCAGTTCAGTTCAGTTCAGTCACTCAGTCGTGTCTGACTCTTTGCGACCCCATTGACTGCAGCATGCCAGGCTTCCCTGTGCATCACCAACTTCCGGAGCCTGCTCAAACTCATGTCCATCGAGTCGGTGATGCCGTCCAACCGTCTCATCCTCTGTTGTCCCCTTCTCTTCCTGCCTTCAATCTTTCCCAGCATCAGAGTCATTTCCATTGAGTCAGTTCTTCACATCAGGTGGCCAAAGTATTGGAGCTTCAGCTTCACATCAGTCCTTCCAATAAATATTCAGGACTGATTTCTTTTAGGATTGACTGGTTTGATATCCTTGCAGTCCAAGGGACTCTCAAAAGTCTTCTCCAACACCACAGTTCAAAAGCATCAATTCTTTGGCACTCAGTTTTCTTCATGGTCCAACTCTCACATCCATACATGACTACTGGAAAAACCATAGCTTTGACTAGACGGACCTTTGTTGGCAAAGTAATGTCTCTGCTTTTTAATATGCTGTCTAGGTGTGTCATAGCTTTTCTTCCAAGGATCAAGTGTCTTTTAATTTCATCCACCATCTGCAGTGATTTTGGAGCCCAAGAAAATAAACTACAACTATAGGTTGCTTCAAATGTTTAAGTATATAAGATGCTTGTGTTTTTCACTTGGAAGTATGGGAATATCTCTACTTCTTTAAGTATGACACAATACTTAAATACTGTCTTTTAGAGTCAGTCCAGTTGGGACTGATATCATTTATTGCTTGTTAATGATTTGCTTATTTACACAAATTTCCCTTGTGTTTTCTTTTATATGACCACATTGATCTATGTAGCATTTACCACAAGAAAATGAGCATTCTCAGGATAGAAGAATATAAGACACTGAGTATGCATTCTTACCCGCCAAATAAGCTAGATTGACTTTCTTCTAATTAGATATATTTTAGGATATTTATTACAGTTGTCAACTAACAGTTTGATTAAAAAGTGTGTGTCCAAGGAAGAAACAAGCATTTATTAAATTGCTGCCTTTAATGTGTTTCAAGGAGGTTACATCTTTCTTTCTCTGACCCATATTACCAAGCTTCAAATACATTTATTACAATCTGATTTGCTTCCAAAATCTACCTATGTTAGTATTGGAGAAACATCTGTCACATGTTTAACAAATTGTTTAGGCAGCAGTGTTTTAACCAACGGTCTCAAAATAGGTATAAGTAAATGGGAGGTGCCTTACTAGAGAATTAGAATCTTCTTTGATGGGTTGCAAAATTGACTGAGAAAGATCATCCTTTAGACTGTAAGCCTTGAGTCTGCATGGTCTAGAATCTGCACAGTTCTTGTAAGAAGTTATGGGTTGGGAACAGAAAAGGCCCCCACATTTTTCAGCACAAACACCATTAAAAATCTGTGTCTTTGTTTTAAATTCTAAAGGTGAAGTAAAGAAGCAACTGTGGTCAGTAGAACAGGAAATTTTTTATTCCTGTTAAATTCATTATCTGAGCTTAAATTGGCCATGAATTACATAAATATAAAAATGCCTAAATATGTTTTTATCCCTAGAAGTTTATTAAGCATATATACTTAATGGTATTATATAGAGTAGCCTGGCAAGCTACAGTTTATAGGGTTGCAATGAGTTGGACACGACTGAAGTGACATGGTACATACACACGCACATGGTATATACTGTAGTGTATGTAGACTTAGTAGCTGAAATGAGAGTAAATATAAGACATCTTTATTTTTAATGTTAAAAGTATGGCATGTACTCACACAAAATGAGGATTCTTTGTGAAACTCACCACAGTAGTATGTGGATCAAATTCTCTTGTGTAAATGTTGGTTGGAATACATTAATTGGAGTCAAAGAAGAAATCTGTCTTTCACTTCCAGATTTGAAGGTCTAATTTGATTTCGTATCATTCTGCTTTCATGAAAAAGAGGAAAATATCACTTTATAGTTTTTGTGCAGCTGGATAAAGGAATGCTTATTAGTTTACATTCAAATAATATTCTTTAATCTCTAAAGTATTTGTCTGCAAAGGAAAAGGCTCTTAATTCCAACATAATTAAATCTAACCTCAGGAAATTATCTTGATGGACACTTACAAACATGCCAAATTATGGAATACAGTTTGGCTTGGTGTGTTTAATAATGTCCAAACAAGCTAATTAAGTGCAATATTTTTGTATTGGGTTAAGTGTTAGCATTTGCCACCTCAGGCATGTGATGTATTTTTACTTGGGTTTTACTCTCCCTTTTAGCCTACATTTAACTTCTCCCAAGGCAATGCAAGAGTTTTCTTTTTCCCTTTGCTTATTGGCCGTGGTGCCCGAGGAACAGTGGATTTAAACAACACTCTTCTTTTTCTGAGATTAGAAAAATCCTGCTACCCAGTTTAGCATTGCTGTGTGTTTAGGTTAGTTCCAGAAAAATTCCCTCTTTGTCCCTAGGAACTGAAAATAACTTTTTAAGCGTCTAAGGAATCCTTTGGGTGTCAGATCAGAACCAGCGATCAGGCCCACTAACCTGGGGACACAAGGCAACACTTAACCATTGCCTCCTATTTCTATGGAAAGAGTCCTTTCCACATTATGTCAGCACTAGTTGTAGGAAATACCATGTCTGCTTCTATTTCCCAAATTTCAACTCTTTTTGAAAACAGGTTGATTTTTTTCTTGTATTTGGCTACTATGAATGTTCATTGGGCTATCAGGCTCCATTGTTGACAGAAAAAAATATTATCCCTTTAATTTTTTGTTCAATAAAATAAGGAGACATTGAGGAAGAATTTAGAATGTTTACCATACTTAGGCTACTTTTTGTTTTTTTTTCCTTTCTTCTCTTTTTGGCCACCAACTGGCCAGTCTCTAGTGGAGGTAAATCAGGAACTGAAAAGTTCAGTTGGAAGGGGTACTTTGAATGTCAAAGAGATCACTGAGATAGATTTAGATTATAATAAGGCAGCTGCCTTTTGAGGTAGTAAGAGTTTTTTTTTTTTTAATTTTTTTTATGCCGGATCTTAGTTTCCGGACCAGGGATCCAACCGTGCTCCCTGCACTGGGAATGCAGAGTCTTAACCACTGGACCTCCCAGGGAAGTCCCTATTAAGCTGTGCCAATCTTGACCTTCTGAACTGGATAACTCTGTGTTGTGTGGGGCTATCTGGTGCCTTGTAGAATTTTTAGCAACATCTCTTGACCTCTACCTACTAGATTCCAGTAATGTCCCCCAGAGTTGTGACAACCAACAATGTTCCCAGACATTGCCACAGGTCTCCCAGGAAGCAGAATAGCCCCTAGTTCTGAGCCTTTGACTTAACCTAAGGGTTCTTGAGGGATATTGTGGATGAAAGACCTTCGAGGGTCCAACAATCCTTTTAATATAATCACTGCAGAATTTGCTCTTTAAAAAAAATTTTTAAAAGATGAGACCAAACTATAAAAATACAGTCATCTTTATATAGGAATTTGGATATTTAAAGAAAAATACAACTTGGAAAAAATAAAGCCTTTACCTATCTGATTATACAGTTCATACCATATAACAGTGAATAAAATGCTCTCACTATTCTGTGATGATCTCTTCAACTTTTGACTAACCTCAATTTGATGGACTCACTGCCAAATGAGAAGGGCACATCAGCATAACTGATTCTTGGAGATAACATGCTTAATTTTCCACTGATTTTAAACCTGATATTTTTTGTTATTGGTCCCTGACAAACAGCTCATCTTAGGGCTAATGACAAATTCAGGCGTTAAAACAATTTGTTTTGTTGTTCATGACTCATTTACTCCTTTGCCAAATCATATCCATTTTTTTCCCCAAGAGGACAAAATACATCTCCTGATTTAAATTATCCCAGATCTAATGTATCTTCACACTCTTGCAATTAAAGATTGTGAAAAAAGACTGGTTTAAAAGCAATGATGAAACATGACCTAGTTTGGGTTTTTATTTAAGACTGAGTAAGCATGCCTATTGTATAGCCCTGTTGTTCACTTGATAAATTATCACCTATCTGTGCTTCTGAGTGTATTTGCATGTGATTAGCCACAGGAATAAAACAGAAATGAAGTTGCTGAATCTGGAAACTGGCTGCTCAAATGAAACTTGCATCAGCCTCTAGTCTTCACTATCATCTGAATGTTCTTAGGAATTTGGAATTTAGCTAATGAAGATGTGTCATTTTTTAATGGAACTTTTCAGGTATTTCTTTCTGGACTTTTTTTTGTTTACATGGAACTTTCTTGCATACTGCTAGATGGATCAGTGGTCTCCTTTTGGTACAAAGCCAAGACACTGAACCTGCTCTGAATTCTGATGGGAATAATCTGGAAAGGACGTTGATTTTCAGGGGAGAATGACTCCTTCCTAGAGGTCTGAAATTATGTTACAGTATTGTGGAGTTCTGTTGCTTGAAGTCTTCCTTCTGTCCTCACAGGTGATTTTGCCAAAGTATAATTGTCACATTTGGGGGAATTATTAAAACTCTAAGATATACAGTTTCAATAAGTCATTGCTAATTGCATGTGAAGTCCCCCAGGGATGTATGCACAGGTGCATACCTTTGAAAGCAAAAGATGTTCAATGGTGCTGTCAATAAAAAGGTTTTAAAATAAACACAGGACCGAGATATGTTTTTGAAAAGTAGACGACTCAAAGTACCTGAATCATTTTGTCTTTGTCACTTACCCAAGTCCGTTTCCCACACAGTAGCTTGTTGGATTGATTTCAATAATTTGGGACTAATTCTTTGTCTCCATTTCTCTGTTCTCTTCTTCACACCCCTCTGCTACCCTCCACTCTTGGCAGAAATGTCAACAATTGACCCAGCTACCTTAGTTTGGTAACCTGGACTGATCTGGTTTTTTAGTGTTTGACCTTGGCCACCCAATGCGTTTGTGTAGGAGGGGAGCTCCTGTGATTTAGGAAATGGTGAGAGGTTAGGCTTTCTGGGGAGAGACCTTGATTGATCTGAAAATCTCTCCAGTGAATTGACTGGCAACTATATGACTGTTGAATAAGGGGAGCAGTCTTCCGCTTCTTTCAATTGCTTTTATGTTATCAATCAATCAACTGATTAATCAGCATATACTTATTATAAACCATGTGTAAGTTCTTCTTGCTTCTAAGGAGGTTATAGTCTATATGTGAAGCCAAAACAGGCAGTCCAACTTTGCGGACTTTTAAAGAGAGCTGCCTTATAGCCTGGATGTCTGGGGGGTGGGGGGATCTTGTGCTGGAGGGCTTCTGGTACTCAAATGTGCACATGCTAAGCCCTGGGCAACATTTATAAAAGGAGAGGCTTATAGAACGTTACATGACCATCAGCTTCCTTCAGCAACAAGAGTCTGCAGTATGGAGCAGAGGTGAGAGTACTCAGCACTCTAGGGCTCAGGCTGTAGAATCTCTGACTACTTCATTAAAGATTCTTTAAAAAATTAGTGTTTTGGCAGCATAGCATGTGGGATCTTGGTTCCCCAGCCAGGGATCCAACCTGTGCCCCCTTGCATTGGAATGTGGATTCTTAACCACTGGACCACCAGGGTTAAGGTCTGACCACTCCGTTTTAAAGAGGACCCCACCTCTCTCTGTGTCTCTTATCCTCCTTAATGCTTTTTCATAGTACTGTCACTTAGTAACATCATATTACTTTTTTATTTTCTGTCTCTCCAACTAGAATAAGGCTTTGTATAACCCACCACGGTGCTTTTCACCCTTTTTGCCAGTGCTTAGGACAGTACCTCAGTACCTGGCACACGAATGAGTAAATAAGTAAATATATAAATACGTGAATAAGCATCTGAATGAATAGGTTCAACACTTGGTATCCCCGGTTGGAGGCTTTGGACAAATCGTTTAGCTTCACTGCCCTCCAGTTTTCTTATCTATAAGTGAGGTTAATGAGGAAGGCCTGTGTTACCTTCCTCACAGGGTTGTTATAGAAGTCTTGGAGATCAAGTGGGTAAGAACAGAGTTAAATGTCAATGGATTTTATTTTGTTATGCTTTCAAGTAGGAGTTCATACCCTTCCTTCTCTTATCCCACCTCTTCTCATCTCTGTTATCCCATTTTGTCAGTTAAACACCATTTAAAGCTAAATGGCACTCAACAGTGGTACAATCAACATGGATAAAAGTGAAGAAGAGAGAATGAAGAGTCCAGGGCAACTGCTCAGAAGATGTCCACCTGAAATTGGCCTTGGAATAGTTCAGTGCATAGAGAAAGAGGGAGAGGACCATACATCTGGAGAACTGAGACTTTATTCTCTAGGCAACTGGCTCTGAGCTTTTACAGCAGGGAGGCTGAGGGTGGCAGATTGGGGAAACGACAGGAACAGAATTTGGAGAAGGGATTTTGTGCAGACATCTTCCCCACCATGCTCAATACTGTTCAGTGTTCAGGCTTCAAAGGGCCTGCTACCTTGTCTCCTGCCCCGGCCAGGATCTTAAGCTGTGGGAGCTGTTGCTAAGGACTCCCTGGGCATGTTCTCTGGGAATCTGCAGACACTCCACATTTACTGGGAGTTTATCTCGGTTCTGTTTTCTTTAATGAAGTATAGCTGATTTACAATGTTGTGTTAATTTCTGCAGTACAGCAAAGCGATTCAGTTATACACCCATATAAACTCTTTTTTAAAATGTTCTTTTCCATTATGACTTATCATGGAATACTAAATATAGTTCCCTGTGCTATGCAGTAGGACCTTGTTGTTTGTCCATTCTATATATGATAGTTAGCATCTGCTGACCCCAACCTCCCACTCCACCCCTCCCCCAACCCCCTCCCCCTGGCAACCACAAGTATGTTCTCTATGTTTGTGAATCTGCTTCTGTTTCATAGATTGGTTCCATCATGTCATATCTGAGATTCCACAAATAAGTGATATCATGCGATACTTGTCTCTGACTTCACTTAGTATAATAATCTCTAGTTGCCTCCATGTTGCTGCAAATGGCATTATCTCATTCTTTTTCATGACTGAGTAGTAGTCCACCACATCTTCTTTATCCACGAGTTTATCCCAGTTCTAAAAGTCAGCTCTTCTGTTGGTTTTAGTGGGAGCATTCTGCCCACGATCCCTGCCTCCCCCATGCTCCTTCCCCTAAACCAACTGGAACCTCGCTGCCGCATTGGATGCTGCCTTCCCTTTCATCCTGTGTCTAACCAGTCTATACATTCAGTTTCTGTTCCCTTCAAAGGACTCAACACAGCCCCTCCTTTTGTATTCCTGTCCTGTTTCTTGGGTGTGACTTTATCCCTTCACACCTGTGCTGTTGGAAAAGGCTCTTGACCAGCTTCCTGGCACGTTGAACTTCCTGTGACCCTCTCGCCTTCTCTCTGCTCCAGGAGGAGGACCAACTCTTCAGCTTGTCACTGAAGCCCCTCTATCCCCTGGGCCCCTGGCAAGCTTTATCTTCTTCAGCAGACCAGAAGAGCACCAAGATAAACTAAGGAAGTTAGCGCATGAGAGAGGGTGAGGGTGGTTCCTTGTGGACTAGTAAATGGAGGTCTGTATGAGTTGAGGAGTGAATATCACACAGTAGCCTGCTCTGTTCATCCTAAAAAGACATTTTCACTTTTTTTGAGATTTGAATTAGGCCTGTCAAGCTATCTCCTTGCTTTCTCTCTCTCTTTTTTCTGATTCCTCCCTTTGCTATGTTAGTGCGTCACTTTACCCCAAAGGGTGATTCTCTGTGGATGGCAGACGGCCACCTTTCCATTCCTAGTGTCCTGATTCAGGAGCGCACTCTGGAATGAATGTATCCTGTGTAGAGGAAGTAGAGCCGTGATCTCAATAATTTTTATTTTTTGGTGACACAAAAGGTGGTGGACTTTCTTTTGTCTCATGCTTGAGCCACATGGTCACAGAGGCCATAATAATAAGCTCCAATATAGAGCCAAAATGTTTGGCACGTTTTACCCATTCTTTTAGGCTTGGGGATGCAAGTGTCACTTTTCGTGGGATTTATAACCACACGGCTGGGTGTTATTTGCCTGTGTTTTCTCAAGGGAGGGAGGAGTAAACTCTCAGAGTGGCCAGTGGTGATAGAGGCTTGCAGCCGTGATGATAATAACCAGTCTCCTATCTGCCTCAGAAAACTGGGACCCATGCTGGGCTATGAGTGCATGACTGCAATCTGGTGGTCAAAGGTATTCAGAAAAAACAAATATGATGCTTTTAGAAGGAGTGATGCATGAAGCTTTGCTTTATAGCTTTTGCTTTCTATCTTCAAAACTTGCACTACAGAGCCCTAACTGTGGAAACACGATCTGGCCCATGGCCTGACCCAATCTAGGTTATAGAAAAGGGCTTTACAGAGAGATTTTATTATAGAAATTAACATATACTATGAAGTATAGCTTGGAGTTTGAGCATTCTGGCTCTGAGGTCTGCCTGCTATCAAAACCCTGTTCCACCAGCTGCTTAACCTCAGAAAGCACATGGTCTGTGAATTTAAAAAGTGCCCTGAGCCTCATTTTTACCATCTGTAAAAGCGGTTGTTGTTGTTGTTCAGTTGCTAAGTCATATCCGACTCTTTGTGACCCAATGGACTGCAGCAAGACAGGCTTCTCTGTCCTCCACTGTCTTCCAAAGTTTGCTCAAATTCGTGTCCATTGAGTCAATGATGCTATCTAACCATCTCATCCTCAGTCGCCCCCTTCTCTTTGGGGCTTCCCAGGTGGGGCAGTGGTAAAGAATCTGACTGCCAAAGCAGGAGACACAAGAAACTCAGCTTTGATTCCTGGCTCAGGAGGAGCCCCTGGAAGAGGGCAGCACCGCAGCCCCCTCCAGTGTCCTCGCCTGGGAAACCCCACGGAAAGAGAAGCCCGGCGGTCCACAGACCATGCGGTTGCAAAGAGTCGGACACGGCTGAACGTGCACACTCATGCACCGTAAAAGTGGAGAAAGTCATAATTCCTGCCTCATGAGATTGTTGGGAGGATTAAAGGAGATGGTGGTCCCTGTGGAGTGCCCGGCACAGGGCCCAGATCTGTAAATGCTCTTAGGAATGCTAGGCCTTCTTTAAACTACCAACTTTAATAAGTAAGGTTTCCAGATTCAGTTCTATTTTAACTCACTGTTCATAGTGGAAATGCCAAAATGTATACTGTAGACTGACCTTGGGTGTCTGCACCCAATTAGATGTTAAATGTCTCAAGGGCAGAGGCCAGATTCCACTATTTCACCAGAGAACCGTATAGACTTGATTACATAACTGAAAAATCCCAAGGCACATTTTTCCTAAGAAAGCGAAACTGACCCAGTGCTGAAGGGCTTCAGTGGAATACCAGGGCCCAGGTCCACAGGACCTCACCTCCCAAACAAGGCGGCATCTTCAGCAGGAACACTATGGCGGGTCCTGGGTCCAGGTTCCATTCAAAGGCAGGGAGGACTCCCTCTCCAGGTCTGTCACTGCCTTTCAGCCATAGACACACCTGGGGATAAATCATAAAACAAATGGGTTTTAATGCTCAGTGCAGGGAGAACTTCCACCATGAGGCATCTTAGCAAGAGACTGTTCACAAGGATTTGTTACAGCGCCTGGCTTGTTAGGTGATCTGGGGAAGGATTCAAGGAATTGGGGCTTTGCTGCCAGCAAGGGGGATAATTCTATCACTGGCTGTCAATATATTCTGTCTGTAAGATGGGAGGAATGAAGTCAGGCTTCAGGTTTCATTGGTAAAGAATAACAGCCACTCATAATCCTGGGCAGGGGGAAGAATGGTATCTCTATGGCTAGCAGAGTGTTCTTGTTTTTATCTGAGCTACAACAAGAATGCAAAGAATCTGCCTGCCAACGCAGGAGACTCGGGTTTGATCCTGGGTCTGAAAGATCCCCTGGAGGAGGGAACGGTAATCCACTCCAGTATTCTTGCTTGGAGAATTCCATGGACAGAGGAGCCTGGTGGGGTATAGTCCATGGGGTCGCAAACAGTCAGACATGACAGCATCTGAGCATGCACCCAGACAAGAGTGCAGAGCGGCCCCTTGTCTGGTGCTGACATCCTGAGAAACGGTGTTCAGCAGAACACTCCAGCTTAGCTGTGAGGAGGGCCCGGCCAGTCCTAGCAACACCAGGGCCGAGTTGTGTCAGTTCCAGATGTCAGGGGACCTGCTTGTCTCTTTTTTGTGTTTTCAGTACTTGGTATATTTGTTGGTGCATTTTAATGAAGCAGGTTGTGAGTCTTTAAATCCCGGTTAGCAGGTCCTTGAGACGCTGTATGACCCTGGGCAAGTTACTTCACCTCTTGGAGTGTCAGTATCCTCCATACTTTTTGATGTGAGGTGTGTCACTTACTCCTATGGGAGTTGTGAAACTTAAATGAGATCCTGCGTGTTCCTGGCAAAAAGTGATCCCTTTGTGGTCCCGTGGACTGTAGCCCGCCAGGCTCCTCTGTCTGTGGGATTCTCCAGGCAAGAATACTGGAGTGGGTTGCCATTTCCTTCCCAACCCAGGGATTGAACCCTGGTGTCTTTTGTTGTGGGGTAGATACTTACCACTTGCGCCACCTGGAAAGCCCAGCAAAGAACTGGGCTAACATTTTTAAATGTTAGTTGTTTTTATTGAGCCCCTCTATGTCTGCCTCCATGACTGCCTCATTTTAGGACGTGAGTCAAATGCACTTTCTCCTTTCGCACCATTTTATTTCCTTGCATCACGGGAGTATGAAAAAATCCTCTTACACTGTTGGTGGGAATGTAAACTGGTACAGCCACTAAGGAGAACAATACAGAGGTTTCTTAGAAAACTAAAAATAGAGCTACCATATGATCCAATAATCCCACTCTTGGGCGTATATCCAGAGAAAACATGGTTCAAAAAGATACATGCATCCCAATGCTCATTACAGCACTATTTACAATAGCCAGGACATGGAAGCAACCTAAATGTCCATCAACAGAAAAATGGCTAAAGAAGATGTTGTGTGTGTATGTGTATGTATATATACATACACATACACACACACACAATGGAATATTACACACTCATTGAAAAGAATGAAATAATGCCATTTGTGGCAATGTGAATGCACCTAGAGATTATCATAGTAAGTGAAGTAAACCAAAGACAAACATATGATATTGCTTATATGCAGAGTCTAATAAAAATGATACAAATGAACTTATTTGCAAAAAACAGACTCACAGACTTAAGAATGAACATCTGATTACTACTGGCAAATGGTGAGGGGAAGGGATAAATTGGGAGGTTGGGATTGACATGTACACGCTGTTATATTTAAAATAGTTAATCAACAGGGACCTACTGTAAAAAAGATTCTTTAAAAATCATGATTAGAAGACTTGCCAGATGCTTAGGAGTATTTCTTCCTTTGTGTTTACTGCTAGGAAATACTCTCATGTCACTGCCACCATCACTTCCACTGTTAACAAATAATCGGGCCTAGGAAGAGTCTGGCTCATGTGTGTGACCTAGCATGGGAGGTCCCATGGCTTGTGAATGGCCAGACTATTATAAAAATACCCAGGTATCTATCTGTCAATTCTCAACACATGAATGAATGAAAGGATGTACATGATGAAGTGTGGTTCACCTTTCACCCCATCAAGCAGGTATTTTCTTTATCCTTTGATACCAACATTCAAATGAGGTTCTGATATACAGTTTGCAGGTTACTTCAGTGTTCAGTGCTTTCAGGCAAAGAATGAGCTGGGTGAGATATCTGTGGTTTCCAAGAGTCAATGGTGTTGGCCTCCTATCTCCTCCTTACAGTGTTCTGAACTTGCACTTTCACACCCATGTACTTCAGGCCATCAGGTTTGAAACAGATGTTTTGAGCCTCAATGCGCACATCCTAAGATAGTGTCCTTTGTTATTTGGGGGTTCTTTTTTTTTTTTAAATATTTGTTGTCCAAGAGTTGATTTACAGAGTTGTATTAGTTTCTGCTGTACAGCAAGGTGCGTTAGTTATATGTAGACATTTCCACTGTTTCCCCATCTATTTCCCATGAAGTGATGGGACCAGATGCCATGATCTTAGTTTTCTGAATGTTGAGCCTTAAGCCAACTTTTTCACTCTCCTCTTTCACTTTCATCAAGAGGCTTTTTAGTTCCTCTTCACTTTCTGCCACAAGGGTGGTGTCATTTGCATATCTGAGGTTATTGATATTTCTCCTGGCAGTCTTAATTCCAGCTTATGCTTCTTCCAGCCCAGTGTTTCTCATGATGTACTCTGCATATAAGTTAAATAAGCAGGGTGACAATATACAGCCTTGATGTACTCCTTTTCCTATTTGGAACCAGTCTGTTGTTCCATATCCAGTTCTAACTGTTGCTTCCTGACCTGCATACAGGTTTCTCAAGAGGCAGGTCAGGTGGTCTGGTATTCCCATCTCTTTCAGAATTTTCCACAGTTTATTTTGATCCACATAGTCGAAGTCTTTTGCATAGTCAATAAAGCAGAAATAGATGTTTTTCTGGAATTCTCTTGCTTTTTCAATGATCCAGCGGATATTGGCAATTTGATCTCTGGTTCTTCTGCCTTTTCTAAAACCAGCTTGAACATCTGGAAGTTTATGGTTCACGTATTGCTGAAGCCTGGCTTGGAGAATTTTGAGCACTATTTTACTAGTGTGTGAGATGAGTGCAATTGTGCAGTTGTTTGAGCATTCTTTGCGATTGCCTTTCTTAGGGATTGGAATGAAAACTGACCTTTTCCAGTCCTGTGGCCACTGCTTTTTTCCAAATTTGCTGGCATATTGAGTGCAGAACTTTCACAGCATCATCTTTCAGGATTTGAAATAGCTCAACTGGAATTCCATCACCTCCACTAGCTTTGTTCATAGTGATGCTTTCTAAGGCCCACTTTGACTTCACATTCCAAGATGTCTGGCTCTAGGTGAGTGATCACACCATCGTGATTATCTAGGTCATGAAGATCTTTTTTTGTACAGTTCTTCTGTGTATTCTTGCCACCTCTTCTTAATATCTTCTGCTTCTGTTAGGTCCATACCATTTCTGTCCTTTATTGAGCCCATTTTTGCATGAAATGTTCCCTTGGTATCTCTAATTTTCTTGAAGAGATCTCTAGTCTTTCCCATTCTGTTGTTTTCCTTTATTTCTTTACATTGATCACTGAGGAAGGCTTTCTTTTCTCTCCTGGCTATTCTTTGGAACTCTGCATTCAAATGGGAATATCTTTCCTTTTCTCCTTTGCTTTTTGCTTCTCTTCTTTTCACAGCTATTTGTAAGGCCTCCTCAGACAATCATTTTGCCTTTTTGCATTTCTTTTCCATGGGGATGGTCTTGATCCCTGTCTCCTGTACAATGTCATGATCCTCCATCCATAGTTCATCAGGCTCTCTGTCTATCAGATCTAGTCCTTTAAATCTATTTCTCACTTCCACTGTATAGTCATAAGGCATTTGATTTACATCATAGCTGAATGGTCTAGTGGTTATCCCTACTTTCTTCAGTTTAAGTCTGAATTTGTCAATAAGGAGTTCATGATCTGAGCCATAGTCAGCTCCTGGTCTTGTTTTTGCTGACTGTGTAGAGCTTCTCCATCTTTGGCTGCAAAGAATATAATCAATCTGATTTCAGTGTTGACCATCTGGTGATGTCCATGTGTAGAGTCTTCTCTTGTGTTGTTGGAAGAGGGTGTTTGCTATGACCAGTGCATTCTCTTGGCAAAACTCTATTAGCCTTTGCCCTGCTTAATTCTGTACTCCAAGGCCAAATTTGCCTGTTACTCCAGGTGTTTCTTGACTTCCTACTTTTGCATTCCAGTTCTCTATAATGAAAAGGACATCTTTTTTGGGTGTTAGTTCTAAAAGGTCTTGTAGGTCTTCAAAGAACCGTTCAACTTCAGCTTCTTCAGTGTTACTGGTTGGGGCATAGACTTGGATTACCGTGATATTGAATGGTTTGCCTTGGAAATGAATAGATATCATTCTGTCATTTTTGAGATTGCATCCAAGTACTGCATTTCGGACTCTTTTGTTGACCATGATGGCTATTCCATTTCTTCTAAGGGATTCCTGCCCACAGTAGTAGATATAATGTGCAATACAGCAGGTCCTTATTAGTTATCTATTATGTATATATGTGTGTGTATGTGTGTGCTCAGTCGTGTCCAACTCTTTGCATCCCCATGGACTGTAGTCTGCCTGGCTCCTCTGTCCAGTGCATTTTTCAGGCAAGAACACTGGAGCAGGTTGCCGTTTCTCCAAGGGATCTCCCTGACCCAAGGATTGAATCTATGTCTCTTGCGTCTCCTACATTGGCAGGCGGCTTCTTTACCAGCTGAGTCACCAGAGAAGCCTAGAGTGTATATATCGATCCCAGTTTACTCCTCCCCATCTTATCCCTGGTAACTGTACTTTTGTCTTCTACATCTATGACTCTATTTCTGTTTTGTAAGTTCATTTGTATTATTTTTTTAGATTCCACATATAAGTGATATTACATGATACTGGTCTTTGTCTAACCACTTCATTCAATATGACAGTCTCTAGCTCCATCAATGTTGCTGCAAATGGCCTTGTTTCATTTTTTCTCACAGCTGAGTAATACTCCATTGTGTTTATGAACCACATCTTCTTTATCCATTCCTCTGTTGATAGACATTTAGGTTGCTTCCATGTTATTTGGGGGTTCTTGATATCTGTGTTT
This sequence comes from Dama dama, assembly GCF_033118175.1. Lineage (NCBI taxonomy): Eukaryota > Metazoa > Chordata > Mammalia > Artiodactyla > Cervidae > Dama > Dama dama. The sequence goes on along the minus strand of NC_083694.1, from coordinate 21,279,135 downwards.
CTGCTTCTTCCTCACCTCCCTTTATATGGTCTTTTTGCCTTTCTTAAGGAGCTATTGTTTAAATTACTAAATTGTCATAAAACAAAATAGTGAAAGTATGTATAAAGAGTTTGAAATAATCCCAAACTTCAGAGGAAAGCATGCCTAATAAAATAACCATTTCAAACTATTTTTTTTCTTTAACCTGCTTTTTATTCATTAAAAAAGTTGAAGTATAATGATTTACAGTAGTGCGTTAGTTTTAGGTGTACCACAGAGTGATTTGGTTACACACACACATATGCATATATAGGTATATATCTATATTCTTGTTATTCTTTTACATTACCATTTATTACAAGATATTGAATATAGTTTCCTTGCTCCACAGTAAATTGTTGTTGTTTACTTTACATATGGTAGTGTGCATCTGTTAATTCCATGCTCTCTATCCCATTTATCATCAATTTGCTTTTTAAAACAAACAATATATTCTGATATTTTCTGATTTAAGACATAAAGTTCCAGTCTATTTTTATTAATTAGGTATATAATTATCCACATTATGACTATATCAACTTAAATATATACTCTCCCTAATGATGAATTTACATCCTTTAGAAAAGCATCTAAATCTTTATAGATTTAAAATTTATAAATTTTATATAAATTTATAGATCTAAAGCATTAAATCTAAATACTGTTTTATTGGTATTATGTGTTTGGACTTCATGCCATTAAAAGTGTTTCTTCTTTATACTTTTTGCTCCTCTTATTTTTTTCTAATGAATATATGATACTTATGTAATATCAGAAAAAATTATTGAAAGATAGTGTTTATTTTATAGATGTTTGATTCATCTCACTGATATTTGATTATATGTCTCATATCTTCAAATAAACAGTTGTTCCTTGACAATATAGAATGCATCTTCAGATTAATAAGATTGACTCAGCCCCTCTATGTGCCAGGCACTTCACATGTATGTGCGCTAAGTCCCTTCACTCGTGTCTGACTCTTTGTGACCCCATGAACTCTAGCCCGCCAGGCTCCTCTGTCTATAGGATTTCCCAGACAAGAATACTGGAGTGGGTTGCCATTTCCTTCTCCAGGGACTCTTCCGGACCCAGGGATCAAACCCACGTCTCTTACGTCTTCTGCATTGGCATTGGCAGTCAGGTTCTTTACCACTAGCACCACCTGGGAATCCCTGACGTGTATATATGATCTCATTTAATGGTGGCGCAGGGGTTAAGAATCACCTGCTAGTGCAGGAGATGCAAGAGATATGGGTTTGATCCCTGGGTCAGGAAAATCCCCTGGAGAAAGAAAATAGCAACCCACTCCAGTTTTCTTGCCTGGGAAATCCCTTGGATAGAGGAGCCTGGTGGGGCTACAGTCCATGGGGTCACGAAGAGTCAGAAATGACTGAGCATGCTTGCAATCTCCACAAATGCCTGCAAAGTCAGTTCCCTCTTTCACGCTGAGGAAAATAAAGCTCAGAGAGTTTAAATGATTTGCTCAGTTCAGTTTTTGTGGAGCCGGGGTTAGAACCAAGTTCTCCTCAACTTCGGCGCCTTGGCCCTTCTCAGTGCCCTGTCCTATCTCCTATTTTGTAATCCACTGCCGCATCTAGCTCAGGGGTGGATTGTACAACTTGGGTGTAATTGCACCTTCTTGGCTTAAATATGATGGAGGGCAGTTCTTCCTCTAAAGACATATTCCAGTCAGCATACCCAAACCTATCTCCTCAAAGATTAAGTCTGTATGATTTGGCCTGACGTCATGTGTATCCACTAGTAATTCCTTTATAGTATCAGTTACTGAATTCTCTTCAGCATATTGGACTTGAGACATCACAGCATAGAAGGAGAAAAGGCAACTGGGGAAATTCTGCAGGCAAACATTTGCTAGAAAACAGAGTGAAATGCAGTAGATCAGAATGAATGACTACTGTAGAGCCCTGATTATTGACATTGAAATGTGGGGGTGTCTTTTAGTTAGCTGTCTTATCTAACAGTTGTTCATTAGAATTCATAATTGCCTTGTCATAAAAGAGGGCTTGCATTGGGAATTGCTGGGAAAGCAAAAACTCTGGACTTTTAAGTGTTTTTAAATGCACTATTTATTCCTTCCTACAGTAGGAAATGGCAACCCACTCCAGTATTCTTGCCTGGAAAATCCATGGATAGAGGAGCCTGGTGGACTACATTCCATAGGATTGCAAGGAATTGGACACAATTGAGTGACTGAGCATTTATTCCTTAGGAAGTTAACCAACAAACATCTCATGGTGATGTTATCCAGGCTTCTAGAAAGCAAGTCATGTCTTGCAGTTTAGTTGTGGTTTTTCTTCTTTATCTGTGGTGTTTTTCTTTATAAACATATAAGTATGTTAGATGTATAATAATCTGTGCTTAACTACAAATTCTTATTTCATTAAATTCTAACATAAAGATAATGTATTCCCTTTCAACATCTGCAACAATTTGGATTTTAGGGCAAGGCAATTGCATGCCAACTCCTGTGAGGGTAATTTGGAAAGAGAGGGAGCTGGGTCTTAGAAAAAGTTGACACAGCAAGAATTAGAGCTCTTTGCAAGGACGTTTTTAGATAAAAGCAAATGAAGGAAATTAACCTTGGCCTTGAGATTGTGTGCGCACTTGTGTATCTGAGAACAGCCAGGACGAAGTGAGGGCAGGGGTTATGGAACGTTCCAGGGGTCCTGGAATGACCAGAATTGCTGAGGTCAGAGAAGGCTGGATGTTGGGAGAGGGGCTTGCGAAATATTTACTCAACAAAACCCAGCCCCCACCGGCGAACCAAAGCTTCCTACATTTGCATTGAAATGTTACTTTGAAGTCTTGCACTTTCAGAAAGCCTGGGGTGAGTGGATGGGCCCTGAAAGCCAAGAGTTAACAATTGCAGGTCTTAACACTGGAGAGGCACTGCACATTTGGCTCAGGAAAAATTGTTTAGCAGTATGAGGTTTTTCTGTTTAAGAAAAACGAAAAACAAAACCTCAAAATGAGTCTACAAGGTTGTCTCCAAAATGAAGGAGCTCATGAATATTTTCTAGCAAGCAAATGATAACATGAAATAATACATCTTTATTACTTTTTTGCAATTATAATAGGATGACTACTGTCTATGTTTGGTATTTTCTTCATAGGTTTATTTTTATGGATATAAAATTATTGGGCTTCCCTGGTGGTGTAGACAGTAGAGAATCTGCCTGCAATGAAGGAAACCTGGGTTTGCTCCCTGGATCAGGACAATCCCCTAGAGAAGGCACTGGCAACCCACCCCAGTATTCTTGCCTGGAGAATTGCAGGCAGGGGAGTCTAGTGGGCTGCAGTCCAGGTGGTTGCAAAGAGTCGGACACAACTGAACAACTACACAAAAAATATTTATTAGGGCATTCCTTCTTAATTTTTTAAAATCTCATTTCAAATTCTATAAAAAAACATTTAAAATTTTTTCAATAAAAAACCGATTCTTGGTGCCAAAAATGTTGGGGACCGCTGCTATAGGTTGTTCTATCTACCCAAAATTACTTCTTGAGGATTCATATTGAAAGAGAACAAAAATATTTTGTAAAAGTCAGGGAAAAGCCTGTCTATGTCAAGGGCTTTCAGAGTCTCATTAATACTTGAGGCTGAATACTCTGTATAAATCCTTATCTCATCCTAAAATTCTGATGTAAGATGGTATGCTGGAATTCTATTCATTTTATAGGTGGGAAAATGGACTTAAATAGTAAAGTTCTTGTATAAAATTTCACAGCAAACCAGATTTTGGGGAATAGTAGAACTTTTGCATTATATTAGGAACCCTCAGCACTTTCTTCACTTTTTATGTTTTTAACAGATTTTTAACAGGTGCCAGAGGCCCTCGATTTATTTTGTCTGGATGTTTAAAGTATTCTGGGATGTGGATTGTTAGGTTTCTACAGAAATACACTTTTTATATTTATCGTTCACCCTGTAGTTCTATGCCCTTCCTCCCTCCTTCCTTTCCCTACACTCCTTTCTTCCTTCTTTCCATATTTCTGTCTTTATTTTTGAATTTGTATTTATTTTCTTTTAATTCTATCCTTTCAGCCTTTGTGTAGCCTGTTCTCAATTGAGATTATTGTAAATTCCATTTGGAGATGCAAAAAACTGAAAAGAAGAACAGTAAACGTCTCTTTAAGAGTCATGTCTTAGGTTTTCCTTTGTCATATAAGTGCATTCTCTTTTATCCTTTAATTAAAGAATGGGTTTCTATTTTGGTGTCACATTTTGGATGTTGGGTATGAACTCAGAGACAGGACCCTGGGCTGGGCTCCAGAGTTTGGTTAAGTCTTTCCCCTGGACCTTCTTGCCTCTCTCTGTGAAATGAAGTCATTGGGTGAATGATCTCCAGTGTGTCTATCTTGGGGTCTCATGGTTCATGTTTGAAGTTTTTGTCTTATTCTTGAGCATCTTGAATATGTCTTGCTACTTTGCTTTGGTGTCCTTCTCTGCTTGTACATCTGTGGCACCTGAGGAGTTATTGCAGTTATGTTCTTGGCTAATTCTATTTCCCTTCAGTTTCCCCTTGTTTTCTTTGTCCAAAGACTTTTTTATCTTACATCCTTTTCCCTTATGTTCTTGCACTGAATTCTTTCTGGGCTCCTGTCCCCCTGTAGCTCCCTCACACAGGACCTCTTTGTAACTTGAGTATCAGAAGCTTGGCCTAAGGTCTGTTCTGAAGGCCACTTGTGTTCTTTCAGGATGTCTTCCCCACGGGAGATAGCTGATCCAAGGAAATAGAAGGCATGCAAAAGCTGTTTTTTTCCTTTGCTAGATGGTTTTGGCATCTGCTCTATTACATTCCACTTCTTCTGGTTTTATTTACTTATTTATTTTTTGGTTTTATTTTTTAATCTTATTCCCCCTATATCTAGGAAGCTTAAACCATTCTCTACAATTGACTTCAAGCTTTAAAAACTCAACATCCTATATTCTCTTCATGGGTGGCAAACAACCTGGTGTGGAACCATATTCCCAAAACAGGATCTAGGAAATTATTTTAGGTGATACATGAACAAACACCTTTTATTTTAATATTGTGTATTGGTTGGAGTGTTTCTTGAATTATAACTACCACTTAAAACTTGTAGGTTCACAGTTGTGTTATAAAAACTCTCCTTTTAAATACATTTTGTTAAGTAGCAAATGCCTGATTTAAAGAAAATTATGAAGTAATGTGAGTTGACTTTGACCACTTAGTATAGTACTTAAACATATATTAATTCATTTAACCTTCAAAACAGTCTTTTGAGGTAGGTGCTATTATAACCATGAGGAAAGAGGCAGGGGTCAAGTCAGTTGTCCAAAGTCGTAAAACAAGTAAGAGGCAGCACCAGGATCAGAACTTAGGAAGGTTGATTTCAAGACTGTGTTCTAATCATGAAACCAGGCTGCCTCTAAGAAAGTAATAGAGTACATGGCACAAGATTTTAGCAGAAGTCATGAGAGTGGTTTTGAATGATTGAAACTCAGAAGCTTCCATGTAATGGAAAGCTCGTGGGCTTTGGCTTCAGAGAACCTGCTGGTGCTAGATTATTATTGATCAATTGTGTGTTTTTCTAGACACATCACTTAACCTCTATTAAAACAATGGAAAAAATATAGAATAATCTCTGTATCATAAGTTTTTTTTTTTTTAAAAAACTTTTTGTTTTGTATTGGGTTATAGCTGGTTAACAATATTTTGATAGTTTCTGGTGAACCATGAAGGGACTCAGCCATACAAATACATGTATCCATTCTCCCCCAAACTCCCCTCCCATCCAGCCTGCCATATAACATTGAGCAGAACTCCAGTGCTTACTATACACTAGGTCTCCATAGGTTTTAACACATATTTATTCCCTTCCTTCTTCATAAATCTCAATTTTTTTAACCATACAAGGTCAAGATCAGTGAACATGAGAAATTAAATAAAGTAATTATTAATGCATGGTAAGTGTTTGAAAAGATACATTGATATTTTCCATGTCTTCTACTTTGCTGATCATTCATAGTTGGCAACTTGACATTTATGATCCCCAAGTACTTTAAGAAAGGGGCCCTTTCATCTGTTCCCCACCAGTGACCAACACAGGGTCAGTCTGGTGAATTTCACTGATGCCAGGTTGCCCAATGGAAAGAGCACAGAATGCAGGGTAACTATGGCCAGGAAGAGAGTACATTCTTGATTGGAGCTGGGCTGATGCATGAGGGGTTGCATCTCCATCAGAAGAGAAAAGAGTGGGAGATGAAGGTGACCTCTGTAGGTCCATTCCAGGTCTATGAGTCTATGTGTGGGTAGCCTCAGAATCGGTTTGTTCACTACGTGTATCATCATAAAATGAAGATCTTGACCTGCAAGATATAACTGAGGTTCAGAATGGGAAATGCCTACAGCAGCATTCTTGTGGTAAAATATTTCCAGATTTTACAACTTTGAACCCATTATCCTGTAAAGAATAATACAGATGGCTCCAGACTATTTACCCAAGTGATTACAATGGCATTTGGTAAAGATAGGGCCATTATATTCTTCACAAATTATTAAACCTCTATGACTAATACAAGGGTAGTTGCATTTTAAGGAAAAAGATTGATTTGCTAAGCATTTTGAGAATAGCCATAATAATTTCAGTTACTATAGTAACTGAAAATGAAATTTCATGAATTTTGGTGCACGGGCTTCTTAAGAGGCCCACAGGTGGGTTTTCTTGGAGTCCTTGCCCAGTTTTGTACATATGTTCATGTATAAACTTTCTGCAGAGAGAATCTGTAGCTTTTATCAGTCAGGTCCTCAAAGGATCTGTGATTTTTATAAAACCCAACAAAACTTTGGAACTTATGAACTGAGTCAGAGAACATGGCTGAATTATAGATAGTCAGTAGTAAACTTAGAAAACACTTTTCAGAAGGAATTATTTCCTTGCATACGAGCTACTGAGAGAAATTAAACATTTGGTGCATTGTTAAAAAAAGAAATTATTGAACTAGGTCTTAGGCTAAGACTGATTTCTGTTGGGTCTGCTTATATGGATATATTAAATTAATTTATAGCAAATTATGATATAATAAGTCCTATTACCCAGTACTCCACTAGTTGCAAAATCTTTAGAGACTTGCATTAGTCATAACTCTCAATTTAACTATATAATCTAGTAATCAGGCTTCAACTTCAATATATTTTGAAACTTCTTTGAATAAGATACAAAGTTCAAGTTAATATAATTTTGAGGAAGCCAAAGAAAGAGTAAAGGTGAAAGTAAATTTGGTGGAATCTTTGACCAGACAATCTTCTTTCCTCCATTTGGTCAATTTACAGTATAACTTTTTTCCCCTAGTGATTCAGTATTTGCAACTGTTTCCTCAGTAAACATATACTTAATGAATCCCAGACTCACAGACTTAGAGAAAGACCTTATGGTTGCAAGGGGGAAAAGACAGGGAGAAGGAAAAGTTAGGGAGTATGAGATGGACATGTACACCCTTCTGCATTTAAGATGGATAACCAACAAGGGCCTACTGTACAGCATAAGGAACTCTGCTGAATGTTATGTGGCAGCCTGGATGGGAGTGGGGTTTAGGGGAGATTGGGTACGTGTATATGTATGACTGAGTCTCTCGGCTGTGCCCCTGAAACCATTACAACATTGTTAATCGGTTACACCCCTGCTGCTGCTGCTGCTGCTAAGTCGTTTCAGTCGTGTCCGACTCTGTGCGACCCCATAGACGGCAGCCCACCAGGCTCCTCTGTCTCTGGGATTCTCCAGGCAATAATACTGGAGTGGGTTGCTATTGCCTTCTCACCCCAATACAAAATAAAAGGTTTTGTAAAAGAAGGAGGCAGAGGCAGAGAGAGATTTTACACGTAGAAGAGGAGGAGGCACTGTGGCTACGGAGGCACAGACTGGAGGGAGGCACCTGCAGCCAAGGGATGCTGGCCAGCTCCAGAAGCTGAGAAGAGGCAAGACACAGATTCTCCCCTGGAGCCTCCAGCAGGGGCTGGTTCTTCTGACACCCCACTTTTGTCCCAGTGATACTGACTTTAGACTACTGGACTCCAGAACTCTTAAAGAATAAGTGTCCATTGTTTTAAGAAAAAAAAATATGTTTAATGAATCCCTGATGGCTCAGTGGCAAAGAATCCACCTGCAAAGCTGGAGACTTGCAGGAGATATGGGTTTGATCCCTGGGTCAGGAGGATCCTCTGGAGAAGGAAATGGCAGCCCACTCCAGTATTGCCTGGGAAATCCCACGGACAGAGGAGACTGGCGGGCTTTGGTCCATGGGGTCACAAAGAGTTGGAGATGACTTAGTGACTAAACAACAACACAACACTCTGCCAGTGGCACTATATATAGAATGTGAAAGTTGTCTGTGATCAGGTGTCTGACTGGGGAATCAGGAGGCAAAGAAGGTAGTGGAAGGAACTCAGGGGACCCTCTATGGAGGGCTTGAAGCCCACCTCTGAGACCTTGTCCTTGGAAGACACCGGGGAAGTCCCTTAAATTTAGCCTTATATCTCCCATGAACAAATGGTGATTTGGTTTCTTACTGCCTTCACTTGTTGAAAATGTTTTATCTCATCTTTGACTTATTCATTTGGCAAATGATCTGAGTCTACTGCATCTGCATGTTTTAGAGTGGGGATGTCTTGTCAAATGAGTGGTACAGATGTTATTATTTTTTAGAGGCAGAGGGGACAGCCTGGGCGATATTAATGGATGAAAACTTCATGGAGGGATGACTTCAGCCAGTTGATGAATATAGGGCAACTGGGACACAAAATTACTATAAGATGGATAATTTCATTTTCTAAGGTTGTTTATTATTATTTTTTAAACTATATGTCAAGTGAACCCTCCAACGCTAATGCAAAGTGGCCATTAGCACAGCTCAAGTTAAATGATTACACATGTAAATTGATTTTAATAGATCAGCAAGGGCTTTTTCTTTCTTCTTAAGATATCAGTATAATGAAATTAGTCCCATTTAGAGAATTATACAGGCAAGAAACCAAGCCGAACTGAATTATACATGCAAGAGACTGAAAAATTATAGGATTATTTTAAGACAACTTTGTGGGACTACCATTGATGATAATAGTAAATCTGAACAGAACCTTATAGTTTGCAAAGTACTCTTGGATAAAGTATAAAATATTGACATATGGCATCGTGCATGCAACAAGGCAAAGCGTGACCTACACTACAGTGTCAGAAGTTATTATTCACCTTTTGTATACGAGGGGAAAGTTACAGAGAAATTCAATGACATGCCTTCAGGTCATTGATGAGTTAAACTCTTTCCTCAGCTACCACGATGCTGCTCTAATCTTTCTCATTACCTGTCCTCCGTGTCTTCGTGGCATCTCTTTTTCTAGGGTTTCTCTATCCTCTGCCTTCTTTCTGTCCTTGTTTTCACTTGATTATGTCATGGTTTCTATCCCATGAATGGCTCCAAATCTTATCTCCACACTTCATTATTTTCCTAAGCACTAGAGCTCTATTGAACATTCCCAGATAGAGGTCTTATCAGCTTCTCAAACTCAACATGTTAAAAACAAATCTCATTGTCCACTGATGCCAAATCATCTCTTCGTCTTGACCTCCTTAACTTTGTCAGTAACATCACCAACCTCCAGCCCACCAAGGCACTCTAATAATAAAAGCTCTCATGTAATGAGAACTTGTGCACGATATTTATGTTGTTTCCAGAAGCTTAGCACAACCTGCAGAGCAGGGCTCTTTAGTTCATTCCTCCTTGTTTTCCATCTCCCTGGCTGATGATGAATACCAGAGAGACCTGGCTCCCTATAACAGCTTCTCAACAGATTAGTTGTGGTCACCTTGGGCATGGTTTCCTAGGAAACCATGTTTCCTAGGTTTCCTAGAATGTAAAATGTGAATGTGAAGTGAAGTGAAGTGAAAGTTGCTTGGTCATGTCTGACTCTTTCTGATCCCTTGGAATTCTCCAGGCCAGAATACTGGAGTGAGTAGCCTTTCCCTTCTCCAGGGGATCTTCCCAACCCAGGGATCAAACCCAGGTCTGCTGCATTGCAGGTGGATTCTTTACCAGCTGAGCCATGAGGGAAGCCCAAGAATACTGGAGTGGGTAGCCTATCCCTTCTCGAGCGGATCTTCCCGACCCAGAAATTGAACCAGGGTCTCCTGTGTTGCAGGCGGATTCTTTACCAACTGAGCTATCAGGGAAGCCAAAATGGGAATAACACTATCCATTTTTTTAGGAGGAAAAATATCTTGAAGTAGGAAAGAGGAGAAGATAAAAGATAGGTGAATTAGTAGCTGATGAAAAATAAGTTGAGAGATACCCTCTGTAGTGGTCTCTGTCTCATTCCGAAGTTGGGGGACTTCCATCAAGAAGGTGTAGCCATGAGGTGAGGCTTAAGGAGAGTGGCAGAAATTTGCACAGCTGCTCTGAAGTAGAGAATAATTAGGGAGGACCAGAGGGGAAGGCATAATTTATCTGAAAGGGCAAGATGGGTGTAGATAGGGAATAAAAGATAAATATTGAAGAGTGGGCAATTGAAGTCTCAGACTGCAGAGATGGAATGGATCCCGGTAAACAGGGTGGTTTATAAGAGTGAGTGGCTGCTATCCAATGCAGCTGAAGGTTATTAGACTCAATCATGAATTGAAACATGGGCATCCAGATGGGTAATCCACTGCACATTGGAATTTGCTAGGATGATGGCAAATTAGAAGGTGGTCAACAGGTGTCAACTTTTTTTTCCCCTTAAATCTATTCTCTATGTCTGTTTCTCCATTAAGTGAGTGAAGTTGCTCAGTTGTGTCTGACTCTTTGAGACCCCATGGACTATAGCCTACCAGGCTCCTCCATCCATGGGATTTTCCAGACAAGGGTACTGGAGTGGGTTGCTATTTCCTGCTTCAGGGTACCTTCCTGACCCAGGGGTGGAACGCAGTTGTCCCGTATTGCAGGCAGATGCTTTACCGTCTGAGCTAGGGAAGGCCCATTGTTGCCCTGTAAATAAATTTTTCAGTCCCCTTTTTCTAGATTCTATATATATATGCATTAGCATACAATATTTATCTTTCTGTTTCCGACTTACTTCACTCTTTATAATAGGTTCTAGGTTCATCTACCTCATTAGAACTGACTCAAATGCATTCCTTTCTATGGCTGAGCAATATTCCATTGCGTATATGTACCACAACTTCTTTATCCATTCATCTGTCGATGGGCATCTAGGTTGCTTCCATGTTCTAGCTATTGTGAATAGTGCTGCTATGAACAATGGGATACATGTGTCTCTTTCAATTTTGGTTTCCTCAGGATATATGCCTAAGAGTGGGATTGCTGGGTCATAGGTTTTATTCCTAGTTTTTAAGGAATCTCCATACTGTCTTCCATAGTGGCTGTATCAATTTACATTCCCACCAAGAGGGCATGAGTGTTCCCTTTTCTCCATACCCTCTCCAGCATTTATTGTTTGTAGACATTTTGATGATGGCCATTCTGACTGGTGTGAGGTGATATCTCATTGTAGTTTTGATTTGTATTTCTCTAATAATGAGTGATGTTGAGCATCTTTTCATGTGTTTGTTAGTCATTTGTATGTCTTCTTTAGAGAAATATGTGTAGGTCTTTTCCCCACTTTTTGATTGGGTTGCTTGTTTTTCTGGTATTGAGTTGTATGCGCTGCTTGTATGTTTTGGAAATGAATCCTTTGTCAGTTGTTTCATTTGCTATTATTTTCTCCCATTGTGTGGGTTGTCTTTTCACCTTGCTTATAGTTTCCTTTGCTATGCAAAAGCTTTTAAGTTTAATCAGGTCCCACTTGTTTACTTTTGTTTTTATTTCCATTACTCTAGGAGGTGGATCATAGAGGGTCTTGCTTTGAATTATGTCATCGAGTGTTCTTCTGCCTATGTTTTCCTCTAAGAGTTTTATAGTTTCTGGTCTTACATTTAGGTGTTTAATCCATTTTGAGTTTATCTTTGTCTACGGTGTTAGCAAGTGTTATACTTTCATTCTTTTACATGTAGTTGTCCAGTTTTCCCTGCATCATTTATTGAAGAGGCTGTCTTTGTCCCATTGTATATTCTTGCATCCTTTGTCAAAAATAAGGTACCCATAGGTGCATGGGTTTATTTCTGGGCTTTCGATCTTGTTCCATTGGTTTATATTTCTGTTTTTCTACCAGTACTGTACTGTCTTGATGACTGTAGCTTTGTACTATAATCTGAAGTCAGGCAGGTTGATTCCTCCAGCTCCATTCTTCTTTCTCAAGACTGCTTTGGCTATTCGGGGTCTTTTGTGTTTCCATCTGAACTGTGAAATTTTTTGTTCTAGTTCTGTGAAAAATGCCATTGGTAATTTGCAGTCTACTGAATCTGTAGACTGCATTTGGTAGTATAGTCATTTTCACAATATTGATTCCTCCTGCCCAGGAACATGGAATATCTCTCCATCTGTTTATGCCATCTTTGATTTCTTTCATTAGTGTCTTATAATTTTCTGTGTACAGTTCTTTTGTCTCCTTAGGTAAGTTTATTCCTAGATATTTAATTCTTTTTGTTGCAGTGGTGAATGGGATTGATTCCTTAATTTCTCTTTCTGACGTTTCATTGTTAGTATATAGAAATGCAAGTGATTTTTGGGTATTGATTTTGTATCCTGCAACTTTGCTGAATTCACTGATTAGTTCTAGTAATTTTCTGATACTATCTTTAGGGTTTTCTATGTACAGTATCATGTCATCTGGAAACAGTGAGAGCTTTATTTCTCTAGGATGATGGCAAGATTAGAAGGTGGTGAACAGGTGTCACATTTTTATAAAATAATGGCAAGGAAGGGGAGAGACCAAGGGTTGGGTACACGATAGGCAAGGGGACTAGTAAGAGGTGGTGATACCCGATAGCATCAGAGTGCTCCACAGTCTGTCATATCTCTGGTCTCTCAGATGTTCATGTCTGCTTTTTGTTCACCCTATGCAAAGTTTCCAGAATTATCTTTACAAAGAACAGAGTTGATCGTGCCATTTCCGGCCTCAGAATCCCTCAAACTGTTCCTGTCGTAAAAAAGAATCTGAAAAAGAATGGATATATGTATATGTATAACTGAATCACTTGGCTGTACACCTGAAACTTACCTGACATTGTAAATCAACTCTACTACAATAAAAAAAAAAAAAAAAAAAAAAGTTCCCAAAGTCTATAGGAAAAGTCTCAGCTTCTAATTTAACAGTCAAGTGAACTATTTTCATCTTTTTGTCCAGCCCTATTTTTTTTCTTTAATCACGGCCCTCTTCTCACCTCCTGTGTTAGTCATACTGAATTATCTGCTCTTTCTTTATCCTCAGCTTCTCTTTCCTACCTCTGTGTCCTTATCTGCTCACCTTGTCTCTGTGACTGGAATGACTGGGCTTCCTTTCACCCAGAAGCTGCACGAAGCTGATAGTGACCCCCTGCCCTGAGGTGTTGTTTCTCTCTGAACTCCTGTAGTCTTGGAGAAGACTTTTGAGAGTCCCCTGGACTGCAAGGAGATCCATCCAGTCCATCCTAAAGGAGATCAGTCCTGGGTGTTCATTGGAAGGACTGATGCTGAAGCTGCAACTCCAATACTTTGGCCACCTCATGTGAAGAGCTGACTCATTGGAAAAGACCCTGATGCTGGGAAAGATTGAAGGCAGGAGGAGAAGGGGATGGCAGAGAATGAGATAGTTGGATGGCATCACTGACTCAGTGGACATGGGTTTGGGTGGACTCCAGGAGTTGGTGCGGAGAAGGCAATGGCACCCCACTCCAGTACTCTTGCCTGGTAAATCCCATGGATGGAGGAGCCTGGTGGGCTGCAGTCCATGGGGTCGCTAAGAGTCGGACATGACTGAGTGACCTCACTTTCACTTTTCACTTTCAAGCATTGGAGAAGGAAATGGCAACCCACTCCAGTGTTCTTGCCTGGAGAATCCCAGGGACTGGGGAGCCTGGTGGGCTGCTGTCTGTGGGGTCGCACAGAGTCGGACACGACTGAAGCGACTTAGCAGCAGCAGCAGCAGCAGGAGTTGGTGATGGACAGGGAGGCCTGGCTGCTTATGGGGTCTTAAAGAGTCGGACACAACTGAGCGACTGAACTGAACTGAACTCCTGTAGTGCTTTATTTGAATCTCACTTCTGGCATTTATGATATAGGCCTTATTTTACAATTTTCTTTTTGTGCATCGGATTTCAATTTTGCACAATTTTTGAGTGCAAGGATGTTGTGTTGGCAGCTAGCACATAACTTACAAGTGTGTGGGTACATATATACATATGTATATTTATTTATATATTATATGTAAATATATTTATTATTTTTAAAAGTTTTATCATTGGAGTATAATTGCTTTACAATGTTATATTAGTTTCTGCTGTACAAGGAAGTGAATTGGCTACATGTGTACATACATCCTCTCCTTATTGAGCTCCCTCCTTCCCACACCCCCATCCCACCCCTCTAGGTCATCACAGAGCACTGAGCTGAGTTCCCTGTGTTAAACAGTAGCTCCCCACTAGCTAGCTATTTCACACATGATAGTGTACATATGACAATACTGTTCATTGTCATTCATTGGTTCATCCCACCCTCCTCTTCTCTCATAGGTAAGTATATTTTAAAAATGACATTTTTCATAAAGTGATAATATATGCACTATAGAAAAACCAGAAACCAAAGAAAATCACCGCCCCCCACACATGAATAAAAAGAAAATAAAAATCCCTAGGAATTATAGCCATAAGAGATAAGATTGCTAACATATTAGTACGTAAGTTTCTAACTGAAGCCTTAAATTATAGTACAATCTGTTCATGGTCATAGCACCACTGTCCCTGACTACACACTGGAATCACATGGGGAGATTTTATGTCTGGGTTTCATTCTTAAAGGTTCCGATTTAATTGGTCTTAGATATGGCCTGGGTATTAATCTTTGAATAAGTACAATAATAATATCTAACATTTATCATTACTGTTTCAAGCATTTTGCAAGACTGAGTCATTGAATTTTCCAAATGATTGCGTGAACTTGATATTGTTGTTACCTGTTTTTTTTTCCTCTACTTTAAGTTGAGAAGAGTAAAAATCAGAGAGGTAAGTAATTTTCCCCCAAACAAGTGCTGAGTGGGAGAGCCAAGGAACAAACCCAGGCATTCAGACACCCTAGCCTACTCATGAATATACAACCTGATTGACTTACATAACATATACTGACAAATTATACATATATAAAATCAAAACAATGTCATTCTTAAAATTGATGCATTTTCTACTTGCTTTCAAAGTATTTAGATTGCCTTAATTTCTCCTTCCTTGTCATTTTTTTATTGTGAGTTGATATTTAGCATGGAATAAGTCAGCAAAATGATGTGTGTTTCTTGAAATATATTTTATTATATATTTAAATTTGTCTTGAACTTTGGTTTTATAATATCATGAAAGGGAGTTCTGTATTTGTTTCTGAGAAAAATTTCTATGACTTTTATGTCTGAGGTTAAGGGTTTTGCTTTGATATCCAGACACTGGAGCACTCTTTGTACAGTGTTCCTGGGAACTCCCAACTTTCTGTCTTGTGTATTTGGTCTTGCTAAACTGTTAGTTCCAGAAGGCTCTTGGGACATCCAATATGCAGGTCTAGTTCCATGCTCTTGAGATTAGCACCCAAAGATGAAACACCAATTTAAGAATCTAATCTGACTGCTGAAGCAGATTATAATGTAAGCATCCATTTCTTCTTTTCAGAACATTTCCCAAAGTAGAAATCAATATTTTTCAGGCTCAGTACATTTGCAACAACTGGCTTATGATCTACATCAATGAGTCAATTATAATTTGTGAAAAATAGATTTTCCCGATTGTTTATAATGGTTTCATATCTGGTAAAAACATATAGAGAAAAATAGGAAAGTGAAAAAGAACTGAAGCTTTTCAGAGTCTTAGGAAATTAATGTCAACCACCCAGATCTTATCACTGTTGAATTCATTGGAAGGAATCTTTCTAATTAAGAGCATAGCAGAGGGGACTTCTCTGGTAGTCCAGTAGTTAAGAAGCTGCCTGCCAATGCAAAGGACATGGATTAGATAGATTCCTGGTCCAGGAGAAATCCCACATGCTGCAGGGCAACTAAGCCCATTAAATACAACTACTGTAGCCCGCATGCCCTAGAGCCCGTGAAAGCCTTCACACGGTAACAAAAACCCAGCATGGCCAAAAATTAAAAACAAAACCCAAAACCATAGCAGAGTATCCATTCTCCTTTTTCTCTTCATCAGTAGAACCCTGAATATTAACTGGGCACATAGATACTCAGAGCAAAGACTACATTCCCAGTGTCCCTTTCAGATCAACGTAGCCTTGTTTAAGTTTTAGAAAATGGAATCTATGGAGAAGTAGTCAGTACAAAATTTGTCCCCCTTCTTTGTCAGTGGCTAAAATGCAGATGCGAAGGCTGAAGGGACACAAGGAGTGGGTAAGCAAATGTCATCACTTTACAATCAACAACTACAGTCGTCCTAATCGTATGTGCTAGGAGTGTCTTTTCCCACTTGGTGCTTACCTTTTTAACCTCTCAATCATTCATGTCTTTGATTAACAGGAGTTCTTAATTTTCATGCCATTCAATTGATCAATTATTCCCCTTTTGTAGACGTGGTGTCCCTGGTGTGCTGTTCAAGTAGCTTTTTCTACTTTAAGAGCACGAAGACTCTCCTATGGTATTTTCAAAAAACTTTGACAAATCACATTTAGATATACAGTTCTCCTGGAATTTATATATACATATAATGAGTGTGAGGTTGCAGCTAAGTATTATTTTTTTCTATGTGCCTAATTAATTGACTCTGTACCATCTATTGAAAAGATACCCCACTGATCTGCAATGTCCCCTTTGCAATAAATCAAGTATGTTTACATATGTAGGTCTGTTTCATGACCCTGTCCTATTACATTGGTCATTTTTTTTTTTTTTTTATTTTTATTTTTCCAGTGGGTTTTGTCATACATTGATATGAATCAGCCATGGATTTACATGTATTCCCAATCCCGATCCCCCCTCCCACCTCCCTCTCCACCCGATTCCTCTAGGTCTTCCCAGTGCACCAGGCCGGAGCACTTGTCTCGTGCATCCCACCGGTCATTTTTTTTATCGTTGGATTGGTACCACACTGTTTTAATTGCTGTAACCTCATCATGAGTCTTTATAGCAGGTATAGAATTCTTGGTCAGCAGTCATGTTCTTTTGGAAGGTATTTTTTGTCTACTGGCTTTTGTTGTTTCTATAAAAATATCAGATGTTGTCTGACCTTTTTCTTTCTTTTTCCTTTCCCTTTTATATTCAGATATTTCTCTTGACCTAGTCTCATCATCATCGGTTTTCATCAGCTTTACTGTGTGGATTTTTTTTTTTTTCTGCTTGAAATTCATATCATTTGTAGTTTTCCATCAGCGATTATCTTGTCAAATATTGCTTCTGTTCTTTTCTTCCTCTCCTTTTCTATTATGAGTATTCATATATTAAACTTTCTCATTGCATCCAATGTACCTCTTATTTTATTGTGTAATTTCCATCTTTTTATCTTTCTGTGCTCTATTCTGAATATTTTGATTTATGTGCTAGTTTACTGATTTTTTTAAAGATATATTTAAACAGCTGTTTTATCCATCTATTTCAATTATTTTACCTTCTAATTCTTAAATATCCATTTATTTATGTACATACATATTTTTATTATCTTCTGCTAAAATTTTTAACGTCTTTTATTTCTTTGAATGTTGTTAGCATATTTATTTTAAAGTCTGTGTCTGGAAACCTAGTAATTGGAGTCCCTGTTGATCTATTTATATTGTCTGATTTTTTCCTGCTGGTTTTTGTTCGTATCATATTGTCTCCTTGTTTGTCTGCTTACTTTTGATCGTATGCTCTCTATTGCATGGCAAAATTATTTGTGTCAATAATTTGAAGCTAGGTTAACCTTATCATCCTACAGGGAAGATATCATTTTGCCTTTTCTAGTTATCTAGGGGCCATTAGCAATCTAGATCACCTCAGTCCAGTTTATGGATTGAAAGGATTTGAAGTTGAATTGCTACCCTGTAAGCATATATTTACTTCTGGCAAATCATTATTTGAGTCCTGGAAGGAGAAAGAGGTAGAAAACGTACTTAGAGAAAAATTGGCTGAGAAATTCCTAAATCTGGGGAGAGGTTTGGACATCCAGGTTCATGAAGCTAAAAAGTCACTCCAAAATTTCAATCCAAAATCAACTTCTCCAAGACACATAATTATAAAACTCCATCCAATCAAAAAACAGAATTTTAAAAGTAGCAAGAGAAAAAAAATTTTTTTTCTCATACAAAAGAATTTCCCATAAGGTTATCAGTGGATTTCTCAACAGAGACCTTTCAAGTCAGGAAAGAATGGGATGATAAATTCAAACTACTGGAAAACAAAAAGGAGAAAAAACAATGCCTACCAAGAACACTCTACCCAGCAAACTTGTCCTTCAAAAGTGAAGATGAGATATAAAGTGAAGATGAGATATAAAGTGAAGATGAGATAAAGACTCCCCTAATAGTGAAAGCTGAGAGAATTTTTCACCATTAAGCCTGCCTTATAGAAAAATGCAGGAAGAAAAGCTCTTCAAGCTGAAATGAAAGAATACTAAAAGTAACATGAAAATGTCTATCTACAGCACACTAGTAAAGGTCAGCATATTGTGAAATTCAGTAACTACTTGTTGTTCAGTTGCTAAGTAGTGTCTGACTCCTGCAACCCCATGAACTGCAGCACGCCAGCCTTCCCTGCCCTTCACCGTCTCCCAGAGTTTGCTCAGATTAATGTCCATTGAGTTGGTGATGCTGTCCAACCATCTCTTCCTCTGCCACCCTCTTCTTCTTTTGCCTTCAATCTTTCCCAGAATCAGGGTCTTTTCCAATGAATCGGCTCTTCACATGAGGTGGCCAAAGTATTGGAGCTTCAGCTTCAGCATCAGTCCTTCCAATGAATATGTTGTAACTACTTAACTCTAGTCTAAAGATTAAAGGATAAAAGTATTGAGAATAGCTATAGATACAATAATTTGTTAATGGGCACACAGTATAAAAAGATATAAATGGTGACATTAAAAACATAAAAATGGGGAGAGTGAAGCGGTAAGTTCTTGTTAAGTGATCAAAGTTAAGCTGCTATCACCATAAAATAGAGTGTTATATTCGTAAGCTGTTTCACATAAGCTTCACAGTAACCAAAGCAATCCTGAGAAAGAAGAACAAACCTGGAGGCAGCACACATCCTAAATGTCAAAGCATTCTACTAAACTACAGTAATCAAAATTGTTTGGTTCTGGAATAAAAATAGACATCTAAACCAGTGGAACAGAATCAAGATCCCAGAAACAAACTCTCATACATATGGTTAACTAATATTTGACAAGGAAGCCAAGAATATTCAATGGAGAAATGACAGGGTCTTCAATAAATGGTTTTGGGAAAATGGGATAATCACATGCAGAAAAATGAAAGTGGACTCTTAACTTACACCACTTAAAAAAATTAACTTGAAATGGATTAAAGACTTAATCGTAAGATTAAAAACACAGAAAATTCCTAGAAGAAAATCAGAGAAAAAATTTTTTGATGTTGGTTTTGGTAATAATTTTTTGGATATGATACCCAAAACACAAAGAGCTAATGCAAAGCACAAACAATCAGCAAAATGAAATGGCAACCTATGAAATGAGAAATTATTTTCAAATCATTTATCTGATGAGGGCTTAATATCTAAAATATATAAAACTCAATAGCAAAAAAATCCCCAATGATTCAATTAAAAATGAACGGAGGATCTATATAGACATTTTTCCAGAGAAGATACACAAATGGCCAACAGTTACATGAGAAAAAGTGCTCAACATCACTTATCATAAGGAGAGTGAAAATCAAAACCACGGTGAGATACCATCTCACGTCTGTTAGAATGGTTGTCAATGACAGGAGATAATGAGTGTTGGAGATGATGTGGAGAGAAGGGGACCTTATGCATTGTTGATGGGAATGTAAATTGGCATAGCAGCTATAGAAAAAAGTGTATAGGTTCTTCAAAAGATAAAAAATAGAACTACCATATGATCCATCAATTCCATTTCTGGGTTTATATTCAAAGGAAACAGGATCACTATCTCAAGATTTCTGCACAGCCTTGTTCATTGCAGTATTATTTATAATAGCCAAGATATGGAAGTGACTTAGGAGTCCACTAATACAGAAACAAATAAAGAAAAGGTGGATATATATATAACACACACACACATATATATATATGATAGAATATTTCAACCATAAAAAGAAGGCAGTTCTGTCATTTGTGACAACATGGATGGGCCTTGAAGGCATTGTGCCAAGTGAAATAAGTCAGATGGAGAAAGACAAATGCTATATGATATCACATTATATGTGGACTCTAAGAAAAACCAAACTGAATGAAACGAAACAGATTGGTGACTGCTGAGGTGGAGTTGGTAGGGGTATGGGGAAATGAGATGTTTGTCAAAGGGTACAAACTTTCAGTTATAAGACAAAAATTCTGGTGATATATTTTATAATGTGGTAACTATAATTTTATTATATAATTGAAAGTTGATAAAAGAGTAGATCTTAAATGTTCTCACTACAAAAAAGAAATGATAACTATGTGATATGTAGGAGGTGTTAACAAATGCTATGGCGGTAATTGTTTTGCAATATTTAAGAAGATAAAATCTCGTTGTACACCCTAAACTTACCCCATGTTACATGTCAATTACATCTTAATAAAGATGGAAAAAGCATGTATATAATATTAAGTGATGCTTACACATGGGTGGGACTAAATCAGTAGAGGAGAGAAAATGATGATGCAGGTGACCTTAACTGAGAAGCAGTTTTACTTCTGGGGCTTGCAGTTGGGGAAATTACAGTCCCCATCCCAGGAGCCAATGAGCACGACCTGGCGGTAGGTGTGTCTTTGTCTGTCTTCCAAGAGAGCAGCTTGTTTGCAGTGGTGAACAAGTACAGTGGTAAGCAAGTGGTAAACCTGGCCCCTAACTTTATGCAAAAAGCCTGGTTTGAATTCAGTTCCTGTTTTCCAGAGGAAGTAGAAGCTCCATTCTCCACAGTCCAGGACGCCTGCTGAACTGAGCTTCGAATCCTTGTGGACTATGTGGAGCTTGAGTTAGTGAAATATAATAATTAATGTCAATTGAATGCTTATTGTACATGAGGTTTATCAACTCTAGTAAGCCTCTCCACAGCCCTATGAAACTGAGGTACAGAGATGTTAAGTAACTTGCCAGTGGTCCCCCATTCAGGACCCAGGAAGTGGTAGTCCTGGGATTTGAATTTAGGCAGTCTGACTGCAGAACTCTGGGGTTTGATAACAGTTTATCTGGAGGGAGTATGGGAGAGTGGATTCGTTACATAGTACAGAATAATTTGGGGATGCTGATCTTAAAAAAATTCTTCACCATAACATTAGAACTATATTCACATGTGGGCAGTAGATTTATTTTCAGCAAAACATGATTTATCATATTAAATGAAGGCCAGAAATGTGGGGGCTTTTGGGGAAATAAAATTCTAAGTGTGTTTGTTTTTAAAGCTGTAAATAAGCTAAAGTATATAACCTGATTTTATGTTTATCTAAGTAACACTGTAATAATTATTATTTTAACCAACAATGGGAGCTCTCAAAATTTTTTTGTCCCAAGAGCCTATTACTCAAGTATAAAGTAGATTGATGCATTTTTTTTAATCTCTTTTTTTTTTTCCTGGAAGAAAGAAGATCTTTGTTTCTCTTCCCAGTCTCCTGAGCATTAACCAGACCTCTGCTTGTACAGAGGAGTTAATAGTATGACTCAGAACTGTTCTCATCCTGACTAAAAAGACTGCTTTTGAGGGACTCTTCAGAGACTTGGCTGAAAAGGCTCCAGCTGCCTGGGTAACTGAGCAATGTAGAAGCAGAATTCTGATTTTCAATTGCTTCCCAAGGCAGGCTTTATTTAGTTCAGGAAATGGCCTGTGTCTCTCAAACTTGGAGTAATTTTGCATCACAGTTACAGATTTCCAAGACATCCATCCCTTTTCCATGTGTATTTACTTAGAGGAAAAAAGATGCATAGATTGCAATGATATATTCTGTTTCACTGAGATGGCAGAAGACTCTAAAAACATGAGCAACTGTATCATATAGATATATAGATATGGAATATTACTCAGCCATAAAAAAGAATGAACTTCTGCCATTTGCAACAATATGAATAGACCTAGAGGGTATTATGCTTACAGAAGTAAGTCAGAGAAAGATAAATGCTCTATGTTATTGTGTAGCATCTAAAAAAGAACACAAGCAAATGTAATCACAATATAGAAACAGGCTCACAGCTATAGAGAACAAACTAGTGTTTATCAGTAGGGAGAGGATGGCAGGGTGGGGGCAAGTTAGGGATATGGAATTAAGATATATAAAGTGTATCTATGTATAAAATAAATAAACAAGGATGCATATCATTATTTTGTAATAATCTTAAATAGCATATAACCCCATCGACAGAAGAGCCTGGTGGGCTATAGTGCATGGGGTTGCAAAGAGATGGACACAATGAGCAACTAAGCACAGTGCAGTATATAAAAATCTGAAACTAATAAATCAACCAAACTTCAATTTTAAAAAGACAACATGAGCAGCTGGATGATGCAGACTGCATGAAGTTGACCAAGGACTGCTTACTGACCCCTTATGTATCCATTCTTGTTCTTGACTTACTTAGCAAGGTTGTAAGCCTGACTTTTTGATGCAGGAAGCCATAGCTGTTTTTATTGCCCTTTGACAACTTTATAAGGGTTAAAGGTAAATTGAACGTTATTTTCATAGACTTGTATATTGACTCCTTGGTGAGAAAGAAATGGTTTGATCCGTGTTCATGAAACTGTTCCTAGATTCTATAACAAATTTTCACTACTCCTATAGGACCAGTTTTGAATTCTAGTTTATTCTAGCAAATAATAGATATCTGGGCTTCCTTGGTGTCTCAATGGTAAAGAATCCGCGCGCCAGTGCAGGAGTCGCGGGTTTGATCCCTGGGTGGGGAAGATCTCCTGGGGAAGGAAATGCCAGCACACTCCAGTATTCTTGCTTGGGAAATCCCATGGACAGCGGAGAATGGCAGGCTATATATAGTCCATGGGGTTGCAAAAGAGTCGGACACGACTTAGTGATTAAACAACAACAAAATAGATAACCACTAAATGTTTCTTGAATGAATGAATGAATGAATCTTTCATTCCCATGTGACACTTTCAAATAAATATCATCTGGGCATATTATTTGACAAGGGAATATACTTTTCCATTTTGACCATTTACTGACAGATAGTTCATGTTTTAAAAAAACTTAATCCTAAACTGAAATTTTTTATAACAGGTGGATAAGATAACATAAAAATTTACATTCCTTAACAATAACCACATTTGTTAATGAGATGTTAGGATCAAGCATCTTTATTTTTTTATTACAAATTAATAGTCATCTTGCCTCTAATCCAGATGATAGACACATAAATTCAAAAGCACAAATGAACGACTACTTATTAATGTTTTTCACAGTAAAACATTAAATAGATGAATCCGTTTCAAAGAAAGAGGAAAGATCTGAAATAAAAGTTGATGTTTCCAGTTGCTATTTTCAGCCATGATAAAGTCTTAAAGATAAATGAAAAAAAAAAAAAAAAAGATAAATGAAAACAATGGTAGAACTCTGATACCCGGTCTTGGCAAAACTGAGAAAATTAAACTACCACTGTAATGAGATTAAACTGCAAAGTCACAAAAAGCAATAATCACTTAAAACGTCAGTTACTGCCTGTCTTCAGCAGTTCACAGTTTAAATTCATTTTTTTCTCTCAATGATTCAAGAAGCAGGTAATTATTAGTATTCATTCCTCTGAGAAAAACAACTGAGCTGTAGAAAAGTGAAGCGGTTTGTCTAAATTTACCAGTTAGTAAGCGCCAAAGCCAGGATTTGGACCTGGGAAGTCTGGCTCCAGAGCCCTTACTTGATGCTCCCTCTCAAAAGTCTGTAGCGATTATATCAAATGCTGTTTATTTTCAAATATCAAAGACCCAGCTTTCATGATATGCTTTGGAAAAAAAAAATTAGAACACTATTGTCGTTTGCTGAAAATCTGCTTTATCATCTTTATTCCCAAGGGGGTAGAAAGGATTCAGAAGATAATGACAGTAAAATACTTTCACCTTTCTACAACTTAAATGCAGAGAGACTTATTAGCTATGCATTTTAGCAGTTTTATATAAATACACACACAGAGGTGTAGGTAATAAGTCAGATAAAAACCTGGTGTTAGATACAGAGAAAACCAACACCTTCCCTCCCCCCAAAATATACAAAGGATGTAAATTTCATGGACATGTACTTTTTGCTGCATTATTGATTAGGCTATGTTTTTTAAAATTAATTTTTAAAAATTCTGTCAAAGACTAGTGAGAGCAGTGGCTAAAAAGAATTTTCTTTTTTTTTTTTCATTTATTTTTATTAGTTGGAGGCTAATTACTTTACAATATTGTAGTGGTTTTTGCCATACATTGACATGAATCAGCCATGGATTTACATGTGTTTCCCATCCCGATCCCCCCTCCCACCTCCCTCCCCATAAAAAGAATTTTCATATGTGGAGGGAAAAATTTTATTAGTTTTATTCCAAAAAGTAGAAAGGCTTCAAGTGAGAGACTAACATCCTAGCTACAAAGATCTCCTAATGCTTCAGGATATAGACAATTTCCATTCAGCATTAACTAGTTCCAGGACAAATTTAATGTTGCTTGTGTTACATAATTTAATTCACTCAGTTAAAGGGTAAAGATGCAGATGTCATTAAAAAAATTGCCCTCAAATAGCAAATATAAATAAAACAAGCATTTTATTATACTAGTGAAAATGAATTCACCATATGATTATTGGTTACAAAATAAGAGAACCAATATAAATATAATGCCAGTTAGATATTTACTTTTGATTTGCAAAGTGAACCGTTAATCAAACACTTTGATTCAGCGGCTAAGGGAAAATAAATCATTGATACTATTAACGGCTTATAGGGGTGTTATATTAAGCAAATGAGCTTTTTATTTCCAAATTTCCTGCTGACAATAATCTCATTATATTTCTTAAGACCTGTAGTTTATCTAAGATAGCCAAGAAGTCAAGTATTATAAGACACAATTTTCAGTTGTTTCATATTTGAAATATTTTCAAAGTGAAATATTCCCTTGATTGTTAAACTTTCAATGTACTTATTCAGTGATTTAATTTTCTTTTGTAGAGTCAATAACACACTTGGTAATAAGAATATTACAGAGTCAGTATCATATAACTTGTACACATGTATTTATTTTCTTAATATCAAGTTTTATATCCTGAACCATGATAACTTTATATCAATCAAGCATGAAGATGACAGGAAATTTATGAGTTCAATAGTTTTTCCCATATGTATATGTAATTGGTTAGAAACAAAGAATCTGAAATGCTTTATTTTCTTCCTAAATATCTTGCTTATTTTTGTAAGTATCTAGTATTTCTTATTAGAAATCTGATGTCATCTGGAATTGTTTAGCATGATATTAAAAGTCAGAAATATTTAATTCTCAAAATCTATTCTCCATTCATTCAGGGATGATCAGTTGCAATAGACTTGGTGAAATAGAGGTATTAATATCTTTCCATTTCCTTTTCAGTGTAATTATATGTTTTATTTATTCCTGAAACATACTAAGTTGGCCAAAAAATTTGTTAGGTTGTCCATAAAATATTATTTATATTTAATTTGAATTTATGTGCTCTATAAAATTAATGGAGCTATTTAAAAATTTTAAGCACATTCAGCATTTTCTCATTTAATGTTTTTAAATCGAATAACAGGACTATATTTGGTTTTATTTTGAAAATGTCCTAGTTGAAGGAAAATGACCTTACAATTAATTATGATTGAACTGTGAACGACTGTGAATTCAATATTTTGAACTGTGAACGACTCATCAGCTTACCTCACTGGTTATAATGAAATTCACATTTATATGACAAGTTATTTGATAATTTTGAAAATAAACTCATTTTTCTGATATGATTATAGCTTTGTTTGTAATAACTATGAAGACATGTTTGTAACCTGATGTTAGTATATTAATTTATCTGCTCACAAAGAGTTAATCTTTTTTAAACCACAAAGAAAAGCAGTGCAGACTCTTTAATATTAAATGTTAATTTTTCAAGCTCCAGCATTTAGTAAACATATTTTTTTAAAAATTATGGCACTAGAACTTTGTAAATTCTCAAGATGCAGAGAAAAATTTCTGGCAAAGATTGACTTAGAGGACAAAAGCAAAAGTCTGCTCTTTAATTAAATTGCCCATATAGGCACTGCAGAACTCTAAACTCAGTCTGGAATTTAGTCCTGTGTGTGAGCTGAGGTCAAGCTTCCTATTTTGCAGGTTTGTCAAGGGATTTATCCAGGCAACATTAGGATTTATGAGATCGACTCTCAAAGAAACAGGCTTTGTTTTATGAGTCTAAATAGAACTTGAATTTGTCCAAAATTCATTCCTGCTTATCAATCTCCAGACCCAGGGATGGAATCTTGGTCTCCTACATTGTAGGCTGCTTCTTTACTGTCTGAGCCAGCAGGGAAGACCCCTATGTTATCAATACATAGTGTAAAAACAAAGGAAAAAAACCTTTGCATAAATAACCAATTAGCAATTAGTGTAGCAATTTTTTAATATGGATAAATTTAGTATGTCGCAATATAAAACCAACTAAATTTATAGAATAGAATCAGCAAGGTAATTTAATAATCAACATTAAAAATTGTCCAAGGTTTTCTTAAATTTAATGATGCTCCCCTGCCCCAATTGAATTGTTTTCTAAGAGATTATTTTTCTGGAGGTTTCATCAGCTATACTTTAACAGTTTACCTGTTAGTGTGTTGTGTTTATTCATATTTTGTTAAATACATTATTTTCCTTTTCATCAACTTGAAACATTCTCTGCATTTCACACGAGGTACATATAACTTGTACACATGTCAGAAAATTGTATTATGCATACCTTTTGCCTTTAGTTCCTTAAAGCCAACTAAAGAAAAAACAAAGATGTGTAAGTTAATTTCTCTCACAGAGGAGGGATGATCCGTTACAATCAGTTCAGTTCAGTTCAGTCGCTCAGTCGTGTCCAACTCTTTGCGACCCCATGAATCGCAGCACGCCAGGCGTCCCTGTCCATCACAAACTCCCGGAGTTTTCTCAAACTCATGTCCATCGAGTTGGTGATGCCATTCAGCCATCTCATCCTCTGTCGTCCCCTTCTCCTCCTGCCCCCAATCCCTCCCAGCATTAGGGTCTTTTCCAATGAGTCAACTCTTCGCATGAGGTGGCCAAAGTACTGTAGTTTCAGCTTCAGCATCAGTGCTTCCAATGAACACCCAGGACTTATCTCCTTCAGGATGGACTGGTTGGATTTCCTTGCAGTCCAAGGGACTCTCAAGAGTCTTCTCCAACACCAGAGTTCAAAAGCATCAATTTTTCGGCGCTCAGCTTTCTTCACAGTCCAACTCTCCCATACATGACCACTGGAAAAACCATAGCCTTCACCAGACGGACATTTGTTGGCAAAGTAATGTCTCTGCTTTTTAATATGCTGTCTAGGTTGGTCATAACTTTCCTTCCAAGGAGTAAGCGTCTTTTAATTTCATGGCTGCAGTCACCATCTGTAGTGATTTTGGAGCCCAAAAAATAAAGTCTGACACTGTTTCCACTGTTTCCCCACCTATTTCTCATGAAGTGATGGGACCAGATGCCATGATCTTAGTTTTCTGAATGTTGAGCTTTAAGCCAACTTTTTTCACTCTCCTCTTTCACTTTCATCAAGAGGCTTTTTAGTTCCTCTTCACTTTCTGTCATAAGGGTGGTGTCATCTGCACACCTGAGGTTATTGATATTTCTCCCGGCAATCTTAATTCCAGCTTGTGCTTCTTCCAGCCCAGTGTTTCTCGTAATGTACTCTGCATAAAAGTTAAACAAGCAGGGTGACAATATACAGCCTTGACGTACTCCTTTTTCTATGGGGAACCAGTCTGTTGTTCTGGTGAAATAGAGGTATCAATATCTTTCCATTTCCTTTTCAGTGTAACTGATCCTTCTTTCCTTTTTTCCCTCTGAACTTGTATCCACATTTGCAACTTTCCGATATGAAGCCTTATGTCCTGCAAAAATCGCACTGTGTCTATAAGTTTAGTTTTCTGAGATTATAAATTATAGGCTACCTTCCCTTCGGTCTTGATTGAGTGCCACTACTGCCTTCCTATTGGGATGACCTGATTTTGCCCATTTCACTTACTTTGGGGAGAGTCTTTGAGTTTTCCAGTGATGGTTTAACCATTTTAATCTCTTTCAGGAAAATGGCTTTTTTCGCCTCATCAAAGCTTAAAATTAATCTTTAGTTTTAGAATACCAGTATTTTATATATTTTTTGTACATTTGTATATTTTTTTGGTAAGATCAGGAAAAATGAAAGCAGAAAAGGTTGAGAAATGAATACCAAATTCTTTCATCTCTAGACACTTTGAAAAGAAGAAAACCCCCCACAAATGCAATGAAGAGATTATTTGATATTTTAACACACAAACTTCTTTTACTGAGCTTAGTCAGAAAGAAATAAATGATCACTTTTTCTTTGGAGGAGAGAGAAACTGTAGCTAGAGGTAGAGGGGGAATCCCACTGAAGATGTTTTGGTTAAATTCTTTTTTATTGCACAGTTTTTGGCATTGGCAGCCTGAGACACTATCTTACCATTGCTTAAGAAAGTATACTGACTGTCTAACTAAAAATAAGCACCTTTAAAATTTTAAGTGTTCATATTTATATAAAATACTGTAATTAATTTTAAAAATTATCTTATTTGCAAATTATGGCTAAAATGGAGAAAACTGATAGCCTTATTATCATCGTTATTATTAAATGTTTTTGTTCTAGCTTTGCATATTACTTACCCTGTGGCCCAAAGGAAGTTTCTACAGGTCCTCTTCATTCAGATGAGTTTTTTAGAAATCCTCCGTAGTTAGATAAATTCCCAGCAGCTGCAAAATCTATAAACGCCAAATGTGTCTGTTGAAAAAAATTTTTTCTCTTCGGGGTTGTAGCAGATCCTAGTGAGTTTTGGCAATTTAAAGCAGAAATTAGTTGAGTCTTCATCTATGGCTTGGCAGCGCCCCCTTCTGTCCGGGATCTAGAATAAAAAGTAAATGATCTCTAAATTTGGAGAAGACTCTTGAGAGTCCCTTGGACTGCAAGGAGATCAAACCAGTCCATCCTAAAGGAAATCAGTCCTGAATACTCCAGTACTATGGCCACGATGCAAATAACTGACTCATTGGAAAATACCCTGATGCTGGGAAAGACTGAAGGCAGGAGGAGAAGGGGACGACAGAGGATGAGATGGTTGGATGGCATCACTGACTTGATGGACATGAGTTTGAGGAAGCTCTGGGCGTTGGTGATGGTGTGCTACAGTCCATGGGGTTTCAAAGTGTCGGACATGACTGAGTGACTGAACTGAACTCAACCGATGTCTAAATCTTGAAGTGAAAAATCAAAACTGTTGACTTTGGTCTTTGACTTTTAGCAACAGAATTGGGCTTTAACTTGCTGCTGTCCTGTTTGCTGTCTGTTGAGGACCCAGCACCCATAATCTCATTTTCTTTCCGGCCTCCACACCAATCTGTTTTTTTGAAAGCCATCAGGATATACATTTGCTGAGATTTAATTTGTTGCCCCTTCTAGGAGACTCACATTTTAATTGCAGACAATACTGTAAAAAGAGGAGCTCCTGAAGTGTGGAATTTCCGGGGTCATCGAGTCAGTACAGAAAAGTCAAGATTAGAATGAGGTAAGTGAAGCTGAATCGTGCAAATGCAGGGTGCAATCCTGTATTTAAATTTTTGACCGTTTTGTTCATCATGGATTCTCTACACTAACTTCTCATTTTTATTTAAAAAATTTGTTTTACTTCAGTGCAGTTGATACTACAGGGGATTTTCTGGACACAGAGATTGACCCCGAGTCTCTTGAGTCTCCCGCATTGGCAGGCAGATTCTTTACCACTGTGCCACCTGGGAAGCTGATGCTCTACAGTAGGACCTTGTTTATCCATTCTGCATATAGATGTTTCCCCCAGTTCGATTCCTGGGTCAGGAAGATCTGCTGGAGACAGGCGACCTACTCCAGTATTCTTGGGCTTCCCTTGCGGCTCAGCTGGTAAAGAATCTGCCCGCAATGCAGGAGACCTGAGTTCGATCCCTGGGTTGGGAAGATGTTCTGGAGAAGGGAAAGGCTACCCATTCCAGTATTCTGGCCTGGAGAATTCCATGGACTATATAGTCCATGGAGTCACGAAGAGTTGAACACGACTAAGCGACTTTCACTTTCATATAAAAGTCTGCATCTACTAATCTCAAACTCCCAATCCACCACAGCAAAAAAATTTGCTTTTAAAAAGAGTGTGTCAAAATACTATTTTTCTTGATTTCTAAGTTTTTTTTTAACTCCCTTTTAAGTTCTGCACACTCCTCCCTTCAACCTCCTACCTACCAACACCAGATGAGTAACTTTCTGCCTTGCACTAGTCCTGACCCAGTCAACAGGGAGTGACTTTGTTTTTTTTGGTGCCTGCCATTCTAGGATACTAGATATTACACTTCTAAGTTGCCACGCAGTTCACCTTCCGAATGAACTCAATGACCACCCGTGAATAAGCAGTTTCACCACATCTATCAGAAGCACACAGTATAAAAAAACTGAAAGAAAACTTGCCACCAACCCGGTGATGTTGGAAGGGTTTAATGGGTTCATGTAACAAGGGAGGAGGAGGTCTTGGGGTTCAAAGGACCATAAAATAATAAAACTATATAACATTTGCTCAACACTAATAAAAAAGCAAAGAACCTGCCGTATTGCGAAGTTATCTAAGGGCATGGATGATCTTTCACTTTGTGTGGCTGTTTTCAGTAGTCATTATTCTTCACATCTCAAACTGTTGCCTTTTTCTGGTAGGATGAAATAGATGAACTAGATTAGAGAAGGTATCTCCTAAGTGTATAGTGTTTAATATTAACTTCCTAGAAGGAGAAACAAGGGCTTCCAGTTGGTGCCAAGCACTGCCATGCCTGGAATGTAACCAGATTTCAGCCATCAGAGGTCAGCATCTGGGCCTTCTGAAATGTGATACTGTGAGCTCTTTTGAGGTTTAGGACAGAGGAGAATGATTCTATGTTCCACAGCCCCCTAGATTCATATTGGTGCTTTTTTGACTTGAACATGTAATGTGTTTTGGTAGCTTTTGTTTTTCTTCTGTAGATCAAAATTTCCTACTTTTAACAAAATAAGATGCGGAGGAGGCTTTTTAACTGTAGCTGGGCAAGAAGATAGGGGTAGAGAGAGGATGAGCTTGACAAAGACAAAGAGCTTAAATTCACTTAGGTCTTTGTTTTTAACTCATGAAAATGGGTCTCCACCTAATTTAGAATTTTTGCTTCATTTTAGTATGACTGGGGCATCTTCACTGTGTTTATCAGGAGCTAAAATCCCTTGGGATGGGAGGAATAAATTAGGAATATGGAATTGACAGATATATGCGTGTGTGTAGCGTTCAAACTACAGGCTAAGATACAGGCTAAAACTAAGATCATGGCATCCAGTCCCATCACTTCATGGCAAATAAATGGGGAAACAATGGAAACAGTGAGAGATTTTATTTTCTTGGGCTCCAAAATCACTGCAGGTGGTGACTGCAGCCATGAAATTAAAAGGTACTTGCTCCTTGGCAGAAAAGCTATGATCAACCTGGACAGCATATTAAAAAGCAGAGACATTACTTTGCTGACAAAGGTCCGTCTAGTCAAAGCTATGTGTTTTCCAGTAGTCATGTATGGATGTGAGAATTAGACCATAAAGAAAGCTGAGCGCTGAAGAATTGATGTATTTGAACTATGGTGTTGGAGCAAACTCTTGAGAGTCCCTTGAACTGCAAGGAAATCAAACCAGTCGGTCCTAAAGGAAATCTGCCTTGAATGTTCATCAGAAGGACTGATGCTGAAGCTGAAACTCTAATCCTTTGGCCACCGGATGCAAAGAACTGACTCATTGGAAAAGACCCTGATGCTGGGAAGATTGAAGGCAGGCGGAGAAGGGGACGACAGAGGATGGATGAGATGGTTGGATAGCATCACCAACTCGATGGACATGAGTTGGTGGACAAGCTCTGGGAGTTGGTGATGGACAGGAAAGCCTGGTGTACTGCAGTCCCTGGAGTTGAAAAGAGTTCGACCCAACTGAGCAACTGAACTGAACTGAACTGTGTGCGTACTCAGTCGCTTCATTCCTACCCGACTCTTTGTGACACCATGGATCGTAACCCGTCAGGCTTCTCTGTCCATGGGATTTCCCAGGCAAGACTACTAGAGTGGGTTGCCACACGCTCTTCCAGGGGATCTTCCTGACCCAGGGATCGAACTGGCATCTCCTATGTCTCCTGCATTGGTAGGCGGGTTCTTTACCACTAGCACCATCTGGGAAGCCCTGACAGATACATAACATTCTATATAAAATAGATGCACAACAAGTACTTCCTGTATAGTACAGGGAACTATATTCAGTATCTTATAATAACCTATAATGGAAAAGAATTGAGAAAAAATATATGTACAACCGAATCACTTTGCTTTATACCTGAAACTAACACAATATTGAAAATCAACTATCGTTCAATTTGAAAAAAATCTCGAGGATCAAGGTCTAGCAGATCCTTAAAGAATGATCTATAACTCATTGTGGAAGAAATCTGGCTATAAATAATAGACTGGTGTCATATTTGACATATGGCTTGATTAGTAATAGTGATGGCAGTCTTGCATGTTCCTTATTTTCTATTTCCACAGAAGTCAGAGAAAAAAACCCCAATATATTAGGAAATAACTTGCTGTCATCTTTATAAAAAAATTATGATATACTAGATACTAGACTACAATTGGTGCTTTTTTGGATATCCTTTTCATGGGAAGCTTTTGTTTCTATATTTTAAAAGATTTTCCTCTGATACATGGTTTAAATATGGATTTCATTAATTCTGACTTTCTAAATTTGAATAATCTATACTGTAATTGAATATGAATTCAGCTAAAAATCCTTGTTCTTTATTTAACAAGACTTTTAAACTAGTGTTTCAAAATTAAAAACAATTTGTTTTAAAGAATATTAACTTTCATACAACCAATGCCATAAATAAGGATAACTTGCATGATTAGTGTATTATTAAATTGTGTCAATTAAACCTCTCTATTAGGCAACACTCCTATCTAAGAAAAGCAAAGTCAAAGCTCCTTGAGTTAACATGCATAATAAAGAATCTTCATGAACTTTGGAATCTCTTGCATGTGTCTAAAAGGTCACAAAAGTATTTTCACAAAAGCCCCCATTTATCGTCTTATTTTTCTATAACTAGAGATTTCAATAATCAACAAAGACCTACTGTATAGCAGAGGGAACTCTGCTCAATATTCTATAATAACCTAAATGAGAAAAGTATCTGAAAAAGAATAAATACATGTATATGTATGACCAATTACTCTGTTGTACACCTGAAACTAACACAACATTGTAAATCAACTATGAAACTTAAAGGGTTAGTAGCTCAGTCATGTTTGATTCTTTGTGACCCCATGGAAGTAGCCCTTCCCATGGGGAAGTTCCCTATTGGGGAAGTACCCCATGGAAGTAACTCCTCTATTCATGGGATTCTACAGGCAAGAATACTGGAGTAGGTAGCCATTTCCTTCTCCAGGGGCTCCTCCTAACCCAGGGATTGAACCCATGTCATCTGCAGTGCAGATAGATTCTTCACCATCTGAATCACAAAGGAAGTCCCATAAACTAAGGATGGTGGTGTGCGTGCTCAGTCATGTCTGACTCTTTGCATCCCTACGGACTGTAGCCCACCAGGGTCCCCTGTCCATGGAATTTTCCAGACAAGAATACTGGAGCACGTTGCCGTTTACTACTCCAAGGTATCTTCCCTATCCAGGGACTGAACCCGTATCTCCTGGGACTCCTGCATTGGCAGGCTGATTCTTTACCACTGTGCTACCTGGGAAGCCCCAAGTGTGTGGTAGCTCACCATTAACCACCACTACTCATCTCATTTTTAGAGATCAGAGGTCGGGCAGGTGATAGGATGAGGCTTAATGCTCTTGCATCCTTCAGGTTTTTTTTTTTTAAAGACATTTGACTTTTTTTTTTTTTTTTTTGATTGATTGATTTTGGCTTCCCTGGGTCTTTGTTGCTGTGTGTGGGCTTCCTCTACTTGTGGAGAGCTGGGGCTACTCTTCGTGGTGGTGTGCTGGCTTCTTATTGTGGTGGCTTCTTTTATTGTGGGACACAGGCTCTAGGCTCATGGGCTTAACAGTTGTGGCACACAGGCTTACTTGCCCCACAGCATGTGGGATCTTCCTGGATCAGAGCTTGAACCCATGTCCCCAGCATTGTCAGAAGGATTCTTAACCACTAGACCACCAGGGAAGCCCTCCTTTAGAGTTTTTGATGGTGGTGATAAACTCTGATGCCTCGAGGAATTCAATATTGCTATTGATGCATTATCTTTCAGTTTCAGAGGCTTTCACTTGGTTCTTTTTACCACAACAGCCCTTATGTATAGCTGGGGGAGCCAGTGTAAAGTCCATAGTCCCACTGGACCAACTGTGAGATAGACTTGGGTCATTTAATGCAGCGAGTGGGGGCTGTTCTCATTGCATGACTTCTCTTGTTGCAGAGCGCAGGCTCTAGGGCATGTGGGCTCCAGTAGCTGCAGTTTGCAGGCTCGGTAGTTGTGACTCGGGGACTCCAGAGCACAGGCTCAGTAGTCATAGTGCAAGAGCTTAGTTTCTCCGCGACATGTGGGCTCTTCACGGACCAGGAAATGGATCCATGTTCTCTGCTTGGCGGGCAGATTCCTATCTACTGCGCCACCGGGGAAGTCCCATATTCCCTTTAATTTATGCTTGCAATTACATCAGTTTTTCTTTAGCTCATCTCTTTCTTGCAGTATGTTATCATATGCACCTGAGAAACAGTCAGCTGAACCTTTGAGCATTTTGCCCTGGTAATCATTTTGCTCAAGTCCGAAGATTTTTTCCAGATTTTCATATTGCCATGAATGATGGTTTTATTAATTGCTTTATCACTACCCAACATGGATTTCCATTTTCTGCCTGTTATAGCAATGTTCTCTCTGATTATTCTAGTTTCTTCCCACTCTCTGATTATTCTAGTTTCTTCCCACTCTCTCTAGTTTCTTCCCAGTCTCCAAAGTCAATGCTACATGTTTTAGGTTTTTGTGATGGCAGCACTGAACCTCTGGTTCCAATTTCTGAATCAGTTATCTATTGTCACAGCAGTGCTGCATGAAGAATCATAAACCCCAATGATACATACCAGCGAATATTTCTTTCTGCTTCCAGCTGTGTGGATCTGCTGCTTTTGTTGCTCAGAGCTGGGCTCAGCAGGCCTCCTGCATCTAAGGTCAGCTCTGAGTCAGTCCGGTGACTTTGCTGGTTTTGGACAGACTCTCTCATGCATCTGGGGCTTCAGCTGGGACAACTACTTGACTTGGCAATGCTCCGCCTGTTCTCCAGGAGGCCAGCCTGGTCTTGCTTCCATGGTGAGGCAGAAGGGCAAGAGGAAGAACAGAAGTATGCAAGGCTTTTTGAGAGACAGCCTTGAAAACAGCACACATCACTTCCGTTGTGTGTTATTAAGTGAAGATAGTCATAGGACCAGCTGAGATTTAAGACATGTGGAAATAGATTCAACTCTTTATGACAGGACCTGGATGCTTCAGAAAACCTCACCAGAAGACGAAAGGAAGAACAATTTGTTTCCTGTTTTTCCCCTGACTCCTCTCCCACTGGTCCGAGTCCACTCTTGGTGCATTCATTCTGTGCTGTATCATCTGGCTCCTGTTTTCCCTGTGTTGTGTAATCAGGCCCCTTCCGGACACTCCTGGGAAAACCATATCCCAAGTCCTGTGCTGTGACACTTGATTTAAGTCCAGAAGTGCTAGGAGGTACCCAGACTTCTGGAGGCTTGGTGGGCTTTACCAGGGATGAAGGGGCTTCTGCCGAGGCTGTTGCAATGGAGACTCTGCCAGGGTCTAATGCTTATGATGGGAGAGGCAAAGTTAGCCAGTGGAGTGAGGGGTTGTGGTTTTGGTAGTGGTGGCAGCCAGGATTCATCATGAATGTCTGTCTTGTATTTAGACTTCTCTAATTTCTTTGCTAGTAATCTTTCTCTGAGACCACCTCATCTGTCCTTCTCTGTAACACCATCCATCACCTCATCACCCTCATCATCATCTTTCTCCTCTTCCTCCTCCTCCTCATTTTCACCATCAGAGCAAAAATGTAACAACTGCCGTTTGTAGACTGACCACTCTGTGCCGGACACTGTGACAGTTGCTAAGTGAATATTCAAAATCATTTTAGGAGATGATTATCATTTTCTCTATTTTACAAATGATGAAACAGATTCAGGGAGATATATTAACTGACTCAAACCATGTAGGAATTTGAAACCCATGGAGTCTGATGACATAATTCATGACTTTCCATTCTACTCTGTCATCATCCACTATAGTTTACCTTGTATTATGCTATGCATCTTTCATCTCTTTTATTGGACTGGATTTTTGAGGGTAAGTGTCCCATATTGTGATTTATTACAAGAAATAGATACATGGTCTTTGTCCGCATCTCTGGCACAGAGCTCCTAAAACCCTTGGATTTTCTTAAGAGATGAAAGGTGTTCTTGTTCTGTTAATGAGATGGTCTTTGGACATCGCTTAAGGATGGAGGCTGGTTGCCAGGGGAACAAGCAAAGTGTTTATTGGAACTTGCAATCCTACTTCTCTGACATGAGGGGAGGGCTGAGGGGCTGGAGATTGAGTTCAATCACCAATGGGCAATGATTTATTCTATCATGCCTATGTGACATGTACATGCTCAGTTGCTTAGTCGTGTCTGACTCTTTGCAGCCCCGTGGACAGCAGCCTGCCAAGCTCTACTGTCCATGGAATTCTCCAGGCAAGAATACTCATAAAATGCCAAAGGACTAGTTTTGGAGAGCTTATGGGATGGTGAACATATGGAGATACTTAAAGAGTGGCATACTTCAAGAGAGTATGGAAGCTCTGTGCTCTTTCTTTATAACGTGCCCTTCCTCCTGGCTGTTTCTGAGTTATATCCTTTGACAATAAATGGTAATCTCACAGGTAAAATGTTTCTCTGAGTTCTGTGAGTCACTCTAGCAAGTTAATTCAACCCAAGGAGGGAGTTCTTGGAACCTCCAGTCTAAGCTGGCCTGTCAGAAGCTCAGGCAACAACCTGGACACGTGACTGGAGTCTGAGGTGTGGGGGAAGAAGTCTGGGACTGAGTCCTTAACGTGTGGGACCTGATGCGATCTGTGGGTTCATAGTGTCAGAACTGAGTTACACTGTAGAACACAGAGCTAGTGTTGAATGTTCCACCCCATCCCAAACACACATTGTACTTGGTGACCAGAATCTTACCAAGAAACATCGCTGATTCATCTCTGTATATAGCCCATCCTCTAATACTGTGTCTGTAAACAAAAGGAGAATATATTTATGTGAACTGAGAAGGTCATGGCAACCCACTCCAGTATTCTTACCTGGAGAATTCCATGGACAGAGGAGCCTGGTGGGCTATAGTCCATAGGGTTGCAAAGAGTCGGACACGACTGAGTAACTAAGCATGCATGCACATTTACATCTTGGAATACGTTTATACACTTTTCTCCTTTGCTGAATTCTTGACTTCTCTGACTGCCCAGAACTTTCTTTCTGAATAGAGGAGAAGGAATATTCAACTTTTGACATCAATACGAGATTAGAAAATTTTTTCATATCTTTCTTTAGCTTCTTAAGGAACCACCCAGGCTTCTAGAGTCACTGTGTAGTAGGAGGAAGAGATGTTATTCACCCTTGGTCACTGGCTCAACCACACATTCTCGTCTACAGCCACAGATATAGATTTTAAGAACTCCTAGGGCAGCATTACACATAATAAGCTTGAGTCCACCACAGGACAAAATTTCCTCTGGAGTTTTATCTGTTTATTAAACAAATACAGGAAAACATAAAATGAATCATTTCTTTTAATTAGAAATAGGGACTCATTTATTCAGTCTTTCATGGCATACTGTTTGAGTGCTGGCCATGTGAAGATGCTGGGCCACGTCCTGGAAGTGGTATTGGGGTGTGTGGGCATTACAAAGACATCCCAGCCTGAGGTCCAGCCTCCTTGAATATGACAGTAGTTATGATCTCTAACTGGGAAGAGTGAATTCAGCTTTGTTTGATTAAATAAATCCATAACTTATGTTTTGATTATATGTAACCAAATGAACCTTACAACCAAGGTTTGCCAAAGCAAATACTGGAGGTAATAACAGACAGACTCGGTGACTTTAAGTGTGAGATTCCACTGTGATAACAGCCCCATAAAAAGCTGCTGAATTGGAATTACCCAGGAGATAGAGTCTGGCTGTCAGTTCACTCAGCTCAAGGTGTTCTGTAAAAGCAAATTCTCCAGGGTAGGAGGAGTAAGCCTGGGAGACTCAGACAGAGGGTCAAATAAATGGGACATTACAGTTCCAATGCTTTCCTTTCGTGTTGTGGCTTTCAAATTATCTTGAAAAGGCCGTCTATAAAGAAAACAGTGTCCTAAAAAAAAAACCTTGTGTTGACACCTGTGTCTATTTGAATAGGGTCATTTTAGTGACCATACTTCCTCTCAAATTTGTTGGTCATTGGAGGAATGTAGTCTGCAAACCCAGTCTTTGTTCTTGAGACCACTCACTTCTGTGGCTCATCCCCCCGAGGCCTAGGTCAGCAGAGGAGAGTGCGTCATGGCCTGGAAGCCTCTTTGTGGCCTGAGTGGACCAGCAGAAAGGAATGCATGGATGTAGGGTGTAAGACAAGTAGAAAGGATGGAGCCTGGAAGGCCTCCTGGACTCATGGACGGTGGCTTCCAAAGGTGCCTAGAAACGATGGGATGAAGATTTACTTATGCTGACTATTAGGATAAAAATATAGGTTGCTTCAGCAGCTTTAATTCTAGTGGCATGTCTATATTCATTTCTTGGTTGAATTGTGAAAACTGCAAACAAATGAACAAAGAAATACATTCCTCTTTAAAGAAATGTTTGAACACATTTTTAATTTTGTAAATTTATTTTATTGAAGTATATTTGATTTACAATGTTGTGTTCATTTCTGCTGAACAACAAAGTGATTCAGTTACAATTCATATGTTTTCATATTGTTTCCATTATGGTTTATCACAGGATATTGAATACAGTGTTCCATGCTATACAGTAGGGCTTTGTTATCTATTCTATATAAAACAGTTTGCATCTGCTAATCTCAGACTCTCAGCCCACCCCTCCTCTTTGGTAATCACAAGTCTGTTCTCTCTATCTGGGAGTCTGTTTCTCTTTTGTAGATAAGTTCAAAGAAATGGGTTTATATTTTACTTTTTAGAGATACTTACATGAGTGTTGAGCATCACATTATTGATTTATGGGGGAAAATTATAGCAAAATGGCAGAGAGCTGAGGTCTGATGATATTAAAGGGGCCTCGAATGCTGAGCTATGCATTGTGTGTTTGTTAGGGGTTTTCTATAAAATGTTCTGGAAAAATC
Source organism: Dama dama (assembly GCF_033118175.1). Classification (NCBI taxonomy): domain Eukaryota; kingdom Metazoa; phylum Chordata; class Mammalia; order Artiodactyla; family Cervidae; genus Dama; species Dama dama. Next base: position 21,239,229 of record NC_083694.1, on the reverse strand, counting down.
TGGCAACCTTTTTGTCCAACCCAATACTTTGATTTCTTCCACCTTCATCACCATCCTGGAAAGAAGATGGTTTTTCTGACTCTTCCACACTCTCCTTCTTCACATTCCATCTATCTTAGGATGTCTTTGTTACTTACAGAAAAAGTGCCCACCTGTCCTGCATTTTGGACTATTGTGTACAGATTAAACTCATATTTAGCATTTAGAGATGGATAGAAGATAGAAAATGCAGGTTTTCTATATATAAAAATTGCCAACACCAGAAAACATATACAGTGCTTAAGATTTATCCCAAATTCAACTTACCTTGTGTTTAAAGGACTAAATTCTGCATAGATTTAAAATATATATTAAATATCTTTACAAAGGATCTCAGAGAACTGAGTCAAATTGTATTCCCTGAGTACCTAGTAAATCATAGTTTTTTATCCTTATAAAATGGAAAATCTAATATAGTGATATTTTTAATATTTTAGCATTACATTTATTTTTAAGAAGTCTACCAAAGATTTCTTTGTTTATTATAATTATTATTTGAACAAGGTTTTTATTTCTAATGATTTGAAATAAAAAAAATCAAAATACCTATAAATATATGGTCCCCTTTGATTTTCACAGAAACCCAAACTACCTAACTTTTAAATACTTAGAGTCTCAGGGGACTGGAATGTAATGCAGTGATTGGTGTGTCTTCTCAAAATTACTGAAAGGTGTGATTTTGTCTCAAACCCAGCTTATATGTATTTAGCTTTCTTCCCACCATTTTTTTTCCTCCCACATTCTCCTCACCCCTCAATATTATTTCTTCCAATTCCATCAACATTCTAAAGAAATGTCATAAAAGAAATAACCATGCCTTACTTATTAGTATGAACATTTTTGGTCTGCTTCTCAAAGTGTAGAGAAAAAAAATGAATTGCCTCCAGATAAAAATTAAACACTGAAGCTGATCAAAGGCTTGAGTATGAATTTTCTGCTATCTGAATTTTTAAGCCTTGGTTTTAATTTGAGGCATTAAATTACTCTGCTTTATTAAGACTTGGATAACCTGGGTGTTTGAAATGCTTTATAAATAATGATGTCACATATAGGATATGACTAGGGTTCCAGCTTTAAACTCTATTGCTATTCACCATAGAAACTTGAGAGCAGGAAGAAAACAAAGGAAGGAAAGAAGGAAAAACAACTTGGGACTGGAGTCAGAAAATCTGTGGTTGATACGGAGAACAAACTAGTGGTTACCAGTGGGCAGAGGGAAGGCGGGAAGGTCAAGATAGGGGAAAGGGATTAAGAGGTACAAATTCTTACATATAAAATAAGCTACGAGGCTCTCTTGTCCAATGGGGGAATATAGCCAATATTTTACAATAACTATGAAAGGAGTATAACCTTTAAAAATTGTGAGTCACAATATTGTACACTTGTAACTTACATAATATTGTACAGCAACTATATTTTAATTTTAAAAAAGTGCACACCACAACTAGAGAGTAGCCTCAGCTTGAACCAACTGGAGAAAGTCTACATGCAGCAATGAAGACCCAGAGCAGCCAAAACCAGAAAACCTGTGGTTAAAACCCAGCAATGTCAAGTCACAATGACAGGAACAACACATTTTGAGTGACCATCTACTATATGTCAAATGGTTTTTTCCAGTTCTTTCACAGACTTACTAGCTGGATGACTCAGAAAGTATTATAACCTTTCTGAAATTCAGTTGTAAATAAAAATAATACTGTGCACCCATCTTATCTCATGGTTGCTAGGCGACTCAAATGAGATAACGTGCTATATAAACGTAACAGCTACAATTTACTGAGTATCTAGGATGTGTCAGGCATGGTTTTCACTGCTTTGCAAGTATTACTTCATTGATTTATGTCAACTCTCCTACAAGGGGGGGGCGGGGCAATACTCCTTCCTAGACAAGGAAACTGAGGCAAAGACATTTAAGTTTCTTGCCCAAATTTATATAACCAGCAAGGATTTGAATATATATATATATATTCAAACTTTCTAACAGAAAAATCTCAAGTTAAATATATTGGGAAGTCCAGCGATCTCTAGGATCTTTGGTTAGGAGATTTTCATGAATTTGTACTAGTTTGATGGAGCTGAGGAACAGCTCTTGGGACTTGGGATAGAGATCCATAAGCCTCCAGTTTATATCTTGCTATTCGGGTGGGTCAGTGGCCAGTTCCATTCCAGAGTGGGTCCTCTCTCCTTCTTACCTTCAGGTTCCTGCAGTTCATTCTACCTAGATACTTCACCAATTTATGGTCCATTGGAGATTCGCTCTTTCAGGAGAAAGTGACTTGAACTCTTTGCAATGAAATGCAAGTGAAAACGCAAATGAAAACTGACAAATGTAGTTTTACATAAAGAATAAACACTGTTCACAGAACCTTTTCCCCATCGACCTCCAAGTTGTCCTTGTTTCTGGGACATGTCAGGATGTGACCATGTTAAATTAGGGCAGGTGGAAGAGCAGAGATGGAGCAACAGAGGAAGCTGCAAGGAAACCTTACTCGCCTTTCATTCTGATGATTAGGGAAGAACCTGCTCATGAGGAAGAGATAGGATCTTTAGAGAAAGGGACCCTATTTGCCATTTTAGACTTTATTATAACCATCCAGAAAATCATAAAGGGATCCTGCGTTGAGTGAGGGTAGACCAGATAGCCAATGCCACAAGCCCTGTCCTCACCTTGAATTCAGTGTGAGTGAGACTGGGCTCATGATCTTATCTTCATCTTCAATCATCTCTCATGATGGCCCTCTTTGTGCCATGGTATTATTATGATTATTACTTACCACTGATGTTGGGAAACATAAAACCATTTGGAGCCAGACCACTCACATTTGACTGTCTCACCACTGCCAGCTCCAACACCAGTTGGCTGCTTCTGGGCAAGTTACTCAATCTGTCTTCTTCTCTGTAAAACTGGCTTCATAATAATGCCTGCTATGTAGCTTTGCTGTGAGGACTAAAAAGTTAACATTATGTAAAGTGCTTAGAAGAGTACCTGAGTGTTCTATAATAATAAATAAATGATACAGTATTATATATTAGAGGCTTCCCAGATGGCTCAGTGGTAAACAACCCACCTGCCAAGGAGGAGACATGGTCCCTGGGTCAGGAAGATCCCCTTGAGAAGGGAATGGCTACCCACTACAATATTCTTGCCTCTATCCCACGGACAGAATAGCCCGGTGGGCTACAGTCCATGGGGTTGCAAAGAGTCGGACACAACTGAGAGATTGAGCACACACACGTATCATATTACATTAATAACTTTATTCATTAATATATTAATTATTATCTAGTATTAACAATATTATCTATTATTATCAATATTATTATTTATTATATTATCTATTCTTAAATAACCACTGATTATTATTATCAGTAACTATTATTATCAATAACCCCTCGTCTGTAAACTCTTGGAGCTCAAGGTCCTTCTGTTTTTTTCCATCTTGAACACTCACTGTCCTCTGTAACTCATCCTTTGGCTTTCTATCAAATTAACTTTTCCAGTAAATGCCTTTCCTCATTTCTTTCTCTTGCTTTCCGCATGGATTGAGCTCACACTGAATATATGATAAACTCAAACTTCTTTGTTTTTTTTTTTAAATTAATAACCTTTATTTTTTAGAGCAATTGTAAATTCACAAAAAAACTGAGCAGAAAGTACAGAATTTCTGTACACCCTTCCCCTCCCATGAAGCTTCCCTGGTGACTCAGATGGTAAAGAATCTGCCTGCAATGCAGCCATCTGGGTTCGAGCCCTGGGTTGGGAAGATCCTCTGGAGGAGGAGATGGCAATCCACTTCAGTATTCTGGCCTGGAGAATCCCCATGGACAGAGAAGCCTGGCGGGCTACAGCTCATGGGGTCACAAAGAGTGGGTCATGACTGAGTGACTAGGCCCAGTACAGCACTGCCCTCCCGTACCCATATAGTCATTCACTGTCAACAGCCCCCAATCAGTCAGTTCAGTTCAGTCGCTCAGTCGTGTCCGACTCTTTGAAACCTCATGGACAGCAGCATGCCAGGCTTCCCTATCCATCACCAGTTCCCGGAACTTGCTCAAACTCATGTCCATCGAGTTGGTGATGACATCTAACCATCTCACCCTCTGTCGTCCCCTTCTCCTCCTGCCCTCAATCTTTCCCAGCATCAGGGTCTTTTCAAATGAGTCAGTTTTTTGCATCAGATGGCCAAAGGATTGGAGTTTCAGCTTCAGCATCAGTCCTTTCAATAGGAGTGACTGCTTTGATCATCTTGCTGTCCAAGGGACTCCCAAGAGTCTTCTCCAACACCATAGGTTGAAAGCATCAGTTCTTCGGCACTCAGCTTTCTTTATGGTCTAACTCTCACAGCCATACATGACTACTGGAAAAACTATAGCTTTGACTAGACGGACCTTTGTTGGCAAAGTAATGTCTCTGCTTTTTAATATTCTGTCTAGGTTGGTCATAGATTTTCTTCCAAGGGGCAAGTGTCTTTTAATTTCATGGCTGCAATCACCATCTGCAGTGATTTTGGAGCCCAAAAAAATAAAGTCTGACACTGTTTCCATTGTTTCCCCATCTATTTACCTGAAGTGATGGGACCAGATGCCATGATCTTAGTTTTCTGAATGTTGAGCTTTAAGCCAACTTTTTCACTCTCCTCTTTCACTTTCATCAAGAGGCTCTTTAGTTCTTCTTTGCTTTCTGCCATAAGGGTGGTATCATCTGCTTATCTGAGGTTATTGATATTTCTCCCAGCAATCTTGATTCTAACTTGTGCTTCATCCAGCCCAGGGTTTCTCATGATGTACTCTGCATAGAAGTTAAATAAGCAGGGTGACAGTGTGCAGCCTTGACGAAACCCTTTCCCAATTTGGAACCAGTCTGTTGTTCATGTTCAGTTCTAACTGTTGCTTCTTGACCTGCATACAGATTTCTCAGGAGGCAGGTCAGGTGGTCTGGTATTCCAACCTCTTTAAGAATTTTCCACAGTCAAAGTCTTTGGCGTAGTCAATAAAGCAGAAGTAGATGTTTTTCTGGAACTCTCTTGCTTTTTAAAGGATCTAGTGGATGTTGGCGATTTGATCTCTGGTTCTTCTGCCTTTTCTAAAACCAGCTTGAACATCTGGAAGTTTGTGGTTCACGTACTGCTGAAGCCTGGCTTGGAGAATTTTGAGCATTACTTTGCTTCCATGAGATGAGTGCAATTGTGTGGTAGTTTCAACATTCTTTGGCATTGCCTTTCTTTGGGATTCGAATGAAAACAAACCTTTTCCAGTCCTGTGGCCACTGCTGAGTTTTCCAAATTTGCTGGCATATTGTGTGCAACACTTTAAAAACATCTTTTAGGATTTGAAATAGCTCAACTGGAATTCCATCATCTCCACTAGCTTTGTTTGTAGTGATGCTTCCTAAGGTCCACTTGACTTCACATTCTAGGATGTCTGACTCTAGGTGAGTGATCATACCATAGTGATTATCTGGGTCATGAAGATCTTTTTTGTACAGTTCTTCTGTGTATTCTTGCCACCTCTTCTTAATACCTTTTACTTCTGTTAGGTCCATACCATTTCTGTCCTTTATTGAGCCCATCTTTGCATGAAATGTTCCCTTGGTATCTCTAATTTTCTTGAAGAGACCTCTAGTCTTTCCCATTCTGTTGTTTTCCTTTATTTCTTTGCATTGATTATGGAGGAAGACATTCTTATTTTCCTTGCTATTCTTTGGAACTCTGCATTCAAATGGGTATATCTTTTCTTTTCTCCTTCGCCTTTAGCTTCTCTTCTTTTCTCAGCTATTTGCAAGGCCTCCTCAGACAACCATTTTGCCTTTTTGCATTTTTTTTTCTTGGGGATGGTCTTGATCACTGCCTCCTGTATAATGTCACGAACCTTAATCCACAGTTCTTCAGTTGCCATAGTTGATGAACTTACACAAACTCAAACTTCTTGGATTGCCAGTCAATGCTCTCCACAGCAAGGCTTCAACCATTGTCTCCAAATTTTATTTTATTTTTTACTGTTATATATTTTTATTTATTTATTTTCATTTATTTTTATTAGTTGGAGTCTAATTACTTTACAATATCCAAATTTTCATTTTGTTGGAAAGATGCGGACACTTTTCTTAGTTCGGTTTCAGTGACAGCAGCGCCATCTACTGGACAGTCTTTATTCTAAATAGAGCTGAGCATCAACATTCTAGACTCCTAAAAGCAGTGATTCCTAAGCCCAGTGGTTCCTCAGAATCACATGGAGAGATATAATGCAGGTTCTGATCCCCAGCCCAGGCCCACCTGGAAATCAAATCAGTGAGTGGTGGTAGAATTTATGAAGAAGCGAGGCTCTTGATTCCCAGTCTTGGTTTCTTCCTGAAGCTGCTTTGGAGCAGTTCTTTAGGCTATTCCTGGATATTCAAAGTCTCCATCTGACCTCCATCTGGGGTCTTGCCACCCCTCCCCGCTCTAATCCCGTGTCCTACATTGTGATACCCTTCCTCCGGTTTAGCAAAGCATCTCTCTCAATATTTCATTCCCTCTCAGAAATCTATACAACTGGAAGGTAAACATATTAAAATAAGCATGCAAATTCTTAAAAGTAAATTTTAATTGTTAAAGTTTGAAAGTAAATGTATTAAAATTTGAAACTGGAAATATATGATCATGCTAAAAGAATCAACCAACACAGAAGTGTATGAAAGGAAAAAAGCAAACCTCCTTCCTCATGTGCATCTCTCATGAGGTACCCAGATCTTCCATCCCCATAGCTTCTGTTAACAGCTGGAACAAGTCCTTTAAGATGTCTTGACTACACTGGACACCATACATTCTTTTTAAAACACACCTTTAAAGAGATTTAACTGGCATAAAATAAATGGCACCTGTTTAAAGCACACTCTTTGATTCAAGAAGTGAAGTGAAAGTTGCTCAGTCATGTCTGACTCTTTGTGACCCCATGGACTGTATAGTCCATGGCCATACAGACTATAGGGACTGTCTAGTCCATGGCCATGAATTCTCCAGGCCAGAATACTGTAGCGGGTAGCCTTTTCCTTCTCCAGGGAATCTTTCCAACCCAGGGATTGAACCCAGGTCTCCCACATTGCAGGTGGATTCTTTACCAGCTGAGCCACAAGGGAAGCCCAAGAATTCTGGAGTGGGTAGCCTATGCCTTCTCCAGCAGATCTTACTGACCCAGGTATTGAACCGGGGTCTCCTGCACTGCAGGCGGATTCTTTACCAACTGAGCCACGACAGAAGCCCCTTTGATCAATAGGTTTTGACAAATCCCACGCCTGTAAACCCATCAACACAGTGAAGAATGTTATCTGTTACCTCCTGAAGTTTAAAAGCAGGAACACAACTTGGGACCTTGAGTTCTACAAGTAGGAAAAACACTGCCATGCTTCAGCGCTTTTAAGGACAACACAGTCAGAATATACCAACATCCTAATTCTATTTCTAATACTCTCCGAGTGCATGAACTATTTTCCATGGACACTCTTCCTTTCTTAAGGTGTCTGTGCATGCCAAGTCGCTTCAGTCCCGTCCAATTCTTTGCGACCCCATGGACGATAGCCCGCCAGGCTCTTCTGTCCATGCGACTCTCTAGCAAGAATACTGGGGTGGGCTGTCAGTGCCCTCCTCCAGGGGATCTTCCCGACTGATGGGTCGAACCCACCAGCTGGGAAGCACTTAAGGTTTAACATGAGAAAAATCCCTTTTAAACACCCTGCCCCCTGGCGGACAGTTTGGGACTTACATGGTTTCAATGTGTCACATCTGAGACATAGGCACTTCTTCATCATGGCAGAGATGACTGTTGGGGCTGGCTTTTGGTTCATTTATTCGGAGATCCCATTTCAAGGAAGAATTGGAAAAGTCTATGGTAGAGTCATGGAAGTATCATGAATAGTAGCTATTGATTCATTTTGAAAGTTTTTGAAATCGTGGTTTTAGAAAACAAAAATACTTAGAAGATATGGTAGAACAGAGACAACTGGAATAAAGACGGATGTCTGTATCATTTAAAAAGTTTCTAGTGACTTCCTTGGCAGTCTAGTGGTTAAGACTTCACCTGCTAATGCAGGGGATCAGGTTCAATCCCTGGTGAGGGAGCCAAGTTCCCACATGCCTCTGGGCCAAAAAACCAAACCAAAACAAACCATAAAACAGAAGCAATACTGAAACAAATTCAATAAACACTTTAAAAAATGGTCCACAACAACAACAACAAAAACGTAAAAAAAAAATCAGTTTTTAAAGAACATTCATTTTATCTTATTTGACCCTCAAAGTAGCCTTGTAGTACAGGTATTCTTGTCTCTTTTAAAGGAAACAAAATTGAGGCACAGAGAGGTTAAATTACATGCTTGAGGTTTTAAAATCAGGACTTGTGACCCCTAGTCCCATGACCTTTCCATTACACTATACTTCCCCAAACTCTCCCTTATTGATGAGAAAACTGAATCCCAGGGAGGCTCAGCGATGTCTGTCCACTTCGATGTCTGCAAGTGAAGAGGAGCAAGCCAACAGGAGAAGTCTCCTGATTTACAGTCCGGCGTTCACATCACAACCACCTTCCTACTTCGCTCAAACCCCAACAGTGCCAGCATCGGTGAAAATTAGTAGGTGAAACTCTTGTTGGAATTACTGCTCTGAATTGCGGAAGCAGGTGTGTGAAGACTCTTCGAGGTGAGTCTGATACAGACCATTAGCAAGATCCCTCCAGGGTGGGGCCTGACCCTGCGCGGGAGGAGAGAAGCGGGGTGGGGGTGTGGATAAGCGGGTAGAGGGGTGAGGGACCACTCCCAACCTCAGGCCGAGTCCGCAGATGTCCCCCGGATGCGCTCTGAGCCGCATTCTCGGCCGCTCAGAATGCCAGAGAGCCTCTCCATCGAGGCTGTGTCACGCCCGCCTGCTGACCTGGGGACGACCCCTGTCCTCACTGCAGGAAGCGCTGCGGGAGCCCTGGGTTTTACACGAACTCTCAGCCAGGACTGAGACGTGCTTCCTGAGCAGCTCTCGAAGTCTGAGCTCTGGTGCTAAACACATCGGTGGGGCGAGAAAGTCTTATTTCCTGGTCTCCATTTCGACTCTGGGGAATTTTAATGAAGAGTTGATCATTCTCCATGAGCTGAATCTTGGCTCCAGAGTTTCCTGGAAATATAAAAATGTCACCTGGGTTTGCTTGCACTTAGGTAACCCTTGCTGGAGCAACTCGGTTTGAAAGAAACCAGGAGACCCTTCTACTCCAGCTATTTCAAGCCATTTAATTATCAAACTTGCACAAACTATAATGATTCTTCTGCAGTTGATTAAATTTTCTAGGACCACAAGTCCTGGAACCTGTATTGCTTTGTAAAACCTATTTAAAAGTACATGTTCATTCTAGATGCCAAATTTAGCTCTATATGTATGTTCCCTGTATTCTACTATTGACAGGAAATACTGGAACTCTAAATTGTTGAGTGATCAATTGGAGTTTTCAAATTACGTAGTGTAATTGTAATTTTAAAAAAGCATTTTTTTTATCTAAAAGGAAATTTTTTTCTGTATAAATATCAATTCCAAATATCAGAATCTGAATCATAGATGACTTGAGTTATTAACAGGTTTACATCTCATCTACTCTACCTTCAGGATAGACCTTGGAGGATGACAAGGGGGAAGGTGTGGCTATAATGTGAAGATTAATTCTAGGCATAAAGTGGGCTGAGAGAGGATTCAGCAAGCGAGAATAAATTATTAAAAGGTAAATATTTTTCCTCTTATTTTTAGTGTCTGCTATTAGGGGGCCAAAGGGGCCTTAGGTGTAAGGAGCTGGGAGATTATAAATGTTGCAGAATTGCTGGGGTTAATTGACTAGGAAAAACTAGACTTTTTGGATGGATGCCCTGCCCTTGACCTTATTGGAGGCCATAGTTCAGAAAGGTAAGCCAGAAGCCAGAAAGAAAGATTAATAGAGACATATTGGAAATCCAAGGAAAACTGCAAAGTGGTTGAATCTTCATGGATTTCTATAAGAGGTACAAAGGAATGATAATATTGCTTGACATAGCAAAACACCCTAAATCTCACATTGTGGTTTATCTACCACACATCTTAATCTTACAGCTGTTTCTAGAGTGAACAGATAATTTTTTTGACCAGGTTGGGACATTTTTGAGAGTGAAAGGGGTGCTACTGGTGATTATACTTGCGCAATAGGCTTATACTTTAGCCCATCCTTGGCAAACCAGGACAAATGATCATTCATTGCCTGTCACTCTGCTCTGCCCTCTATTTCTCTCAAATTCTGGCATCCTCTGTTTCAGCTACATTCACTTTTCCTCCCAGCTAACTGGTCTGTAGGATTTATTATGTTTTCCAAGAGGAATCAGAAGGTAAATCACTGCTTTGTCCCTGACTGAGATAAGTACAACAAAAGCTGATGACTTCTCAGTTCTCATCTCTTACCGCCATTGCTCATTCTCTGTTATGTGTTAAGAGGAAGCCACTTGATTTAGAATCAGTACCGCTCCAGGAGAATAAGCACAACTAGCACCCAGATCTTGTTTTCTAAATACGATTCTCCAGTTAAAGGAATCAGGCTCCTTGGAAAAATGGCTAGTTCTAGGTAGAGAGCAGGGAAAATACAGGATTAGCCTGGAGGATCTTATAGTGGCAGGAGATAAGGAAGTGCTCACCAAAATGCAATCACATCTTGAAGAAATATCAGACAAATCCAAATTAAGAAGCCTTCTGCAGATGAACTTGCTTTTATTTTTCATAAGTAGCATGCTCCTGAAACATGAAAAAGGCTAAGGAACTCCTTCAGTTTAAAAGAAACTAAAGCAGCATGACCACTAAATGTAACATGTGGTTTAAGACTGGATCCTGTACAGTGAAGAAACAAATAGCTATGAAAGGACCTTATTGGGGCAGTTGATGCAAAGTGAATACACTGTGGACTGGATGGTAGTACTGGGTCAATTTGATTGTCTGGATTTTGACAACTGTGCTGTAGTTATGTAGGGACATGATGTTTTTATAAAATACATGTTGAGCAATTTAGTTCAAGAAAAGATACCTCTTGCTGCTTTGTAGAGAAGAGACGATAGGAGTATCAGATGGAAGCTGGAAGCCATTTGAAGGCTATTTGAATAATCCAAGCAAGAGACAAACAAGTCTCTCTGAGGCATAGCTGTGGAATAGTGAGAAATGGCTGCATTTATCTTGAAGTAGAACCAAATGGATTGCTGATGAATGGGGGGGCAGGAGGAGAAGGGGACGACAGAGGATGAGATGGCCGGATGGCATCACTGACTCAGTGGATGTGAGTTTGAGTAAACTCTGGGAGTTGGTGATGGACAGGGAGGCCTGGCATGCTGCGATTCATGGGGTCGCCAAGAGTCAGACACGACGGAGCGACTGAACTGAACTGAACTGAACTGGGGGACTTCCCAGGTGGTGCTAGTGGTAGAGAATCCACCTGCTGAAGCAGGAGACATGAGAGATGTGGATTTGATCCCTGGGTCAGGAAGATCTCCTGGAGTAGGCCATGGAAACCCACTCCAGTATTCTTGCCTGGAGAACCCCATGGACAGAGAAGCCTGGTAGGCCACAATCCATGGGGTCGTAAAGAGCCAGACAATGTAATTAAAAAATACTTCTTATTACGGTAAAATTTCAAATATACCAATAGTAGACAGAAGGTAGCTATTATTGCTTTGACCTAACCTCTTGGCTCACCTTAGTCTTCTCCAGCTTAATTAACTGGAGGAACCCACAGTGGGTCAGTATCAAAAGTCCCTGCTTCAAAATGAAGGGCTTGGGACTTCGTGGGTGGTTCAGTGGTGAAGATTTGGCACTTTCAGTGCAGAGGGAGTTGCTTCAATCCCTGGTTGGGGAGCTAAGATCCCACATGACATGTGATATGGGCAAAAACAAAAACCAGAACAAAATGAAGTGCTTTGTTAACCACCAAGGAATTCAGACTTTGTCATTTGAAAATGGGGTGTCAGTAAGATTATTTAAATAGTGAAATTGTGCTATGAAAGGGTGACATTCCAGTTTAGGACGGCATTATTTAGAGAGTAATAAAGCACATAGTATCATAAGATTTAATGGCTGAGATGGTTTCTATAAACCTGGGTTTATATAATCTGATAGCACTCATTATTAATGTATCGTGTAATGCCACCACTGTTCCAGTAGATCTCAGCAGGATGAAAGTTCATTTCCTCTAATATGGCAGACACCCTGAGGGGAACGTGGGGTGTAGAGCCAGGCAGCCCCCAAAATGTGAGACTCCAGACCTCTAACTTGGTTTTGTCTAGTTACATGGCCTTGGGTCAGTCAGTTCAGTTCAGTTCAGTCGCTCAGTCGTGTCCGACTCTTTGCGACCCCATGATCACAGCACGCCAGGCCTCCCTGTCCATCACCAACTCCTGGAGTTTACTCAAACTCATGCCCATCGAGTCGGTGATGCCATCCGGCCACTCGTCCTCTGTCATCCCCTTCTCCTCCTGCCCCCAATCCCTCCCAGCATCAGGGTCTTTTCCAATGAGTCAACTCTTCCCATCAGGTGGCCAAAGTATTGGAGTTTCAGCTTCAGCATCAGTCCTTCCAATGAACACCCAGGACTGATCTCCTTTAGGATGGACTGGTTGGATCTCCTTGCAATCCAAGGGACTCTCAAGAGTCTTCTCCAACACCACAGTTCAAAAGCATCAATTCTTCGGCGCTCAGTAAGTCTCTTTAATTCTCTGAGCTTTTCTTTCATTTTCTGAGCATGGTGTTTTCTACACAGATCTAATAGGACAGTAATAGTTGTCGTAATTTTGACCCCACATCAGAAGTGTTCCGTTCTCTTTAGATACACTGCTTTGGTTATTTGGTGTTCTTTGACAATGTCTTACTCCACACACTCCCAACCCTTGACTCCAAGTCAATTTTTTTTTTTTTAATTTGTGTGAGTGAGGACATAGGGATAAATATGGATATGTTTTATAATATATGGAAGAAAGAATAAATAGCAGAAGTTTAAAACTTTGGCTTATAAGCCTCTTGCTTCAAGGGAATCAGCAAGTTGTTCTCTGCTAGTGCCTGTGTTGTATTTGGAAATAAAGAAATCTTGATGAAGGGAGGGGATGACGTTGGTGAAGTTCCTCCCTGCCGCTGGCAGAAATCAGGAAGCACTTAAATGTATAGCAGTGATTTTCCTGGCATGCTTCTCATGGAGAAGCAGTGGGATCTTGTTGGGAATAGTTACGCCTTTGGAAAGAGAGAATTTCCTCAATTAGAGGACATAAAACAGTAATGAGAATAAGCATTTGGTAAATTCAGGAAATCAACTTCAGCTTGAGAATCCCAAAAGGGAGTTTGCCTTGTGGGGTAGGGAGCGATTTTCCAGGGTTGACCTTTGTTAAAAGGGAACTTCTGACTTTAAGGTTTAAAGCTCCAAAGGGCTAATTCAAAGAGGAGAAGGGGAAATAATTTTCATGGAGATTCCAGCTAAGATATTTGCATACTGTAAACCAGTTGCCTTTTGGCTGATGGGTTTTGAATTTTCCAGCTTGTACACTTTTAAAAAATTTCCACCACTGAGTAAAACTATTCCCTGGATCAATTTTCATGAAAGATGATGAAATTAATGTAAGCTGGGGTGAACTTCCTGGATTAAATCTTTATTATACTTTAAAGGAGGAGATACTACAGTTAGCAAGTAATTAAAATTTTTTTCTCACCATATTAAAACTAGTAAGGAAGATAATGACCAGATATATTCTGTTTTTACTTGCAAAGTATATAGACATGGTTACTGAAGTTAGTTAGCCATAGGATACTAATAATAATAGTTATTAAAATCTGAATAATATTTTAAGTGTACAAAGCACATTTATATGTAGAATTTCCTGTGCACTAATTGAAATCTCTGGCTGTAGAGGTGAAACATGAGATTCATCTCCCGTAGAAGTCTTTGACAGCTAGAGATACAAAACATGCTTTTGAAATGCAGTTGTTTCTATATTGTTTACCTTATGATTGTAACAGTTAGTTTTCTTATTAATTTTAAATTTCAAAATTAATCCCTCTTTTTTTCAAGTTAAACTTATGGACCTTCAGGTTGCATAGAAAATTAATCTTCAGTAAGCAAATTTGTAAAGGGAAAAACTAGCAAGGAAGGATTTGCCAGGATTGAAACTCAATTGAAGAGTTCTCCTTCCTGGTTATGTATCGGTGCCTTCAAGAGGTTGACATACAACACAATAATCTCAATATACACAAAATTGTTAGGGCAACTGACTAAAAGATCATCTTAATTTAGTCCTGATCAGTTGAATCTGCTTTGCAGACTCTAGAATTCATAGAGCTAAATGGAAGGCAGCTATGCTCATCACTATATCCCCAGTGCTCACAGAGCTACATGAATTGGGACAAAAAAATGGGAACTTGAGTTGATATGTTTGGAAAAGCTTAGCTTAACAGGACTTTACACTTGAACACGTATGTTCCAATCTGCACTCTCTTCAAGTCCCTTACTCAATTTCCACTCCTTCTCTCTGAGGAGATGCTAATCTCCCTGCATCGCTTATTGATCTCTCTCTAATTCCCCATGAGTTGCAGTTGACATAAACTGAAGCTATCTAATATGGCTTAACTTCTGCTCCTACCCAGACTGCTTCTTTCACCTGTTGCCCCTTGCCTTGAATTTGACTCTCCAGGAGATCAAATGACTGGTAATTCTGGACCTGGAACTAGATTGATAATAGATTCAGGTCCTGTCTCCTGCCTGAAGCATCCCTCTATCACTTCTTCCTTTTCACCTGTTTGCAAGTTAATCCCCATTCATCTTTCAAGACAAAGCTGTTGCTTTCTGCTGAAGACTTCCTCCCCCGTTTGGCTATTCTCTTTACTCTCAAATGACCTTGGAGTTACTACAATGATTATCTTCACTGTGGCATATTAGAAGTGAATGAAATTGGGTCATTTGTAGAGATGTGGATGGAACAAGAGTCATCATACAGAGGGAAGTAAGTCAGAAAGAGAAAAATCTCGTATACTAAAGCGAATATGTGGAATCTAGAAAAATGGTTCAGATGAACCTAGTTCCAGGGCAGGAATAGAGAAGCAGATGTAGAGAACGAACATGTGGACACAGCGGTGGAAGGGGAGAGTGCGAGGAACTGTGAGAGTAGCGTGGACACATGTCCACCGCCACGTGTAACATAGATAGCTGGTGGGCGCCTGCTGAATGGCACAGGGAGCCCCGTTTGGTGTTCAGTGATGACTTGGAGGGGTGGGATGGGGTGGGGTGGAAGGCAGGTCCTAGACGGAGAGGGCATATGTGTACATACAGCGGATTCACTTCCTCCTACGGTAGAAACTAACACTACGTTGTAAAGCAATTATACTCCAATTAAAAAAAAGTATCTGTTTTCACTCCCCTCATTCTCCACTTGATGAAATTAGATTGTAAGCTCTTAGAGGGCCAGGAGCCACATCTTATTTGTATATATTTTTCTAGTATTTGAATATGGAAGGTGCTTACTAATTTTGGGTGGATTTTTGAAATCAAGTCAGATTTTGTCCTCACGTGGCTCGGGGTGCTAAGGCCAGCTTTATCAAACATCAGAGATTGGGTACTTTTTTTCTGTTTTTTTAAAAAAATCTTTTGGCTGCATCCCAAAGTATGTGGGATCTAAGTTCCCTGACCAGGGATTGAACCTGCATCCCCTGCATTGGAAGCATAGACTCTTAACCAGTGGACTGAGAGGGAAGTCCTGACATTGGGTGCATTTTAATGATGTATCTGCTAGGTATGTCTTGTCCCATGGATAATTAGAAGCCAGTGTCTTATATCTTCAAGGCCCCCATATGCCTATGATTTCTGAGCCCTTTACATATGATAGTAACCCTCTAGTTACCTTGATGCCTTCCTGTTTTAAAATACAGTGTATTCATAAAAAATGTGAGGTATAATAAGGCCAACAGATCAGGAGACTCGTCATTGGAAAACAGTTTGTTTTTCATAGTTATCAAGAGGAGAGACATGCTACCCCATGCCCTAGTGCACAAAGGGAAGCACCAGGGGCAGCTGAGAGGCAGAGGGAGAATTTGTGAGTAAGAGCATCCTCGCCTCTCCGGTCAGTGGGTCTGGGTTGGGTGCAGGGATGAGGGGGAGGAGTTCCCAACTGTGTTGGAGTTTTGATACAGCATCAGTCTGGACTAGGGTTGGGTGATTGTTTGAGACGATCACATTTTACATTGTTTAAGAGTGCTTGGGAGAGTTCTGAGATCTGCCTAAGGCAGAGAAAGAACGTGGTCACTGGTGCGTTTGAAGAGGCAAGTGGGGAAAAGAGTGAAGCTCTGTTTTGGTTACAGCCAACTGTTTTACATTCAAACCTGTTATATGAACAGAATTATGAAGCTCAGTTCGAGGAGGTTTATTTAAAGCCTCCATTGCACAGGGCAGCATCCCAGGAACTGGAGGATGAAGATTAAGCAGACAGACTGTCTGTCCTTAAAGGGTTTAATGAGAAGAAACAGCAGATTAGTCCCTGGCAGCAGCCTGCCTCTTACAGGTCTCTGTGACACTGGCTGCTCCCTACTTCAGATCCACGGAAGAGTTACGAGCTCAAAGGTGGTGGCCTCCTGACTGTTGATCCTGGGCTCCATCTGCACGCTGAAGCTTTCTCACTGGGTTCTGGGTACCAGTCGCTGTGACTTGACCAGGGTGAGGGACAGAGACCCGGGGTGAAGCAATTGATCTTGGGTCAATTACTCAACTGCTTAAGCCCCATCTTGCCAGTCACTAAATGGATATAATAAAATCTAGCCCTTGGGCTTCTTGTGAGAATTAAATTAGGTGTTTGTTAAGGGTTTACCAGAGTGCCTTCACACTTGAAGTGCTTTTAAATGAAAATTATTGTTATGATCATCTGTGCCAACAGGCCCCTCCCCACCCCTCTGGCTTCTCCCTTGTGTATTTGAAACCTGCTGGATGAGTTTCAAATGACTCTAGTCTGTAGACTGTCTTTATGGTTAGATGCTTCTAGGGGAGAAGAAATGTATTTTTTAAAAGTAAACTAAGGAGTTGTGCATGATGACATCATTCTTAATAAGACAGAGTTGAGGAGTCCAACTGGAAAGGTTGATGATTTTGTAGTAACTTTTTGTGTGTGTGTTGAGTAGACAAGTGGGATTGGGCATGTTAGATGCGTTCATATTTTGCAGAAGGGAGTAACTTAACTTTCCTTTGTCTATGATGTCTGTGAGGCTAATTGTACCCGGGATTTATAAGGGCTGATCCACTGAATGAAATGGAAAGACATTTGAAAAAATTATAACATGAAAATGTGGTTGGTTGCTGTTCTTTTGTTGGATAATTTTTAACTGCCCCTGCCAGATAAGTGAGAATTGGTTTTCCCAGAGGTAATTCTGAAGCCTCCGAAATACCTTTGTTTTTTAATGTGATTAATGAAAATCTTACCTCTTCAACAGAGTGTCTGGGACTTTGGGATGAGGGTTGTCTCCTCTACCTAGTATATATATTCAGTATTCGATAGTAATTTTTGTTGTTGTTTAGTTGCTAAGTCATGTCCAACTCTTTTGCAACCCCATAGACCGTCACCCACCAGGTTCCTCTATCCATGGGATTTCCCAGGCAAGAATGTTGGAGCCGGTTGCCATTTCCTCCTCCAGGAGATCTTATCCCCCAGGGATCGAACCTGAGCCTCCTGCATTGGTGGGTGGATTCTTTACCACTGAGCCACCAGGGAAGCCCTCTACGGTAATTAAATCCCTTAATAATCACTCATTTACTCTGTCTTGTGAGTGACTCCTGAATAATCCAAAAAACTTTAAAAGAACTTTATGGTACTTTTAGTGTTAATCCTTTTCCACATCGTCTTTGAACACAGCTATTTGAAAATTGGCAATCTGTGCATTTGTTAACCAGAACAGCCTATTCTCAAGCCCTGCCAGGTAACAGGGAGTTCCCGGCATTCTTTTTTATTGTTATGGCCCGTCTGGGATTTGATGACTGAATGGGATCCATCCTCATACACGTCTCAGTATTTGGATTCATACAGATTCTGAGATACAGAATTCATACTTAATTTTAAATTCTGATGTTGAAGTAAGTGCCCACTGAGGATTCTGCCGAGTTGGTTTATAGAAAATACATATTAATTTTGTTAGACTGAATTCATTTGCATTTATTTCCCCAAATTACCACCGGCTTGCTTAACAAAAGGCAAACAGAGGCAAATCCTCCTTGGTTAGTGACTTTTCTCTTTTTCTCAGGGATGCCTTCCACAGAAGAATGTTTATATGTGTGTGTGTGATATATGTGTGTATTTATGTATATACATATTGGGCAGGCAGTAAATGAGCGCACTCTTATTTAAACATCCTTTTGGCTGATTTTCCTTGCATTGTCTGAGTAGGTGACATCCTTGATGGGACAGTTTGTCAAACACACACAAGACACAATGTAAGGCCAGGGCCTGACTGATTAGGTAAAGATAGAATGAGCCGCTTTCAGATTCAGACCATTTTATTACTCATATATTCAGCAAAGGGAAAAACAACTGATAGCACTAAGCTCCCTGTGGTCATTTTCCCAGCCTAAAAACACAACCTCGAATAAAAGCGGCTGGACCACAGCAACATGGGTTATGGAAGTCCCCGTTGTTGCAGAGCCAATTGTGAGCTGCGAGAAAGTGTGAGTATGAGGCAAGAAAAGTCTCTAGCTTAGGCCGTGGAAAATGATAAAAACCACAGGAAACTCATTCCTTCTTTAGATGGCACAACTATTTTCCTGGGCACACCCCCTCCCCCCTCCCCTCCCCCTGCCCCTTACCTGTCACATCCTAGGACCCTAGAGGATTTATCCTCTGCGTTTCTGCTCTGATGGAGGCAGGCCAAAAAGCCTTAGACCTCCTCAGAACCTGGGAGGCCGGGAGTGCTGTCTCCCGACAGCCTTGGAGGTGAGTGGGCAGGGGCCTCTTGGCTGCCTCTCCCAGGCCTCCCATGCTCTTGTATTCTAGGGGGATCATGAGATATTCTTTGAAGGTTCGGGTGAGCTGTGCTTCAGGCCCTTCCTGCGTGGCCTACACGGATCCATGGAAGGTGGCCAGGGTGTCCTGGTGGAGCCCTTGCTCTTGGCCATCCTTTTGAAGCAGCCACCCACGTGATGGTTGAGTGAGAAGGGCTAGGGCAGGGCTGCACTGCCTCCATACTGGAGCTCTGGCTTGTCCTGCTTGCCCGGTTTTCTCCTAGTTGCTTGGAATCCATCATGAAGTTTTCCTTGGGTGGGTCTCGGGGACAGGCTCGGAGAGCTTAGGTCTGTTACACTCGACCTCAGGAGGATGCACCCACTTTATTAAGAAAAGGGACTGCTTTCTGAGTGCTCTGGTGCTGATTTTGCTGCACTGAAACTTTAGTTTCCCACGAGGTGCTAGTGATAAGGAACCTGCCTTCCAGTGCGGGAAACATAAGAAATGCAGGTTCAATCACTGGGTCAGGAAGAGCCCCTGGAGGAGGGCACAGCAACCCACTCCAGTATCCTTGTCTGGAGAATCCCATGGACAGAGGAGCTTGGTGGGCTATAGTCCATGGGGTCGCAAAGAGTCAGACACAGCATAGTGACTGAGTGCAGCACACGAGCTTTGTTTAATAAGCACAGCCTAGTGGTCAGTGGCTTAGACTCTGTCCTTGGATGGTTCTGCCATTGACTAGCGGGGTGAACTTGAGCAAGTTCTCTCACCTCTGTAGCTCTCCAGTCCTCATCCATAGACTGGGGACAATTGCTTGAGAAAGTTGTATGAGGCAGTTCGGGTAATATTCCAATGGTGTCTGATGCATGGTGAGCACCCAATGAATGCAGCCTTAGTTATGGTTGAGAACATTCCATGGAGCTGAGCTTTCTAGTGAGTTCCTGGGATAGGAAAGAAAGACAAGGGGGAAAAAACCCCCAAGCTTTCTTAATTTACCATGTAGCTGAATTAGTGGAACATGGACAGTCATAAAGCGATCAATCAATGAACATTGACAATGCTCATATGGTGATCTTTGTAAAGGAGAGATCAATGGTCACATGATTTATCTTTTGGTTGGACTGCCTTTAATTTTACCTCTGAGTTGACCCAGCGACTTGTGGCTACAGGTGGCAAGTCACTTGGCAAAGGCCATCATCAAGCAGTGCTGTCCACAAAAATCTCTTTGTAGAATGGTCTTGGCCAGGGACCGGGCACACGCCTCCATTTTCCTTTCATAGGCCAGCCTGAGGAATACCCACATAACCCATTTGGTCACTTTGACTGGAGCAACTGGTCATTACATATCCCATGGGATGTTTGCTGAAGACATGAAACACAGGTGCAGATGGAGGGCTAAAGGCACAACCATTTTCCAATTAGGATCCCTTTGGCTCCCTGAAACCCAATCTCATGGAGTGAACCAGACACCCCTGTCTGGAGCTCTGCATTCAACTCAGGATCCAACTCTCAGTGGAAAATTAAAAACAAAGTCATTATTATATATTAGATTTATTAAAAATGCAACTATTACCAAGAGCCTGTGGGCATGTGTGGAAAATACCATAATTAAATTAAATTAAATTAAATCCAGCAGCTAGCAGTAACATTTTCCACTAAGGAGGAGGAGGAGAAAGAAAAAAAATAAGCCCATAGGAGAATTCCAAACCAGAAAAGTATAAGAAGTGGCCAGGATTCTTCTAGGAGAAAGAAGATGTTATAACTGTTATTATTATTATTATTGCTGCCCTGAGATAATGGAAAAGTAATATGTAAATTTGGAACAAGATGGGAACTTTCCAGGCATTGGGAAATGATGTTTATTTGGAAGACGGTGAATAACATTAAAGCCAGAAATGGAACAGCTACTATTATAGGGAGAAAGTTTATTTGTAGTGATTATCTCGAGTAATTATTCAAATAGGGACTATTGGATCAGTGGGAAAGCAGTGCTCTTTCAATGTTGCCAGGGTCAGAGAAGGGTAGAATTGTCTGCTGGCAGATTCAACACTCATGCTTTATTTCTGGAAGAACTAAGGGAGTGTTAAGATGTTAGATGATGGGTAAGATTGGAGCTTTACTTCTGTTTCTTGTTTTCATCCCTTATGAGGCTGGTAGAGAAAGGAAGGTGGAGACTTAGTGTGACAAACCCTCATGTGTATTTGCATTTTGTTTTTCCATTTTTGGGATATGCTGCTACAAAGAGGTTGATGGCCCCACAAAGGCTCCGAGGCATATCCCCATGTCGCTGAGGGCAGAAGGCTCTTCTGGTTAGTTGCATTCCTGGACCAGAGTCTGTGTGGCCTGATTTGTTGGCTTCTTCTACAGCATCAACATTGGATACAACAGCACTTTTAAAAATTAGGACAATCTTGGGGTAGTTTTTAAAAATGAAATGGTCCAGGCAGCTCGAGGGTGAGGTCAGAGTACAGTCAGTACTTTGGGGGTGGCAGCTCCCTAAACTGCGTGGTCCAAGGAATCCCCTGGCAGCAATAATTGAAGCAAGTGCTGTTCTCGAGGTTGGTGGTTATGGGCTGTCTGGCTACCAGAAATGCTCCATTTTTTGTATCAGAAATTTCTTTTTTATTCTGTATCTGAGATATTTGTTATTCATCTGAATTCTCCCAAGAACCAAGAAGGTATCTTTCCTGTCAGCTGGCTTGTGTTGAGCTGGTTGAACTTACCAATCAATTGGAGCATCAAATTTGGTTGATTTATCCATGGCCAAATAATTTGCTTGCCTGAGTCAAAATGACTGAACTAGTTGCTTGAACGTAACTCTAGAACATTCCCAGGGGATTGTGAGTGAAAGCTCTGAAGCCCAGGAAGAGTCCTGCGCTCTCCCTCTGGCATTGTTGGGACATTCTGCACAAGGACTGGACTTACCTTGCTCAGGGGAGAAGCATGTGAGGATTTTTAATGCTTTTTGGATGGTTTTTATGGTGAGTTCATTCATTGTAGTTCTGGGGCTCTGGGATGGGGAGGGTAGATGATGAATTCTGGCATTCAGGCTGGTACTCCTGTAGTCAGTTGGGCTCTTTGGATCTGTAGTGGGGCTATATTTGTCTCTGGCTGTAAATGAAGACTTCCTCAGTTTACTTAAAACAGGCTTCCTCATCCCTCACAACCCTTCTTGGGAAGGATTAGAGAAATCAGGGGCTTATTTAATGTAACATAATTTAAAGAAGGGCTTCCTTGGTGGCTTAGATGGCAGAACACCCGCCTGCAATGCAGGAGACTTGGGTGTGACTCCTGGGTTAGGAAGAGCCCCTGGAGAAGAGAATGGCAACCCACTCCAGTATTCTTGCCTGGAGAATTCTGTGGACAAGGGAGCCTGGCAGGCTACAGTCCTTGGGGTTGCAAAGAGTTGGACATGACTGAGCAACTAACACACACACACACACACACACACAATTTAAAGGAACATGCAATATCCCTTTTAGATGCACATAATTTGAGTGCCAAATGCTGTACCTTGAGCAGTCTGGTCTTATTCTTGTGCAGGTTTTCACAGGGTGTTATTGGAGGGTTGCAGCAGAAAATTTATAGTTTTTTTCTTTAATCCTTGCAAAGTGGCAGGACTCGCATTGGAGTGTGAAAGGAATCAGATACTTATAATTGTTTTTACCTATTTGGGTCAAGTCTGCAAAACCATACAGAAAGCCAGCAAGCTGTTCAAACTGCCACATGATGCAGGAAAAAGAACTGGTTTTACTTCTATGGAAAACCCTATCATTCACCTGTTGAGACTCTGGATAATTTCAAGTGATTCTTGGAGGTTTCTTCTCAATTTGTTTGCCAGTTCTAGCCACAAAAAATGCAGGGAGGATAAGAAGATAGTATCAGGAAAAATAAATCACATTCCTTTAAAATATTTTTTCTATGTCCGTTTCTAATGCCAGTAATAGAAATTATGTGGAAGAAATGTTAATAAGTGTGACTTGATGGCTTTATGTGTTTGATGGGTTCCCTGATGCCCTCATGAAATCAGGTTGCCAGAAACAACCTGGGGAGACAGACAGGGAAGTGTAGGACAGACAGACGAGTATCAGAGAACTCCTTGCTATTTCTAAGGATGTGTATGATTTATGAAAAATACTGTTAAGGTTTTTGGAGTGTGGAATCTCCATTTCCACTGCTGTATGTGTGGATGAGTTCAATGGAGACTGTAACACACAGCTGGAACATGGCAGGATGATTGACAGCTAGAAGGACCACCCCAGTCCAGCTGCCTTTCCCGCTGGGTTGGAGAAGGGAGTTGCAGCTGGGGGTAGAGGAGGGGGTGGGGATGGAGTGCAACTTGAGAAAATCAATGGAAGGATTAGTTGAGAGTGATAGAGAATCCCAAATAACCTTTGACACAGACATTACCTTCAAGTCAAGTGATGAACACAGTAACGGGGAAAGTATTGCCCTGTTGAATGCATATTGCTAACTTCATTGATTTTACTGTCATTTTGGTACATCTTATTTTGGTAAATATCACAAATCAGTCTTCATCCTAAACGTGATTCTTGTAAAATGGTTCCCATAGGGTAGAAAGCTGAATTGATCTACGCAAGTGAGAGGTTAAGAAAATAAATGTATATCTAGGAATATATGTTATTTCCTCTGTATTAGACTACTTATTGAAAGGTGTGAACATAGCTTTGGACATGGCCTCTTGTTCTGTTTCTTAATCCTGTGAAAGAGAGACAGCGTATGGTTGAGCATGAACTTGAATCAACTGATCTAGATTTGAATCGCAAATCTAGTATTGATTAGCCATTTGATCCTAAGAATGCTGCTTAGGATCATGCTTTTTTCAGTCTTAGTATAGTTGCAAGGATTAAGTGAGATGATGGATCAAAGGTACTTTCAATTTTTTTGACTATAATCTGCAGCAGGAAATACATTTTCTTTTTTGCGTTACTAGATAATGTACCCAAATGTACACAGAGAGAGAGACACATAACTTTAACAAAAATTTCAGAAGCAATGGTCACCATTACTATGTGTAATATTCTCTGATATTTTCTGTTCCATTCTATTGCATATTTTAAGAAATTCTGGTCGTGATCCACTAAGTTAATTTTATAATCCGTCAATGATTTAGGACCCACAGTAAGAAAAACCAGATCTAATACTTAGCACAGGGACTGGCATACAGTCATTGTTCTATAAGGAATAAACATTGCACTTAGGAGGGAATGATGTCATGTAATAGGTTTATTGAGGTATAATTCTTTGGCCAGAGGAAGTTGTAATAAAAATGCTAAAAGTTTCTTAATGAGAGTTGCGTGAAGGTTGCCAATATGATAAAAAGCACTTTTTCCTCCTCCTCTTCCCTCTGATTAAGGCACAACATTGAAGACCAGAGACAAAGGAGTTGGAAAAACTGAAAGTAAAACATCATTCCTTTTTCCTTAGCATAATTTAATTAAAATTTCCTAACCTAAAGATTGATTTCAGAATGGTTAATATTGACAACTTTGGAAAATAAATACTCAAAGAGGGAAGGCAGCAAGGATGTTGTTTGTATACAACTAAAGCACACTTAACTGGCAGCAGTGAAGGTGAGGCCTGGTGTTTCTATCCAATAGCTGACTGTGGAGCATCATTTTCTCCTTTTTTTTTTCTTCTTCAGAAACAAGGAGAAAATTCAGGGTAAAAACAATATAAGTATACTTGGCATACAAGGTTTCTGTTGCTACTGTGGCAAATTGCCATAAATGCAGATGCTTACGGAGAAGGCAATGGCAACCCACTCCAGTACTCTTGCCTGGAGAATCCCATGGACAGAGGAGCCTGGTGGGCTGCCGTCTGTGGGGTCGCACAGAGTCAGACACGACTGAGTGACTTAGCAGCAGCAGCAACAGCAGCAGATGCTTACAACTCAAATTTCTTGTCTTACTGTTTTCATGGGTCGGAAGTCCAAGTGTATCACGGCTCAGTTGGTTCTTTTGCTCTGGGTATCACAGGCTGAAATTAATGTGTTGGCAGGGCTATGTTACTTTTTTGGAGACTTTGGGATTGGATCTCTTCTAAGTCGATTCAGGCTGTTGACCCAGTTTGGTTCCTTGGGGTTGAAGGACTGAGGTATGTTTCCCTGATGGCTGTCAGCGAGGGTGGCAGGCAGACTTTGCTCCTAGAGGCTGTCTGCATTCCTCCTCAAGCTTTCCGTATGGCTCAACAGAAGCTGAGTCCCTCTCACCGTTTGAATCTGTCTGACTTCCCTTTGTGCCACATTTTTCTGCTTTTAAGGGTTCATGTAATTAATTTAGGCCCACACAGATAATTCAGGACCATCTCTATATCTTGAGGCCTATAACCATTATATCTGCAGTCTCTTTGTAATATATCATATTCACAAAATCCAGAGGAGTGTGGGCATCTTTGGTGGGGATTTGGGGGAGGGTATTATTTGCCTACTATGCTTGGTTTGGAAATTATTTTCTCTTTAGAGAAGAAATTTTATTGCTGTCAGACTTTTCATGGCTCTTAGAGTTACTGAATAAATCATAAAATTATAGGATTTTAGAGGGAGACAGCATTCAGGAACTTCAGCTTCCTCATTTTACAAATGAGGAAACCAAATGGAAACCAAATGGAATTACTTGTTTAGTCTCACAGGAGGTTCGTGAGAGTGTTAGGGGGGCAATCCATGATTCTAGATTTCTGGTCCTTTTTCATGGCTCAGACATTCAGAAATGCTGATGAATTATATTCCTGGGAAGGTGGATCTTTGGGAAGAAATAAATTAAAAGTTAGCAATGGGGAAGCTAGGCTTTTTGTTTTTCTCCCTCTCCTGATCTGACTCTTAGGAAGCATTTGCAAAGCAAAATTCTGAAGCTTTAAGGAATTGTTTTATATCATCCTAGAATCATGGAAAAATTTAAAAGCCTTTCTACTTAAAAATACCAGGGTTCTTAAAAATTTCTCATCCCGTTACTTTAGATGAAAAATATTTTTGTTTTTCTTCTTTTTAATATGGTGTTAATATCATTGTTTCTGAGGTTAGCAAAGTCTGTGAGAATGAGGAATAAAAGCAGTGAAAGAGGATGAAAAGAGAACCTAAAACCATCAATGAAAATGAAATTCTCTAAATGAAATTCTCACCGGTATGCTTTTGCAGTCTCAAGCTGAGATGAATACACAACACCAGTACTGGTTTACTCTGTTAATATCAGTAGAAGTTGGAAAGCAGTTCTGTCTATTGAAATCTGTCTATCAATTATTCTTTCATTCCCATTTCATTCACTCTTCATTTACTGAGGTCTTGTTATATGTCTAGTGCTATGCTCAGGGCTGTGATACATTGAGGAATAAGATAAGGCATCAGTCTTTAAAAGTTCACAGTTTAGCTAGAGAGACAGATATAGGAACAGATATAATAGCATGTTGTCCCAGAATTGTGACTAAAACCCCAATATGAAAGTGAAAGGCTCAAAGAACCCTACTTCTTAAGAAGAGGCAGAGGGGAGTCAGACAGCTCCCTCTGGGGATTTCTAGGAGGCTGTAGAACTTCCTGCCATGACCCTGGAGCCACACTAAGGATGAAAGGGAAGGGAGTGGGTGGTGGCAGTTTACATAAGAAGTCTTGAATTTTTAGAGTTGCTGGACTCGGGGAGCACAGTGCTTATGCTAAGATGGCATTGCCACTCTCCCAGGGGGAGCACAGGGATTACTTTTCCTTGCCTAACTTTGAATAAAGGGACCCCTCAGATAATCATTTGTAAAGCCTGGATGTGTCTGCCACAAGGCAGAAAGAGACGGGCACCTCGTACTCCGGGCATCAGACTTGCTGATCTGCCCCTGAACACCCAAGACGAGGACAGGGATTGGAGGGAGACACAAGGGTGCAGAAAAAGAGCAGCAATGGTGCTATGACCTGCACCAGCACCAACTGGGAAGGGGCTGTGAGTCTCTAGTGGACTGAACATACCATCCAGGAGGTGGCTGACCTGGAGCTCTTTTGCTGATATTTTGCATAAGAGGGCTGCCCACAGGATGAAGGCCCCCCAATAGCAAGGGGCTATTGGATGGACCAGCCTCTTGGAGAATAGAATAGATGGAGTTGGGATGATAGATATCCCGTATCAGTGTACTATGGAGTGAGGAGGCTCCTCTGATATCCCCATCAACACACTCATGAACCACACAAGAGAGTCAGCTTTGGGTGTCTGCCCCACACGCCTTGCCTTACTGACCAGTCAAGATTGGGTAGAGAGAGGCCTCCAATGACTCCGCTTAAGTAAGGGGATGTTTGTCCTCCACCAATACCCCTCCTCCCAATCTTCCTCACCTTTTCTGTCCCCAAAGCATCTGGAATCTGCAGATGGAGGAGGGGCAGCCATGAAAGAATGTCTTCCTTCCTGTTCCAAGTTCTTCAAGCCAAATGCCTGACTTGCAATGAAGGGGAGGGAAAGTTTTGAATCAGATATGAGTCCAGACCTGTTAACAGGATGGGACTGAGCTTTAACAGCTGAACATTAATAGAAAGTTACCCATAACTTTCTGCCCGAGGTGTTAAAGGATTTACTGTTGAGCAGGGAAGGAAGATCTGACAGATTGTGAGTGAAAACAGTCATTAAAAATGTTTTGTTTGTTTCCCACTGATTGGAAATTTTAATCCCTCAATACACTGGTTCCAAAATAAATGCAAAACAGAATTGATCTGTCCTATAATGGTGACAAATGCAGGCGTTTTTCCCTTCTTGCACAATGTTTGTTTTTCCTAGAACTAATAAAATTGGTTTGTTTTTATGGTTTGCTTATTACATCTGGTTTTCTATTTACATATCACAAAGTCAATTCCAACCATTTCTCCCTAATTGTCAAAACTCTGGGTAGGTTGAAATACATAAGGTGTTCTATCAAATTAACCTTGTTGAAAATGTCATTTTTAGAGTCTTTCCTGGTTTACTTCAGTTTGAACTGATTGTTCTCTGGGTTTGCCATAGATCTGTCCTCATGTGACCTCCTAAGAATGTTTTTCTAAAATTTTCTTTTGTGATAGATCCTCCATTTTCTTGATTCCAGGTCTCCTTTTTTCTTAATTTACTTCTTTCCTTTGGTGGAGCACTTTCTCCAACAACTGAAAAATATTGCATGAAACATCAATTTAGGGAGACCTTGAATATAAAAAATTGTTTTTAGTCTATCTGTGGTAATTTGTTTACCAAACAGCTGCAATAATTCCCCACCTTGAATTCATACCATTGTGCTCAGTTATTAAGTCATGACCAACCCTTTTGTGACCCCATGAACTGTAGTAGCTCACCAGACTCCTCTGTCCATGGGATTTCCTAGACAAGAATACTGGAGTGGGTTGCCATTCTCTCCTCCAGCGGATCTTTCTGACCCAGAGATCAAACCCACGACTCCTGTGTCTCCTGCATTGGCAGGCGGATTCTTTACCACTGAGCCATCTGGGAAGCCCTTTGGTCAATGGGACAGTATCAAACACGAAGTGAGCAGAAATGGGAATGCTTGTACATTGGTGGTGTCCTCCCCTGCAGCTTTTGGAACCCCCAAAACCAACATGGGAAGAAGATGGGTTAGTTTGTTGGAAGATGAGAGATTGTGTGATGTGGAACAGAGATAAGCTATTTCAATTGAGGGCCCCTCTTCCTCCTGCTTTAGACCTCCCAGCCTGCAACGTGTGTGTACAAGGCCATCCTAGATGATCTAGCCCCTGACTGCAAAGATTCACCAAGTCAGCAGAAAAACCACGCCAGTGACCCAGAGAATTATGATAAATAATCAAGGTTTTGCTTCATTCAATGAATTAATGAATCTTGGGGTGATTTATTTTATGGCAAAAGCTAACTGGTAACCCTGTCATGACATTTCATTGAGAGTTTAGCTGGGTAGAGAATTTTGTACAGAAAATTATTTTCCTTTAACCATTAAAAAAGACAACTTATGGAATGGGAGAAAATATTTGCAAATGATGCAACAGACAAGGGCCTAATCTCCAAAATAGCTCATACAACTCAACAACAAGAAAACAAACAAACCAATAAAAAAAATGGGCAGAAACCCTTAACAAACATTTCTCTAAAGAAAATATACAGATGGCCAGTAGGCATATAAAAAGATACTCAACATCACTATTAGAGAAAGGCAAATCAAAACTATAATGAGATACCACCTCACATCAGTCAAAATGGCCATCATTAAAAAGTCTGCAAATAACAAATGCTGGAAAGGGTATGCAGAAAAGGGAACCCTTGCATACTGTCAATGGGAATGTAAGTTGGTGTAGCTACTATGGAAAATATTGTGGAAGTTTCTCAAAAAATTTAAAATAGAATCACCATATGATCCAGCAATCCTACTTCCAGGGATGTATTTAGACAAAACTATATTTCAAAAAGATACATGCACCACCATGTTCATAGCTGCACTATTCACAATAGCCCAAACGTGGAATCAACCTAAATGTCCATCTACAGACAAATGGATAAAGAAGATGTGGTGTATATATACAACAGAGTATTATTCAGTCATCAAAAAAACCCCAAATAATGCCATTTGCAGCAACATGGATGCAATAAGAGATTATCATACCAAGTGAAGTAAGTCAGAAAGAGAAAGACAAATACCGTATGATATCCCTTCTATGTAGAATCTGAGATATGACACAAATGAACTTATCTGAAAAACAGAAACAGGCTCACAGATATAGAGAACAGACTTGTGGTTTCCCAGGGGGAGGCAGGGGAAGGGGAGAAGGACTGGGAGTGTGTGGTTAACAAATACAAACCATGGTATGTAGGATGGATGGACAACAAGGTCCTAGGAAACTATATTCAATGTCCTGTAATGAACCATAATGGAAAGGAATATATAAAAAAATAATGTCTGTGTGTGTATAGCCGAGTCACTTTGCTATACAGCAGGGATCGGCACAACATTGTCAATCATCTATACTTCAGTTAAAAAAGGGTTAAATTAACAACAGCAACACAAAGCTCAAGACCTGACAGCCTTGTGTGATTGGGTCTGATCAAATAAAATTCTTAATTGGCAACCAAAAAGAAAAATTATTTTCCATTAGAAATGTAAAGGTACATAAATAGTAACTTGTCCAAGGTGTTGCGAATTTTAACTAGAAGAATTAAATTTTGAACCCAGGGAGTACAGCTTTGGAACCTGTGCTTTTTGATCACTGTGCTGACTATTGTATTCAGACACCTGGAAGAGATCTGGACAGGAGAGAATACGCATGATGGTAAAAGGAGTTAAAATCAAGCTAGACAACAGAGGGGATTTCCTGGTGGCTCAGACGGTAAAGAATCTGCCTGCAATGCAGGAGACCTGGGTTTGATCCCTGGGTGGGGAAGATCCCCTGGAGAAGAGAAAGGCTACACACTCCAGTATTCTTGCCTGGAGAACTCCATGGACAGAGGAGCCTGTCGAACTTGTAGTCCGTGAGGTCACAAAGAGTCTGACACCACTGAGCAGCTGAGCAACTCTCTCTCTCACACGCACAGAGATAAGTTGAAAACTGTGGGTCCTAAAAGAAAAGACTCACAGGAAGCTGATAAATACCTTTAAATACTTGAATAACTAGTAAGAAAAAGAGGAATTAGATCCATTCTCTCTAACTACAAAGAAACTAGGATCAATGATATCAGCTACTGTGAAGCAGATTTTTGGCTAATTATGCAGATCTCTCTAATGCCCAGGTTTTCAAGGGACTTCCTGAATTGTCTTGAGAAGAGCCAGTTGCAGGGCATTGGACATTCTTAAGAAGAAGTAGAGATGCTAGTGTTAGGATTCAAATGTCAGTGAAGGTAGGGGGTTAGATTATCATTATGGTTTAAAATTTTTGAGATGCGAGAATTCTATTCATTAGCAAACAGGCCAAGAGAGAAGCATCCCTAAATTCCCCAGAATTTGGAAGAGAAGGTCATCTGGAAGGTCATTTTTGTCATTCCCCTTGTTACAAGTACATCTGTGTCCAAACCAATGGAAATGGTTAAAAATATTCTGCTCCCTCCCTCCTCACCCCTCCCTACCTTTCTCTCTGACAGCCTCCAAGGGGACGCATCATAGAAACTTAGACTTATAAGCATTTAGGGGTGAATAGACAGCTATTGTCTAGTGTGATGCTCTCTTTGCAGAAGAGGGGATCAAGAAAGGTGGCAGGAGCCTCTCAAGGTCACGCTGCTAGTTCGTGACAAAGCAGAAACTAAAATCTAGACGCAAGATTTTTAAGTTCAATTTCCTTTTGCAACATACAGTGTTATCCTCACACTCCCTTTGGAAGGTTCTTCCTTGTGTCTAACTTAAACTCTTCACTGTGCTTTAATCCTCGTTTCCTGCCGTCTCCCTTAAGAGCAGTGAATGGTGGCCATTTTTCTTGGCAATGAAAGTCTTATGTCTTGGATAATGAAATGCTCTGTTAATCGTACGTTATAGTCTTCTCCCAGGGGATGGGGCGATGTCTGTTTCACACTTGTACTCATTCGAAGTTAGCAAGGATTCTAAAGAATAGAAGGCAAAACTGGTAGTTAGCTGCTGTTGGCAGTCATTTCTCAAATACTTGTTTGAGACCAAGACTGAGGTCTGGTCCTCACGGGCCTGGGGGGTTCATCTCTCTGGTGATTGCAGTCATCTATTTCATAACTGACTGAAGAGACTCTTCCTACTCCGCAAAGATGGACAAGCCAATGGGCTCCAGAATCTAAAATAATCTTGCCTAGGGCAATCCTTTTCCCAGCACTCTGTTCCTTAGGTTCCACCATCCACACTGACATTCAGTTCCTCTTGAGCCGGGCTTTCTAAAGTGGCAGGCACAACCTCTTTGTATGTGAAAACAACTTGGTAACCCTTAGAGCAGGACTTCCCTGTCCCTCAAATGGTAAAGAATCTGCCTGCAATGCAGGAGACCAGGGTTCGATCCCTGGGTCCAAAAGATCTCCTGGAGAAGGGAATGGCAATCCACTCCGGTAATCTTGCCTGGAGAATCCCAGGGACAGAGGAGCCTGGCGGGCTACAGTCTGCAGGGTCACAGAGTTGAACATGACTGAGTGACTAATACACACACACACACCCCGCTTAGAGCAGGGTTCCCAGCACACACACACACACACAGACACAGATACACACACACACCGCTCAGAGCAGGGTTCCCAACACACACACACCCACACCCTCCCACCCACCCCGCTTAGAGCAGGGTTCCCTTAGCTATAGCAAGAAAGCCCAGACGGCTGTAACTGGTATAACCACTGGGGGGCAGGAGAGACTAAAGAATGTAAAGAAGACCAGCCCTGAAAACAAACTCCTCTTTGTTCTTGTTTGAAGGTGGACTCATCAAATGATCTGCAAAATGCAGCAACATTTAAGAACAATAGGGAAGTGTTATGCATTCAGTGACCGGCTTGCTAGCTTTACCATCTTTAGCAAAGCAGAGGACTTCTGGGCTCAAGATTTACAGCCTGTGACCTTCGGCGAGTCGGTTATGGAGTCTCAGGTTTCTTCTCTGTGAAAATGGACCTGCTGTTGCCCATCACCCTGATTTATGGTGGGACCTAGAAATCCTGGGGAAACACCAGCCCCTGGGTCCCCTGCAGCTCTTCTCGTAGTTGGTTCTCCATGCTCAATGCCACTCTTTCTTCAGTGACAAATATCACTCCTCTGAGAAGCCTTCCAGCATCACTTACTCAGCTAAGCCTGGCTAGTGTCCCCTTCTCCGAGGGGAAGAAGGAGGGATCGAGGAGGGAGACCTCAACAAGGGCAAAGTTAACTTGGGGAGGTCTTAGGTTTAAATTTATCTGAATGATATATTTGCATCAAGTGAAGACCAAATAAAACCCCAGAAATCTGTATAAAAGAAGGCTTTGTAATTATAAGAGGTCCAGAAGTATTGAATCATCATACCTGGTGTTACCTGGTACCTGGTGTTACCATCTTGGGTCCTTGAAGAAAGCTGTCCTGAAGGTTCATTCATGACCATTTCAGCCAAATGATATTGCCATGTAACTGACTTGGTTGTCATTGGTTTTGAGTTTACTTGATAATTAAAATTTAAAGTTTATTTGATAGTTACATATAAATATTTGTACATATTTGATCAACATTTGTACATATTTAGGTCACAATTAAAATAATTATATTCAATTTTATTCAACACTATGAAACTGCAAACATTTTTTGAGTTCCAACAGGATTGATATTTCAGGAGTCCTGGATTAAAAGAAATTTAAGGGAGCTTTTCTTATATCAGAGGGCTTCCCTGGTGACTCAGATGGTAAAGAATCTGCCTGCAATGTGGGAGACCCAGGTTTGATCCCTGGGTCAGGAAAGATCCTCTGGAGAAGGAATTGGCAACCCACTCCAGTATTCTTGCCTGAAAAATTCCATGGACAGAGAAGCTTGGCGGGCTACAGTCCATGGAGTTGCAAAGAGTCGGACACGACTGAGCGACTAACACTTTCACTTTCACACTTCCTTACATCAGGGTTCAATCAGGGAAGGAGAATCACTATGAGATATATGGAATAAGGCTGTTCCTTGATCTGCACCATACAGAGGGTGGAATTCTGGGAAACTCACTTCCAACCTAGCTCAGCTGCTGAAATACAAAGACCTCACAATGATTCCTGTTCAGATATTCCTGAGATGAGCATTTAAGCAGAAACTACTCCAGAGCGTTTTCTTTGATGAATTATTACTGAGTGAATAAGTGATTTAAAGAGAAATGTTGAACTTTCGTCTCTAGTATCTTGCTGACCCCAATTTGGCAGTTTAGCATAGGATCTGACATGTAGTTGGTGCTCTATGAAAATCTGTTGAATAAATAATTGAATGGTGTGACAGGAATAGCCGGTCAGAAGGCTTGGGTTCGTTCTGGTTCTGCCTCTGCTTATTTAGCTGTGGGACTGAGGGCGAATCTCCACAGTTCTGTGTCCTCCACTTGATGGAAGGGGTCAGGTAACATTATCTCTAAGTAATGCTTTTGCTTAGAAAGTTTGCAGTTCTCTGAGTTTGTTGGGTGGCTTTCCAGACATGAGATGAGTTAGAGAATGAGTGATCATTAAGAAAAGCCGTCATGGAGACTTCCCTGGTGGCCCAGGGGTTAGGACTCCAGCTTCCACTGCAGGGGGCCTGGGTTCAATCTCTGGTGGGGGAACTAATATCCCATATGCCCTGTGGTGTGGCCAAAAAAATAAATAAATAAAAGAAGAGAAGCTGTCATGGGTGGGGCCCAGAGTTGAGTCCTAGAATCTAGCATTTTGCACGAGGGCCTTCTTGGAGGATAGTAAACAGGAAGAAGAAAGACAGATACAGAAAAGGGTGCTGCTGGGGAGCTCAGGACCAACTTTGCCTTCTTGAAAATGGTGTCTCAGGCTGCTCTGACTCAGTCAGAATCTGGCTTATCCACTGCATTGGTTTTTGTGCAGATATTTCCCCGGTGACTCAGTGGTAAAAGAATATGCCTGCCAATGCAGGAGATGCGTATTTGATCCCTGGGTGGGGAAGATCCCCTGGAGAAGGAAATGGCAACTGCTCCAGTATTCTTGCCTGGGGAAATCCCATGGACAGCGGAGCCTGGCAGGCTACAGTCCATGGGGTCACAAAGCTTCAGACACGATTTAGCGACTAAACAATGACAACAATTTTCCTCTCTAGCTCATAGCAAGTGGCAGTGTTATCTCAGATTCCTAGGCTCTCTGGGACGCAGGCCCTTGTGTTTGAAACCCATCTCTCTCTGCTTGGGCACTGATTTCTCAGAGTCACCCCAAGTCTGCCAGAGTTTCTCACACATACGATATTTGTACTGATCTTGGTCAAAGGCTCCAAACTTTTTAGGCCTTGATAGAGATGGGATGGGAAGTGCTAAATTGAATTTCTTGTGCCCTTTCTTAAAGCAGCTGTTCTGTTCTTTCTAAACGTGTAAAATGTCATTTGTAGTCTTTGAATATGAGATAAGAAAAATCTCTAGCTTAGAGCAAGGGAAAATGACAAAAACCATGGTAAACTAATTCCTTCTTTAGAATGTATGCATTTTCTCGTGCACAACACTCCCCCTTACCTTACTGGTTACATCCCAGGACCTTAGAGGTATGAGACCCAACTCAGGCTAAATTCTACTGTTAGTCTAGAACTTAGTCAATCATCAACTGCTTACTGATTATCTACTATGTGCTTAGTCACTCAGTCATGTCCGATTCTTTGCAACCCATGCACTGCCCACCAGGCTCCTTTGTCCATGGGGATTCTTCAGGCAAGAATACCTGAGTGGGTTGCCATGCCCTCCTCCAGGGGATCTTCCCAACCCAGGGATCCAACCTGGGTTTCCTGCATTGCAGGCGGATTCTTTACTGCCTGAGCCACCAGAGAAGCCCGATTATCTACTATGTTGTTTGGTTAAGTAGGTGCTGTGGGGAGTCCTGGTGTGTAATGAAATTTGTTTTACTTTTGTAGAACAAATAGTCTTCTCAGAAATAGAACAAATATAAGAACGATTAGGAAACTAAAGTACCAGACAGTTGGCTTATAATCATGGCAGGACTTTAGGAGAGAGCTTTACAAATCCATGTGATTTTCAGAAAAAATAATTTCTTGTAGATGTTGGGTAGCCCACTCCTGTGTTCTTGCCTGGAGAATCCCAGGGATGGCGGAGACTGGTGGGCTGCTGTCTATGGGATTGCACAGAGTCGGACAGAACTGAAGTGACTTAGCAGCAGCAGCAGCAGATGTTGGGTATGAAATTTTAACAGTTATAAGAAAAGAAGAAAAACACTCTAAGTTGGAGATGAGAGTGACCAGGAGGTGAGAAAAAGCATGAAGGGACTTCGTGGACATAAAGTAGAAGGAATGTTGGGAGGATATGCAGTAGGACTTCTGTATGTCTTTAAACTTATCTTTCCTTGATCTTTGTAGACTTTTCTAAGGCAATATGCCATACTGGGGTTTAGGAGCTCCTTGGCATCATCTCAATCCAGGGATGGGAGCCTCTGTCCTTGTAGAATATTTTTAAAGAATTATTGTGCGAGATAACCAGTTTAAAGTCTTGGGCTTACAGCCACATTCCTGGACCCTTTCTTATTTTTACAGTGTGACTCTCCCTTTTTGCCTCCTTCGCTTCTAGCATTTCAGCTTCTATTGGTTGCAGGTCTAGAAGAACTTTGCAGGTGGTAGGGCTAAAAAAAAAATATGCCTTCTCTTCCCCTAAAAATACCTCTTTAATTTATGCCTTTCCATCATCTTGTATACAAGATGTATACAAAAAATGAGACACATACATAAAGACAAACTGCCCTCAATATGCTGAGTGGGTCAGGGAGAGACGGGTATCTTGGTCATTATCCAAGGCTCTGAGGGGTTTAAGTTGCTTGATTCGTTAGCTCCAGGCCTGGTGAAATAGGTAGTATTTCATTTCAATCCTTAGTGGGATTCAGCCTGCCAATATCGAGGCTTTGAAGTGGTTTCACCTCCTGTGATGTAACCCGACTCCGTGTGCTTGAGTCTTGTTTCTCAGACTCACTCCTGTTCTCCCACATGAGTCACTGGTGGCTTGCCAGCCGGTGAACCTGATCTGACTGGTCCTCTGGTTTGCAGCATTTCTCCCTAAAGGTCTATATTTCCTAGATAATTTGAGAGATGAAGATTACTGTATGTTCTGCTTGTACTGTGCTTGTTGGAGGGGGCACGCGCTGGGGTGGGGCAAGTGCTGTGAATTTCAGCTCTTTGGATTTGATTCTGATTAAGAGCAACTCTACCTACCGTCATTTTTTTTTTTTGTCCATTCACCATGAAACATGGCTTGTTTGACCCCTTAGTTCCCATTAGAGCAGGGGTCCCCAATTTCTGGAATCTAATGCCTGATGATTTGAGGTGGAGCTGGCATAGTAATCATAGAAATAAAGTGCACAATAAATATAACATACTTGAATCATCCTGAAACCATCCTCCCCACTCCCATCCTTGGATAAAACGTCTTCTAAGATGCCAAAAACATTGGGGACTGTTGCATTACAGGTCGTTAGCTTTACCCATTTCCTGGCTGATTAGTGAACAAAATGAGTATAAACCAGAATTGTAGACTATCTGCATTCCAAGGTTCCCAGAAGTTATGAACCTCAACTCTTCTTTCCAAGCTTTTTCCGTGGCCAGATGTGAGATACAGTTTTTCTTGAGACTTTTCTGAAAGGTAGAAGCAGGCTTTCCATACCTCACTGTATCTTTGAATAAAATCACTTATAAAGAACCCACCTGCCAATGCAGAAGACGTAAGAGACATGAGTTCGATCCCTGGGTTAGGAAGATCCCCTGGAGAAGGGAATAGCAACCCACTCCAGTATTCTTGCCTGGAGAATTTTCCACGGGCAGAGGAGCCTGGTGGGCTACAGTCTGTGGGGTCTCAAAGAGTCGGACACGACTTGGCCTGCAATCTTCCGGGAGCCATGTGCCTGGAATGTGTTATGGCTTTGTGAACGCATGCTTTCACTGAATTTCACCGTGTTGTTACGCATTTTGCCTACACTGAGAAAATGACATAGAGGCAACTGTGTGAAGCATATTGTGTTTATTGTCAGGAAGTTTTGGAAAACATGAATCTGTGTCACACTGTATCTGCTGACCAGGAGAACAACAACAAAAAAGCATGAATAGAATCTCCCATGTCTCAGTATCAGGAAAAATGTGTTTCTCCCAAACTGTGGTTTCTTGGGAAAACCAATTTCTTAGTAGGTACAAATAAAATCTCCTTGTATTGGTCCCTGCTGACTTAAGATTTCTTGCAGTTTGTACACACGATTTTAATCTTAAAGTTGAGTGTGGCAGATCTTGGAATTTCTCCTCACGGTTCATTCTTTGCAGTCCAGCTTCAAAAAGTCTTCAGCTGCTTTATAATCACGGCCTCAATATACTGCATTTAACGTATGAATGCTCCTTTGTTTTGTAGCTTATAAAATAGTCTGGGGAGAGTAAATGGTATTTATTTGAACATGCTTTGCAATTCAGAGATTGTATTGTGTTTCTTCTTTTATCGGCCCAAATCTTTTCACGTATATCTCTTCACACTAGGTGGCAGACATGCCTCGTAGAGGAGTTTAATTTCCTTACCCAGGACTTTGATAGCTTCTAGGGGTGGGGGAGCAGGCCGGAGGTAAGGCAGATGTTTAGGGTGGACCTTGGAACGTCCTGCTCTGGTGAAGTGAGGGAATGTGTGGCTTGGGTCTCTGACTCGGGGCCTGTAGCCCCCCACAGTTGCTTTCTGCCTCTATGCTTGTCCCCAAGAGACAACGAGAGAGGGAGGGAGACAGAGACAGACAGACGGGGGTGAAATGGGTAGGGAAAAGAGAAAGATTCCTACTTTTTACCTTTTATGGGACTCCTGAGGTGGCTCAGTGGTGAAGAGCCTGCCTGCCAATGCAGGAGACCCAGGAGATGCAGGTTTGATCTCTAGGTGAAGAAGATCCCCTGGAGGAGGGCATGGCAACCCACTCCAGTGTTCTTGCTTGGAAAATCCCATGGACAGAGGAGTCTGGCAAGTTGTTATAGTCCACAGGGTTGTAAAGAGTCGGACAACGGAAGTGACTTCACACAGGCTTACCTATTATGGAAGTGACCAGAATCGAATTTAAACAAGAGAGATAGGAAGTTCCACACTGTCACGCACCCTCGTGGGTGGACCTCTGGGGAGCTGCAGAAGCTGGGGGTCTGCCATTGCCAGGGTTGCTCTGCTCTGTTGAGAGGTAGCACGTTAGCAGAGTTCCTGTGTGGAAGTTTGCTCACGTGTTTTCAGATCTTTCAGTTTAGTCGGTGTGGTGAGGAGCCCAGGAATTGGACTGTGTTTGTATATGTGTGTGTGTGACATGGCTTCCTTCTTAGATTTGGTTTTTGTCTTGGGCGAATCACTTAATCTTCCTAATATTAAGTTTGTTCATCTGTGAAAAGAGGATAATACTAGTGCTTATTTCATAGTGTGGTTTTGAGCATTAAAAGAGATGATACCCATAAAGAATTTGGCACAAGATAAGTAAATATGTTTGCTGTCATTGCTTTTTTTAAAGTCTTGGACAAGTCAAAGTCTGTGAACTTTAGTTCATAACTGATAGAACAATAGTTTTGAATAATATGATGTCCACAGATTTTTATAACCTCTAAAACTTGAAAATGTGTGCACTGTGTGTGCAGTCATTCTGAAATTTGTACTGTGTGTGCAAAGTTTTATATCATTCATAGGGTCTCGTATATAGCTGGGCACACCACAGTTAATGTTGTGTTTGTTAGATGCATGTCGTATTCCAAATGAATAGAGAGCATAAAGAGCTAGGCTTTAGCATGATTTATTTTACATATAAGAAGCTGGTGAAGGCATAAGTGATATATTCTGTTTTTTTCCTCTTGTTCATTCATTACTTTTAAATTAGGGAACATTTATGGACCAAATCCTTCCTCCCTTCCAGAAACTAAGCTAGAAGCCATTAGGATTAGAAAGCTAAGGTAGAACATGACTCCTGTCCTCAGAGCCCTGACTTCTGGGTGAGAAGACAAGCAGTGAAGTGATGCCACAAAATCCCCTCTGCATGGGATCCCACAGCAGCAGTGAGTGGACTTGCTACATTAGGACACTGCAAGCTATTGGCGTAGCTGGTGCATGGAGTACTTAGCGGAGGTTGCTGGGAGGTGAGGCTGCTTGAAAATATTTTCTAGCATTTTCCTTGTGCATTGGCTATCAGAGTTGCACGTTTGTTTAGATGTGCATAAAATTCTGCAGTTTTAATTGATGGAAGCATATGCTGGCTTTAACAATTTGTTCTAAAAACCTCTATAATAGAAATGGTAACAGGAACAATGGCATTTACTTTGCAGTTTATAAGAAGTGGGATTTTTGACACTGGAATTACCCTGGTGGTCCAGTGGCTCAGAGTCTGCACCCTCACTGCCAAGGGCCTAGGTTCGATCCCTGGTCAGGAAACTATGATCCTGCAAACCTACCAGTGCAGCCAAAGAAAAAAAAGTTGACACTATCTTACTTGGTTAATTATAATAGTTTTTTTTTTTCCAGTTAATGAGCTCCTATTATTGACCATGTTCTGTGTTTGACATCTAACATATGTTATCTCACTTATTCTTAATTAGACACTTAAAAAATTTTAGATTAGGAACTTTTCTATCAAGAGCCTACGTTTACCAATAAGGGGTACCGAGGTCGGGAGGACCCGATGAAGCTCTGGGAGAGCAGGGACCCCATCTATCCATCCATTTTCCATTATGTCCCAGCATCTTGCATGGCCTGGCACAGAGCAGGCATTTAACTGATATTTGCTGACTGAAAAAGCAACATGACTTGTCCAGGGTGGCACAA
The DNA here is from genome assembly GCF_033118175.1 of Dama dama. Lineage (NCBI taxonomy): Eukaryota > Metazoa > Chordata > Mammalia > Artiodactyla > Cervidae > Dama > Dama dama. The sequence goes on along the minus strand of NC_083694.1, from coordinate 21,198,877 downwards.
GTAGGAAGGAGTAGAGTCAAACTGAGAGGGAGTTGACTTTGACAATTCAGATTTGACATCATCGCGGCTACAGAAAGTTCATTTTCTTTAATAGAAGAGACTTATGCTCAGTACATGTCCTTTGGCCACAGAGCCTTGCTGGAAACGAACACAGGCTTGGTCGTTGACTGATTTTCATTTATCAAGGATGTCATCTCTTTGGTGAGCCAGTCTTTAGATGTATGTGAGATGGCAGAAGCGAAAGTGAAGGTCACTCAATCGTGTCCAACTCTTTGTGACTCCATGAACTGTAGCCCACAGGCTCACGGAGTTCTCCAGGCAAGAATACTGGAGTGGGTTACCATTCCCTTCTACAGGGGATCTTCCTGACCCAGGAATCAAACCTGGGTCTCCTGCATTGCAGGTGGATTCGTTACCATCTGAGTGACCAGGCTGACAGAGTTGGCAGAGTAGGGATGCTTTACCTCTCTCCCAATCAGGTGGATGTGATGAGAAAAGCAAACGGCAACCTCTCTTATTGCCGTATATCAGTGACCTTCACCCTTTGTTAGTTTTGAATTCTGGCTCAAAGAAATTTGTGGAGATTCTTTCATTTTTGCTGTATCATTGAGACATGAGCAAGCTCCAAAGGTAGAAATAAATGTTTTCTGTTTCTGAGAAATCGTTCTTCTCATTCTTAGTATGATCAAATAGTCTCTAGTCAAGACATTCTATTATTGTTTCAGTTTCCAGTCTTGGAGGCCATTTTGATTGAGGAGAGGTCATTCAAATTTTGGGAAAATGTTTATTTTTAAAGAACATTCTTTTTTTGAGATATTTGAGTTTATCCTCCTCAAAAATAATAACTTTCTGCTCCACCAAAACTAAAACAAAGACTTGGTTTTGCTTTGCTCTTTAAAACCTCTTTGAATAAGGTGAAAAGATTCATCCATTGAGGAATGTTGCTTTCAAAAAAAATAAAAATAATAATTTTCTATTTAATGAACTTGCCTAAATACTTTAGCAAATTGTTACTGATTGCTAGGTCTTGTGTTGGGTGCTGGGGTACAAAGATGGCAAGACACAACTCTTGCTTTCAGGAATGAGAGATGGAGAAGGACTGGTAGGCAGGTCAGTGCTGTACTTGCTATGTGAGCTGTCAGTGGGGAACACGCAAAAGCCTATGGGTCCCAAAGAGGCGGACACAGAGGCCACAGATAGCTTCCTAGCATTGGCAGCTAGAGGCTAGGAGAGTGCTATAAGCTGAAATCTCGTGTCTCCCAAATGTATATATTAAAATCCTCACTCCCAGCCTAACAGTATTATGAGGGGGAGACTTCCATTTGTTTTGTTTGTTTGTTTTATTGCTAAGTCATATCTGACTCTTGCTACTCTGTGGACTAGCCCTCCAGGCTCCTCTGTCCATGGGATTTTCCAGGCAAGAATACTGGAGTGGGTTGCCATCTCCTTCTTCAAGGGATCTTCCTGACCCAGGAATCGAACCTATGTCTCCTACATTACAGGTGGATTCTTTACCGCTGAGCCACCGAGGGAGCCCTGAACACTTTCATAGGTGAAGCCATATGGGATTAATGCCTTATAAAAGAGACCCAGGGGAGCAACCTCACCCCTTCCATCATGAGAATACAATGGAAAGTCAGCCATCTACAACTTGGAAGACGGCTCTCATTAGAACCTACCCATGGCATCCTGATCTTGGACTTTCCAGCCTCCAGAACTATAAGAAATACATTTCTGTTGTTTATAAGTCACCTAGTCTGCGGAACTTTGTGATCACAGCCTAAACTAAGACAGGGAAAGTGAAGAGAAAGTCAAGGACTTACAGGAGAGGCAAAATCACCTCCTGGATAGGAATGGGTGGAAAGTCTTAAATCCCACGGGGAGCAATCTGAAACCTCTACTGTAGAACTTTGATGTCCAACAGCTCCCCAGATTTAGCACCACATGTATTATTACAGTCTGTTTCATATTCCACAGCTGAAAGAAGCTGAGCCCTAACAGACCTAGATGGTTCTCAGGTGGAGAAGCTGGAGCCTCATCCTTCTTCCTCCTCCGATGGCCATTGATATATGCACCTCTCATGGTCATCCTTGGTCTGGATGCTGAGATGCTGACTTGCCTTTGGCCATTTATCCTGAGTCTGTGATATTATTCACTCTTCCTGCAGTCTCTTATTCCCCCCTTTTCTCCCCTTGTTTCTATTTAACCCATAACTGAGAGTATCCCTACTTATTCTAAGAAATGCGATAAAACAACTCATGCAGCCCTGGGTGAAAAGACTTCTGGGCAGAATGGTTTATCTCCATCTACTCTTAAGACTGAGGGATCCCTGGAGGACCAAGGACTCCACAACACATTCAGTCATCTGACCAGCTCTCTGCCCTTGCTTCCCAATCTTAGTTTAGTGGACCAGACAGAATCCATGATGTTTGTCAACATGTGAGACCAATGTTAAGTCTGAAAATGCCAGCATAACTGTTTGTCTTCCAATTAGAAGCTAAGGGCAGGTAGCAGCCATTCAGAAACTCTGAAATGGCAAAGTTAGGGAATTGGGTTTTGAAAATGAGTCACCCAAACAGTTTCTTTCCAAACATCTGCAGGTTGTTAGCCTGATTTATTTTGAATTAAAAAATCTTTTTGAGCTGGCTGACAGCTTATTTTAATTCCCAGCTGTTAAAATGTTTCAGCAATTGGAGTTAGGGGCTGTGCCATTGCTTTTGATGTGGTGGGAAGCAGCTCAGCACTCAGGTACACCTGGGGGAACTGCCCCTTCTCATCATGGCCCTTCCTAGTTTTATTTCTTTCTGTTTGAAAGCTTGGTGCTTTGAGCTCTTTGTTTATGATCAATTTGCTTGGGTCTTATAGGACTGGTGGCCAAAGGAGTTTAGCTCATATCCAGGATGTGGTGGCTTTTATCCAGCACATCGCGCTTTGTGGCTGCCTTAGATTCTTTCTGGGATGAGTTGGGGGAATAAACAAATACGCAAATAAGTTTATATTTAATTAATACTCCCTCCTCCTTTCCAAAAATATGCTGAAACGAATTTTCTACTCAAAGCTGTGGTTCTTAAAAATGTTTTCAAGATTTCTGTGCAGATGGTTGGCTTGGTGAGAACCTTTGACTTGTTCCTCATTTTTCCCTGGTTGTGCGTGAGCACCTCTCTTTGCTATGATTTTGGATAAGGGACTCAGAGACTCTATCTCCTCTCTTCCGATCCAGCCCAACACTCACAGAAACACAACCGCCACCATCTTCTACTACCAACTCCAGCAAGAAGCTGCTCCTTGTTACTTCTGACTCCCCTACTGTAATAGCCTATCACCTTTCAGGGCTAATTTTCCTCTTAAATTATGTCCTCTAGCTACCGTCAGCTCTTCAGCTCCCCACCCTCTGCCTTTTTGACAGACAAAGGCCACACATTTATTTCTTCTTGGACACATCCATGGTGCTGCCAGAACAGCCCGTGGTCCTGGTGTGTCAGCCTCAGACACAAGGTCCCCAGAAGCAGGAAGCCCTCTGTGGGCCCAAATCTTCTTCAGTTGATGCGGGTCTTCACAGAGCTTGTTGTCTAGACTGTTGGCCAGGACTCGGCTGTATTTTCTATCCCTCACGTCCTTCTGTCCATGAGAAACAATCTGGCATCTTGCATTGGCGTAGATTCTACATGGTGGTGATCACACATGCCCCCTCATTCTCTGTAACTCTCCCGCCCTCATGGAGAGCTTGATCTCTGCTTTCCTCGACACCGCCTGAGTATACTAGAGCTCCACGCCCTTCACTGGAGTGATGACAAAGGCAGTTTCCCACCGCCCATTGATGCTGGTCTTGAGGACTCACAAAATGTGCTGTAACTTCTCAGGGATTCCTAGAGACATGGTGGAGGCCCCGCTGGAGGACCTCTTTGGCTCCCCTTTATGCCTTAGCTTTTTCATGCTCATTGGGGTTCTGTCCCATCACTCTGTTGAGACTGGACTCTCCAAGGTCACACATGACTTTCTTAGTTGGTTCTCAGTCCTCTTGTGACTTGACTTCTTCACTTGTTCCTTGACCTCTGTGTATCTGCATTAAGAGCAATTTTGAAACGCAAAACTAGAATGATGAATTGGGACATTAAATATTAGGGTAGGGATTTAGGGTTTCATTCAGTAGGTGTTGGGGACTCAATCACGTTTGTCATCTGTGTTTAACAAAGCAGCGCATGAATTAATCCGAAGAGGAAAAATGAGTGGAAGATCGTCACTGTAGCCTAGGTGGAGGAAAGCACTGAAGGTCCACATGGGGAAAATGGTAAAGGGAATTGGATATAAAGCAAAGATGGAAGATACACTGAAGGAGTCTAATAGATAAGACATGGAGGTTGGTAACATACGTGGAGAAAAAGCAGCAAGAGAGCCATGCCCTTCTTTAATTTTGACCTTCATGTTTTTGCTCATATTCTTGCTTTTTTGTTATGTCCGTTCTTATTTATCCCTGTTTATTGAACTCCACACTTCTTATCAGGACTCTTCAAAATTTTATGAAATCTTCTTTGATCACCTCAGTTAGCATTATCTTTAATTTTTAAGGATCTTGTAATACTTAATATATCTTTAACTTTTATCTCATTATTTTACACAATCCCTTCAGTCTGATTTTAGGTATATGACATGTGATTATCTCTCCCTACCTGTTATCTATCTATCTATCTACCTGTTAACATCTATCTATCTATTAATACTTGGCTTCCCGGGTGGCACCTGTGGTAAAGAACTCGTCTGCCAATGCAGGATGTGTAAGAGATGCAAGTTCAGTCCCTGGGTCAGGAAGACCCTCTGGAGGAGGGCACTCCAGAATTCTTGCCTGGAGGATCTCATGGACAAGGGAGCCTGGTGGGCTACAGTCCATAGGGTCTCAAAGAGTGGGACATGACTGAAGTGACTTATCACGCATCTATTAATATCTGCCTATTTATGAATAAAAAGATATGGAAATAAGGAAAGTGGAAGGAGAATGTTGATAAGTATCAGGTTACATGGTCTCATGACCAAGGTGAAATTACAGACTCTATTTCATGAGTTTGATTTTTTTTCTCAATTACAGTTTTGCTCTTTTTATTTCAAAATATTTTAACTTGTGATAAGATTTTACAGTTAGATTCTTAGGAGCTTTAGTTAGAGTAGAATGACTAAGAGGAGCTTAGCCTTTGGTAAATATTAGTCACACTTTCCATGTCTCTCGATGAACTGGAAGAGGGTGCTGTTTCTTATTCCTGGAAATTTAAGAATTTTTCTTTTTTTTTTGTTTATAATGTTAAGTTAAACAATTCTCCTGAGAATCTGTCTGAAGAATTTATCCTCATGTGACTGAATGCAACTTAACCAGGTTTCTAGAATTTTGTTGGTCATACTCAACAAAACAAAATTGCTTTTTTTCCACTGAGTTGTCTTTCTCTAAATAACTTCCTGTTTTGACTCTTAAGAAAAATGTAATATTGAGTGTTTGAGTAATACGCTAAGGCAAATGAATCTTCTCTGCTTCTACCCTTCTATTTTAAATATGACTAAACTTTGAGAGTCATTTTAGAAGCCTGGGTAATGTTTCTAGTGAGATTCTCCCAGGTACAGTTGAGCTGAGAATGAGTTACATAGATGCTTTCCAAATGAATTGTGTTTACACATAAGCACATTAAGATGTCTAGCTTTCTGCTTTTCCTCTTTCTCCCCATTAATATATAATTTATTTGCCTGTTTTTAATGATGAGTAAACTGCTTTGCCTTTTCACTTTCTTTCACATATTACAAATATGGTTTCATACTCAGAATTTACAAGAAATGCAAATTTTTGTGAAAAATGCCCACTGCTGTACCGTCTTCAAAGAGTCTGTTCAGGAGCTCTGGGATGGAGCCCCATTTTCTGTTTTTCTCCTTTCTTTCTTTGTTTGGCTGCACGGGTTTTAGTTGTGGTACGCGGGCTCAGCGGTTGTGGTGTGCAGGCTTAGTTGCCCCAGGGAGTGGGCCAGTCTTCTAGACCAGGGATCGAACCCATGTCCCCTGCATTGGCAGGCAGATTCTTAACTGCTGGACCACCAGGGAAGTCCCAAAGCCCTGTTTTCAGTATCCACCATCATCACCCCCACCTTCCCTAGAGGATTTAGGTTTCTCTGGGGCTGTGCACCACCCTTTGAGGAATACTAGAGAAACTAGAAAGTGAATTTTGCCTTTCATTCCGTAATCTGTTCCCAGTTGCCTCGAGCCCCTAGGGTGTGTGTTAGTCACTTAGTCAAGTCTGACTCTTTTTGACCCCATGGGATGTTGTCCACCAGGCTCCTCTGTTGAGGGAATTTTCCAGGCAAGAGTACTGGAGTGGGTTGCCATTTCTTTCTCCAGGGGATCTTCCTGACCCGGGGATCAAACCCAGGTCTCCTGCATTGCAGGCAGACTCTTTACCATCTGAGCTACCAGGGAAGCCCAGGCCCTCCAGGGAGCAACCAGTTCTTTGGAAGAGTTATAGGGTATGCACCCTGCTACAGCTCAGTACATAAGAATGAAGAGGATCCTCTTAAGATGACCTCTCTTTATCACTTCTAACCTCTTATTTTTGGTTGTGGCCATTTTGTGTATCACAGGGAATCCTTAAATAACCTTTCTAAAAAAGTGCACTAAAAAGTAAATTAAAAGTAAAAGGCATTTTAAATGGTGTTCCCGGTATCAGATAAGGATTTGGACTTAATGGCCCTGAGATTCAATAATTCAATAAAATGTGCTTCTGTAATGTTATACTGGATGTTAAAATGACATATTAAGATACAGTAAAACTCCTTTCTCTGAGAGAATGTGCTACTAAAGTTGTGAATTCACTTCTCATCTCTTTCCAGCCTTTTCTTTTCCCCTTTTGTTGGAAATACTTGCCTTTATCATTTGATGTATTATTGTTTTGGTGTTTGGTGCATAAATATTACAAGCACTATGAGTAACTGGACTGTCTATTGACATTGTTTGCCAATTGTTATAAATAAAGAAACCAAGATATGTCAAAATGTCAGAACTGGTTAATGACAATGTCTCAGCTAGAATGAAGGGAAGTAGGTGTTATTTTTTTATCACACTGTCCCCAGTGTGTTAAACTCCTGTCATCATTTATTCTTTTTTTCAATTTTTATTCTTACTTGAGTCATATGAGGTACTTAAGTATAACGATTCCAATGTTACTGAGGAGAAAACAGAGGCTCAGAGATGAACCTGCCTTGATCACACTGACCTAAGTGGCAGAGGCAAAATGTGGACTGTGACTTGCCTGCCTCTGAACTCTCTGCTTTTTCTACTAAACTGTGCTGTTATGATCCCTCACTCAGTGACGTGGATGCCAACAGAATCAAAACAGGTTTTGTTCTGCTTCTGATGGGGAACTGACACTTTCCATAAGTTCCCAGCTGCTGCAGTATACCTCAGGGAGATCAGCCTGGCGCTCTGTGATGGCCAGGAGGGGCGGGATGGGGGCAGGGAGGGAGGCTCAAGGGGGAGGGGGTATATGCATACATGTAGCTGATTCACACAATTGTATAGCAGAAACTAACGCAAATCATAAAGCAATTATATTCCAATAAAAAACAACAACAACAAAAATAAAGTTCCTAGCTATTGATTGATGAGTGGCAGGGCGTAGCTTCTAAGGTGGCAGGTACAGAAAACTGGAGAGGTGGGAGAAATCAAGACAGATCAGAAAGAGATACTTGAAGGGTTTCAAACCCTCTACCAACCCCTGCCTCCTGGGATGGTTTGATTTTGCTGTTCTTTCCTTATCTCCTTCTTTTCAAGACTTAACTTACATTAACTCGAACCCTTCCTGCTGGTGGGTACCCCATTCATAAGGGAGCAGATACCAGATGGGAGAAACTGAAGAAACAGTTGTTCGGTGATTGTTCTCATGAGTTATAGACTCATGGTTGGAGGACTCTGATTTGAAAGCTTGGATTCAAACCCACTGACAAAATAGCATGATTTAAGTGGTGAGTTGGACTGGGGGTGGGAGTGGCCTAATTTGTGAACTAATTTGTTCTTTAAATTTACCTAATGGGTTGCAAGGAGGGGAAGTATCTGCTGGGGACACATGATGGATTCTCCTAGGAAACTGACATCACCAGCTTATTCTTTAGAAAGTGGTTTCAGAAAGGAGACAAGTGGCATGAATCTACTGACAAAGCGAACAGGCTCTGTGTCTGGGGCTGGGTCAGCAACCTGAGAGGCATTCCTGTCGTGATACAACTTAGACATTTGATCAGGGGGCAATCGCTTACGCTGAATGATTTTCAAAGCTGTTCCAGGGCATTTTTCAGGCATTTAAACTCTGGATCCTGTTTCCCACGGTGTGAAGGCCAAGAGATGAGATCCTAAGCTGTCTTCCCTGGCCCCCACGATGGGAATTCAGGGGGAAAAGGTCACCCATTCTTGTCTCACAAAAGAGAACTTATCCATCCATTGTCAGACAAAGGAGTTTCAGATCCTGCAAACAGGGGAATTGCTGAGACCTTATCAGCAACACCCAGCTCCACCCCAAGCTGGTGCTTCAGGGCAAGTGATGGTGGCCATGGGTCTTGTCCTACTTCGGGTGTAAAGGGGGGTTCATTCTGCTTTCTTTTGACATCTTTCTTTTCCATTCCATTCCAGTAAAAACATGCACTCCCAAACTACCACCTTGTTTACTGTGTCCTGGGGAGAACTTTTGGAGAGAGCATGAGAGAAACGAAGAAAAGGGCAAAATGGCTGTAGTGGTTTTCCAGATCTCTCCGATCCCTTTTCTCACTTGAGAATGTTTCACATCACAGGATTTTCCTTCTTCTCTTCCATACAGTGGTTCACGATCTTTATATCCTTTCAATCACAGATCAAAGATACAGAATAGGGGAAGAAGAGGAGAAAATAGTATTTTAAAATTTTGTTCCATTTATGTTCAGTTCAGTTCAGTCACTTAGCCGTTTCTGGCTCTTTGTGACCCCATGGACTGCAGCACATCAGGCTTCCCTGTCCATCACCAACTCCCAGAGTTTACTCAAACTCAAGTCCATCGAGTCGGTGATGCCATTCAACCATCCCATCCTCTGTCGTCCCCTTCTCCTCCTGCCTTCAGTCTTTCCCAGCATCAGGGTCTTTTCAAATGAGTCAGTTCTTCGCATCAAGTGGCCAAAGTATTGGAGTTTCAGCTTAAAACTCTTTGCAGTTCTCGCCCTGATTATAACAGCGGGGGCCATGAGGCCACTCTGCTGTGAATTCATTTCCAGTCCAGCTAACTAGGACAACACTCATATGAATTAACAGGTCTTGCTAGACATCAGCTTCCCCATCCTCGCCTTACTGAGCACAGGTCTGGGCTTCAGTGACTGCAGGCATGAGCATATCCACTCCCGCCCTTGACCCAACACACACACTGAACTTGGTGCACGTGAGAAACAAGCTGTTCCTCCAGCATTGGCTGTCAGAGCCAATCTAGCTGAGTTCCTCCATGGGGGGGCAGGGGACCTGAAGTCATTTCTCTGCCCCAGTGAAGGGATCTTCCTGCCTTCCTTTCCCACATCTATTCATTCTTCTCTCTGTGTACTGTGCTGGGATCCAGCCTCCTGGGGGAGGTTAAATACAGCTTCATTTGGGAACAGTTGTGCTTTGCTCATGAAATGGAAGTGCTGGAATCACAAGTCAAAGGTGTGATGATGCCAGCATTTCTTTTTTTTTTTTTGGAAGTTATTATTAGTTTTTTTTTTTTTTTTTTTTATTAGTTGGAGGCTAATTACTTCACAACATTTCAGTGGGTTTTGTCATACATTGATATGAATCAGCCATAGAGTTACATGTATTCCCCATCCCGATCCCCCCTCCCACCTCCCTCTCCACCCGATTCCTCTGGGTCTTCCCAGTGTACCAGGCCCGAGCACTTGTCTCATGCATCCCACCTGGGCTGGTGATCTGTTTCACCATAGATAGTATACATGCTGTTCTTTTGAAATATCCCGCCCTCACATTCTCCCACAGAGTTCAAAAGTCTGTTCTGTATTTCTGTGTCTCTTTTTCTGTTTTGCGTATAGGGTTATCGTTACCATCTTTCTAAATTCCATATATATGTGTTAGTATGCTGTAATGTTCTTTATCTTTCTGGCTTACTTCACTCTGTATAATGGGCTCCAGTTTCATCCATCTCATTAGAACTGATTCAAATGAATTCTTTTTAACAGCTGAGTAATATTCCATGGTGTATATGTACCACAGCTTCCTTATCCATTCATCTGCTGATGGATGCCAGCATTTCTTATGAGTTAGGAAAGGACACAGCCCAGGAGAGGAAGTTAGGTTAGAGTAAGATGAGCGAATAAAATTGTTTAAAGGCTGTAAAGATATTAAAAATTCTAATTGCTCTTAGTTTGGGGCTATGATGTCCTTTTCCCTGGGTAAACCCACAGGTAGTATCGGAGGAAATCACAACTGGGGAGCATTTGTGTAGGAGCTGAACTGTCAGTCAGCATTGCCATTTTACATTGAGTCTCCCAAGGCAAACCTTCCTCACCTCCCATACTTGTGAATTATCCTGATGCTTGAGGAGAAGAGGCTGCCTGGATTCAGGGTTTACTGTACTGATGGACAGCAGGTCTGGTGTTCACACCTGCAGGTGGAGCAGGGAAAGAAAATTGCCTCATGTCTCGCAGTTACTCAGTAATTAATTAATTAATATAATGAATAAATTCAGTGTTAGAAATAGATATGATAATGATAGAAATAGATAATGATTGAGTTAGCTATAACTAATAAATTAAATATATAATAAATAATATAGTGGATTCAAATGTTAGTCCCTCAGTCATGTCCAACTCTTTGGGACCTCATGGACCATTGCCTACCAGCCTCCTCTGTCCATAGAATTCCCAGGCAAGAATACTGGAGGAGGTTGCCATTTCCTTCTCCAGGGGATCTTCCTAACCCAGGGATCAAACCCAGGTCTCCTGCACCGTAGGCAATTCTTTACTGTCTAAGCCACCAGGGAAGCCCATATAATAAATATTTTAATTAATTAATGAGTGTGTGAAAGACATTTTTTGATAAATTTTGTTTGAGAGTTTATTACCCCAGAATCATTGAAAATGTGCTCATTTTTGAGGTTCATGGTTGTTCCCTCCTTCCCAAAGTTCTACTCAGGCATCAAGTGTGAGATGTAGCAGTTACTGTATACAACTTGAAGGAAGGACTGGTGAGCAGTGTTTTGGTTCCTACCTATTACTTCAATGTAAGCCAAATTCCTCTAATTTTTAATTTTTAAAAAATAGGAGATTTCTTATTTCCTGTGCTGTGGGAATAACCCAAACCAATGGAACCCTTGGGGGAAACAAAGTAACTACAACTCAAGAGAATCCACTAGCATGAGAGCCTTCAGATGGTGGTTTAGGTTTAACAAGTGAGTGGAAGCATCTTTAAGGCAGCATATTGTTTGGAACGAGCACCTGGTTTGGTCAGCCTGATGTAGAGTGAGATGCATCTTTAGCCCTTGGATGAGGTCCGTGACCCATGTCAACATCAGGGATGAAATCCTAAGTTGATGTGACTTTTGAGAGCTCTTATGTTATAGTAATTTCTGAATGTTTTAATAAAGTAGAAAAAAAAAAGATTACAAAGAAACAAAACTAGAGATTCTTTTTCTGAGTAATGAGACTCTTGAAAGAAAGGCTAGCTTATTTTCTAATTGTTTCTCTCTGCATCCCCCACTTCCTGCAGGGGAGGGGAGCTCTTCAATCTGGGTAGCAGATTGGCGTCTCTAATTTGACCCTAGTCTCCTCCTGTGTGTATGAGATCTTGAACAAACTACCAGAGAGTCTAGCTTGAAGGATGAGCCGCAGATATCAGCTTTGATTGCATAGTAACAAGAGCTAGCATATGACTCCCACCTCCTTGAATTTCCTTTTTCTCCTACTAGTGGACATGACAGCCCAGGATAAGGTGACTGGGAGATCATGGGGGCAAATATGACTCAAGGCAGAGGCTGTGTTGAGCCTGCCAGCTGGGACATGAGCCGTCTCTCGTAGAGTGGACAGGCGTTGGGACCACCACACAATTCTATGGACCAGTTTTGACTTCTCCAGATGCAAAGAGAGGAGCTGTAATTACCTTGTGTACATTTTGATAACATCCCTTGGGCCAGAGATAAGGGGAACTCACAAGAGATAAACTCTGCTTTAGCTCCAGTGTTGTCTCCTTTATCTGCAACATGGGGGTGTTGAGTGATGCCACAGGCAGCTGGAAGGGCTCATTTATTTGACCTAATTATTCCCACTGTAGACCTGACTCATCATAATGGGCTCTTCTTCAAAGGAAATGAGAGCCAGATTGTCTCCTTGGCAGCAATGGAAAACAAATGCTATCCACAGAATGGCTGTTAGATTGAAAAAAGGTGCAACTCACTTTTGGGGCCAGCCGATATTTCATGATGTTACCAAGAATAGAGGGCTGGAAAGAGAGCAGTGTCAACTTCTGACATTCTAGCTTTCTAAAAATGTTCTTAATAAAATTAACTTGCCCTAGGATGCCATGGACAAAAGTAACCACATACTCAGAATCAAGAGAAAGATGGAAACCTTGGTTGGAGTGTTTTTATTAATAATTGGCTCACTCCTTATGGCTATACTGGGAGACTTTTCACATGGGGACCTTATTATTTCTTAGTCCTCTTAGATGCTCTATTGAAGAATTGAAATTGTTTCTTTTTTAAGGGATGGGAAAATGGAGAAAGAGAATTGAAATGACTCTCTATTACCATTAGGCAAATCAAACACAGAATGGGAGCAGCTTGCTACATTCCCTCTCTGAAGCCTTGGAATGGACCACATTAGCTCAGTGATGCATTTCTGAATGTTGAAGCTTCATCTTAAATAATCACAATTTGTCCATATTGAAGTGCACATGTGCTGAAAAGAATCATTTCAATGTTCCCTGGTTCCACCTTCTTGTTTCATATTCTGGTTGAGAATGTCACAACTCTTAAGAATTTGGGAGAGATATGAGCTTGGCTGGTCCCTGTGGCATAGTCTGGCCCTCTGCCTTTTGTTTAGTAATTCCCGAAGCACTGGACTGTGAAGATGCCCTGTTGACAACACCGTTCAAAAGTCAGCCTGTTGTTGATGGAGTGGAACCTCCCAGAACACAGTGTTTGATCTCAGCCTGGTTCCTGCTTGGGAGGAGGAGAGGGACTCCCACAAGCTATTTGTAAAGAGGATCCTGTTGTTCCATCATGTCCTCTGACACCGTAGCCATCCGTGCATACAGTCGCAGTTGGCATTCTGACACGTGCATGATGTTTTCATCTCTTTCCTGGAGTTGAGGCCAAAGCCTGAGGTTCCTTTTGACACAACTCTGAAAAACACTCTGCTCTCCTGTGCTCTTCAATAACATACCAGCTCTGCGGTGTGGCCAGTGTTTACTTAATTGGTGGGATGACGCTTTAATATCAAAAGGAAAAACATTTCTTCTGCATTCCACATAGGTAAGATGTGGTTTGCTGTTCTACAGGGGTGAGATTTGGGGTGGGGAGTGGGTGGAAAAAAGAAAAACAATCCCGTGTTTTTTTCCTTAAGGCTAAAGTGATGGGTACGGGAGAGGATGGACAAGAAAGCGAATCAAGTGATGGGGAAAGATGAAAGATCAGCAGACATTGTTTGAAAGAGTCAGAGCCACGACTGAGCATATGCTGGCTTTGCAGTTAGTTCTAAAAATAGATGATTAGTAGTGAGAAGCAACTGGTTTCTGATGCTTATCAGAGGGTCATTTAATATCATTTCCAACTGTTGGGGTAAGATACAGTGTAGGCTATATATCTAAAAGAAAGTGATGACTAGCATCGTAGTGGATTAGATTTCACAGAGCTCTTTGCTGGCCAGACAAAGCTGTGAGCTAAGTAAGTGGAATTTGCCGGGGCATAAAAGGGGCTGGTACCTTTCAGATATTCTATATTTTAATTAGTGCCAATCTACTGGCAATGGAATGGTCGTTATGAAATCAGAGCCAATGAGTGCAGTGTGGGTGGACAGAGGGGACACTGCAGACCTGTTGGGTGAAGGGGTGGGTCCTATTGGGGGAATTAGTGCTCTGCCTTCTCCAGAGACCCCTGGGTGGGTGACTGTCAGAGCAGATTTCCCGAACATCTAATATTACCTGGAAAAGTGAAGAGGCTGAGAGTGCCCTGTTTTCTGGGTAAGAATGACCTTGCTGTAGGTCATGTGGCTAAATGGTAAATGTTTATACACTTCTACATCTTGGATTTATTTTGACTGTGGTCATTCATGAAGGATGTCTTAGTTTGTCAGTTTCCTCCAAACAGACTCTGCCAAGGACTTTTCCTAGGCTCTGCTTACTTATTACAGGAATCAAGAGTCCCAGCAGGATAGAGGCATGTGGATGGCTGATAACAGTGCTGGAGGTGAGAGTATGCTAACCAGAGACCTCAAGACATAACAAATGTACCAGTTTGACTTCTTTTCTGGATGCACAGTGTGCCTTCACTTCAAAAACAAAAAAAAAAGGGTGGGGTCTTCCCTGGTGGTTCAGTGGTTAAGACTCCATGCTGCCAATGCTGCTAAGTTCGATCCCTGGTCAGGGAAGTAAGATCCCACATGACCAAAAGATTGTTTTTTAAAAAATGAAGGGCAATATGAGAGTTTCTTGAAATGCTCACTAGTCCTTGAAATAGACAGCAGGGATTTTCAGTGATCTGTGTAGACTGGATATGCTTCAAATGGAAGGTTGATGACTGAATTTTAGTCCCTAGGGCTAGCATTCTATTTTATAGATTCTTCTATGCAGCTCTCAAGTTCAAGTTGAGCTCTGAGCAGCTGTTAGGCCTTTGATGCTCATCTCCCCAGAGCCCAATCTTTCAGTCGACTGCTGATTGCAGAGCTGTGTACCGTCCACTCTGGGAGTGATACAGGAGGTCATAGCTCTGGTCTCCTCCTTTGGCACAAATGCGAATCCCTAGTTGCTGAGGGTGAGCACGTGTAGGGTGACAGATTGATTTGTTCCTTTTTAACATATTTTTTTTCATTTCAGATGGTGTGAAACAATTATGTGCAATTATTAGTACATTCTATAAACACTTAGGGGCATCTGTGTCAGGCTGAGATTCAGAGTTAGATAAGACACAGACCAACCATGAAGGAATTTATATTTAGTTTTCATTTCTCTCGGCTCAGTAAAGTTGGCATGTAAAGTACAGCAGAATTCTTATTTACGTTCTGATCTCTGTCATCTAGTGTAGAGCCTGGTCCAAAGTGGGTATTCAACACATGTTGAAATGACGTGCCAAGAGAAACTTGCATTGACATTTTCTTTCCTTTTCTCTCACCTTACATATATCAACTGACTGACTGCCTCCCCGAGCTTTCCCTGTAGCAAGCTTATTTCCCATTGACTTCTTACAAGCTGTGAAGAGAAACAAACTTTCCCACTTCATGGTGATGGTTACTTCCCAAAAGTATGTGTTATGACCCACAGAGACAGGTATTTTTTTAAAAAAGTATTTATTTTTAATCGAAGGATTATTGCTTTACAATATTGCATTTGATTTCTGCCATACATCAACATGAATCAGGCATAGGTGCACATATGTGCCCTCACCCTTGAACCTCCGGCCCACCTCTCAGCCCTTCCCACCGCTCTGTCATTACAGAGCCCTGATTTGAGTCCCCTGAGTCATACACCAAATTCCCATTGGCTCTCTATTTTACATATCATAATGTGGATGCTTCCATGCTCTTCTCTCCATTCATCCCACCCTGGCCTTCCTCTCCCACTCCTGCGTCCGTAAGTCTGTCCTCTATGTCTGCATCTCCATTGCTGCCCAAGGTAGGCATTTTTATGTCCTTTCGTTCACTGCTGTATTCCAGTTCCAAAGATGTTGTCTGGGATGTAGTAATTATATGTTGAATTACTTGTAACTATTTGAAAGAATACATGAAAATTGAGATCAAAAGAACCAAAGATCTTACCTATCAGACAGGTTAAGTTAAGCTGTGCTGCAGTAACAGACAAATCTGGAAATCTCAGCAGCTGAACATGTATAGGTTTATTTCTCTTTTCCACAAAGTTGGCTGTGGGTCTTGCAGCTTTCCAGATCAGTTCCTTTCCCAATGGAACACGACAATCCAGTCTGGCTGCATCCCGTAGCTATCTGATGGTTGTGGTTCTAGGGGAAGAGAGGGTGGAAGGG
Organism: Dama dama; assembly: GCF_033118175.1. Classification (NCBI taxonomy): domain Eukaryota; kingdom Metazoa; phylum Chordata; class Mammalia; order Artiodactyla; family Cervidae; genus Dama; species Dama dama. The sequence goes on along the minus strand of NC_083694.1, from coordinate 21,182,670 downwards.
TTGTACATTGACTTGTTTTTGCCTGGAAATGATGCATATCACCTCTGTTCAGTCTTTTGAGTCCATGTCTGGGAAATGTGGGTGAGCCCTTGAGTATTTGGTGAGTATGCCACTGTAGATATGTCATGTCAGTGCTTGCTAAATGATGCTGAGGAAAGCAACTGTTGGCATCCCTCCCTCACTTTTACCTCTTCAGTGCCTGCTGGTCAATTTCCAAATGCCAACATCAGCATTTCTTGGTCTGAAGTGTATCTTGGGATGCTGAAGTTTTGCACTAGCCTCCGGCTTTGCTTAGCATAGGAGACTGTCAGTGCTAGGAAACTACCTTAGGTCAAGCTGAGCTTCAAAGTTGAATAAGACATATAGCAACCATCAGGGGGTTTGTACTGTTTGTACTGTTTAAAATTCTGTCTCCTCCTCCAGACTAAGCTTGTCCAAGTCAGCATCCACTCAATCAGTAACTTATGGGAGTTGGTATGTAAATACCTTGAATCCTTTCCTACTCAGGTGACATAACCCTGAGATGCATTTTCTACACTAACTCTTAGAGGCATCAGCAGGATTAAGCTCAAGTGATGTCTTGTTTGATAACAAACTTATTATTGGCTGTCTTTTCTTCCTTTCTCCATCTTACTTCCCCACACCCTTGGCAGTTTTGCTTGGGATTCCCTCTCCAACAAATTGTTTGCACTTGAATTCATGTCTTAAGATCTTCAAAAAAGGGAGCTCCAAACTAAAATAGAAAGTTACTGGAATAGTTCTCATGCTATGTGTGTATGCGGTGGTGGGGAGGGGTAGAGAGGGAGGGGAGAGCATCCTACAGATTTGGGAGAGAGCATCATAGAGACCTCTTCTACGATCTCCATTTGTGGAGCTGTGTAAGTCATAAAAAGGAAAAGAACACAAGTGAGGGGAGAGGAGAGTCCTGGAGATGCCAGAAAGGCTTTCTCCTTCACCATGTTGTTAAAGACCTAAAGCCTGGATCTTATTATGAAAATATTGTCTCCCTGAAGTCCCAGAGGCTTTCTATGGTGGTCCACTCCTGGGTAGTCAATGTGAAATCTGGAATGATTAGAGCATCACGTTTCTAAGCACCTTGGTGAAATTCCAGAAGTGTATTTGGACAGGTAGACAGGCAGTCATGGCCCCTCATTGCTGGAACACAGAGTCCAGTCCCAGTAAAGTCCTGAAGTGGTAACACTGGTCTCTGAGGGATCTTCACCTCTCCTTTTAATGTCTTCTCCTCCTTTTTGGTGATCTTCTATGCCCCAGGGTCAAATTATGCTAAACTGACCTTATAACTTATCATCAGATCATTTCCTATATACTAATGAGAAAACTAAGAATTCACATAAGCACACCAAAGTCACTCAGCTGGTGCTGCCAGGGTTTGAAATGGTGGTTTCTTACTGCACCACCCCTGTCTCTGCTGATTCTGGCAGGGACTTCATGGCAGAGAGGAAGGGGCTGGAGCTTTGACATGGGAGTCAGAGCATAGGGGACAGTCTCAAGTTTGGTGCTTATGTGTCAAGGAACATCGAGAAGTCTTTTGGCTTCTATGGGGCCAGTACCAGTATCTCTATAGGAGAAGTTTAGGACTGGATAAAAATAATAATAATAACAGTAACAGCCACACTTTGCTGTATACTGAGTGACTCTGCTAAGTGGCTTAAGACTGTTAAGAACATGGACTCTGGAGCCAGAAGCCCTCAGTTCAAATCTCAACTCCATCACTTACTAGCATGAGTCACTCATAAATTTTCTTAACAGCCTGGTTACAGAATGATTGTCCTACAGTAAACTGTGTATATTTAATATATAATTTTAAGGTTTTTTTAAGGTTTAACAATGAATAACTTTTGAGGTTTAATGGTGATTTTATTCTTTAAAATGTTGTTATATATAGTCTTTTCAGGTTCTTTCCCATTGTAGGTTATTACAAGATATTGAATATTGTTCCCTTTGCTATGCAGTAGGTCCTTGTTTTTTAATCTATTTTATATAAGTGAAAGTGAAAGTCACTCAGTCATGTCTGATTCTTTGTCACCTCATGGACCTGTACCAGCCCACCAGGCTCCTCTGTCCATGGAATCCTCCAGGCAAGAATACTGGAGTAGGCAGCCATTTCTTTCTCCAGGGAATCTTCCCAACCCAGGGATCGAACTCAGGTCTCCCCCCACTGCAGGCAGATTCTTTACCTTCTCAGCCACAAGGGAAACCAAAAAGCAGGAATGAGTAAGAGGTCCCAGAGAGGGCTGAACTCACAACCCCTAGTTTACAAGACCAACACTCTAATCACCGAGCTATGAAGCCTGCTTGCTCCATAGCAGTGTATAATTTTTAAGTTTTGATGTGTGTATATACCCATGAAGGCAAGAAACTATCATTACAATTGAGATAGTATACCTGTATACTCCCCATCCCCCAACTTCTGCCTTTCCTAGTCACCTCCTTACCACTCCTCCCTGGACCCTGTCCTCTGCCCCACTCCACAAGCAACCACTGATGTTTCTGTCACTGTAGACTAGTTTGCATTTTCTAGAGATTTATTCAGATGAAAGAAGGTACTCTTTTTGGTTTGACTTCTTTCTCTCTGCATAATTCTTCTGAGGTTCATTCTGTGTTGTATCAGTGTTGCATGAGTGTTCAGCTGTGTTCAATTCTTTGCAATTCCATGGACTGTTAGCCCACCAGGCTCCTCTGTCCATGGGATTCTCCAGGCAAGAATATTGGAGCGGGTTGCCATTTCCTTCTCTAGAGGATCTTCCCGACCCAGGAATCTAACCCAAGTTTCTTATATCTCCTACATTGGCAGGCAGATTCTTTACCACTGAGCCTCCTGGGAAGCCCATGTGTTGTATCAATAGTTCATCTCTTTTTATTCCTTGTTATTGGTGAGTAGTCCCTTGTTGTATGGCTGTATCTTGGCTTGCTTATCTAGTCACTTGTTGATAGATATTTAAGTTGTTTCTGACTTCTTGGCTCTTGCAAATAAAGCTGGTATGAAAGTACAGGTATAATTCTTTGCATGGGTATATGTCTTCTTTTCTCTTGGGTAAATAGCCAGGAATAGAATGGTTGGATATTATGGTAGGTGTATGTTTAACATTTTAAGAAACTGCCAAATTATTTTCTGAACTATTTTTACATTCTAAATTCTAATGAGCAGTGTATGAGAGTTCTAACTCCTCCACATCTTCTTCAACACTTGGTATGGTCAATATTTTTAATTGTAGACATTCTAGTAGGTGTGTGATAATATCTAATTGTGTTTTTAATTAGTTTTTTGCTCATGGCTAATGAGGATGAGCATCTTTTCATGTGCGTATTTGCATCATATATCTTCTTATATAAAGTGCCTATTAAAAACTTTTGTTTATTAAAAATTTTGTTTTTGAGAGTTTTGTTTTTATGTCCCCAATAACTAGCTCCTTATCAGATATATGATTGTATATATTTTCTCCATTTCTGTGTTTTATCTTTTAATTCTTTATCAGTGTGTTTCATAGAGAAAAAAGTTTAAAGTTTTGATGAAATTGGATTTATCAATTTACTTTCAGGTATAATCCAATGTCAGGTTTTCTCTCATGTTTTCTTATAGAAGTGGTAGACTTTTAGGTTTATCCTTCAGTGTATGATTCATTTTGAATCAATTTTTGTATGTGGTATGGATCAAAGTTCAATTCTTTAACATATAAACTGTCAACTGTTTCAGAACCATTTGCTGAAAAGACTATTTTTTCTTCATTAAAAAGTGCTTTTGCACTTTTGTCAAAAAGCAATTGTCCACATATTGATGGGTTTGTTTCTGGACTATTTTGTTGGTTTTTAAAATTTATATTTATATCAATATCACATTGTTTTATAGGTTTACAATAAGTCTGGAACTAAGATAGTATTAGTCCTCCCACTTTACTCTTTTTTGAAGTCATTTTAGCTTTTCTAGACCCTTAGTATTGCTGTATGCATTTTAAAATCAGCCTGACAGTTTGCAAAAAAGCCTGCCTTTTTTGTAGGCTTTACCTGCAAAAATGTTGTTGATTCAATACATCAGTTTCAGGAGAATAGACATCTTAGCAATAGTGAGTCTTCTGACCCACGATCATGCAAACCGGGCCACAGTGAATAATTATGCTGGGACAGCCAGTATCACTAAGGCTGTTCTGGGCAGCCTGGGAAGTTTTGGTCACCCTATTCCGTGCCCTCTTATCACCCCGTCTAATGACATCTCACTGGTGGCATGGTTCCCAGAACTCTCGTCTACTCCTGTCAACTTCAAAATTTATTATGCTTCCAGTAGTATTAAGTACATTGCTGGCACAACTATATCAATAAATAAAACCCTAAAATCTCAGTATCCCATTGACCATTTTTCCTGCATGACAGGAGTGACAATGGGCTAGCCTGATAAATCAATCTCTAGTAAGAATTACGTAGCAAATATATTATTCTATTAACTTACTCATTCTCATCACTTATGATTGTATCCAGCTCACATGTTCTTTAAATTTGAGGACTAATTTTAAAGACAGGTTAGAAGGAAAGAGTTTCATTTCTTAAATAAAAACTTTTATTTTATATTAGGGTCTAGCCAGTTGAGAAACAATACAGTGTAGTTTCAGGTGGACAGCCATGGGACTCAGCCACACATATATATGTATCCACGTTCCCTCAAATTCCTCTCCCATCCGGGCTGCCATACAACATTGAGCACAGTTCCCTGTGCTATACAATATGTCCTTGTTGGCTATCCATTTAAAATACAGCAGTATGTAGTATGTCCATCTCCAAATTCCCTAACTCTTTCTTCCCCAGTCCTTCCCCCTGGCAACCATAAGCTCATTCTCAAAGTCTGGGAGTCTGTATCTGTTTTGTAAGTAAGTTCATTTGTGTCATTTCTTTTTAGAGTCCACATATAAGGGATGTCATACAATATTTCTCCTTCTCTTGAAGGAGGAGAAAGTGTTTTAAAGGAAGGAAAGTGTTTTAAATAGCTTTTAAGTGCCCATACCTCTGAAGTAAGTTAAATAACAGATGTAAAATGCCCAGTACTATTTCTGGTGCATTCAAAGCTCTCTGTAAATCCATCTCCCTTGGAGCATATCAGAGCCCAGGAGAGTCCCTGCATCCGGTCAGGAAGGGCTCTCCTTAGGAGGAAGGGAGGACGTGAACCCCGGTTCTCCTATATTCTTCTGGGTGGATCAAAAGCAAAGCTCATCTGAAGCCGGCAAAAGAAAAATATATCACAGCAAAAAATCTGGATGAGCTCTTCTTGTCTGTGCCAGCGATCTTGCAAGACACTTGAGGACATGACCTTTATGGTTCTCTGCTGTCATACACTCAAGGGTCAGGGCTTGGGTGGAGTAAGGAAGAAGATGGTCACTTTGAAGCCCGAAGCTATTATTGTGAGCAGGAAGCGAAGTATCAAGGATGTTATTCCAGAATTTTCTTTCTTCTTAATTCTGTTTCATTGTGGCTTGCTATGCTTCTTCTCTGGAAGGCTCTGAGTCCATTCAGGTGGTCAAGATGATTAGCTCAGCTGGTTAGGCTGCGGGGCTAAGGAAATCAAGGTCATCGGTTCAGTCTCCATATGAGCCAATTAGCTCTGCACATGAAGAAATCTGTCCAAGTCCTCAGATTGCCTCACTGACTCTCACCAGCTGGCTTGAAAATCAGCGCTGTGCACGAACAACAGGCCTATCCCCGGTACTGGATAATTCTCCTTAGAGGAGGCTCTCCAGACGTTAGAAACCTCTCATTAGATTCTGGAACTGTTCATTAATCTGGCAGCACTTCACTTCAATGCCTGGTGTTTATCTTGAAGTAATTTATGAGTGGCTGAGGATTTTGCATTGTTGTAAAAATTGATTGTTGATAGTGTACCAGCCTACTTGATAAATGATTCCTTGCTTCAGTATGCTGGAATGCAGCATCAACTGGATAAGACTTGAGGAGGGAGGCCACAGCCAGCAAGTTGGGGCTTCAGAGGTTGAGTTATTCATTTAATAACTTTCATGATGTGCCTTCCATGGGCCATGATACTGGGGGTATAAGTACCCAGTATTTCCACAAAGTTTTTGTTTTCAAATTTTATTGAAGAATAGTTGATCTGCAATGTTGTGTTAATTTCTGATGTACAGAAAAGTGATTCAGTTATACATATACATATTCTTTATCACATTCTTTTCCACTATGGTTTATGACTGTATGTTGATTATAGTTCCCTATATTTCCACAATGTTTTACTGACTCTTCCTTGGTAGACATTGTACTGGACCCTAAGGGCACAGCAGAAAATGCTCTCAAGGTGATCTGAGTTTAGGGCAAGGGATCTTAAACCTTTGTGCCATGGATGCCTTTGGCAGTCTTAGAAAGCCCATGGAAACCTCAGAAGAAAAATTTTAGAGGCATGAGATAAAGTACATGAGATTACAAAGGAGACCAGTTATAATACAATACAGTGGTCAAAGTATTAAATATATTGGTGTTAAGTATTGAACATGTAACTGATGCCGAAAGCTCAGCTTCCCTGTACACCAGTGCCAAATTGATCTCAGAGACAGAGTTTTTGGTGAAGTAGAAAAGAATTATTTTATTGCTTTGCCAGGCAAAGAGGGACACACTGGAATCCTGTCCTCAAAAACTATGTGCCCAGGAGCTCCCCTAGGATCCTGCTTGGTTTCATAACCATGGTCCATGCTGCTCACAGATCCTTCTCAGGAACACTGCCCCCACCTCTGCTCCTGCTGCGGAAGGGTCCTAGCCTGCCATGCTTGGAACTGTGTGTCTTTATTCTCCTGGGCCTAGTGGGATAAAGACAAGGAGGCATCAACCTGAAGGCTGCTGTTCCATCTTGAGCAACTAAGATGCTCTGACCAAAAGAGCTGCCTCAGTAGGCATGTCGCCCTTAGGAATGTGTAATTGGGAAGCAAGACACATCTTGGATATGGCAGGGAACTAAAGATCAAAAGATGCAAAGAGTGGACTCTGATGCACAGCTGTGGTCTTGAAACTGTTGCAACTCAGACTGGGGCTTGAACCCATGTACTGAGACTCAAACCCAACCTAAATGCTGATTGGGACTTGAACCTGGCCAAAGCTTATGGTCTTTTAACTGAGATCATGAGACGACACAGTTCGTTTCAGGACTTAATGAAGCTCAGGTTCTTGATGTCTTACCACAGAAAGAATTCAGTGAGAGACAAAGTGATAGGTAAGAAGTGGATCTATTTAGAGAGAAACACACTCCACAGACAGAGTGTGGGCCATTTCAAAAGGTGAGAGTAGTCTCAAAACATAGTGTGGTTAGCGTTTATGGATTGGGTAATTTTGTAGGCTAATGAGTAGGAGGATTATTACAACCATTTTGGGGAAGTGGGTGAGCTTTCCAGGAACTGGGCCATCACTCAATTTTAGGTCTTTGATGGTCAGCCTTGGATCTGCTAAAGCCCCTGAGGGTCTGTCATTTAGCTTATAAATATGTTACAATGAGAGTATCAGTTCAGTTCAGTTCAGTCGCTCAGTCACGTCTGACTCTTTGTGATTCCATGGACTGCAGCATGCCAGGCTTCCCTGTCCATCACCAACTCCCGGAGCTTGCTCAAACTCATGCTCATTGAGTCGGTGATACCATCCAGCCATCTTATCCTCTGTCGTCCCCTTCTCCTCCTGCCTTTCATCTTTCCCATCACCAGGTTCTTTCCCAGTGAGTCAGTTCTTTGCATCAGGTGGCCAAAGGATTGGAGTTTCAGCTTCAGCATCAATCCTCCAAATGAATATTCAGGACTAATTTCCTTTAGAATTGACTGGTTGGATCTCCTTGCAGTCCAAGGGACTCTCAAGAGTCTTCTTCAACACCTCCATTCAAAAGCATGAATTCTTCATTGCTCAGCTTTCTTTATAGTCCAACTCTCACATCCATACATGACTACTGGAAAAACCATAGGATTGACTAGACGGACCTTTGTCAGCAAAGTAATGTCTGTGCTTTTTAATATGCTGTCTAGGTTGGTCATAGCTTTTCTTCCAAGGAGCAAGTGTATACTGAGGCTCAAGGTCTAGTGGAAGCCAACTTTTCCAGCATCTTGGACTCATTTGGTTCTAATTGGTTTGTTGTGGCCTCAAGCTATGTCATTCTTTCAAAGGTTGTGCCCTGCCCCTTCCCTCCTGTTTCAGTCTTGTAATGTCAAGAGCCAGGTGATGTTATGAGGAAGCTGAATCAGTGAATAAGCAGAGAGAGCAAGAGAGAGTTAATAAGTCACGTGTAGTGGGAAGAGAGATGAGTAAACACGCAGAGAAGCAGAAAAAGCAGAGTGGCTGAACGGGGTTAAGGATAGAGCCTTAGGAAACAAATCTAGAAACTTTCTGCTGAGATCCCTAGAATTGCTTTGGATTTAGAACAGTTCTTCTCTTTCTGTCTCCACTTCAGTTTTTCCCATAGGGCCTGGTTGTTCATCTTTTCCTGAATTGTACTGAAGCCTAGCTTCTTGGCTGACATTCCCTTCTTCTTTATTACTGTGCACATTCTGACATGAACCTTCATTTCCTGAGGCAACTAGAGTGGATAGCTGTTCCTGGGGATTAAGAAGGTCAAATGCACACGTGACAGGAGGTGGGGGTGATGCCCCAGAAGACGAGGACAGTGGGACACTGACCACCTCAAGCACTAGGTGTGGGTAGATAGTGCCTCCCAGCATCTGATTCAAAACTGATTTTTGGACTTGCCAAAAATTATTCAGTTAGCTGCAAATTTTGGCAGAAAATTTCATGGTTCATTAAAATATTGCATCTTTTTCATGTTGGTGATATTTTAATTCCATTACATGATGTGCTATTTATACTGAAAGCTTTGTTTTGTGTGTTGGGAGAGGGTTTGGTAAAGAGGAAACGTTAATAAAAAAAGAAAAATTAAGGTCACTAAACATGATATTTAATAATGAAGTCTCATTTACATCTACTTTGCTTGGTAATTGGTAGTAACGTGATAAAGTAAAAAATGATCTTAAAATCTGAAGTTGTACATGAATCACTTTGTAGAAAAGAAAGGGTAGCCCGTGTTAGATATGAAGGAAGAGGGTTTGGGGACCAAATAGGGATTCACTCATTTAGCTATGTAATGCCTGTCTGCGTCAGACAAAAGCTAGACAGATGGTCCTGGAGGAGCTTGCTTCCACAGGAGAAAGATAAACAGTACATAAAAGTTAGCAAATAATTAGATAATAATACACTGTGAAATGTGCTATGAAGGTTGCTAAAGAAGACTTGATAGAAGAAGAAGTGAGCAACAGGTAGGTGGGGGCTACTTTAGATAAATGTATCAGGAAAACCCACCTCTGTAAGGAGGTGACCTTTGAGCTGAGACTTGAAACTTGAGATGAGTCAGCCCTGGAGCCACGAGGAAGTGCATTCCAGCCAGAAGGAAACAGAGGAGCACCTTAGAGAGGCATTTGTGACGGGAGTTTAGGGAGGCAGCGAAGGAGAGAGAGAATAGTATGAGTGAGGCTGGAGGTAAGCAAGGACTGTTTGCTTAACCACAATTCATCAAATGCCTTCAATGGACCAGGCTCTGTGCTCTTTCCTCAGGAATATAACAGTGAACAAAACAGACAAAACCTCTCTGCTGCCAGGGAGTTTACACTCCAGAGCGGACCAGGTTATTAGATGCTCTGTTCGTCATATTAAAGGATTTGGATTTTAGTCTAAAGACAATGCAGAGGCTTTGACTCAAAGACTCACAGATGGGGTGTGACACATTTAGATATGCATTTTAGAAATCATAGCTGAGAGCAATGTGGAGAAGGGTTAGGAGTGGGAGTCTGGAAACAAGGAGACTATGAAGAGATTACATATAGAGGTGCCAGAAAAGAAGATGCTATTCTGAATTGAGGGAGTGCTAAAGTAAAAGTTGCTCAGCCGTGTCTGACTCCTTTTAATCCCATGGACCGTAGCCCGTTCAGCTCCTCTGTCCATGGGATTCTCCAGGCAAAAATATTGGAGTGGGAAGCCATTCCCTTCTGCAGGGCATCTTCCCAACCGAGGGATCAAACCCAGGTCTCCTGTATTGCAGGCAGATTCTTTACCATCTGAGCCACCAGGGAAGCCCAGTAGGTTGGAAATAAATGGAGAGATTCCAGATGTATTAAGAAGGTACAATGATCAGGCCATGAACAGGTGAAAGATCTAGAGGGATGCAGATGTATATGGTCAGGTTTCTGACTTCAAGAACTGAGTAGATCTCCAGTGTTTATCCATAGGATTGCAAATTGAGTAGAACTCCAATGTTCATCCATAGGGTTGGAAACTCCAGTGTTCATCCACAAGGTCACAAAGAGCTGGACATGACTGAGCAACTGAGCATGCACTCAGACCGATGTTCATAACAGCACTATTTACAATAGTGAAGACATGGAAGCAACCTAAGTGTCCACGTAAAGATGAATAGATAAAGAAGATGTGGTGCACATCTACAATGGAATATTACTCAGTCATAAAAAAGGAATGAAATCATGCCATTTGTAGCCACATGGAGGGACCTAGACATTATCAAAGTGAAATAAGTCAGACAAAGAAAGACAAGTATCACATGACATCGCTTACATATGAGATCTAAAATATGACATAAATGAGTATATCTATGAAACAAAAACAGACACATTGACATTGAAAACAAACTTATGGTTACCAGAGTGGAAGTGGGGGAGGGATAAATTAGGAGTTTGGGATTAATGGATATGCATTACTATATATAAAATAGATAAACAAGAAGAATTACTATAGAGAACAGGGATATTACAATATCTTATAACAACCTATAATGGAAAAAAGAAAAAGAAAAAAATAACCAAATCACTTTTCTGTACATTTAAGACTAACATAATATTGTAAATCAACTATACTTGAATACAAAAAAAAGAACTGAGTGGATCTTGTTGCCATTTATTTTGGGGGGCAAGACAAGAGAAAGAGTATATGATTTTGGTGGAAAAATTAAATTGCATCATTCTTGCCCTTAAAATTTCTACTTTATTGAGGAGACAGAAATGCAAATAAAACTACTTCATCAACCAATGTACCACTTACCATAAGCTAAATTAAGCTGTACTAATAAACCACTACCAGAATAGTGGCTTAATAGAACAAAAATTTATTTTTCTGTCAAGCTACACACCAAAGGAAACAGGGTGGGGTAGAGTGGGGGTCGTGGACAGCTCTTCCCACTGTAGTCAGTAGACTGAGGCCAACATAATGTCCCATCTAGAAACATGCTTCTACCCACTAAGACAGGGTAAAAAAAAGAGAGAGAGAAATAGTGACTCTGGCTGTTACATCTCCTATCTGGAAATGATTCATGCCACTTCTCCTCACGTTTTTTTGGCCAAGTCATTGAGTTATGCCTAAGAATGTGAGGAGGTACAATAATATTGTGCACTGGGAAGGAAGAAGACTGTTTGGTCGTTTATTACATGCTATCACGTGGTGCACAATATCAATTTTGTGCACAGTCATTTTGATACCTTGACTAAAGTGGTGTCTGCCAGACTCCTTCACTATAAGCATTTCCCCCCCTGCAATTTATGTGTATACAGTAAGAAGTTACTTTGAAGCCATGTAAACATCCCATTCTTTACTAAACTCTTCCTTTATTCGTTCATTTCCTTATTTATATCTGGATGGACCCGTGGTTTCCCATTGATTCATTGGGTTACCGTTTGTTGCTATCATTATTTATCTTGACTCTCAAATTGTCCTAGATTTGGCCAGTGGGAATCCCTTTAGTCTGGCTTCTGTGTCCGTTTGTCACATACCCAGCATTCTTTGAGTATTTCCTGGTCACTGGCTTTAGCCAGACTCATCTTACACTTTCCTTCCTCCAGCTGTAGCCTTGCAATCAGCCACTTGTACAAAGGAGCTCTGATTGTTTTTGGTGGAGAATGGCACTTAGATGATCAGAGTGTTTGGACAGTTCTTTCCTTTAAGAGTATTGCTGCTCCCACACGCTCTTTGTGGACAGAGCTACAGCATATCAGTGGGCATGGTCACATTGGGGCTTCCCAGTGGTAAAGAATCAGCCTGCCAGTGCAGGAGATGTAGGAGATGCAGTTCAGTCCCTGGGTTGAGAAGATCCCCTGGAGAAGGAAATGGCAACTCACTTCAGTATTCTTGCCTGGGAAATCCCATGGACAGAGGAGCTTGGTAGGCTACAGTCCATGGGGTTTCAGAGTCGGACATGACTGAGCACACACACATATACAGAGACATGCATCCATGCATTCACATGCACATTTACGTCTACACTTGTATCTTTGTCTATCTGTTATGTATATGAAAACCATGAGTTTACTTTACGTCTCCAATTCCAGTTCAACACCACAACATACATTCTGATTTTCTCTCTTTCAGTATTTATAAATATGTTCTCTTGCATTGAGAGAATTGGCTATTGTACCCTAAGATGCTTACTTATTTCATCAGTCTAACCTGCTCCCTGTCCCACCCTCTCCCCTACATGGATGCCCTTCCCACTCTCCTTGGCTCCCAGTACTCCATTTCAAGTCTCCTTCCTCACCCTCAAGAAGGTTACTGGGGCTACTACGTTATCAAAAACCTTTGCAAGGTCATATCCTATATCCTATCCGGAATCTGTTTGGGGGCCATTTTTACAGGACATATGTGGTAATGAAAAGGAATTGCAGCCAACTAAGAGTTAGAAACCTGTCTTCTGATTCCTTATTCTTTTTTTTTTTTCCTCTCCAAAACCCATGGCATCAACAGCACTGAATGGAATCCATGGAAGATTTATCTGGCTTCTCTTTCTCAGTTTCATCCCCAAATGGATTTATTTTGGAAAGTAAAGTCCATTTACTCAATTCAGAATTACCTAAAGGTGAAAAAAAAATGCTATTTTTTTTTTTAGCATGTCAGAGATTTTTCAAATGCTTTTTTTTTTTGTCTTCGAATTACTCAAAAGCAGCTTTGTTTGGAAATTTCAAACTTGGCATCTCTGGTACATAACCCTGAGTAAGGAATGTGTGCTTTGCCTTGTTTGAAGAAATTTAGTTTTAAAATAACAAAATTATGGATGTTTAAATATACTGCACTGAACAGACACTCTGGGTTATGTTCCTTTGCCTTTAAAACATACTCTATATTGTGAAGCTGATAACTTGCATGGGTGGGGACTTTAATAACGTGTACTTAACTGATACATATGTGAGATCATTTTATAAGCCACGTGGGAATCTAGTTGAGTTGTCTTTTCAGTTTTTACTTGCAAAATTCACATGAACTCCAAATAACTTGGAATCCTTGGGCACAGTGCCTGTGGACATTATCAGGTGCGCGGTAATTATTGGGATGATGTGAACTGAACATGCTTGTTCTCATTTGGCTACAAAATTTCCCTCTAGCTCTGAGTATCTAACTGTGGTCTAGGACAGGCAAATTAGGGCCCTTGGACCAAATGCAGCTGGCCACCAGTCTTTTTATGGCTCTCAGGCTGAGAATGGCTTTCACACTTTTAACTTGTTGAATAAAAATCAAAAGAAGACTAATATTTTATGACATGCAAAAGTTATATGAAATTGAAATTTCAGTGTTCATCAGTAAAGTCTTATCAGCACACAGTCATGCTCATTGATTTACATACCATCTAAGAGTGCTTTCATGTTAATGGCAGAGTTGAGTAGCTGTGACAGAGATCCTATGACCTGCAAAGTCCAAAATATTTACTGTCTGGCACCTTATAGAAAAAGTTTGTGGACCTCTAATCTAGAAGATAATGCATGTTGTCTGTTCATTTTAAAGATTACCTGCTATGAAATTTAAAGTCAAAGCTCCTTTTTAACTTTCTATCCAACATACTTCTGGCCTGCCTCCTCATTGGTCTTTGGATTCTAACTTAATTTCATTAAGAAAAATTATTGAGACAAAATGAAAAGTATAAAAGATAACGTCAAATATAAAATGTTTTGATTCTGTTCCCTTGTTAATTGTCTGCACCACTATTTCCATACTGTTACTGCTGTTTAGTCGCTCAGTTGCATCCAGCTCTTTTGTGATCTCAAGGACTGTAGCCCACCAGATTCCTCTGTCCATGAGATTTCCCAGGCAAGAATACCAGAGTGGGTTGCCGTTTGCTTCTTCAGGGATCTTCCTGAGCCAGGGATTGAACCTGCATCTCCTGCTTGGTCAGCATCTCCTGCATGGCAGGACTCTTTACGTCTGAAGCACCTGAAACCATTCAGTTCAGTTCAGTTCAGTCACTCAGTCATGTCCGACTCTTTGTGACACCATGGGCTGCAGCATGCCAGGATGCCCTGTCCATTACCAACTCCCGGAGTTTACTCAAACACATGTCCGTCGAGTTGGTGATGCCATCCAGCCATCTCATCCTCTGTCATCCCCTTCTCCTCCTGCCCTCAATCTTTTTCAGATCAGGGTCTTTTCAAATGAGTCATTCTTTGCATCAGCTGGCCAAAGTATTGGAGTTTCAGCTTCAACATCAGTCCTTCCAATGAATATTCAGGACTGATTTCCTTTAGGATAGACTGGTTGGATCTCCTTGCAGAGTCCCTTGGACTCTCAGGAGTCTTCTCCAACACCACAATTCAAAGGCATCAATTCTTTGGCGCTCAGCTTTCTTCACCATCCAACTCTCACATCCATATATGACTACTGGAAAAACCATAGCCTTGACTAGATGGACCTTTGTTGGCAAAGTAATGTCTCTGCTTTTTAATATGCTGTCTAGGTTGGTCATAACTTTTCTTTCAAGGAGTAGGTGTCTTTTAATTTCATGGCTGCAGTCACCATCTGCAGTGATTTGGGAGCCCCCCCAAGAAAAGTCTGCCACTGTTTCCATTGTTTTCCCAACTATTTGCCATGCAGTGACAGGACCGGATGCCATGATCTTAGTTTTCTGAATGTTGAGCTTTAAGCCAACTTTTTCACTCTCCTCTTTCACTTTCATCAAGAGGCTCTTTAGTTCTTCACATTCTGCCATAAGGGTGGTATCATCTGCATATCTGAGGTTATTGATATTTCTCCTGGCAATCTTGATTCCAGCTTGTGCTTCATCCAACCCAGCGTTTCTCATGATGTGCTCTGCATATAAGTTAAATAAGCAGGGTGATAATATAAAGCTTTGACATACTCCTTTCCCAATTTGGAACCAGTCTGTTGTTCCATGTCCAGTTCTAACTGTTGCTTCCTGACCTGCATACAGATTTCTCAACAGGCAGGTCAAGTGGTCTGGTAGTCCCATCTCTTGAATAATTTTCCACAGTTTGTGGTGATCCATGCAGTCAAAGGCTTTGTCATAGTTAATAAAGCAGTAGATGCTTTTCTGGAACTCTCTTGCTTTTTTGATGATCCAGCGGATGTTGGCAATTTGATCTCTGGTTCCTCTGCCTTTTCTAAATCCAGCTTGAACGTCTGGGAATTCTCAGTTCACATACTGTTGAAGCCTGATTTGAAGAATTTTGGGCATTGCTTTGCTAGTGTGTGAGATGAGTGCAATTGTGTGGTAGTTTGAACTTTCTTTGGCATATCCTTTCTTTGGGATTGGAATGAAAACTGACTTTTTCCAGTCTTGTGGCCACTACTGAGTTTTCCAGATTTGCTGACATATTGAGTGCAGCACTTTCACAGCACCATCTTTTAAGATTTGAAATGGCTCAACTGGAATTCCATCACCTCCACTTACTTTGTTTGTAGTGATGCTTCCTTAGGCCTACTTGACTTCCCATTCCAGGATGTCTGGCTCTAGCTGAGTGTTCATACCATTGTGATTATCTGGTTCATGAAGATCTTTTTTTGTATAGTTCTCCTGTGTATTCTTGCCATCTCTTCTTAATATCTTCTACTTCTGTTAAGTCCATACCATTTCTGTCCTTTATTGAGCCCATCTTTGCCTGAAATCTTCCCTTGGTTTCTTTAATTTTCTTGAAGAGATCTCTAGTCTTTCCCATTCTATTGTTTTCCTCTATTTCTTTGCACTGATCACTGAGGAGGGCTTTCTTATCTCTCCTTGTTATTCTTTGGAACTCTGCATTCAAATGGGTGTATCTTTCCTTTTCTCCTTTGCTTTTCACATCTCTTTTCTCAGCTATTTGTAAGGCCTCCTCAGACAGCCATTTTGCTGTTTTTCATTTCTTTTTTTGGGGATGGTCTTGATCCCTGTCTTCTGTACAGTGTTATGAACCTCCATCCATAGTTCATCAGGCAATCTGTCTATCAGATCTAGTCCCTTAAATCTATTTTTCACTTCCACTGTATAATCATAAGGGATTTGATTTAGGTTATACCCGAATGGTCTAGTGGGTTTCCCCATTTTCTTCAATTTAAGTCTGAATTTGGCAATAAGTTCATGATCTGAGCCACAGTCAGCTCCCAGTCTTGTTTTTGCTAACTGTATTGAGCTTCTCCACCTTTGGCTGCAAAGAATATAAACAATATGATTTCGGTGTTGACCATCTGGTGATGTCCATGTGTAGAGTCTTCTCTTGTGTTGTTGGAAGAGGGTGTTTGCTATGACCAGTGCGTTCTCTTGGCAAAACTCTATTAGGCTTTGCCCTGCTTCACTGTGTACTCCAAGGCCAAATTTGCCTGTTACTCCAGGTGTTTCTTGACTTCCTTCTTTTGCATTCCAGTCCCCTATAATGAAAAGGACATCTTTTTTGGGTGTTAGTTCTAGAAGGTCTTGTAGGTCTTCCTAGAACCGTTCAACTTCAGCTTCTTCAGCATTGCTGGTCGGGCATAGACTTGGATTACCGTGATATTGAACGGTTTGCCTTGGAAATGAACAGAGATCATTCTGTCATTTTTGAGATTGCATCCAAGTACTGCTTTTCAGATTCTTTTGTTGACTATGATGGCTACTCCATTTCTTCTAAGGGATTCTTGCCCACAGTAGTAGATATAATGGTCATCTGAGTTAAATTCACCCATTCTAGTCCATTTTAGTTTGCTAATTCCTAAAATTCACTCTTGCCATCTCCTGTTTGACCACTTCCAATTTGCCTTGATTCATGGACCTAACATTCCAGGTTCCTATGCAATATTGCTCTTTACAGCATTGGACCTTGCTTCTATCACCAGTCACATCCACAACTGGGTGTTTTTGCTTTGGCTCCATCCCTTCATTCTTTCTGTAGTTATGTCTACACTGATTTCCAGTGGCATATTGGGTACCTACCAACCTGGGGAGTACATCTCTCAGTGTCCTATCTTTTTGCCTTTTCATACTGTTCATGGGGTTCTCAAGGAAAGAATACTGAAGTGGTTTGCCATTCCCTTCTCCAGCAGACCACATTTGATCAGAACTCTCCACCATGAAGGTGACTAATAAAGATAATCATCATGAGTGAAGAATCTTGAATGATACTGCCTATTGTGTACATCCCTGGGTTTGCTTCTAGTTACTTTGTTAATTTTGCTTTCTCAAGCTCTTTATAAGCTCCATGAAGGTAGACACTAACTTTTGGCTTCTTTTGGATTTCATGCACATAGTGTAAAAACCAGAACTGAGAATCACACGTATCTAAGAGCACTGTCCTGCCTCTGAACCCTGGTATGATACTGGGAATAATCACATACATCTGATGACAAATCTCAAAAAGACACACCTCTCTGCCTTGTCATCCTATCAAACATCCCTAGTAAGTTGGCCTTTCTATTCTCATCCTCCTGGTTAATTCTTCTACTTCACAGAGAATATAGAGGGAACTGGATGATAATTAATCCAATTCTAACCATGCATTTGCACCTGCATGGTGACCTAGATTGTCTGTAACAATAAGTCTCTTACTACAGTTAATAATCCTTACATATACCCTGGATCTCCTTCCTCTATCCTTTTGAAAGGACTTGGTTCCTTGTTCACTTCTTGTCTCCAACAACTGCTTATGCTTCTTTTCTGCATCATTCCAATGATTTTATAAGCTAGTCTTAGTAAGATCTGTCTTTTAAAAGCCCTCCTAATTCCTGACACTCTTCTCTATCTACTCTTAAGAGCACCTCTTGATATCATTGTGTATATTTGCTATCTGCACCTTTTTTCACTAGTCTACACCTGCATTTGTCTATTTTCCCCTCAGTTCAGTTCAGTTCAGTTCAGTCTCTCAGTCGTGTCCAACTCTTTGCATCCCCATGAATTGCAGCATGCCAGGCCTCCTTGTCCATCACCAACTCCCGGAGTTTACTCAAACTCAAACTCCCGGAGTTTACTCAAACACATGTCCGTCGAGTCGGTGATGCCATCCAGCCATCTCATCCTCTGTCGTCCCCTTCTCCTCCTGCCCCCAATCCCTCCCAGCATCAGGGTCTTTTCCAATGAGTCAACTCTTCTCATCCCCTCAACCCATTCTAAACAGGCTCTATTTCCCACCATGCATGATACTTGTCAAAGACATAATTGACTCTGATCTGTCTAAATAGAGCCGTTGATCACCTGTTTGTACCTTATTATATTTATCATTAGCACATGGTGGGGTTGTTTACTTTGTCATGAAAACACTTTCTTTCCTTGTCTTCTGGGGCACCACAGTTCAGTTCAGTTGCTCAGCCGTGTCTGATTCTTTGTGACCCCATTGACAGCAGCATGCCAGGCTTCCCTGTCCATCACCAACTCCTAGAGCTTGCTCAAACTCATGTCCATTGAGTCGGTGATGCCATCCAGCCATCTCATTCTCTGTCATCCCCTGCTCCTACCTTCAATCTTTCCCGACATCAGGGTCATTTCCAGTGAGTCTGTTCTTTGCATCAGGTGGCCAAAGTATTGGAGCTTCAGCTTCAGGATCAGTCCTTCCAATGAATATTCAGGACTGATTTCCTTTAGGATTGACTGGTTTGATTTCCTTGCAGTTCAAGGGACTCTCAAGAGTTTTCTCCAACACCACATTTCAAAAGCATAAATTCTTCGGTGCTCAGCTTTCTTTATAGTCCAACTCTCACATCCATACCTGGTAAAACCATAGCTTTGACTAGATGAACCTTTGTTGCTGATGTCTCTGTTTTTTAATATGCTCTCTGGGTTTGTCATAGCTTTTCCTCCAAGGAGCAAATATCTTTTAATTTCATGGCTGCAGTCACCATCTGCAGTGATTTCGGAGCCCCCCAAAATAAAGTCTGCCACTGTTTCCATTGTTTCTCCATCTATTTGCCATGAAGTGATAGGACTGGATGCCATGATCTTAGTTTTTTGAATGTTGAGTTTTAAGCCAGCTTTTTCTTTCTTCTCTTTCACTTTCATCAAGAGGCTCTTTAGTTCTTTTTCACTTTCTGCCATAAGGCTGGTGTCATCTACACATCTGAGACTATTGATATTTCTCCTGGCAATCTTGATTCCAGCAAACTTCATCCAGCTTGGCATTTTGCATGATGTACCCTGCATATAAGTTAAATAAGCAAGGTGACAATATACAGCCTTGATGTACTCGTTTCCCAATTTGGAACCAGTCTGTTGTTCCATGTCCAGTTCTAACTGTTGCTTCCTGACCTGCATACAGATTTCTCAACAGGCAGGTCAGGTGGTCTGGTATTCCCATCTCTTGAATAATTTTCCACAGTTTGTGGTGATCCACGCAGTCAAAGGCTTTGGCATAGTTAATAAACAGAAGTAGATGTTTTTCTGGAACTCTCTTGCTTTTTTGATGATCCAGTGGATGTTGGCAATTTGATCTCTGGTTCCTCTGCCTTTTCTAAATCCAGCTTGAACATCTGGGAGTTCTCAGTTCACATACTGTTGAAGCCTGGCTTGAAGAATTTTGAGCATTGCTTAGCTAGCACGTAGGTGAGTGCAATTGTGCGGTAGTTTGAACATTCTTTGGCATTTCTTTTCTTTGGGGTTGGAATGAAAACTGACCTTTTCCTGTCCTGTGGCCACTACTGAGTTTTCCAGATTTGCTGACATATTGAGTGCAGCACTTTCACAGCACCATCTTTTAAGGTTTGAAATAGCTCAACTGGAATTCCATCACCTCCACTTACTTTGTTTGTAGTGATGCTTCCTTAGGCCTACTTGACTTCCCATTCCAGGATATCTGGCTCTAGCTGAGTGATCACACCATTGTGATTATCTGGGTCATTAAGATTTTTTTTGTATAGTCCTTTTGTATATTCTTGCCACTTCTTCTTAATGTCTTCTGCTTCTGTTAGGTCCATACCATTTCTGTCCTTTATTGAGCCCATCTTTGCCTGAAATCTTCCCTTGGTATCTCTAATTTTTTTGAAGAGAACGCTAGTCTCTCCCATTCTATTGTTTTCCTCTATTTCTTTGCATTGATCACTTAGGAAAGCTTTCTTATCTCTCCTTACTATTCTTTGGAACTCTGCATTCAGATGGCTATATCTTTCCTTTTCTCCTTTGCCTTTAGCTTCTCTTCTTTTCTCAGCTATTTGTAAAGCCTCCTCAGACAACCATTTTGCCTTTTTGCGTTTCTTTTTCTTGGAGGTGGTCTTGATCACCACCTCCTGTACAGAGTCATGAACCTCCATCCATAGTTCTTCAGGCACTCTGTATATCAGATCTGATCTGTTGAGTCTATCTGTCATTTCCACTGTATAATCATAAGGGATTTGATTGAGGTCCTACCTGAATGGTCTAGTGGTTTTGCCTACTTTCTTCAATTTAAGTCTGAATTTTGCAATAAGGTGTTTATGATCTGAGCCACAGTCAGCTCCTTGTCTTGTTTTTATTGACTTTCTCTTTCTCTTCTACTCCAGAACCAATCTGTGGTAGGAAGAATTCTAAAATGATCCCAGGGAGGCACACTCTTATTTAATCTCCCCTTCTTGAGTGTTGGAGGAAGCTATACTTTGCTTCTAGCTAGTGGCGTAGAGCAAAGGAGAGAACTTGAGCACAGAACTCAGGGAATTCCTGACCCAAAGAAATTATGAGATAATACAAATGCATGTTGCTTTTAAGTTGCTAGGTTTGTGGAAATTGTTATGCAGTAATGGAAGGTGAATACCAAATCTCTCAGCAAGTTCTGTTGGTTCTCCCTTGAGCTCTTATCCACAGTCTAACCACTACTCCCCACTGCCACCATGTTCTACTCCAGTTCATGATATCATTTCTTCACAACTCTCGCCAGATTCCTCTGACCTCCCTACCTCCACTCTTGCCCTTCCACATCTCCCTCACCAGTTTCCAGAGTTGTCTTTTAAACATGGAAATCAGGTTACATGACTATGATGGGTTGGATTTGGCCTAAAGGTGTAGTTTGCTAATTCTTGTGCTAGGATATTACTCTCTTTCTAAAATTTTTATTTAAATATAAAAAAATTGAAGTAGAGTTGATTTACATTGTTGTGCTGATATCTGCTATGTAGCAATTCCTCAGCTATACACATATATACCTCTTTTTTTCATAATTTTTTCCATTACGGTTTATCCCAAGAAATTGAATATAGTTCCCTGTGCTACACAGTAGGAGGCCCACGTTGTTTATCTATTCTAAATGTGACAGTTTGCATCTACCAACTCCAAGCTCCCAGTCCACTCATCTCCCTTCCTCCCCTACCCCATGGCAATCACATATCTGTTGTCTATGTCTGTGTTATCTTGTTAGAGCTGACAATTATCTGTTTCTTTGTTTTTGTGCTTTGCATTACCCTGTTTGAACATGGTCATCTTGAGGGCAGGAGCTTAATCCCCAGGATCTGGACCACTGTCTGGCTGCCTCCTGCCCAGGCTACAGCTACCCCAGGGCAGACGTTACTTCATTCCCAGAGCCCTCTTTTTCCAGAAGCTTATTCACCTTCTCTCATACTGACAGCTCTATTCTTAGGAATTCAGGGTTCATTTCAGGAGAGAGAGCCAGGAAACATGGTGTCTGGCTGGAATAAGAATCCCAGTTTTCAGTGAAGAGGGGCTGAGTTTATCTTGATCACAGCTGTATCTCTAGCACCTAACTTCTCTAATCACACCCAGCTCAGTCCCATAGTAAAGGAGCAATTTCCTGACTTAAACAGGAGAAATTAGTCATACATGCAACACGTGACACTGGACAGATAAAACCGGCAGTTTCTTAGTCATACACACTCACATCCTGCGGGTGTCGGATGCTGCCATGAGGGGTTGCACTCAGGAACTGTGAACCCCCAGGGGCGGTGGGAGCTGGGCTTGTGGTGACAAGAGGTCAAGGTGAGCCTCGGTTCTCACAGGAGGTTGTGGTTGGCTCGTCTGAATAATTCATGGTCCAACAGGAAGGGAAAATCATGAGGTTGGGGACTGAGTAGGGTGCAGCTGGTTGGGGTGCTCAGGGAACAAGGGTGATGGGGGTTCTTTCTTGCTGTGTAATAGGGGTGCATGTCTGGCAAAAGAAGGAAAACTCATGGCTGGACCTGTGGGGCCCTGGGACCCTCAAAGATGCCAGGATGATACTTGACGTTTTAGGTCTTACAATGTACTCACATAGCACAAAGCTTGTCATAATAAATATTTGTTGATTTCACCGAATCTTGATTCAGTATCTGGTATGTATGCTGCTCTATGTTAGCTGTTTTTGGCACAAAAACAGGACTGAGATACAATTACACTTCCGTTCTAGGATGCTGTACAGTTACAGTAGAGAGTGATGCTCCGTTTGATGAATGGATGTCTCAGGATGGGTCAGAATGCTGAAGATGAGGTGGGATGAGTACCAGAAGAGGGAGATTCATTGAATTAGTTCTACATTTCTGTATTCCTCTGATCACCCACTCACCCGCCGATCCTTTCATTTAGTGTTAATTGAAGGTCTATCATGTGTCAAGCTGGGCAAACGAGCATTTGTCGTTTTCAATCTAATCTGAGAGACAAGCTATAACCATGACATGCAGAGGACAAATTGGGATTATGCAGGACACGCCAATGTGGTTTTAGCAATTCGCCTGAGAATTACAGGCATGTGGAGACAGGATGTGTGGTGTTCTCACATGGGTGTGGAGAGTCAGGGGGCTCCATGGGGCAGGGGGAGGTGGGGCATTTGGAGTTCAGGGAAGTGATGGACGCTGGTTGGCAGGAAAGAGAGGTAAAGCAATCCAGGCGTGAGTCAGTCTCTGGTTGGTTTCCTTGTTAAATAGATTTTTCACGGGGAAGAGCCATGTCCTGTCCAACCACTTTCTTCTGATGGATTTGCGCAGCAGTAGACCACACCATGGTGTTTATGGGGTTATGAGGCCATGTTTGCAGCTGAATTTTAGTCAAGCAGAACCTCTCAGGGTTTAGAGCCTGGTCTTAAGCATAACATACAGGCAGAAAATGGAAAGTACAAGTCCCTGGATCAACTTATTTTGACAAGATTTTCTAGTCTTCTTTTCCTTCTTTGTGTGGTGGAAATTTGTGTGTACATTCATTTATCGCACATTCATAGAGCAAGTGCTTGGTATCAGGTATAAGGCCAGGGTCTGGGAGAAACAATGACAGCAACAACAAAGAGATTTCTGTCATTGAAGAACTTGTAATCTAACGGGGAGATATAATATCACAATAAAAACAGCAAATAAAATTCGATGTGATAAACTTTAAGACATTGACTTTTTATTATAATTAGTAATTAAAGTATAGTTGATTTATAGTGTTGTGTTAATTTATGCTGTATGGCAAAATGATTCAATTATATATGTGTATATATACATATATATATGTGTATATACACACATTTATTTTCATGTTCTTTTCCACTATAGTTTACTCAAGGATGTTGAATATAGCTCTCTGTGCTATATAGTAGGACCTTGTTGTTTATTCATCCTGTATGTAATAGTTTGCATCTGTCAATCCCAAACTCCTAATCTTCCCCCGACTCCTTGGCAACTACAAATCTGTTCCCTATGGACATTGACTCTTACACCAGAGAACTCTGGGTTTTAATTCAGCCACCCACTCTCTTAGCAGTTTAATCTTGGAAAGTAGCTTAACCTGTCAGTTTGTTCTTTTCTAAAATGGGAATAATAGTAGAACGACCACATAGTGTTACTGTGAGGATTAAGTATGGTAAGAATTTAGGGCAGTGTCTACACAAACAGTCAATAAACGCTTGTTCTCATTATTGTTATTATTGTGAGAGAGATACCTTTAGGGACAATGAGTACATATAGAACTGACAGCCAGTAGGGAGAAAAGGATTCATTGAAGGTTTCCTGTAAGTGGTGATAACTGAATCTAGAAAGCAGAGTAAGGATCACAGCCAAAATGTATCAAGGGCTTGTGTGTTAGTTGTTCAGTCGTGTCCAATTCTTTGAGACCCCATGGACTGTAGTCTGCCAGGCTCCTCTGTCCATGGGATTCTCCAGGCAAGAATACTGAAGTGGATAGCCATTCCCTTCTCCAGAGGATCTTCCCAACCCAGGGATGGAACCCGGGTCTCCCACATTGCAGTCAGATTCTTTATCATCTGAGCCACAAGGGAAGCCCATCAAGGGCTTACAAGAGGCCATATACTGTTCTGAGGATGTAACATGGATGACCTCTTTTAATCTTACAACCCTCTGGAGTATGTGCTAATATTATCGTTATTATTCCAGCTGGAAGACAGATAGGTCTTAACCTGGCAGAGAAGCATTTTGGATGGTGGTACAGATACAATGGTCCAGGGATATGATGGAACAGCAGATTAATGGAGCTGAAAGCAGTGCAGTGTGGCTGGAAGAAAAAGGATGTGTGGGCAAGCTGTGTGAGCTGAGGCTGGAGAAATAGGCAGGTCTGACTGTCACGGCCATCCAGATTGATGGGACCCCCAACTGAACAGAGTCCAGCGCTGTCTTTGACAAAGTTCTGGTCATCCATTTCCCGTTGTATTGATGGGAAGCAGATGACATCAAACTCTTCATTGGAATGGGTGCTCCACATTTATAAAAACACATCAGAAGGTTCTTGGAAATTAATTGAAGAAAGCAGGCCAGAAAAGATTGGACTGAGAGACAGATGCACAACTACTAGCATCTCTCTTTTTCTGTGACCAGTTCAAGAGATTTTAACCCCCAAAGTTAAATCCTCGTAAAGACGTGCTCAATTTGAACTCAGAAATATGTGCGCATAAGTGGTTCTGTCTTAATTCTATGATCTTCTCTGACAATTGCCTTCTTCCTAGACCTTGTTCTGGTCTTTTTTGGGTCACTTAACTCAAAGCAATGAAGTACTGACCCAACTTAGCCTCTAACCCTCCTAGCAGGTGTGAACAAGCACCAAAATTATTTTAACCAAGACACCTACAAAGAAGCGTGCAAAAGAGGAAAGCATGGAAAAACAACAAATCAATATAAAACTGTAACACTAAGCCCTTCACTTCTGTCAGATCTGTGACTTAGCACTGGTCTTGAAAGGTGCTGGAAACGTCTAGCTGTTAGGAACTCTAAAGCCACCAGATAAGGTGGGTAACATGTTTGAAGACAGACCACTGGATGGGTCTGGTTCAAAGTGCAGCTCACACTCTGCTGTTTGGGATCCAAGACTGGCCAAGAAATTCACTACTTTACGTCTCCTCTCGTCTACCCACTGCACCCACTGGGAACTTTCATTAATAGCATCTGCTCACTTGTGACTTTGGATTAAACATTTCTTTTTTTTTTAAACTGCCTCTCTCTGCTCCCATTTATAAAATATAAAGGCAAACATTATAACACATATTATAAAGGCAAACATTATTTCTGAGGATAGTACACAAATTCAGAAACATCTCAAAATGCCTATATCTCATTCTGGTGAGATCAGAACATTAAACATATCTCCAAATTTAGAGAAGAGACTGAAAAATTGATGTTCAAATGGAGGAAACAAAGATTAGGAGGTATCCATGATATGCTTACTGCAAACCCTTTTCTTTTCTTGCAAAGAACTTGAACTTGAGTTTGCAATGAACTGAACTGTAGTTTCTGTGGAAGATAATTTTAGAAATATTGTATGTGTGGTTAGATTAATTTACTGATAAATGTTTAATTGAAGGAATTATGTTGCCTCCTCCATGTCTCTACTCCTACCCACTACATCTGTTTTTTGTTTTTTCTTTTAAAGTCACACCTTTTTTTGCCTTCTCTTTCTTATACTTCCTAGAGGTGTCCAGTGGTCCAGGTTAGATACTTTGGGAACATCCTCAACTCCTCCTGTTCCCTTGCCCAAGTCCTGACCCAATTTGACTTAATTCTTATTGTGGGAATAATGTTTACTGAGCATCTCATGTGTTCCAGAGGTTGTGTTGAAGCTTTTCACATGTTTTAAATTTATTCCTCACTGTAGCTTCCGTAGTGGCTCAGATGATAATCTGCCTGCAATGCAGGAGACCTGGGTTCAATCCCTGGGTCAGGAAGATCCCCTGGAAAAGGAAGTGGCTACTCACTCCAGTATTCTTGCCTGGAGAATTCCATGGACAGAGGAACCTGGCAGGCTATAGTCCATAGGCCACAAAGAGCTGGACACGACTGAGCAACTAACATAGCTATTTGAGAATGATTTTAATGTGCTGAGAGAGCCAAGGATCAAAGGATCTGAATGTTTGTTGAATATACCTTGGGAATATGTGAAGAAACCAAGTTTTGAGTGAAGTTCTGTGTTTGTGTGAGGCTTCAAATCCAATGTCTTTAGGCTATACCCACCTACGTAATAAGCTTATGTCTACATAATGTTTATGTTACTGGTTGATGAACATTCTAACCTGTATGTATTATAAGTACCTGAAACACAATGTGTATAAAACAGAGCCCATCATATTCTTTTAAAGACTGCTCCTCCTAATTTCCCTGATTTGGTCAAACGTACTGCTTTTCTTCATGTCACTCTAAAGCAGTGTTTCTCAACCTGGCTGCTTCTTTGTTGAAGGGGCCTTTCCTGTGCATTGCATGATGCTGAGCAGTGACCTTGATAATGGTAGAACCCCCACAAGCCCACTTGTGTCGATCAAAAATATTTTCAGATGCTAAAAAATGTTCTGTGGGGGAGAAAAAATCCTAACAATGGATAATTGTTGCCTTATAAGTGAAATTCCAGCATCTCCTTTTTGCTCTCCTTTTTTTTGTGTTTGTTTCAATACTGACAAATAACATAGATAACCAACAAGGACCTACTGTATAGCGTAGGACACTCTGCTCTATATTCTATGGTAATTAATGAGAAAAATCTTAAAAAATGAATGTATGTATATGTATGTATATAACTCACTTTGCTCTACAGCTGAAACTAACACAATATTGTAAATAAACTCTACTTCAATGAAGTGGAAAAATACTGTATCAATGACCAAATTCTGTTACTTCTTGTGCGTGTTTCTTGCATCTGTCCTGGGTTTTTATTGCTCTTTCCTACCACTTGCCCTTCTCTCCTCTAATTTGTCCTTGGTATTTCCTACTTCTAGCCTGTCCTACACATCAGTGGCAACTTATTTTTTCTCATACATCATGACACCTATATGCTTAAACTGCTCAAACAGCTTCCTATTGCTTCTTGAATGAGTTTTGAACTCTCTGAAACTGTATAGCTCTGCTTGTGATTAGTGAGTGAGATTAAATGTGGGAGCTTAGCTTCAGGAGACTGTTGTAGACCCAGATCAGAGGCACCAATCAACTTCATGAGAACTGAGGGTGATCTTTTGCGTCTCCATTTATTTGACAAAAGCTAACATTTTAAACCTTCCCTTTCTTGCAGTTTCAGCAGCATTATCCTATTAAAACTCTCTGGACCTGGTGTCCATTGAAGGGAAGTACTTTGGATGACCAATTAAATTTCGTTAATGATTTTTTTGTTTATTTAGGTGTTCTATTTCTTAAGCTAAAGTTTAAAATGTATTAACTTAAAAATAGTCATACATCTTTTAATTTTTGAAAGCTCTGCCATATCTCTAGATATGTCCTTTTTTCCACCTAATATTCTTTAAATATACCTTTTTTCCTTGTTTTCTTTTTCTGAAATTGACACATAGTTGATTTACAATATTGTGTTACTTTCATGTTTATAGCAAAACCATTCAGTTACACATATATATGGTATACATCTATATTCTCCTTTTTTTGACTCTTTTCTGTTATAGTTTATTACAAACTATTGAATATAGTTCCCTTGGTATTGGAGAAGGAAATGGCAACCCACTCCAATATTCTTGCCTGGAAAAATCCCATGTATAGAGGAGCCTGGTGGGCTGTAGTCCATAGGGCCTCAAAGATTCAGACATGACTGAGCACGCACGTACACCACTTCCCGATGGTAACAGTAATTTTGTTTTCTATATGAGTGAATCTGTTTCTGTTTCATAAATAAGTCCACTTGTACTATTTTTTAAATCCCAATTTAAGTGACACCATATAATATTTGTTTTTCTTTGTCTGATTTATTTCATTTAATGTGATAATCTCTAGGTCTATCCATGTTGCTGCAAATGACTGTTTTCTTGACTCATTCTGCTAAAATTTTGTCTCTTTTATTACTTTTTCAAAAATATCAGCTTTTATTTTTCATTTTACCAAAGTAGAATTGATTTACAATGTTGTGTTAATTTCTTCTGTATAGCCAAGTGATTCAGTTTTACATACATACATGCATATATATTCTTTTCCATATTCTTTTCTATTATGATTTATCACAGTGCATTGAACATAGTTCCCTGTGCTATGCAATAGGACCTTGTTGTTTATTCATCTTATATATGATAATTTGCATCTGTGAAACCCAAACTCCCAGTCCTTCCCCTCCCCAAGCCCTTTGGCAACCAGGAGTCTGCTCTCTATGTTATGAGTTTGTTTCTGTTTTGTAGATGTGTTTCTTTGTATCATGTTTTAGATTCCCTGTATAAGTGATATCATTTGTCTTTTTCTTTCTGACTTGAGTATGATAATCTCTAGGTCCATCCATGTTATTGCCAATGGTATTATTTAATTCTTTTTAATGTCTGAGTAGTTCTCCAATCTAATCTTTCCTTAAAAGAACTAGCCATGAGGAGCGCAGGTAGCTGAAGTCTTCCACCTGTCATATCTTCCAGTCCTTTCTTATGTTCACACTCTGACGTCTTCCCTTATCTGATCCTAAACATTGACTGAACAGAGATGCTAAAACCTGGTCACCTCTGGACTCCTCTAACGGGCCATCTTTCCTCCAGAGCCTCTCCTAAGTCTGGCCAAGACTTTCTTAGAGCAACACTGCAATCTGACGCCCCTTCCACCTGCAGTGTGGAAGACTTTCTTCCTTGATCTTTTCCCCCAATTCCTTTAAGGGACAGGGAGCTATTTTATTTAAAGGAGTGTTTCTCAAACGTGAATGTACACATATACAGAAGATCTTGTTAAAATGTACTTTCATTTTCCCTTGATTTGGGATAGTCTGTGATAGTCTGTGTTTCTAATAACCTTCCAGGTGATGGCAATACTGCTGGCCCAAAGACAGTGGTTAACTGGGAAGCGTTTAGATTGTCATTTATATTTACCTGCCAAGTAGATTGCTACAGAGAGAAGTACTCAAGTCCAGTTTAAGTTGGATATGTTAGTGGAACTAACAGCATGCATTTCAGCAGAACCATTTTTTATGATTGTTTTGAACTGGTAGTAGAAGGCCATGATACAGTGGGCTTGGATATTTAAGTTACAATGGGAGATATGTTTCATATTTTGGGGCATTTCATTGGAGCCATCATGCAACCAAAGTGTTGCATGATGAGACACTTTAGAATGGTATTTAATTGTTAGGTGGATTTAGGTTTCCACAGCAAAAATACCTCCTGAATAAATGTTCCACAAGGAGAAGTAGAATGTCCCGTGGATATGAGAATTATGACCAAAGCAGTTGGAGGGAAGGCCTAAAGAACAGAAATGTATATAGGGCTGGAATGCAGTACAGAAGGGAAAAAAAGCTGAACAGAAACATCCAGCCCCAGTAGGCTTGCCATTTAGATCTGAGCCAAAAGAGAAGGCTAGAGATCAATCAGCCTGCAGTCTCCACGTTCTGAAGGCAGGAGAAAGGCTAAAGTTAGCATGTGTGGCTTCCTATAAACTGGGAGTAATCTAAAACAGATATTCTCCAAAGGACACTTCCAATGTTTCCTGGCCCTGGGCCAGACACTTCAAAGCACCATTATCAGTGAGTCGTGGTCCTGTGTTGGGAAAGTTGGGCGATGCTCTGAGGAAATGTCAGCCCCGGATCACGGTTTCCTCTCATTGCAGTCAAAGGTCAAAGTTGCTGAGGGCGGCTCACACTCCAGCGGCCGGCTAAGTTGCCAGCTCTATGCGCATTAGAGTTTGCCTTCAATCTCCCGAAGAGCTAGGATGCTATCTGACAGGAAGCAGGGTTTGAAATGGTCTTTACTGGCTGATGGATGACGCCTCCCCAGAAGTGTGATTCTGCCAGAAACCCCTCACCTTTTTTAATGAAAAGAGCACAGAGAAATTCAGAATCCTTTCCTTCTTCCACTCAACTTGGATTTTGGACTCCTCTCAGTTGGGTCGGTTGGGTTGTTGGCCAGTTCTGGATATGCTTGTGGTGCTGAGTATCATATATTAGTCAGCTTATGGGGTGAGGAGTCTTGTGAAGGCCCTTTTGAACCTATGAGGATGTCATACATTTCTATTTCCCCAGTTTCTTGAGCTTTCTCATCATTTCTGAACAGTAGTGCCTGCTCCATTAGACATAAACAGTGGAGTCGATCTCCTTCAGCCCAAGAGCTCCTTCGTTAGGGTCCACTTGTTATCTTTGTAGCTCAGTGAGCTGAGGCGGGTATACAGGGGAGACCACATCTACAGAGCAGACCAGGGCCCTGACTAAGGAGCAGGTACAATGCTGTTTCCAAGGATGGCAGGGCATTCTGATTCCCCTTCCTGTCCTTGAGGAAATATCACCCAAGAGGTTAAGGTGACTAACTGGGCTCCAGGGAATATCTTTTTTTTTCCCTCTCTTCTGAGATTGGTGGATTCTTGTGTCTGGGACTTGGGTAGAAAGAGGAGAGAAATAAAATGGGCACAAATAGTGAGAAAAATTGCTCTAGGCCAGGCAGTACCTACCCTTTAATTCTGTAAGGGCTGAAGTGGGAACTTGGTGTGCAAAGAAAATGTCTCTGAGGGGATTAAGTATCACATGACTTTATAAAAATGGTCAGAGTTTTGGATTGTCTAGTAAGTCTGTCATTAGGGTAAGTTCTTTGAAAAATTAGGAAGTTTGTCCTTAATAATCACTTTTCATTCTCTTTCTCCAGTAAGATATTAGCTAATGAGGCCTACTATGTGATCTCTCTCAGGGATAAATGCATCTTTTTAGAATACTTTTTAAAAAAATTTGCTTGTTTGAAGTTTAAAAAACTAGCTTTATTAAGGTATAACTTATATACAGTAAATTATACATATTTAAAGTGGCCAATTTGGTAAGTTTTGATAGATGTATATACCAGACCTATGAAACCATCACCACAGTATAAATAATGAACATGTCCATTATCCCCCCAAATTTCCTCTCCCACTTTCTACACTTTCCCTCTCAACCCTCTCTGAATCATCATTATATAACTACCAATCTTCTTCCTGTCACTATAGATTAGTCTGCATGATCTACATTGTTGCACAAATGCAACTCTTTTTTAGTCTGGTTTCTTTCACATGGAATAATTATTTTGAGATTCATTCATGTTATACATGTATCAATACTTTATATATCAATATACCTTGATGTGTTTATCCATTTACCTGTTGCTTTGCGTTGTGTTCCAGCTTTTGGCTACTACAGTCTGCTGTGAGCATAGGAGCTGTTATGAACATTCCTTTCTAAATTTTTATACGGACACATGGTTTTACTTCTCTTAGGTCAATACCTAGGAGTGGAATGGCTAGATCATAGAAGAATGCTTAACTTTTAAAGAAAATGAGTTCCTAGCTTTTAAAGACACTGGCAAAGTATTTTTTCCAAAGTGACTGAGTCATTTTATAGGCCTAACAGTTCTTCTACATTCTCACCAAAACTTGGTATGGTCAGTCTTTTAATTTTAGCTATTTTAAGATGCACGTGGTACCTTTGTGGTTTTCATTTATATTTATCTAATGACTAATGAGGGCTTCCCTGGTGGCTCAGCGGTAAAGAATCCGTCTGCCAATGTAGGAGATGCATGTTTGATCCCTGATCCCAGAAGACGCCCTGAAGAAGGAAATGGCAACCCACTCCAGTATTCTTGCCTGGAAAATCCCATGGACAGAGGAGTCTGGTGGGCTACAGTCTATGGTGTCACAAAAGAGTGGAACGTGAGTTAGTATCTAAATAACAAAATGACTAATGATGTTGAGCATATTTGTGGGCTTATTTTCCATCTACATATCTCCTTTGATGAAGTGTCTTTTCAATATTTTGCCCATTAAAAAAATTTCAGGCATTTGTATTCTTATTATTGAGTTTTGAGACATCTGTATGTATTTTTGGATAAAGCCCTTTCTTAAACATATGATTTGAAAATATCTTTTCCAACTCAGTGATTTGTTTTTAATTTTCTGAGTAATCGTTCAAAAAGTAGAAGTTTTAGATTTTAATAAAGTCTAAATAATCATTTTTATTTTTATGGCTCATGCTTATGATGTTATCTAAAAAATCTTTGCCTAACCTAATGTCTCAAAGGTTTTCTTCTATGCTTTTTTTCTATGTGTTTTATAGTTTTTGGTCTGTTATCCATTTGAGTTAATTTTTAGGGGAAAGTGTGGATCAAAGTTTATTTATTTTGCATAGGACTATCCAGGTGTTCTAGCACCTTTTGTTGAAACTCATATTATTTGTCCACTGAATTATTTTTGTACTTGTGTCAAAAATCAGTTGTCTCAAGCTCCCTGATTTTAAACTTTACTATAAAGCTGTAGTAATAAAAACATCACAGCACTGGCATGAAAACAGACCTGTAGTTCTATGGAACAGAACAGGGAGCCCAGAAATAAACCCACACAGGTGTGGTCAATTGACTTAACTACAAAGGAGCCAAGAATACACAATGAGGAAAGGATAGTTTCTTCAACAAATGAGGTTGGGAGAACTGGACAGCCACATGCAAATGAATGAAACTGAATGAAACTTATAGCATCACAAAGTGAAAGTGAAGTCGCTCAGTCGTGTCCAACTCTTTGCAACCCGGTGGACTGTAGCCTCCCAGGCTCCTCTGTCCATGGGATTTTCCAGGCAAGAATACTAGAGTGGGTTGCCATTTCCTTCTCCAGGAAATCCTCCTGACCCAGGAATTGAACCCGGGTCTCCCGCATTGTAGGCAGACACTTTACCATCTGAGCCACCAGGGAAGTCACAAGAGTTAACTCAAAATTATCTAGGGTGAAACAGATCCCCAGCCCAGGCTGGATGCATGAGAAAAGTGCTTGGGCCTGGTGCACTGGGAAGACCCAGAGGAATCGGGTGGACAGGGAGATGGGAGCGGAGATCGGGATGGGGAATACATGTAAATCCATGGCTGATTCATGTCAATGTATGACAAAGACCAGTACAATATTGTAAAGTAATTAGCCTCCAACTAGTAAAAATAAATGAAAAAAAAAATGCACC
Organism: Dama dama; assembly: GCF_033118175.1. Classification (NCBI taxonomy): domain Eukaryota; kingdom Metazoa; phylum Chordata; class Mammalia; order Artiodactyla; family Cervidae; genus Dama; species Dama dama. Next base: position 21,149,204 of record NC_083694.1, on the reverse strand, counting down.
CAAGATAGAATCTAAAACCACAAAATTCCTAGAAGAAAATATAGGAGGTCAGCTTCTTGACATTGGTCTTGGTGATGAGTTTTTTGATTTGACACCAAAACCAGAGGCAACAAAAGCAAAAAAAAAAAAAAAAAAGAGAGAGAGAGAGAGAGAGAGAGAGAGAGGCTTCATCAAACTATAAAGCTTTTGTACAGCAAAGAAAACTATCAATAAAATGAAAAGACAACCTACCAAATAGGAGAAAGTATTTGCAAGTTGTCATATCTGATAAAGGGTTATTATCCAAAATAAATAAAGAACTCATATAACTCAGTAGCAAAAAACAAATAATCCAATTAAAAAGTGAGCAGACGATCTGCATAAGCATTTTTCCAAAAAAGACATTTCCAAAAGGCCAACACCACTCATTATCAGGGAAATGCAAATTCAAAACCACAATGAGATATTAGTTCACACCTGTTAGAATGGCTATTATCAAAAAGACAAGAAGTAACAATTGTTGCTGAGGGTGTGGTGGAAAAGGGAACGCTTGTACACTGTTGGTGGGAATGTACCACCAACAGTGGTATGCACCAGAGGCGGTGCAGCCTCTGGAAAACAATATAGTTTGCCTCCCAAAATTAAAAATAGAACTGCCATTCAGCAATTCCACTTCTGAGTATTTTTCTAAAGAAAACAAAAACACAAATTTTTTAAAAGATATATGCACTTCTATGTTCATTGCCACATTATTTATGATAGTCAAGATATAGAAGCAACTTAAGTTTCATCTATGAATGAACTAAGAAGATGTGATATATAAATATTATTATTATATATAAATATATTATATTTATATATCAGTTCAGTTCAGTTGCTCGGTTGTGTCTGACTCTTTGTGACCCATGGACTTCAGCATGCCAGGCTTCCCTGTCCTTCACTATTTCCTAGAATTTGCTCAAACTCAAGTCCATTGAATCAGTGATGCCATCCAACCATCTCATCCTTTGTCACACTCCCTTCTCCCCCTGCCCTTTATCTTTCCCAACATCAGAGTCTTTTACAATGAGTCAGCTCTTCCCAGCAGGTGGCCAAAGTATTAGAGCTTCATCTTCAGCATCAGTCCTTCCAATTAATATTCAGGACTGATTTCCTTTAGGGTTGACTGGTTGGATCTCCTTGCAGTCCAAGGGACTCTCAAGCATCTTCTCCAACACCACAGTTCAAAAGCATCAATTCTTCAGCGCTCAGCTTTCTGTATGGTCCAACCCTCACATCCACACATAACTACTGGAAAAACCATAACTTTGACTAGATGGACCTTTGTTGGCAAAGTAATGTCTCTGCTTTTTAATATGCTGTCTAGGTGTGTTATAGCTTTTCTTCCAAGGAGAAAGCATCTTTTAATTTCATGGCTACAATCACCATGTGCAGTGATTTTGGATCCCAAGAAAATAAAGTCTGTCCCTGTTTCCATTGTTTCCCCATCTATTTGCCATGAAGTGATGGGACTGGATGCCGTGATCTTATTTTTTTGAATGTTGAGTTTTAAGCCAGCTTTTCACTCTCCTCTTTCACTTTCATCAAGAGGCTCTTTAGTTCTTCTTCACTTTCTGCCATAAGGGTGGTGTAATCTGCATATCTAAGGTTATTGATATTTCTCCTGGCAATATTGATTCTAGCTTGTGCTTCTTCCAGCCCAGCATTTCACATGATGTACTCTGCATATAAGGTAAATAAGCTTATATATACTTATATATATGAATGATATTTCTTTGGCCATAAACAAAGGAAATCTTGCCATTTGTGATAGCATGGATGGACCTTGAGGGCATTATGCTCTGTGGAATAAGTATATGATCTTACTTATATGTAAACTCTAAAAAGCAACACAATAGAAGACAAACAGCAAAACCCCCAATAAACCCCACCCTGAGCACATGGATACAGAGAACAGATTGTCTCTGGTGATTGCCAGAGACAGGGGTTGAGGAGAGTGGGTGAAATAGATGAAGGGGGTTAAAATGTACAAATTAACAGCTACAGAAAAAAAGTCATGGGAATGTAAACTATGCTATGGTGAATATAGTTAATAACATAGTGTCATGTATTAGAAAGTTGTAAGAGAGTAGATCTTGTAAGTTTTCATCACAAGAAAAAATCTTGTAACTATGTACGGTGATGGATGTTAAATAGACTTCTTGTGGTGAACATTTCATGATATGTAATGTATACAAATATCAAATCATTATGTTGTACATCTGAAACTAATATAATGCTGTATGTCAATTACTAAAAAAAATTCAGTTGTCCATATATTTGAGACAAATATGGAACATACATCTTTTCCATTGACTGTGTCTCTGTTGATGACAATATCACATTGTATTGATTACTGTGTAGTGTTTGTTCTACAACTTTGGTCTTCGTTTTCAAAATTGTTTTGGTTTTTTTAAGGTCCTTTTCATTTCCAGACAAATTTTAGAATAAAATTGCCAGTTACTACAAAAAATGCCTACTGGGATTTTAATTGGAATTGTATTGACTCTATTTCCAGTAGTCATGTATGGATGTGAAAGTTGGACCATAAAGAAGGCTGAGCGCCAAAGAATTGATGCTTTTGAACTGTGGTTCTGAAGACTCTTGAGAGTCCCTTGGACAGCAAGGATATCAAACCAGTTAATTCTGAAGGAAATCAACCCTATATATTCATTGGAAGGACTGATGCTAAAGCTGAAGACCCAATACTTTGGCCACCTGATGCGAAGATCTGACCTATTAGAAAAATCCTGATGCAGGGGAAGACTGAAGGCAGGAGAAGGGGACAAGATGGTTGGATGGCATCACTGACTCAATGGACATGAGTTTGAGCAAACTCTGGGAGATAGTGAAGGACAGGGAAGCCTGGAGTGCTGCCGTTCACAGAGTCACAAAGAGTTGGACACGACTCAGTGACTGAACAATAACAAAATAAATCAATATGGGAACAATTGACATTTTAACAATTGAGCCTTCCAGCCAATAAACATATTATAATCTCACCATTTGTGTAAATTTGATTTAATTTCTCTCTGCAATGTTTTGTTGATTTCAGGTCTTGTGCATATCTTGTGATGTTTACTCCCAAGTATTTCATATATTTGGTTGCTATTTTAAGTAGTATTTTCAAAAATTCAATTTCTATTAGATTGTTTCTAGTATATAGAAATGCAGTTATTTTTGTATATTGATCTTGTATCCTGTGACCTCAATAAACTCACCATCTCTAGTAGGTTTCTTGAAGATTCCATTGGATTTTCTACACAGACAATTATGCTGTTAGACTACTCTTCAAGATTAAAAAAACTAATACAATTTTAAAAGTAGCATTTTTGGTACATACATATGTGAGCTTAATTAAAACTGCTCAGGGAGAAAGGTGAGTGCTTTGACAATTTGCTTCTGATGATGTTTCTGAAGGGCACCAGAAGGTGATGAGTGTAATAGAACTCTCCTTGGTAGACACACGGACCCTATGTCTTTAATTTGCCCACCAGTGAATGGTCTCACTCAATTTCTCTAGCCAAATCTGGTGCTGGACTGTAAATTTCATTTTATAGTTATACGTCATATGCACTTAGAATAACTTTAAAAACCACACAGAAAAACCCTGTATGAATGGCTATATGCTAGCACACATTTCAAATTGTGGCTTTCAATTAATTGATAGTGAATTATGACCTTTTAAACATTTTCAACTTTTTTCTAAAAGGGAAGAGAGAATGAAAGCAACAACTTCAACAATAGTATGTTCTCATCTTTATTCTTTCTTTATGGTCCTAAAGGCTTAAAATAAAATTAAAATTTGCTTTCTTTTTTTGTTTGGTTGGGAAAGTTGTAGAGGGAGCTAAACCACACGGTGAAAACTCATATGACGACTGAGCTTTTGATGTGTTTATTTTTGCTGAGTCAGGGAGGCATGGTGATTGACAGGTGGGATCATGTGGCTCCCAGATGATGTAGGTACAGGGCTATTAACCATGAACTCCCTAACATCATTTTCTCATGCTTATACATACGCACAGTCTTGTGTTACCTGCAGAATCTCCCTGACCTTTATGAACTCCATATGCCCCACTCCACAATCTATCCCATCTTTCCTGGCTCAGTGTATCTCAGTGTACTTGATGGTGCTGTGGACCATAGGTGTTCTTCATGCTTGTGATTCTGGAAGAAAAGGGAAGATTAGAAAAATCCTATATGCACACATGATCATGAAACCACCTTAGCTTTCGTGCTTACCTTATCCAGATAATGGAACCATGACAGAAGATACTGAGTGGCCAAGGAAAGACCTCTTGATTGTCCACTAAGCATGTTATTGAAGGACTGGGTAGTGGTTAGGATAAGAAGATCTTTGCTAGAATTTATCTGTTCAACAAATATTTTTGAGTGTCAGCTAGGTGTTACCTTCAATTCTAAGCACTTTGGAAATTCAGTCAATAAAAGGGACAAAAGTTCTTGCCTTCTGTTGTTGTTCAGTTGCTAAGTTGTGTCCGACCTTTTGTGACTCTGAACTGCAGCACGCCAGGCTTTCCTGTCCTTCACTATCTCCTGGAGTTTGCTCAAAGTCATGACCATTGAGTTGATGATGCCATCCAATCATCTCATCCTCTGTCACCTCCTTCTCCTTCTGCCCTCAATCTTTCCCAGCATCCGGGTCTTTTCCAATGAGTTGTTTCTTCACATGAGGTATCCAAAGTATTGGGGCATCAGCTTATGCATCAGTCCTTCCAATGAATATTCAGGACTGATTTCTTTTAGGATTTACTGGTTTGATCTCCTTGCTGTCCAGGGGACTCTCAAGGGTCTTCTCCAGCTCCACAGTTTGAAAGCATCAATTCTTTGGCACTCAGCCTTCTCTACGGTCCAGCTTTCACATCTGTACATAACTACTGAAAAACCATAGCTTTGACTATATGGACCTTTGTCGGCAAATTGATGTCTCTGCTTTTTAATATGCTGTCCAGGTTTGTCATAGCTTTTCTTCCAAGGAGCAAGTGTCTTTTAATTTCATGGCTGCAGTCACTGTCTGCAGTGATTTGGGAGGGGAGATGAAAAAGAAATAGAAATGTAATTAATTAATAAATTATATAGTATATTAGAAGTTGACACACATGGATAAAAGCAACAGAGTAGTGTTGGCAGGAATTCAGAGAGGAGTAGGGAATGATTACAATTTTAAATATGAATGCAGTATATAAAATATTTAAGCAGAAGCTTGAAGGAGGTGAGTTAGCTATGCACAAGAGCCATTCAGCCGATGTGAACAGTGTAAAGTGAGACCATGTTTGAGGAATAGCAAGTGGTTAGCCCTCAATTACTGAGAACTGGTCCAGTCTATCTTGATCTCTGATAGCCCTGAATGTGGAAAGAAACCCAGCTTGAGACTGGAGGATGGATTAAGTGTCTTTCTAAGGTACCTCTTTGTCACCAGGATCAGAGCTTTTGAGCTTCTCCTAAGAGAATACCAGCCTGTGCTTTGGTCACACTATATATTATCCTCCAATCTCCAGCTATTTTATTAAAAAACTATTCAGGCCTGGAAGGGAAGGGAGTTTGGGGGAGAATGGATACATGTATATGTATGGCTAAGTCTCTCTGCTGTTCCCCTGAAACTCTCACAACATTGTTAATTGGCTATACTCCAACACAAAATAAAAAGTTAGAAAAAAGCAGTTGGGTAAGAGTGAGCAATGATAGAAGCTTCAGTTGTGAGAATAAATTGGAGTGTCCTTAGAAGACTGTTCGGGCTGTGTGAGATGTGGTGGTGTGGGGTGCATGTGTGTGGAGGAGATGTTGTTGCCTGACAGCTGTTCTGTTTATGCTCAAATTATGACAAAATGTTTGGCCTCTTTTCAAGATCCAACTGCATGTGTATGACAAGTGGAAAAACAAAATACAATGAAATTGACAACCTTGGGTGAGCCATAACTTTGATCTGAAGGCAATTCTCAAACTGAAGTTGCAAAAGTGGTTTTAGCATCAGCAGGGCTTTTAGGGTGTGTGTATGTAGCTGCCTAGAGGGTTGCCTTAAGGGGAGTACTGATTTGGTGAATGAGCTATGGAGCTTAACTTGATCATCAAAAAAGAGATGGTTTGCTTTTAATTTTTAATTAAAGTAATTGAAACATCAGAGGGAAGGCCACCTCTTCTCCAAGTGCTCTGGCTTCCTAAAATGTGGAGTTGGTGGAGAAGGTATTAAACTGCCTGGACCTTGGGTCACCTGGAAGGAGCTATACCTCTGTTGCTGCCTGTGTACTACATTTTTCATGATTAGAATGCCATGGCCATTATCTATTTTAACAAAAATTGTGTGAATCTGTAAGGAGGTATGGTTGAACCCTGACAGGGCATGAGAGTGTTTTTGGCATGAGGCAGAGTCACGGTTCAGGTCAGAAAATGATAAAACAAGGGAGCGAATGAAATGATTTCAATTGTGAATTAATTCTATTCATCTAGTGTTTGGCCTGAAGCATGGATGAAGGTATCAAGATTTTCAAAGGGGACTATTAGTGTCAGGACCTCCTATGGTGGCTTCTTTGTGGAAAGAGGTCAGAAGTTAGAAGTGAGTAGCAGAAATGGGCATGATGGGCTGTCAAGGGGTACTCCCTTTGAGACTTGGGTATAGTTGTCTCAGTTGGTGGGACAGTATCTGTGAGCCCTGGGACCTAGCATACCCAAATAGGATCAGAATCCAGATTCTTTGTGTTTCTTGCTTTCTTTCACTTTCTTCATGTTAAATGAAAGAATTTTGGAAGTTTGAATTATGCTAAGGGGGACCAATGGAGAAGGCAATGGTACCCCACTCCAGTACTCTTGCCTGGAGAATCCCATGGACGAAGGAGCCTGGAAGGCTGCAGTCCATGGGGTCGCTAGGAGTCGGACACGACTGAGCGACTTCACTTTCACTTTTCACTTTCATGCATTGGAGAAGGAAATGGCCACCCACTCCAGTATTCTTGTCTGGAGAATCCCAGGGACGGGGAGTCTGTTGGGCAGCTGTCTATGGGGTTGCACAGAGTCGGACACGATTGAAGTGACTTAGCAGCAGCAGCAGCAGCAGCAGGGGGACCAATCATGTTGTAAGGGAAACAACTCACCATAGGGCCATTGAAGTGATAGTTGTGGCCATTCAAATCAGAGAATTTGAAGGGAAAGGTCAAAGCCAAGGGGACAAATCAAGGCTAAGGCTCATTCACGTCTCTCATCACACCTGAAGATTTGTCTTCTCAAGCTAAAAATCTCAAGTGGGCAGTTCCGGCTTTAGTTCTATTAGGAAAGCTGAGATTCCTTTATAAGTTCTCACATCTTCAGTTGAAAGTCAGACCAATTCCATCTGCAGTACTTAGCCCAATGAAAGTCACACCCAAAGATTATTGTTTGTATGCAGTTCTTTTTCACTGATGCATCTCTTCATAAAGTACATCGGCAGGAGGGCTGTTTAGTTGATTCGGTTTGGATAGTGGTTGGCATTACTGTCTTGGATCCAGCTTGTACTGGCTCCTGAGAGCTGATCGTGTGAGTCTCTTTCCAATGCTTCATTCAGTGATGTCACATGGGTAGCTTGAAACAGACCATGGTGGGAGTATTTACACCTCAGAAATCGTCACTTTGTGTAAAGCTAGGCTTTCCCCCTGAAGACCTGAGTGTTAAACATTTACCAGTACAACACCTGTCTTAGTGGTTTTTACGCTTTTGATAGAAGGAAAAAATAAAATAATTCTCTGTGGTTCCATAAGGGGCAAAATTAAAAAGCAACCCAAATTTTTGGTTATTTGGTTAGTGGCTTAATTTCACTCACACACCAAAAAAGTTACTTGAGTTGAGATATTATGAGCCGTTTCAGAATATTCTAGGTATCTTTGTGTCATATTTCTTTGGATAACATGATAAAATATTTGCAGTATTTTTTGAAGTCAGAGAATATGACTCAGATCTTAACATACTATCTGTTGGTGGGTGAGAGCAGATAAGTTACTCACATTCTCCAAGCTTCAGTTTCCTCACCTATAAAATTAGAATAAAATTGATTTTACATGTGAGGCAGCTTTGTAGTTTGCAGAACTCTATAACTGTGATTTATTATTCTTACCCAAACTCCTTCAGTTGACGGTAGTATTTTCATTAGATTTATGTGGTAAATGTATTAGGGACCAGTTTACTTTTTCCTAGAATGAATGAGGGTGACTTTGTTTTTTTTTAAAGCTATTATGGCATCACACAATAGCCAAATATTTGGTTGACCAAACCCTTCCTTTTCTGATGGTTGCTGAGAAAGTCTTTTAAGTCTCAGATGAATGACTGTTTAGTATTACCATTGGCATCATGGCAACAGTGTATGCTTATCCCATTGCAGATTGTTGCCCTGTGCCATGGAGGATAATAGAATATAAATACACATGGTTTACAGGGCAGTATAAACAAAGAAGGGAAGCTTTTCTGCACTCATTTCCCTCTTTCTCCACCCAGTCCCCTTCTCAGACTGAGCTTCCTTCTTCAACCTCTCTGGGGTATAAGCGCTGATAACGGTCTAAATACGGGCGTGCACTTTAGTGGGAATGCCTGCTCTGGATCAAAGCTGTATCATCCAACCTCCAGTTCAAGGATTTCTGACTTCCTCTCTTATCTTTGGAACGTCTCTCTGCTCTCTGTTACCCACGCCCATCTCTGCCCCTACTTTTAGTAGTAATCCCATTGCATCATTCTCTGTCCTCCGGCTCTGTGGGTGGTTGACCCGTACGTCATGTTCTCCTTCTATACACTATACTGTTGGTGTTTCCTTCACTTTGTAATCAGTATGGACAATGGGTTCTTCTGTGGTCTTGGAATTATTTCATTTGTGTTTATCTTGCATTGTACACTGACTGTAAACTCTTGTATGTCTTCTCTACAACTTTCCTGAGCTTTTGTTTCCTCATTTATAAAAAGAAAAAAAGAGGATGCAAATACTTATTTTTCAGAATTTTGTGGCTGAAATGAAATGATGCGTGATGTATCTAAGAACCCTTAGCACGGTGCCTGGAATTTATAGGTGCTCAGCAAATGTCACTTCCTCCTCTTTCTTTGCTGCTTTCCTTCATGCCCAAGACAAAGTTTGTTGCCAATAAAGCTTTCAGCTGATTCTTGTGGAATTAATGATCATAATGTTCCTGTATGTAGGAACTGCTCTTTTTCAGTATTGGTGTTCCTTTTTGTGTTGAGGAACTTCTATTAGCAGAACACTCTGGTCTCACATCTTCCTTGAGAAGGAGTGCCTTCTTGGAGAATAAATTTGGGATGAGGAAGTGAAGAAATTTGGAGGAGGAAGAGGATGAGGCAGGAGGTCAAGTTTTTTTTGCCTTGTCTGTGTGGGATAGTGGGGAAAGACGGGGGATAGAGAGGAGATTCAGCTGGTGAGCCCATTTTGACCTGCTCTTTCATGCTGAAAGTTTTACAGGGACAACCTCCCAAATGAGGAGGCCTGTGTTTTTTCAACCTTATGCATGATGGCTTCTGGGACTCAGTAACAAAGGGTTTATTGTTGTTGCATATGTAAGCCATGTTCTCCAGTATGAGACTGATAAAAAATGAAGGTGATATATTTGGTCTCCACCTAAAATCAATTTAAATTCAGTTTATTTGTGCCTCTCAATTGATTCTGAACTTGGGTATGGAAAATAGGTTTTTTTTTGTTTGTTTTTTGGTTTTTATTCTGTCCTTTTACTATCCCCAGCAATGTGTTCTTCCAGTTTGTGGAATAGAAAATGATATCAATGCAACAGCATCTTGTTTATGCTATTCTACCTCTGAAAGTTTCTTTCATATGGATTCACATATGTTTCAGAATCAGTGGAGACATCATTAAATCATTTTTATAGTTTGGAGCACCCTTCTTTATCTTCACTCCATAAAGATTAATTTTTTCCATTTGGTATCTCTCAAATTTTTGGTGGATTTCTACAAAATGGATCTGTTACAATCATGATTCCTGTTTTTTTTTTTTAATCTCGATTTTTATATTACTTAAAAATCCTTTTTCCTTATTGTCATCCTTCACCAAATGACAAGATTTCACAATGGACGTGATTAGAGGCCAGTGTTGTCAGTTTTTGAGTGATTATAAATTGCTGGAGTGGACTCTTTTGTTCATTTCCCTTGGTTATGACTCTAAGTGTGTAGGGTCACAGAGAAGAGAGAATAGGAAGGAGGTGATGAGTAAATAAAAGTCAGAAGTGGAGATGGACAGCCAAGTAGACTTGTGACTGGGGGTTGGAAGAGAGGGTTTGTCCCCTTGCCAAGTTGCTTTTCTTATTCCATTGATCATCTTCATGTGACACTAGTAGGGAATGAGTCAACATCAGTTGTTGGAAGGAGGAAAGTTAGTCAAGGACAGGGACGTGTCAGTCCCAAGAGACAGACTACATTTTCTGGGATTTTGATGGAAAGAAAGTTTGGCAATGAGCTGCTGACAAAAGGATACTACACTCAGCTGAAGGAGAAACACAGGGGATGACATTTGCTTCAGAGCTCATGGGTTTTGTCTGAGAACACAGCTCAGAGCTGAGGCTGAGGAAATTTACCATTGACTCCAGAGCAGTTGGAGTGGTTGGCATTGTTGACAGTTCTTTTTTTTTCTTTCAGAACCACAGTTCTGTCCTTTCCTTACAGAATCTAATCACTTTTTTAAATGAGGGAGAAAAGGAACAGGTTGAACTGACTCCATCTTGAAAAAGAAGGAAACTCCAACTTGCACTTTCAGTGAGCTTTGGACTATGTGCCTGGTAGCCATGTGGATAACATACCTATGGCCAAACTGGCCTCCCGAACTGATTCCATACCAAGATTTCCTGTTGCCAAAAAGAATGTGATAATCCCCTATGTAGCCAATCACCTTTGTGATCTTTATGGCCCCCATTGGTGTAGGCTACAACCTATAACCAGCTGATGCTTCTGATTATGAATCATGGCTGTAATCTGATTGTATCTCCCTTTAACACTTTCCAGGCTAGGTTTAAGGAATTTGGGGATGTGGGCTTGAGCAGTACACTTAAGGTATATAAGGTTTTCACAAAAGTCGGTTGGGGTCCTTGGCTAAGAGGAGACTCTGCCTTCGGCCTGCCAGTATAATAAATTGCACTCCACTATCTGCATTGTCCTTCTGAGTGAGTTTGTTTCCTAGAACACATGGCTACAACATAACGACAGAAATCAGAACACCAATCACATGAACTCTTGGCCTAACCTATATAGTCCATCTTCAGATTTTCACTTCATCGGTCCTGTCCATGGAAAAACAATAAGAATGCATTCTCAGGCTTCTATTAATTAATCAGTTTAATAACAGTTTATTCTTTTGACATTCTCTAGACCCCTGGCATTGTGCTTGATAATGAGAATATAAGAAATCAATTCACTGTGGTTTTTGGTCTGATCTTGAGAAAACTCACAGGCTATGGGGACAGCAGATATGCAAACAGATAAACCACAAACTTACACAAATTAGGAGAGCACAGAGGGGAGAGCAACTCATTTCTCACGCGGCATGAGAATGTGCATGGTGTGGCTTTTCCAGGCAAAAGGGTAGACAGAAAGCTGAGCCATTCCTGAAAACTGTCTGTGATTTCAGCTTCATTCGAATTTGCCCTGCCTGCTTGATCTCGACCTGAGTGAACTGCATGGAGTGCATCAGTGTGAAGCCAGCCTGAGCACAAATGATTTCATTATCTCAGTAATCTCTCTATAATCCAATAACCCAAATAAGCATGTCATAGAAAGATAGATGGCTGTGAAGAAATTGCCTGAAAAAAAATGGATGGTAGAACTACAGTTGCTGATGGTATTTCATTTTTCAAATATATTTGTAAACCATGCACAAGCTTATCTGGGTGACCTTTTTGTAAGTAGCAGAGGCTGATGCTAATTCTGTGGTGTCTGGGAGTGGTGAGGTTTTGGTTCTTTGAGCCCAGGGGGAGAAAGAGAAGGTTTCCATTCTCCAGATAACTTCTTATCAGATGCAGAGTTGGAAGTACCCTGATAAATCTGCTTCTAAGCTAAACATCCGCTGAATTCTGTGCTCCCATGGGAAATTCCTCTCCTTGAGAACTTGGTCTTTTTATTTGCTTTTCAAACCTCAGTTACTGAATGGTACAATTCCTGGAAGCATCTTGACAGCATGAATTGATTATGAAGATGGTGTAATTAGCACTAAAGTTCCGGTGCCTTAGGTCATTAAAGTTCTTCCTCGTGAAAGGAGTGGTTGGGACATTTGTTGAAAGGATGATGACATGAAAGAAACACCACTTCTCAAATCTGCTAAGATCACCACAGTATTACCTCCAAGTGGCTTGTACAAGAGAGAAGTTTTTTTTTACAGATTGTTCTGTAGTCAGTGTTTCCACAAGTAGCCATTGATTATGGAGATGACCTTTCAACATGCTGTTTTATTTTTGTGCTTGTAATAATGTGGCAAATCATTTGAAACATGGGAGGCAGAGGACAGCCCTATGATCAGAGCACTGGGCAGACAGGAGGGAAGCAATTGTACCGAGTTCCAAACAGTGCACCGGCTTTTCGGGTGGCGCTAGTGATAAAGAATCTGTCTGCCAGTGCAGGAGATGCAAGAGTTGTGGGTTCAAACCCTGGGTCAGAAAGATCCCCTGGAGTGGGAAATGGCAACCCACTCCAGTATTCTTGCCTAGAAAATTCCATGGACGGGAGTCTGGCAGTCTACACTCCACGGACTTGCAAAGAGTCGGACACGACTGATCACCTGGACACATGAGCAACAAATGGTGCACGTGTGGTCTCATTTCATCCTCACAATCGCCAGTTAGATATCATGGCTTCTAAGGAAGCTGAGGCAGCAATAAATTAACTGAGTCGCCGCAAGTGGAAAGAACACTGAACTTGGCATATGAATCTCTCATTTCTTTGTAATGTAAGCTTGGGCAAGTTATTTCATCTCTAACCTCTGTGTCTAATATCTTAGCTGAATAATAATAATAACCAAAAAAGTGAAGTGAAAGTGTTAGTCACTGAGTCATGTCCGACTCTTTGTGACCCCGTCGAGTGCAGCCTGCCAGGCTCTTACATTTGTGTGGTAGTAGTTAATACTTTATTAAAGGCTTTCATAGTCATTATTTCAGTTATTCCCCACATGTCTGTGCAGTAGCTAAGGAGATGGCACTAAACAGTGGAAAATGCTTAAACTGTGTCGACTAAAATAGATGTACAACTCGAGAGTCGTGAGTTAAGTTTTATTTGGGGCAAAATGAGGACTGCTGCCTGGGAGGCAGCATCTCATATAGCTCTGAGAGGCTATTCCAAAGAGGCAGTGGGGGAAAGTCAATATATAAGGTTTTGGTAAAGGGGAGTTCAGTACCACGAAGCACTCATTTTACAAAAGGTTTTTGGTTAGTCATGAGGATCTGATATCACCATGAAGGGATTTAGTGCTTCTCTACATGTGAGGAGATGCAAGGATTGAGTTCATAAAATCTGTTCCTAAAAACGTCCATCTATCTAAAGACCTGTCCCATCAGATTCTCTGGAGCACAGAGTGCTCACTCCACCCTGAACCCTCTCAGGGGCTGTTGAAGGTCAACAGCTATAGCGGCATGGGGTTCAATCTCCTTAGAGGCAGATGGCAAATGTCTTTGTTGGTCACTCATTGGCAATGCCCTTGGTAAATGCCAATTTGTAGTTGACAGTTGTGATGTGAGAGAGTCCTGAGTTCAAATCCTGATTCTGCCTTCAATCTGTTTTTTTAAAAAATTGAGGTGCATTTGATTTATAGTATTGTATTAGTTTCTAATGTACAGCAAATTGATTCAGTTTTATATATAAATATTTTTCATATTCTTTTCCATTATGGTTTATTATAGGATACTGTACATCACCAGATGTACAGTTGTATCACCAGATGGTCAACACCGAAATCAGATTGATTATATTCTTTGCAGCCAAAGATGGAGAAGCTCTATACAGTCAGCAAAAACAAGACTGAGAGCTGACTGTGGCTGGATCATGAACTCCTTATTGCCAAATTCAGACTTAAACTGAAGGAAGTAGGGAAAACCACTAGACCATTCAGGTATGACCTAAATCAAATCCCTTATGACTATACAGTGGAAGTGAGAAATAGATTTAAGGGACTAGATCTGATAGAGTGCCTGATGAACTATGGACGGAGGTTCATGACATTGTACAGGAGACAGGGATTAAGACCATTCCAATGGAAAAGAAATGCAAAAAAGCAAAATGGTTTCCTGAGGAGGCCTTACAAATAGCTGAGAAAAGAAGAGAAGCAAAGAGCAAAGGAGAAAAGGAAAGATATTCCCATCTGAATGCAGAGTTCCAAAGAATAGCCAGGAGAGAAAAGAAAGCCTTCCTCAGCAATCAATGCAAAGAAATAGAGGAAAACAACAGAATGGGAGAGACTAGAGATCTCTTCAAGAAAATTAGAGATACCAAGGGAACATTTCATGCAAAGATGGGCTCAATAAAGGACAGAAATGGTATGGACCTAACAGAAGCAGAAGATATTAAGAAGAGGTGGCAAGAATACACAGAAGAACTGTCCAAAAAAGATCTTCATGACCCAGATAATCACAATTGTGTGATCACTCACCTAGAGCCAGACATCTTGGAATGTGAAGTCAAGTGGGCCTTAGGAAGCATCACTACGAACAAAGCTAGTGGAGGTGATGGAATTCCAGTGGAGCTACCTCAAATCCTGAAAGATGATGCTGTGAAAGTGCTGCACTCAATATGCCAGCAAATTTGGAAAACTCAGAAGTGGCCATGGGACTGGAAAAGGTCAGTTTTCATTCCAATCCCAAAGAAAGGCAATGCCAAAGAATGCTCAAACTACAGCACAATTGCACTCATCTCACACGCTAGTAAAGTAGTGCTCAAAATTCTCCAAGTCAGGCTTCAGCTAGATGTTCAAGCTGGTTTTAGAAAAGGCAGAGGAACCAGAGATCAAATTGCCAACATCTGCTGGATATTCGAAAAAGCAAGAGAGTTCCAGAAAAACATCTATTTCTGCTTTATTTACTATGCCAAAGCCTTTGACTGTGTGGATCACAATAAACTGTGGAAAATTCTGAAAGAGATGGGAACACCAGACCATCTGACCTGTCTCTTTTGAAACCTGTATGCAGGTCAAGAAGCAGCAGTTAGAATTGGACATGGAACAACAGACTGGTTCCAAATAGGAAAAGGAGTATGTCAAGGCTGTATATTGTCACCCTGCTTATTTAACTTATATGCAGAATACATTATGAGAAACGTTGGGTTGGAACAAGCACAAGCTGGAATCAAGACTGCTGGGAGAAATATCAATAACCTCAGATATGCAGATGACACCGCCCTTAGGGCAGAAAGTGAAGAGGAACGAAAAAGCCTCTTGATAAAAGTGAAGTAGGAGAGTGGAAAAGTTGTCTTAAAGCTTAACATTCAGAAAACTAAGATCATGGCATCTGGTCCCATCACTTCATGGCAAATAGCTGGGGAAACAGTGGAAACAGTGTCAGACTTTATTTTTTTGGGCTCCAAAATCACTGCAGATGGTGATTGTAGCCATGAAATTAAAAGACGCTTACTCCTTGGAAGGAAAGTTATGCCCAACCTAGATAGCATATTTAAAAGCAGAGACATTACTTTGCCAACAAAGGTCCATCTAGTCAAGGCTATGGTTTTTCCAGTGGTCATATATGGATGTGAGAGCTGGACAGTGAAGAAAGCTGAGCACTGAAGAATTGATGCTTTTGAACTGTGGTGCTGGAGAAGACTCTTGAGAGCCCCTTGGACTGCAAGGAGATCCAACCAGTCCATCCTGAAGGAGATCAGTCTTGGGTGTTCATTGGAAGGACTGATGTTGAAGCTGAAACTCCAATACTTTGGCCACCTCATGCGAAGAGTTGACTCGTTGGAAAAGACCCTGATGCTGGGAGGGATTGGGGGCAGGAGGAGAAGCGGATGACAGAGGATAGATGGCTGGATGGCATCACTGACTCGATGGACATGGGTTTGGGTAAACTCCGGGAGTTGGATGGACAGGGAGGCCTGGCGTGTTGCGATTCATGGGGTCGTAAAGAGTCAGACATGACTGAGCGACTGAACTGAATTGAACTGAACAGGATATTGAATAAATTTCCCCATGGTATACATTAGAAACTTACTGTTTATTTTATGTGTGTGTGTGTGTCTGTGTGTGTGTGTATTTATATATATATATTAGCTTGTATCTGCCAATTCCAAACCCTTAATTTATCCCTCCTCTGCCCCCTTTCCCCTTTGGTAACCATAAATTTGCTTCCTATGTCCAATAGGTTTTTTTCAGATTCAATCTCTTTTTCAGTAAAATGTGTCTAATGTAATGCATATCTGTGGCATTTTTGTGAGATCTGAAAGGAACTTGGTAAAGCATTCTCAACAAATGGTAGCTCCTGTGAAGGTCCCACTTGACAGAAGAGAAAAAATATACTCGGATAATATGTGAGTTCCTCAAAGTCACACACACTTACCACACTAGGCAGGGAGGTAAGGAGTAGGCATGTGGGCTTTGGAGTTAGGTGGATTGAGGATAGAATTGTGCTCCATTTCTTTAAGGCTGTGTGACCTTGGGCAAGTGATTCAATCTCTCTGAACTTTAGTTTCCTCATCTGTAAAATTTTCTGTAAAGTTATTACAATCTCATAAGCAGGGTATGAGGAGGATGATAAAATGATAAGGGACTCTTTGCTAATGAAAGGCCTGTCTTTTCCTCCTTCCTTCCTCCCTCCTGCTTTCCTCCCATTTGTAATACAGTGTGTGTGTGTGTGTGTATGTGAATCGCTCAGTCATGTCCAACTCTTTGCAACCTCATGGACTATAGCCCACGAGGCTCCTCTGTCCATGGGATTCTCCAGGCAAGGATACTGGAGTGGGCTGCCATTCCATTCTCCGTGTAATGCAGTACGTGCTCAATGTATTTTTGGAGTTATGCATACCATTTATTAGCAGGATCAGCTTGATATAGTGAAAAGCACATTGGACTTAGAGCTGGAAGGGATGTGGTTGAGGTGGTGATGTCCTGCCACTGGCATTCTAGCTCCATGACCTTGTGCAGGCCACTTGCCTGTCTGTTTCATGTGTGCTAAGTTGTTTCAGTCATGTCCGACTCTTCACAACACCATGGACTGTAGCCCACCAGGCTCCACTGTCCATGGGATTCTCCAGGCAAGAATACTGGAGTGGGTTGCCATGCCCTCCTCCAGGGGATCTTCCTGACCCAGGGATCGAGCCTAAGTCTCTTATGTCTCCTGCATTGGCAGGCAGGTTCTTTACCACTAGCACCACTTGGGAAGCCTGTCTGTTTCCTAGTCCCTGTTAATCATCCTTATTTCATAGGCATGTGAGATGCTGCTGCTGACTTCATTACTTAGCTAAAGAAGTATTTTTACTAATATGGAATCTGGGGCATCAGGTGATGAATTAGGGGCTGTTTCTGTGAGAGCAGTGGGCCTGGTTGTCAGTAGCTTTCAAAGTTGAGTCCTGTCTCATGCAGAGCTGAGTAAGCTTCACCTTTCACCAAGCTGTGTTCATTGTTCATCTCACTAGTGCAATGCTTCTCTGTACCTGGGAACCACCCAGAATTACTGTAAGGAATCTGTAAGTCGATATGCATGGTTGATTTTCTAGCCAATGAACTTTAAGAGTGGGTTTCCTATAATTGCTCTCATCAAAGTTTTTGATGTTAAAATAGAAGCCCTATGATGAGAAATGTTTTCAATACAAGCCATTGTGCTTGAGTGAGAAGGAGTCTTTGTTGGTTAAGAATTGAGGCTTGAAAAAAGTGAAAGTGAAGTCGCTCAGTCGTGTCCGACTCTTTGCGACCCCATGGACTGTAGCCTACCAGGCTCCTCCATCCATGGGATTCTCCAGGCAAGAATACTGGAGTGGGTTACCATTTCCTTCTCCAGGGGATCTTCCCAACCCAGGGATCGAACCCGGGTCTCCCGCACTGGAGGCAGACGCTTTAACCTCTGAGCCACCAGGGAAGCCCAAGTTATATCCTAGGGCCTAGCATAAAGTATTTAGGAACTTAATGAATATTCAATAACTAGCCTGAATAAAAGAGTGAATGATTTGCAGGGCAGGCATAGGGATGCAGATGTAGAGAATGGGCTTATGGACATGGGGCGGGGGTTAGGAAGGAGAGGGTGGGATGAATTGAAAGAGTGGCGTTGACGTATACACACTACCACGTATAAAGCAGATATAGTGGGAAGCTAGCTGTATCGCACAGAGAACTCAGCTGGGTGCTCTGTGATGACCTAGGGGGGTGGCATGTGGCGGGATAGAGCAAGGTCCAAGAAGGAGGGGACATATATACACGTATAGCTGATCTACGCTATTGTTCAGCAGAAACTAACACATTATAAGGCAATTATACTCCCAACTGAAAAATGAATTTTAAAAAATTAAGGGAAAAAAAAGAATGAATGAATGTGGTTTTCTCATCGACAGTGCTATAGCCCAGTTCCCGCTTTTGGAAGCCTGTGGAGTTCAGGTGTGGCCAACCTGATCTCTGGTTTCCTTTGCCTTCTCATATGGGCTGGTCTGCTGCTGTTTAAGGGGCTCTTTGTTTGAAGAGCATGCTGCTCTCTTGGAGTCCTTTGTCCCATAGACTTTTTTCCTTACAGGATGATGATATCATTTGAGAAATCAGTTCTTAAACATTCCATCTCCTCCAAATTGGGAAATGAGCTCATCTTGGTTAAGCTGTCTACCTGTTATAGTATCTCAATGCTATCCTGTCCCACCATTCCCTTTGTCTTTAGTGTTAAGAGGAAGAAGAAACGCGACAGCCCCAAGTGATCCACAGGAAATATTTCAGAAGTTTTCATCACTTAACTTAGCTATTATCACCTCTCCTGGAAAAGAACCTTAGGCAAAATGTGAGGACGTGGCCCCTTAAGTGGAAAAAATGAAGAGAGGGGAAAAAATGAGATCAGAGCAAAAATGAATATAGCACAAAACTCCAAAGTGATTCAACTTTCTAAAAAGTAAAGTGATGATAGCTACAGGGAGTGCTGTGATTGTGGGTTATTTTCTGAAACCCCAAAGGATTTGGAAAGCTGAAAGGCAAATCTGTCTCTTATGCTTCCCCAGAGAGACCTTGCAGGGAGAGCTAATGTCTGCAGCTATGTTGGGAAGGTCACCTATTAAACAAGAACCTTGTGTGCCGGATTCAGGTGGGACTAGCATACAAGGTCAAGGACATTCACGAGTCAAAATGTTCCCGAATGTGGAGTGTTTAGAGCCAGTTAGACTCTGATTAAATTTCTTCTGCAATTAGAATAAAATCTTTATCTCTAAAGACTCTAGAGACATAACCAAATGCTAGCCAGGAGCATTCCAGTGGATCTGAAATGATTCCATCCATTTGACTGGCAGATCCATATATTCTAAGTCGTGTTCTCAGAAGCAGATTTGTGTTATTCAAATGCCCACATGTTCTCTTCTGGGTGGGTGGCTGTGCGGGATACATGTGTGGAATTTGGATTTAAGCACATGGTCTAGGAACCCAGCACAGGAGTGGGTGACTCAGGATTCTAGGGGCAGAGACCAGGAATTTGATGGAGTTTAGGAGATAACAGGACTCCCCTGTGGCTCAGATGGTAAAGAATGTTCCTGCAGTGTAGGAGATCTGGGTTTGATCTCTGGGTCAGAAAGACCCCTGGAGAAGGGAATGGCTACCCACTCTAGTATTCTTGCTAGGAGAATTCCATGGACAGCGGAGCCTGGTGGGCTACAGTCCATGGGGTCACAAAGAGTTGGACATGACTGAGCGATTAACAGTTTCAGTAGCTAAGAACATGGCTTTAGAATCAGATAAGCTTCCCTCAGTCACTTACTATTTACACGGCAGAGGACAACTTAAGTAAACCTATTGCCTTACTTAAGTAAGATGGAGATAATAATATCTACATCACAGCATTGTGTAAGGATTAAATTAAATCAAGCATGTGAAAAGAATCCTGAACTGAACTTGACCAGGGTCAAGTGGTGGATGTTGTTATTATTCTCCATTTGGAGATTCAGTGGAAGAGATATGGGCATATAGTGTGATAGGAAATGACCAAGAAACTGGTCTCTTGTTGCCTTTGTATTCTCTTCTCATAGGGAACCATCTTCCCAGTGACCAATGCACTTGACTGTTGGAAATGGAGTTTAGGTTCAAAGGGGAACCCCAAATGTGTTGAAATAATGTATTTTAGCAACAAGATTTTATATTTTCTCTGCTATCATTGGTTTGAGTGACTTAAGTTTGGTGAGCTGCTTTAGGAAATTTATCATACTCTTTTTTTTTCTTTTGCAAATGAATTCCAGGCTATAGACAACTGGAATACAACTTGTGTGCTGGGGATTTTCAATACTGGGGTAAAGAATTTTAATTGTGTTGGAAGTCAGTACTCATTACTCCTGGTGAAATTCAACAAATCCTTTAGAAAATTTCTAGTGCTCTGACGATATGACTGGCAAGGAATCTCAGGGTCAAGGTTAGGGTCAGGGTTACTGGGCTTCAGGCCAGTCAGCCTTTCCCTTTCTTTCTCCATTTCCACTTCCTTCTGTTTCTTGTCCCAGGATCTTGGGTATTTTTTCTGGGTCAGGGAACATACTTGGAAGGTAAGAACTTCCATTCAGGGCTACTGTTTTGATGCAGCCTTTTCAAAATGTTATTACACCAATTTTAATAAAGAAATGCTTTATAGCATCCCGTTTGTCCCCACATAGATTAAGGCTATGACATTTCCCATTTCTACCATTGCCTGTTTTCTCCTCAGCTTTACCAGTAATAGGTATTATTGTTATTTTAGTTTTTCTCAGCGTGATCAATCTCAAGTGTTATTTTCCTGCCCTTACTAATGAGTTTGTGCCTATTTCCACACAAGTGATGGCTTTTTGAAATTGTTCTTCTCTGAAGAGTGTTTGAATATTCATCCTACTGTTCTTGTAATTTTTCAGTAGGCTTGACATTTTTCTAAATGTTGGAAAGAGAAGCATTGAGTATAGAAGGAGAGGGATTAGAGACAGTGCACACATTTTTGGGGGTATCGAGTGTACAAATACGGGATTGAAAGCACAAAAGATGTGTTGCTTTAGATGGAGCGTGTCATTAATACAAGGCAGGAAAGCAGAGTGTGTCGGTTCAGATGTCTGCAGGTGTTGGTAGAGATGGTAGTGTGAGTCTGTTGAAAATGTTTTCTGATTTTTCAGTTTTCTCATCGAAGTGGGAAATAAGACTGTCAGCTGAGCATAAGGCTGTGTGAGGAAGTAGTAGAGGGTGAAAGAGAGAGAAGGGGAAATGTGGGGAAGAGAGAGATCCAGGGAAATCTAGTGTGATTACCAAGCAGCATTGAGGGGCTGTTTGAATTACAGTGGCAAATAAGCTAGTGACCAAGTCAGAGTGGCGAGTTTGCAGAGTCTTTTTCATTAGTCATGCTCAGATACATGGGTAAGAGCATAAGAGTTAGAGTGTTGGGTTTAGTCAGGGTTGTGGTATTCTAAGAAAGTATTTGCAAAATCAGAGAGGGCAAGATTGTTGAAGGTGTGTGCAAGGACTCTTGGAGTAAAGCTGGGATAGGGGTGAAGGCCAGTGGAAAATTGCATGACCAATGGATTAGTGATCCTGTTCTAGGGAATAATGGTAGGATGTGAGTATGAAAGAAAATGAGCTAGAAAGATCAGAGGTGGTGGTCAGACAGTGGGAAGTATGACAAGGAGTTTATGGAGGGTTTATAGGTATTGCCAATAGTGAATCACTCTTGCATTTCTTGAATAAGCCTTCCTTAGTCATAGTGTATTATTCATTTGAAGATTGCTGTATTTCTATTTTACTTAGATATTTTGCTTTTATATTTAGAAGTGAGATTATTTTTATTCACTTGCTATGTTCTGGTCTTAGAGATATACTGATTTCATAAAGTGAATTGGGAAGCATAATTTCTATGGCCAGAGCAGTTTAAATAGCATCAAATTTACCTGTATTATAAAGATCAGATAAAGCTTAGCTGTTGACCCATCCATTCTGTGCCCTTGTCCATAGTAGATTTAAATTACCTTTACCATTTCATTCTAGGCTATTAGTCTATTCAAGTTTTCCTCACTTAAAAAAAAATACTTTTATATTATAAGCAAACCATTTCTGTCTTAAGGATTTGAACATTTGTTGGCACAATTTTGTATGAAATGTTGTCTTATAATTCTTTTGATCTCTCCTGAATCTGTGATTTTTAATCCTTTTTCTTTCTCTTTTTAGAAAAAAATGAAGTATAGTAGATTCACAGTATTACATTAGTTTCAGGTGTACAACCTAATGATCCAATATTTTTATAGACTGTACTCCATTTAAAGTTACTATAAAATATTGGCTATATTACCTGTGCTATACAATATATTCTTATTTTTATCCCTTTCCTCAATCCTAATCTCATCTATTCATGCTATAATCAACTATACAATGGTATTCCTTATTTTATCTTGTTTTCCAAAAATAAATATCATGTCTATCAACTTTATTTTCTCATTTACTAATAACATATTTTAGATTTATTAACTCACTCTTCCTATGTGTTTTTAATTGATTTTAATGGTCTATTTTTAATTTGGTAATATGTGAACTGTGAACTTAGTTCTTTTGTTTTAAATGTGTTTCTAAATTTTGAAGGCATTTAAAGCTATGATTAAGCTTTGGTTAAGAGCTGACTCAATAGAAAAGCCTCTGATGTTAGGAAAGATTGAAGGCAGGAGAAGTGGATGACAGAGGATGAGATGGTTGGATGGCATCACCAGCTCAATGGACATGAGTTTGAGCAAGCTCTGGGAGATGGTGAAGGACAGGGAGGCCTAGTGTGCCGCAGTCCTTGGGTTCATGAAGAGTCAGACACAACTGAGTGACTGAACAACAACAAGTATCATAGGATTTAATATGAAGTGTACTCCTTCTCATTACTCTTCAGATAGTTTGTGAATTAGTTTTCCCCTTTGAACAAATGATTATCTAGGTATTTGTAAATACACTTATATAATTAATTAATTTATTTTTTTTGCCATGCTGAGCAGCAATTACAGTCCTAGTTCCCCAACCTGGGATTGAACATATGCCTCCTGCAGTGGAAGCTCAGAGTCTCAACCGCTGGACAACCGGTTAAGTCCTTGGCATCAACTTTTTATTATTTGTAATTTTATTGTATTATTATCAGAAAATGTGGCCTGTAAAATTTCTGTTATATTCAATTTGTTAAACTTTTCTTTTCTGGTCAAATACATAATTTGCTTTTGTAAATGTTCCACAAATACATGGAATGAATATATGATCTTTATCCAAGGGATTTAAGATTCTACTGTGCCTAAACTAAGTATTACTTAATTTGCTTAAATTATTTATACCTTCATTACTGGGTATGTTTAATTTTTATAAGAAATATATTAAAATCTCTTTCTATAATTGTATTTTAGTCAAATTTCTTTGTATTTTTAGCTTTATGTGTTTCCTATATTTAACTGCTATGTTATGTGATGTATTTATCACTAGTTTATCTTCTTCATAAGTTGTACCTTTTATTCATATAATGTTCCACATTTGGTTTCATCATATCCTTCACATTTGGTTGGCATTTTCTTGTCCTTTGCTTTGTTGTTAACCATTCATTATCTTTTTAAAAGTATGTTTCTTGTAAATGGAATATAGCTTTATTGTTGGTTAGGTTAACCTGTCAGTCTTTTTTAAATGGGAGAATTTAATTATTTTCTGCTGATTGTAGATACATATACCTGCTTTGTTCCCATATATTTTCTCAGTTCTGGATGCTGAACACCCTTAGATGCTATTCTACTCTGTGAACTCATGGAGGCTCAGGTCTGGTTTTAGGTATTTTTGTTGTTCAGTTGCTCAGTTGTGTCTGACTCTTCACTATCCCATCGATTACAGCACACAAGACTTCCCTGTCCTTCACTAACCCCTGGAGTTTGCTCAAACTCACGCCCATTGAGTCAATTATGCCATCCAACCATCTCATCCTCTCTTGCCCACTTCTCCTCCTGCCCTCAATCTTTCCCAGCATCAGCGTCTTTTCCAGTGAGTTGGCTCTTCGCATCAGGTGGCTAAAATATCAGAACTTCAGCATCAGTCCTTCCAATGAATATTCAGGGTTGATTTCCTTTAGGACTGACTGGTTTGATCTCCTTATTGTCCAAGTGACTCTCAAGAGTCTTCTCCAGCACCACTGTTCAAAAACATCAATTCTTCAGTGCTCAGCCTTCTTTATGGTCCAACTCTCACATCTGTACATGACTACTGTAAAAACCGTAGCTCTGACTATATAGACCTTTGTGGGCAAAGTAATGTCTCTGCTTTTTAATTGCTGTCTAGGTGTGTCATAGCTTTTCTTCCAAGGAGCAAGTATCCTTTAATTTCATGGTTGCAGTCACTGTCCACAGTGATTTTGGAGCACAAGAAATTAAAGTCTGTCACAATGGCTGTAGTTCTGCCAGTAGCAAGGAAGCTATCAAAGCATCATTTCTCCCCTATCTCCTTGCATTCTTCCAACTTTGGGAAAAAGAAATACTCAAACCATTCCCTTAGGTCCCTCCTAGTATTTTTTTTTAGGCCAGCTCTCAGAGAGAAATGCTGGTCTCAGTTCTCTCTTTAATTTTATGCAGAGCTCAAGGTTTCACCTGTACCTAGGTGATCATGGATCCCATGGCCTTTGGCTAAAGATATATCTATCTATCTATATATACACATATACATGTAGTGGAGTTGGAAATGGAGAGATCGGGAGATGATTTGAGGTTGCCACTTTTCTAACTTCTTTTCCACAACTCTGTCACCAATTTTTAAACAATTCTAATTTTCAAATTTTTATTGAAATATAGTTGATCTACAACATTGATAGTTTCAGGTATATAGCAAAATGATTCAGTAATCTATATATATAATCTTTTAATATATTTTTAAAAACATTCTCTTCTATAGTCCGTTATTACAAGATATTGAGTGTAGTTCCCTGTGGTATACAGCAAGTAGGTCCTTGCAGGTTATCTATTTTATATATAGTAATGTATATATTTTAATCTGAAACTCTTAATTTATCCCTCCCCCTTTCTCCTTTGGTAACTGTAAGTTTTTTTTCTATGACTGTAAGTCTATTTCTGTTTTGTGATTAAGTTCATTTGTATTATTTGTTTAGATTTCACATAGAAGCAATATCATATGATATTTGTCTTTGTCTAACTTACTCCACTCAGCATGATAATCTCTGGGTCCATCCATGTTGCAGCAAATGGCATTATTTCATTATTTTTTTAAGGTTGAGTGATATTTCTCTGTATATATATACCACATCTTCTTTGTCCATTCCTCTGTTGATGGAGAGAGTAACTTAGGTTACTTCCATTCTTGGCTATTGTAAATTAGTGCTGCTATGAACATTGGGGTGCATGTATCTTTTTGAATTATGGTTTTTTCCAGATATATGCCCAGCAGTGAGATTGCAGGATTACATGGGAGCTCTATTTTTAGTTTTTAAAAGATTTTTATTGGAGTATAGTTGATTTAAAATATTGTGTTATTTCTGCTGTAAAGTGAACCAGTTATTCTTCTATCCACTCTTTTTAAGATTATTTTCCTATATAAGTCGTTACAGAGGATTGAGAAGAGTTCTCTGTGCTATCGAGTAGGTCCTTGTTGTTGGTTTTTAGTCGCTAAGTGATGCCTGAGTTTTTTGTGACTCCATGAACTCTAGCCCGCCAGGCTCCTCTGTCCATGGGATTTCCCAGGCAAGAATACTGGAGTGGGTTGTCATGCCCTCCTTCAGAGGATCTTCCCAAACCAGGGATTGAACCCAGGTCTCCTGCATTGGCAGGCGGATTCTTTACCAGTAAACTACCAGGGAAGCCCCAGAGTAGGTCCTTTTTAGTTATCTATTTTATATACAGTAATGTGTATGTTATTTTTAGTTTTTTAAGGAATCTCCATACTGTTCTTCATAGGAGCTGTACCAATTCACATTCCTGCCAGTGATATTTATATGTCACTAATTTTTATAATGACAAATTTCCCCTCAGTTTTGATATATATCAGGCTTAGTTAAATTTACCACACAATAGGGTTGCATTTTGAGAAGACTCTCATAATCTTCACTCCTCTATATGCTTTGGCTCATGTTTGCAAAAAGCATATAACTGTAGATAAGAATATTTGAACCTTATTTCTAATAAGAATAGTGAACATTAATCACGTAAGAAAGAGCAACTGGTTTTTGTGCTCAAGTTATTTGGCATTAGCTTT
This sequence comes from Dama dama, assembly GCF_033118175.1. NCBI lineage: Eukaryota > Metazoa > Chordata > Mammalia > Artiodactyla > Cervidae > Dama > Dama dama. Next base: position 21,122,863 of record NC_083694.1, on the reverse strand, counting down.
CAGAAAACATTCTCCAACTACTTTATGCCTTCATAGTCTTTATACCATAATCTTTATACCAGTCTTTTACCAAAAGCTAAGGGGCAGTGACAAAATGTTCTTCTTTGGCTTGGGAATATTTTTCTCTTTTTTCCTATGTTTTGTAGGAATTCCAAGCACTTCTACTCTGAGCCTATCCCTGCAGAGACTTTGACAATGTTTTTTTTTAAAGTTTAAGTATAGTTGATTTACAATATTATTAATATAATAGTTTCAGGTATACAACATGGTTATTCAATATTTTTATAGATTATACTCAATACAAAATTGTTATAAAATACTGACTATATTTTCTGTGCTGTACATTACATCCTTGTAACTTATTTCACACTTTATTGAAAATTATGCATCAAGATCACCTGTGGAACTTTAAAGATGTAAGTGTTGTATTGATTTTAACTCAGTGTCTATAGAGTTCAAAGTTTTCTTTGCAGGCTCTTAGATGACGGGTATATTTCCAGGGTGTAAGCTCCTCATTATTGCTATTCTTTTTTTCTCTTTCTTAAACCCCCACTCCCTGATCATTGACTTTCATTATCAGTATATTCCAAAGCCTTAAAAAAATTTTTTTAAAAAGAGTCCTCCCTGATCTCTGAACATACATTGAGTCCCCACAGTTACTATGCTTAGCAATTATGAACTTCTTCTCTAAGATGTGGGCTCAGCTGTGGACACAGACTGACATCCACTACCTTGTTGCTAAAAACGGGAGCTAGCATGAAAGTTGAATGTTTTGTGCAATAAAGTTCCCTTTAAAGCTGTGTCAGATAGTTTCTGCCTGTGGCTTTATATCCATTCACTCCTCTTCTTTCCTCTCCTCTGTCCCAGGAGGTTGACCTAAGTGGACTACAGCAATAGGCTCCCTTGCTTGATTGGGTTGGGCCAGTGGGAGCCATGATCAGAGAAAGAGTTTGGTGTATTCATTACCCTGGATTCCTCTTTGTGAGAACTTGGAACTGACTGACTGTAACCTCAGTGAAAGTCTCTGCTCCTTTTTACATGGTTTTCTCTGCATGGTATTTGCTCTCTGGGTTCCAGTACCCTCTTCTTCCTTTCTTTCCTCTAGCCTGGGAATAGTGATGGTTACATGGCAACCTTGTTCTTCCCTTGTACCTCACCTATATCTTTGCAAATAGCTCCATTGTACTGGGTTGGCCAAAAAGTGTTTGGATTTTTCCATAAGATGTTACTCCATCTTATGTTACCGCATTGAGTACTAGCGCACTACCGTGTCATCTGTTTCCTGACTGATCCTCACTATTCCCCATAGCAACAGTGAGTCTGATCTCCTTAAAGCTTGGTGATCAAGGCAAAATCATGCCACTTCCAGGATAGTAGATAGTAGATGCCTGGTGTGTTGCCCAGATCTCCTGGCTCAAGGCTTATACACTCATTCCTCCAGCTGTCAAGGGTGTTGGTGGATGAGTTCCCTTCTGGTGACTGTCCTCTGCTGAAGAGAGCTTCCACCATCAATATTATACTCCCTTCCTGGGGTCAGCCTGGATCCAGTGATTGGTCTGATACAATGTAGAGTTAAAAGACGTAACTCTTACCCAATTTGGAATGTCTTTTTATGGCCCATCCAGCTCCAGAGCTCTCTATAGATTGACTGAGGCCTTTGTTGTAACTATATCACAGCTTGCCTTCTCTGCTTCCTTCTCTGTCCGACAGGAGTTCATTCTGAGCTTTCTGACCGGTTAGCCTGCTGCACGCAAATCTCTGAGTCAGAGTCTGATTCCCAGGGAGTCCAGCCTGTGGCAGTATTCTATCTGTCTCCTTTTCCCGCCCAGCTGTCCCCTTGATAGGTCTCCATTTTTTCCCATTGCTCACATATGCAAACAGACCTGGGGAACCTTGCTCTGAAACATGTTTTAACACAAATGAAGGAGTGATACAGATGTGGTCGATAACTAATGTTGGTGATTCTAGGCATGAGATATGTGGAGGGCTGGGCGAGGTTGGCCTCTTAGGCTCTCTCAGAATCTAGAGACATATTTCTATTCCTATGATTGGTGTGGAAAGAAAAAAGGGAAAGGGGATGAGAAAAATAAAGGAAAATAGAAAGAGATGGTGGAGATATTTTTGAAGGATAAACTATAAAGATGGATGGATTCAAGCTATTGAACTAAATAAAGTTGATTGTGTACAGACCTATCACCTACTGAGGTGTCCAATTCAGATTTGCAGAACTGCCCTTGGTTGTGAATGAGACACAGGAGAAGTAAGGGTAAATTTCATTTTCAAACTAAAAATGTGGTTTCTTCCTGGAGAATGCATTCTGGAAAACAAAGTTCTCTCTTCCATAAATAGCTTATGGAGACCTCTTGGAGAAAATCATATACTTTGCCTTTTTAAAGTATTAAGCAGAAAAAAAGAGTGCAATTTTTCACTGTAAATGGACTCAGAATAGATCATAAAAGGGGCCTCCAATCCAACCCTAGCTCAGTTTGGTTGGATTATCAAGTTTATGAGCAAACCACCAATTTGTCACCAAGAGCGACTGGTGGCATAGGGTTCTTTCAGCCTGCTGGATATTCTTGGAGGGCAGACAGAGTCCCTAATTCATTGCCTGCTTGAGAAAGCTTTGAAGTCCTTGCCCAAAGATAAAATTCTCCTAGAGACTGTTCTGATGAGATTGCCTCCCACACAGGAGAATGCAGTTTGGCCTAAAAGTGATTTAAGCTGCAGTGTGGGCTTGATTAAGAAAAGCACCTAGTTTATTTCCAGTCAGATTTAATAAAAGGCAGTATGCTGTGGCTCTGATTAAAAGCCTGCAAAGCACAAAGTGCTGTTGAAATCTACAAGTGCATGGTGAGGACTGCTTCCTGCAGGTGCTGGAAGGGAATGTTGAGTGTATTTCCCTTCAATTGCCCTTTCTGACTGCATCTGATTGCTATATTCTACATACTCTAAATACTACAAAACTTACTTGACTTGCTTGACAGCAATTTAGGAGGGCTTGAGATTTTTTTTTCCTTAACTGATTTTTCTATGGAAGGAATGCAGTCATCTCAAGTATAGCTAATGAGTTGATATGACTTCAACTTTTTTAATGGCCTCAGTTTTCTTTATAAGAAAGTTTTCTTTCTTTATAAACAAAGCTGAATGCTGAAGAATTGATGCTTTTGAACTGTGGTGTTAGAGAAGACTCTTGAGAGTCCCTTGGACTGCAAGGAGAGCCAACCAGTCAATCCTAACGGAAATCAGTCCTGAATATTCATTGGAAGGACTGATGCTGAAGCTGAAACTCCAATACTTTGGCTACCTGATGGGAAGAACTGACTCATTTGAAAAGACCCTGATGCTGGGAAGGATTGAAGGTGGGAGGAGAAGGGGACGACAGAGGATGAGATGGTTGGATGGCATCACCGACTCAGTGGACATGAGTTTGAGTAAGCGTCGGGAGTTGGTGATGGACAGGGAAGCCTGGTGTGTGGCAGACCATGGGGTCGCAAAGAGACAGACATGACTGAGCAACTAAACTGAACTGATGGCCTCAGTACTTGATTGATTGGTTTTTAGTTGTGTACTTCTACTATATTGCTTCCTACTGCAAAATGTAAAAACTTAGCTGAAATATTTTTATTAATGTCAATAATTATGTACACTCATAATTAATTGTTTATTTAATGTGTTTCTTCCATACCAGATTATAGGCTCTAATAATTGATTTGGTGTCAGTTCCTAGCAGTATCAGCCCATAATGTGCTACAAAAATGTTTTTTGAATGAAGGAATGAATTTATATAGTACTTTCTAAGTTGCAAAATGTTTTCATAAGCATTTTCTAAATCTTGATGTTCATGACATTACTCTTTTAGACAGTTTGGATAAATATTACTGCTGTCCGAATTTTACAGATGAGGTCACTGAAACTTAAAGAGGTAAGTGACGTACTTATGGTCACAAAGCTACTAAGAAGTAAAGTAAAGTGTGCTTCCTGGACCAACAGCAACAGTGTCACCTGGGAACTGGTTAGAAATGTAAATTCTCAGGCTCTGCCTCAGACATCCTGAATCTGAAACTCTTCAGGTGGGGTCCAGAAAACTTTAAGAGTTGCTCCAGGTGATTTTGATGCATGCTAAGGTTAGAGAAGCACTGCTGTAATGGTTGAACTTTCACTGTATCCTCATAATCTAAATTCTATATTGTTTCTGTTTTACCATTTGGCTCCCTAGTACTGCTTCAATATGAAGAGGAAGATATTTGCTGATAATATCGTGCCAACTTGAGTCTCTTAGAGGAAGAGGAACACTAGAATTAGTGTTTATTCTCCTTGAAACGTTTGATGGAATTCTCAAGTGAGACCATCTGAGCCAGGAAATTACATTTTTGGAAGATTTTAAGTTAGACATTCAATTTTCTTCTTAGTTTGAGAGCTGTTCATATAATCTATATTATATAGGCTGAATTGTGATAGTTTGCATTTTTTGGGAATTGGTCAATTTTGACAAATTTATGTGTGTATAGTTGTTCACGCTAAGTTGCTTCAGTCGTGTCTGACTCTTTGCAACCCTTTGGACTGTAGCCTGCCAGGCTCCTCTGTCCATGGAATTTTCCAGGCAAGAATACTGGAGTGGGTCACCATTTCCTTCTCTAGGGGATCGTCCCAACTCAGGGATCAAACCTGTGTCTCTTATGTCTCCTGTATTGGCAGGAGGGTTCTTTACCACTAGCGCCACCTGGGAAGCCCCAGAGTTGTTCATAGTATTCTCCTATTATTCTTCAGTTGTTTTCAAGATTTATAGTGATATGTTCTGCTTCATTCCTGAATTTGGTAATTTGTGTTTTCTCTTTTATATCTTGCTAGACATTTGTCAATTTTATTGACATTTGCAAAGAACCAGCTCTTTGTTTCAATTTTTTTTCTCCTTTGTTTTTCTGGTTTTGACTTGATTTCTGCTCCAGTTTTTATCATTTCATTTCTTCTCCTTGATTTGGATTGACTTTGCTCTCCTTTTTCTAGATTCTTGAGATAGGAGCTAAGATTATTGATTTGAAACTTTCTCTTGTTTTAAACATGTGCATTTAATGATATAAATTTCTGTAGCACTGCTTTAGCTGTGTCCCAAACATTTTGATATGCTCTATTTTCATTTTCATTTGGATAATTGTACATATTTTAAAATTTGCTTTGAGACTTCCTCTCTGACCCATAGATTATTTGGAAGAGTGCTGTTTGGTTTTGGATTATTTGGATATTTTCTTATCTTTTTTATTGATTTCTAGGTTGATTCTGTTGTGGTTGGAGGACACGCTGTACTTTGATTCTTTTAGATTTGTTGAGGCTTGTTTTATGGCCCAGGATATGGTCTATTTTGGTTTCCTGGGTGCTCAAAAGGAATGCATATTTTGATATTGTTGGACGGAATACTCTATAAATGTCAGATCCTGTTGGTTGATGGTATATTAGCCTGCTACAGCTGCCACAACAAAATACTACAGGCTAGGTGGTTTAAACAGTAAATATTTATTTTCTCCTCAGTTCTGGAGCCTGGAAGTCCAAGTTCAAGGCGTTGGCAGATTTGGTTTCTCCTGACACCTCTCTCCTTGGCTTGCAGATGGCTGCTTTCTCACTGTGTCTTCACAAAGTCTTTTCTGTATGAGCACACACCCCTGGTGTCTCTTTCTCTGTATGTCCAAATATATTCTTTTTATAAGGATACTAATCAAATTGGATTACAGCCTACCCTAATGGCCTCGTTTTAACATAATAATTTATGTAAAGGTTCTATCTTCAAATATGGCCCCAACCAAAGTACTGTGGGTTAGAGCTTCAACATATGAATTTGCAGAGAACAGAATTCAGGCCATAACTGATGGTATTGTTGAATTCTTATGTAGTCTTGCTGATTTTCTGTCTAGTTGTTCTATCAGTTGTTGAGAAGTGAGTGTTGACATATCCAACTATAATTGTCAATTTGCCTATTTTTCCTTTTAGTTCTATCTGTTTTTACCTCACATGTTTTGAGGCTGTGTTTTTTGGTGCAGACACACTTAGGATTGCTATGCCTTCTTAGAGTGCTTACTCTTTTATAAAATATAAGGCCCCCCACTGCCTCTTGTAATTTTCTTACTTTATATGATAATAATATAGTCCCTCTTCCTTCTTTTGCTTAATGACAATTATCTCTAATGTTTGAATGGTTTATCTTTTTTCTATCCTTTTTCCTTTTAATCTACCTATTTGTATATTTGAAGTGAGTTTCTTGTAGCCAGAATATAGTTGGTAAAGCTCTTTAATCTATGCTGACAATTTGTGTCTTTTAGTAGGTGGTTTTTTGGGTTTTCCCATTGGCTCAGTGGTAAAGAGGTTGTCTGCAGTGCAGGAGATGCGGGGAATATGGGTTCTATCTCTGGGTCAGGAAGATCCCCTGGGGGAGGGCATGGTAACCCACTCCAGTATTCTTGCCTAGAGAATCCCATGGACAGGGGAGCCTGACCCTCTATGGTCCATGGGGATCACAAAGAGTTAGACATGATTGAAGTGACCGAGCACATGTTTTTAGATAACTTACATTTGATGTAATTATTGAACTACAATAAAAAAATATTGATATACTCTTGAACAATGTGGGGGTTGGGGCACTGACCCTCTACACAGTTGAAAATCTGTGTATAACTTTATAGTCAGCCCTCTGTATCTCCTGCATCTACAGATCTATATTTCCATGGATTCCACATTTCCATATGTAATTGTACTTGCTCAGTTCAACCTGTGTTTTTCAAGAGTCAACTGTATCAGAGTTAAATTCTGCCATTTTGTTTTGTTTTCATTTTTTGTTTTTGGTATCTTTTTCTGCCTTTCTCTAGATTTCTTTAATTTATTTTAGAATTCCATTTAATCTGTCTATAGAGTTTTTGAGTGTCTCTTTGTATAGCTTTTTTAGTGGTTGTTCTTGGTATTACACTATATTATACATAACATCAGAATTTAACAGTTATGTTAATTTACTATTTCAAGTGAAGTATGGAGACCTTATTTCCCTTTATATTCCAATTTCCTCCCCTCTTTCTATTTTAATTTTATTAAAAATTTCTTTTACACACACTACATCAAACAGTGTTATAATCTTTGCATCAATTATCATGCATAATTTAGAGAGGTCAGGAGGAAAAGGAAAGCTTATTGGATTTACTTATCCTTCCTTTGAAGGTTCTTTGTTTTATTGTTTGTTTTCTATTTGGAGAACTTCCTTTGGCCATTTTTGGATGTCTCTACTGGCAGTTTCCTTCAACTGAGAATGTCATGATTTCTTCTTCGTTCCTGAAGAATATTTTTTACTAGGTATAAAATTCTGGGTTGACAGAGTTATTTCTTTCAACACAAACAATATTTCATGACTCTCTTCTGGCCTTGATGAAAAATCTGTTGTCGTTAGAATTGTTTTACTCCCAAATGGTTCTCAGAATTCCTTTCTATGAGTACAAGGGAGCTATGTCATCTTAGTAATTTAACTAGAAGTGCCTACTGCCAAAAGGCCTCCAATATTAAGTAATTCTGGTTGAGAAGTGGCTAGAAAATATTAAGATTTATTTGTGGAAAGTAGATAAACCTTTAATCAACTAATTTATGATAGAAAATGAGCACATAGACAACATGTGGTTGCAATTCAACCATGATCTGAAAAATGGAGTTTCATCTTTATCAGACCTTTCCCAGTAAAATTTATTTCCATCACATCTGCTACATGATCTATAATTAAACTGTTTCTCATTCTTATACAAATCACATCAATTAACAGAAATCTCTTTTAGCTTCATACTATGCATGTCAGAATTTCACTCACTTATCAATGATATGAGTGACTTCTTTGCTGCATCAGATACTTTTCAAATACTGGAAAAGTAATGCCTCCCTATTTTGTGTGCCTTAGAATATACGGCTACAGATATGACACACTTTTTAAACATGTTTCATCTGCCATGTTAACATTTTCTTCATCTCTTTCTTAAACTTAGACAATCAATAAAATAATAAATTAAACCTAGAGTTTTTAGCTTTTGCTAATTTCCATGGTACAGATGTTCCCATGATGGCTGATTTCTAGTTATCAACATGAGGCTCCTGAAAGAGGAATTAGGAAGAGATTGTCAGTAACCCACCATTTATAGGACAATCGTCCCTCTGTAACCATGGGAATGGGTACCAAAATCCATATTTGTTCAAGTTCCTTAAATAAAATAGTACAGTATTTGCATATAACCTACATATGTCCTCCTGTGTACTTTAAATCATCTCTAGATTACTTATAACATCTAATCCAATGTAAATGATATGTAAATAGTTGTAAATGTGTTGTAAATGATATGCATATAGTTACCAGCACATGGAAAATTCAAGTTTTGCTTTTTAGAACTTTCTATAATTTTTTTTCCAAATATTTTTGAATAATTGGTTGAATCTCTGGGTGTGGAACTAGAGGGTACGAAAGGCCAACTGTATTTTCACACAAATACAATAGATGCACATACAGGAGTGTAAATTTTTGTAAAATGCCATAAGGTAATTAGGAAGTGAGAATTTTGAGTATTTTTAAGCTTTTCTTTTTCAGTGTAATTCACTTAATTTTAATTTCTAATAATGGCTATGCTTAACACTGCTTCACAAAATCTTTGAAACTTTAACAAGGCACTCTTTGTGAGCCTGTGTGAGCCAGCTGCCTCACACCACTCTTTATGTTACTGTCAGAGAACGAGTTGAAGGAGAGCAGAATATGTCATGCCAAACTATGTTACGTTGGCATAAAGATTATTTTGAGATGAAAGTAATTGAGAAAAAGCAGGCACAGGAAGGGCTCTCTACTCTCCCCTCATTACCTAGCAGCAGGGCATACATTTATGACAGTGTCTCTGAGCTCCCATACCGGGAAGAGGAGAACAGTCTATCTTTGAAGTCAAAGATGGCACTGATTTCAGCCTGCATAAACAGAGCTTACGGAATGATCCATATCAACCATGAGCTCCACCCTGTATATAGAAGCCCAAACCCCCTTTCTTTTGTACAGCTGCATACCCACAATTTTGTAGCCCTTTGTTAAAATGGTATATAAGCTTCTGGGTCTAACTGCTTCTTTGGGTCTTCTTTTGTTTTTTTTTTCTGTTAAGCCCTTGTGCAGGTAAAATTAAAAAATATTAATGATATTTATATCCTTTTTTCCTCATTATCTGTATTTTGCAGTTTAATTTTGGGGCCCATGTTATAGAACCTAAGAGGATAGAGGAAAAGTTTTTCCTTCTCTATAGTTCATTGGGGGTAATTCTGGCTTATATGGGGGTTTCAATTTTCTAAAACCAAATTTTGAAGAATAAAAAAGATTTTAGATTTTCTACTATTAATGTTTAATTACTCCTTCCCTTATAGCCTCTGAATAAGGCTGGCATTGGATGCATGCAGTTTCTTATCCTTCATGTTCCTTACTCTTTACATCTTTTATTCTTTGTGAGTGTTTTTTTTCTGAAATAATGAGCTTTGTAATGGTCACTTCAGTGGTGAGAGATGATGACGGTGTCAGAGAAGAGAACTTTCCCTGGGAACAAAAGCCTTCTTATTGTTGCCATCCCTGATTGCAGTGATAAAGGCCTATTGGAACCTGTCCACTTTTACCTTTTGAAAGGGAAGCAGTATGTTTCTTTGGTTTTCTTTAGGCAGTTCCTAAAGGGGTGTTCCTTTTGATATCCTGAAATGCCAAGGCAGAGGCTACTCACTCCATGGGAAAATGTTTAATTAAGTTTTCTGAGTCTTTCCTGTCAAAAATACTTGTCCTGAGCTGGACTACTCTTCTGTCATAAAGTTAGCTTGAAGTCACTTTCTAAGAGAAGGAGACAAATCTGTTATTAGCATTCTTTGCCTCTTGATGCTTTCTTAAAGGGGTAGACTCTCTGAAGCAGTTGCAAGTTTGTTGTTCGGTTGCTCAGTTGTGTCCAACTCTTTGTGACCCCATGGACCGCAGCCCACCGGGCTTCCTTGTTCTTCACCATCTCTCCTGGAGTTTGCTTGAACTCATGTCCATTGAGTTGATGATGCCATCCAACCATGTTGCCTCCTTCTCCTGCCTTCAATCTTTCCCAGAATCAGGGTCTTTTCCAATGAGTTGGCTCTTTGCATCAGGTGGCGAAAGTGTTGGAGTTTCAGCTTCAGCATCAGTCTTTCAAATGAATATTCAGGGTTGATTTCCTTTAGGACTGACTGGCTTGATCTCCTTGCTGTCCAGGGACTCTCAATAGTCTTCTCCAGCACCAGAGTTCAAAAGCATCCATTCTTCAGTGCTCAGCCTTCTTTATGGTCCAACTCTCACATTTGAACACGACTACTGGAAAAATCTTAGCTTTGACTAGACAGACTCTGTCAGCAAATTAATGTCTCTGCTTTTTAATATGCTGCCTAGGTTTTCATAGCTTTTCTTCCAAGGAGCAAGCATCTTTTAATTGCAGTTGCAAGTATTGAACAATAATCAACATCAAGACTGCAAAGAACAAAGATCTTGATTTGTGGTCTTAAGAACTGCAATTTGGGAGACATGGATTAGGGTGAAAACAAAAGACTCTTCCAAGGAGGAGAAAGCATCAAAGGCTTAAAAGCACAGGTTTGTTAACATTGCCAAATAAGAATTGTGACTGACTCTGTTGCAAGTTTGGCAATATTTGTCCTTAATGAATCATGAATTGTTTTAATGTGGTGGTTTGATATGTAGACAGACTGTTATAAGTTATTTTAGAGTAAGAAGCTGATGAATCTATTGAGCTTCTGGCAGACGTTTTGGATGCCTTCATTAGGACAATAAGTGGTCGATGGTCAGATTCCACCTGGGCTGGGATATGCCTAAGTCACACTTCCTCAGTGGTCACCTGGCTTCATTTCGTAGAGCTCACATGGGGATATAAACTCCATTTTACTTTTCTTTTCACACAAGACAACCCCCTTCTCCTATTGTTACTGATCACATCTGTGAATGATATGGTAGTATTCTATCGGAAATTTGCTTTGTAAATACAGATATTTCCATTCTAACAGCAAAATTTGTCTGTCTGACCCCACTGTGATAGGCAAAGAAGGTTAATAAGAGTGTATGGGAAAAAAAGATAGGAGTGATATGGTGAGGACTAGTAACATTTTTTTTCTGACAAAGAAAACAAGCACTGTACAACTTTTTCATTTATGCTGTGTTGAAATTATGGTAATTCAGTAGAGGTGTTTCCCTGTTTTTCACACATCAATGACAAGAAAATAGCCTCAGGATATTTCTTTGATTCTTTTTGATCTTAAAAAGGAACACAACTTAGAAGTGATGGAAAAAACAGACCTAATTGTGAGAATCCATAAATTCTATTTTTTTCCCTTTTATTTGAAAGGAAAGATGTCAGCTGTCTAGAAAGCAGTTTGATGAGTTTTCCCTTGCCTATCTCCCATGGATATTGTCCTGTTGTTTTAGAACTGAAAATCTTTCCCTTTGGCTCAGCAGTAAAGACTCTGCCTGCAATGCAGGAGTCGCAGGAGATGCAGGTTCAACCCCTGTCTCACTAAGATCCCCTGGAGAGGGAAATTGCAACCCACTCCAATATTCTTGCCTGGAAAATTCCATGGACAGAAGAGTCTGGTGGTCTGCAGTCCATAACATCCTTTCTTGAAACTCTGGGGCCTAGTTTCAGAGATGTCCTCCTAGATACGAAAAGTAGTACTGGTAAAGGAGAAAATAACTGTTCTTTTTTTAGAGTGCTGAGTTAGAGACAGCAGCTTATTCAGAAAGGATTCTGAACTGGAAGTGAGTTAACAAGGTCAAGCGAAAGTTTGAGAATCAAGTCCAAAGTCAAGCTCCACAGGTAATTCAAAAGTGTGAAGGATGAAGAAGTTAGCAAAGAAATTGTAAAGGCCAAAGAAACACAATCCCAAAAAGCAGAGTCAGAGGGAATTTACTCATGTGAAAAATTCCGTCATAGGAGGCAAAGCCTACTGTTGGTAACATGGCATGTGTTTAGACGTTCCAATGGTAAGTGTGTCTTGCATTGTGGCTATCCCAGAATTACAATGGGAAAGGAATGTCTCTCTCTCTCCAAGTTCTGGTGATTTTTTTCCCTCCCCCCCTTTTATTTTTTAAATTATGAAAGTATTATGACACACTTACAGGAGACTTAGAAAATATAGAACAAAGTTATATAGTTCTACTATATATTACAATTATTTTTTAAGTAGATAAATTAAGGTTTTTAGTTGGAGTTTCAATTATCAAACTCTCAAAAATTAATAGAATGAATAGACCAAAAAGTAGAAGGATATAGTAGACCTGAAAAGCACTATGAGCCAATTCTACATAATTAAGATTTATAGTTTTCGTAAACTCAGTTACAGCAGAGCCATTTAGAAAATGATTCAAAATTATAACATTTCTCCAGTCATACCTATTAGTGTTGGGGTTTGTATATTGTGGATCACAAAACTAAAGACAGGAATTCCATCTGTTTTTTAATTAATAAATATGTCATTAATATTTTTCATTTTGAAACAAATCAGTGTGAAGGGCTCTGAGTAAGAATCTAGCAAACATATGACCCTTTAGGGAGGTGGCTAAAGAGTCTGTCCTTCAGCTAATTTGTTTCTTAGCTGAACGTATTCTTCTCTTGTGATAACATAATTAAAAGTGACTTTTATTCTTATATATCTTAAACTTCATACCCACAGTAGACTGTTAGTTAAATATTGGATCATAAAGAATACTGATGCTGAAACATGGGTATAATTCTGTAAGGTAATCTCAAGATGTTCTTCATTATAAGTTTAATTTATCTGATGGAAAAATTTATATAATACATTGAGCTGTTTCTAGAACTTTTAAAGAAACTAATACTTACAGAGCAACTGTAATAGTGATTATATCCAATTTATTGGGAATAAAAACTATATGCCAGCAATATATTATATGTGGAGAGGGTTTACAAGTAAAAATATAAAACTTTCTTTCTGAATTAATTTAGAATGAAAATAAAAAGTTGTGAAAAAGTCTAATCTGTTGTCAAAATTTGGTTAATTTTAATCTACATTTTAATATGTATATACATATATATTTTATATCTACATGTGTATTTAGGTGTATGCATTTATATAATATATAAAGTTTATGCTCTCCAAACCAAGTATGACATAAGCCATGTTTTAATTTTTTTGGTAAATTGCTTTATATCACAAATTAACTTAATGGAACTTAAGTCAGAATGAGTCTTCAGACATTATGATTGTTATTAATGATAATGTTAGTAGGACTTTTATAATGTAGTCAATATTATTCCAATCTAAAATAAAAGCAAGTCTTTATTTAAAATGATTGTTTTTTCAATGCATGCCCTGTGTTCACAGCAGCACTATTCACAATAGCCAAGACATGGGAACAACCTTAATGTCCATTGACAGATGAATGGGTAAAGAAGATGAAATATATATATATATATACACACAATGGAGTACCACTCAGCCATTAAAATGAATGAAATAACACCATTTGTAGCAATGTGGATGGACCTAGAGATTATCATACTAAGTAAAGTAGGTCAGAGAAAAAAAGCAGCATATGATAGCACTTATATATAGAATAAGATGTGACCCAAATGAACACACCTACAAAGCAGAAACAGATTCACAGACTTGTAGTACAGAAGTTGCCAAGGGGGAAGGAGGAGGGAGAGGGATGGGCCAGGAGTCTGGGGTTAGTAGATGCAAACTATTACACTGAAAATAAACAAGGTCCTACTGTATAGCACAGGGAAGCACATCCAGTTTCCTGGGATAAATTATATTCGAAAATAATATAAAAAAGAAAGTATATCTATATGTAACCGAGTCACTTTTCTGTACAGCAGAAATTAGCACAACATTGTACATCAACTATACTTCAGTAGGAAAAAATCATTTCTTTTTGTATACCATTTAACAGCTAAAAAAAAAAGTTATAAGAGAGTTTGGGGAGTGGAAGGAGTCCATAGTTCTCACTGTGCTAGAATTGTGAGATGCAGTGCTGAGCTGGGATGATGCCTTTAACGGCATCTGAGCAGTGCCCTCGGTTGTGTAGGTGAGGGATAATTATCTTTAATAATTAAGCTTAAAATTTCATGCATTTCTACACAGACCAAATGTTGTACCCTGGGACACTGCCCCACACTGTGAAAGGCTGATATAATATGACTTGTTAATGGCACAGATGGCATTCAAAAATGTATTCCCTGTGTGATTTTCCCTTCTATAAACAGAATGATGTGAAATTCATTATTTTTATAAGAAATGCTGAGCAGGAATCATCACCGAAATTATATTTTCTGCTTTGGAAAATGGGCTCAGCTTCTTTGTCCACTGACACTATCCTCTGAACAATGGATTGTGAGTGAGTTTATGGTCAAGTGGCAAAGAAATGCACGGTTTGGCAAGAATATTTTGAAATAAATTTATTTAAAAATATTACTTGTTAAGTGTAAATATTAAGTAGGGAAAAGTTAGCTTGAACTCTGTATCATTTTTATTTGTTGAATGAACTTTGGTATGTGTTTTTCTCATCCAGCCCACTCCATCTATGAATTAGAATACAAATATCTTCCAGGCTGTGGGCATCCATGGAGTCCCATTAAAGTGACATATTTTTTCCACAAATGCAGAGACTTTGGAAGCCCCTGGAGTGTCTTTTGTGTGTTCATGTGCAGTTTTTTCTTCTACTCCCAGCCAATACTCTCGCCCATGACTGCTGGAGGGAAACATAAAGGTGAGCGATTGTTGCACAGGCTTTTGGGGAGTGCTGCTCTGAGGCCTGTTACCAAGCACATCTTCATGGGGTCCTTCTTTCACCTACATAGTCAAAGGACTCCTCAGAGCTGCCTTAATCTTCCATATTTCTCAGAATTCTTCTGTGGTCCTAGAAGAGAGGGTGACATTGGTTTTGGATTCAGCTGTGCTGTAATCTAAAATGTGTAGATCCATGAGCTTTTGTAGTTATTTTCTTACTTATTTCTCCCAGCAACCCTGAGAGGTAAGTGTATATCTTCTACATTTCACAGTTGAAGGCACTGGGGTATTTAGTCACCAGGGAATCTGAGGTTGGGAAGGAAGCAGGGATGATTACCACAAAGAAGTAATTCCTTGGCTCTTGGGTCAGTAGCAATAAATTGTCACAAGTGAAATCTGAAGGAAATTGTTGAGTTTGGGCATGTTGCTTACAGCCATCCTTTTTTGGATGGGCTGCCCTTGGAACTGGCCATATTAGCTTGATGATGTTTTCTTAACAAACACACGAGAGCTTTCCAGGTGAATGGGGACTCTTGGCCATGCTCATTCTGTTGACAAATCCATCTGAGAAATCAAAAAATTCTTCTGGCAGCCTCAGTGCTTGCTTTGCTTTTTCACCACTTCAGGAGCATTCCTAGCATTTTAAAATATGAGGTTATACTCATTTCAATCACAGCTTGAACTGAAAATGCTGACCATTTTCAATGCATTTATAAAATCTTTGCCTTCTGGAATCTCTCTCTTCTTAGGGATGAGAAACATCAATTGACAGAAAATGCTCTGGCAGCAAAAAGTATCATTACCTGTTGGGTACTTGGGATTCAGTTTCACAGAATAGCCATATTTTGCTTTTTGGGACAATTATCATTTGAAATGCCAGCACTTTTCTTAGTCAGAGTTCTAGTTTGGAAGCTTACCTCTAGGAAGAAAGTCTTGGGAAAAGGGAAAAAGAACCACTTTAGTTTAAGGAAAAAAAAATCTATCAATCAATCAATCTATGTTTCTATCTATCTTTCTAAGTACCTATCTAGGTATGTATGTAGGTAGGTGAAAAATTGAAAGTGAGTCACTCAGTCATGTCCGATTCTTTGCGACCCTGTGGACTATAGCCTACTAGGCTCCTCCATCCATGGGATTCTCCAGGAAAGAATACTGGAGTGGGTTGCCATTTCCTTCTCCAAGGGATCTTCCTGACCCAGGGATTGAACCCAGATCTCCTGCATTGCGAGCAGAAGCTTTACTCTCTGAGCCACCAGGGAAGCCCATGTATGAATGTATGTATTATTTATTTTTCTAAGTACCTATCTCAATATCTATCGATCTATCTGTAAGTGATGACTGTGGGGAATTAATAGCCATCCAGGATTTTTGGATCAAGAGCACTTAGATCATTCTAGTCCCCTTTTCTGTCCCTTATCTATGCATCTGAGCATCATCATTGCATTCTGATGATTCATGAGTGGGTAAGATATGCTCTTTGTTTCAAAGGGCTTTTCAATTTCATAGAAAAAGGCAGGGATGTAAACAAAATAAGTATCCAGAGTACTTTAAAAAATCTGTTAGACAGTAGTAGAGTCATAAAAATGAGAGAAAGATTTCATAGGTTTTATTTCCATTATTCAGTAAGACTTGAATGTTGAACTGGTATTTCCTAAATCAGAGATTCCCAAACTAGCAGATGATATGTGGATTATGTGCTCAGTTGTTCAGTTGCATTCACCTCTTTGCAGCCACATGGACACTAGTCTGCCAGGTTCCTCTGTCCATGGAAATTTCCAAGCAAGAATACCGGAGTGGGTTGCTATTTCCTACCTCAGGGGATCTTTCTGACCCAGGGATCCAACCCATGTCTCTTGTGTCTCCTGCATTGGCAGGTGGATTCTTTACCACCAGTGTCACCTGGGAAGCCCCAACATGGATTATAATTGTATTAAATTGTTAAATTCCTTAGCCAATGGGCTCTTGGAACCTCCTCCATAGATTCCAACATGTTGTGTAAAGTTGCCATTTTAAAATGTGTGCCCTGGTGTGAAAAATGTGGAAAATCACTGCTAAGCTGACACGTGGGAAGAGGGAAGGTTAGAGGGAGGTGCTGAAGCAGAGAGACAGGTGGGAATCAGTACGGTTTTTAGAAGGCGCTAAAGGAGACAGCCATGTTCAGATCTGTATCTTAGGAAGCTCACTCTTCTCCAAGTATGTCAGTTGGATTGGAATGATCTAAGACTAGAAGAATGAAGATCTTTAGGGAATCTCTGTAATAGAGTCAATGAGAGGTTGTTAAGCTCTGAACGAATACCATTGGGGATGGAGAGGAAGAGATAAAGATGAGGGATGTTAAAGAAAAGAATTTAAAAACATTGATTACCTCTTGTTTGGAGGCAGAATAGGTAATTCGTGCATTTATTCATGAAATTATTTATTCATCACATGTGTTGACCACTTACAACATACTAGACATTGTATTAGGCAGTAGAGAAATAATGGTGAGTAAAACCAATACAGTCCTTGCTCACAGATATTGTGTTTAGGTAGGGGACCTAATGATCAAACAATCACAAATAAATATCAAATTATTAGTAGTCTGAAACATAGGAGCAGAATGACATGCATGGTGTATGTGTAACAGAGAGGTGGATTGAGTCTACAATTCATAGTAGGTTATCCTGAGGAAGGGAGGTTTGACTAGGGATCTGAAGTTTAGATAGAAATTGGCCAAATGCTAGGGAAATAGATGGGGCAAATAGATGGGAAGAAAATGGAAGCAGTGACAGACTTTATTTTCTTGGACTCCAAAATCATGGTGGATGGTGACTGCAGCCATGAATTTAAAAGACACTTGCTCCTTGAAAGAAAAGCTATGACAAACCTAGACAGCATATTAAAAAGCAGAGACATTACTTTGTTGACAAAGGTCCATATAGTCAAAACTATGGTTTTTCCAGCAGTCATGTATGGATGTGAGTGTTGGACCATAAAGAAGGCTGTTGTCCATGTCCACCTCTTTGCAACCCCATGGACTGTAGTCTGACAGGCTCCTCTGTTCATGGAATTCTCCAAGCAAGAACACTGGAGTGGGTTGCCATTTCCTTCTCCAGGGGATCTTCCTGACCCAAGGATCGAACCTGTATCTTCTGCATTGGCAGGAGGATTCTTTACTGCTAAGCCACCAAGGAAGTTCAAGTTGAATTTTACCATATCAATAAAGATCACATTGGTTGCAGTAGTGGGGGGATGGATTGAAGAGGAGCAAGTGTGGAGACCTGAGGAGACCAGTCAAGCATACTGAAATAGTCAAGGTGAGGCTGAGAGGTAGCTAGAAATAGGGTGACAGAATGAAAGACAGATGTGGGTGGCTCTGAGAGATACTGACCTGTTGGTGTCAACAGACTTGGTGATATCTTGGGAAAAGGAAGTGAGATGAAGAGTGTATTCATAGCTCTCTGGTTTGGGTGTAGGGTAGATAATTCTTCCATATTTTCTGAAACTGGAAACCTGGGGAAAGGTTGGAATAAGGGAGGAATATTAGCAGCTTCACATTGGAGACATGCCTGTGGGACTTTGTGGTGGACATGCCCAGTGAACACTTAGAATTCAGGAGTAAATCTAGGTGAAGCTATAATTTGGAAGTCCTCAGTCTCAAGTATTTGTTCCCAGTTGGTGCTAGTGGTAAAGAACCTGCCTGCCAATGCAAAGACGTACAAGACTCCAGTACAATCCCTGGGTCAGGAAGATCCTCTGGAGAAGGAAATGGCAACCCGCTCCAGCATTCTTGCCTGGAGAATCCCATGGATAGAGGACCCTGGTGGGCTACAGTCCATAGGGCCACAAAGAGTCAGACATGACTGAAGCGACTTAGCACACAAGCAGCCTCTAAGTAATGGTCGAAATGTGAGAGTGGAATGTGTCTAATCAGCAAGGAAGATCACATGGAGGAAGAGAAGAAGATCAAAGCAGAAGCCTGGGCAGTACCTGCAGGTGGGAAGGGCCAGGGAAGAGGACCCATCCTCAGAGACTGGGAAAGAGATGGTCCTCAGTCAGGGCCCCTGAGAGTGTTTAAGGAAACATATTTGTCTGCCTCCAGGAGAAATGAGAGAACCATTGAGTATCGAGTCTTCAGAGAACACTTCTTTCTCTCTCTTTAAAAAACCAAAGGCTGGATCTATGAAGTAGCAAAATGACTCATTCAAAAGTGAGCAAGATGATGTTTGAATGACATTAGACATCCAGCCAGACTCAGGTTTGTCCCTGACAAGCAAGAATTTGTCCTACTTTCCTTCCTTTCCCTTAATCTTGTGACATTGAATACAGAGGCTAATTTTTTTTTTTTTTTTTTTTAGAAACCCAGAAATATTGGGTTGGCCATAAAGGTTGTTTGGCTTTTCCCATAACATTTTAACGAAAAACTTGAATGACCTTTTTGGCCAACCCAATAGATTGGACTGCAATCAGAAGAAAGAAAGAAACAAGAACCCGCAACAATCTTGGTTAATTGAATAGCCAATTCTTACATCTTCTCCTTTGTGCCCCATCATCTTATAAAGAAAGGATTTTTTACTCTCCATGTGTGGACTAACTGAAGTTTGATGAAAGTCGTGGTCAGACGTGATGAGGATTATCAATACTCCCATATGATTCCCTAGCAAGTTGCTAGAAGCTTAGGAAGGCACATTTTCTCATTGGGGTCGTGAAACCTTGGGATGATGTTTTAACTAACTGAAATCTCAGAGATATTGTTGTTGATGATTTATGGAGAAGTATATTAGTCCTGATTTTGGCTCCCTTTTCAATCAACACATAGTTATTACGTATCTATCATTTGTAAGACACTGTTAAACCCTGGGGTGGCTACAAAGGAATAGAAGTTCTTGCTTCCTTCCAGCTTGGCCCACGTTCATTTTCCTTCATGGAACCTCATGATGCCTCCAGTCCCCGGTGATATCACCCTCCTTTGAACTCTTGTTGGGTTTCACACGCTCTTCTAATATCTAGTTTTAGCAAGATGATGGCTCAGAGAGGCTTGGATTCTGCCGTTCTTCTGAGACAGTACTTGGCAGGTTAATTGTAAATTAATCAGAGCCATATGGATTTAATCAGACTTGCAGAAAGATTTTAGAAGGATCTGGACTCACCAAAATGTTCACCAGCCTGGAAACATTCCGATAAAGATAGCAAAGCTTTATAACACTCGGGAGAATTCTACATATTTATGAACTAGGACCCAAAGCTTTGTGATATAATTGAATAAAAATATTGACCTTCCCAATGGAATAGAGCATTCTTCCACCTACGTGTGGGGTCATATATCTCCCGTGTTGTCTAAGCCCGTTCTTGCAATGGGATCTGAACTCAGCTTTCACAGGCTGTGTGCATTCATCCATCTTGTACTAGCTCGGCTCCTACAAAGTTACAGAGGAGAAGTTGCCTTTGGGACCTTTTTCTCCTTGTCTGTACACGATCTGTCTTCCCTGGGTGCTCTTTATCTTACCCCCCTCCCCGTTCTGAACTAATTACAATCTTCCTCTGTCATTCTTTCTGCACATTGGCTTAGGGCTCTATCCCCTGTTTTCTAAGGTGAGTTCTAGTTATTTCATATAATCGCTTGTATTTACTTCTTTAACAGCAGAGAATGCTTGGGGAATTCCCTAGCGATCCAGCGGTTAGAACTCTACTCTTCCACTGCACGGGGTGGGAGTTCGATCCCTGGTGGGGGAACTAAGGTCCCTGCAAGCTGCACAGTGTGTCTGAAAAGAATCCCGTAAAACAATAGCAAAAAACCCACTGTGAATGTTTTCATATGTTGCCCTGCCCTGGGACTTTTGGGGGAGATACTAGAAAAATTCTCAGAGTGTCAAAAATGAGTGAATGGCTTTTGAAATACATTTGGTGATTCAAGATTCCAAGTGTTGCATTAATACTGACTTAACTTTTAGGGACAGTCTGTCTCATTTGTTAGAATTTTGTTCTTGTTGATCACTTGAGTTGCTAATCATGGCTCCATCAGGTCAGGAAATCACCATAGGCTTGGCATGGTGCTGTCATTGATTTAATATCCATCAATTATGCATTTATTTGTATTTAATTACATTAATTGAGTTTGGTTTAATGGAAGACTGTCTAGACTTGGCTTGCTATCCCTTCTAAGCATGAGCATCTAATAACAGAGCTAGGATCAGCACACGCTGTTTCTCCCTGCACTCAGTTTTCTTCCCTGACTTCCTCTCTTTTTTTGATAGGTCTGTCCCTTCCTCTTCTTTCAAGGGTGTTCTAACCGCAAAATGTGGGTGGTGTAGCTGGCGCATGGTATCAGAAATCCTGGCAGGACTGGACCCTATTAGGGAGTGGGTGGCCTGAGCTCAGAGTTCCTTTCAACAGCACGGTGGGGATGGAGCGCACCCAGCTCACACCCTGAGCTCTCCTGCAGGGCGGCCCTGCTGCTGCTCCTCCCCACCCTCCCCGGCTGCCCTTATCCCAGGCGGAACATTCACCATGTTATCTCCCTGTGGTTTCTTGCAATTTGTTCACTTCATCATGTTAGTCATCCTTCCCTCAGTTTGTTCTTGGATGCTGTTCATCGGTTACCTCAGCTAATCCCACAGACCACATTTCATGGATGTGTACATATAGCCTCCATTTACCATGCTACGTACAGACATTTACCACTGACTATTAAAAAAAAAAGATACTTAGCTAAGTGTTTTGTGTGCATTTTCTCATTTCATCTTACCATAACCTCGTCATCTGTTTTATGGGTAAGGAAGCTGAGGCTGAGGGACAATTAACTGGCATAATGTCCTACTCCTTCGAAAATACTTGTGCTCCCAAACACAGTCCTCTATCATCTCATTACAAAAGTGTTCAAATCTATTTATTTGGAGTTCTACAATCACCTCATTCCTGGAATCTTCTATCTACTCATCACCCATTCCCTTCCCATTATTCCCTATCCTCAAAGCCTCATCATGGAAGCCATAGGCAAGGGAGAGGACTCCAGCTGGACCTGCAGAATGGGGCTGAGAGAAGATTTCTTGAGGTGTGAAGGTCCTGAAGAGGCTGCTGAAGGTACCTGAGGGATGCTCAGTGAATAATCTGACACTACGGACAGATGGACTGAACAATGATCAGTCCAGTCCATCGTGTTTGTTGTGTGTACTGCACCACGATATGGTACATTTAGCAGTTCCTGTCTGTGATGTGTAGCTGCAACACCATGCAGCAATCTGTCGTGAGACTTGTTCGATAATTTCTTGTTGAAACAAAGCTTTTTTAATGGTTTACTAAAAAATAGCATTTATAGTGTAAGGCAAGGCAACCACTGACAATTAGATAAATAGAAAATAGAAATTTAGATACACTGAATGACAATAGACAATTAGATAAACTTTCCTGGGTGGGAGAAAAAGGAGGAAAAGGGTAGGAGAACCCAGAATCAGCCTAATCTCACAGCCTGAAGTGAGAGGTTTTTGAGTTTCTCAAAGTTTGCTGCACTGTTTGTTTTCCTTCTCTGACAATTCGAGGGGGAGTTTTTCTCAAAATCTGGCGGTACTCATGAGATTAAACACACTGTGCAGAGGCAATGTGATTACACTCATCACTATTCACTTATTCTTCCATTTTCTTCCTGGGTACACAGCAGTTCCATATGTCCCAGGCTCCTCGGGCCTAGTTAGGATCATGTGACTGATGCCGGCCAATGAAACATGAGCCGAAGTCACATGTATCACTTCTGGGAGATGAAGAAACATCTAGTGTATCTTCCTTACTCTCAATTCCCCTTCCTAGCTGCTTGGTACAGGAACTGAAGGACTCCAAGTTGGCAGAAGCATGATGGACAAAGCCTGTATCTCTGGGGGACCACTGGGGGGTAGAGCCGAGAACTCAAAGCAGATTGTGATGTGAGTGAGAAATGAACTGTCATTTTGTCAACCCCTTGAGATTCAAGATTGTTTACCTTGGGTAGTACTTATATCTTCTGTGTCGTTACAAAAGGCCAAGAACTGCTGGTATATATTTTTAACTGTAAGTTTACTCTAAAAATGTACTTTCTGACTCTGACATTTGGCAGTTTATTCTAATTTATTTCTAGTCCTAAAATACCATTGTCATCAATGATCATCACCTGAATGTACACATACTGAGCCCTTACTGCAGGTCAGGGAGTAGCCTAAGGCTCCTACACACAGCTTGTTAAATTAGGACCCTCCATCTGTCTCTGCCAAGTATGTTCAGGTCCAGCCACACAGGCCAAGTTCTTTAATCTCTGAAAAGGCCAAGCATGTTACTCTCTTAGGGCCCTGACATCTATTTCATCTGCCAGATCTTTGCTGTTTGGCTCATTTGAGTCACTCAGGTTCCATGTTGATAATGACCTCCTCGGTGAGGCCTACTCTGATCATTCAAACTAAAGTATCCATCCAGTTCCTCCCTCTCTACACACCTGTTTTATTGTCTTCATGGTTGATTCTACTACCTGAAATTATCTTGTTTCCTTCTGAATTATTTGTCTTTTTCCCTGGTCCCTGCCCACTCAATTTTTTAGCCTCTGTCCTGAAACAGTGCCTGGTACATTGTAGGTGCTCAATAAATACTTTTTGGATGAATGAATGAATGAGCGAATATATCTTGCGTAGTAGAAGTTATTATAAACCTAAATTTTAGATGAAAAAAAGGCTTAAATACATCTTTTATCCTCCCTTGCCCCCTTCTTTCCTCCTCTTTCTTTCTTTCTTTCTCCCTTTCCTTTCTCTCTTTTCATCTAGACAGCACATGCTGTCTAGATTGTACATATAACTGAAGTAAAAAAATTCAGCTTGCCATCTATGCTTTTTTATTTAAGCAATAAAAGATATCCAGATATTTAAAGATGTTAAATGTTTAGTATAGTGTAGATCCAGCTACTTGACAGATATATTCAAACCGTTTGGATGGGCTTAATACCTAAAAGCATTAAAACAAATCTTTGATGTGCAAGTGAACCATGTGCATTATATTTAATGTCGAGGTTCCACAGAGGAGGTTCTTTTTCTTCACAAATACAGAACTTTCCTCTCTGAGGAGAAGCATTTCTTAGTAAATCTGGGAAATGAGCAGACTGTGATACCCTCTCTGAGCCTCATCACGCTCACTAGCATATTTAAGTCTTTGAAAAGTTCCGTGGTTAAGAAATCTGTTTACTTTTCTTTAATCCAGTATTTCCCAACTTATTTGACCATGAGGTCCTTTTTTTTTTTTTTTTTTTTTAACACATAATGACTATTTCCAATGAAACTTGGGAAATACTATTCCAGGATATGCTAAAAATTTTAATGATTGCTGTGAAGCATTTTGTTTCTAAGTTTCCAGCTTTCTCAATGTACAAAAATTATGCCATTTTATTTTACAAGCTTCTGGGACATGAATGGAAGTAAACTATACATTGCTATATATTTTCAGTTTTCTGTTTTGTTGAAAGAGCCTTTATTTATTATTATAACTTGTGATTGCTGTTGTTTGCCAGATAGCTCATTGATCTGGTCTAATCAACCCCTGGTCATGATAGGGATTTCTACATCTGTATGGTTACTGTAATTCCCTTAAAAATGTTGTGCTCATCAACTATTTTCTCTTATCTTAATCCAATTCCACAAATGTGGAAAGATCTTTTTTCATAGATTTAGAGAGAAGCATCTACTGAGAAAGGAGGATATGACCTAGCTATAAGACCATGCTGACCAAAGATGTCTTTTTTTTTCCCTTTAGAAGTTTTCTGAATTTGAGGTTTTCAATTAATCAAGCAATTTCAGTGTTTATTAATGCATTAAAGCACAGTTTTACATTTGTTGCTGGGGCATATGAAGGATGAGACATTGTACTGTCTCTTTGAAACTTACAGTCTTGCTACAGAGAAATCATGAATACTTGTTAGACAATTGGAGTAAAAAATCAATCTATGAACCTTTGGGTTTGGAATTCATAGCAAAGCAAAGTCCCTAGGTTTAATTAACAAAAGCAATCATTTATTTCAAGCCTATTGGTGAGACAATCTTTTTACTAAATTCTCAATTACTCATTTGCCTACTATAATCAATTTGAATACACAAGGAATTCTCTGATGTTATAATGATATGTGAATCTTTTAAAGCAAAATTAAGACATCTTGTTCAGTTGTAAAAATTGGTTTGGTTAATTTTTGGTCCATTTTTCATAATTAATATGTAAAGTGAATTCTAATTTTTCAAGGTTTCCCCAATTTTTTTTTGTGTGGGGGGGTGCTTGAGTCAGTAAATAGAGCAATAATTTTCCCTCTGATTTTAACTTCTCTTGGACTGTGAAAAGTGAAAGTGTTAGTCACTCAGTTGTGCCAGCTCTTTGCAACCTCATGGACTGTAGCCCACTGGGTACTCTGTCCATGGGATTCTCCAGGCAAGAATACTGGAGTGGATAGCCATTCCCTTCTCCAGGGGATCTTCCTGACCCAAGGATAGAACTCGGGTCTCCTGCATTGCAGGTTAATTCTTTACCATCTGAGCCACCAGGGAAGCCCATTCTTGGACTGTATACATATATAAATGTGGCTTCAAAATTATTTTAAAATTAAAAAAAATTAATAAAATCTTCAGGTGGCTATAGTGGTAAAGAATCTGCCTGCAGGAAATGCTAGAGATGTGGGTTCAATCTCTGGATCAGGAAGATCCCTTGGAATAGAAAATGGCAACCAACTCTGATATTCTTGCTGGAAAATTCCATGGGCAGAGGAGCCTGGTGTGCTACCATCCATAGTGCCACAAAGAGTCAGACACGGCTGAGCATACAGGCACATACAAACCAGTTATTTCATGGAGGGTTGGAATGAAGCTCAACATAGATCCCCACAAACTTGGAGAGCTTGACAAAGATGGTTGTATCAGTTGGTCAGAGACTGGATCAATGGATAACCTAAGGTCCTCACATGGTTGCCAAAGATCCATAAGTTTCCTTTGGACCCAGAATATAAAAGATGGTTGCTGTGACCATGATCTTAGAAGTTTCCTAGCCAATTCAGCATATTTGATGAAATCTATCGGGAAGAATGCTATCAAAGGTGGGGGCTGCCTCCAAGAGGTAATTCAGGCCTGAAAGCTGCATAGGGATCCAATAGCGTGGCTATAGGCCATCTAAAATGCTACCAGACTGAGTCTGTGTCAGACACTTACTTTTCTTATAGAGCCAAATGCCCCTGAATCAGAGAAGATGAGAACAAAACCCTATCAAGAATGGAAAAGTACAACCCTTCTCCCTGCCTCTCCCACCAGACCATTACTAGTACCCGACTCCCTAAATTCTCCATGCTTTCAGTAGAGGGTGAGGTGAGTAAGAGTACAGAAACAGTTGAAAATATAATGGGATTTAAACTGAGTTTGAGTTAGATCATATTGGTCTAGATTAGGCTTTCTTTTGCTGAGCTGAAATGGAGGATCCGAATTTAAGATCAGTAATAGAAAACAGAGCTTTACTTTGAAATGTTGTTGCAACAAAGAAGCTACATATACAGTAATCTCAAATATTGCCTTCCAAGTGTCACCAAAACAAAATGGGGGAGACTGGTTCACCTTATTCACACAAATTCCTGTGTTAGTTGATGTGCTGGTCTTTGTGACTTTTTTTTTTTTTTTTTTTGCCTCTAAAGATGAACGTTGATATTTGTTTGGATCAAAAGAGGGAAACAGAGAGGGAGAAGTGGAAGGAAGAAAGAGGAGCGATCCTATAGATTTATTTATTTCAGGTGTACACCTTCTAGGCTTGTTATAAGCAGATTTCCAGGGTTGCCACAAATAGAATTCGTTTATTTATAGAATTTTTCTGCAATATTAACATTTGCAGCCTAAGTTTAGGAATGATTTTCCTAGAAGAGCACCAAGCGTTAGAAATGGATTCTCACTTCCATAGAGAGTCTAATAAATCTCAATAGTGAGCTATAGTTTTAAACTATATCTTTATATAACTTCAAGTATCTTTAAAGGGTAATATCAATAGTGAAAGAATAAAGAAGAAAAAATATCCACATGCAAAACATAAATATGATGTGAATCTCTGAGTCTTCTCATCTTTGACCTTTTTCTGTGGTAGAGTTGGCAGCATTTCTATTAAGGAAACAACACAAGGCATTTTCATACTAGTAAATTAGACTTAAATGGATTTGGGGAGATTTCATCAGGGCAGTTAGATCAAAGTGTTCTTTAAAAATACTTCTCTCAATTTTTTGAGTGCAATGTCTTGGGCACATGTTATTAAAATATAAAATGCATTTAAGGGCAAAGGAGAGGAGGGAGATAAAGAGATCCAAGAAAAATATTTCTTAATTATGTGGTAAACCTATTATGTAACAGCTCTCTTCCAAGACCAAACAACTGGTAGGTGGTTAATGTGCACATGTAGGAGTGGCCAGGATTCAACTACACCTGGGAAGCAGAAGTTTGGCTCTGCAATATGTGGTTATGGGTATCTATATTGTGGGGGGTGTTTTTCTCATGCTTGGATTTAGGAAGAGGTAAGGCACACTCAAGTTATAATCTATGTAGTAAAAAATTCAGCTGGAGAACCCAAGCTGTTTTTACCTAGTGTTTAGATATGTCTGGATATTTCTTAGACTATCAAGTGGGCTAACCCAGTGTTTTATGTGCAAAAGGGATTGTGTGAGATTCACTACAAAAGTGGTCCTTATTTTCTGTTCATTCCATTCCTAATGGAAGTCTGTAGCTCCTTCCATTAAGGGATAGACTCTTGTTCCCTACCTCTGGAACCTGGGTTGTCCCTAGGACTTGCTTAGGGGAAGCAGAATGTAAATAAATGAAATTATGTTGGTTCTAAATCTAGCTGTTGAGAGATTGTGAGTGCTTTTGTTCTCTCGCTTAGAAACTTGTCACCACTGTGCAAACCAGTCTAGGCTAGTCTCCTGGATGATGAACAACACATGGGCCAGTTGTCCCTGTCGTCACAACTGACAGTCAGTCAACCAGACATGTGAGACAGTCCTAGACTAGCCAATCTCCAGCCTGTTGACCCCAGCGGCATGATTAAGACCAGCTGGAGATGAACTGAGTCAGCCCAAATCCACAGACACATCTACTTGAATGATAGACTCATTAAGAAAAATTAACTTTTATTTTTTAAGATGCTAAATTTTAGGATGGTCTGTTATGCAATAGTACATAAGTGACACAGAGGTTAAGATGTCTCCTGGGAAACCAAGTGTTCTAAAGCTTGGGGCACTAACATGTACGCACTTGGTTCGAGGATAATGGCTCATTTCACAGTAGAGAATGAGATGGAGGAATGATTCTCAAAGGGTGTCTGCAGAGCCAGCGGCATCAACAACATCCAAGAACTTGTTGGAAATGCAAGTTCTTGGACCACACCATGTATTTACTGCATCAGAAACTTTATAGGTAGGGCCCAACAAGGTGCTTTTTAATAAGCTCCCCAAAAGATTCTGGTGCTCAAAAAAGTTTGAAAACCACTCAGATAGATTAAAAAGGAGTGGGATAACACTCCTGGGCATATATCCAGACAAGACTAAATTTGAAAAGATACATACACCCTCTATGTCCATAGCAACACTATTTATAATAGCTAAGACATGGAAACAATCTAAATGTCTATTGACAGATGAATGGATAAAGACAATGCAGGTATATTTTACTGCACATATTCTATGTATAATATATATACAGGTATATTTATAATACATATATGCAGGTATATATATATATATATATATATATATATATATATATATAATATGCAGTAAAATGGAATATTTTTCAGGCAAGAATACTGGAGTGCGTAGCTGTTCCCTTCTCCAGGGGATCTTCCCAGCCCAGGGATCTAACCCAGGTCTCCTACCTTGCAGGCGGATACTTTACCATCTTAGCGACCAGGGAAGTACATTACTCAGTCATAAAAAGAATGAAATAATGTCATTTTCAGCAATGCTGATGGACTTGGAGATTATCATACTAAGTCAAGTAAGTCAGAAAGAGAAAAACAAATATCATATGATATCACTTATATATGGAATCTAAAATGTGATACAAATGAACATATCTACAAAACAGAAACAGTCTCACAGACATAGACTTGTGGTTGCCAAGAGGGAGGGGACGCAGGAGGGAAGCACTGGGAGTTTGAGATTAGAAGATGCAAATCAGTATATATAGGATGGATAAACAACAAGATCCTTCTGTATAGCACAGGGAACAATGTTCAATATCCTGTGATATCGAAATAATGAAAAAGAATATGAGAAGGAATATGTATATGTATAATTGAATCACAGAAATTAGCACAACATTGTAAATCAACTATACTTCAATAAAATTTTTTAAAAAGGAGTGAGATAAGAATTAAATTTCTTACACTACCTTCCATGGAATTCATGATTTGGTAATATTGTAAACATTTGCTTAACCCATCCAAATAGGTACCATTATTTACAAAGTACGGAAACTTCAGATAGTAGTTTGCAAAGCACAGAATTTTTATTCAACTCTGTGCTACCCTGTTTGTAGAACTGGTCCCCAGATTTACAGTAAAGATTTGAAAAATTCAATGCCCAAAGTAATTTTTAAAAAGCCAGACTGTATCAAGAAGGATACTGCTGATATAACAATGCTGTTCCTAGCACATCACTCTGGGTGCAACTGCCAACATTGCCAATCAAGTGTTCTTATGTGCAGGCACTGTGCTAGATACTTCACATGAGTTATCCCAATGGACATTTGCAGCAACCCTATGGAGCAAGAATGGTCATTTTCGTTTCAAAGATGAGGAAGCTAAGAGACTTCGATGGAGTAATTTGTCAAATGTCACACAGCTAGAATTTCTGCTGGGCAGAAAGCTGATTTCTTCTTCCTAAACTCAGTGGGAAACAGTGATGAATGAGTTTAACACTAGATTTTTGAAAACAACAACAACAAAAACAAACATATCCTTGATGTGTAGTGATTGCTAGTTTCCATGGTATAACTATGCCACGGTTGTTTCCAACCTACCATTGTGAAGTCACTGACTGTGGAGTTAGGAAGATGTGCATGATCAACTTTTTATGATCCTGTATGAGCTGGTTCCAGCACACCTTTGAGGGGAAACGTGAATGAACATTGTTTTCTGTGGCAAGTATGAGCATCAATTCAGTTCAGTTCAGTCGCTCAGTCATGTCCGACTCTTTGTGACCCCATGGACTGCAGCGCGCCAGGCTTCCCTGTCCATAACCAACCCCTGGAGCTTGCTCAAACTCATGTCCATCAAGTTGGTGATGCCATCCAACCATCTTATCCTCTGGTATTCCCTTCGCCTCCTGCCTTCAATCATTCCCAGCATCAGAGTCTTTTCCAACGGGTTAGTTCTTTGCATTAGGTGGCCAAAGTAATGGAGCATACTGATGTTTTAAATTTTATTTTCAAAGTAGTGGTTACTAGAGAAGGACAATTTTGTCTTTTTCAAGTATAATCAAAATAGACACTGGAATCATTTTGTTTTAGGCTTATGTTTTAGTCTTTAATTTATAGATAAAATTTTAAAAAATCAGCTCCTTTCGCAAGCCTTTGAAAGATACTCAGTTATGGAGTCAGAGCTGGGTGGAACCTTGAGAAAACAATTTGCTTTCTTCCTGACTTTAGCAAAGGTTGCTTGTCTAGCTAGGGCAGATATTTGATCTTCTTGAAGATGTCTGAGCATGGAGGTTTGACCACATTTCTCAGTATTCTAAACAAGTGCTTTATCATTCTCAAGAAGGCCCTCTCCTAGGTTGATATGAAAGCTTTCCAACCGTAATTTAAACCTTTTCCTTTTGTTTTATCTCTAGAGACATGAAAAGGGAATGATTGGCATTCACCTCTTAGAAATTCTTCTGCTTTGACAAAAGATGTTAAAAGATTCCTTTAGTATCTAGTTCCAGCTTCTTTAAAAATAACCTTTCATCATCACATAAAGAGGAAGGTTTCCAGTTAGGCAGGCTGCCCTTATTGGTCCCCTAAAATGCCATTTTAAGACCTCTCAAATTTCCAAGCAAGAATGTCCTGACCACTTTTTGACAACTTCCATTCTTAATGTTGTCCAGTGTTAGACTTTTCTTAAAAATGGTGTTAAACATTTCACGTGAGATCAACCTTCTTAACAAAATTTTATGTGTACAATGCAGTATTGTTAACTATAGACACAGTGAAATAGAGCAGATGTGTAGAGCTTATTCATCTCACATGGATGAAACTTTATGTTGGATTTTCAAACAGCAGTGCATATTTCTGGTGATGTAAATCACTCCTATTTACTTTTTATTGGGTATAGGTTGCAAGAGATGGATCCATTTGGAGTATCTTGACTGTAATGCTTTCAGTGAAATATATAAAGTATTATTGCCCCTAACTTGCATGTCTCTTTGTGTCTTCTACAACAAAGAGGGAGGTTATTCTTCTTTTACAACAATTTTTATTGCAAATAGAAAGGCACAAGATACACTATCAGGTGTTGAGCTGTTCACCATTTCTCTTCTCTTTTACTCCCATTCCTCAAGTAAGAGACAATTTTTGAAGGTATCTGTGTAGCTTCTCCTTCACTGACGTATATAGAAAGATGATACCAAACAAGTATCCTTTTGATATCTTAGCACCCTCCTTCTGCCCATTCTCACCACATATTGGTTTTGCTTTGTCCTTTTCGTTATGGGAAAATTGGATGCTGACTTTTCAACATTGTTTTCTTTTTTTTTTTACAAGAAGCAAAAGATCCTTTGGGAAAACTCTTGCTTCTGACTTTTGTGTCCACAGAAGTTACATGGTAAGGATAGGTAACAGTGGGGGAAATAAGATACTGGCTTATGAGAGTACCAAGTATATAAGAAGGCTGAATAATGAAATGCACAGTAGAAAGGGAATAGCAAATTCTAAGATTAAATCAGCCAGGGCTGAAATGGTGCTTCTCTTACTGCCCTTACTTAGGTATGACCTTAGGAAATCATTTAACTTCTCACTGTTTGTGTCTATAAAAATTAGGCTGATATTGTATATTGAAAAAGAAATGAAATGAGTTAGCCTATATATTACCCTCTAGTCTGATGTCTAGTATATAAGAGGTGTCCAAAAATGCTTGTGGGTCATCTGTGTACAGAATGTACAGAATGTGTACAGAGTCCCTGAAGTGTACATAACTATATTTTCATGTGTTATCCTTTGTTGGGTGAAAGAGCATTATTTCATGTAATGCCTAAGTCTCTTTCCTTTCATTTCTGGCTGTTGACTTTTCCTTGTGTTGCCAAAGTGTTGAGTTGCCATGTCAAATAAGTAGGATATAGAAAACTCCTACAGGCAAAGGAGTGGAGTTTTAAAAATTAAGTTTATTTTTTCTTTCCCCTCCTATCTAAGCTATTCTGACTTCATCATTGAAACCAAGCAGAAACCAAACTTATGGGACCTTCCCAGGGACAGAACCCTCTGCCTCTTGTTTGTAGAAAAATTTAGCCTCCTAGGTTTTCCCCAAGTTCCAAAGACCAAATTTAATCAGAGAAATTTAGCATCTCTGACTCCATATTGCATCTATCTCTTCTGCTACTGTAACCTCGGAGTCATAAACTTCTGCTTAGCCCTGCAAATAGACATGTTGATCGCTAAAGGAATTTTGCTTAGAGCTTAAGATTTGTGCAAACAGCCCCGTACCTGAAACTTGCCTCCTACAGGGAGATAAAGAAGTAAGAACAAAAAAACCCCAGCTGCCTTTTTGAGATTTGTAGGAACATCGTGACCAGACTCGTCAACTGAAATCAACTGACCAGGAACGAAGAGGTTTCATAGCAGTCCTTACTGGCACCTAAATATCTGTGGTCATTTGTCACTTCCTGAAATTAAGCACCTCCAGCTTCCCCTTTCCCTAGCATAAAAAAAACTTGAATTCTACACCCAAATTAAGATGATTCTTTAGGACATTAGTCTGCCATTTTCTAGGTTTGCTGTTGTTTTTCCTTGCTCCTAGACTCATTGGCTTGTACGGTGATGGTATGAACTTGGGCATGGTTACATCATGACAGCTGATTAGGACTCTTGTATGCCAGATTGCTGGGCAGGGCTACTGGGGATATCACTTGACTGTTACTTCTGTCCTTGTAACGGAGCAGGAAACTCTGGGGCGCTCCCAGGACAGGAAATCTGCCCCTCACCCCAACCCCCATGTCCTCCACCTCCCTCTTATCTATAGAAAAGCCTTAGTCAAAGAATACATTGAATCAAAGAAATGAGAATATGCAGAGGTAAAGGAAAATGGTCAAATAAGACAAAATAATAGCAGTTTAGCCACTAAGCAAAGTCAAGGACCCTTAATTCCTTCTCAAAGTCAGCAGATCATATTCTGAGCCATATCCTTTGAGCTTCTTTGCAGAAACTGAAAACCCTACCAGGCAGAAGAAGTTAAGTACATGATGACCAGACGGTAACCATGACATAAGTTGCTCCATCTCCTGCAGTTCCAAGAATTGGCTTCAACGAAATGGGAACAAACTGACCTTGGCATTGAAGATTAACTATACTTAAAACAATTAAGATGACGCATGATCAGTTTCAAGATGATTGTTCAAGGCGACTGTGCTATTCTGTATGTAGTTCCACTTGCCTGTGCATCCCTGAAGCCCTCTTTTGAAAGCTCTGGCCCCTGATCAGCAATGGGAAGTTTGTTTTTTGGGGGCATAAGTCTTTTCTCCGCAGGATTTCTGGCTTCCTTACTAAGGCAATCTTTCCTTTTACCCACCACTTGTCTCTCTGTGTTGGGTTCCTGAGAGATAAGCAGCCAAACCTAAGTTTGGTAACAGTCTGAAACCTTGAAGTGTAATTCATATTTAAAGTGGCATAATTAGCTTACAAAGTATGATTTTAGGATTAGAATAGCTCTCTCAGACAGTGAAACTGTGGTCTCCTAAAATTCCAAGGAAAGACGAACCATGCTGGTATTGCCTGAAATGTAAATACTGGTTAGATGTTTACATGTTGAGCCATGTCAGTGATTTATACCACAATATGAATCAATTTGTAAACCTTAAATATCTTTTCTTGGGAACAAGTTTTGACAAATAGAAAAGACATGATAATAGCTGGGAGAAGGGGAAAGGAAGAAGATGGGATATGTAGGAATCTATTCTTGGCTTATCTTAAGGACAAAGACAGGTATGGTAGATGGCTTACCACTTGGGGAATAAGACAAGGGCTCAATAATTGTTTTCTGACAACGTGAATAAGAAAAAAGTTTATCTATAAGCACAGCTTTACTTGTAACCAAATTTGCTGCAACATAAAAATATTCATAAACAAACTGACAAATATTTATCAGAACTTCATCTTATTCCTTCTATACACACAACTAGAACTACATTTACCAGCATCACTTGCAGTTGGGAATGACCACATAGAGTTTTGGCCAATAGAATTTAGGTAGAAATGATGTGTACCGTATCAGGTCTTGTTCATAAAAACAAAATTTGTGGCACTGACATAGCATTTCCTGACAACGGGCAGAGGGAAAATTGATATTGGAAAATGGAAAGATAAAGACCTATGCTATTCAGTCGCATTTGGTAAAGTCATTACCCTATGAGATTTTGGAAAGCAGACAAAGGGAAGCAAAGTATATAGCTTTAGGGTTGAAAATAGAAATGTTAGTAGGGTATGTTGGTTAGTACTGGCTTCATTTAGCTGGTTTTTCAAAGAAAGAGATGAGTTTAAGAAAGAATTGGCTGATTTGCAAGCAGAACTGGAAAAGCATACAGAACAAAAGTGGGGAGCCTTGACACACTATAAAAGCTAATTGTTTCTAGACTCTGCTCACCACAGAACGATTGAAACAGCTAGAGTGAGAAAGATCTACTAAAAACACAGTTCTGTGATAAAGGTCTAGGGAAGGTGGGGGACTTTCCACCTACATCTGATGGGCTCAGTAGAATTGCCATTAAGTTGAGAGAAAAAGGATTGTGGGGACAGGGAAGATGGCAACAGATCAAAGAGATAAAATAGGCTTGAGAATTATATCTAGTAAAAAAAATTTGGGTGTATTTACTGGCACATGACATTGACGGGATGATTGACATTGATTAGGTATGAAACCTACCAACTTTCAAGGGAATTCTCCTGCCAAAGAAACCATGAGTTTGGACTACAACGCCTTGTCGGTGTAAGTCTTAGAACTAACTCTTGGGTCACCAGCGAGAATGAGTGGGATGTGAACTGTGAAAATTGTGCATTTGTACAGGGACCGTCCTCTCTCAGTTTATGTGAGTCTTTGGAGGATAATATTTCGGAAAGTCTGTCTCTGAGAGCAGAGCCAGGGGCAGCAAGAACCAGGGAATTCTCTCAGGGGAGATTTGCGGTTAAGAATGACTAAATTCTGGCAAATAGAAGTGAGTGGGTCTGGTGTGCACCCGTTTCCAGATGCGGCTCATGAAAACTGCCCATGAACAGATCTTATTCTTTTTTAATCTGTTGATTGGTGGCATTGCCCAAAATAACCTTGGAAGCCAATGAAATATCCAAATGTTTTTCTGTTACGGCAGTTTGTCAATCCTTTAGTACACAAACTAAACACAACAAATTAGTCCCATTGGAACATCTTTCCCTTAAGTGCCAGCATCTAGCCTGACCCTTACAGCCAACTTGTTTGTCAGTTAGTCTCTTGCTTGTTAGAACTTATTTATTATAAAGTGAAAATCAACCGCAAATATGAGTGAAAAATCTTGAAAAAGATGGAGGGCTTAAAGCCAGTGAAAATGACATTGAACAGCTGCTTGAATCACCTGCAAAGCCATTGACAAATGAGGATGTGATAGAGTCCAAACAATGAACAAATGAAGACGAGAAAGCCAGCAACACAAATGGCAACATGCTTGTAATGAAAATGGTTTGAATACCAAATACTTAAGAACTGTCCTTGGGAGACTTAAGTAAGTCAATCCTTCAGTCGTGTCCAACTCTTTGAGACCCCAAGAACTGTAGCCCACCAGGCTCCTTTGTCCATGGGATTTCCCAGGCAAGAGTACTGGAGTGGGTTGGCACTTTCTGCTCCAGGGGGTCTTCCTGACCCAGGGATCAAACCCACATTTCTTATTTCTCCTGCATTGGCAGCCAGATGTTTTACCACTAGCACCACCTGGGAAGCCCCTAAAGAGGCTTTCAAATATATTTATAAAAACGATCCCACTTTAATTGTGTAGTGAAAGTCAAATGTGCAGCTAAACTGTCCTAGCTCGCCATCGTGCAATGCTGAAGGAATGATTATCTTGCCAAAGCAGTGTTTGGCTTGTTCTTTGGTTTAACTAATAGCATGTAAGTGAGTTTATAACCTAAAATAAGTCAAATTGACAAACTTATATTCTTTCATCTTTAATTACATTTTCCAAAGTAAAGTCCCTTTTCTGCCACTGTTAACTGACAAGTTAGGATGCTGTTTTCGGTGGAGGAGGACAAGTGTGTCTTCAGATAGGACTTCATTAGAACTAGGCAGAGTTAAAAAAAAATGGAGGAAACAAGCCAATGCTTCTTGACAAGGAGTGAGAGTCTGTGGAAAAAGCTAATGAGAAAGATGGATGACAAGAGTATGACCTATGGCTTATCTGGTACATTGTGATTCAATGGATTTTTTAATTGGGTGTTTTCAGTTCATTAGATGAAAGTAGCCATTTAATATAGATATGAGCACTATAAAAACCTCTCCCTAAGTTTGTTGCATCTTGGTCCATGTTGAGTGGTCCAACTGTTTTTGTGAAATATTCATACTAACTTTATAAGTTTGATTTGATATTTGCTCACTTTCCAAGACACGTTTTCTGAATTTATCTTTCAAACATTCTGTTGTAATGGGACAAACACTTCATTTGGCCTCTGTTAGGATTCTACAAGGGCTTCTCTGAAAACATAACAGGACTTTGCCATAGGGTTCTTTTATAAAAGATTCCCACTGAATACAATAGACTTCCTATTCCTATTGTATTCATCTCCTTTCTCTCCTTTAGTTTGTCAAAAATGTTTAATTATTTTAAACAGTAAGCTTTTATTTAGTGGTAGGCTGATGAACAGGATGCGCTAAACTGTTTACATAAATCTCAGATATAGGGAATTGGAAATCTTTGCTTTAATAGAGAAATTAAGGGGCATATTAGGCAATTGGAATGACAGACTCACTGCAGAGGAAGAATTATATGTTGTATAACTGGCATATAATTGGCAAGGTCACAGGCCTAGAGGGTTTTTTGTTTTTTTTTTTTAAGATTTATGTTACATATTTTCTGTGCGGGCAGTCTGAGAAAGCAACTGTGTACAGAAATGAACAATTTCCTGTTAGTGATTATTATTCATTATTTGTCACTTATCATTACATAATAACAAATATCCTGGGCACTACCTTAAAGGACGTGAGTTTTGTTAACACATGTTGATGATTTCTCACTTAATAAAACTTCTTATCTACCAAAGACTGAAAGAAGAAAACTGCCGAAGAAACAAGTCCTAAATGGACATCTTTTATTTATGTTTTTGGAAGCAACAGAAAATGACTCTGGATAGCTTAAGCAAAAAGGGATACTTATAAGAATGATATATGATAATGATAATATCATCATCATCATAATATAATAAAATAAATAATAAATATATAGATATATAATAAAATGATAATGATACAATCTCAAGAAGCTGGTGAAAACTGAACAGC
Organism: Dama dama; assembly: GCF_033118175.1. Taxonomy (NCBI): domain Eukaryota; kingdom Metazoa; phylum Chordata; class Mammalia; order Artiodactyla; family Cervidae; genus Dama; species Dama dama. Next base: position 21,085,378 of record NC_083694.1, on the reverse strand, counting down.
TAGAATCAAGGAAAGGACCTTGGCCGCTCTTGGCCTTAGCAGAGGGTGTGTGAACATTCTTTTTAGAGAACTATTTAAAAAAAAACAACTAGTTTTTATTGGCGCATAGCTGCTTTAGAATGTTGTGTCAATTTCCGCTGTACCGCAGTGAGGCAGTCACTCACATGTGTGTACCCTCCCCTTTGGACTTCCTTCCCAGGTCACCACGATGCCTGAGTCCGAGTTCACTGCGCTCTACAGTAGGTTCTCGTTAGTTATCTATTTTATACATACTAATAGTATCAATAGCGTATATGTGTCAATTCCAATCTCCCGATTCCTTCCACCTCCCCTTCCCTTTGGAATCCACATATTTCTTCTCTATGTCTGCGTCTCTATTTCTGCTTTGCAAATAAGATTATCTATACCATTTTTTCAGATTCCACATATATGCATTAATACATATTTGTTTTTTCTTCCTGATTTCCTTCATTCTGTATGTCAGTCTCTAATACCATCCGCATCTCTGCAAATGGCCCTATTTTGTCCCTTCTTATGGCTGCTCAGTTCAGTTCAGTCACTCAGTTGTGTCTGACTCTTTGCGACCCCATGGACTGCAGCACACCAGGCTTCTCTGTCCATTACCAACTCCTGGAGCTTGCTCAAACTCATGTCGATCGAGTGAGTGATGCCATCCAACCATCTCATCCTCTGTCATCTCCTTCTCCTCCTGCCTTCAATCTTTCCCAGCATCAGGGTCTGATGGCTGAGTTATATTCTATTGTATATATATCAGTGAGTGAGTGATAGTCACTCAGTCGTGTCCGACTCTTTGTGACCCCATGGACGGGAGCCCACCAGGCTCCTCTGTCCATAGAATTCTCCAGGCAAGAACACTTGAGTGGGTTGCCATTTCCTTCTCCAATTGTATATATGTACCACACTTCTTTATCCATTCCTCGGTTAATGGACATTTTGGTTGCTTTCATGTTCTGGCTGTTGTAAATTGTCCTGCTATGAACATGGGTATTGAGCTCCAGGAACAGAGAGAATGTATTTCTCTGCCTTATCTTTCATAGTCCTAGGAGAGATAAACTCACTTTCTAAGGAAAAATCAGTCTAGAGTTAGGCTGATCCTTTCTTGTGTGTCTCTATAGATCACATCTGAGAGCTGCTGCAATATTTCCTATTTTCAGCTGATATTTGCTGAATTCCTTTAACTATCCTTTTGTAAAGATATTTTCCAGACCTTTTTCATCATCCAGGTTGCTTTCTTCTGACTACAATCCAGTTTGACAATGTTCTTAAAATGTGGTGCTACAGATGTGGCTGAACAGTACAGAGGGTATGGGAATTTTGCATTCCTTTGATCTGCTCATGGAATTTTATGTTCCATTAACTGTCTTAACAACCTTGTCAATCTGGTAAGCTCATTTTGAAATCACTGTAAACTGATATTAAAAGGTTTTTTTGCTTACTTCTTTATCTCCTCCCAACCCCCACCCTCTCTAATACAAACTTGTTCAGTTAGGCCTTGCTTACCTATTTTGCAATGGATTTTTCAGAAATATAACACAGAATTTTACACTTGTCAGATTTCACTCTTGTTTTCCACCCAGTATTCCAAAGTATATAGGCAATTTTTATTTATTTTTTAAATTAAAAAAAATTTTTGATTTTAAATCTGAAGGTCATTTCTCTAAATAAAATAAAAGAGTTATTTTTTTAAAGAAAAAATTTTATTATAAAAGCAATTCACCATACATTTTCAGGTAGTTTGGAAATATGGAAAAGTGTAAGAAGAAATTAAAAGTTAGTTGTAGTTCCATTTCTTAGAGAAAAATTCGTACTTTAATGCAATAATACATCTCATTTTAGATAATAGCACTCTCTGAAGATATTATGTTTTGACTTGTACAGTCTTCCTACTACTTTTTTCTTTTTTACCCACTCATATGGTCCTGTGAAAACCTCCACAGGATTTTAGATAGTTTTGCCAGTCTCTTCTGGAGGAGGAAATGGCAACCCATTCCAGTATTCTTGCCTGGGAAATCCATGGACAGAGGAGCCTGGCGGGCTACAGTCCTTGGGGTCACAAAGAGTTGGCACAACTGAGCATGCACGCCTGCCCCTCTTTCCTGTGATGACAGATGCGCTGCGCCCCTCAGAATCTGTACTGATTCATTATTTTCAAGTACCAAAAGGCCTAATGGACAAGCAAAAACATCTAACAATCAGCTGGTTGTTCTGGCTCAATGATGCAAAACAAGCAACTTCAGAGTATTTTCCTTCCTTAATAGATTGGTTGTTTGAAACTTAGCCCCAAGGTCAAGAAATCGACACCGAAAATTTCATGATAGGAATCTTTTATTCTTGTTTATGCAAATCTGTTTATATAGATTAGGGGATATCTGCTGAATGAAATTCCACAGATCAGTGAGGACTCAAATCATTTTCAAATCAGGTTAAATTCGCCATTTCTGTTGCTTCCAGTAGAGAACAGGAGAGGGGTCTCTGGAGCTGGCCACTCAGTTGATCCTCATAGTTTATTGTCCTCTCCTAGCTGATAGCGTGTGACTCACGTGGCACTACTTTAATGCTAAGCATGAGACCACTTGTCCTTTAGTCATTTGTTGGGCATAAAACTGTATGGCTTAAGAGAGTGGTCCTTTTTGGGTTGAACTTTGAAAAATGATCTTGGAGAGATGGATTTTTAAATGGCAAGCATGGTGTTTATTTGCACAAAAAGTCAGAGTGTGGTTACTTCTTTAGAATGTACTAATTTTGGCTTTTATCCAGAAAAAAAAATTGAAGTGGTGGCAAAGTGTAGCACCAGATGTTAGAAGTCCATTTTTTTTTCCTTGACAAAATTAGTCTATAGCATAACCATGAAAAAAGTCACCTCAGTTTCCTCATTGGTAAACTGATTATAAGAAAAATGAACTGTAGTGGGGTTCACATTAACTTTAGGAAGCTCAGCTCTACAGTGATTCCCAGATTTTCCCAGATAATAGCTGTCATCAAAGTTATTACTCTTTTCTATTCAAGTGTCTGCTCCTCAGTGATCCTTGTTTTCTAAATCTATTTCTGTCAATTTATATTTAATGGCAATGAATACAATTACTCTTGCTCCCTGGAGATCCATTTTGTGAAGTAAGAAAATTATACTCAAATTATTGTTTTTGAAGTTTTTTTTTTTTTTTGTAAAGTTGTGGAACACTTTCTTCAAATGCAACTTTTTATTTGACCTCTTTCATATCTTTACAATGTCGTCTATTTTCTTTATCAACATCATCACTGCCTTAGTTCAGGCTATCATCTCTTACTTGCATCATTGCAGCAGACTCCCAAATGTTTTCCTACCTTTTCTTCCAAATTATTTTCCACATTAGAATAAGTACTAAAATGTAAATCTATTGATGTTGCCTCACTTATCTGAAATTCTTTCACTACCTCCAAAACTGATCTGCAGATGCAACACAACCCCAATAAAATCCCACTCTCTGTCTCTCTCTATTTTTTTTTTGGGGGGGGGGTAAACTTTGAATCCAATTCTAAATTTATTTGGAAATGCAAAGGATGTAGAATAACCAAAGAAATCTTGAAAAATAAGAACAAAGTTGGCATACTTACCAGTTTGAAGGGAAAGCTACTGGAAGCTAAAGGGCAGGGATGGAGCCAACCAATAAGAAGGTAACTAAGAATCAAGTTCAGGGACTTACCTGGTGGTCCAGTGGCTAAGACTGTGCTTCCAATGCAGGGGGCCTGGGTTTGATCCGTGGTCAAAGAACTAGATCTCATATGCTGCAACTAAGAGTTTGCATGCTGTAACTAAAGATTCTGCATGCTGCAATGAAGATGGAAGAGCCTGACTGCTTCAACTAAGTCCTGGTCCAGCCAATTAATAAATAAATATTAAAAAACAACAACAAAAAAAGCTTTTGGAGGGATGATGTCAGCAAGATGGCAGAGTAGGAAGCCCTGACTTCCCTTCCCAAAGACACTGACTCAATAACAATTCACAAATTCTCTAACCAAAGGCACCACAGGTAAACACAAAACCACACTCACCTAAGCCAGTAGGCAGATTTGTGACCCCTGCTCACTAGAGTCTGCCCATGACACCGTGCCGTGTGATTGGAATGGGAAACTCCAAGTTTCCATCTTCTCCTAGGGAAGAGAAAGTATGGGTTCATGTGTCTGGTGTCCTAGATTTTGCAAAGGGGTATCCCCAGGGGGCTGGTTTGTATCTTGTCAGTTTTGGAGCTCTAGTGGGTCTGGCACAATTGAGCCTCCTGAGAGAGAATGGAAATAGCAGCTTTGACTGGTTAGATGCCATAGACCTCCCCCTGCTCAGCACAGGGTAAGTGGATGGAAAAATATCAACTTTCAGCTATCTCCTGGGGATGAAAAGAGTTGATATCTATATCTAGCACCCCACTTCTCTGGGACTGTCCGACAACCTGGCGAATGGTTTGTCAGTACTGGAGTGCAAACAAGTCTAGCACAGTCTAGCCCCATAGTGGAGAATGAGGATAGCGTCTTGGATTAGTAGGTGCTGTAGGTTTACCCCCGGGTTCAGCAGAGTGTGCATGCCCGCTCAGTCCTGTCTGACTCTTCACGTTCCCGTGGACTGTAGCCCACCAGGCTCCTCTGTCCACGGGATTTTCTAGGCAAGAATACTGGACTGGGTTGCTATTTCCTCCTCCAGTGGATCTTCCTGACCCAGGGATTGAACCTGCGTCTCTTTCTTCTCCTCCATTGGGCGGTGGATTCTTTACCACTGCACCACCTGGGAAGCCCTGGCTCAGCATAGTGCAAACACTTAAAAACCACAGCTGCCTGCTTCTCCCTGGGGAGGGAAAGAGTTGATACAAGTCTCCAGAATCTCTGGCTGGACTCATTGGTGGGAGTCTTCTCCTATATGAGGCCAGTTCATGAAAACAGAAAAGGTGTCTGCTTTGTCTCATGAGCAGACACCAACACAGAGAGTCAAGGAAAATAAAGAATCAGGTAAAAGTGTTCTAAAGAAAGAAATCTCCAGAAACTAACCCTAATGCAATGGAGTTACATGTGACAACATGGATGCAACTTGAGGACATTATGCTAAGTGAAATAACCCAGTCACAGAAAGAAAATACTATATGATTCTATTTAACATATGAGGTATTTAAAATAGTCAAATTCAAGTAATCAAAGAGTGGTTTGAGGGTTGTGGTGGCTGAGGAAGGGGGAAATAGGAAGTTACTAACCAAAAGGCAGGTTTCTCTGGTGGCTCAGTGATAAAGAAACTTCCTGCCAATGCAGGAGACTTGGGTTTGATCCCTGCGTTGAGAATATCCCCTGGAGAAGGAAATGGCAACCCACTCCAGTATTCTTGCCTGGGAAATTCCAGAGGAGCCTGGTAGGGGGGATCCCAAAAGAGTTGGAGGTGACTTAGCAACTAAACAACAACAATCAGAAGGCATAAAGTTTCAATTAAGCCAGGTGAATAAATGCTAGAGATTGGCTGTGTAATATTGTAACTATAATCAATAACAATTTATTACACACTTCAATATTTGTTTAGAGGGAGACCTCTTATTAAGTGCTCTTAGCCTAAATAAATTTTTTAAAAGTAGTATTTAAAAAGGGTCTGTTGAAGAAGTCAATAAACACAAGTGCCTTCGGTCCCAATATTTATGTCGAAAATGTCTTCTAGAATTGTATCCAAATCCTGATAACGTCTTATAAAGCTTGAACATAAAATGACACTAAAAGCGAAAAGAACTTAGAATGACCTGGCTGTATAAAATTTTAAGTTTGAAAATAAACCACAGAGCCGCTCTAACTGACACTGGTACTGGCGTGAGGATAATAAATTGGTTAATTGAACAGAATAGACCAAGATGTGGGCTCGGTATAACTCCATTTTATGTGGTCATTTGATTTTTAATAAAGGCAGAGCAATTCAATGGGGGAAAGTATCTTTCCAACAAGCGATTCTTAAAACCACTGGAAATTCATGTGGAAAAAAATGAACCTTGACTTACTTCACACCATATACAAAAATTAATTCAAGATCCATCCTGGAGCTAAATGTAAAAGTTTTCTAAAAGTCAAGTACTTTACTTTCCTAAATGTAAAGTACTTTTCTAAAAGTATAAAGCTTTTAGAAAGAAATGTAGGAAAATATCTTTGCAGTTTGGAATAGGCACAATTTAGGATAGTCAAAACTTCCATAGACAAGACACAGAAAGCAATAACTATGTACAAATTAATATCTAGATTTCATAAAAGTGGTAACTTCTGCTCATCAAAAGACATCATTAAGGAGATGAACAGTCTTGCTAGGCATTGGAAGAAAATATTTGTAAAACATCTGTTTCACAAAGGACTGCTTTCCAAAATACCTAAAAACTCAACTAAAAACAACAAACTACCCAGTTTAAAATAGGCAATGTATTTGAATAGACAGTTCATAAAGGAAGGGATACACCTGACAAATGAACACATGAAAAAGTGTCTAACATTATTAAATCATCAGGGAAATGAATAAAATGATGAGTTATTGCTATATATGGGCCAAAATGGCTAAATTTAAAAAGTCTGATAATACCAAGTGTTAGTCAGGATACAGAACAATTGGAGGTCTCCCAGCAATTCCACTACTAGGTATACAGTCCCTAATATAAATGGAAGCATATGTCCACAAAAAACTTGTGAAATAATGTTCATAAGAACTTTCTTCAAAATTGCCCAAAGTAGAAATGGTCCAGAATACATTAATAGTTGTAGTATATCCATAGAGTAGAATACTATTAGCAATAAAAGGGAATGAACTGCTGGTATGTGTAATAGCATGCATGAATCTGGAAAATTTTAGGCTGAATGAAAGTTCTAGAATAGGCAAAATCAACCTGCTGTGGAAAAGCAACAGTAATGGTTTTATCTGGGGGTGGAGGCAGGGATTTACTGGGAAGGTAGATGAAGTGTCTTTCTTGGTTTAATGTAGTATCTTGTCAGGGATTTGACTATGTAAAATTGAGACAGATTTTATCTCAAAGGAAACAAATATTGAACTCTAATGCTATACGCACTGAAGTGTTTGGGAGGAAGTGTATTGATATCTGTAACTAACTTTGAAATGCAGGAACAAAATGGATTGATGAGTAGAGGAATGGATAGATAATAGAAATGTGATAAATTACAGTCAATTTTTAGTCCTAGAATCTTGGTGGAGAGTGTATGGGTGTTCACTGAAAATTCTTTCAACCGTTCTGTATGATTGAAACCTGTCATAATAGAATGTCCTTTTTGCCCTAAACTTTGCCATGAATTCCTGTTGCCATCAGAAGAATGTAAAACTACATAGCATCTCCTATAAGACTGCTGTTTACTTCCCTTTCCCTCCTTTCTTCCTTTTATCATGGTACTTCTCACACTGGATTGTGATTGCCTATACTTCAGGACTCTGACAAGACAGCAAAATCTCCAAAAAAAAAAAAGTATCCTTCTTACTCTTGCAACATCATTGCCTACTCAGTTTCTGGTATCTAATGAAAGTGTTAGTCACTCAGTCATGTCCAACTCTTTGCGACCCCATGGACTGTAGCCCACCAGGCTCTTCTGTCCAAGGGGTTCTCCAAACAAGAATATTGGAGTGGGTAGCCATTCCCTTTTCCAGGAGATCTTCCCGAGCCAGGGACTGAACCTGGGTCTCCTGCTTGGCAGGCAGATTCTTTACCATCTGAGCCACCAGGGAAGCCCTGGAACCTACTAAGTCTTAGCAAACGAGAGACATAGCTACAGTTGCTGATTTGCATGAATATGAATGACTTTAAAACCTAGGAAATTGTGTTTCTAGATTAATTAATTTTTCCTTTCGATTATGTGTAAGTACCCGACATTAAACTTTTAACTACCAAGGCATTCATTTCAAAAGACTTCTCTCTTTAACAAACATATTGCCAGGTGTATGACACAGTTACTAGCAAAACAACCAGATAAGAAACTAGGCTATCCACACCCAGGAATTTTTTCTTTCAGGAAGTCTTGGGTAACCTAGTAGACCCTGCCTTCACCCAATTCCTTCTCTGATACTTCAAATTAGTCGATGATGAATGACCCTGCAAAACACTAGACATCTGATAAATGTAGAACCGCAGGTCCATGGTCTCCCTCTTCCTCTGCCTCACTGGTAGAGGCTCTGGGACATGCCCTCCAGGACCTATGAGTAATACATCTTGTTCCTCCAAGTTCTCTAATGGTTTTTGCTGAAGAGCATCCTGCAGTCGTAAGAACCACAAGGGTCAGCCTAGACACAGTGCTGGCCTCAGATGGGAAAAATGTCTGTGGGCTTTGCTAAGAGTATTACAGCCCTGGCAAGTACCCCCAGCATTCCTAGCTGAGACCATCATCATCAATCAATAGGCTGGGACCAGCACAACAGATTATCTCAGTGATTTTTGTTGGGAATGAGTCGTAAATCAGGGAAGATGGCAATCTGCCTTCATTGATATAAGTATGGCCAAGACTTAACTTTTTTTTCCCATTATTAGTTGGAGGCTAATTACTTTACAATATTGCAGTGGTTTTTGCCATACACTGACATGAATCAGCCATGGATTCACATGTGTCCCCATCCTGAACCCCCCTCCCACCTCCCTCCCCATCCCCTCCCTCTGGGTCATCCCAGTGCACCAGCCCCGAGCGCTTGTCTCATGCATCCGACTTGGACTGGCGATCTGTTTCACACTTGATAATATACATGTTTCAATGCTGTTCTCTCAGATCATCCCACCCTCGCCTTCTCCTATAGAGTCCAAAAGTCTGTTCTGTACATCTTTGTCTCTTTTTCTGTCTTGCATAGAGGGTTATCATTACCATTTTTCTAAATTCCATATATAGCGTTAGTATACTGTATTGGTGTTTATCTTTCTGGCTTACTTCACTCTGTATAATTGGCTCCAGTTTTATCCATCTCATTAGAACTGATTCAAATGAATTCTTTTTAATGGCTGAGTAATATTCCATGGTGTATATGTACCACAGCTTTCTTATCCATTCATCTGCTGATGGGCATCTAGGTTGCTTCCATGTCCTGGCTATTATAAACAGTGCTGTGATGAACATTGGGGGTGCACGTGTCTCTTCAGATCTGGTTTCCTCGGTGTGTATGCCCAGGAGGGGATTGCTGGTTCAGATGGCAGTTCTATTTCCAGTTTTTTAAGGAATCTCCACACTGTTCTCCATAGTGGCTGTACTAGTTTGCATTCCCACCAACTGTGTAAGTGTAACTTAGTGTAAGTGTAACTTTTTTTAATAGAGCAAAATGATTTGATTATATATATACACATATACACATGTATCTATTCTGTTTCAAATTCTTCTCCTATTTAGTTTACAGAATATTGAGTAGAGTTCCCTGTGCTATACATTAGGTGCTGGTTGGCTATCTACTTCATATATAGTAGTGAGCATATGTCAATCTCAAATTCCCAATTTATCCTTCCCAACCACCTTTTCCCTTCAGTAACCTTAAGTTAACTTTCAGTATCTGGGCAATAAAACCAACACAACTCAAAATATTTAGAATTTTCCAAGGCCAGAGGAACAACAGAGGGAAGGCCCAAATTTTGGTTAAATTAGATAAAATGAATAACCTTGAGATAAAGCTCCATATTACAAATAAGAGCTCTTAAATGGGTTTCATATCCAAACCATTGCTTTTCTTATAAAGTAGGAAATAGACAACACAAATCTACAGCAATTTAGTCTGTAAAGCTTTGGTGAAAGGGTAGACACATGGATCAAGGAAACAGAGCAGAATTTAGAGGAATGTATATTCATACAAAAAAAAAAAAAATCTGTACTTGAATATTTATGGTAGCCTTTGTTTTTCAAAGTTGTCCCAAACTGGAAACAACCCAAATATCCATTATCTGATGAATGAGTAAACACATAGTGATATTGCTGTCAAATGCAATCCCACACAGCATCGTAACAAGAGCAACAACAAAAACCTAGTAAAACAAACTAGTGATATGCACTACAACACAAATAAACTTCCAAAGCATTGTGCTAAGTAAAGGAAGCCAAACTCAAAAATCTCCATAGTATATATGCATCCATTCATATGACACTCTGGAAAAGACAAGGCTAGAAGAGAAAAACAGATCAGTGGTTTCCTGGGACTAGGGGATGAGCAAAACAAAGTGACTACAAAAGGGCAAAAGTGTTTTCGCTGTGATGAAGATATTTTATATCTTGATTGAGGTGGTGATTACATGACTATATGTCAAACTTCAATTTTATTGTATATAAATGATATGTCACAAGCATGGCTTTGAAAACAAACTGGTAGGGAATTCCCTGGTGGTCCAGTGGCTAAGACTCCTCACTTTCAATGCAGGGGGCCAGACTTTGATCCCTGGTCGAGCAACAAAGATCCCATATGCCATGCAGAGTGGCCTAAATAAATAAATACATCTTGAAACAGCTCATCAAAAAAGAAAAAGACAAAGTAGTTAAAGCAAAAACTAGACTGGTAGAAAGCACATCCATTACTGTCTGCGACTGGAGATTGGATGGAATTAACTGAGTACGGGGACAAGGAAAATTTTGGGAAGAGGAAATGCTATATATTTTGATTGTTGTGATGACTACACAGTTGTGTATACTTATCAAAATTCATCAAATTGTACTCTTAAAATCTTTGCATTTTGTTGTAAATAAATTATACCTCAAAAAAGGTCGAAAATCTTTTTGAGCCTGTATGTGGGGTTAGATTTGCCTAACAGCTAAGTTAAGCAAACGCATACATATTGAAAAATACCCTCAGAGAACATGATATGTTTCTAGTGTCAATACTAGTCCTTGCTTGGTAAATAATAAAAATTTGGTTGATGTAAGCAATAATTGTTCCATTAGTCTCACATCTTTTCTTAGTTCATCATGCTGACTTTCTTCTGTGGTGTGCAAGTGTGCCCAGTCATATCCCACCAGGCTCCTCTGTCCATGGGATTTTCCAGACAAGAATCCTGGAGTGGGTTGCCATTTCCTCCTCCAGGCCATCTTCTTGATCCTGGGAGGGGACCCAGGGATCTAATCCACATCTCTTGTGTCTCCTGCATTGGCAGGTGGATTCTTTACCACCATGCCACCTTATTATTTTTATATCACACACCAATGTGTATTTGAAAGGTTCCTTCCTTGTAACATGGCAGGTAATTCTCAGTTTCTCTCTGTGAATTTTCTCTGAGTTCCAACTTTAAACACAACTTGTAAATCAACTTCTTAGAAGTTGTGAAGAATCTGAGATTTCTACCCTATTTGCAGGTTGACAAGTTAGCGAATCACAATATCATCGAGCTGGTAGCAGACACCATACTCCTGGGAAGAGACCAAAGAAAGTTTATTACTTGCATCACTAGCAGCATCTGGAGCATCAGCATTTTGGTGTCAGTTCCCTAAACCCCAGTTCCTAAAGGATAATGCCGAGAGGTGAGATGACACTTTCATGCTTGATGGGTTGGGTTACAAGAAAGAAATCATGAGTTTAGGGAACTTGATTCTTTTATATTAGGTAGTAAGCATCATGCTCTTTGTCCTGAAGGAGAACACTAACTTCATTGCACTAAACAGTAAGCATGTTTGCTCTTTGCTTCAGAGGAAAACACTCTGTATCCAAGATTGTAAGCAAACCTGGCTTTTACTCCAACGGGAGATACGATCTACATTCCAAGGATATTTGCTACACAAATTTATGAAAAGGTAGATTTGTACGAACAAAGGGTAGCCTTGCTTGTAAGGTGTGAAGTAAGTAAAGCAAGAGACCCATGAACAATTGTTTCCAATATAACTCTCCAAACCTTTAGTCCAAATGGTTCCTAATTTGTTGAGGTAGGTCCATGCATTAATTACATTTTAGAGAGTTCACTTTACTGCAATAGTCATTCTGCTAAATTGTCTGCTGCCTGTCTGCAGAAACGTCTTTTTGTTTGTCTTCCTGCATGTGTTTTTCTTTCTGTCCTATATAGCAACCAGGGAAGTAATTATATAGACTTTTGATTTTGAGGTGGAGATAATAATTTTAGTTGTGTAGTGTTTGAAAACTTTCCCCCCAAATATTTAGAAATTACCTATTTTATCTTAGTTATTGCTGCCACCATCATGCTTTCAAACATCACTTCTGGTTGGGTCAGCTGAAAACTTAACATTTAATCATTTAACACCCAATATAAGTATGTATACTTATGTATTATAAGTATACATATATATTATGTATAAATTATATATATATTATATGTGTTCTTTTGCTTTAGAGTTTAATTTTCAGGGAATTCAGTTTGTAGAGAATATGTTAAATCTAAATACATAGTTATCTGGAAAATAATTATATATATATTATATGTGTTCACACATATATATTATATATATGTGTTCTTTTGCTTTAGAGTTTAATTTTCAGAGAATTCAGTGTGTAGAGAATATGTTAAATCTAAATATATAGTTATCTGGAAAATAATTTGCCAAATAAAAAGTATCTTGCATAATGTTTTTTACACTGAAAATATTCAATATATATGCTTATTCATGCATACATATATACTTACTTTTTTTTTCTTTGTGCTGGGTCTTCATTTCTATGTACAGGCTTTCTCTAGTTGCAGCGAGCAGGGGATACTCTTCAGTTGCAGTGCGCAGGCTTCTCATTGCGGGGGCTTCTCTTGTTGCAGAGCACGGGCTCTGGGGCGCTTGGGCTTCAGTAGTTGTGCACGTGGGCTTCGTTGCTCCCCAGTTTGTGGAAACTTCCTGGACCAGAGGTCAAACCCGTGTCCCCTGCATTGGCTGGTGGATTCTTAACCACTGGACCACCAAGGAAGTCCTATACACACATTTCTAGAAGAGTGATAATAATCACCAGAAGTTTGATAATGTTTTACTTTTACTTTCTATAATAAATTAATTAATCTAAAATCTACTATAAGATAGAGCTATTTAGATCTAAAACTAACATCATGTTACTATTGATTTTATTGAAAACAAGAACAGATATGTATAAGATGTTGTGTGTGAGATATTTTTCTATTGTTCTGAATTTGATGCTAATGTCTCACAACTGAAAACAACAATTAAACCCTTCACTTTCTGGATTAACATTCTTTTTAGTTGGACTCAGTTGATTATCTGACCATGGAACCATGAAATGAGAGGTTTAACCAACTGGCTTTTCCCACCTATCATGCCTGGTTTTTCTTCCTTCTTCCTATGTACCAAAAATATGCAGGGGAGATGAGAGAGAGGAATTGGGAATGTACATTTTGTTCCATTCCCCATTGCTGGATAAGCACTCACTGAGATTGGGAGTGTAGGAGGGAAAGATTGCTATTTTTGTTTATTTGCTGGATGCTTCTTCTGGTGTAGAGCCCATACCATAGGTCCACCCTGGACCAACAGCCTTGGGGGTATGTGGGGCTGAGTTTAGGGCTGAGGTCAACTTGACTTGGGTCATGAACTTAGAGTCAGGTACCTACATTTCACCTGGAGATTATTACAGATGGGGGCTTTGCTAAAATAGGGACTTCCCAGGTGGCACAGTGGTAAAGAATCTGCCTACTAACACAGAAGACAGAGGAGATGCAGGATCAATCCCTGGATGGGGAAAATCCCCAGGAGTAGGAAATGGCAAGCTGCTCCGGTATTCTTGTCTGGGAAATCCCGTGGACAGAGGAGCCTGGTGGGCTAAAGTCTATGAGGCTGTAAAAAGTCAGACATGACTGAGCAACTGAGCATGCACATACATTGCTAAAATAACCAAATAAAATAAAATAAAATAAAATAACCTAAGCCCATTGGATGGGAGGGGATCATGGAGCTGTGTTTGAGAAGAAAATATGATTCTTCACAATCTCCCAAAGATTTTGGATGATCTCAATCATTCCAAAAATTCACACAGATGGGTCAGGAAGTTTAGGGAAAGAGGTCAATGGCCATGCAAGAATTTGTTGTTGTTCAGACCCTCAGTCGTATCTGACTCTTCACGACCCCATGGATTGCAGCATGCCTGGCTTCCCTGTCCCTCACCATCTCCCGGAGTTTGCCCAAGTTCATGTCCAGTGCATTGGTGATGCCAATCCAACCGTCTCATTCTTTGTTGCCCCCTTCTTCTGCCTTCAACCTTTCCCATGAAAGAATATTTCACAAGTAAAAAAGGGATTGGGAGCGGGATTTGTTGGATCCAGAGGAGGTATGGCTGCAGAAGAATGAGGGTCTAACACTCCAAGGAAACCGTATGCATCACCTATAAGGAGGTTTCCACACCAGTGGAGACCACCAGAATCAGAAGAAGCTTCTCGAGTTGGTGTGCATTTATTCAATCCTGTGGAAATAGACACAATGAAGGAAGAGGACCAAGAAATCTCAGAGCCAGAAGTCCACTCCTCACTCACCTCAATCCGCACCTATGCTGGTGTGGGATAACCTGTGACAGAGAAGATCACATTCTTTCCCTGATCAAGACTTCATGCTGTGGTAACGAGTTGACCTTAACTCTAGTGGGTTGGCAGAGGGGGTGTGTTTGGTTTAGGGGTATCCAATTAGTACAATTTTCTATTTTCTGATCTTGATTTAAAAGATATTTATTTCTAGAATGAGTTGTGCCCTGTTGTTAAGAAGTACTGGAATAAGTGTCCTTTAATGTATTTTAATAACAGCTTGACAACTTAAGTTAGAGAGTTGCCCACTGGTAACCATTTTGAACTGTGGTGTTGGAGAAGACTCTTGAGAGTCCCTGGGACAGCAAGGAGATCAAACCAATCAGTCCTAAAGGAAATCATTCCTGAATATTCATTGGAAGGACTAATGCTGAAGCTGAAACTCCAATACTTTGACCACCTGATGCGAAGAACTGACTCATTGGAAAAGACCCTGATGCTGGGAAAGGTTGAAGGCAGGAGAAGGGGACGACAGAGGATGAGATGGTTGCATGGCATCACCAACTCAATGGACGTGAGTTTGAGCAAACTCCGGGATTTGGTGATGGACAGCAAAACCTGGCTTGAAGCAGTCCATGGGGTCGCAAAGAGTCAGACATGACAGAGTGACTGAACTGAACCATGATATGTTTTTTTTTTCATTCCCAGCGTATCCAGAGAAAAATGATGACATTTTGCACAACTGTCTAGGATGTACCAAGTAGGAATCCCCTGAGGTATGATATTTTGGTTAAATATTTTCTCTTCTCCATTAACTCAGCAAGGCCCATAATTAGAAATAAGACTCCATATTTTTATGTTTTAAACTAGTGTTTATTTAGCCTTACAATAAGGCATACGTTAAAATTTTCTTTGTTTCAAAGAAAATGTAAGTTATAATTTAGACCAACTTATCCTCATCTAATATTACCCTTTTTGTTTCTTTTCAGAGATCCTTTTGATGCCCATGTATTCTCTTTTGTGTTTTCTGTGTAGGGTGGCGTGGGACTTGATCTACTATAAATTTCAAAATATAATAGATGTCATGAAATGTTCTTCTTTAAGGTTTCCATTTTTATTTTGGTATAGTATTTCATTGATTTACAGTATTGATTTATACCTTATCAATCATGGGTGGAACACTCTGCTAAGCTCTAATTAAGGGTATATTGTCCTTGGAGTTCTTAGACTACAGAAGAAAATGTGAGAGGTAAGAAGCTTTTCCTCAGGCTTTCTGGGTGGTTCTGTGATGGGGAATGCCCCTGCCAATGAAGGAGACATGGGCTGATCCTCCCTGATCTGGGAGGATCCCACAACTAAGCCCATGTGCCACAACTGTTGATCCTGCGCTCTAGGGCCCTGGAGCTGCCACTACTGGGGCCACATGTCCTGGTGCCCCTGCTCCACAACGAGAGAGGCCACTGCAGTGAGAAGCCTGCGCACTGTAACTAGAGAGAAGCCTGTGAGAAGCCCGTGAGCAATGAAGAACTAGCATAGCCAAAATAAATACATTAATTAATTTAATAAAAAAAAGAAGCTTTGCCTCATTGGGGTCTCAAAGAGTCGGACACTACTGAGCCTTTATCTTCCTTCCCCCAAGAACAGATACAATCAAAACTTGCTAGCATAACTTGAAGGCATCATTATCTGGGCTCTCTGAAATAGTATGTACAGAAACGTTCCTGGTGGTCCAGTGGTTAAGAATCCACCCCTGGTCCGGGAAGATCCCACATGCTGCTGAGCAAATAAGCCTGTATGCCACAGCTACTGAGCTCATGTGCTGCAACTACTGAAGCTTGCACGCCTAGAGCCTTGCTCTGTGCTCCTCCACATGAGAAGCCACCACAGTGAGAAGCCCAAGCACCGCAGCCAGCAGTAGACCCTGCTTGCCACAACTAGAGAAAAGCCAGCATAGCCCCGAGGACCCAGTATAGCAATCCATAAATAAATAAATTGTTGTTGTTGTTATTCAGTCCCTAAACCATGTCCAGCTCTTTCTGACCACGTGGACTGCAACACTCCAGGCTCCTTTGTCCATGGGATTTCCCAGCCAAGAATGCTGGAGTGCATTGCCATTTCCTTCTCCAGGGGGATCGTCTGCATTTCAGGAAGATTCTTTGCATGTATCACCTTCTTTCACTTCTCTATGGTATACTGGTCAGATATTATTATTCTCATTTTTCAGATATGGAAATTGAAACAGACATAAAGTGACTTGCCCAAGGTCATCTAGCTAGTTAGGAGGACTTTCCTTTTTAAAAATTTATTTATTTTTAATTGGAGGATAATTGCTTTACAATATTGTATTGGTTTCTGCAACACATCAACACGAATGAGCCATAGGTATACAAATGTCTCCTCCCCGCTGAACCTCCCTCCCACCTCCCACCCGCCTCCCACCCTAGGTTGTCACAGAGCCTGGATTTGAGCTCCCTGCATCATACAGCAAATTTCCATTGGCTCTCTAATTTTACATATGGTAATGTATGTGTTTCAGTGTTACTCTCTCAATTTGCCCCACCGTCTTCTTCCCCCACTGTGTCCAGAAGTCTGTTCTCTATGTCTGTGTCCCCTTTGGTGCCCTGAAGATAGGTTCATCAGTATCATCTTTCTAGATTCCATACATATGCATTAATAGATGATGTTTCTCTTTCTGACTCACTTCACTCTGTATAATAGGCTCTAGGTTCACCCACCTCATTAGAACTGAGTCAAATGTGTTCTTTTTTATGGCTGAGTAATTAAGGAACCACATCCCACATCCCAGGGATGAACCATCCTGTTTAGTTGCACAGTGCTCTGTATTCTGTACATAAAGGTCACTCTAAGAGCTTCAATGTTTTGTTGTTCTACATGCTTCTCTACGTGTTTCAAGAAGCAAATGATACCATAAAAACTGCTGCCAGGAGACCCCGCTTAACTCACCTGCATCACTGCGAGCTGTAAGATGCTCAGCTTTTCTTTTTATGATCTGAAGACAGTTCACTCAGTCGAGGATATGAGCCAATTCAAATCTCCTCTTCTGGAAGCTCACAGATGAAATAAGCGTTAGTGAACTACTCTTGCCTTCTCACAATACCTAAAGCTTCTGGTAATAGCTCTTGGAAATGTGGTGGAGAAAATATATCCAGAATTCTATGAATGAACTGGTTTTGTGTAGGTACTACTTTTATTTTAATTGCATGAAGTAAAATTCCAGGTTGGCCAGGATTCCCATTCATGTCACTTGCTATTGGTGTTCAGTCGCTAAGTCACGTCCAACTCTTTGCAACCCTATAGACTGTAGCACACCAGGCTTCCCTGTCCTTGACTATCTCCCAGTTTGCTCAAATTCATGTCACTGGGGGCCTGATATTCCATACTGTGGAACTGAGGGGAGTATTTCCATCTTTCTCACTGTCCTTGGAGAGCTTGTGCACTCTGGGCTTGAGGTCTTGAGCAAGGGCCCTGTTTATTCAAAGACAATTCCCTCCTACTCTCCCACAGGAGTTTGGTTTTCATCTAAGACTGGATCATGTTGGGAGTTATCTTTCAGATTCTGGCTACCGCAGCGAGCAAACTCTGTTAGCTAATTGCATTTTTTTTTTTTTTTTTCTAACTGCAGACCCAGAGGCACTATAAAAAGTTTAGATCTGACACAGCAAGGGGGAAAAGAAGAAGAATAAACAAGCATGCTGTGAATTTTCTACTGTGTGAGGATACAGGCATATGAGAGTTTTCAGCATCTTTTGCATTCCAAGACCAGAGTTT
The DNA here is from genome assembly GCF_033118175.1 of Dama dama. Lineage (NCBI taxonomy): Eukaryota > Metazoa > Chordata > Mammalia > Artiodactyla > Cervidae > Dama > Dama dama. Next base: position 21,067,193 of record NC_083694.1, on the reverse strand, counting down.
GAGAGTGCCAAGTGCAACCAAGAGTTAGACTTCAGAAGTCCTGTGCTTCCCTCAAGAACATGGTCACTGATCTAAGACACAGACTAAATTTGAACCAACTTCTCTTTGTTATGTTTCTAAATCCAAAGCAGGGAGGGAGATAACCACTTTCCTTCTCCTCCCAACAAGCCTTCCTCTTGTAATGATGGGTTTTGTTCTAGGGAGTACATTTCTCAACTGTGCTCTCATGCTTGGGTAGTTTGGCAGGCTTTCTGACGCTCTGGGGCAATCTGAATCACACCTGAGGTTGATGGGTTGCTGACATATGGAGCTTTAATTAAACCAAGCTGAAAAAGGAGAGCATCTGGAAACCAGGGTAGGGCCTTGGAAGGGCCTGGGTGGTTCTTTTTGATTGTGTTATTTTTTTTTTTTTCTTCCAGAGACCATGTTTATCTTTTCTAACCAAAAAAAGTTGGGAATAACATGAATAATCAGGTTGAACTTGGTCAAAATGTTGTGTCAGGAGAGATTTGTTTTCTTTTGTGAGTGTTATAGGCAATACTTGAAAGAGCTGAAGTGGAATTTGGTCATGAAAACAGCTGTTTGAAGGGCGCATGACTTTTATTTTTCGAAAAACATGTCCCAGAGTTCATCTTCATTGGTCCTGAGGGAAGCTAATGGAGGAAGCTTAAGGCAAAGGTGATCCAAAGTCTCATACCAGGAGGAGATGTTCCAACTCAGGACCTGAAGCAGAGGACCATTGTAAAGATTTGGTGATGCAAAAGATACTTTCCTGTTTTTGAAAGTAACTATCTATAAAATTTAGTCTGTTATTTCCTTTGACTATATGAAAAATCAATTATACCATGGTGGATCAAAATTGAGTTGTTACTAAATTATAAGAGGCATTGTCATTTATTAAGCACTTATTCTGATCTAGGGCTGCATGTAATACTAGGGATTCAAGTATTCATTTATTTATTAATTTAGTCATTCAGCAAATTTTGTGAGCCTATTACATGCCAGGCAAGTTTTAGACACCATGGATACAAAGGTGAATGTGGCGAAGTGTTCATACTCATGGAATTTACCTTTTAGTAGAGAAACCAGACAATAAAAAAAGTAAGCAAAGAAACAGTAATATTATTTTAGGGAGTGACAAGAGATTTGAAGTAAAGCAAAATGAAGATAACATGCCACCTATATCTTTGTTTATTTGCTCATTTACCCAATAAAATTTTACTGGGGGCCCTGAAAGAGATACTGTGCCAGGCACTAGGAATCAGTGGAGACTGTATCCATGATGAGAACTATAAAGAAAACAGAGGCCTGAGATGAAGAAGAATCAAGGGCTTGGATGGAGTCAGGTGTGGGCCCAGCAGCACTTTAGACCAGAGGTCTGTAAAAACTTCTCCAAGGACCTAAATTATGAGGAGGAGGTGAAAGAGGGAATGATGATGTGGTGTGTGTGTGTGTGTGTGTGTGTGTGTGTTGGTGGGGTAGGAGTATAGGAGGGTATCGTGAAGATCATTCTAGATAGAAAGAGCACAATAATAAAAGGTTATGAAGCAGAAAAAAGTTGGTGAGCATTGGTCAGGAAAACCAAATTTGGTCCTGGTTTAGAAGACCTGGATAACTTGGTATGGCCCAAGACAAGGCTGGGATCAACCATGCAGTGCCCTCAAGGCCAACTTAAACACAGTGAACTTTATTCTAAGGGTAGTGTGAAGAGACTAAAGAATGCTGAGCAAGGGCGTGATGTGATTTGATGCATGTTAATAGCCCTGGGACCACTATGTGCAGGACAGATGAGAAGTGAGCAAAAGCAGAGGCTAGGAGGCCAGAACAGAGCCTTTTAAAATAATCCAGTCCGGAAAGAAGGAGAAGGAATCCACCGACCACCCTTAGCACCTCTTCCACAGTTTTGCTCACCTCCTTTCTAACTGGATCAACAAAATCGGTCTTCCAACACTTTCAGACTTCTGCAGGCAGGCCATTGGATACTTAAGACTAATTTTTAAAAACAAATTTATTTGGCTGTGCCAGGTCTTTGTGTGGCATGTAGGATCTAGTTCCCTGACCAGGGATCGAACCTGTGCCCCCTGCATTGGAATCACAGAGTCTTAACCACTGAACCTAGAAGGAGGTCCAGACTAACTTGAAACCTGTGGAGTTTGAGATATCTGGAAAGACAACTTTTATTTTAAATTTAGTTTTATTTAGAATATTCCCTAAGAAGCTGAATTCTTCCTTTTAGATCAGAGTCTGACATTAAAAACTCACAATCACCACCACCACCAAAATCTACAACTATTCAGTATGCCCGCTGGAGTTTGAGTTTAAAGCAGAGATTGTGCAATGCTAATTGGAAATAATACCGCAGCTTCAGTGTTTCTCTATCAGCCTTGTTTGGCAAGATAGCACACTCAGAAAAAGACAAGCCATGTGAATAATTCTCAGATAGAATTTTCCATCTTGGTTGTGGGTGAATGTTTTAAGTTAGTGACATGGGAAGAAAGTGAATATGAGAGGAAAATAGACCTGAGTTTGAATTTCAGTTCTGCTGCTCGGGTGACGATATGACACGCAACAGGTCACAGAGGTTCCTGAGTGTGTGCTTCTTCAGCAAGTGACACGATGTATGTGCAATCATTGGTACATCATCAATGATCAGGGAAGGCAGCCTCCCTAGCTTTCTTGCTGGCCTCCCTCTTCTCAAGAGCATCTCTCTCTTCGTGGCTGTGACACACTCAGAGATCTTGTTCCAGTTTTTCTTCCATCATCACAGATGGATGGAGGGATAAACTAACCTCCCCTCCTGTTGTCTCGCCTCCTCTCCCCTTTCTCCTTTCTTTTCTCTTTTCCTCCTTCTCCCTGTTTCTCTCTTCTTCTCTCCCTCCATGTTTCTTCTTCCTCTCCTCTTCCTCCTCCTCCTGTTCCCCATCTCCTCCCCTCCCCCCTTCTTCTTGTTCTCCTTCTCCTCCTTCTTTGTAGGAATAGTGCAGGATAACAATTATGTTCAAACTACAAAGCTTGGTATCAGGTGCCATACTGTGCTGTCCTGTGCTGAGTGGCTCAGTTGTGTCTGTCCTGCTTTTTGTGACCCCGTGGGCTGTAGCCCGCCAGGCTCCTCTGTCCATGGGGATTCTCCAGGCAAGAATACTGGAGTGGGTTGCCATGCCTTCCTCTAGGGGATATTCCCAACCCAGGGATGGAACCCAGGTCTCCTGCATTTCAGGCAGATTCTTTACCACCTGAGCGACCAGGGAAGCCCATGAATACTGAAGTGTGTAGCCTAACCTTCTCCAGGGGGTCTTCCTAATGGAGGAATGGAACTGGGGTCTCCTGCTTTGCAGATGGATTCTTTATCAGTTGAGCAACCAGGGAAGCCCCAGGCACCATACTAACTACTTTTAAAGAAAATTATTTATTTTTACTGAAGTATGTTGTTGTTTAGTTTCCAAGTCATGGCTGACTCTTTTGTGACCTCATAGACTGTAGCCCTCCAGTCTCCTCTGTCCATGGGATTTCCCAGGCAAGAATACTGGAGTGGGTTGCCATTTCCTTCTCCTTTATTGCAGTATAGTTGATGAAAAATATTACATAAGTTACAGGTGTACAATATATTGATTCACAAGTTTTAAGGTTATAGTCCACTTGTAGTTATTATAAAACCATACTAGTTACTTTTCAGGCATTAGCTCAACTTCGCTACAGTTTTTAGAGGGAAATACTAATACTAGTCCTATATTATAGATGAAGAAGCTGTAACTTGGAGAGGTTTAATTGCTTATCCAATATCATACAATCTATAAGTGGTGGTATGGAATTTGAATCCAGGTAGTCTGACTCCAGATCCCCTTTCGGGTACTTTTTTTGTATTAGAGTTCTCTTTACCTTAGAACACTTTACTGAGTGTGGGGCATGGGAACATCCATACTGCCAACTGGCCTTGGTGGACAGGTGGGGAAGTCTTTCTGGGAAGTGAGTAGGATTTGCTGTAAGTTCATGGATGTGTGCGTCTTATTCGTGAAAAATTGTTTTTTTTTCCTCCTTTATTATCCACCATCTGTGTCACACCTGGAGGCGCTCAGTATTTTCCAGAAATATAGATGATTCATACAATTATTTTCTTATAATATCTAACCTCCCAGTGGAGGGACCAGAGGGGAAAGTTCATTTACAAAGATCAGTTATGATTTTAAAGGCATCTTAATTTGGTGAGTTGGAGAAAGCCAGGCTGCTAATTGATTAGTTTGTTTCTTGACCTGCTAATTGAGATTTGGTCCTCATTCACATGGCTCCTCTGCAGCGTTGGCTTCAGTTGTGCGTCCTCATCTAAGCTTGCCAAAATCAGATGCTTTGGGGTGTAGAGTTAAAAATCTGGCAGCCCATCTGGACATGTAATGTAGATGCCGTTATGGAAAAATGAGGAACTTCCCTCCCAATTAGAGGAGACTGTTCTGTTGCTTCTCTGCTGTTACAAGCTTGTTCCCTGTAAATACTTCCACCATTGTAATCCCAAGGTATCAGACATTTTTTTTTTTTTTCAAAAAAGGAAACCTGTGTATGTTTAAATGTTATTTGTGTTGCAAAGGAAGTCTCTCCCTAAGATCTTGGCAGAGACAAGTTGACTTAGATAAAATAGTCCGTCTAGGATTGGGTTGAGTGAGAAAGAATGTTTCACGTGAATTTGAACTACCCTTTCCAGAGACGTGAGCGCTGCGGTTCTGTGTGCAAAGAGGGCAATAGGGCAAGGACAGGGATTTCTGCCAGGTTGTCAAGGGCTATGGAACTTCCAAGTCCTTTGTGCGAGTCCATCCATGGCTAAGCCCTGCTCTGCATTTTCCTTCCTATCTTCCTTCTGAGTCCTTTGTCTGCTAGATGGTCAGCTGCCTCTTTCATTGCTTTTACATCCACACACCAGCATAAGCAGTAAACATTTGTCTTTAAATTTCCAAGCAATCTTTCTGAATTACGAAAAGAGAAGAGACAAAACGCTACTCGAACTTTCTGCGGTAATTAAAACAGTGGAAGTTTTTCAGTTTGTAAAGTGGGTAAAATAATCTACCCTTTTTTGGGGACAAATATGAGCTATTAAAGCACAGAGCACAGGGTCTAGCCTTCAATAAATGCACGTGCTGTTTAATTATTTTTTTTTTAAAATTTATTGGCATATAGTTGCTTTCAGTTCAGTTCAGTTCAGTTGCTCAGTCATGTCCTACTCTTTGCGACCCGAGGGACTGCAGCACGCCAGGCCTCCCTGTCCATCACCAACTCCTAGAGTTTACCCAAACTCATGTCCATTGAGTCAGTGATGCCATCCAACCATCTCATCCTCTGTCGTCCCCTTCTCCTCCTGCCTTCAGTTTTCCCCAGCATCAGGGTCTTTTCCTTTGAGTCAGTTCTTTGCATCAGGTGGCCAAAGTATATAGTTGCTTTACAATGCTGTTAGTTTCTACTCTATGGCAAAGTGCATCTGCTATACATCTATACATGTACCCACTCTTCCTTGGAGTTCCTTTCCATTTAGGTCACCGTAGAACACTGAGCAGATTCCCTGTGCTACACAGTAGGTTCTTATAAGTTATCTGTCTTATCCATGGTATCAATAGTGCATGTATGTCAGCCCCAGTCTCCCAATTCATCCCACCGTCCCACCTCCTTTGGTATCCATATGTTTGTTCTCTATTTCTGCTTTGTGAATAAGTTCATCTATATCATTTTTTCTAAATTCCACATATATGAGTTAATATACAACATTTATTCTTCTTTTAATGTATTTCTATGTGTTTATCTGTTTACTTTCACCTTGCTTCTCCCCTTCCCTCTACCCCCTTCCCCTACTCTTTCCTTCTGTCCCTCCTTCTTTCCAACATGTAAAGGAGAGGCTACATACAAGTGGGTAACCAACTTATCATAGATACTGTGTCTAGGGCATTTAGAGTAATCCTTATTAAGAAAGAAGAGCCTACTCTATCCTCCCCTATTCACTAATTTTTTGGTCAATGCCCATTTGTCGCTCTGCTCCTCTGCCATAGATTTGGGAATGAGCTGGACTTGAGGTCCCTCTGGCCCCACATCCTTCCCTCTCATCCTCATTCCCTCTTCATTTACCAAATGGCTGATAACCAGAAGGAACCAAGTTTAGGAAACATATATGATGATTTAAAAAGATATGTTTGACAAGAAACCTCTTACAAAAGCAGAAATGCACCAGTGAAGCTGACTAATAAGTTGTTGAAATAAGAAGTTGTCCAAATTCAGTCTCTTCTCTGGCTCCCTTCTCTCCATTTGCACTTCAGATTTCTTCTCATTGGGTTATGCAGTTGAATCAGAATGAGAACTTGGGGATGATTTTGCTCAGAGTCACTTTGCTTTTGACACAAATGTGTTAGAAGTCCGGTTGGGGTGAGAGGACATCTTGTTTCTCTTCCAACCCTGTGATTCTGTGATTTTTATGAACAGGAGGAAGAAAGCAGTGCCATCCCGTGGCATTCACTATTTTGAAAATTTCCCAAGAGCTTCACGACTTGAAGTCTATTTATTCAATTCCTCTGAAAGTTGGGTAGTCTTTAAACATGTGTCAGGGCAGCCTGGCTTAATGCCTGTATATTTTACTAAGAGGTTGGTGGGCTTATTTGATTTAGCTCATGTTAGAAGTTTAATTGTTTTTTTGGTCCACATTTTTTTCCTGCTGGCAGTGACTCTATCTAATAGAATAAAGCTTTGTCCAAGCACTCACTCTCATTCCTTTACCCACATGAGATGGGAACTTTGGATGGCTGATGTTTTTTTGAGGTTCCCAATGGACCATGTGTTTCACATCAAGCGAGCAAATACCTTTTCAGCTGAAAAACCTTTCAACGGCCTCAAGTTTCCAGACCAGACTTTACCTCTGGGCTCCAAACAGATCCAGCCTGACTTCATGTTGGTTCACCCTTAATTTTGGCATAAGAGATGCTGATTCATGAGAGCAGCTTCCAAAGATCTGTTTGGGATTACGCCTCAAGTCTCATACCCATTATTTTTCCCCAATCCAAGTTCTGCCATCCTGTTATGGGTAGCCCTATGTATATTGATGGCATAGTAATAACTACGCTTTGGTTCTTCCTAAGAACTCTGTGAAGTTGAAATGGCTATTATCTGTATTTTACAAATGAGGATAGAAGACTTAGGGAGATAAAGTCTCCTGCTCAAGATACACGTGTTAGCATACAGAGTCATGATCAGAATCTAGATTAAATTTTTTTTTTTTTTAATTTGGGTGCCCTGGGTCTTAGTTGCGGATTGTGAGTTCTTTAGTTGCAGCATGCAAACACTTAGTTGTGGCATGAGGGATCTTGTTCCCTGACCAGGCATCAGACCTGGACCTCCTGCATTGGGAGCAAGGAGTCTTAGCCACTGGACCACCAGGGAAGTCTCTAGAATCTAGATTTTAATATCACAGTTCAGGTTCTTAACCCTCATCCCAAACTGTGTCTATAGCAGGAGGATAAGTACTAAGTCCTGAGAGAGTAAGATCATTTTTCCCTTTGTGTGATCAGATTAATTTAGGGTCAAGAGGATCTTTGAGATTATCCCACCCCACCCCTTTCACTGATGGAGCCAAGGCTTGCAATAGCGGCGACTTGGTCAAGGTCATACCAGCAGCAGTGCCAGGACCAGAACAAAGAGGCCCTGTGCTCTTTCTAGAACTGGCTGCAGAACAGGGGCAAGAGTCTGAAATTACAGAGGAGTGAGAAGGTGTTGGCCAAGAATCAAGAGAGCTAAGATTTTGTCCTAAGTGAAAAATGAATTTACATTTTCTTGAAATAAAAACTATATATTAAAGCATCCAACACATGTAAGGGATCTGGAAAGCTTCCCTGGACAAGTCCTTCAGGAAAGTCCAAACTCCTTCCAGGATCCACAGGGCGATGAGTGATCTCTTCCTGCCTCTCCATCCCAAGCTTTCAAGGTGTTAGTCTCTTTTGAGTCCTAGAATTCAAACCATTCCCCCCCCCCCCCCCCCCCCCCCCCCCCGCCTTGGGCTTTGTGACACCATTTCACCTGTCCTTTGTAGGGCTGGTTCCTTCTTTTTTAATTAAAAAAAATTGAGGTATAATTGACACATAACATTATATTAGTTTCAGGTGTACAACATTTGTTGTTGTTCAGTCACTAAGTTGTGTCTGACTATTTGGTTTTTTTTTTTGTGTGTGTGTGTCCAACTATTTGAAACCTCATGTACTGCAGCACGCCAGGCCTCCCTGTCCTTCAGCATCTCCTGGAACTTGCTCAAACTCATGTCCATTGAGTCAGTAACGCCATTCAACTATCTCATCCTCTGTTGCCCCTTTCTCCTCTTGCCCCCAATTTTTCCCAGCATTAGAGTCTTTTCCAATGAGTCAGATCCTTGCATCAGGTGGCCAAAGTATTGGAGCTTCAACTTCAGCATCAGTCCTTCCAATGAATATTCAGGGTTGATTTCCTTTAGGATTGACTGGTTGGATCACCTTGCTGTCTAAGGAATTCTCAAGAGTCTTCTCCAACACCACAATTGGGAAGCATCAGTTGCATTGCAAAATGGGTGACTTGGCTCCTTTATGCCTCAATTTAGTTTTTTTTTTTTTTTTTGTTTGATGTGGATCATTTTTTTTTAAAGTCTTTGTTGAATTTGTTATACTATTGCTTCTGTTTTATGTTTCAGTTTTTTGGCCTTGAGGCATATAGGATCCTAAATCCCCAGTCAAAGATAGAACCCATACCCCCCTGCATTAGAAGATGAAGTCCCAAACATTTGACTGTCAGGGAAGTCCTATGCCTCAATTTAAGTATTCATCCATAGACTTCATTTAAGTAAAGAGAGATCTTTCCTGACATCATTGTATGTATGAATGCTCTCTACCTTCTCCTTTAACATTTTACTTACTTTTTTTTTTTTTTTTGCCATTACCACTATTTGTAACTGTTTCTTTGTTACATCACTTGTGTAATGCTTGTCACTCTTGCTAGATTGTCTCAGTGGTAAAGAATCTGCTTGCAGTGCAGGAGATTTGGGTTCAACTCCTGGGTTGGGAAGATCCCTTGGAAGAGGAAATGGCAATCTACCCCAGTATTCTTGCCTGAGAATCCTCGAGAATCCACACAGGAGCCTCGTGGGGTATAGTCCATGGAATCTCAAAGAGTCGGACACGACATGATCGGGTGACTGAGCACTCACTCACACACTTACCAGGCTGTAAGTCTAGTGAAGTCAGGGATATGCTTATGTCATTCAGCACCTATAAACTGGTATATTTGTTGAACAAACGCCTGGTTGGGTGTCTGGATCAATGAATGAATGAATTCTATCATCTCAATCCAATATCTACTCCTTGGGACAGTATTACCTGAAGTTCCTAAAGGGGAGAGATTTTGGTATTCCAGCCAAACTGTATTTTCTGAGAGCGGTCAATTGAAATGGCTAACAGGGCAGTGTAATTTTTTTTTTTTTTTTCAAGCTAAATAACTGGTTGCTTAGCAACAGCCTGAGAGAATGGGACAGAAGCAAGGCATTATTTTGGAGAGCAAGGAGGAGGATCCAGCATTGTCAGGGCTTGGGGTTCCTCACTGTGGGTAGTACATGCATGCATGGGCCTGCTTGACGTTTCCTTTTCTAAACTTTGAACAATCAGTTCTAATTAATGCCTACTTAGGCTTTAATGGTGGTGCTAATGTTAAACAACCTGCCTGCCAATGCAGGAGACATAAGAGATGTGGGTTTGATCCCTGGGTTGGGACGATCCCCTGGAGGAGGGCATGGCAACCCACTCCAGTATTCTTGCCTGGAGAATCCCATGGACAGAGGAGCCTGGTGGGCACAGCCCATGGGGCTGCAAAGAGCTGGACATGGCTACTGCGACAGCACAGACGCACCCACTCTTCCTGTAGATCCAGCCTCTGCTACAGTAGAGCTCCTTTCTCTACTGAAGAACTGTATCCAATGCCTCTTCCCATCCCTGGGGCTGAATCAAGCGCCAGGCACTCCACTAATGCTTGCTAGGCTATCTTCACAGAGGACATGAGTATATACATTTTGGAACAAAATTAGTCTCTAAGTAGTTTATAAATATTCAATTAGTAACAGTAATAATATTAATAGCAGTTATTGAGAGCTTACACATGGCAGGCAATATGTGGCTTTGCTCTCGTTATAATTTGATTCTTACAATGACCCCTTGAAGTAAGCACTGTTGTTATTTATGTTTCACAGGTGAGAACATTGAAGTGAATGTCATTAAAAAGCAAAACAAAATGAAGGAAAAAAACCAAACAAAATCAAACTCCCAAGGGTCATACAGCGTAGAAATACAGAGCTAGTATTCCAAGCTGGTGCCTAACTCCAGAGCTAATGCACTAAATACTCTGCCATGAACACAAGTCTTTTCTCGCCTTCCCGTTTTCCTGGGAAGGAGGGCTGGGCACGGTCTACTGAGGGCACATTCTGGAGCAGGTGCATCAGGGAGGCCCGGCTGCCTCTGGATAAGCAGGTAACAGCAGAGCCTTCTACCTCCTGTCACACCCGCCCACCCCCTCTCCCTGGCTGAATGGTTCCCACGGAGCTCGGTAACACTCTTGGGGTCGTGGAATTCTTCTAAGGAGAGCACCAAGACTGGTTTCTAGTTCACATTTACAGTTGAGGGGTGGTGGAAAGACAACAGGCCAAGGTGTAGCTCTTAACAGCTGTGATTAACTCCTCTAGGGCAGAAATGTTTTCTCATCTGTCCATAAGGGCAAGACTAGTGGCTACCTAGCAACACTGTTGTCAGGACTGAAAGAGCATGGTGTATCGGAAAGCATTGTATATGCTGCATTATTTTATGAATGCAAAGATTATTTTTAGTGGTGCCTCTTTCAGGTGAAAACTTTGGTACTGTTCAGTCCAGGCACAAGTGATCTAAGTATTTCCTGTTTACTGGGACAGCATGTTGGGGTCCAAAGTCCTATGTTCCTATGGCTGCTGTCCAGACTGTGGGGGTGGGGGCGTGGATCTCAGCCTTCCAAAGTGATGGCCCTCATATAGCTGGTTTCCTTTGTTGAGAAAGCTCCATGAGACTCAACCACAGGTTTCCAAATATCCGGGGTTTGCCCACCAGGACTTCTTGCTGGGCGGTCAGGGTACTGGTGGTCAGATACTTTGTCCTCTACTGACAGACAGGTGAGCCTCACATAGCGATCACACAGGCAGATCACTTACTGGGGGAGGAAAGGAAACACTTCTAATCATTTCTGAGTCAGCTTTCTGACTTATTGGTTTTCTTCCTTCCCCCATGAAGCATTAATAGAAATACACTTGGCTGGGAGAAGCACTCTTCCCCAGATGGGGAGATGCATGCCTCCGTGAGGGGTGTTGAGTGGCTCAGACAAGGTTCTAAAGTGAGAGATGAATGGTTTCATGTTTTGCGGTTCTGAAAGTTGGGGATAAGACTTCCTTCAGTGGAGGGTTGAGCGAACTGATCAGACTGAACAGAGGGCTTCCCCTTTGCAAGTCCAAAGCAAACCACTTCTGACTTCCAAGGGAAAGTTCAGTCCTCATGTCACTGTTCGCAAAGTGTTGCATTCCTTGGCAGGAGAATATGTAGGCAAATCGCAAAAGGAAACAGAAATCGTATAAAATCCTCCTTTTGGTGGTGAGATCTCGACTTTTTCTTGTTGGTCCTGGAGGAGCCGACGATGGCTACATCTTTCATCACCATTTTTGCAACTCCTCTTGAAATGAAAGGGAGATCAATGTTCCACTGCTAAAAGGAATGGGAGGCTGACAACTCTGCCTTTCCATATGTGCAGGGTCACTTCTTACCCTGTCTGAAATGTGGTCTTAGTCCCACAGGACCAAAATTCTGGAGCATCCCAGAGTTGTAAGCATCTAAACCAAGCTGTCTGTAATGGAGGAAGTCTGTAAACCACGCTGCTACACCCGTCTCTGGTAACAACGTGTCCTTAAATATTGTTCTGAGCATTTGCTCTGAACTTTGAAGTCACCAGCAGCAAACTACCCTTTATAGTTGAAACAGTTTAGATGACTCTTGCAGTTGAGCTATGCTCTCAAAGGGTATTGTGTATACTTTTTTTTTTTTTTTTTTAAGAGGAGAATGTTGCCTCAGCAAGTCTGGAAGCAAGAAGGGGGTTTATTCCTGGAGTCCAGAGATTTCTTTTCATGAGGTTTTCAAACTGACTCAGGTGTGAGACACACTTACAGTCATGTAGAATACCAACTGGATCATTGCTGTCTGTTGGGGGGAGTGTGCACCTGTAATTAGGTACCTGTGACCTTGGCAGAGAGCCAAAGCTTGGAAGATGTGAGCGGTTATGCAACAGATTAGAAATGTAGAGATTATGGCCATTTGTATCTATCTGCTTGTGTTCAGTTCAGTTCAGCTCAGTCGCTCAGTCGTGTCTGACTCTTTGCGACCCCATGGACTGCAGTATGCCAAGCTTCCCTGTCCATCACCAACTCCCGGAGTTTACTCGAACTCATGTCCATTGAGTCAGTGATGCCATCCAACCATCTCATCCTCTGTCATCCCCTTCTCCTCCTGCCTTCAATCTTTCCCAGCATCAGGGTCTTTTCCGATGAGTCAGCTCTTCGCATCAGGTGGCCAAAGTATTGGAATTTCAGCTTCAACTTCAGTCCTTCCAATGAACCTGATGTCCTTTAGGATGGACTGGTTGGATCTCCTTGCAGCCCAAGGGACTCTCAAGAGTCTTCTCCAACACCAAGTTCAAAAGCATCAAAAGCATCTGCTTGTGTATATAGCAGTAAAACATCTGAATTAAAAAAATGGAAAACCTTCTCCTTTGTTATCTGTGTATAACAAATGCTCTATAATGGAAACTAACTGGCTGAATGGTTTCTTACTTTTTCAGTTTTCATGGGACTTTTAGGCTAAGTATATGCATGGCATGTAAATTCTGATCTAATGTATGTAAAGTCATACCAGTTTTTCATAGTTCAGAGTCCAGGCTCTTCTGTCTTTTCTTCTGAGGAAGTAGTTATTAACACCCATGGTTTTCTGATGCACTTGGGTCCACCTGCCGATACTCCATGTCTTGGAACGAGATGAATGTGTAGGATATCCCTTTGAGGGAGCAGAGCCAAACTTGATAAGTGTTTCCACCCTTGTAGCGCTGGATACTTCTTCAAAGATTCTGAAAACTTGACTTATTCAGGCCATTTGACCAAAAGTTGTAGGTGTGTGATAAGGAAGGGTGCAATTATACTTCATTCCTTAAAATGAAGCAGCTGCATAACCTCATGCATGTTTTATGGTTGGACATTGCACCTAGACCAAGGGATGGGGAAATATAGTTAGAGGAGTCACTGGTCATTCCCTGGGGACCACTTCATTCCCTGGGGACCTCCCCAGATCTGCTTTCTGCAATAATAAAGTTCATAAGGTGAGCTTGAGGAGGGTTTGGCTTCTGGTATGAATTAATTTATCTGTATTTATTATATTACTTATGATTTCTAAATGAAAACCAGACATAATCTCGTTGGTGTTTCACCAAAGCATTGTCACACTTACTTATCTGTTTTTTGTGGTTTTTTCACCTCACTGATGTTATTATCCATAGGCAAAAATGTGGTACCTTGGTCTCTACATTTTAAACAATTCAGTAAGTATTTATTGATTGTATCACGCACTATGATAAAAAGTGCTGCTGTTACCAAGATGAAAGGATGTCATTCCTGCTCTGAAAGAATTCACAGCCTAGTGAAGGAGACAGCAGACAAACAATTATTTTCAAGATGGTAAAGTCCAATGATTTAGTGATGGGCTCTGGGTCAGGACTGCCCAGTTCTGAATCTTTTCTCTGCCAGTTACTAGTTGTGAGCTCTTGGGAACTTTTCCTAATTTCACTTTATGTCAGAGAAGTTAATCAACATATATTATAAATAAAATAGAGAGAGAAAAATTGTTTCTTCTTATAAAGGTAATTGAGATAAAGATAATTAGTTACTACTGTGATAATGAAAGAGTTAATTCATGCATGAAGTGCTTAGACCAGTGGCTGGCAAAAAAATTCTTAATAAAAATTAACTGCTATTCAGAATTATGTGGACCATAAAATAAATGTTTGTGTTTGCATCAGAATCACTAGGGAGAGGGTGGGGAGCTTAGTAAATGCAGATTCCTGAGTCTCCGCCTCAGACATTCTGATCCTCTGCCTCAGTCTCCTTCTCAGACATGAAGCTTGGGATTCTTCAGTTTTAAAATGTGGGCAAGTCTGATGTAGAGTGTGTATAGTTGGAGGAGCTCTGGTATGTTGGATTCAGAAAAAACACTGAAGAGGTGGGATAAGCCTTTGTTTAGGGGTGGGGTCAGGAGAAGCTTCACAATTGATTCACGTGGTTTGAACTCTAGGTTTTGAAGCATGCATCAGAGTTCAACAGGCAGAGAAAACAATAGCATGTAAAAAGACAGAGTTATGGATCATTGTGATATATTTGGAGCATTATTTTTTTCCATGTCATTGGAGGTGGTTGAAGGAAAACTGTAGGTGATGAAATTAAAGAAAAAAGAGTGATTTCTGTACAGCACCTGGCCATAATTATAGAATTCCAGTGACTAAGTGGGTCAGAATGTTTTCTGATATCATTTGGATGAAAACGAAGGATTGATTACAAGTTTAATTTTGCAGATAGTCCTGGTAGTGATAAACAGAAACAGTCATCAATGGGCTAGTTAATCATGATGTCAAATTCTGTTCCAATAACCAGTGCGCAGTTGATTAGGAAGAACTCTTCCCAAGAATTCAGCTTAGACTGGTAGTTGGGGATGTTTAGACTTAGCAACAATTTAAAATGAGGATGTGAAGCCTCTCCCTCTTCCACTTGTGGATATTTTCCAAATAAGGTGGGCTTTCATCCACTTAAGGTTTTTAGATGTTTTATATTTGGATATTTGAAGAATAATTAGGTAGTGCCACAAAACTCCTTCTACTCCATAAAATGAGAAAGGATCATGGAAAACACCAATGCTCTTGTTTTCCCTTTTTGTGACCCCCAATACAATCCTGAATATAGTAGAGGAGGCAGTGATCCTACCTTACAGATAAATGATTTCCAGGCAGAATAGGTGATTTTCTTCTTGCACTGTGTTAGATCGAGAGAATTTCATGGGTGAAATTGAGGAGGAAGGAGGTTCCATGTGAAATGTGGCTCCACATTGCTCTATGGTAGAATCAAATTTTATGGTCCATACTGATGAATTCCATGAATCCCCTGATCCAATGCGGGAAAAGACGGGAACTCTTCGGAAAACCTTACTGGAGATGTAGTTTTTGATGAGTGAGGGGAAGGAACTAATAATATAGCTGGAAACCAACTAATGGGCATAGAAATACAGGAGTCATCTTTCTTTCTTCTTTTTAAAATTCTCATGCTTCTAACCTTCTACAGATACTGTTTATTTATTATGGTATTAGAATAAACTTGATTTCTGCTGATTGGCAGCTGCTCTAAAAAACCTTACATAGTCAAACCAAATCCCCATCAGATTTCACCACAATGGGACAACTTTCCCCATTGTGGGCTGCTCCATTTTTATTATAAAGTTTTAGCAATAATCTATAACTACTGATACAAAAATGGATAGTTGACAAAGGAAAAGGAAGCCTGTGTGTGTGTGTGTGTGTGTGTGTGTGTGTGTGTGTATTCTTTAAGAGACCCTGTGGAACATCTCTCAGCAACATTTTCCCTCTTCAGTACAGAAATGGAAAAGTAGTATCAAAAAATATAAAAGGTTCTTGGGGATCTGGATCTATCTGAGAAAGCCTGTGTTTAGATTCATGGATGACAGATTGCATAGTGAGTGGGTCGTGATGGGTGGGCAAATCCTTCGAAACACAGTAGCCCTATTGTATATCTAAGAGCTGCTAAATTCAAAGCAATCTATGGCATGGATGCTTTTGTAAATAGACGTAAGCCTTTAAGCAAAGAAGAAATCATGCCTGCTTTTATTTTTTTCCTTAAGGGAAGAAAGTAAGAGAGATGAAACAAAGAAAAAAGAAAAGCACCAGGAGAACTCTTGCAATTCTAACTTCTTTTCCTCTTGACATTGTTTTGTAAAGTTGCAGTGGTCCTGTGCGAATGAATATGGGTTTTTTATTCCTGAAAACAGAGACCTGCTGTCTGATGCAGGCTTCTCTTTCCCGTTTGATTGGCAGGGCTTTCTGTCTCACTCCCATTAGGGAAGAAATACTGTTCAGATTTCGACACAAGATATTACCAATGGAATAAACAGTGCCATTTCCATGATAAAGTGGATGTTTAAGATTAAGGGCTTATTTAAGCCCACTGGTGAGCGACATTCCACTTGAATTAGGAAGTATTCCTGCAGGAAACAATTTTTATCAACTCAATTTTGCTACTTTCCAAGTTTTTCCTGCTGAGCATACAGAAGCACAGTGTCCGCAGAGATGCTGCGGCAACATTCTGTTATTAGCAGAACTCAACTCACGGAGCAGTAACTTCTTTCAGGTGTTGGGGTGGAAAACCTAGAAGGGTTAAGACAGAGAGCTATGATGGGAACGGCAGGGGGCGCTCTAAGACAGGCTGTCGCCTGGCAAGCTGGCTGTACAATGTTAAGGCAGAGGCTGTCGGAAGAGTACCCTACTTCCACCCCTCCACGCCGTTCTTTTTTTAAACGGGGGGAGGACAAAGAATCATCAGTCAGAACACAAAGGGCTCCAGAGAACCAAGTAGATGCAGCTGAAGAACTTAAAACAGTTTTTTCAGGGGACTCCAAAGAGAGGAACCTTGACGTCACACGGCCCTCTGGATGTCAATCGTTTTGCAGCTGTCCTGGCCTTGGGTCTCCTGGTCTTTTCCAGCCACATCCCTCACCACCCGCACCGCCCCCACATCACCTCGTTTGGGTCTCCTGTAACTTGGTCAGCTTGGGTAGTACTGTCGGCTACCTTTAGGGAGACCCCTGGCTCGCGTCCCTGTCTACAGGACCAACAGTTCAGTGCGGTTCCTGGGTGGTGCTAACCTAAGCACTCCTTCCCCTCTCCTGCCGAAGGAAGTGAGCCAAGGGGGCTGAAATCCTAAGAGCAGCCGAAGTCAGGACACCTAACTCTCAGCCCAGCTGTACCCGCTGGGGCCTCTCTTAACCTCCCTTGGACTCCTGCTCTTCATCTGTAAAATGAGGGAATTGGGCTAAACAGCCTCTGAGCACTAAGGTTATGTCTGTTCATAAAATAAGTGAAAGGTCAAGACAACAAACCAAAGAAGTCAACCCCAAAACAAGATTTTTAGTGCAAAATTTTGAGGTAATTGAGACCAGAAAAGCGTTTCTTCTTTTCCTTCTGGAGTTTGAATGACCTGATAATAGGTCCTCCTGTTTTCTATCTACCTCTATGGTGGATCCATCAACAGATTTATTGACCTTTTCACTGTGTGGTCAAAACAGAGATGAGCAGATTAGGAGATTATATCTTAATTGGCAGTTTTATTTTGGCTAATGGCTTATTTATGAGTTAACAGCAATTTCTTCATTAAGCAAACTCAACAAAAACACTGCTTGGTAAACTGACAGATTACACTGTCTTTGCTCTTTTGTTGCAGAACAAACTTTAAATATGCTTTCTGGGGGGTGTTCTAATTTAATTGGCCCTAAGGAGAACCAGGTTGCCCACTGGGATGAAAAGGGAAACATCACTCTGTATCTCATTAGTTGGCCTCAGCAATGGGCAGGATTGTACTTTGAGTGAAATGTAGTGTAGGACATGTAGGACAGATGTAGTGACTGGGGGTGGGGGCTGATAAAGTAGAGATATGGAATGTAGATGTTAAATTAATCTTAAAATTATACATGTGCTTATGTTATGTCCAAGCAAAGGGTGCAAAGATGTTGAGAGGCAGCAGCTGAAGAGTGATTTAGCAATAATTCTCTCAGTCAATGACTGATGGAAACCTCTCACCTCCTGTAGGAGCTCTCTATGCAGTGGGCATCAGCTTTGTCAAATAAAAAAGAAAATGTGATACACTTCAGGAGAAGACTAAGACATTATTTCAATAGGGATAAGATTGTTCTTTCACTCAGGAAGTGGAATGCCCCACAGTCTTATTCCACAAAGTCAGTGTGGCCCATCGTCCCTTAAATCTTTATGCCAACAATTAGATAAGTTCCTCAAGGGCACATGTTGAAATCTCTCTGTTCCTTTAGTGCCTGGTTTGTGTGGGGGCTTTTGCAATAAGAGGTGCTCGACAGTTGTTGAACCAACTGTTTGCATTCATTTTTTCCTCTCTAAGGCATCATTACAGCTACAGAAACAAACAAACCAAAAAAAAAAAAAAAAGATGTCTTTGCATGAAGTCATTACTTGGCTCATACGAGGTGCTGAGTTCATTTCCAGCTCTGATGACTGGATACTCACCACCAACTTGATCCAAGCTGCTGGGTTGCACCAACTGGGATCAGAGACTGTGACTTGCTTAGATTGTTAAGCATGAGTGTGCTAAGCACCAAAACTCAGATTTAGTGCAAGTCTTTGGCTACTGCTCAGCTCTGGCTTTCAGAGTTTCAAAAGTTATTGATTTCTGTTAATATTAATGGCACTTTCTGTTGAGGTCGCTTCCAAGCATGGTTCTGTGCTAGGGTAGGGCAGTATACAGTGTCTTGGCATTGCTGAGTCAGGACCGGCAGCAGTATGGCAGTGTTTGGTTGGATCAGAACCACTCTGGATTTACAATCACGTGGTCAGTGCTGTATTTGGGAAGAATTGCTCTATGATGGTGGTGGCAAAGCTGATGGCATTGGAGTAGGTGACCCAGTATATGATGTGGTCAGAATATCTGTTTCCACTTATTGTTTAATCACTCTGAATCTTTGCTTGTTAAAAATCCATCAAATGGGAGCTCTTGTCTTGTTTGTGAATTAAGTGAGAATATATGTGTGACTTCCCTCATAGCTCAGTCAGTAAAAAACCTGCCTGCAAGGCAGGAGACCTGGGTTCGATTCCTGGGTCAGGAAGATCCCCTGGAGAAGGAAATGGCAACCCACTCCAGTATTCTTGCCTGGAGAATCCATGGACAGAGGAACCTGGTGGGCTACAGTACATGGGGTTGTAAGAGTTGGACACAACTTAGCGACTAAAGAGAGAGAGAGAGAGATGTATGAAGACCCCTTGGAGCATGAAAGGCATTCAATCGTAGGCTTTATTTTTTTTTTAAGATATACCCTAGAAAGCCCTGGAAAAGGAAATGACAACCCACTCCAGTATTCTTGCCTAAACAATCTGATGGACAGAGGGGCCTGGTGGGCTACGGTCCAAAGGGTCGCAAAGAGTTGGACACGGCAAAGCACTAGAAAAGCCTCATTTACCCAACTGTGTGTTCCAAAATGCTGTTAGAAAGTGTATTTAGTTTTCAATGACAATTGAGGCTCTCTGAAATTACTGGGACAGAAATATTACTCATTAAAAAAAAAGGATGAGATTCCTTTGTGTCCTCAAACTTTTGATTTTTCTTCTCTTCCTCACTTTTCTTTGTACTACTTTCCTCAGAAATCCAGCTTCCAAATTATGTTTCTACCTACTTCCTTTGAGTCCTTATTTATACTTTTATAATAATAATAATTTAATGTGCCAATCTTCCTGAGACTATTCAATTATTAACAGATAACAAATCTCTCTGTGAAGAAGTGAAGTGCAGAATGAGAATTTCAAGTCTTGACCAACACGTGCTTGCTAAATCACTTCAGTCATGTCCAACTCTTTGTGACCCCATGGACTGTAACCCACCAGCCTCCTTTGTCCATGGGATTCTCCAGGCAAGAATACCGGAGTGGGTAGCCTTTCCCTTCTTCAGGGGATCTTCCCGACCCAGGGATCGAACCCAGGTCTTCTGTATTACAGGCAGATTCTTTACCCTCTGAGCCACTAGGGAAGCCATGGTTAGCATGTAGAAATATGTATTTTCAGGTTGCTAGAATCTTTTCTATTTTCTTGAGTTTAGATTCACTGGCAGTAACTAATGCATGAAACATATCATTTATGAAATCATCAGAACTTTAAATAACTCATTACACTGGTTACTTATCTGCAGAGTCAATGAGGGAAGAAATATGTATAGTCACGACTTGTTCTTTTCTCCAGTATTTTCAAGTGAGAGTTTTCTATAGGCAGAGGAGCTGCAGAGTCCAGCTGGAGAGTCAAGAAATCTTGAGGCACCATCTTGGTGCAGGAAGCTCCTACTCGAGGGTTAGATTTAACAGCGAGGAGTCATAAATGCACTGGAAACATGGAGGCCAAGTGGGCATGACCAAAAGGAAGGTTATCAAGGGGCCATCACCGGCTGCCAGGGTCTTGAGAAAGTGCAGCACCTCCCCCTGGGATGAGGAGGTTACACAGTCCATTTCAATCAAAGGATCTCCTGCCCCGCTGAGAATTTCCTCTATGGCCATGTATTTGTCAGTGGACAGTGAACTGGGTCTATCTTCTTAAAGATGTTATCTAACCAGAATAATTTTTAAGCAGGAAATTCTCTCAAAACACAAGTACAGTTATAAGTCAGGGAGATAATCTATGTGACCTCTGTTTAACCTTGGGACTATTTATGATTTTTAAACTTTTTCATTGCTTGGGTGAACAGGGGAAAAGTCTTCTATTTCCATTCTTATATCCTCCATTATACTAATTGCAGGAAGAAGGCTTCTAAACTCCACCGTTAAAAGCAGTAAAGAAACTCTATCCCTGACATGAAACACGACACCCAGCCTATGTAAAATTGAGTTACAGGCTCACAGGATTGTGGCCAGTGGCCGTTATTTGAAGTCGTCGTCAGCTGTGCTATTGTGGGTTAACTGTTCAGAAAGCCTACTTTTTTTTTTTCCTAGGCAGTAAAGCTGTTTCTGTAGTCTTATTTTATTTGGTAACTATGCTGTGTTTAAATATAGTTTGTGGGTGAAATTCTTATAAGTTAGCATTTGTACTTTATATGGTTTTGTGCTGGGAAACCTCGGTTAAAGAAAAACACTCACAGGGAACTCTAGCAAATGTCCTTTCCCCAGGGTGTATACTGTAGGCGCTCCCTCTGTTATTTTCTGACACCATAAAGAAGCAATGCAAACAGGGGGGAACACAGAACTCAGAACACCATGGGAACTGATTGGCTCCATGTCTTTGATAAAAGTGAGTATTAAAGTCATGTAGTCCTCATAAAGTCCTGTGACAAACACGTGTTTATTTTGACCAGGAAGATACTGAGTTGAACAGATGAAAGGGACTTATCACTCAAATAACCCTTGTACACATGAGAACCTCTCAGATTTACTTTGTAGTCATTTTCAAATGTTTCTTGCTTTGTGTACATCAGTTAATAGATGTTAAACATTAAACTTAAACTTTGCATTTCAGTACATGATTGTGAGACAGGCAGTCCAGACTGGAGAAGTTACAATTGCCCAAGTCTATGAGAGCTATTGAATTGAAGAGAGCTGTTATGGTGGGAAACACGTACGCATTGGGTTACAACCTCATAGGCTACATTCTTTGTGGTTGAACGGCCTTGCTGAGTCATCAGCTTTGTGTTCAGATCAGCAAATGAGAAGACAAAGACAATCACATTTGCAACTGGATGAATTTTTCTATTGCCTTCAAATAGAGGTCAAAGTTGAGGACAAAGAGACATTAAGAATTTCACATTCTAAAAAGAGAAAGCAACCTTTGGGACCGTAAACCTCCTTTAGGGTTTCTAGATGATTGGTAATTCCATCTTGTGGATCTATCATCTTGTATTTCCAAGATCATCTTGGTAACATATGTCACTTCTGCTTTTGTTCTGTTGGTCAGAATTAGTCATACGGTTAGCCTAACATCAGGAGTCTGAGAAATGCAGAGGCGTACATAGAAATCTTTGAGAACCAATAGTTATTGCAATAGAGTCATTGACATGTTTGGAGGTACATTGGCTTCCCTCACCTTTTCAAAATCAGGTGAATGAAGGCTCTGAGGATTCACTGGTAGAGATCCAGGGTAACTGAAAAAAAAAGACTGTCCGTAATAGACCACTGGGTTAGGCAATACTTCGTGAAATAACCCTTTGTATAAGCATAGAAAAGAAAATTATTGAAGAGCGATGACAGAGCAAAGAAAGGAGATGGAGTGGGAGTAGTCCACAGTCATAGTGGTTGGAATGTCAAAGGTACAGGGGAACAAAGAACATTTCTTATGAGCCAAATGAACTGTGAAAAAGGTGCACTGAAGTCTATTACCAGTTCCTCATTCAAGAGGGTGGGCCATGAGGTCTAGGGGTCTCGCATCAAGAGGATGTGGGATGCTCTGCCAGGGCTCGGAGCAGTGAAGAATTGGAGGATGTAGAGCTAGAGCCGGAAGTCCCACTCTGGAGAACTGTGCAGTGTGGATGGCCTTGCAGTTGCTCCAAAGAACTTCCTCTTGTCTTCGGAAAGAGCAACGCTGAATGCTTAATCACTCGGAGGCCATCGGTGCTGATCCACAACAAGCACGTATGTAGCAGAACCCAACACAGAGAAAATCACAATGGAGACAAGACTGCAGTTAAGTAAGATCCAGATTTTCTTCCTTACCCGTTTACCCTTCCAACCTGCCAACCAAGTAGAGTAAAACCTTCAGGAGGGGGAAGGAGGAGAGAGGCCAAACCCAGAACACACTTCCATCTGCTCTGAGGAAGAGGGGTGGGGGAGAAATAAAAGAGAAGGTCATGCTTTCTTCACTCCAGAGTAAAATGGAAGAGAAGTCCTGAGTTTGAAATTCACCTAAATCCTAAAAAATGAAAGCAAAGGAAAATTATGGCATCTTCTGAAGACATTATTTGGGGACTAGAAAGAGCTTCAACAGAGCAGTGTTGAAAGAATTAATAGGAGTAGAAAAACAATTACAAAGGAAAACTCCCACTTGGAATGAAATCTGTGGACCTACCATCTGACTTATTAATGATGCTCCTTTTTTTGATAGGTGAGACCAAGGACTTGGGTCTGAATTAAAAATCCGAGAGACTGATGTCTTGGAGTCAAAGTGAGATGAGGTTGGACCATGACATTATGGGTTATGAGAGCTGCGAGAGGCTGTGTGCTCCCTAGCGCATTCCCCTCGTCTTTCTCGTGATCAAACTTGGGACCAGAGTTGGCACATAGGTGGCTTAAGATCAAATTGCTGTTTAATAACAAGGATTGGTATCTTGACAGTCTTGGAAGTATTACTGAAATTAACTCAATTCTGAAAAATAATTTTCATTCTTGCCTTAAATTTTAACCACTTTATCATTTCAGTTCAAAATAATGAGACTTGAAGGTGAGATCATCCTTTTTTATGTTGGTCCTCTGCAATTTTGAGGCTACCTGTGAAGTAGTGACTTCAATATTTTTCAGATCATTTACAACCCAGACTGTATAATGCTCAGAACTCTCTGTGATCAGCATTCCTATAATTGTGACTAAAGGATAAAAGAGCTTTATTTTATATTTCAAATATGGTCCAGGATTAACATATCTTTGCCCCTTTTTCTCCCTTTCAAGAGGACTTATCACTTTATCAAGTCTCCAAAAGTCAACCCAGTTCTATCGAGCATCAGAGACTAATGTTAACTTTACTGAAGATGGCACAGGCCAAGAGAGACATGGTGACGCCATCCAGCAAAACTTAATAAAAATCTCAATCAAATGACTTGCCCGCTCCAGTGCTTCTTCAGTCATTAACTGTTTCTTTTTACTCTTAGATGCCCTCAACCAGCTGCACCAAGTTTACCTTTTCTTGCCTCCCAGAGCTTCCAAAACCCTCCCCATACAAAGCAACTGAATTTTCTCTCAGCTTCTCCCATTTTCACCTTTAACCCTCATCCTTTATTAGAAAGACTCATGTCAGGCGCAGTCTGCTTAGAAAGCAGAGAGTCTAAATAATACATCTTTTTTTTTTCTCCTGTGAAATAAAGTGTTTCTCTGTCGTATTTGCTTCCCAGGTGCAGTGGTAAAGAATCTGCGTGCCAATGCAGGAGACTCAAGAGATGGAGGTTTGATCCCTGGGTCTGGAAGATCCTCTGCAGAAGGAAATGGCAACCCACTTCAGTATTCTTGTCTGGAAAATTCCATGGACAGAGGAGCCTGGTCAGCTATAGTCCATGGGGTCACAAAGAGTTGGACACATCTGAGTGACTGAGCACACTGTCATATTTGTAGTATTTTAGGCAATAGGGTCTCTTCATCTGTTTCAATTCATCAGGAACAATTGCTATTTATAGATCCCTCTTATAGAATTTTGGCTCCTGCCCCCGAGGAGTCACTTAGTGTTGGATATAGCTTGCAGTGAACCGAACCTTTAAAGTTGGTATGGGTTACCCATCTATATGGGTCTGTCTTTAGGTTGACCTGATGTTTCTGCTTGTGTCTGCTCTTACCTCACTCTAAAACCTCTGCTCTATTATCAGATTTGCTCGTGGGCTTCTATGCTTGACCTGATCTCAGATTCTAGCCCTGGCCCACCCAACTTCTTACTGAGCTGTCATTCCACGAACTATGCTTTTTCCATCCTTTCCCATTCCCCCCAGCACTCAGCATTTGTCTTTGCCTATTTTCAGATAGCAACTATCTGTATCAGCTCTGACAGCTGACCTCACTCAGCTGTGTGGTTAGAGATACAATTCCCAGCTCAAATGGAGGGAAGTTGGTGAGTTTCAGGGCATCATTGTTGGTGTTAGATGATGTGAAGAGAACCTTTCATGAACCAACTAACATATCCCTCTATGCCCTGTCAGATGGGACATCTGATTTGTCTTATAAGGGCAATTTTTAGCAACAATTCATATTAATATCTAAAGTACATTCAGGAAAATCCACCTTGACTTTTCTATTTGTTTATAGCATCTATATTTATTGTGAAAACTTGGAAGCAACCAAGTACCCTTTACTAGGTAAATGGATGAATAAACAGTGGCACAGCAGACACTAGAATATTCAGTTCAGTCCAGTTCAGTCGCTCAGTTGTGTCCGACTCTTTGCGACCCCATGGACTGCAGCACGCCAGGCCTCCCTGTCCATCACCAGCTCCCGGAGCTTGCTCAAACTCATGTGCATTGAGTTGGTGATGCCATCCAAGCATTTCATCCTCTGTCATCCCCTTCTCCTCCCGCCTTCAATCTTTCCCAGCATCAGGGTCTTTTCCGATGAGTCAGCTCTTCACATCAGGTGGCCAAAGTATTGGAGTTTCGGCTTCAGCATCAGTCCTTCCAATGAATATTCAGGACTGATTTCCCTTAGGATGGACTGGTTTGATCTCCTTGCTGTCCAAGGGACTCTCAAGAGTCTTCTCCAACACCACAGTTCAAAAGCATCAATTCTTCACTAAAAAACTATCAAGCCATGGCATTTGTCTTTCTTCATCATTTCACTTAGCATCGTACCTTCCAGCTCATACATATTGTCATAAATGGAAGATTTCTTAAGTTGTTATGACTGAATAGTATTCCACTGTGTGTATATATGTATATGTATGACCACTGTGTATGTATATATATATGCACACACAATGGTGGTATAAATATGTCACATTCTCTTTATCCATTCATTTGTTGGTGGACACTTAGACTGTTTCTGTATCTTGTTTCTTATCAGTAATATTGCAATGAACATGGGGTGCAGACATTTTTTGAATTACTATTTTTGCATTTTTTAGGTAAATACACAGAAGTAGAATAACTAGATAATATGGTAGTTCATGGAGAAGGAAATGGCCACCCACTCCAGTATTCTTGCCTGGAGAATCCCATGGACAGAGGAACCTGGTGGGCTATAACCTGTGGGGTCACAAAGAGTTGGGCACGACTGATCGACTAACAGTAACACTATGGTAGTTCTGGTCTTAGTGTTTTGAGGATTCTCCATCCTGCTTTCTGTAGTGGCTGTGCCAATCTACACCACTAACAATATATGAGGGTTCTGTTTCTCCGCATTCTAGAGAATATTTTTGTTTCCAAGCTTTCTGTGCATTAAATAAATATCAACTCAGAAGTCCAAGCAACCGATAGGCACTGTTTATGATTTATTCTATGTCTTCTTGAGTTTCTGGTTCTGTTTCTCCACAGAGCTTTCATATTTGAAGAAGCAGCAAGCTTTTTTACATTACTTAAATTCCATTTTTAAACTTCTCCTCAACATCCCCTCTTTATTTTTTAATTTTGAGATTGCAGCTTGAATTCTAAATTTTGTGCACAAATGTCACACAGCAGTCAAAGAGTAAGGAGTAAACTCCTAGACTTCTTGAGCTAAAGAAAATCTCTTCTTCACAGCCACCATAAGAGTAGAAAGGGTTAATGAATTTTCCAGTTCCCTGCTCTTTGTCCAGTAGCCAGTGATAATCTAGATGTAGTGGAAACATGCAGGTCTGCACTCAGGTTTTCCATCATTTATATTTCTGGTGCCTGAACGTCCTTAAAGGAGCCTTCTTGCAAAAACAGAAACCTGCTGTTTGGGTGAATTTGAGAATCCTTTGGTTTTCTTTAACAAAATAAATATTTTGGTAGAAGAGCAAATTCCAGGTCTGAAGATGACCAAGGTAGGGCTGGATCCATGGAATATTAGCCAAGACATTCAGGGTAATGGAAATAGATGGGCTCTGTAGGAGGGGAGTAGGAGAGATGCGAGAGGGAAGCTCTGAATGAGATCATTGCTTAAAGAAAGTATGGTTTGGCCCAAAGAGCAGGAGCTGTGCTCCCTAGATAGATCTAAGAATTGAATAAGTGGGTAGCTGTGGTTCACTCTTCAGATAATAATCCTGAAGGGAGTCACTGTTCAAGTGTTACTTCCAGCAGGTACCAATTACACATGTTTAGAAAGCTAGGGGGCTGTCTGTATATATAGATATAGGTGGAAAGCATTATAATAAATATTACTGCCAAAAATGGGAAGAAGGGAGAGCTACAATTTATGATATCCCCACTGTACGCCAAATATAGTGCAAGCATTATTTGATTTGTTTCTCTCAACTAAACTATGTGTTATCTTATCATCTTATAGAGAAAGGACCTGGGGTTCAGTGAGGTTAAGCACATTACTAAAGGTGACAGAATAAAGAAAGAAAAAAGCTAAAAGTTGAATCCCAGTTTGTCTAACTCTAAAATTTAGATTTCCCTAGTGCAGGATTTGGCCTTACAAAGCTTGTCCTGTGTAGGATCATGCTCTCCATGTTTTATTATGAGAGTTGCTCTCATTTACTGAGCACCACGTTACACATTTTGCACATGTCATTTATCATTCTCACAAAAATCATGAACATAAGTTTTATTATTCTTACTCTGTAAAGAAGCTGAAGGGTGGACAAGTTATGTTTCATTCAAAGGCATATAGTGGGTAGACAAGATATCCTAGCTTGCTTCCCTCCAAAGTCCATGTTGACTTTTGTTTTCTGTTTTTTAAATAATTATTTGAATGTTGTTGTTCAGTTGCCAAGTCATGTTGGACTCTTTGTGACCCCATGGACTGCAGCACACCAGGCCTCCCTGTCCCTCATCTCTTGGAGCTTGCCCAAGTTCATGTCCATTGAATCAGTGATGCCTTCCAACAATTCATCCTCTGTCACCCTCTTCTCCTTCTGCCTATTCTGAATACAATGAAGTTAACAAATTATTCTAGACACAATGAATTTTCTACGTTAAATGAACTTGTACTTTGGGGGGTCTTATCAGCATTGAGTCACTGTGTTTATATAGTTGTCAGGAAGACAAGAATGGGGAGGATATATGTTTCAGCTGTCTGTCTACCTATGTATGTACCTATGTACTGTGTATGTATATTTATATGTGTGTATATATCTGTCTCTCTACCTGTCATCAAGTGTCAAAATATAATTAATTACCAATAGTTCATCACTAAATTGAAAGTATAGTTGATTTTAAAAATTCCTAATAAACTAAAAAACCAAATTATAACCTACAAATAAATAGACTCAGGAGTAAAATGAGGGATGGAGCCAGAGGCAGAATGGACACAAAACTTTTCTTCTATTCCAGGTAATTTTAGTCTCTTCCTCCCATTTGCTAATGAGTTATGGCAATCAGGGCTTCAGCTCTTTTAACACCAGATCCTACAGTTTTACAATAGAATTTAATTCAATATATCTGTTCTTTTGAGAAATACTTGGGTTTTCTCAGGTG
This sequence comes from Dama dama, assembly GCF_033118175.1. Taxonomy (NCBI): domain Eukaryota; kingdom Metazoa; phylum Chordata; class Mammalia; order Artiodactyla; family Cervidae; genus Dama; species Dama dama. Next base: position 21,039,064 of record NC_083694.1, on the reverse strand, counting down.
GACCAGTGGTAAAGAATCTGCCTGCCAATGCAGAAAGTGGTTTGACCCCTAGGTCAGGAAGATCCCCTGGAGGAGGGAAATGGTAACCCACTCCAGTATTCTCGCCTGAAAAATTCCATGGACAAGAGGAGCCTGGCAGACTATAGTCCGTGGGGTCCCAAAGAGTCGGACATGACTGAATGACTAAACACACGTGTACCTGGTCTTATGCTAGATGCTGTAGACATATAGCTTTGGAAGACTTAGTCTCTGACCTCAGAGAGCTCACAGTCTAGTGGGAGAAACAGGTGTATAAACTTAAATTATGAGGGATGTCTTCCTTCATAATACAAAACTTCAATATTCAAGGAGCCAAGTACCCAGCCAATCAGAGATGTTCTGAAACTTCTTCCTCTTATCTCTGATGATCAGCTGAATTGAAGCTCAGCTCTAGAGTTTTATTGGTCACTTTATTTATTCTTTATTCTAGTCTGAAACTTATGTACACTCAAGCATGAATGCTTTCCTTGCAGTACAAAGTATTATTGTAGTGTAACCAAAATACCAATGAGGTGAAATTTCTCTTTATACGTGTAATATTCTAGTTAAGAAATGCAGTAGGAATTATAGAATTATGTAGTGATGTTATTTGGAGTGTGTTTCAAATGACTACTGTGAAAACAAACAATAACAGCAATTAAATTAACAGCCCCAAATTGAAAGCAACTCAGATGGTGAATGGATCAACAAATAGTGGAATAGTCTTGCGATATTCAGCATTTAAAAGGAGTGGACTATGGATTCACACACAAAAAAGTAGGAATTTTAAAATAATTATACTCAATGAAATCCTCCTCCATCAAAAAAAGTATATATTGTATTATTTTAATCATGTAAAGTTATAGAAAATACCAACTGATCTATCGTAACAGAAAGCAGGTGAGTGGTTTCCTGGAGATGGGGAGTTGGTAGGGGAAGGGTCAGGGTCAAGGATAGATCATGAACGGGGCACAGGCAAACATTTGGGGGTGATAGATATATTCATGGTCTTGATTGTGGTGCTGGTTTCATGGATTTGTTAAAACTTACCACATTTTATAGTATAAAAAACCTATAGTTAGTTTTATGCCAATTACATCTCAGACTGTTTTTATTTTTTTTTTTACCCTCTTCAGTACTTTTGTTTTATTTTATTTTTTTCATTTATTTTTATTAGTTGGAGACTAATTACTTTACAATATTGTAGTGGTTTTTGCCATACATTGACATGAATCAGCCATGGATTTACATGTGTTCCCCATTCTGATCCCCCCTCCTGCCTCCCTCCCCATCCCATCCCTCTGGGTCTTCCCAGTGCACCAGCCCTGAGCACTTGTCTCATGCATCCAACCTGGGCTGGTGATCTGTTTCACACTTGATAATATACATGTTTCAATGCTGTTCTCTCTCTCTCTCTCTCTTTTTTTTTTTTTTTTATTATTTTTATTTTTTTTTTCCAGTGGGTTTTGTCATACATTGATATGAATCAGCCATGGATTTACATGTATTCCCAATCCCGATCCCCCCTCCCACCTCCCTCTCCACCCCATTCCTCTGGGTCTTCCCAGTGCACCAGGCCGGAGCACTTGTCTCGTGCATCCCACCTGGGCTGGTGATCTGTTTCACCATAGATAGCATACATGCTGTTCTTTTGAAATATCCCACCCTCACATTCTCCCACAAAGTTCAAAAGTCTGTTCTGTATTTCTGTGCCTCTTTTTCTGTTCTGCATATAGGGTTATCATTATCACCTTTCTAAATTCCATATACATGTGTTAGTATGCTGTAATGTTCTTTATCTTTCTGGCTTACTTCACTCTGTATAATGGGCTCCAGCTTCATCCATCTCATTAGGACTGGTTCAAATGAATTCTTTTTAATGGCTGAGTAATATTCCATGGTGTATATGTACCACAGCTTCCTTATCCATTCATCTGCTGATGGGCATCTAGGTTGCTTCCATGTCCTGGCTATTATAAACAGTGCTGCGATGAACATTGGGGTGCACGTGTCTCTTTCAGATCTGGTTTCCTCGGTGTGTATGCCCAGAAGTGGGATTGCTGGGTCATATGGCAGTTCTATTTCCAGTTTTTTAAGAAATCTCCACACTGTTTTCCATAGCGGCTGTACTAGTTTGCATTCCCACCAACAGTGTAAGAGGGTTCCCTTTTCTCCACACCCTCTCCAGCATTTATTGCTTGTAGACTTTTGGATAGCAGCCATCCTGACTGGCGTGTAATGGTACCTCATTGTGGTTTTGATTTGCATTTCTCTAATAATGAGTGATGTTGAGCATCTTTTCATGTGTTTGTTAGCCATCTGTATGTCTTCTTTGGAGAAATGTCTGTTTAGTTCTTTGGCCCATTTTTTGATTGGGTCATTTATTTTTCTGGAATTGAGCTGCAGGAGTTGCTTGTATATTTTTGAGATTAATCCTTTGTCTGTTTCTTCATTTGCTATTATTTTCTCCCAATCTGAGGGCTGTCTTTTCACCTTACTTATAGTTTCCTTTGTAGTGCAAAAGCTTTTAAGTTTCATTAGGTCCCATTTGTTTAGTTTTGCTTTTATTTCCAATATTCTGGGAGGTGGGTCATAGAGGATCTTGCTTTGATTTATGTCGGAGAGTGTTTTGCCTATGTTCTCCTCTAGGAGTTTTATAGTTTCTGGTCTTACATTTAGATCTTTAATCCATTTTGAGTTTATTTTTGTGTATGGTGTTAGAAAGTGTTCTAGTTTCATTCTTTTACAAGTGGTTGACCAGTTTTCCCAGCACCACTTGTTAAAGAGGTTGTCTTTTTTCCATTGTATATCCTTGCCTCCTTTGTCAAAGATAAGGTGTCCATAGGTTCGTGGATTTATCTCTGGGCTTTCTATTCTGTTCCATTGATCTATATTTCTGTCTTTGTGCCAGTACCATACTGTCTTGATGACTGTGGCTTTGTAGTAGAGTCTGAAGTCAGGCAGGTTGATTCCTCCAGTCAATGCTGTTCTCTCAAAACATCCCACCCTTGCCTTCTCCCACAGAGTCCAAAAGTCTGTTCTGTACATCTGTGTCTCTTTTTCTGTTTTGCATATAGGGTTATCGTTACCATCTTTTTAAATTCCATATATATGTGTTAGTATACTGTATTGGTCTTTATCTTTCTGGCTTACTTCACTCTGTATAATGGGCTCCAGTTTCATCCATCTCATTAGAACTGATTCAAATGAATTCTTTTTAATGGCTGAGTAATATTCCATTGTGTATATGTACCATAGCTTCCTTATCCATTCGTCTGCTGATGGGCATCTAGGTTGCTTCCATGTCCTGGCAATTATAAACAGTGCAGCGATGAACATTGGGGTGCACGTGTCTCTTTCAGATCTCAGACTGTTTTTAAAAGAAGGTTAACAGTCCCTAGGTCCGTCCTCATCTCTAGAGACCGTCACACAGAATGAAGTAAGTCAGAAGAGAAAAAAATATTGTATGTTAACTCATATGTATGGAATCTAGAAAAAGGGGACAGATGAACCTATTTTCAGGGCAGAAATAGAGACACAGATATAGAGAACAGACATGGGACCCTGAGGGGAAGGGAGGGTGGGATGAATTGGAAGATTAGGACTGACATATAAACACTACTGTGTGTAAAATAGCTAGCTAGTGGGAACCTGCTCTACAGGACAGGGAGTTGAGCTCACTGCTCTGTGGTGACCTGCAGGGGTGGGATGGGAGAAGGGAAGGGATGCTTACCAGGCTACGTATTTACTAGCTGATTCACTTCATTGTACAGCAGAAACAAGCACAATATTGTAAAGCAACATACCCCAATTAAAAAAAAAAAATCTAAGAAATGGTAACAAAACCTTTTTCTATTATGCATGTGCATTTGACCTTCAATTAACTAAAAGTTAACTTCTTAACTCACCTCCTCTAGCAACCTCAAAAAGAAGCATGTTTTCTATATTTCTAGCCAATATTCCTATGGCAAAATGAACACTGATTGGTAAATTGCATTTGGACTAGGAAGAACTAAAAATACAATATAAATTTCTACTTATATATTTGGTTTTGGGACCCCAAATACTATATATTTGGTTTTGGGAACCCCAAAACCAAATCCCCAAAACCAAAACCAAAATTTAAGATAATTTGTCCCATAAAATCGACCAAAAAGATGACAACTCTATTTACTAACCAAATGTGGCCCTGCTATTTGTTAATGGTAGAAATACAAAGAGTGCTAACTTCGAAATTAAACCACACTTGTTGATTGTTAAAAAATTGATGATGTGCATTTTCTCAAACTGAGTGTTTTATTTCAAACAAAGTAAACCTTGGTTAAGATTACAATACTTCAAATTTGCATCTTTTGAATTACCATCCAATGTCATTCCCATTTTTAAAAATACAAGGTGAACTCAAGGTGTTTTGGGTGTGTGTATGTAGATGAGACAATCAGAGGAAACTGCCTGGAGGTGGGGAAGTTTGAGATGGAGGAAGTGGAGAGGGCAACTCAGACAGTGGAGTAGGAGAAGGGGTAAAAGTAAGACGTGGGATGATGACTGTGAAGAACTGAGGTCAGCTTTGTGTTACTGGTGGGAAGTGAGAGATGGTAAACAGATGGAAGAGGACGAGATGTCAGTACAGTGTCTTGTCCATGGGGTTAAACACTTAGACTTTATCCTGAAGCTGATGAGGGTAAAAAAAGAAACAAACTAGTAGGAATATGGCTTCAGGAGTGTGGGTAAAAAATGCTGAGGATTGAAATAGGTTGCAGTGGATGGAAAGAGGAAGGTGGATTCTAACAATATTTCAAATGGAAAATCAACAGGACTCAAACTGATGAATATGAGGGTGAAGAAGAAGAAAGCATTAAGGATGACTTCCAAGTTTTTTAATTTACTTGATTATGGGTGATACTAATATCGATGATAACATAAAGTAAGGAAAATTTAAGGGAAAGATAGTGGATATGGTTTTCAACTACTGAGGTTAAGACACCTTCAGTATAAACAGGTGAAGATTCCTCATAGTAGATTGGTAACTGTAAGTCTGAAGGCCTGGGACAGAAGAGGACTTGGCTTCAGAAATGGGCTCTGGGGTCAGCAGTACTGAAGTTGTCATGGCCACAGGTGGGTTGGAGAGTGGCTTTGCATATGGCCCAAATCTTATAAAAAGGTGAACTTTTCCATGAGAGGAGAAGGGTTAATTAGGCTTCCCAGGTGGCGCTAGTGGTAAAGAACCTGCTTGCCAATGCAAGAGACATAAGAGATGTGGGTTCGATCCCTGGTTGAGGAAGGTCCCCTGGAGGTGGGCATGGCAACCCACTTCAGTATTCTTGCCTGGAGAATCCCCATGGACAGAGGAGCCTGGCAGGCTACAGTCCATGGGGTCACAGAGAGTTAAGACACGACTGAAGCGACTTAGCATTTACAGAGGGTAATTAATTCAAAGCAGAAATGAAAAGGCAGGAAAATCTCAACCTTATGACACATACTATGTGCCATTGGTGGAGAAGGAAATGGCAACCCACTCCAGTTTTCTTATCTAGATAATACTGTGGACAGAGGAGCCTGGTGGGCTGCTGTCCACAGGGTCGAATAGAGTCAGACACAGCTGAAGCGACTTAGCATGCATGCATGATTTGGAGAAGGAAATGGCAACCCACTCCAGTGTTCTTGCCTGGAGAATCCCGGGGACAGAGGAGCCTGGTGGGCTGCTGTCCATAGGGTCGTACAGAGTTGGACACGACTGAAGCGACTTAGCAGCAGCAGCAGCATGTGCCATTGGAGAGAACGGAGCTGATCAAGGAGACAGGTGTAGAATTCAGTGAAGAGATTTTTGAAGCTATGTGTTCAACATGAAGAAGGTGTTAGAAAAATAGTGGAAGGTGGTCTCAGTGTAAGTCTATAGTGGGAAAGCAAGTAGTGAGAAAGTCTTTGATGGCTAAGGCATGAGAAGATTGAGAAAGGGTAGGGGATGAACTGGAGGGGAAGTTGTTTTTCATTGATCAGAGGAATGAAAAGTGGATTAGAAATGATTGATCTTATCTGATTTTGGCACATAATGTTTTGGTGCCAAAACTGACTAAGGATCCTATTTGGCCTGGTCTCAGGTGAGGGACTCAGCTCAGGATGGAGACCTCCTGGGGTCTGTAAAAGCAGTCAAGAAGGCTCAAATGAGTTTGGGTTTTACAAATGTCTTGGAAAACTGAATCAAGTATTTCTAACCTAATGATCAGTCCCTAGTAATAAAATATGAACATCACAAAATAATTTGGCTATCTGATGACATTTGTCTTACCCCTACTATTGGTTTGGTATCATTTCTTCAAAAGGAATCTTGTCTTTCAATAGTGTGAAAAGTGGAGATTACATGGAGTGGAAGTTGGGAGGTGGGGAATGAGGTTAATTGGTATTTGGTAAACCCCAAATACCCAGTAGTTGGAAAGAATTTTTTCAGCCCATTACTGTGGCTGAGATTCTGATTTTGAATGTCTTAGCCAATTTAATCCCACAAAAAGTGAAAGAAAGTGAAAGTGTTAGTTGCTCCGTTGTGTCTAACTCTTTGTGACCCCATAGACTATAGCCCACCAGGTTCCCCTGCCCAGGAAATTCTCCAGGCAAGAATACTGGATGGATATTAATGTAATATTAATATGATATAAAACAAATTCAATGCAATGTAATGGGATGCAAATTTTCCATGAGTCTGCTATAGACTGTAATATGTATGTTCCCAGTGAACTTTGCCCTTCTGTAACCTCTTCCTACAAAGACTCTGAGATTAGTCATGTAAATCACTTTGTTCTATGGGATATTAGTATGAAATGCAAGCACAGATGTGGAAAGTGCTTGCACAGTGGGGCTTGTCGTCTTCCTCTTGGAAGCTGATCACCAGGCTGTCACGCATCTTGGGTTAGGCTGCTGAAGGAGAGACCACGTGCAGACAGGCTGCGCATGTGGGGCCATTTGGACATTCCACCCGAGCTGACGGCTCAGAGGAATGAAGCCACGTGAGTGACCTCAGATACACACAGTAGAAAGGAATGACCCACCTCAGCCCCATCAACCCACAGAATCCTCAGAAACACTTTATTTACAATCCAGTGAGTTTTGGGGAAGTTTGTTATGCAGCAGTAGATAATGGACACAGAATCTTTTCAGAAATAATCTATGTCTTAAGAGGCCAAGTTTTGGAGAACAGGTATTTCATTGTGCTCTATCAACCAATGCATGGTTCCTTCAGACCCTCTGCTGTGAAAATAAATTGTTTCTCTTCTTTTCTCTGAAGAAGCAGATCCCAAAATATTTCTCAGGATAATGTCCACATTTCTATTGTAACCAGTTGTAAGTCATCTTTATATTTAAAGGTCTTACTATATTTCACGTTCATGTGCTTGGACCTTATTATTTCCATGCTTGTGTCATGGGACAGTTCTTGGTCAAATGACTCTTGTTCAGAAGTGCCAAAAAAGATGTTTCTAGTATTATCCTAGGGATTCCATCAGTTCTCATTTAATGGAAGCTCAAAAACAACCAAATCTAAGTCCAATACCCATGTCCCACCTATTATAACCCACTCTCCTGCTTATCTTTAATTTCCATTGTTCTTAAAAGAAGGGTAAGGAACAAACAGGTCAGTCAACATGTGGACTTTGTAATCTGTTTTAACATTTTTAAAGACTCCTTGTAATGTTGGCAAGCAAATTAGAACTCCACAACTATCCCTTTGATTGCAAAACACATAGGAGCTCACTCTTGACCAGATTATTGTTTTTCCATACACAAACAGCTTTTCTTTGCAAAATGTGCTTAGGGCAAATGTCCAACACCAGCTGAATTCCCATGGTTTTATACCCACTCTTCTTGCCTATGAAGGAGAACCTTTTAATATACAAAATCAAGGAAGATTAGAAGATTCTCATGCTGTCATGGCCAACCTGGTTGCAACATGTTTATTAGTAAAGTGACATTTATTTGAGGATAAGTTGCAACTAGTTTATGATGTCACAGAAACATTACCTTTCCTATGTTACAAATGCATTTTATCTTTCCCTTTCCCTCGGGCTCAAGCTTCTCATTTTAATAGACCTAAACTGTAATCTTTTATAAAAGCCAATAATTCCTAAGTTCACTAATACTGGAATAGTTGTCTATTTTAGGTTTGGAACCATCCATTATAGTTTCTACCATGCACAAGCAAGAGGGGCTCGTGGAAATTATCATTTGGTGTTATCTAATCCTGGTGTTCAACTCTAATCCTTAGCAGGTTGTGGTAGGAATGGTGATGATATTTGTACGTTTCTGACCATGTTTTCCAGTTCTACTCTGATCACAGTTCTTTTTATTTCAGAAAGATGTCTGAAAACTTTCTTGCTGATAATCTCCAAGGGCTATGTCTACTGGAAGACAGTTCTTTTTGGTATGATCTGTGATGGAAATGCATTTACATAGAGTGGTCACTAGGTGGAAAGGGGCTTCCCTTGTGGCTCAGACAGTAAAGCATCTGCCTGAAATTCAGGAGACCTGAGTTTGATCCCTGGGTCAGGAAGATCCCCTGGAGAAGGGAATGGCAACCAACTCCAGTATTCTTGCCTGGGGAATCGCATGGACAGAGGAACCTGACGGGCTGCAGTCCATGATCTCTGGAATTCCAAGATGAAAAGAAATTCAGGTTCTAAATAAATGATTCCATTAGAAAGCAAGGTATCATGGTTTTGAGAAATTCTGAAAATGTTCAACTTGTATGCATCTAATCTTCACACATCATACTGCTTGAAGAAACAGTAACAGTCTTCCATTAGATTTCCTGCAGTGATGTTATTCCTGGGAGATTATTGGCCCCAATTTCTTACATTCTTTTGTCCATAAAGAAGATGTCCTGTAAAAAAAGACCCAAACAAGAGGTGAGCACTATGGTAAGCTTCAACTAATATCTTCAAGTAAATATGATCCAAGTGATGGATGGACCAGTAATCTTTCTACTTCAGTGATCTTTGATGAATAAGCCTGCCTCATCTTTGCAAGGACTATCAAATTCAGTTAAAATCTTCTCAGTGGAGAATTGTATGCTCCATAACTCATCTGTGATATCTTTTAAAGAACCTGATGGTTCCAGGAAGATAATTTCTGAAGGACTGATGAACTGTAGAAAGTGTTTAGGCCCACTGACTTGGAATTTACATTTGGCTTTGGTGGGTAATTATAAGTATGCTTATAATAATCCAACTTGTCCTGGTTGATATTTTATTAATGTAGAGATCCACAGAATTTAATATTTCCTCAAAATGTTCCCAAGTCCCATTTCATCCACATATAACATGGTATGACAGGCTGGATATAAGTGTTTTGAGAATGTCTATGTAATGCCAAATGATTAATAATGAGATGGTGTATATCTTCACAGCTTCTAACAGACAGGTAGATTATCAGTGTATGGTTGCTACTGAGCTTGAAATTAATACCTGTGTGTAGGAGAAAGATCCTCTGTAGTTCTTGATGACTAGCAAAGGAATGCTTTAACTTCCCACTAAACTGTATTATGGCAGGCTTTCCTAGCGTCTCAAAGGTAAAGACTCTACCTGCCAGTGCAGGAGACGCAGGTTCAATCCCTGGTCTAGGAAGATCCCCTGGAGAAGGAAATGGAAACCCACTCCAGTATTCTTGTCTGGGAAGCTCCATGGACAGAGGAGCCTGGCGGGCTACAGCCCATAGAGTCCCAAAGAGTTGGACACAGCTGAGTAAATGACCAGCAATAACAAACCGTAGTACATATTAAAGTTTCATAAAAGGGATTTATGATAGTGTTAATAACAAATAGTATGATATTTTTAAAAGAGTGTGGCTAAATTCTCAAGATGGACTTATATACTTTGTTAGTAATTTAGGAGTTAAGTTAATTTTGTAGTCCAGTGATTCTCGCCTGGGCAATTCTGCCCTGCAGAGAATATTTGGCATTTGACAATGTCTGGAAGCATTTTTGTTTGTCACAGCTGAAAGGTGCATCTAGTGGGTAGAGGCCAAAGATACTGCTAAACATCCTACAATGCACACGGCAGCTTTCCTTCTCCAGCAAAGAATTGTCTTGTCCAAATATTAATATCAAGAATGAGAAACTGCTCTAGTTTTTGACATGACCACCGGAAACGCCATAGTCTAATGGGATGAATACTGGATTGACAATTTGGGCTTCTGCATTTGGATGCTCATTCATAGCCCAGGAAATCTGTGGATGGGCAACTCACTTTAGTCAGTTTGCTTATGTATAAAAATGATAATGTATTCCCACCTTTATCTTATGAAGTTGAGATAATCACTTAGAAATAAAAGTGGAGTGAAATTACAACTCTATAGGACATTGTTGGTGACTCTGATTCCCTCTTATGGGCAGTAGGGGACTGGAGAGGTTTTATTGTTTGTCTTTAGCACATGCAGATGAATAATCATCTTCTTTTGGTGATGCCTGGATTGAGTAACTGATAATTGCTCCAGCATTCTTTCTGACAGCTCACTTGGTCTTCAGGGTTGTGATCATGCAGGGGTTAGATCTTGTTTTTTCCATCCTCCTTTGGGGACTTTGGGGAAGAAGGAATTCCTTGCGTGCTCATATATTGTCATACCCTGCTGATTAAGTAACACCACACACTCTATTGTTTTGATAATTGTAAAATAGTGTAAGTGTCTTGCTGTGGCATTCTGACGGTAGCTGTCAAACAGTGTGGAGCTGGTAATTGATGCTTAGTGTATGGAGCAAGTTGAAGAAACTATATTCTAATGATGCATATTCAAAACTGATTTTCCTTTATGGATGAATGTTGAGGTTTAAAAATAGAATATCTCAGTTTTTCCATAAATGTGAATACTGAATGAAGATCCAGTATCCAAATATATTTCTTTTTCACAAACACTTTCCTTTTTCCTATAAATTCCCCCTTTTCTGGGTCTAGAATGAAAACACAGGCTTTTTGCCATTTGGGTGGCTGCATTGGCTCAGCTGGTTAAGAATCCGCACACAATACAGGAGACCTGGGTTCGATCCCTGGGTTGGGAAGCTCCCCTGGAGAAGGAAAAGGCTACCCACTCCAGTATTCTGGCCTGGAGAATTCCATGGACTGTATAGTCTATGGGTCGCAAAGAGTCGGACATGACTGAGTGACTTTCACATACATACATACATGACCGCTATAGGCAGTGTTCTAAATTACACCCAAATTTTCTATTTTCTGTGCAAGAGACTAGAGAGAATGCTTGCTCAGAGACAAGCTTATTATTGTTTTAGAGTGAAAAGAACAAATCACCCTAAGCCCTAATCCTCTTATGCAAGAAATCCAAGCTTAAACTTTTGATTCAAAGATATAATTTTGAAAAGAAAAGTCCCCTTCTTGCCCCACACTCCCAAATGCCCTGGCCATGTACCCCTCGGGCTCCTGGCTACGTCAGGCTCCCAAAAGTTCTTGTTCTCAATTGTTTGCTTGAAATCATTGCTTTCTGATAATAAAAGGTAAAAATACATTTGGATTCCTTGTAAATCAAGCCTAAATTTTCGTTAGTTTAAGCAGTATTTTTCTCTCATTTCTGTGGTCTTCCATATCCTACTCTAGTCTGTTAAATTGTTTGACTTAACTTCCACTCTTTGGTTGATTCATTTATATGAACTATTTTAAGCAGCAAAGGAGTACAAATCCCCATTCAGCTCTGTTCTGAGCAGATAATGGTTATACCATAATGTCTCCTTCCTCTTCTATGCAGCTACTCTGGTTATTCTAGGTCTGTATTTTTTCCTTGGAGCTTCTTTTTCATTCATCTTTCCTAAGACCTTTCCTGTTAAATACTATCAAGTGAGCATAAATTGGAAGGGAAAAACCAATGCTTGCCAAAGTTCTTATTTTATATCCTATGTATTTTGATGTGAAAAAAGCACCTTTCTTCCCCTTTTTCCTTTCCTCCTTGGTAAGAATTCTAAACAGATCTTTCTGGAAGTGGATCACTATGTTTTGGGGAAGCCTCATCATCAGACATATACCTTTTGCACAGTTTAGAAGTTTTGCAGCCCTACTTCAGTTGCAGTCCAAGAAATGCTTGTTCTGCATTTAAAATAACTGAAAAACAATTTAGATCTTATTGCATAGCTGTGTGATTACACCATTTATAACACAGGAGCACTTGTTAAATATTTTTCCTCATTTATTTATCCTGAATATCTTCTACACTTTTCTGCATCCCCAAATATATTTCCATAACCATGCCAAGCTTTCCCAAACTTTTGCAAGTGTAGTTATATTTCTTGCCTCTTTCTGGATCAATGACTTGTTAGGTAAATCAGCTTGATCTCTCAGATGTCTTTCAAATTTTTTTTTTTTTCCTGCCCCCCCTCACATTCTTTGCAGCAAAAGAAGTTATAAAAGCTGACCACAAAAGCAAGAATCTATCTTTCCTAAAAGGCAGGTGATGGTAGAGGAGGTGGAGAAGATCACGCGTGTGCGTGTGTGTGCGCGCGCGCGCACACACACACACACACACACACACACACTGTCCCTGACATGTGCCGTAGTTATAAATTAGAACAATATAGTTCTTGATCACTGGGCACAACTGAAACTCGGAGATAAGAACAAGGATTCCCTCCACTCCTAGAAATCTGTGGCTTAATCCTCTGTCCCTCACCATTCCCCATTTGCCTGGGTTTCTCAAACATCTGCCATTTCCCTTCTGCCTGTGCTCTTTAATGACTGAACATTCAGGTTTAAAAACAGAAACCGTGGGGCTTCCCTGGTGGTCCAGTGGTTAAGACTCCATGCTCCCAATGCAAGGGACACGAGTTCAGTCCTTGGTAGGGAACTAAGATCCTGCATGCTGCAGAGTGCGACCAAAACCAAACCAAACCACAACCAGAAGAGAAGTCATGATCATCTTATCATCTTTCGGGTAGACAACTCTGGACTCTAGCAAGAGTGATTCCATTTGCTTCAATAATTTTTTTCAGATGCAAAGATAATCATATCACACTCCTTTGCTGAGACCACCCCCCCTTTTTTTTTCTGGTTGCTTTGGGATGGTGTCCAGCTGCATTAGCCTGTGTTCAATACCCTCCACTGTGAGCCTTTTCCCTTATCTCCACCAGATCTCCCCATCATATTCTGCTTTCCAAGCATATTAATTTTCTTTCAATCTATGGATTTCTGTGATCCCTTATATCTCTGAGACTTTCCACATCTTGCTGCCTCTGATGAAATCTGCTTCTTTCCGCATGCTGCTTTATGTGGCCAATTCCTTTTCCTGCATCAAGTCTTGGCTTAGACATTATTTCCTCTAGGAAGCCTTCTCTGACCATTTTGGATCAAATTAAATGGCTCTTCAATACATTCTTTCTGCAGCTCCCATTTATCACACTGTTTGTTTTTTGGCTTATAAAATTCAAATTATTGTCTTGATCAATGTTATATTCCACACCATATGGCATGAATCAAGTCCTCAACACATGTTTGTTGAAAGCTTACTGAATGAAGGCACTAATGTTTATTGAGCAGCTACTATGTGCACTGTTCATCAGGCTAAGAGAGGCATCTGTCAACTGGTAAAATTCTCCCTTTGGAGTGACTCTGCATACACTCCCTGCTGATGTGGGGTAAAGTTGTTCCTCTGTGCCTCACACCCAGCTAACATTCCCATTGTGAGCTATGAATGAAGATGATGAAGCTAACTCTTATCTCTTACCATCTGTTGAAATCTTGTCTTTTTTCCTAATGATTTTTTTTTTTTTTGATGTGAACCATTTTTGAAGTCTTTATTGAATTTGTTACAATATTGCTTCTGTTTTTTATGTTTTGGTTCTTTGGCTACGAGGTATGTCGGGTCTTAGCTCCTGACCGAGGATCGAACTTGCACCCCCTGCATTGGAAGGCAAAGTCTTAACCACTGGACCACCAGGGAAGTCCCAAACCTTGTCTTAAGTGTTTCACACGAGTTATCTTATTTATTATTTAGTAGCTTGTGAAGTAGGTACTGTTATTAACACTGTATTTTTGGAAAAAGTTTGAAGCTTTGATGTCGAGTCACTACACAGTAAGTTGTGGAGCCAGGATCCAAGCTCAGGCGTTTTGAGGCTACTCTGCTGAACTTGTTTCAGTGAACTGAAATTGGTGGCATAAACTGGGCCATTATGATGAATACAATGATAATCATAAAACTTTATCATTACACACTTTTGGCAAATGTATCTCCTTTACTCCTCCAAACCATATTTTGAGTTATATAAAGTAGATTTTACTTCGACTGCTAGTAAACTTGAGGAAAAGCTAGTCAAATGGCTAAAATCAATCAGCTAATGAGAAAGAATGGATTTCCAAAACCCAGTTGTCCAGACTAGTTAAATATTTTCACAGTCTCTCTGTGGCCTTGAGAATAAACCCCAAATTTCTCAAAAAGGTGGTCAGAACTCACTGTACCTTTTCTAGATATGCTTTACACCAACTTTCCCTGGTGATCTTACATTCAATGAAACTAAACTGTCATTTTTGGTTCAATATGCTTAGTGTACATTTAGATCTTAGCCGTTAATTTACATTATGTTTTGACACTCAAGCAAAGAGAATCAGGTGGATGGTAGGTTTGTAAAAACAAGGAAGCCTTGCCTGGATTAATTTCAACAAGTGAGAGTTTACAAGTTGTGATTAGTAAAATGGGATAACTGGATCGTTCCTGCTTTCTGATACCCAGAATCCCAATTTTCATAGCCTGATCATACCACATATCTCATCTTGTGATTTATTTATCCTGATGGTCACATCCTTTGCAAGTGACAGATGAATAGTAACTGTGGAGAAACACACAGAGTGAAAATAGCCTGTTTCTTCAGTCAATAATTGAAACACCCTCGGCTCCCAGACACATTAATAGACAACATCTGCTAAAATCAAGAGAAAAGAGTGAAAAACAGGATACAAGGCTTTGGGAATTAGAGTGAAGGGTATCCAGCATGGACTTAAGTTCCCATGACTAGGGTGACTGAGGCCAAGTGACTTGGTGAGGCAAAATAAAAACAACTGAAAAGAAATTATTGAACTGGAACAGAATTAATTTTATTCATCTTTTCAGCAGTCTCTTCCAGCTGAAGAGATAATACAGAAAGACAAAATGGTTTGGAGTCAAACAGAAGAGTCAGCTAGTCTTCAGGGAATTATGTTGAATATAATTCTTTTTAACTTTTCCTTTTGAAAGTAAAAGGAGAAGTGAAAAGAGACTGTTTGAAATTGAAAAAACAGTAGACATTGAAAACCATGATGGCCTTTGTAGAGTTGTCAGTTCAGTCCAGTTGCTCAGTCGTGTCCAACTCTTTGCGACCCCATGGACTGAAGTACCCTGGGCTTCCCTGTCCATCACCAACTCCTGGAGCTTGCTTAAAGTCATGTCCATTGAGTTGGTGATGCCATCCAACCATCTTGTCCTCTGTCACCCCCTTTTCCTCCTGCCTTCAATCTTTCCCACCATGAGCATCTTTTCTAATAAGTCAGCTCTTCGCATCTGGTGGCCAAAGCATTGGAGCTTCAGCATTGACACATCAGTCCTTCCAATGAATATTCAGGACTGATTTCCTTTAGGATTGACTGGTTTGATATCCTTGCTGCCCAAGGGACTCTCAAGAGTCTTCTCCAACACCACAGTTCAAAAGCATCAATTCTTTGGCACTCAGCATTCTTTATGGTCCAACTCTTACATCCATACATGACTACTGGAAAAACCATAGCTTTGACTATATGGATCTTTGTCGGCAAAGTAATGTCTCTGGTTTTCAATATGCTGTCTAGGTTTGTCATAGCTTTTCTTCCAAGGAGCAAGTGTCTTTTAATTTCATGACTGCAGTCACCATTTGCAGTGATTTTGGAACTCAAGAAAATAAAGTCTGTCACTGTTTCCATTGTTTCCCCATCTATTTGCTATGAAGTGATGGGACTGGATGCCATGATTTTAGTTTTCTGAATGTTGTTTTAAGCCATTTTTTTCACTCTCCTCTTTCACTTTCATCAAGAGGCTCTTTAGTTCTTCTTTACTTTCTGCCTTAAGGGTGGTGTCATCTGCATATCTGAGGTTGTTGATACTTCTCCTGGCAATCTTAATTCCAGTTTGTGTTTCATCCAGCTTGGCATTTTGCATGATGTACTCTGCATATAAGTTAAATAAGCAGGGTGAAAATATACAGCCTTGATGAACTCCTTTCCCTATTTCGAACCAGTCCATTGTTCCATGTCCTGTTCTAATTGTTGTTTCGTGACCTGCATACAGAATTCTCAGAAGGCAGGTAAGGTGGTCTGATATTCCAATCTCTTGAAGAATTTTCCAGTTTGTTGTGATGAGTTCTAAAGAAATGAAAATAATTTAATGACATTTTAAATCTAAATTCTAAAGAAAAACATACACTCATAAAAACAAACCACAATGTTTTAAATATTCTTTAACCAAAAGTCATTGTGGAGCCAAATTTAATTTACAATATCCAAAGACTGAGTATCTTCATGATTTTGCCCTGGCTCCAGTATGGCAAAATGGCTGACTTCTACCAGAGTAGAAGTATATAATCCTAAGATTGATTCTACTACACGGAACAGTGCATACAACTCTGGAGATATATTTTATCCATGACCATTCAAAGGTTGTTTTGTCTGCTAAGGGACATCTTTCTCAGTTCCAGAATCAAGATAATCTTATTTAGAAAAACAAGTTATGGCTTATTCAAGCAAAATTTTTCTGTAAATGACCAGATAATAACAAGTGTTTTTTGACTTTGTGGATTATATGATTTCTGTAGTAACTACTCAATTTTGCTATGGTATTGTGAATGCAGTCAGTGAATAAACATGCCCATTTTCCAATAAAATTTTATAAATATAGGCAGTGAGTCAGACGCAAGAGTCATAGATATTGATCTCTGAATTAAGCTAAACATTGCCTAAGATTTGATGGGGATTCCCTGGTGACTCAGATGGTAAAGAATCTGCCTGAAATGCAGGTTATCTGGGTTTGATCTCTGGATTAGGAAGATCTAGAGAAGAGAATGGCTATCCATTCCAGTATTCTTGCCTAGAGAATTACATGGACAGGGAAGACTGGCGGGTTATAGTCCATGGGGTCCCAAAGAGTCAGACATGACTGAGCAATTTTTTTTTCCTAGGTTGTGAACTAGTTTCAATAATAACTTCAGTATTCCAGTTGAATATATCAGTTTTAAGTGGCTGCATATCATAAAGTGGTCAAAGTGCTTTCTGATTATAAATGATGGAAATTATAAAATGTTACTAGAGGTCGCTGGCTGTTTTTCCCTTTGACTTTTAAACAAATGCCAAAACCTCACTTTAATGTCTTCATGTTGAATGGAATCCAGTGTGAGGCAGACTGCTCTTGGACTCAATTCAACAGGACTTAGGACCTTAAGGGCTAACAAGACCTCATTATAAGGTAGTGTTACTTATGGGGCATGGATCTCAAGGGTGTTTTTTGAACAGCAATGGTCCTAATGTAGAGGGCTATTTTCTCATAGGGATAAACACATTATTTTTTCTTTCAAATGTCTTGGAGTAGAAAGAGGAATAGACTCTTGTATTTCCATCTCTGTTTCCAGCCCATAATGCTTGGATTCCACACACACGAGCAATAGAGTACTTCCCTGTCTGTAGCTGAATGATCACCTCTTATTTTTATTTTACCTCAAGGGATAGGCTTAACCCTGCCTGTTGCCCTCCTCAACTCCTGCAAAGGAGCTGGGCCTCCAGATGCTTTTAGGAGATCAGGAACTCATAAAGTCACCCCTGGTGAGTTTCCTGAGCAGGTGCACTTACCTTGGATTGCCTGCTGCCACAGAGCCTCTTTTAAAGTCAAAGGCAGCATTCCCTAGGGAAGAGCAGGGTTTTGAAAGCCCTGGAAGAAGGGAGGTTTTTCTTTTTCTCTCTCTCCCTTTCATTCCCCATCTTCTCTCATGACTCTCAGGGGCCTGATAACATATGATCATTCTGCACCACTAATCACTTTTTCATTTCCAATGAAGAAACTATTCTATTAAAAAAAGGCAGTGCAGCGGCAACAGGTCATTGGTTTTGCAGCTTGGGCACTACTGTAAGAGTGGTAAAAGTCTTTAATAATATTCCAGTTTGGAATTTGAACTGCACAGGCTTTCTCAGTTCCTTTGAGTGAATGTTCTGGAGTGGATGCTACATTAATCAGTACTTTCGAATACAAAGCTGCATCGTTGGCTGTGGCTCCCTCAAGGTTTTCCAACTGGAAGGTGCTGTATATCTTTCTTGCCCATGGCTGCCTCACCCCAGGTGAGCACTGACACGCCCGCATATAGCATCATTTACTATATAGCATCCATCCAGTCTCTGACTGATTCTACCTGGCTCCGCAGCTGATGTTCAATGTTCCTTTGTGAATGATAACAGCCATGAGGAATGCTGCCCCTGCTAAGCGCTCTGACTAGGACATACTCATCTTTCACACTTTATTTTTATGGTGAAGCATTCAAATCATGAAACAATAGGATGAGATGATAATCTCTAGCACTAAAATTCCATTGGATTCAACTCTATTAATATTACAGAATATATGATGTGAATATTTATAAAATCCTGGGACATAAAAGTGTGAAAGTATTAGTTGCTCAGTCGTGTCTGACTCTTTGCGCCCCCATGCACTGCAGTCAACCAGGCTCCTCTGTCCATGGAATCCTCCAGGCAAGAATACTGGAGTGGGTTGCCATTTCCTTCTCCAGGGGATCTTCCCAATCCAGGGATTGAACCTGGGTCTACTGCTTGGCAGGCAGATTTCTTTTTTACTGTCTGAGCCACTAACCAGGGACATAAAGATGAACCATAATTCCCAAAGTAGCCATATTTCCCCTGGAGACCCTTAAGATTGCATTTTCGTAGATAATCTTTTCCTTTTCCCTTTTTACCCTTACCACTTTGGCTCTACTGATCCTTGATAGAATGAGAGACTCAGATAAATAGGGAAAAGGTAACTGAAAAGCTCATGAATGTTCATCACTTCTTGTCTGACAACCCATAGAAGTTTCTATGAAAACTCATAGAAATTTCATCTGTGAACATCCCTCTGCTCTTCAGTGGAAAATATCTATCTCGTAATTTGCCCATGTGTGAGTTACTCAGTCATTGGCTTCCCGAACTGAAGGCCATGCCACTGTGCAGGATTTTGGCAAATATTTTGCATTCTAAATTTGGTTCTGATGAATTACAGGAATTCCCTTTGGGCCTAATAGTAAATCTAGACCTTCTGGAAGGCAGTCATTTCAATGAAAGGGCAGCAAAAAATTAGGGTTTCAGGGTTCAGGGTCCCTATCAGTAGGAGAAAGGGCTGACTATTCACTCCTCTGGGCTGCAGTGTGGTAATCTCTAAACACAAGCATAACAGGATCATGGCAAAACAGACATTTTTCAGAAACTCAGCATCAGAGCTAAGGAGTGGGGTAACCTAGGGAGATTTCCAATTTTGCTGCAAAAAGAATTTCCTTAGTTGGGAGTTTGGGTAAGAGCAACATCATGGGTTATTCTTGGTTACTAAATCTTGTTTTTATGCATGGAAAGTAAAATTTGCATCATTTTCTTCTCATCTTGGTAGTATTTGATGTAGCAGTAGGAGGGTGGAAGAAAAGTTGCTTTTATCACAGTGCAGCACTGTAGCAGAAACTTGTTGAATACGAATGTCCTACTTCCTGTAGAAATGGCAATCCACTCCAGTACCCTTGCCTGGAAAATCCTTTGGATGGAGGAGCCTGGGAGGCTGCAGTCCTTGGGGTTGCAAAGAGTCGGACACAACTGAGTGACTTCACTTTCACTTTTCACTTCCTGTAGACCGCAGTTATAGAACATTAAAGGCCCAGACTACAAGAGGACAAAAGAATTAAGTAAAAATTAAGATTGAGCTATGATTCTTTGTAATATATTTATCACTTCCATGTCTCTCTGTGTTCTTTCTCTCTTTATTTATGTCTCCTTTTCTTTCTCTTTACTTCTTTGCACAAAGCTCTCTTTCTTTGTAGGTATCTGTTGTTTTTGTGTCTCCTTTCTTTTTTGTATAAACTTTTAATTTTGTATAAACTTCTAATTTCTTGTATAAACTTTTAATTTTGTGGAATAATTTTATATTTGCACAAAAATTGAAAAGATAGTAGGGAATTTCTAAATGTCCGATAACACACCTCCCCTAATTTTCACATCTTTACATAATCATGGTTCAGTTCAGTTCAGTTCCATTCAATCACTCAGTCATGTCCAACTCTTTGCGACCCCATGGACTGCAGCACACCAGGTCTCCCTGTCCATCACCAGCTCCTGGAGTTTACTCAAACTCATGTCCATCGAGTCAGTGAGGCCACCCAACCATCTCATCCTCTGTCGCCTCCTTCTCCTCCTGCCTTCAATTTTTCCCAGCATCAAGGTCTTTTCAATTGAGTCAGTTCTTCCCATCAGGTAGCCAAAATATTGGAGTTTCAGCTTCAACATCAGTCCTTCCAATTAGTATTCAGGACTGATTTCTTTTAGGATGGACTGGTTGGATCTCCTTGCAGGCCAAGGGACTCTTAAGCATCTTCTCCAACACCACAATTCAAAATGGTACATTTGTCAAAACTGAGAAATTAGGGACTTCCTGGGCTTCCCCTGTGGCTCAGCTGGTAAAGAATCCTCCTGCAATGCGGGAGACCTGGGTTCAATCCCTGGGTTGGGAAGATCCCCTGGAGAAGGGAAAGGCTGCCCACTTCAGTATTCTCTGGTCTAGAGAATTCCATGGACTATATAGTCCATGCGGTCGCAAAGAGTCAGAAAGAACTGAGCAACTTTCACTTTCACTTTCACTGGTGGTCCAGTGGTTAAGGCTTTGCCTTCTGATGCAAGAGGTTTGATCCCTTATCAGGGAGCTAAGAGCTCCATCCCTCATGGCCAAAAAACCAAAACATAGAGCAGAAGCAATATTGTAACAAATTCAATAAAGACTTTTAAAAAATGGTCCACATTAAAGAAAACAAAAACAGAAACCCAGAAACAAAAACTAAAATTAATCATCACTATTAGTTACAGAATTTATTCAGATTTTACCAGTTTTTCCACTAGTCTATCTCCAGAATCAAATACAGGATATTGTGTTGCATTTATTATCCTTTTCATTTTATCTACATTTTCAGGTCCTTTGCCTTTTTTTCCCAGTTGAGGGTGTAAGCAGTGCTTTTTGGTTGTCGAAGATGCAATCTGTCTCTCTACAAAAAGAATTCACTGTATTTATCATATCTCTTCTCAAGGCATATACTTAAAGCAGCAAAGATTTTTTTTTTTGCCCAAAATTAATGCCCTCTAGTGGGGCTTCCCAGGTGGCACTAGTGGTAAAGAACTTGTCTGCCGGTGCAGGAGATATAAGAGACATGGGTTCGATCCCTGAGTTGGGAAGATCCCCTGGAGAAGGGTATGACAACCGACTCTAGTATTTTTGCCTGGAGAATCCCATGGACAGAGGAGCCTGGTGGGCTACAGTCCACGGGGTCACAAAAAGTCAGACACGGCTGAAGCGACTTAGCACGCGTGCAATACCTCCTAATAACTCTCATATTTTTCCATTTTTAGGAAGTACGTTTTTTTTTTTTCCCTCTTGCATACCTTGATTTCCATTCTGTTTCAAACCCAGTGAAGATCAAAATTAAGATACTACATTTTCTACCAAGAAAAGCAGTCACACGGAAGAATAAGATCTGCTCCAGTGGTGCTACAGCCCTGGTATATTTAAAGATGTGCTGTGTTGGGACAGTAAAAAGTGCAAACGATTGGTTAATATTGGTTAACAAATATTTATTATGTCCTTGCAGTGCACAGAGAGCTCGTGAAAGCCGGTGTCACTGATTCGTAAATGCCAAAGCTGGAAGGAACCATAGAGAGACCTACTTTACCCCAATTCTTTTTATGGAACTGAAAATTGGGGCCAGGGAAAGAATGGTCTTGACCAAGTTCCAATGGAGAGTAAAAGCTAGATTCCACTTCTTTGCTCCTCTGTGTCCAGTGCTTCTTAAGTCACTTTTGGCAAGCAAAGCTCTATGACACAATGCCAGGGGGTAAGTAGTTGACAGGTTAATTAAGTCATTTAAAGCAGAGGATCATTAAAAGTGATGGTATGTATATTTTAACATTAACATTTTATTTTATCATGAAAACATACAAGTGAACACATAATGAATGACTTAAAAACATTCCTGACCAAAGATAATTTATTTTCTCTGAGCAGGAGTCCAGGGATTAGAGCTCATGTTGTCTTCTTTAGATTAGCCAAGATTTCCAGTTGGATCACTGTGTAAAAACACTAAAACTAAACACTAAAACACTAAACACTAAAAGGCACACATTAAAAAAGATGTCAAAACAAATTCAACTGGTATAAAACTTTCATATTGAAAAATAAGACAAGCCACATACAAACTAAAAATGATGAGCTGACTGTGGGTATTGGTCAGCATGCTTTATAAGAGAGTGTAGGTCTACCTGGGAAGTCACTTAGATGTAAAATTAGCTGAAAGATGTTTTGAGATTTCCAAATTTTGTCCCTTCCTGCATGAAGGCTTTCCCAGCTACCCTGGTCCACAGTTGTCCTTGTTGCTCTGATTTCTTCTGCACTTACTGTCTCTGCCACATTGTTGTCTAACAAAAGCTGTCTCACTCTATTTTAATTTTTTCTTTTTTTTTTTTTGTGCAAAATAGAGATGTTTGTTTATTAATTTATTTATTTTTATTAGTTGGAGGCTAATTACTTCACAACATTGCAGTGGGTTTTGTCACACATTGACATGAATCAGCCATGGAGTTACATGTATTCCCCATCCCGATCCCCCCTCCCACCTCCCTCTCCACCCAGTTCCTCTGGGTCTTCCCAGTGCACCAGGCCCGAGCACTTGTCTCATGCATCCCACCTGGGCTGGTGATCTGTTTCACTTTAGATAATATACATGCTGTTCTCGCGAAACATCCCACCCTCGGCTTCTCCCACAGAGTCCAAAAGTCTGTTCTGTACAATCTGTGTCTCTATTTCTGTTTTGCATATAGGGTTATCGTTACCATCTTTCTAAATTCCATATATATGTGTCAGTATACTGTATTGGTCTTTATCTTTCTGGCTTACTTCACTCTGTATAATGGGCTCCAGCTTCATCCATCTCATTAGAACTGATTCAAATGAATTCTTTATAATGGCTGAGTAATATTCCATTGTGTATATGTACCACAGCTTCCTTATCCATTCGTCTGCTGATGGGCATCTATGTTGCTTCCATGTCCTGGCTATTATAAACAGTGCTGCGATGAACATTGGGGTACATGTGTCTCTTTCAGATCTGGTTTCCTCGGTGTGTATGCCCAGAAGTGGGATTGCTGGGTCATATGAAGGTTCTATTTCCAGTTTTTTAAGAAATAATTTTCTATTGAAGTAGGGTTGATTTAAATGTTGTGATAATTTCTGCTATACAGCAAAATGATTCAATTATACACAGATACATTGATACACTAGGCTTCCTTTGTGGCTCAGTGGTGAAGAATCCACCTGTAATTCAGAAGATTCGTTTGATCCTTGTGTCATGAAGATTTCCTGGAGGAGGGCAAGGCAACCCACTCCAGCATTCTTTTTTTTTTTTTTTTTTAAACACAATACCATTTATAATAGTTCCAAAGAAAATGAATTATTATATACACACTTAACAAAATTCACTCAGGATTTGTTTTTGCTGAAAATTACAAAATGCTGATAAAAGAAATCCAAGAAGAGCTTCCAATATATGTTGGAAGTCTCAACATAGTACAGATATAAGTTCTCCCCAAATTAATCCAAGGTTTAATGCAATTCCTAAAAAAAAATTCCTACCAGCTTATTCTAAAATTTATATGTGAAGATACAGGCCCTATAATAGCTAAAACAATTATGTAAAAGTGAAAATCACTTAGTCGTGTCTGACTCTTTGTGACCCCATGGACTATACAGTCCATGAAATTCTTCAGGCCAGAATAATGGAGTGTGTAACCTTTCCCTTTTCTTTTTTTTTTTTTTTTAATTTTTTTATTATTATTATTATTATTTTTTTCCAGTGGGTTTTGTCATACATTGATATGAATCAGCCATGGATTTACATGTATTCCCAATCCCGATCCCCCCTCCCACCTCCCTCTCCACCCGATTCCTCTGGGTCTTCCCAGTGCACCAGGCCGGAGCACTTGTCTCGTGCATCCCTCCTGGGCTGGTGATCTGTTTCACCATAGATAGTATACATGCTGTTCTTTTGAAATATCCCACCCTCACATTCTCCCACAGAGTTCAAAAGTCTGTTCTGTACTTCTGTGTCTCTTTTTCTGTTCTGCATATAGGGTTATCGTTATCACCTTTCTAAATTCCATATACATGTGTCAGTATGCTGTAATGTTCTTTATCTTTCTGGCTTACTTCACTCTGTATAATGGGCTCCAGCTTCATCCATCTCATTAGGACTGGTTCAAATGAATTCTTTTTAATGGCTGAGTAATATTCCATTGTGTATATGTACCACAGCTTCCTTATCCATTCGTCTGCTGATGGGCATCTATGTTGCTTCCATGTCCTGGCTATTATAAACAGTGCTGCGATGAACATTGGGGTACATGTGTCTCTTTCAGATCTGGTTTCCTCGGTGTGTATGCCCAGAAGTGGGATTGCTGGGTCATATGAAGGTTCTATTTCCAGTTTTTTAAGAAATAATTTTCTATTGAAGTAGGGTTGATTTAAATGTTGTGATAATTTCTGCTATACAGCAAAATGATTCAATTATACACAGATACATTGATACACTAGGCTTCCTTTGTGGCTCAGTGGTGAAGAATCCACCTGTAATTCAGAAGATTCGTTTGATCCTTGTGTCATGAAGATTTCCTGGAGGAGGGCAAGGCAACCCACTCCAGCATTCTTTTTTTTTTTTTTTTTTAAACACAATACCATTTATAATAGTTCCAAAGAAAATGAATTATTATATACACACTTAACAAAATTCACTCAGGATTTGTTTTTGCTGAAAATTACAAAATGCTGATAAAAGAAATCCAAGAAGAGCTTCCAATATATGTTGGAAGTCTCAACATAGTACAGATATAAGTTCTCCCCAAATTAATCCAAGGTTTAATGCAATTCCTAAAAAAAAATTCCTACCAGCTTATTCTAAAATTTATATGTGAAGATACAGGCCCTATAATAGCTAAAACAATTATGTAAAAGTGAAAATCACTTAGTCGTGTCTGACTCTTTGTGACCCCATGGACTATACAGTCCATGAAATTCTTCAGGCCAGAATAATGGAGTGTGTAACCTTTCCCTTTTCTTTTTTTTTTTTTTTTAATTTTTTTATTATTATTATTATTATTTTTTTCCAGTGGGTTTTGTCATACATTGATATGAATCAGCCATGGATTTACATGTATTCCCAATCCCGATCCCCCCTCCCACCTCCCTCTCCACCCGATTCCTCTGGGTCTTCCCAGTGCACCAGGCCGGAGCACTTGTCTCGTGCATCCCTCCTGGGCTGGTGATCTGTTTCACCATAGATAGTATACATGCTGTTCTTTTGAAATATCCCACCCTCACATTCTCCCACAGAGTTCAAAAGTCTGTTCTGTACTTCTGTGTCTCTTTTTCTGTTCTGCATATAGGGTTATCGTTATCACCTTTCTAAATTCCATATACATGTGTCAGTATGCTGTAATGTTCTTTATCTTTCTGGCTTACTTCACTCTGTATAATGGGCTCCAGCTTCATCCATCTCATTAGGACTGGTTCAAATGAATTCTTTTTAATGGCTGAGTAATATTCCATTGTGTATATGTACCACAGCTTCCTTATCCATTCGTCTGCTGATGGGCATCTATGTTGCTTCCATGTCCTGGCTATTATAAACAGTGCTGCGATGAACATTGGGGTACATGTGTCTCTTTCAGATCTGGTTTCCTCGGTGTGTATGCCCAGAAGTGGGATTGCTGGGTCATATGAAGGTTCTATTTCCAGTTTTTTAAGAAATAATTTTCTATTGAAGTAGGGTTGATTTAAATGTTGTGATAATTTCTGCTATACAGCAAAATGATTCAATTATACACAGATACATTGATACACTAGGCTTCCTTTGTGGCTCAGTGGTGAAGAATCCACCTGTAATTCAGAAGATTCGTTTGATCCTTGTGTCATGAAGATTTCCTGGAGGAGGGCAAGGCAACCCACTCCAGCATTCTTGACTGGAGAATTCCATGGACAGAGGAGCCTGGGGGGCTACAGTCCAGGGGTCGCAAAGAGTTGGACACGACTGAAGTGGCTGAGCACACACGCATGCATATTGACACATTCCTTTTAAAAATATTCTTTTTCATTTTAGTTTATACATTCTACTTCGTTAATATAAATATGCCTCATTTTGACCTAAAATCTTTTAGTGACTTGAAGCAAATTAGACTTAAACTTTTATTATGTATCTTCCTAGCATTTAGCTGAGAGCTGGGCAGATGGAGGTGGGGAGAGGTCACTGAAAATGTCCTTATTGAGTTAAGTTGATTGCATGCTGGTAAATTTTGAGATCACCCAAGAGCACATGTGTCTGTTCTAGTCACTGTGGAGAGTCACATGAGTGCTCTTCAAAGAGCTTACCCCATGATGGGCACATGAAAGAATAAACTAGATGGAACACGGCTATACCAGAGTGCAAGTGGGTACCCCATCAGCAAGGAAATCAAGAGCCACTCAAGAATGTGTCCTCACATGCCTGGAGAAGGTTGTGGACTTAACTCATGGGCTTTGAGTCTAGAAAGAGGAACTCCCTGACATGGAAGTTTCCTAAGTACTAGAATTGATTACCAAGGAAAGTTCAGGGAATTCTTTCCCATAGGACTTTCTAGCAGGATGGATTCCTCTCTGTCACATTATGGGGCCATGAGGCCCCAGTTCTGCATTTTAACTATAGCAGGTCTTTCTTTCAATCATCCAAGACAAAGGCACAGCTCTTGTCTTATGGAAGATCTGCAGAAAGACAGGCTCTAACTTCCCAGCAGAGAACACATCAATGCTTTTATCAACTCAAGCATTGAAAAGAACTTCTTTTGTACAATGGCAAACTCTCTGGCTATAAGTTAAGTATATTTCCTTTTGTTGGTTCTCTGTGGATGTGGAGTATTTTTATTTATTTAATCATCTATTGCCTTCAGGAAAAAGTCTTCATGGACTGAAGGCCTATATTCAAGTCATTCTCTCTCTTCTGTAGGTAAAGCACCTCTGGTACATTTAACCTCCACTTGTAGGAACCCTTTCTCATCCCTTTAATCAGGCTGACTGCTCTTCTCTAAAATAGGTTTATTCATGCTGGGGCAGGAGGAGTTTCTGCTGATATATGGGTTGTGCATGTGACACCCAGTCATCTGACTGCAGAGACAGCACACACTCTTGGACCATGCCGAGTATGGTGGGGGCTAAGACAAAGGAGAGATGGATGGAGCAGGTTACAACACTTAGGAGATGTCTTACCAAAGACTGTTTAAAAGACTTTAAAAGATGCTATTCTGTAGACTTAAGTACAGTGTTTCTTAAAAATAGATCAAATGATTTAAATATGATACTATTGTTTCTTAAAAATAGATCAAATGATTTAAATATGATACTATTTCTCCACTTTGTAAAAGCTCAGACTTTCCTCTTGGGTATAAAATGTTCCCAACACTGAGCATGGTATCATAAAAATACAGTTTGCAAAAAAAAAAAAAGTGTGCTGACACTGTAAAAATTAATAGTTTTCTTGGAAGTGGAGTCTTTTGAATACTCATGGTGGTAAACTGAACAGAAAAATTGGCTTTTCTTCTTTTTCTCTTGTAAAGTTAGTTGACTTTCTTGTCTCAGTTTTCCGAAATGAAATAACTTGGATGGAGCACATAGTCAGTGCTAGCCTCCAGGCGCTGTCTTAGTTTGTCATTCAAAGACCCAGCCTTGTACTCTGGAACTCTTTAGGTCACAACTGTTAATGATTGTGTGGAAATAAAAAAGTGACAAAAATCCTCAACCTTTAGGAGAGTTACCTAGAAAGAGTTTACCTTATTTTCCCATGTTCGTAAATGTCGTAAGAAATCATGGCTGTTCTTTTCTTCCATCATTGCACACATTTGCCACATCTTGCTACTTAATTAAATAATTATAAAAATCCCTAAAAGAGAAAAGGAACCGATTCTTAGATATTCAAAAAAGGTCTTGGTGAATATGCCAATGTAAAAGGCTACTGATTACAAGTGATGAGATACGTCAAGTTTGGACATGGATATTCTTCAGTTGTTTAGTCTTGCAGGAGGTAACTTCTGTAGGGTTGGGCATCTCTTTTTAGAAGACTCTGAGAAAACAAAAAACAAGTCAAAATGTTGATGTGAGTGCCAGTGCCGTTTTTGAAGTTGAAAACTTTCTATTGGAGTTTTCCAAACCAGTTGTTAGTATTTATAAATTTCTAAACAAGCTGAGGTATTGAAGGAAAGGCGCTGGTGGGGAAAAACACAGAATCTCAGATCTATTAGAGGGGTTTGGGGTATCAGCTATTCCATGCATATGACATCTGGTCCTACCACTTCATGCATGGCATCCAGTCTCATCACTTCATGGGAAATAGATGGAGAAACAATGGAAAGAGTTACAGACTTTATTATTTTTTTTTGGCCCCCAAATCACTGCAGATAATGACTGCAACCACGAAATTGAAAGATGCTTGCTCCTTGGAAGAAAAGCTATGACAAACCTGAGCACTGAGCACTGAGTAAAGTCACTCAGTCATGTCCGACTCTTGGGACCCCACGGACTGTAGCACACCAGGCTCTTCCATCTATGGGATTTTCCGGAGAAGAATACCAGAGTGGGTTTCCATTTTCTTCTCCATGACAAACCTAGAGAGCATATTAAAAAGCGGAGACATTACTTTGCTGACAAAGGTCCGTCTAGTCAAAGTTATGGTTTTTTCAGTAGTCATGTATGGATGGGAGAGATGGACTATAAAGAAAACTGAGAGCCAAAGAATTGATGCTTTTGAACTCTGGTGTTGGAGAAGACTCTTGAGAGCCTATTGGACTGCAAGGAGATCCAACCAGTCAATCCTAAAGGAAATCAGTCCTGAATATTCATTGGAAGGACTGATGCTGAAGCTGAAACTCCAATGCTTTGGTCACTTGATTCAAAGAAATGACTCACTGGAAAAGATCCTGATGCTGGGAAAGATGGAAAGCAGGAGGAGAAGGGGATGACAGAGGATGAGATGGTTGGATGGCATCACGGACTTGATGGACATGAGTTTGAGAAAGCTCTGGGAGCTGGTGATGGACAGGGAAGCCTGGCGTGCTGCAGTCCATAAGACCGCAAAGAGTCAGACACAACTAAGCGACTTAACGGAACTGAATCAACCACGAAGGCATTGTATACTCAGTCATATACATTAACCATCCCATCCTCTCTCTCTATATATATAAAGCACAATAATTTTTCTTCGTAACTTGTATTATTAACTCAGGGCTAGTGTATGATGGGCAGGAACACTACCTGTTGGCTGAGATCAGCTCCCAGTAACATCTGTGAAAAATCAACCCATCCTCCTGGGCAAGCATTATCTTTTCTTTGCGGGGCTAGAAAAACTAGTGGGATATAATACGAATATGCTAAAATTC
Organism: Dama dama; assembly: GCF_033118175.1. NCBI lineage: Eukaryota > Metazoa > Chordata > Mammalia > Artiodactyla > Cervidae > Dama > Dama dama. The sequence goes on along the minus strand of NC_083694.1, from coordinate 21,009,350 downwards.
ATGACCTTGAAACTTTGAAGGGAATCTGAACTTTTTCTTCATGATTGAGGCATTGGCCAATTGGCAAACACAGCTTCCTTTTTTAATGAGGAAAATGGATTAAAAATCTTTCTGAAAAAGATTCAGAAAAATCTTTGTGGACACTAAATTGCTCCTGGAAAACAATATTTTGATGATTATAGCGTAAATGAATCAGGATCACATGGGTTACATTTCTGCTCAAGTACACATGGTTTAAGTGTGAATGGAAAAATGGTTACATCTAAGTTTCATAGTTTTCTTTCTTTCTGAGTCTTCGAGCTTCTCCACTTACATCTGGGAAGGACAAGGGAGAGTCTGAGAGCTTCACAAAACCTCAACCACACCTGGCTTTCTTCTTGCCACCATTGAAGGCTTTATGGATGAAATTTTATGACATAAATAAATGTAGCTGTGGAAAACTAATAAACATTCCCAGTTTCACCAGGTGGGTCTGATGTCGAAAGAGCACAGTCTGGGGTTTTCTTGATTTTGTTCTTGTTTCTCTGTTTGTCCAGATTTTCCAGGATATTTTTTTAATCTCTATGTCCTCACATACTCCCAAGGATAATTAAATCAATTCTGCTTTTTCTCTGAATAACTTTTAACTCTAGAAAAGTACTTTCTTAGTTGATAAGGAGGCAGAAGAAACTCGTTAACTTTAATGATCGTCTTTGTACCTGGGAAGGGAGGTGGGGAGCAGAGAGACCTAGGTGCAGGCTCTCAGACTCTGTGTCGCTTCCTAATCTTCAGAGCTGAGTTGCAAGACTCCTGAATATGCATCTATGTGCCAGACCAACCCACCCTGTCTTCTCAGGGGCCCTCGATAATTCGCTATTAAAATGTCTGGTCCCACTCAAATTTTAGCAATAGATCCCCCAGTTACTGTTGTCATTGCTCAGTCGCTGAGTCATGTCCAATTATTTGCAACCCCATGGACTGCAGCACACCAGGCTTCCCTGTCCTTCACTATCTCCCGGAGTTTGCTCAGATTCATGTCGCTTGAGTTGGTGATGCTATCTGACCATCTCATCCTCTGCCGCTCTCTACTCCTTTTGCCTTCAATCTTTCCCAGCATCGGGGTCTTTTCCAGTGAGACAGCTCTTCACATCAGGTGCTTCAGCATCAATCCTTTCAATGAATATTATGGTTGATTTCCTTTAGGATTGACTAGTTTGATTTCCTTGCAGTCCAACAGACTCTCAAGAGTCTTCTCCAGCATAATTCAAAGGCATCAGTTCTTCAGTGATCAGCCTTCTTTATGGTCCAGCTCTCACATCCATACATGGCTACTGGAAAAACCATAGCTTTGACTACATTGGGTCCCTATTTTGTTTCTAAGTCCCAGTATGGCTGAGTGTCTATCTTCTAGTCAACTCTCTAGTGAACAAACTTGCCTACTCGTCCCCGTTATTTTTAAATGTCAAGATTTTGGCACTATGACCTTAATCCCTTTAGTGAAGTATCTGGTAGCTCATACCCAGGGCCTGGATGTGTTGGTTCTGACCCAGGGTCCCTATGCTCATGTCTCCCAGATGCTGTCCCCAGTGTGCATGACATCTAACTGTTGTTGCCACTTGTAAACTCTGAGCCCTCCCCACAAATTTCCTGCTCCAGTCATTACTTACTTTTTTTCTTATTCATTTGCTTGTTCATTCAATGTATATCAGTTGCATATTAGCTTACTCCAATGGTATTGGTTTTGTGTGAATGAAATAGGATTTATCCTGGTGTAAAAGAGGGTGGAGGCCAAGCATTGTAGGCAAAGGGAAGAGCACTTACTCTGGATTCTGGATGTAACACTATGAAAAGGGCAGGTAGAGTTCTTGCCCTCTGAGCTTACGCTAGAGTTGCTGGATGATCATTTTCGCTTGAGGGTTTGTAGAAACTGTAGGTTCCCATATTCTTTCCCTGGAAATTCTGAATTGGTAGGTAGGTACTAGGACTTGGAAATCTGCATTTTAAACAAACATTCTGGGTAATTCGATCATCACCAAGTTTGGCAGGCTCTGAAGCTTGGGATGTGTGAAGGCTCTAAGGTGGGATTTTTTGAAACTAGGAGCAGTTCCATTTGACTGATCTGTGGGATGTTGGGTGTGGGATAGGAGTTGGTGAGAGATGAGTTTGAAAATAAGTGGAAGTCAGATTTTGAGAGACCTTAGGTGCCAATTTCAGAACCTAGAATTCGTCTAAAGACTGTGGAAGGCAGTGAAGGCTTTTTTAGAGGGTCATGATGTGACCATTTTTACAAATTCACTCTTTGACATTTGGATGGTCAGGAAAGGGGAGAGGATGGGGGCAGATGGAATCACAAGATAGACCAAGATGATGTCGATGGTTGTTGAGCTTCATATAAAGGTTTAGGAGGGAGATAGAATTTGAAGTCATTTTGACATATGTGGTAATTGAATAAGCTGGTCGATTGGATCTTTTCAGTTTCTTTTTTTCCAAAATATATATTGATTTCTTGGTTTTTCAGCTATCTATATGTGATTTTTTGTCTCCAACCACCTACCTGTGATCTTGTTCCTCTGTTTAGGTCTCCAGATCCTGTCCAACTTTCTGGGTCTGCCTTAGTGTCTCCTCCCAGCTTCCCTACCTTAACTAGTGTAACTTGGACTTTGATTCTCAACAGGCATGCCTGGAGGGGTGAGCAGGATGCTCTCTTTCCGTCTCCTCCCATCTGCCACTTTGGGGCTTGACTGGGATGGGGGAGTAGAATCCTTTCTTGCTCCTCTAAAACTCTATGGTTTCCTACAGAAAAGTGGAGTTAGGCTCCTGTCATGGTTAGAAGCTTCACTTATCTCTGCATGGTTCGCAGCTGTAAGAATTTGATGAGGATGTTCTTTGTTGTTACTGTTCCGTCACTCAGGCGTGTCTGCTTCTGCGACCCCAAGGACTGCAGCACGCCAGGCTCTCCTGTTCTTCACTATCTCCTGGAGATTGCTCAAACTCATGTCCATTGAGTTGATGATGTCATTCAATCATCTCATCCTCTGTTGACCCCTTCTCCCGCCCTCAGTCTTTCCCAACATCAGGGTCTTTTCCAATGAGTTGGCTCTTCACATCGAATGGCTGAGTATTGGAGCTTCAGCTTCAGAATCAGTCCTTGGGTTTTGGATTTAGGATAAGAACAGGTAATTCATGGGAAAGACTATTTGCCTATTCCATCATTTTCCTGTGAGTTTATCTGTAAAGTCAGATTTTTGGCTTTGGAAACACAATTTCTATTGAGCTAGTGTTGGTTTTTAATAATAATAATAATAAGTATTAGAGCATGGGAAAAGCAGTTCTCCATAGGATGCAATGGAGAAGGCAATAGCAGCCCACTCCAGTACTCTTGCCTGGAGAATCCCATGGACGGAGAAGCCTGGTGGGCTGTGGTCCATGGGGTCACAGAGAGTTGGACACGACTGAAGTGACTAAGCATAGCATAGGATGCAAGCAGCAAACTATATTATTCTTATTTTTCTCACTGTCCCTTTAAACCAGATCTGCAGTTTAGTTTTCCCTTCTTTTTGGTTGCAATCTTGACTAGGTCCCAGTAAACTTTTCAGGCACTTTTAAATAACAAGAAGTCTACTAGCCACTTTCAGCCCAAAGACACAACTGAAATTTGCCGTCCAGTTTTATAGTCAACATGGCAATACCAAAATATAGTATCGCTTTAGTTTGGAAAGCCTTTAGGGTGAGGGGAAGTTTATGGTAGATTTTTCCTACCAGATTAACTTGCATTCTTTCAGGGCACAAAGAACAGGCTCTCCGTGTGGTCTCCTTAGGGCCCCTTGGTATAGGATTGAGATGCGGGACAAATGATCTTACTCTGCCCCACCTACCATAAAAACACTTTTGAGAGTGTTTCTTCTACCCTTGAGGTGGATGAGGGACTAAGGCTGAACTAGCCAGTTTCAAAACATAGGCAGGCTGATCTCTCACCATGTGATGTGGAAGCTCTTGGCATATGTTGCTTTGTCCTTGGTTTTTCTGCCTTGGCAAAAACCGAGTGAGAAAGAGTCACATAGAATATTCCATCAGCGGGTTAATTTTGGCCAGTGCAAAATACTTTAAAGTGTTTTCACATCTATTAATTTCATTTGTTTTGTAGCAATTCCATGAAATAAGCAGGACAAAAAAAGTGACACCCAGATAAGTTACTGGTGTATATGAGCCCAGAAAGATATTAATGGTTGGAGTCTGGATCAAAACCCAAATCTTGCAGCTTTAGACTGGTTTAAGACTTGGCTCAGTGGAGTGGAAATATGATGCTTTAAAATGGGCCAGAATCCAGTTTATTACTATGCTGTGAATTTTACATAAATTTCTTAACCTTTCTGACCCTTAATCTCCTAATAGAAAATAAAGTTAATACCATTTATATCCACGATTCTGGTGAATTGATGCTGAGGGTCTTGCTATAATGCAAGTTTGAACGGCATCTGAAATTCTGAATTTCTAATAGGCTCCCAGATGCTGCTGTCGCTGCTGGTGGTTTAAAGGTCAGCCATCAGTGGCAAGGGCCTGATGCACGTCATGCGTTTGGTACACAGTAGACAATAGACATTCAACAAAAGGCTTCCCTGATGGCTCAGACAGTAATGAATCTGCCTGCGATGCAGGAGATCGGGTTCAGAAAGATCCCCTGAAGAAGGGGATGGCTACCCACCCCACTATTCTTGCCTGGAGAATCCTATGGACAAAGGAGCCTAGTGGGGTACAGTCCATGGGGCTGTGGAGAGTCAGATACAATTGAGTGACTAATACTTACTTTTACTATTAGGATAATAAGGCTTTCCAGGTGGTGCTAGTGGTAAAGAACCTATCTGTCAGTGCAGGAGACATAAGAGACGAGAGTTCAGTCCCTGGGTCAGGTTCAATCCCTGGGTTGGGAAGATATCCACGGAAGATCCCCTGGAGGAGGGCATGACAACCCACTCCAGTATTCTTAACTGAGAATCCCATAGACAGAGTGGCCTGGTGGCTATAGTCCATGGGCTCACAAAGAGTCAGACACGACTGAGCGTTTCACTTCATTCAATCAATAGCAGTTTCCTTCTCCTTCTTGAATAGTCCATCTGCTCTGCTTTCCACTTGATTTTAGGATCCACTGTAAACTTCCTTGTTATTTGGCACAGAGTCAGAGATAACATGGAATATACTTTAAAAAGACACCCACACACAACTCCCCATGTAGTCCTCTTTGAATGCAGTTGAGGGCAGAATGTATTGGGTTGGCCAAAAAGTTCAACCCAATACTAGCGAATGGCTCCAGCAGCAGCACTGTCGGAAAAATTACCTGATCAGAGGGCATCCCTGATTTCTGGTTTCCAAATTAACTACTTTATCTTCATGGAACTAAGAAATAAGCAGAGGGCTTGCCAAAAAAGGTGTGAAAGATGTGTGTGTGGGGTTTTTTTTTTTTTTTTTTTGAGAGTTATTTTAAAGAAAGGAGATGGCTCATTACCACGCCACATGATGACCTAAAGCCATAATCCAGCTATAGTTTGGACTGTAATTTTTCCATTATAATCTGCTGAGATGGGAGGGACAAAAATGTTTTCAAATCCCAATCCTAACTTCCACTCCTGAACACATCTGTTTGAGTTTGGGCATGGCAGCTACTGGCATGCATTTAAGTTCATTAATCTTTAAGAAGGCGTAAAGAAATCGTGTAAAAAACTTCTTTGCCAACAAAAGGCTGCAAATTATGCCTTCAGTATAATTTGGTGCCCTGGTGTGATAATCAAACACCATCTTATATTGTCACCAGTTGCAAAGGTAACCCTAATCTGGGAAAAGAGATGTTTTTATTTATTTATTTATTTATTTTAATGTCACATGATTTTTTCACTTGTATTTTCTAAATTTATTCACAATATTTGGTGTTTCTTCCTAAGTGAAGACACTTTGTGTGCTAACCCCCTGAGCATCTTAGCTCCCAAACTTGCCTGGGATGAAGGAACATGAATTCCCACACTAGGTGAACAAAATCAGAGGAGACTTCGGCCTTCTCCAGGTGGCCGCGAGTGGCCTGTGGCTTGCGGTGTGTAGGAGGAACACTGACGTAGTGGACACATGGAGTGGAAAAAGGAACCAGGATGGATAAAATTGTGGTATAGGAAGGCACATTTTGTTTATTAATAGAAAAGACTAGAATATGCAGCAATTTTCTTGCAAAAGTAACGGAAATTCATAGAGGCTAGAAGAGTACAACAGAACAATTTGTTGTCCCTGAAAATTTTTTTCATTACCAATAAATGCAGACCATAATGATACGTTTACTATGTTTTTTCCATTGCAAAAGTAATACTTATACAACAATATTTGGAAATATAGAAAGTTAGTGGAAACAGATCCATAATTTTGGCATTTAAAGGCAATTGGGTTTAACATTTTGTAATGTTTCTTTCTTGCCTTTCCTTTGTTAAAAAAAAATTGGTTTCTGAAAATGTTTTTGACTAAAATGTGTGGGTTGATGGCCTCAGATCCACCAAGAAATGAGGTAATTGGCCTCTCCATAATAAGATAGTGCTACATGCCTGTAGTTACCAAGAAAGGTAAAGTCTCAACAAAGAGGTTCCTAATGTCTTATATCCCTCGCCAAACAGTGTGCTTTTTAAAAATATAACTTCTTTGTGTTTTATGGACAAACTCTAAAATCTCTCTAGTGTGTGTTACCTGTCCTCCTTTTATTTTTTAATTTTTTAAATTTTTACTGAAGTATAGTTGATTTACAAAGTTGTGTTAACTTCAGGTGTATAGCAAAATGATTCATATATTCTTTTCAGATTCTTTTCCCTGATAGGTTATTATAAAACATTGAGTATAGTTCCCTGTGCTTTATGGTAGATCCTGTTGGTCATCTATTTAATATATGGTGGTATATATGTGTTAACCCCAAGCTCCTAATTTATCCCTTCCCCTCCCTTTCGCCTAAGTTTGTTTTCTGTTTGCTGGTCCATTTCTGTTTTGTATATCAGTTCATTTGCCTTCCTGAAGTTTCTTCTCTTGGGGTTACTGAGTCTGCTCTCCCCATATGCTTGCTGAGTACCATAAAATCTCCCCTCTATACCTGATTTGGGAAGAACCTCTTCCCCTCCTGACCACACACACAAAAATTCTTGGAAGGGTCTTAATTTGAACTCTTGAATGAAAGCAAACCTGTAATTTTCAGAAATTAAAGAACTGGTAATCCCCAGCCTCTGGCAAGCAAGCATTCCTCCTTCCTTCCTGCAATGTGAACTTTATAAATAACAAGGTCACATATAAAAACTTCTGAGTTTATGGTTTTATTTTCTGCAGAAAAAGTCAGATAGCATAGTGAAGAGTCAACTATACCATGCTGTTAAAATTAATCTTTAGTTGCTCTGATACATGAATACTACTGAATTTCATTGGCCCTATGACAAAAATACATAGGTATATGTATTCATTGACTGCCTTGGATCTTATTTTTCATAACTTTCTTGGGGTGGAATTAATTGCAAAATGTATTCCAGTTGGATAAGTTTTGACAATTGTCTGCTTCTGTGTAACCAACACCAATCATCTCCAATTTCCCTCGTCTCTTTGCAGTCATATCTCACCCATAACCCACCTTAACTCCAAGCTATTAGTGATTCTTTTTGTCACTGTATAGATTAATTTTGCCTAGTCTAGAACTTCATATCAATAGAACCATCCAATATGGACTGTCTTGTGTATGTCTTTTTTTTTTTTAACTCAGCATGTTTTTGAGATTTCCCCCATGTTGCTATGTCATATAATGTGTGGTTGTCCTGTTGTTACTTTCTAATGCTGAGTATTGTATTGTATACTCTATTGCTGAGTATTTTCATTGCTTGGCTGTACTGCAGTGTATTTATTCATTTATCTGTTTATGGAGATTTGGACTGCTTCCAGTTATGTTAATATGATTAAAGCTGCTATTGATATTTGTGTACAAGTCTATGTATAGACAGGTTTTTGTTTCTCTTGAGTAAATACATAAGAGTAGAATTTGCCTTTTGTATATTCTCTTTAGTAAAATCTTTTGCCATTTTCTAAAATATTTTTTTTAACTCAGTTTTGAGAGTTCATTTTATATTCTAGATACTGCTCCTCTGTTGGATATATGTTTGCAAGTACTTTCCTCTCACTGTGTAGCTTGTCTTTTTATTATTTAAGTGGGGTCCTTCACAGAGCAAAAGTTTTTTCTTAATTCTGATGGAGTCAAATTTACCAATTTTTTCTTTTATAGAAAATGACCGTGGTGCTAAATCTAAGAACTCTTTGTCTAGCCCTTGATCCTAAACATTTTCTCCAGAATTTTTTTGAACTTTCATAGTTTTAAGTTCATGATTCATTTTTTTGTGTAAAATGTGAGACTTAGGTCAAGATTATTGTTTCTGGATAACCAATTTCTCTGGCACCATTTATTTTCAGAACTCACAATTCTGTGCTCTGTTTTCAGTGTTTGAAAACTTGCTTCATATATTTTATCTAGTTTCTTATTGTTTACAGTAAGGGGACAAATTTGGTCCCAGTTATTCAATCACAATCAGAAATGGTAGTCCCAAAATTTGCTCCAAAAATGTTTAGCTGGATTCAGAACAATCAATGTTTTCTTCCTCAGTTTCTCTTAGTCATTTTGAGCAGCTTCAGTGCATTTCTTCTCAAATACATTCACAAATTACTTGGAACAATGTGACTGCAAGCATCATTCTTCCTCTGCTTGCCATTATTACCTCTCTTCCCTGAAAAGAGTAGGACATGTTTTTCTGAGACTGTGGGTTTAGTTCAGTTGCTCAGTCTTGTCTGACTCTTTGCGACCCCATTCACTGCAGCATATCAGGCTTCTCTGTCCATCACCGACTCCTGGAGCTTGCTCAAACTTAGGTCCATCTTGATGCTGTCCAACCATCTCACCCTCCGTCATCCCTTCTCCTCCTGCCTCCCATCTTTCCCAGCATCAGGGTTTTTTCTAATAAGTTGGTTCTTCGCATCAGGTAGCCAAAGTATTGGAGCTTCAGCTTCAGCATCAGTCCTTCCTATGAATATTCAGGACTGATTTCCTTTGGATTGACTAGTTGGATCTCCTTGCAGTCCAAGGGACTCTCAAGAGTCTTCTCCAACACCACAGTTCAAAAGCATCAGTTCTTCAGCGCTCAGCTTTCTTTATAGTCCAACTCTCACATCCATACATGACCACTGGAAAAACCATAGCTTTGACGATATGGACCTTTGTTGGCAAAGTAATGTCTCTGCTTTTTATTGTGGGTTTAGTAGTTAGGGCAAAAAAAGTCAGTTGTTCTCCCCTTATTTTGGGGAGTGAACTCAGAAGAATGAGGAACATGACAAGACCTAATGTTCTCGTAGCTGATTTGGAACCTCTCTCCCCATCCTTCTCCCTCCCTCACTCTCTTCCTTTCTCTATTTCTCTTCTTTGTATGTGGATCAGTGGGGAAGGGTTATTGAATAAAGAGGCTTTTAGCTCAAGTCTTGCCTGACAAATTGAAAATGACTTTCTTGAGACTTCCCTTTTCATACTGTTCATGGAGTTCTCAAAGCAAGAATCAGTCCATCCTAAAGGAAACCAACCCTGAATATTCATTGGAAGGACTGATGCTGAAGCTGAAGCTCCAATACTTTGGCCACCTGATGGGAAGAGCAGACTCATCGGAAAAGACCCTGATGTTGAGAGAGATTGATGGCAGGAGGAGAAGGGGATGACAGAGGATGAGATGGTTGGATGGCATGATCAACTCACTGTACTTGAGTTTGAGCAAACTCAGGGAGATAGTGAAGGACAGGGAAGCCTGCAGTGCTGCAGTCCATGGGTTGCCTAAAATTGGACATGCCTGAGCTACTGAACAACAATGACGGGACTTCCCTGACAGTCCAGTGGTTGGGAATTCACCTTCCAGGGCAGGAGGTGCGGGTTCAGTCCCTGGACAGTGAGCTAAGATCCCACAGGCCTTGTGGCCAAAAAACCCAAAAATATAAAACAGAAGCAATATTGTAACAAATTCAATAAAAACTTTTAAAATGGGCCACATCAAAAAAAATCTTTAGAAAATGACATTCTTGCCAGATGTGCCATAATAGAAATCTCCAAAAAGTTTCACTTAGGATATCTCAGTGGGCATTTAAAAAAATACTATATTGACTTGGTATGATTTCAATACCTTTAGACCATGAAATTTTTGCACCTTGTTTTATGTCTCTGGATATATTCCAGTGTCTCCTAGTTTATAGTCTATGGGAACTCAAAGAGAATTTGTATCCTACTGTTGTGTGAAAATTGTATAAATCTTAATTATGTTGAATTGCTTCACTGTGCTTTTCAGGTTTATACCCTTCTGCTTTTCTGTATATCCATTCTGTTAATTTCTGAGAGTTCGATATTGAAAGTCCATCTAAAAATCTTAATTTATCTATGTAAAAAAGATAACTGCAATATATAATAGAACTATATATAACTTTGTCCTTACTTTCCAAGTCTTCTATAACTGTGTTGTCATACTTTCATAATTTAAAAAATAAAAAGAAAGAGAAAAAATACTGTATCAATTAGCTTCTTAATCACATGGTAAGACCTCGGTATTTATCAGAAAGAGATCTGAGCCAAGATGTTTTATGTTGATCAGTATTTGGAAGGAGAAAGATCCCTCTTTTTATGAGCCCTTCATAAAATTTTCCCCCTACTTGCCAGGCATGCCAGATCCCCATATTGAAGTGGATGCTCCAGGTATACAGTTCAACGTTGCAGGAATGAATGTCAAGGGGCATGTGCTTCCTCTTCTAACTCTGTCTCTCCCATTCTTTTGAATTTTCTCTGAAGGGTACTCAGAAAAACTGCAATTGATAGAATGATAAGTTTGAATTATATTTTTCCATTTAAAGAGGCAAGTTGGTAACTAATGATTTTTTTTTTTTTGGTAAATTGGTTTAAGATAATTTAAGAAGGGCCTAGAGTCTTAATATTACATACAAATAGGAGGGTTACATGAAGTGTGCAGAAAAATTTCTTTTGAGTATGTGAGGAAGGTATTGAACATCCCAGACCGGGACACACTTTGAAGAATGTAATAGTAGTGGTGTGCTAATTGAAGCTTCTGATATGTTGAGTTTAAATATTCCTTAGAAGGATGATTGAAAAATATAAGGAACTGTGGGGCTCCTAATCGTTTATAAGGAGAGCAAAATCATGCCGAGGTTGACTGAGACTCACACTGATGTTGGACACTGTAGGTTTTTGTTTTTGTTTTTAATTTATAAGAATCTAACACTGAGTATCATGTATTTCAGAGGGTAATCAAATACAGAATGTTGTAAGATAGTTGATGAGATATTCTTCTGTTGGATTTTCTCAAATAAATAAAGTCTGTTGTTGATTCCATCAAGACAACTTTGCCTGTAGGACAATAACTAGCATGTGTTTTTATCTCTATGAGCATATGTTTGTAATTGCACCCATGTACTTTCTGAGGAAGGGAAAGCTTGCTGGCCTCTGAAATGAGATCAGTACTTCCATAGCAGAGTCCAAAGCCGACAACAGAGGAAACGCGTATGGTCTTCTGAAAGGACCAGATTGGTGAATTAGTCAGGGACGGTGGCAAACATGGAGGCTCATAGACTTGTCATAACTTCTTACAAATGTTCTCACCATCAAAAAGCATTAATGTGCTTTTGCTGTCATGGTTAAATATCAGATATTACCAGATCCCTGTTATTGATAAAGGAGCTTAGAGTTTAAAGGGGGAACTTTTATTTAGTAATTTTCCCCAATGTTAAACTGTTTATTTAGTATTGCGGTATAGCTGATTAACAATGTTGTGATAATTTCAGGTGACCATTGAAGGGACTCAGCCATACATACACATGTGTTCATTTCCCCCCAGCCCCTTCCATCCAGGCTCGCGCATAACGTTGAGCAGAGTTCCATGTGCTATACAATAGGTCCTTGTTGGCTATCCATTTTAAATATAGCAGCGTGACCTTCCTAAAGCCCCTAACTATCCCTTCCCAAAGGGAAACTTTTAAATAAGTAAACAAATTAGTATATTTAACAACATACCAGTCCAACAATACTGAAGTACTGGAAAAATCTGAGTTTAAATCTTGGTTCTGTTAACATGTGAATACAGGAATGTATTTTAATATTAAGGAACCTCAGTTTTCATATCGCTTAATAGCATCCAACCTTCCAGGTGAAAATCCGAAGGGTGATCCATTGTGCTTTGTTTTCCCCCATCCCTTTCCTCTGATTTACCAGCAAGTCCTATTGCCTCTACTGCAAATGTTAGCCAGATCGATCCTTTAAGTATGCAGTGGATCACAGCACTTCGCTGCTCTAAACCCTCCACCTCTTTCCCGCTGCACTGGGATACCATACACACTCTTCTCCATGTCCGTGCAGGCTCTTTGTGAGCTTGCCCCTGCCTGCCTCATCCTCAACCACATTTGCCACTCCTTTCCCTCCACACTCTACTCACTCCCCCGTAGTCATCCAGTACCAGGAACTTGTTACACTCATTTCTTCCCCTGGGGACGTTCTTACTCCTTTTCCATATGCCTGGAATCTTCTTACGATATAAAATATATGTCTGGCTCAAATGCCACCATTAAAAAGGACTTTCACCACCTTATCTAAATAGCAGCTGCCTTTGTCTCCCTCTATCCTCTTGCTCTGTTTCGTTTTTTTAAGATATTTGTAATGTGGACCATTTTTGAAAAGACTTTATTGAATTTGTTACAATATTGCTTCTGTTTTATGTTTCGATTTTTCCGGCTGTGAAGCATGTGGGATCTTAGACCCCTGACCAGGGACCTGTAACCCCTGCCTTGGAAGGTGAAGTCTTAACCACTGGACTGCCAGGGAAGTCTCCCTGTTTTATTTTCTTCATAGCAGCATTGTCATTTGAAACTTCATGAGTTTAAACATTTTTTTTTCCATACTAGAAATAAGTTCTGTCAGGATGACTTTGTCTTGGTCACTATTCTAAGCACATAATGAGTACCCAATAAATATCTGTCAAATAAATAAATAGCTTTTAAATGAGGGTGATGATAAGATATTATCTTTTAGATACTACGATGAAAGAATAAGAGGACATATGCATATCTCTAAATCAAAGCTGTAGGTACTAAAATACTAGTTATTCAGAGAAATAATATAACTAAAATGGTTGTAAGGTACACAAAGTGTTTGGACATAGTACTGTTAATTCTCTCCATGAGCTGAGACTTAGCTCTTATATTTAATTCTAATTTCTATCTTGAGAGGTAGTGAGTGACTTTTACTTTGTTGGACAAATACTCAGGACTTACGCTTCACAATTAGAATGCTTTATGCATTTTTGGTTGGTTGTAACAATTCCAGCAATAGCAAAATATTTTATCCCTCTGGGAGACTAGGGGCATAGTGGAATGTTGTATTTGCAATAATGCTGCCTATTAGACAGCAGTGATTTCATCTTTTCCATCAGTTAAATGAGAGCAGCTTTTACTAGTCATTTATTCTATGTGAATCAAATATACACAAATTCTACACAGTCTTTAGTTCCCTTCCTACAGATTCTGATACTGTGGTGGGACATTCTGCAAGTGTGGGACCAGTGTGGAAGCAACAGTGTCATCTACCAATACAATATTTGTAGAGCATTCCTTAGCTTTGCTCTCTAATTTCCCATCTTCTTGTACATCCCAAAGCAGAGATCAGTGTAAGTAGCATCGCCAGATGTAGCAAATGACAATGCAGAATGCCCAGTTTAATCAGAATTTCTGATGAACAAATGCTTCTCTGGTATGAGTATGTTGGGACATACTTATGGTGGAAAATTATATGTTGCTTATTTGATATTCAAATTTAAGTGGGCAGGCTGCATTTTATCTGACAACTCTACATGTAGGATAAATGCCAGGAGCTTCATTTCTTTTATTTTTTAAAATAATTTTTAATTGGAAGATAATTGCTTTACAATGTTATGTTGGTTTCTGTTGTACAACAATGTGAATCAGCCATATGTATACATATATACAGAGGTATCCTTTCCGACACCATCATTGGTCCTCTGACTCCGACCACAGTGTCCCCAGTATCAGTGAAGTGCAGGATGATTGCTCAGACTGTTGGATGTACTCAGGATTGTTGGGGTGGTCTTACACTGTTGAATCCCAAGTAATAAGACTGTTTACTCTCTCTCCTTTCATCTGAGGAAATTTAAATGATGTCTGGCTAACTCTGAATGTCTCTTGTCTTTTCTATGAACTTGATCACCAAGGATTAAGTCACCAGTTACTGCTCCCAAGGTTTTATCATCTGGTTCTAGGATCAGAGGTGGACTTTCTGTGTATCTAGTGAAACTATAGCTTAAGGCCTTTACTTGCATAGGTCTTTTCTAAGACCCTATACCTAGTTTTGTGCAGGTGTGTGTGTGCTCAGTCATGCCTGACTCTGCGACCCCGTGGACTGTAGCTCGCCAGGCCCCTCTGTCCATGGGATTTCCCAGGCAAGAGTACTGGAGTGGGTTGCCATTTCCTCCTCCAGGGGATCTTCCTGAGCCCAGGGATAGAAACTCTATCTGTTGCGTCTTCTGCATTGGCAGGCAGATTCTTTACCACTGAGCCACCTGGGAAGCCTAGTTTTGTCTTCTTTTCCTTTAAAAAGTACTCCCTCAACCAAACTGTACAAACTTCAGGCTCCATAAAAGCCTAGATCTCCCAACCCCCAACCTTGTCTGGGAATAAGAATAGCACACTAGCTCTAGGGAATCGCTGCTTTGAATGATTCCCAGATAAAATGTCCAAACTGGCAAGCAAATGTTTTGCATTTAGACAAGTTTGGTTTATGTGTCTTAGGCTCCCAATAACCCAGTTCATTTCAGTTATTGGCTTCTTCCCTTTTCCAGCAGTCACAGTTGTCATAGAATGCTCTCAGGAAGATGGGGCAGGGTCCAAACAGATCCTTATATGTCCATTTCACTGGGCAGCCCTAGTTCAACATCTTGGTAGCCGGTTATAGTTTATACCAATTTCAAAGCAAAATTCTGGCTATCTATGAGGGAGCAATAATGCCCTTTGACTGCAGTGCTTACATTATCGCTTCATTATCATGTCCTTTAATTTAACAGCTGCTTTCTGCGCTTTACTCCAGCTCTCAAACTCTAGAGAGGACAGTAGACAACTACCATAACCTTGCAGGATGCTAGCAACTTGGACATGAACCTGAAGGTGGCCCCCAGGTTTCCTACAAGAGTATTTTCAACCCTACAAGTCCAGATGGCCTGGTTCTCCCTCTGGGAATATTTTCAGCTTCCTGTAAGTAGGGCTGGTGAGAGATTATGTTGGAGTCACCCACAGCCCCATTCTTCAACCTCATCTCTATTTTAGGTGCTCTCATCCCCCTGGTGATCTCATCTTTTGTCATGGTTTTAAAAAGAATCCTGATGCTGGCAGCTCCCTAGTTTATATCTGGGAAGTAATTGGAGGGTTTAGAGCAAAAAAAATGATGGGATTCAATACAATTTTAAAGGATCAGCTCAGAATTTCTGCTCTGAACTCTAAACTTATTCAGCTCCATAGCTAGACATCCGCAGGCATCTCAGCCTGTCCAAAGCTGACCTCCTGGGCTCACCTCCCAACCTGCTCTCTCTGCCCTTTTCCGTATCTCAATCAATGGTAACACTATCCTTCCTCCCAGATACTTGGGCTAAAAATCTTGGAGCTATTTCTGACTCCCCTCTTAGTCTCATATCATGTGCTCAAATTATCTAAACAATAATCTATCTACTAAATACTCTTGGTCTCTGCCTTCCACATATATCCAGAATCTGAGCGTCTCTCATCATCTTTGCTGCAGATTACCTGGTCCAACCCACCTCATCTTTCACTTGGTTGTGTCATAGCTTTCTTCCTGGTTTTCTTGCTTCTGTCATCACCCAACTTGAGTTTGTACACAGCATGCCAGCCAGGGTAGTCCTTTCAATAGATCACTACAGAAATAATAGAAACCTTGAGAGCAGTAACTGTCTGAAGGATAGTGATATCCTTCACTCAGAAACTTACAGGAGCTTCCCACCAAATCCTATAATGGCCCATAAGGCGGTACCCCTTGCTATTTCTCTGACTTTATCTTAGAATGCTTTTCCCATCACTCACTCCACTCCAGCCACGTTGACCTCTATGCTGCTTTTCATGCAAGCCAGGGACATTCCCTGTTTAGTGCCTTTCCATTTGCTGTTCTGTCTGCCTGGATTTTTTTTTTTTTCCTTTTGTAAAGCATGCTCCCCCAACTCCCTTTAGGTATTTTCTCAAATGTTACTTTCTCAGAGATTATCCTTGGGTTTCCCAGGTGGCGCTAGCAGTAAAGGACCTGCCTACCAATGCAGGAAATGGTAAGAGACATTGGTTGGATCCCCGAGTTGGGAAAATCCCCTGGAGGAGGAAAATGGCAACCCACTCCAGTATTCTTGTCTGGAAAATCTCATGGACAGAGGAGCCTGGCAGGCTACACTCCATGGGGTCACAAAGATTTGGACATCACTGAAGCAATTTAACACACACACCTTATTCTTACTCTCTGGTTTAATTTTTCTACATGTCATTCATTATCTGTAATGTATAGTGTTTAATTTTTTAAATTATATCTCCCTCCCTTAATTAAAATAGTAACTCCATGAAATCAGGGATTTTAATCTCTTTTGGTCACTATTGTATTCCTAGCCCTTAGAATAGTGCCTGGCACAAGCCAGGGATTCCATAAATACACACCAAATTAGTAAAAAGGGATGAAAAACCTTAAACATTTGTGTAATGCATCTACTCAGTAACTCTTAAAAGGTTCAAAAACACTCAACTTCTCTTTCTCTTCTTTTTTTATTTCGTTGCAGCTAAAATTTGATATCTATGAGTCAGGCCATTAAAGGAACTGTAGCTAGCTCTAGACAAACCTTGTATTGTATTTACTGAACTCCAAGAAGATGGTGTGTTCAGTACCAAGGATGGGATACAGCCAGTGGTGTTGATGGAGCCTTGTCTAGGACCTGTGCTGACTCACATAGATTTTTGTTCACCGAATACATCTCTAAAGGTATATTAATCAGAGTAGAATTTCAGTCTAGCATCAGCTAAATATATTGAAACATCAGTATTTATATTCTTCCAAAGTCTGGTCAAAGGCAACTTTGACACAAAATTTTAAAAAAGAAAGAAAACAAAGAAAGGCAACTTTGGCTAATTTGATTAGATTGACTGAAAACTCTAGGAAAATCTTACTTACCACTAAAACAATTTTTATCCACTACTGGATAGTAGTAGAATTTGCTGAAATTCACTACCTACCATCTTACCTAATAGGATCACTGTATCTGTATTATCATCTGTTTTTTATGGCCAAGAGAGGTTTTAATACCCATGCCTCATGCTCAATTGAAAAATCCCCAGATCCCTAGCAAGTCGTCTATTGCATCCTGAATCTGGGGTTTAGTGTACTTACTACTTCTATTCAGAATTTATCTAATTCCCAAACATTCTAATCTTATCTTTTCCCCCCAATACTGTGATGGGGTAAACATATGAGGTATTGCAGAGCTATCTTTTGCTTCTTAACATTTTATTGAATTTTAAGGTATATGTAGAAATATCTGCAATATATTAACACATACAACTCAGTGAATTATCACAAAGTGGACACAGACGTAATGGTATTCAGGAAAGAATATTCCCAGCACTCAGAAATCCTCTGATGCCCTCTCCAAATCACTATTTCCTCCCTCCTCCTCAAAAGTAATTACTATGCTCATTTCTAACATGTAAGTCTATTGTCCCACTTCCCCAATTTTACAGAAATCAAATCATTCTGTATGAATCTTCAGTTCAGTTCAGTCGCTGAGTTGTGTCCAACTCTTTGCGACCCCATGAACTGCAGCATGCCAGGCCTCACTGTCCATCACCAACTACTGGAGTCCACCCAAACCCGTGTCCATCAAGTTGGTGATGCCATCTAACCATCTCATCCTCTGTCATCCCTTTCTCCTCCTGCCCTCAATCTTTCCCAGCATCAGGGTCTTTTCCAATGAGTCAGCTCTTTGCATCAGGTGGCCAAAGTACTGGAGTTTCAGCTTTGACATCAGTCCCTCCAATGAACACCCAGGACTGATCTCCTTTAGGATGGACTGGTTGGATCTCCTTGCAGTCCAAGGGACTCTTAAGAGTCTTCTCCAACATCACTGTTCAAAAGCATCAATTCTTCTGCGCTCAGCTTTCTATATAGTCCAATTCTCACATCCATACATGACTACTAGAAAAACCCATAGCCTCGACTAGACGGACCTTTGCTGGCAAAGTCAAGTCTCTGCTTTTTAATATTCTGTCTAGGTTGGTCATCACTTTCCTTCCAAGGAGTAAGCGTCTTTTAATTTCATGGCTGCAATCACCATCTGCAGTGATTTTGGAGCCCAGAAAAATAAAGTCCGCCACTGTTTCCAATGTTTCCACATCTATTTGCCATGAAGTGATGGGATCAGATGCCATGATCTTAGTTTTCTGAATGTTGAGCTTTAAGCCAACTTTTTCACTCTCCTCTTTCACTTTCATCAAGAGGCTCTTTAGTTCTTCTCCACTTTCTGCCATAAGGGTGGTGTCATCTGCATATCTGAGGTTATTGATATTTCTCCCCCAATCCTGATTCCAGCTTGTGCTTCCCCCAGCCCAGCATTTCACATGATGTACTCTGCATATAAGTTAAATAAGCAGGGTGACAGTATACAGCCTTGACGTACTCCTTTTCCTATTTGGAACCAGTCTGTTGTTCCATGTCCAGTTCTAACGGTTGCTTCCTGACCTGCATATAGGTTTCTCAAGAGGCAGGTCAGGTGGTCTGGTATTCTCATCTCTTTCAGAATTTTCCACAGTTTATTGTGATCCACCCAGGCAAAGTCTTTGGCATATGAATCTTAAATCTGAGTTATTTTTCTCTATACTTTGTTTGAGAAATTTATCCATGTTGTTGACTATATGACTGTAGTTTATTCACAGTTATTGCTTTATTTATTTACTGCTCAACAGTATGAATTAACCACCCTTTGTTGTTTCTAGAGTTTTATTTCTTCAAATCATGATGCTCTGGATATTCTTGTTCACTGAATCTGAAAGTCTTCAACTTTTCATAGGGGAACTGAAAACATTTATATTTATTGTCCTGATACTTGGCCTTATTTCTTGTTTTCAAAAACACTGTTATATTGTGTTTCTCTACTGAAGTGAAGTCCCAAACAATACTTTTTAATTTCTCCTGTAATCTTGGAACATTCTTTGCACTGGCACATAGTAAAGACTCAATAAGTAATTTTTGATTAAGTGATATGAACAGATGACTGGCTGGCTAGAATGGAATGGTACTGGCCTGCTGTAAGGGATCAGATGCTTGTGTTTCTGGTTGAGTCTTTGCTCTATATTTTGAGCTAGATGTGCTCATGCACTCAAAGAGAATTGTAATGACTTCTTACTTACTTCTTTGCCAGCAAGACTGTTTTGTTCCCTTCCCCAAGCATCCAGGTTTTCAAGTAAGATTCTTTACCTGAAAGATGAAGGTAAAGAATTGGGGAAATTTCCCTATTTCCCCCAATTCTTTTTCCTTCTCTACCCTCTGAGGACAGTCATGTCTCTCAAGTGATTTTCTATAGCTCTGTGATGCCTAATAAGAGTGTAGAGAAGGAGATGGGGAATAAGTGACAGAAAGATTAGAGAAAAGAATTAACTAGTGAGGCCAAGTGGGCTACTCAATAATGCAATATAGGAAAAAGAGAAGGATGGAGAATAAAAGCTGAATGGACAGAGTGGAGAGAGAGAATTTGGGCTGAAAGTCAGCCAATTAGAGATTCCAGAAGCAAAGGAGTTGAGAGCACTTAGAAGAGAAAAGCAGATATAAAAAGAGTTGCATTGGCTCAAATGGGTACATGTACTGGCTCAAATTTAATACCATCTAATAAATGTAAAGAATGTAGTTCTATTTTCTTTTCCACAATGTTTCTTGAAAAGATCACCACTCAATCCACAAGTCTTTGCTTTTGATAAGGTAGAAAAAATAGACCACTGCTGTCTGCTCTGTCACTGTGGAAAAGTCCTTCAGGAATAATGACAAATTGCCAACTGCTATGCTGAGCTTTCAGTGTTGCATGCTTTCCTTTGTTATTATTGGTGCACAAATGTTCTAAAGGGAATTTTTGGAAGATGCCCATCTCTAATAGGAACTACTAGTGTGATACCACTTTAACCAGTTTTATTTTGGAAGGAACGAATGTTAATGGATTGGAGGATGAGGAAGTGTAGCCCATAATGGAGAAACATCACATAGAAACACTCAGAAGGAGGTAAACCATGGAAAGAAGGCAAGGAGACATGCATTTTAATTGCAACGGAGAGCAAATTATGGTATGTCAGTGTCCTAAAGTTAACATTTCAGTAGAGAAGGAAAATCCTGCAGAGTTGTGCTTTCTGGGTTCATGAGAGTTAGAAGTTCTTTTCCTCTAAGAGAGACACTTCTGTCAGAGGCACAACAAGAGTCTCATTTTACTATATTCTATAGCTCCTGTCTGGACATTCTGGGTTTCTTGTTTTCAGGGACCAATGGACAAGAAGTGGAGCCACCATCTTTTCAGAGTATCTGGCTCTGATTAGCATTGGAGGCAGAGCGGCATGGACCTGGGTGTCTATTGCACCTGCCCAATTGTGATAGCGAATGGACAAGTGCAGCACCCCTCACCTGATGAGGGCATGTTGACCAGGACCCCAGATGACTCAGAGATGAAGATCTAGCGTATGCCAGCTCAGCCATTATACCAGCTAGCGTAATGCTCAGCCATTATACCAGCTGAGATGCCGTCTGAGGTGAGGAGAGTCTAGACTGGATAATGGAGAAGAGGGATGATGTGTGTCAGTTGCAGCCCTAAGACCAGGTGCGGGAGCAGGGGCGGTGGTTCATTCCAATGACTTTCATTTCAGTTTTCCAGAGGATGAGATGCTTGGTTAGAACAACGGAAAAACTCTTCCTCAAATGCATGTGGAGTAGATCCAAGTGGCACAAAGAGTAGATTGGGATGGACATAGAGATTTGCACCCCAAAACTTCTTTCTGGGAAGGACATCCCAGCAGACAATCTATAGTTCTTAGCCCCTTCAGGGACTGTCTCCCCTGCAGAGACCTGCCTTGCCTAAAGTCATCCCCTCCTTTGAGCAACCCATGAACAGTGATGGATGGAAATAGTGGCATAAAACTCACTCATTTTAGCCCTGAGTGGTTAACTCTCACAGGCTCTGGAGCTCCCTGTGGGGTTGGCGAAGCCTGTCAGGTCCGTCAGGTCTGTATCACCATCTGTAACCCTTCTGTTCCATCCTGCTCAACCCCCCGCCACACTCCCTTCCATTGGTGTTGATCCCAAGGGAACACGGTATATACTGCATGCTAAGCTCTATCTTGGGCTTCCCTGGTGGCTCAGAAGGTAAAGACTCCCCCTGCAATGCAGCAGATGTAGGTTTAATCACTGGGTCAGGAAGATTCCCTGGAGAAAGGAATGGTTACCCACTTCAGTATTCTTTCCCAGAGAATCCCATGAACAGAGGAGCCTGGCAGGCTGCAGTCCATGGGGTCTCAAAGAGTTGGACACGACTGAGTGGCTAACACATTTTCAGCTCTATCTCAGGTCTGCTGCTGGACCACCCAACCTATAATAGTGCTGTGTGGCCAAGGGGATTTTTGTAGGGTTAAAACTAGGAAAGACTATGAAAGCCTGGGACTTTATTATTTTTTATTTTATTTTTAGCAGATGCAGTATTCTGAGAAAGGGATTAACATGATTAAACATGGTGGCCAAGAAATATGATTCTTGTTGTTGTGTTGGAAGAACTGGACATGTAAGAGGCTAAAATATAAAACAGATCGGGAATCTGTTTTAGGAGTCTAAGAATGAAATCCACAGGCTAACAGAGGGCTGTAGTTGGAGGGAAAGAATATACTTAAGTTATTTTTCAAAAGAGAACTGGAAAGATTTGGTATCAACCTGGACGTGAGGAAGAAGACAAGCTGGCTAGAATAAATGTTGATTTCAAAGCTGAGAGCAGTTGTCTGAGAATGCCACTGATGGGAAAAGACAAGATGGAAAGGCTTTGAAGAGGATAATACCCTCCAGTTTTAATATCTCTAATTTAAAATGTTGACAAGATGCTTAAATATAAATTTCTTTATGTTTAGGCGCGATCTTAAGTATGCAACCACATAGACGGACTTTTATACAGGGGTGCAAGTAGATTCATTAAGCACATCCATGTCAAACACTGCATGTGATATATCCATTGTCTTGTTCAACTTGCTCCGAGCCTCACAGCTCATAAGTGATGGTATCAGAATTTGAACCCAGGTCTGTGTGGCCTTAAGTCACTTTTTCTAAGACCATGTAGATTTGAAGGATGGACTTAGGCTTACTTCATGGTTGACTGGATGTGGCAGGGGGTAGGAGGCTGTGAGAAGGAGAGTGTTCTAGAATGATTTCCAGGTTTCTGATTTGGGTGGTCTCTTGGACAGTGAGTGATGCCTTACCCAGGACACCCTGGGTCCTAGAAATAACTCCAGCCTCTAATTAACATCAAGATCATTTTTAGGTTAAAAATGAGATTTTGGCCAGAGTTATGGGAATTATTTTAATTCTTTATTCAGATTTGCTTACAGCAGACTAGCTAAATGGTGAATGAGAGCCCTTCTATTAACTTGAAACTGTCTTCAACTCAAAACAGTCAAACGATTAAACTAATGAATGAGCAGTGTTCCTGTTACCTTTCTGTTCATGCCCCCAGACTCTTTTTCCCAATGGTCACCAGATATCACGTTATGGCAGTGAAAGCTATTAGGCAGTGGTTACAGAAAGTCTGAAAAGTAGAAAAGTCGAGCACACTGGAGGAGCCCTGACCGATTAAGGAGAGAGAAGTCTGGTTCTGATTACTGATAATTATAGATAAGCTGGAGCCGACAGTCATTTTCTGACCACAAACTCAAATCAATCAATTAGAAGCTGCATGTAGCTGTACCACGGCTAATCAGTCCCAGGCACTCAGGATGATCCATGAAGTTCTACCTCTACCGTGTCGTGGTTGCTGTATTCCATCTGCAACTCCGACAGTACATCAAATACACACCTCATTTTATATTCTCCGACTAATCAGGAAGGCTGTTAGCAGTGTCAGCCTTCCATCCACTTACTGAAATCACCCACCTTGTATAAGAAGCCTGGTGATTGAGTTATCTTTTCCTTTTTCTAAGCTGGGCATGCAAACCTAAGAAAAATAGTTACTAGTGAGAAGCAATCATGGCTGAAGCATTTTGCTCATGGTGTTACCCACTCATGAAAACAAAGGAGGGACTCACAGAGGCGGGTGGCTATGACAGTGGGGGATACAGAAGTTAGGCTGTAGAAGCTGCAGCTGATGTTGCAGCTAAATAGTCTCAAAAAAGGGAGCTATTTGTGCTATTTACAGTAGCCAGGAATAGAAGCAACCTAAATATCCATGGACAGATGACTGGGTAAAGAAGATGTGGTACATATATCACATGGAATAAGCTGTAAGAATGAAATAATGTCATTTGCAGCAGCCTGGATGGATCTATAGATTACCATACTAAGCAAAGTAATTCAGAAAAAGAAAGACAAATATCTTATGATATGACACAAATGAACGTATCTACAAAACAGAAACAGACTCAGAGACATAGAGAACAGGCTTGTGGTTGGTTGCCAAAGGTGGGGGAGGGATGGATTGGGAGTTTGAATCGATAGATGTAAACGATTGTATGTAGAACAGGTAGACAACAAGGTCCTATTGTATAGCACAGAGGACTATGTTCACTATTCTGTGATAAACAATAGTGGAAAAGAATATGGAAAAGAATGTATGTGCTCAATCACTAGGTGGTTGTGTCTGATTCTTTGTGACCCCATGGACAGTAGCCCACCAGGCTTCTCTGTCTATAGGATTTTCCACTGGAGTGGCTCGCCATTTCCTTCTCCAATGAAAAAGAATATATATATATAAGAATATAAATATATATATATATACATTTAAGAGTATATATAAGATATATCTATATACATATATCTATATACACATATCTATATATATATATCTTATATAAGATATATAGATATATATAAGATACATATATATAGATCTATATACATATATATCTTGATATATATATATCCATATAGATCTATCTATATATATCTTACATATAAGATATATCTTATATATATTTTCTTAATATATATATTTAGTAGAAATTAACACAACATTGTAAATCAATTATACTTCAATAAAATACTTTTTTTTTTTTTAAAGGGAGATGTTTGGGAGAGATGATGTCTAGCTTCAAAATAAGGCACGTTGGAAGAGAGACAGAAATTCTTGATTACTCCTGGTGCATGGATTCCCAAAGAAACATGGGAAAAATCTAATGAAGAAGGTTTTTATTTCTGAGGTTGCACACTGGTAGCCCATAAGTTAAAAACTGCTAGCAGATGTGGGTTGTTGTACCCACAGAGAGTTTCAAACAAAATTGGAATTAGTTGCCAACATTTAAGGATCAAGGAATGGGCCAAGATTTTAAATTTTGGCTTTTTTTTTTTTTTTTTGAAAATTTGAAAGATTCAGCAACATGGAGACCAGAGTCCCTCTCCCCGCTGCTCCAGCTGGAGGCTGTTTCCTTTGGAAAGGGTTCGTGCTTTCCACCTCACCACATTCCCAACTACTTTCTTTGGACCTACATCAGCTTCCTTCACTCACGTATGTTGCTTCCTGGCTCTTGCAGCTCTTTTGTGTTTGTGACCCTTACTAATTATTGAAGCACCTCCTGGAGTGATGATCACTGTGCCTTTTGAAGTTTTTGGACACAGAGTTGGAAGAACACTTGCTGAAGATAGGCAGGACAGTGTACCCCTGGTTAAAAGTGACGGCCCCCCTGAACGGGGTGTCATACTTTAGAAGGCCTGCATTGGTTCTTTTCCAACAGTGTTTCACCCATGAAAAGAGTGGTCCATAGAATCAAAGGAAAAAGTCCTCCTAGACCCTACTCTTCTGGACAATCACTGCTCACCTAAGGCCACCAGATCCTACCCCATATTTGATCTCCTGAGAATGGGGTATGCTGTTGATGTACATACACCCAGGTGTGAGAGGTATGTACACATACTGTATGTACACATATACCCATGTGTGAGAGGTGAACAAGAGAAGCTGTTAGGAAAGATGCATTTAGTGAATGGAGATTTGGCTTGTTGGCTCCATAGATATGCATGTGAGGCCACATGCAATGCAGGACAAGATGGAGGGTGAGAAAAAAAGGGTGAGCTGGGGACCTCTGTATTCCTTCCCAAAGCTTATATTTTTAAACTCTTGTGTGTTACTCAGTCGTGTCTGTCTCTATGCAACCCCATGGACAGTAACCCCCAGGCTCCTCTATCCGTGGAATTCTCCAGGCAAACATACTGGAGTGGGTAGCCATTCCCTTCTCCAGGGGATCTTCCCCACCCAGGGATCAAACCTGGGTCTCCTGCATTGCAGGCAGACTCTTTGCCATGTGTCCCTAAAATTCTCCCATGTTCAGCAGTGGCATCAGTTCTATACTTGGGAAAATACTGGGTAGAGGGTGTCCTTAAGAGACGTGAGCATATACCACTTCAGAATATGATAGCTTTTCTTGGCAAGAAGAAATAAAAGAAGAAACACTATGTTTTAGAACATCTCCAGGCCAATTTTATTAGGTCTTTACCTGATTTATGAAGTATTAAGTCATAGGATATGGTACTGCTCTGGCTGCTCTGAAGCACATGGCCTTTTAACCCAGAGAGTGTGGTATTATATCTTTTTTGAGCATGATTGCTTAGTTTTCTCTACTTTATCTCATCATGGGCACACAGACTGAGCATGCTTTCAGGGTTAGACTAACTCCCTTTCTGGGGTACCCCCACTGTTATGATCAACTATATATATATTTTTAGGACTAGGAGAACTGTTTGCTAAAGCAGGCTGGGGTTTGCATGGTCCCCGTTGCTTCTTGTCTTTAAGGAGTAATCAGCCCCACCATCCCAGTTGTTTGGCAGATGTGAATGGCTTTCCCATCCGAAGCTCATCGCAAAGCTACAGTGTCACCATAGTAAGCACCTTCTCAATGAGAGAATTTAATTTCGGTGACTTTTGCATTGTCTCTCAGGTTATACAAGAAACATGTGCGTGCTTGCTCAGTTGGTTGTGTCCTACTCTGCGATCCCACGCAGCCTGCGAAGCTTCTCTGTCCATGGAATTTTCCAGGCAAGAATACTGGAGTGGGTTGCCATTTTCCACTCCAGGGGATCTTCCCGACCCAGGGATCAAAACTGCGTCTCCTGTGTCTCCAGCATTGCAAATGAATTCTTACCACTGAGCCACCAGTGAACCCCCATATGACAAACACATTATCTTTCAAGTGGGGAGAAGAAACATACCAAAAATCTGGTCTGCTGGGTGAATAGATTTGATTAAATTTGTTTTCATCAAAATTAACTTCAAGCAAACATGGGATGTACAAATTAACCAGTTACTAATTCAGTAAAATCCTGTCAAGCTGGTTGGGCATATAAACAAAGCCTCAGGCTATCAAGGTTACACCATTGCTTCTGGCTGCCAAAAAGGAGAGCCTTGCTCCCATTGCTTCAAAAATGCCCAATTTCAACACTTTTCCTTGATCCCTGATCATGTTGGCTGTGCTTAAAATCACCACACCATCAAGTAAACTTGAATATTTGGCCACAAATCACAGGGTTGTAGAAACATTAACAGCAAATGGACTCTCATCACTTTCCATAATTAGAATAATAGAAAACAGATATCAATACGAGTCTTTGCTTTGCCAACTTATCCTTGCCATCTGAGTTGACCTTAGGAAGAAAATACAATCCTGCCTATGACAGTATTGGCTTATTCATTTGCTGAAAGGATTGAAACTTACTACAAGCATACAATTTGTGTTTGGGCTTTTACCACAAGCCACTCCTGTATCTTTCTATTTCTTTTCCACTCTATTTTTTAAAAAAGATATTCTGCTATCATTTTCCCTGTTTGTTATCATTCCTTAAGTGATATCTATATAAAATATGTTAGAAAACACTCCAAGTACCTTTGCATTGTTTTGCAGAGATAGGAAATGATTCTCAAAATCACAGAAGACAGAGCATCTATCTCCCTTAGTGCTCGACCTGGGCTGCATGTTGGAATCATCTGGGAAGTCTTAAAAAAAGATGCTTATCTCTGGGTTTCCAACCCCCAAAGTCTGGTTTTATTGGTGTGGGTGTGGTGTGGGCATGAGTAGTTTTAAACGTTCCCCAGGTAATTCTAATGTTCAGCAACATTTGAGAAACACTGATGGAGTGTATGTAGCCTTCTGTAGTCTGGTGCTTCTCAAACTTTAATGTGTATACAGCTCTCCTGGAGGGATTGTTAAAACTCAGATCCCTGCTCTGCGCTCATGGAGATTCTGATTCTTTAGATCTGGGCGGGACTCAGAAATTTTCTTTTTGCACCAGATGCCATGCTTTTAGAGATGCTGCAGATGGTCAGGCTTTGAGTAGCACCAGTATAGCCCCTCATCTCTCTCTCTCTCCTGCACACAGAGCAGGCAGAGACCAGGGAGGAAAATGAATTGGCAAATGTGTTTACCAGCATCTTTTAAAGGACTAAATCCTATAAGGAAACACATCAGAAATGTTAGATTGTGTTGGAGGAGGTGCCAAACCAGTAAACAAACTCCTGCAACCCTGTGGGACTGTTCTAATGTCTGAAATGTCATCACAAAGATTAATTAATGTAGGAAGAAAACCAGGAACGCGCAAAAAGAGAAAATCTGATCACACGCACTCTACATTTTCCAAACACTTTAGAATCCAATGAGAATGAGAAGCAGAGGGACTATGAGGGACCATGGGGTCGCAAAGAGTCGGATACGACTGAGTGACTGAACTGAACTGATGAGGGACATAAGAGGTAAATTTTTAGTATAAGAGCCTGTGTGAATTTTTCTGAGGTGTATTCACACTTGGATTCTGGATCTAGGAAGATTTCAGTTTGATTTTTGTTTTGAGATTATGAGCTCTGGGACCTGATAGGGTGACCAACCATCAGTTTGCCTCGGACATGCCTGGTTTGAGCACTGAAAATCATACATCCTGGAAAATCCATCCCTCTCTTGCACACAGGAGTGGTTGGTCAACCCTAAAATGAGCAAGTAACTTCATTCCTCTGTAGCTCATTCTCTTTACCTGTAAAATATGGATCTGAATACTTATTCCAAAGAGTTGTTGAGAGGATTAAAGCAATAAAGTATAAAGTACCCAGCACTTACCTGGCTCACTGGAGAAACTGAAAAATTTTGGCCGCAAGTAATAACTTTTCCTGACTGTGAGACTTCAGAATGGGAGGCTCCTTGGATGAAGAACTGATAATTGCTTTAGGAAATACCTATCTTGGTCTGATGGACTGTATGTTGATTACAAGTAATAATGGTTTTCTAGATTCAAGCACTAGGGAAAGATGCGAAAACAATGGAAACAGTGAGAGATTTTATTTTCTTGGGGTCCAAAATCACTGCAAATGGTGACTGCAGCTATGAAATTAAGACACTTGCTCTTCAGAAGGAAAGCTAGGGCCAACCTAGACAGCATATTAAAGAGCAGAGACATTACTTTGCCGCCAAAATCTGTATAGTCAAAGCTATCATTTTTTTCAGTAGTCATTATGGATGTGAGAGTTGAACTATAAAGAAAGCTGAGCATCGAAGAATGGATGGTGTTGGAGAAGACTCTTGAGAGTCCCTTGGACTTCAAGGAGATCAAACCAGTCAAACTTAAAGGAAATCAATCCTGAATATGCATTGAAAGGGCTGATGCTGAAGCTGAAACTCTAATACTTTGGCCACCTGATGTGAAGAACTGATTCAGAAAAGACCTTGATGGTGGCAAATACTGAAGGCAGGAGGAGAAGGGGACAACAGAGGATAAGACGGTTGGATGGCATCACTGATTCAATGGACATGAGTTTGAGCAGGCTCCAGGAGATGGTGAAGGATAGGAAGGTCTGGCGTGCTGCAGTCCATGGGGTTGCAAAGAGTTGGACACAATTGAGGGACTGAATAGCAAGACTCAAGGACACTTCTGAGCATTTGCTAGTTAATTCTTAAAGTCTTCTAGAGATGGGTTTTGGGTCTTTTGCTTGAGATCATTCTGGTTCCTTTTTTGTATGCACTTATCTAGTTTTCGCAGTTGTTGATCCACTTTTATACTTTGATTGATACACTGGTGAGAGGTCTTCTGGGATCTATAGATCCCAAAGGATCAGTAGCAACATGCTCTGTGTACGTGCCAGTTGGGGATGTCCACAGTATCTTCAGTGGACCCTGCAATGCCTTCTGTTGCTTCAGTTTCAGTTGCTTCTCCTGTTGTGGGGACATTTTCATCAACCTCACTATTTTCTGTTTCCTTTTCTACAAAAGAAATAAAACGTGTTAACTAAGAAAAAAAAAGATACGCTACAAAAATTTAAGTTTATAGGAGTTCTCTGATAGGACTATTTACAGTCACCTATTTTAAGAAAACCTGGTAGGAGAATTTGCAGATGTGTGGAATCTAGAAAAACAGTCCAGATGAACCTATTTGCAAAGCAGAGGACGTGTTTTATTTTTTATCATGCTGAAACAATTCAAAATTTACATGTTTAGAGGACAAATGGAACCACAACTTTCTGCTCATAGTTTATACAGCTCCCTTCTTTTACTGTTGACAATTCTAGCACATTTTGGTGATAGTAAGTTTTCTGGCCACTCCCTTCCCTTTCTGCGAGAAGGGCATTCTAGGTGAGAAACGTGGTGAGAAGACAGGGAGATATGAGTGATCATTTCCAACATGTACTTATTATCATGCAATTTCACTCATCAAAACAATTTTGAGGACCTGTGGTGGAGGCTATAATGGGATTCTACCTGTATTTGATCCTGCAACTTCAAGTCAGCTGCTAATTAGACTGTGTATTTATCTTTTTTCTAAGTGTCTATTGACACTGCAATGCCCACACACAAAAACCCGATGCAAACAGCTTCTCTCAAGGCTCCTGTGCCTTCTGGTGGCTTTCCAGACCTCCCTCACACAGTTTCCTTAATTATATCTTCCACCATCCCCAGCTGTACCATTGGAGCAGCTGCCACTAATCCTAAATAAATATTTCCTGTTCTCCTTAGAAACAATTAAACCCAGCCTTTACCAAATCTTTGGCATCAGAGGCTCACACTGATGGTGGTGCAACAGTTGCTTTTTGTCCTTAGGAACTGAGTAGAGACCTATTCCAGTCCTTTGTCTTGAAACAAATAGCCTCAACTGATGTGTTTAAACTTTTGGTGGCACAGAGTGAAATCAGTCCTTTTAGCAAATTGCTCCCAGGAGCATTCGGTCCCCCCACCCCAACCCTCCCCAGGCAACACAGAAACAGATGGGCACTGTGCCAACAGATGTGTGTCAGCTCTGGGGTGAGGCGTGCTGATGGCTTCAGCTGGCTTCCAGGGGCCTGGAGCCAATGAGGCCATGCAAAGCCTTCTTCCAACCTCTTTCTTTCTGGTAGACCCGGACAGCCCAAAGTTCTGGTTTTCAAACTTGCCTTCACTCAGGAATCATCTGGAATTGTTTTGAAACTATGCTGATGCTTGGACCCGCTCCAAGAGATCTGACTTTTTTTAATTGGTCATAGAGGGTGACCGTGGCCATTCAGATGCTTAGTTTCCAGGTGATTACAATGGCCACAGTGTGAGATCTACCAGCCGAAATGAACTCCTATCCCATGTCTCCCTCTTGTCTCTTTGGTTGTATTGTTTTCCTGTTTGCTGTTCCCTGATTGTCAGCAAGACCAAGGTGGAAGAGACTGGGCCTCAGACCTTGGTGGTTGGCTTGGCTCTGCTTCTAACATCAGACTTAGCCCAGAAGGAAGAATATATAAGTATGTGTCCCACCCCTCTCAGCCTAAGCTCCACTTCCTCTGACTACTCAGATACCCAGTGCGTTTTGAGAACTTACCTGTGAAGCACGTTTAGTTTAAAGGGAACTCCCAAGATGGCTGAGGAGGCAATGTTTCCCCAGCAGCCGAGTGCAGCTGCCACCAAGTAAATCTGAAGCAGTCCTCAGGAAAGGGTACTGCTGGGCGGCAGCATCATTGCTACACGTTTCTTACATTTCTAAGCCTTGGTGTGACCCATCCGGGCCTTTTCTCTGCAGTCTCACAGTCCCTTCTGGGAGGCCTTATTGTCGTGTTCTGAAGTCAACTGTCAGGGGCGCTTTACTTCCCCCCTAACCAGTATGGAGACAGCCAATCCAGGGAAGCGTGTAAATCCAGACTGGGTGTAAGCCCTGAGACACTGGTTTCCGGGAGCCCTGGGCAGCCTCTGTTCTACCCATCTCACAGGCCAACCGGCAGCGCTTGGAAAGTCCGCCCTAAGAGAGAGGGCCAGCGGTTGCAGAGTGGCAGTTCTCTCGGTGGCAGCTCATCCATCATTTTGACTTTGTTCCATTTACAATAAGCACATTCAATTTCCATTTTAATTAAGAAGCTGAAAAGCACACGATGAGGCAGAAACCCAGCCCATGTGAGTTCTGGCTGAAATCTATGTGCCCGTAACAGCGACGGCCACTGGAGGGTCTGGTTTTGCCTCGCCGCCCTGTGTGTGGAGTGAGGCGGTCGTTTCGGGAGTCGCAGGTGGTAAGTGTTGGCCGTTAAGAGTTATCCATCTCTCATGGAGTCTGGGCTATCAGTCAGTCAACAACATTTATTGAACTCCCACTTGCTGGGGAGCTGTGGAAAGCTTCAGAGTAAGTCAACAACACGTGCAGTCAGGTACAGTCTGATTCCCATGAGCGCATGTGTGTAGGTGTGTGGGCGTGTGTTCTCCCTTAAACATATATGAGGTGATACTGTAAGCCTCATGAATCCACTAATTCAGCTAACAGCTTTTGAGTCTCCACTAGTGCAAGTCACTGCGAGATTTGGAGGGAGGAACAGAAATGAACAAGACAGTCTTTATATCCACAGACTTTATATTATGGCAAAATGGGGGAAGGTTTGAAAAGGCAAGTCAAATTTAGCAAAAGCTTAGTACTTACCACACCATGTTCTGGGCACTTTACATTCTTTAGTTCATTTAAATCTCACAGTAAGCCTTTGAACTGGATGTTTTCCATGCACCCCCTTCTTGAGTGCCTGAGGGGTTTGAGGCTGAGAGGCTGAGCAACTTAATAGAGGTCACCAGCCTCAGAAGGGTTCCGGGAAAATGGGTCTGACCTCCTCTCGTCTGTTAGTGCTTCAACCCTGTGCTTCCCAGGGCATCCTAAAAGAGGCAGAGAGAAAAGAAGGGTGTGAAGAGGAGGGTGACGCTGATTCTAATTGCAGGAAGTTTTTTGCTTTTGTTTTGGCTTTTATAGTTTGATATCTTCTGTTTAGATTTACGATCCATTCCAAGATAATTATTATGTATTGTGTGAGGTAAGGGTCAAGGTTACTTTTGCATGAAAGTGAAAGTCAGTCAGTAGTGTCTGATTCTTTGCAACCCAATGGACTATACAGTTCACAAAATTCTCCAGACCAGAATACCGGAGTGGGTAGCCTTTCCCTTCTCCAGGGGATCTTCCCAACCCAGGGATCGAACCTAGGTCTCCTGCATTGCATCCGGCTTCTTTACCAGCTGAGCCGTAAGGGAAGCTCAAGAATCCTGGAGTGGGTAGCCTATCCCTTCTCCAGTGGATCTTCCTGACCCAGGAATTGAATCAGAGTTTCCTGCATTGCAGGCTGACTCTTTACAAACTGAGCTATGAGGGAAGTCCTGTTGATTAGGTAACACTAGACAAGAGGAGTCTTACAAAGAACAGAGGAAAAGAAACGGATGCAGAATTTGAGAGAAAGAGAGAAGAAATGAGACAGATACGGCAAGCTGAAAGCTGGCTGGCGGCATCTGCCACCCGTGTGCTCTCCCATTGAAGTTCCTTAGCATCCCAAGTGGATTTCCCCCTTCCCCACTAAAACCCACTCTTAATCTTTAGATCAGTTTACCAAACACGCTAATGATAAGGCTGCTGGTGAAACCTCTTTCCTGAGTATCCTGGAGGAGTTTGGGGAGTGTGTTTTGGATACCTGCTCCTTTTCAAATCTTTGAAGACAGAACCTAGGAATTCCCCACTAGGGAGACCCCCCCACCCTGCCTTCAGGAACTCACCAAAATACCCCAGGAGAAAGAAAGACCCCTAGAATTTCTCAAGATGAATTCATTACTATCCACTACTGCCATGTTGGCAAATGTGGAACCCCTTCTCGGTTGCATTCTTCAGTTTGGCTTGGAGTCATGTCTTTTCATGACCCTTGCACAAGTTGAAAATTAAAACTATACTTTGACTGGCAGGTTCCATCTTCAGGCTTCCTAGGTGGTGCTACTGGTAAAGAATCGCCTGCCAATTCAGGAGACGCAAAAGACGCAGGTTCAATCCCAGGGTCAGGAAGATCCCCTGGAGTAGGATATGGCAATCGGCTCCAGTACTCTTGCCTGGAAAATTCCATGGACAGAGGAGCCTAGTGGGCTACAGTCCATAGGATCTCAAAGACTTGGACATGACTGAGCACACATGCACACATTTATCTTTACCCTGGATGATATAAATCCTCCGGCATCTCCCTTTCCTCTTTCTTGGAGCAAAGCCAAGGTCTTTGCAATGGCTGACTTGCTCTGCGTGCTTTGCATCCCTTCCCTGGTCCCTTGTAGCCCCCCACCATCACCTTTTTGACTTCAGCTTTTATTGCTTTGCTCTGCTCTCTGATGCAGAAACACTGGCCTCATTTCCACTCCATGCATATGCCGGGCTTGCTCCTGCTTCAGGGCCTTTGCACTCGCTCTTCCCTTTCCTGGAATGTTTCTGCCCCAAAAGTCTATGTGATTCCTTTAGCCCACTTACCTTCCTTAGAGGGGACCCTCCTTGATCACTTTTAAAATCGCGATGTCCCTTCCCTTACTCCCTTTTTGGGTTTTCATCTTCAGAAATACTCATCACCTTCTAATAAACTAACAATCTAATTTTTTTCCCCTTTTATTTTCCACTTAAACTCCACCAAAATGTAACTTCATGAGGGAAAATAATGAGTGTCTTAATCACGCCTGGGAGTTCAGTATAGTTCTAAACACACAGTGAATGTCAATAAATATTTTAGAAATTCTTCAACTGACATTAAATATAGAACCAAGTCAGCCCAGTAGCAATGAGGATGCCTAGCATTCTGAGCTTGGTTCCTAACTTTATCCTCCAATAAAAAGAGCCAGGACTCTTTGGAGAAATGACTGATTCTCAGGCTGGGTAGGAAATGCAGCTGGATCTTCATATCATCACTGCTGATTCAATCCACTGCAGATTTGCAATTAGTTGAATACTCAGATGCAGAACCCTCCAATATGGAGGGCTGACTATACTAATAATTTTCTATAAAGGACTTAAATATCTGCCGATTTTGGCATCCAGGGGGTTGGAGAGTCCTGGGCCAATATCCCATGGATACTTAGGGACGACTGTTCATAAGATGAGACTGGAGTATCTTGTAGTGCCAGAAAGTAATGCAGTACTGAAAGCAGCAACAATGGTAACAACAACAACAAGAAGAAGAAGCCCCAAATCCCTACTTTGGTTGAAGGGACACTGAAAATGTTTGGAACAATCGGAGCAACAAAATACATAGAGTAACACTGAATTACAACACAAAGGATAAAATAAATATACGGGAGTCCATATTGATACAAGTAATGATTGAATAAGTAAATAGGAGGGAGAGATAAATCCTTGTAGAAGGATCTCAAATCATTTATGTAGATATCCTGCCCTTAAGGAGGAAGAACATGGCTTTCCACGCCTTAACTGTGGGCTTCACATAGTAATTTCCTTCCAAAGAGGACAGCATTGGGGGGAGAGAGAGAGGAAAAAAAAAAAAGGATACAGTGGGAAAAACTGACTGAAAACCTGACAAGCACTACCTCTGCATGGTGTTCAAGGTTAACATCAACTGTGATATAGCATCATGATAGTGTCTGCCCTTTTCTATGTGAAGAAAATGCCACCTATCTCTCTAGCTTTCCTTTCCCAAATTCGTTTGTTCAATCGCTCAGTCGTGTCCGACTCTTTGCAACCCCATGGACTGCCACACACCAGGCCTGCCTGTCCATCACCAACTCCCGAAGTTTACTCAAACTGATGTCCATTGAGTCGGTCATGTCATCCAACCATCTCATCCTCTGTCGTCCCCTTCTCCTCCCGCCTTCAATCTTTCCCAGCATCAGGGTCTTTTCAAATGAGTCAGCTCTTCCCATCAGGTGGCCAAAGTACTGGAGTTTCAGCTTCAGCATCGGTCCTTCCAATGAATATTCAGGACTGATTTCCTTTAGGATGGACTGGTTG
The DNA here is from genome assembly GCF_033118175.1 of Dama dama. Classification (NCBI taxonomy): domain Eukaryota; kingdom Metazoa; phylum Chordata; class Mammalia; order Artiodactyla; family Cervidae; genus Dama; species Dama dama. The sequence goes on along the minus strand of NC_083694.1, from coordinate 20,973,823 downwards.
GATCTCTGTTGCTGTCCAAGGGACTCTCAAGAGTCTTCTCCAGCACCATAGTTCCAAACCATCAAATCTTTGGCATTCAGCCTTCTTTATGGTCCAACTCTCACATCTGTACATGAATATTGGAAAAACCATAGCTTTGACTATATGGACCTTTGTCAGCAAAGTGATGTATCTGCTTTTTAATACGCTGTCTAGGTTTGTCATAGCTTTTTTTTCCCAAGGAGCACAGTCTAATCATGAGGAAACATCAGGCAAATCCTGACTGAGGGGCATTCTATAAAATACTTGACCAGTACTCTTCAAAACTGTCAGGGGCCTTAAAAATAAGGAAAGTCAGAGAAACTGTCACTGCCAAGAGGAGCCTAAGAAGACATGACAACTAAATGTAATGTGGTGTCCTGGATGAGATCCTAGAATAGAAAAAGACTTTAGGGAAAATGAAGGAAATGTGATTCACAATGGACTTAGTTAATAACACTGTACTAACATTGGTCACAAATTACAATAAATGTACCATATATTGTATGACACTTGTAATAGGGGAAATTGGGTGTGGGAAGCATGGAAACTCTCTGTGCTGTCTATTCAATTTTTCTGAAAATTTAAAACTGTTCTAAAAAAAAAAAAATGAAGGCTATTAAAAAAAAATAGAGCCAAGTTCGAATTAGTTAGGAAGCCAGAAAACCATTATGATATCTTGAATGTGTCAGCTCCAGTTGGAAATTTGCCAGCTTTCTGAGCATGATCACACTGACAGCTCTATTAATCTCCTGATACCAAACTCCTTTTAAATTTAGAAATGGTCATTTTTCCTCCCACCATCTTTTTCCCTTTGCTTTTGGTATTGTAGCCTTGAGGTACTCTTTAACAGCACACTGATTTTCCAAAGGCTGCAATAATTAATGAAAATTCTGCATCTTATTCCTTAAACTTGCTTTTAGTTACTTTCCTCCAATAATTTTTATTTTATCAATAATTTATCCTAAAACTTTTTTTTTTTGTCTTTTGGGTGTAAAATTGGATAGTGGTCTTAGTCTTTTGGAAGGGCAGGTTGCCTCTAATGCAATCCGCAATCTATACCTAACGTGTTTGAGGAAAATTGTCTATAATCTCTCCCTAGATAAAATTTGTTCTTTTAGAGAATAATAAGACAATGACGTGATGTTGTACATTTTTGCTACAATGCACATTTTCATCTGGAACAAAATTCGTCAATTGAAAAAACAGAATTGAATAAAAATTAATAATTAGTTTGTTATGTTTTAGATGCTGACCAAAGTCCCATCCAAAAAAAGCCTTTGGCTTTGGTTTCTCAGCATGTGGCTGTGACTCAACTGCTCTCCTTTGATCTCCTACCCTTTAGTACTTTGTTTCTCTGGGAGAAAAAAAATGTGTAACGATATTGGCTTGCATGAGGTTGAGTCTCTTTTTAACCAGCTATTTTAACTACACCTGTAAATGACAGCTTTGAGCTTGCTTGGCTTTTCCAGGGTGTGTAAACATTGTAAAATAAAAAATACAGAATTCAACTGCAACCCAATGTGAACCCCACGGCCCCCACTCTTGAACTGTATAACCCTAGTCAGGAGATTTCACCGCTTCTAACCTTGACTCCTTCACTTGCAAAATGGAGACTGTGCCGTCTTTCTTGCCCACCTTCCATATTTGGATGGGGGTGACAAATAAGGTAAAGGATGCAAACATTTTGTGTAAACCACAAGGCACAAAATAATCCGAAGTAGAAATCTTTTCGGTAAGGAATACCTTACTTTTTCTTATAGTTTTTAAAACTAACTTTTGGAGAATTTTTAGCTATTTTTAACTGATCTAGAATACTTATTCTATCTGCTATGCCCCGGCTTTTATTTCAGCTTCCATATCACTGTTGGCCCTTCTCAAACCTCCACCCTGCTCATCCTTTCAGATTTTCTTTTCCCTAATTTTTTCCCTGCCCACCTATTCTTTCCATTCTGCAGACAAAATAAGGACATTTCTTCCTGGGTTTAGATTTAATTTCACCTTTCTGAGCTCCAGCTTCCTTATTCATCAAATGGGGATGATAATAAAGCAATAAAACAACACTGGAATGTTTGGGGGATTAACTGAGATAATATATTGGAGGTGAGAGTTTCATAGGAAACTCACATAATAGGAACTCAGCAAGTATTTGTAGAATGAATGCATTTCCTTCAGTGGAGTTCATTGTGCCCTCTGGGTAGCTTGCTGTCCTGGGTCTGATTGTGAACCTAGCTCTTTCCACCTAAAAAGGGCCCATGAACAGAGCCTACAACTGTGAGGTGCCATGCTATTCCTGTGTGCTCTGTCGTATCTGACTCTCTGTGACCACACAGAGGATTTTCCAGGCAAGAATATTGGAGCTGCTTTCCATTTCCCCCTCCAGAGAATCTTCCCCGACCCAGGGACTGAACCTGTGTCTCCTGCATTGGCAGGTGGATTCTTTACCACTGAGCCACCTGGGAAGCTTGAGAAAGGAATAAGGAATGGTGAGGTAACATTTTCTGAGTGTGGGATACAAACCAAACACTAGACTTGGTCCTTCCAACCTGTTACTTTCAGGCCTGTCCTTGGCATCTCAGCACTCAATTCTATCTTGCCTGGATTGTTTCTTTGATTTTTCTCATGCTTCACCTCTAACTGCTTACCTACAGGAATACGGGAGCAGGTCTTTCAGGCTGTTGTGATGTTTTTCTCTGAAGCCTCTACTGAGGCAAAGCATAGAGCACTTATAGAAGGGACTTGTAAGCCCTTGAGGACACGGGCAGTATGCTCAGCCCACGCATATGTGGAATTCAGGGCCCTGACTCTATGGAGTCCGTCCGTACTCTCTTGGGGCAATGGGATCTCAAAATGTTGATGCTTCCTTTCAGGAATCTATTCATGGTGGGGGAAATCTCTGGGGCTCCTAGGAAATTCTTCTGGAGGGGAGACTCTTCAGTATGGGCTCTTTTCACTAGTTCTGCCTTGTTTGGGGTGAGAGGAGGAACTCTTGTTCACTGTGCTCATTAGAAGCCTCATGTGTGAAGGCGGAAGCTTTGCTCTCCATCTCACTGCAGCTTGGTGACCCACGACTTTGGTCGATTCTCAGTCTCCAACATCTTTTCATATTGCCAAAGTTAATGGGCACCCATGTGACTCTTTTTAGATTTTCTTGAGGTGGGGAGCCTCTGTGGCATGCATCACTACCTGCATGGTATTTGTATTACGTGTATGTTTAATTTATTTCTCTGGAAAACTCCATGCTTATCCAACCAGGAACAATAAATCTCTTCCCAAATGTCATAGCTTGGGTTAAGTTCAGGTCTATGAGACTCTGAGGACTGTGTTAGCTCAATCAGACTCTGTATTTGTTCCTTCTATGCCATCCCAGCCAGGAGTGCAGTGCAACTTAAAAATGTACCCTGCCTTTCAATGTTGTCTTGGTTTTTCTGGCTACATCTTTGGTACTCTGGGAAGTGATAGAGAGCAATAAATAGCTCACACCAACCTCTTGGGCAGTATTTGAATGGGCAAAGCATGAGGTAGTCTGAAAAGGCTGATTCCAAAAAGGATGAGACCCAGAGATACCTGGGAAAGAACTTTTAGAGGTATTTCTGAATTAGATTGCAAAGCTCATGATTCACTAAGCCAAAAATCATTTTTTCTTTAAACAGAGAGAATGTCAAACCATCCAACAGCCAAAAGGTGGCACTCCTCATCCACTATTCATTTCCTTCCAAAGTGAGACCATCCCTATGTGTTCTTCTGTTCCTCCTATTAGTCGTTTCATAATAAAATGTTATACCTCCATCCCCTCCTGGTAGAACATAGCAATAAAACAGATCTTATTATTTGGGTTGATCTGTGTGTTGATATATGCCAGTCCTTATCCCTCTGGGTGGACAACGCATAAACTGTTTGTGTTTTCAGTAGACTTGGCTTATAGTTCTGCATGTATCATAGACTATGCCATATAACTGAGCACCTTTATTATAAAATCATCCCTGACCAGATCCAGCATTTTAATTTGTCTCTAGAGTTTACCTCTCCCAGTTTCATAAACCGTGAAAACACAGCTGGAGCAATTTACAGACTGTGGAAAAACTCTTGAGTATTTTTGCTGAAGTACTAATTCAAGGATCATGCTTTGTTATTTCCTGTTTCATTGTTGTTTCTAAAACTAGTTAATGGGCAATGGGCTGTTTCAAATTTGCCTGGCCCTGCCATACTGTTGCATGCACCTTCTGTCAGGGCTCAGCATGAATTGGGTCCATGCATGACAGCAAAATGGTATTGATGGGAGAATGAATTTGAGAACACATCACTGAGCCTGAAATCAGAGCAACAATCTGGAAAGATCTAGGTTAGTATTCTCGAGTTATATCAACGTGAGGCCTGAGGCTTTAAAAAAATCAAATCCCACTCTGTTATAACTTTCCACCAACCCCAAATACTTTTCAGATACAATTTCAGAATTGGCACTGGGCAAGTGTCACTACAGAGGAAGGGAAACTTTCACAGCTTCCTGACTTATGGATCGTTAGAATCAAAGACATAGAATGTAATGGAGAGCAGTGTGTCAGCTCAGGGGGACAAGGATTAAGCAAGAAGATTAGCTCCAGGAATGCCACAGTAACCTAGATTTTGGAAATGTAGAAACTTCAGTCATTTTGAACACAGACCCAAAATTGCATATAAGTTAGAAGAGATTCTGAGCAGCATGGAAGATTGTTATCATAAAATGCAAGCACTATAGGAATAAAGCCTGTAAGAGTTTTAGGACCTGGCATAATATAGGCTGGACTTCCCTGGTTGCTTAGCGGTAAAGAATCCACCTGCCAATGCAGGAGACATGGCTTTGATCCCTGGGTGGGGAAGGTCCCCTGGAGAAGGAAATGACAACCCACTCCAGTATTTTGCTTGGGAAATCTCAAGGACAGAGGAGCCTGGGAGGCCATGGTACATGGGGTCATAAAGAATCGGACATGACTTAGCGACGAAACAACACAGCAACAAAAATGCAAGGCAGGTGCTCAATAAATATTTGTGAAATAGACGGATGATGAGTGCAGAGAGGCAGAACCCTGAGTGAGACAGGCTTACTGGATTCAATGTTATGAAAGGATGTTATGAACAGACATCTAGCATAGGAGAAAATGGCCTTGCACTGCTCAAGAATCTCTAAAGTCATCACCACAATAGCATGATTCAGTGATGGAGGCCTTCCATGTATACGTCACTTGTTGACAAAACATGGAATTAGGTTTAGAATGTCCTATTCCTTAAGATGTTCATGCTAAGAATGGTTAAGACTCAAAATAACTTATGCTTTCAAAAGGACAAAGCCTCAATTATTTACTTCGAACATTTACTACTGGTCAAGAATTGAACTTGATTCTAGAATATAGTGGTAAACAAGTTATCTGTAATGTTCACTTAGATCACATATTTTGTACTTTTATGGTGTCCAAAAAAGAGACGTTAATGCATTTTATTATATATATATGAAGAACAAGTGCTTTTGAGCAGAACTGATTCAGGAGACTTATAGCTCTAGTTCAAGTCCTCTGTAAAGCAGAGATCAGAAGAAAATAATCAGTGCTACATCGTTTGATTTTAATTTTTTAAAAATAGGGTGATTTACAGCATTGTGTTAGTTTTAGGTATAAAGTGATTCAGTTAAACATATATACATATATCTTTTAAAAATTCTTTTCCACTATAGATTATTACAAAATATTGAATATAGTTCCTTGTGCTATACAGTAAAATCTTGTTGCTTATCTGCTTTAGATATAGTAGTTTGTATCTGTTAATCCCAAACTCCCAATTTATCGCTGCACCCCATCACTGCTGCCTCTTTGTTAACCGTAAGATTATTTTCTACGTCTGAGAGTTTATTTCTATTTTATAAACAGTTCATTTGTATCATTTTTTTTAGACTTCACAAATAAGTGATATCATATTGTAATTATCTGTGTCTTTCTGACTGACTTTATATGATAATCTCTAGGTCTACCTATGTTGCTGCAAATGGCCTTATTTCATTCTTTTTTATGACTGGGTAATATCCCATTGTGTGTGTATATATACATGCCACAGCTTCTTTCTCTGTTCCTCTGTCAACGGACACTTAGATTACTTCCATGTCTTGACTATTTTAAACAGTGCTTCACGTTTGATCTATTACGTGGATCTTTCCTGTATTGACAGCATTTTTTAGGACTTTCTTAGTGGGTGTGGTGCCCACTAAGACAACACAATGAAATTAGGCAAATTACTAAGAAGCCATGCCCTTCATCTCTCCTACAGCGGAGAAGAATTGTGTTGTAAAAACTATCTTGTTTTTCACTTAGCTTGTGGTCCCACCAAATACTGTGGCTTCTGATGCTTTCTAGGTTGTGGTGGAAAATCTCATGCTACTTGGTGTGTAGGGGATGAAGTGCCTTTGACTGAAATAAAGAAATGGGGTGACTTTAGTTCTCCTAACCCAAAATATTTCCTCACCAAAATCTAGGAAATGTTTCTGGAAAGGTTCATCTGGTTAGGTTGGAATGAGAGTTTAGTAGTTTGTTTCATCTCTTTAAATATGTGGGAACAAGATAATCAAATCGTGTTCTCATTTTCTTCAGGATGTGCTCAGCCACCAATTTCCCCAGTCATTTGAGCAAGACTCTTACCACTTTTGTAGTGTTCTTTGTTGTTATATTCCCATTGACTTTTAGAGGTAAAATTAAGTTGTAGCTCAAAGAATTTGCATGTTCAGCTTCAGGCCACAGAGAATCATAGACCAAATCTGGGATCAGTTGTGTCTTAGATCTCCCATAGCTAACGCACAGCTCTTCTGCAAAATCTACACGGTTGCTAATGCTAATTTCACATTTTCCAATGCTCTCTGGTGCCCTGGGTTGGGTTTTTAACTGTAGATTTTTTTTTTCATCTTTATAGTCTGATGTTTTCAGAGTGTAATTTAAGTGGAAAAAACTGGTTGGGTTTCTCCAACATCAACTCATTCTAGTGTTGTAGGAATGAAAGAACCCATTGCATTTCTGAGTTTTCACTTTCTAATCAGTTTTCATAGTGATTCGAAGATCTAACCTAATCTCAGGACAACTCTTACAGATAAGGAATTAGCTGTTCCTGTATTGCAGCTCAAGGTCATGCCTCATTTCTAGCAGTTCCAACTCAGTGAGATTCAAAAAAGAAATGGCCCCATTCAGGCCACCAAACTAAACTCATGAGTACAACTCATTTTCTCTCTACAAAGTTTTTTTTTTCCCCTCATTGACTATGCTCAGTTCAGTTCAGTTCAGTCGCTCAGTTGTGTCCGACTCTTTGAGACCCCATGGACTGCAGCACTATAGCCCTCCCTGTCCATCACCAACTCCTGGAGTTTACTCAGACTCATGTCCATTGAGTTGGTGATGCCATCCAACCATCTCATCCTCTGTCATCCCCTTCTCCTCCCACTCTCAGTCTTTCCCAGCATCAGGGTCTTTGCAAATGAGTCAGTTCTTCACATCAGGTGGCCAAAGTATTGGAGCTTCAGCTTCAACATCAGTCCTTCCATTGAACACTCAGGACTGATTTCCTTTAGGATGGACTGGTTGGATCTCCTTGCAGTCCAAGGGACTCTCAAGAGTCTTCTCCAACAGCACAGTTCAAAATCATCAATTCTTTGGTGCTCAGCTTTCTTTATAGTCCAATTGACTACGCTAGGTTTAGTCAAACACAAAGGTCATTGTGACTTCTATTTTGAATATACATTATTCCCCCCCCAAAGATGAATGAAGTGCCAAAGCTAAGACAATCCTAAGCCAAACTTGGTTAAAATAAGTCTACTAAAATTTTCACATATTGATTTGAAAACCTAAATAGAAAATTATTCCTGGATTACTTATTCTATTAGTTGGATTTTATTGGTGGGATAATTAACAGGGCTTCCCTGGTGGTTCAGATGGTAAAGAGTCTGGCTACATATCTCTTGCAGGAGACTTGCAGGTTCGATCCCTGGGTCAGGAAGATCCCCTGGAGAAGGAAATGGCAACCCACTCCAGTATTCTTACTTGGGAAATCCCATGGGCAGAAAAGTCTGGCGGGCTACACCCCATGGAGTCACAAAGAGTCGGACATGACTGAGCAACTAACGCACATATGTATTTTTTCAAACCACTAGTCTGCCCACACTGTCCGGATTGTTTTTAAAAAGATTGGAAATTTCCATCCAGGTCGCATTTTCTTTGTTTGCTTCCATCAACATTTCTTTGCCCAAAGAGTTTCTTTTGTGGTTCAATTTTTCCATCTTTTTAATATAGAGGGCTGATCCAGCTGTAATTGTGCATGGTTATATACTGACAACCCACATAAACAAACATCAACACACACAGCCCTTTGATAGGGTGATGTCATCACAATTGGGGTTTAAAAAGCAAATACAAGTGGGTAACTTGGACACCTGTGTCAGCTCTCCTTAGTCCTCCCTCCTATCGCCCTTGATGATGAAAGAATTATCTTCACTGAAGGTGGAACGCTCTGTTGACACCAGCTCCCCTAGTCCCAACCCTGGAAGATCAATTTCACGTCAGGTTGTTTAGATTGATAGTGAGGCCACCTGGGCCTCAGCTGTCAGGAAACCCAGGGCTTAAACAGTGGGCAGCTATCAAAATAGAGGAGCGAGAGAGGCTATCAAGCTTAATACTGGCACACATTAGAGGCTGGAGGACTCTCGCAGGTCAGCTAATGTTGCCATTGCCATTTGTCAGGGGCACAATCACCTGGAGAATAAGGATAATGGGGCCTTTGTAGGATTTTGAATCAACACCCCAAACAATTCAACCACTGTTCACAGGTTAGAGCTGTAATTCACTGACCCTTCTTCCCTCTCTTCTCAAATAAACCTCTACTCTTCCCACCTCCCAGGAACAATACATCAATCGGTACGTTCACTTTTCCACTGGTTAAGTGACACCGTGAGATTCCCTTCCTAAGAACTGCTGTATAGAAACAGCTGTTGGGGTGATTTTTTGTGTTGTTCAACCTTGTTTCCGGCATCAGAGGATTTAGAATTTGTGCCTTATTGGAGAGAATTTCTCTTTTGTTTTAAATGTATTTAATAGAAAAACTGAATGCCATTCATGGTTTAAAAAAAATAGTGAGGGGAATCATTTGCTCTTGAGGTTTATAAAATAGTCTTTTTCTTCACTTTCATTTCACCGTTAAAAATTGTATGAGTGGAACTTTCCTGGTGGTCTGGTGGTTTAGACTCTGAGCTTCCAGTGCAGGGGCTGTGGATTTGATCTGGGGTGTGAGAACTAAGGTCTCACATGCCATGTGATGTGGCCAGATTGAAGCAAAGCAAAACAAAACAATCACATGTACCCCCATGATGAAATGCACAGAGAGCAAATTCAGGTTAACTGTGACATGTTACCTGGGCTGATCTCCACTGTGGACTTGCCCAGTGTGTTCAGTTTTGTGGCATTTATTCATTCCATTCCACCTCCTACCATGGCTCCATCTTTCCTTTCCTTGCACTTCTCACAAGTCCTTTTCATTCTTTTAAAACCATGAAGCCAGTTCTAGAACTCCCCTGAAAGAATTTATTTTCCTCTCTGTTAACTCTGGGAAGAAAATGGAAAAAAAAAAAAAAACTAAAATAGTAATATCAAAGAAGTGAAAATCTACCTTCTTGCTCGTTGTAGCCAAGTCTCTCACATGGGAAGTCCAGTGATGTGATTATAGATTTCCAAAGCTAAAAGATCGGAACTAACATTGGAATGACAAATGGATGGTAGACACCGAATTATGTCCTTCAGTTGTTCTGTACTGTGGCCCAGGAAGAATTTTCCAGAGCCCTCAAACACTTGTTTGGAAAAGACATGTAATAGGGTTGAAGTTTTTCCAACACCAAGAACAGATGACTTCTTGGCAGGGCTGCATTTCCAGAATGCTTAGTTTTGCCTCCTTCTGGGCTGACACTCCTGTATTTTGCAGAGGAGACTGGTTCATTCAAGAGAGGAAAACATGATGTAGGTTTTCAACAGTGCTACTTCCCTGAGCCTTTCATTAGTGCTTAGAACATTTATAGAGAGAAAGGTTGATTGAAGTCTTTTCTTACACATTTTGACATCATTTACCAACAACTCATATCTTAAGAAGGTACCTCATTGACTTCAACTCACATCCTGGCACAGAGTATATGTGTCTAGGAGAAGAGAGAAAACTTGGAGGGCTGAATCTCAAAGGATGTGTTGTGTATATGTGTGGCTTTTGTCTAAGTCCAGGACTGTGGTTCAAAGACAAATATTCCTAGTGAATAAAGATTTTTGTGATTGTAATTATTACATCATGGAATGATACTTTGGACTAATTTCTGAGAGGCTCAAAGCAATGTATCTTGGGACTTCTCTGGTGGTCGTGTAGCTAAAATACCATGCTTCCAATACAGGAGGCTTGGGTTTGACCCCTGGTCAGATAACTAGATCCCACATGCTGCAGCTAAGAGTTTGCATGCCACAACCAAAAAACATCCTGCATGCTACAGCTAAGACCCAGTCCAGCTAAATAAATAAATATTTTTTTAAAAAGCAATGTATTTCACTAGAGGACTCTTCAGCACACACATTTAACAGTAGCTCCCTGCAGCAAATTAATTTTTTTTTTTCAGGAAGGAATTGGTCACTATAGCCAATTAGGTCTCTCAATGCAGTCACTGGTGGCCCAGGCAGTAAAGAATCTGCCTGCAATGCAGGTGACCTGGGTTTGATCCCTGGGTCAGGAAGATCCCCTGTAGAAGGAAATGGAAACCTACTTCAGTATTCCTGCCTGGAGAACTTGGGCAGAGGAACCTGGTGGGCTACAGTCCATGGGATCTCAAAGAGTCAGACACGACTGAGTGACTAACACTTTCACCTTCAATGCAGTCATATTGTGTAATGTGCAAATTAGCAACCTGATGCTGAACCCAGGAACAAAGCATGTAAGAAACCCAATCTTCAGTATGCCCACATGGTCACTTCATGGACACAACTGCTGAATGCGAGTCATATTTATTTAACAATGGGAAAAATGACTCATAAATGAGAAATCTAATTTTTGTTTTGTCTTATAGTAAGCCCTATTTCTAGGGCATGGGATGTGTGGAATTCAGTTTGCTTTTTCAAGTACTAGTTGCTGCGTGAGAAAGAGGACACAAAATATAGCACTTCTTTGGACAGTTGCTCACCATGCACATATGAGTAGCCAGAAGGGCAAGAGATAGGGAGATGGAGAGGGGAAGACTGGGGAACGGGTGGGGAAGGAGGGGGAGGGAAAGACTGGCTCCTTATTCAGCTCCTTGGGAGTCTCTTGGTGGTTTATTTGTTGTGAGGAGCCAGAAAACAAATCCATTCTAAACTTTCTTCTTCCTGGCAGATTTTTGAAAGCTGAGGTTTCTCTGCTGACTGTGCATGTCCTTTTATCATGTGTTTGGTTTTTCAACATCAAGCCATTTCAAGATGAGAACAGTTACTTTCAATTAATAAACCATCTTGCAATTACCCTTTGTTCATAACCACGTGAAGGCTTCTGTATGTGCAGATGAGAGCTTACCCATTCAACATCTCTCTCCATTAGCTGTCTCCACTCCTCACTGTATTTTCCATTCTGCCTTCTCCTCTGACACTAAGGGTTTGCCTGCTTACTGCCAGCTCTGCAGAGAGGCAGCCACACAAACTCACTATATTCCATGTTCACTTACAAACTGAGAATAAAGATCTTTATTTCCAAAGCCCTGTGAAGATTGTCAACTTTTGTCTGTAAATCAGGTGACTTATTTTTTCTAGTCTTAAGGGCTGTCTCCTTGTATAAAATAGAATTATGCCTTGAAAAGAAGGATTCATTGATTTCAGTGCGATGAGTGGTTATTTTGAAAACAGTTGGTCCTCTGCTAATCTTCTTGGTCGTGTCAATCTGTGTTTGAAAGCTTCTGGACTGTGTAGACAGAAAATGAATTGTAAGTTCCTTGAGGGCAGCATTAGATCTTGCTCACTTTTGTATTTCCCATGATCGCAAACAGTCAGGAATATGCTAGGGTATACAGATATGGTGTGAATAAAGAGATAACATAGGGAACCATGTTTAAGTTGGGCGCCACCACCTAGAGAGAATGTGTACGCTCTGCTATTCCTTTGTCAACTTTCTCTGACTCCTTTCCATTCAACGAACCCAGCATGCCAAAACTCAAGTTTCTTTCTTTTCTATTATCCTGGGGAAAATGGTTAAGAACTAAACTAATAGAAAACATACATAGAAGTCAACCTGGATGCTTACTGAAAGCAAGACTCAGACTCTTAAGAAGCTCTGCCAATGACTTAACTGGTTTGCTAAGTTAAATATTAAATAATCCTCCGGGTTGTCCAAAGGTCCTTCTGCTTAAATAGGAGGAGACAGATATTTTCTCCAGCACAACTTAACTGACAGAATTCCCAACAGAAACAATTTGTGATTATTATAAAAAGTCCAACAAATATAGAAATGTATAGATACAAAAGCAACAATTACCCATGCTCCAGCCATACATGAATCACCACTGGAGCAATGTGCTGTATCTCATTCCAGGATTATTCTACAAATAAACAGGGCTATCTAACTAACCATCCTTTATCAACATCTATCTCTATCTAGAATACTATGCACATGTTTTTTAACTTCATTTTCCCCTCTTAAACATTAAATACATTTGCCTCACCATTTTAATAGGTTTCTAAGTAGTCTAGTAAATGAACATATATAATTAACTTAACCAGTCCCCTATTGTGGACACCTGGATGGTTTCCAATACTAATATACTTTTAATACTGTTTCAAACATTGAAAGTGACATTGCTTTTTCAAGTTGCAAATGGTAGTTCATAAATTTTGCAGTAAATATAACATGAAATGAAAGTGTAGAAAGTAAAACTGAACATCTCAGGGTCACCTTACATGGTTGGGAGGGCTGTGCACTGCACAAGAGCACCGCAGCTAATAGGAGTCCAATCATATTGCAGACAGTGAAGGGTTTTCCATTTATTACAACAATTTTCTATCAGATGGCTATATATTATAAGAACATCCCGACAGATGGAAATCAAGCATCTTGACTAAAGGGCATCTTTCTCCAGTGGACACCATCTCTGGTTTTCCACAAACTCATGTCCCCCGCTTACATTGCTCAATCAATACTATCTTATGAAAATGTTTGCAGTCAATTGATATAGTTCTAAATCGTTCTTTTTAATGGGTGATTAATATCTCTTATACAACTTAGATGATAAAGTTGAAAGGCATAATGGGCTAGAATAGCTCCTGATAAAGATATTTCAAGCAACCACATATATGAAATCATCAGAATTTTAATTTTTGCCATACAAGTCAGTTGGCTATTTCTGTACTTGATTCCTATTCCTGATAGAGAGAGATATCCTGGCTTCCTAAAATACTTTTTAAACCCTCCAAGAAAGATTAAATTGTATTCAAGATTGTTGTAATATTGAGTACTTTTTCCATGTTCTTTGAAACATTTATTTATTGCTTATATGTGATGCTTCTTTATCATAGTCAATTAAACACCATCTTCATATAGGGCTTTACAGCTTCCAGAACAACTTCCCATAATTTTGGTATTTGATCTTTGAAACTGAAATATTGTAAAGCAGGAGGTGTTAGTCTCTCAATTTTCCTGTCGAGGAAGTAGTGGATTAGGAAGGGCAGATGTCTTGCCCAAGACCCCGAGGTCTTAAAGATTTAAAGTCAGGGTGGGTACTCTATTAGTAGTCTGTACAAGGCCCCATTGCTCTAAAAAGTAAGATTAATTAGAATCCACCACTTTTGCTCGCTACAGTTAAACAGAGTTTTTTCTCTGCTTCGGGTACCATAAAATATATCAGTACAGCTTATGGGGTCAATGTTCATTCCTTTGTAAGAATGGTCCCTTTGTTATGCATTTCCCTGGATACATTTTTCACTTTCTTCCGCCAGTTTTCTCAGATGCTGTAGGAACACATTTGTTCCTACTTTTCACCCCAGGCAACAGATTTCCTTCCCTAACACACACACACACACACACACACACACACACACACACACACACAGAGGGAAAGGCTAAATGAGTCTACCTATGATATTAGCTATCGAAATGCAACCTAGTAGCAAGATAGACTATTGCTGGCATTCATCAAAAATGTACCTTGCTTCTTCAGATCTTTCCTTGGTGTATCTTTTGTTTAGATCAAGTTTATAGTTACAGTGCTTTATAGGTATGAGCATGCTACAGTTTAAAGAAAATAAAATTTTCTTCATTAACATTTAAAATTAATTCTCTATTGTTGGATTGGGTGGACACAACTTTAGTAAAGAAGCTACAGGATTTCTGTTTCCTGGGGTAAGAAGGGGGAATGCATAGAATCAAACCATTTCTTTAAGACGGCTTTTTCAGGTCACATAGTTTTGCCCACATCTCAAAGATAACACCACCACCAAACAGCAAAGCATTCCTCCTTTTACGTGAAATAATGAACAGTTGGATTGCTTTGTCAGGAGCTGGTAGGTTAAGTAACGGCACTTATTTACATTTTAGCATTACAAGCAAAAAAACTAATTAACTGGTGGGACCATATGCAGTGGACCATGGCAGTCTGCGAGGATTAATGAATTAATTAGTCATTTCCATCCATTACAGTTTTATTCTTTTCCTTGGAAATGAGTGGACTATTTATTTCAGTCTTTAAAAGTTCCAGAGCAGGGCTGTTCATTCAGCTTTCTGAATGGTTGAATAGAACAATAAGATTGTGTAACCACTGGGACGAGTCTGTGCCTCCGACAAGGGGATAATGTAGCTATAGAAAGCTCTTTTCATCTTTTAGCAAGGGCCCATTATTCCTATGTATCTCTCTTCTATGCTTTATGAAAAGGTTTGTACAGTAAATAATGACTGACTATGTAGTAGTTCTTTCTTCTTTTGCCAAGCTCTTTTTAGCTTTGGCAGCAATTTTGTTTTCCCTGTCATCATCTAATGTCTATTTATTTTACATTGCTACAAAGCCAGTGAAATTCCCTTATAAATCCCAGGTCATGAAGATGAAGCAGCAACCCGATTCCTTTTATTAAATGTCTCCAGTGTCCTCTGCTTTTTCTAATTAGGTTCAAAGTGGTCAGTGGCTTGAAAAGACTCTGGGCAGGAATCGAATCTGTTTGAACAATGCATTCCTAGAGGCCATGCATATTAGATGTTTGGATTTAATTAGAAGACAGGTATCAAAAGTCAGATACTCTCTGGATGCACTGGGGTCATCATCACGAGGTCTTCTTCCTACCCAGGCAATTTGACCAAATTCTCCCCCTCTCTCCAGTCATCCCTCCCACACACGCATACAATAGGCATTAGGTATTCAGAGCCTGGGGCTATTACTCACCACTGGTTTTCCAGAACTGCAGTTTTCTTTTGTCAGCACTGCCACAGCATGAAGGTGAGAACAAGAAACTCTGAAACTGAAGGGGAAAGATAAAAGGAAATGTGTGCAGAAGAAAAGAGAGGTTCTTTAACTGCTCTGTCAACCCAATTTTTCTCCCTGCTCAGCCGCAGGCGTGTTCTGAAGATGGATGGGCATAGGTACAGCTGGTACCAGAGAACAGCTGTGATTTCCATCTGGGTACCATTTAGTAGCAGATAGATTTTTTCAGGCCCAAGTCTCCTCCAATTGTTGCGGTTAGAGAGGGAAAGTGAGAGGCCCGTTGTGTTTTCTTCCACTTCAGATGCTCTTGTTCCAAACCCTCGCCTCTCCCTGTGTTGGCACGTTATCAGAGAGAGAGGAATTATGATTGTGGGGTGAATGGGTGGGGGAGTTAGCTGATGAGAGCTGGTGGAGCTCAGACACAAAGCATCTCATGGAACACATCAAATATTAGATCTATCCAACACATTCTTCTCCTAGTGTCTGTCATTACCTTCCTTCCAAACTATGGGGCCATCAGGCAAGATGGTGCTCCTCTGAGGAGTGATGTCAACGTTTATGTCTGCACAGTGCTAAAACAACGGGTTGAAATGTGAAAAATTCAATACGTTGACGACAGCTCTTGTTCGGTTGAGCTGGGAAACCAGTTTGAATCATTACTTTTTACCTCGAGGATAGAACTGACCTGAGATGCCAGGGAAACCACCTCAGCCAATAGAATTCTTCCAGAAGAAATAATTTTTTTAAAAATCTGCATATCTGAAAAGGTTTTCTGAAGTGGGTTATTTGAGAAAAATGTCTTCAAAATCCAGTTTGCTAATACATATATATTTTAATTGGAAGATAATTGGTTTACAATGTTGTGTTGGCTTCTGATACAGCAAAGTGATAACCATATATATCAGCCATAACTATATCTATATCTATATATATATATCCCCTCCTTCTTGAGCCTCCCTCCAGCCCCCCCTTTTTGCTAATATTTTAAAAATTGAACATTGATGTTGTTCAACTAGCTGTACAATGTAGCATGGGCACTGATTGAATTAAATTATTGTCTTGAATACTCTGTTCTGTATATTCTGTTGTTCTCAACTCTTCCACTTGTGTCAGGGGCATCTATAAGAACCAACTTAGAGGTTGCTTTAATGCTTTTAGAAGATTTGGGGGGCTGAAAGTTGGTGATTTTTCATGCCATGAATGCTTCTTTTCAAGGAGGTGGCACCTATAGCATGCTCATGGGTCCCAGTTCTTTTATGTTATTCAGATTTGAGACCAGAGATGTTTCATAAGCATTCGCAAGGATTAGCAAACGTGACCCAGGGAGAGATTGCAATATCTTTTCTGGCAAACCAAGATTCTTTCTTTCTTGCCAACACGGACGTCTTCCAAGGTTGGCCCCAGCTCTTTAGCTCTCCGAATGTACTCAGGGTCAATGTTTCTCTCCCTGAGGAGAAACCATTGCTGAGAGGCATAGTCAAAGTTGATTTTATTTTGCATTTTAGTTTATTGCCCTTTTAGCTTCCAAAGCCCAGAGTAAGTTTAAAAACATGTTGATAAATACTATGAAAGTATACTTGATTCTCACCTTGGGTTTCAAAGGAAGAATTCAATGGATGGGATGAGGTATGTATGGACCATCTGGAGCACTACTGCCCAATAGAAATACAATAAAATGTCATTTTACATTGTTTTTAGTAGCCATGCTAAAGCAGTAAAAAGAAACTTGTATAATTAATTTTAATAATTTATTTGATTTAACTTAATATATTAAAAATAATAGCATTTGGACATGCCATTACCATAAAAATTGATGAGACATTTTATACTCTTTTTTCAATGTTCTAAATCTTCAAAATCTAGTGTATTTTACATTTGCAGAGTATCTGAACTTCAAATTGCCATGCTTCAAGTGTTTTATAGCACTGTGAGGTTAATGATTGCTGTGTTGGACACAGAGTGGATCTGAAAGAAATTGATAAAGAGGATAAATAGGGAACTAGTGTATACTGAACATTTCTATATGTAAGACACTGCGGTAGCAATGAATATATCTCATGGCTAGCCTGAGAGGTGACAATTATTTTAACTGAAGAATGAAGTGTCCGTTAATTCATTGTTCAAACAGTAACCTTTTTGAAGTGATAGGGTAGCTTTTATTAATCACCCAAGGACAGAAGGTATACCTTAAGACTGTCCTGGGGAAACTGGCATGCCTAGATGACCTAGATGGGGAAACAAGGTAGAATAAGTTAACTGACTTGCCCAACATCACACATGGAAGCATAAGTTAAGGTTTTTAAAGTCAGATCTGTTTGTCTCGAAAGCCCACACTTGGAATGTGCTTCTGGTATTTCTTCTGGAATCCTCCCTTGATAGTTTGGTTAACCATTCTAAGTTGGAAGCTCTGGTCTCAAAATCTGTTGGCAGCATGGTTCTCTATTAAGCAAAAAAGACTCAGTTTGTTTCTGTTCTTAGAAAGGCCTTTCTAAGGAAGCAGAACATACACAGAGGCTGACTACATACCTATTAATTTTAGATGTATATGAATTGCTATCACAATTAATAGTTAGATGAGCTGATAGCTTAGACTCCTTAGCTATGTCCATGTGGTGCTAAGTGGAGGGAAAGGGGTTGAAGATCTCTAGCAATTTTCTCTGCAATGCTGTAATATTCTAAGCTGCTTTCCCTATTGGGAAGCATATCATTGGAATCTGTTCACAGACATGAAAGAGGGCCAGAAATGAAAACATTTCACTTGACTTTCTCCAGCTCCCTTTAGACTTTCAGAAAAATGGAACTTTGTCTCCAATGTGATTGGGTGCTCTGATCCTTGATTAGTGTTTCTCTATTTGCTTGTCTGCTCCTGACATGACCTCTTTCTCAGAAATACATACATTTCCCCCTTTAGATGATGGCTAGAACAAATGATGGCTGAAGAAAATCAAAACACAGCAGGAGAAAGGTTTCAGCATATTGGTAGTAATAGCTAGCATTTATTAAGAGATTACAATGGGGCAGACCCTGCCTGAATTGCTTTCTATCTATTAACTCATTTAATCCTAATAATGAGACTATGAGATCCATACCATAATTATCCTCTTTTTGCAGATAAGGGAACCCCTCAGAGACTTGTCCAAAGTCACATAGCTACTTAGTGCCAGAGCTTGATCTCAAACCTAGGTCTTGTGGATTAAAAATCACTTACATTAAATAAAAATCAATCCTACCTGCATTACTAAGACGATTACTTGGAAATAATTCATATTGTGCATTTACCAACTTTAATATATTAAACCTCTTGTCCTAAGAGTCCCTGAAAAACATTTTATTAGAAGACTGAATGAAAAGGTGATGTTTTGGTTTGTGTTTCCTGTAATGACACAAGTTTTTGATAGACACTGTATGAGTATTCTGGGTGTTGATAAAATTTTTCTGTCCCACAGGTTGAGTAGTGTCTGGCTCACATCTCAGCATGGATGTAATCTCATTTAGGAGAGAAGATTACCTCCCTTTCTCTCTATTTCTTTCTAATTTTTCATGACTTGAAACTTTTAGAGGTTGGTTAGCAGTGCCATTTTTTTTTTTTTTTCTCATTTACATTCTTCTTGTGAAAAGATAAATCATTGAAGTTGTATGATTATAGATGTTTACCATGGAACTCAATAAGCTCTTACTAGGTGGAATTTAACAAGGTGGAATTTAACAAGCAAATTCTCCTGAATTTGCTCTCATGCTATAGAAGGATGCCCAGATGAAGCTGAACAACACAGCAACCTCTCTTTTCCTGTTCTGGAATAATACCTTATTGGAGCCTCTGAAACACAAAGGAGAGATTTGGGCAGAATGTCATAAACCAGGGTTATTGTTTATATTGGACATATTTCAGAACTGCTTGTGACTTTAATATGAGTGGTTTGGTATCAAGTTTTATATTCTAATTGGCATTTAAAAAAAAGCAAAACAAAACATTGGTCTTTCCCTAAGGCTGAAACAGCCAAGATCTTATCTGTTCTTTGTGCTAATTGTTGATAATGAGCATAAGGTCATTATGACCAAACTCATAGATTGTCCCCAGATACAGAAGGGCTGGGTCTTCATAAAAAGTAGAAGGCTAGATCCATTGACAAGCAGCAGCTAGCAGGGCGTTTCCAACTTCTGCTTCTAAATAGCACAAGGTGGGTCTGCAAAATGTTATTGCCAAGTACCCCCCTGGAAAATAAATGAAATAATCTTCCCCATGTTCAATCTTTGTAGGAACCTGAGGGCTGGGGAAAAAAATAAAATAAAATAAAAATTGCATTTATAGGCCTGGAAAAAACAGGGGAGGATTATCTCCCTCATAAAACCAACTTCTAAATCTGAAATTGCATTTCTTCCAGACTAATATTTTGCTTTATCTTTGATCATTATAAATGATTCTTTTTTATTTCTTTCTTTTTAAAGTCCTGGTTGAAAAAGTAGCTTGGCAGACTGTTCCATTGGAGCTTAAATGGACTTATTTATTGAAAAATACTCAAAAGTAAAAATTTGTAAGTGCTTCCCATTATACTCATTGGAGCCCCCCAGGTTCACTCTGTGTAACTGTCTGTGTAGAATTATGGGCAGAGTCAAGTAACCACCTCCTGGCTTCAGGCTCAGCTTTCCATATCTTTCAGTGCCAAATACATATGCTTACTCAGATTTTTGATTGAATCATATTCTTTTTTTTTTTTTTTTTTAAATTTTTGGGTATACCCAATTTGTGAAATAGCTGGAGAACTTTAGGTGAAGGATCTGAGAAAAGCCCATAAGTTTGCGGGGAGAGAGGAAGGTGGTCTGTCAGGCCTTAAGTCTTTCTTTCAGGTATGGAGAAGTGGTCTTTTCACAGTAGGATTGCTGGAGACAAACATCAACAGTAAGTGTTCTTTCAAATAGGGATACATGGCTATATTATCACTGATAAGGAAAAATCATTTCAGCAATGGAAAATTAGAGTTAGCAAGGGTCCTGGGGGAGGTCTTTGTAAACACAACTTCTCTCAGAGACTGGAGCAGCAATAGATTTACCTTTTCCCCTTGTTTTTTCAGCAGCTTTTCATGCCATACCTTTTTGAGGCATTGTAGCCTCAATTGAAATTCTAAGCAGGAAGCTTGGTGAGTCATTATTAGTAGTAACAATACTAATAAATAAATTACTAACAATAATAAGGCAGTCGTTAACACTTAGGATTTTATGGTTTACCAAGCGTTTTCTCATTCATTATCTCATCTGAGCTAATGACCATTCTGTCACACTTGGCTGCTCTGGAGACCTCTTTCAGGGCACTCCTTCTCAGACCAAAGGTGGGGCTTTCCCAGCCCCTGGGAGTGGTGCTGAAGTGAATCTCCAAGGGTATCAGCCTGGCCACCCCAGAGAGCACAGAAGGAAAGAGGAAAGAGTCAGAGACTGCGCAGAGGATTGGATGCCACGATGTGGAGGCCCTTTGTTTCTCCCCCATATATTTTTAACGGAACCCTTGGGACTTGGGGAGGTGGTTGGATGACCACATGCTCTTTGAATGCTGTATTGTGCTTGAAACATAAAGCTGCTCCATAAAAAGTTTGTATTGTGAAATGTCAAGTTTTTGGCATGTATCATATTTGTCAAATGAGGTTATGTAAGCTGAGCTTTCCAGCATGGCCTCCTCTTGTCCAGCATTGGACAAAAAAGTTTCACAGAGGAAAGCCCAAGCCATCTGAAGCCACATTGTGCTTGGCTTCCAATACGGTAAAAAAAAAAAAAAAAAAAAAAAACCCAAAGAAATATTTGAAAAGAGAAATGGCTGGATCCTAGAAAACATGAGACATATGGTAAGTTCTTATGCTTTGGGACCATCAGGAAGAGGAAGAATGAATGATCATAAATCATAATAAGTCCAGGTAGAGAACAGTCAAGTTCTTCATTTATCTTAAAGATGGAGCATCAGTTAATTAATTGCATTCTTCTTTTTAGCCCCTGCCCCCAGCACTCCAACCCTAAAGTCATTCAACTATTTGTTGAATAAATAAATCTCCTAGCTAAAGTTTTGGTGGTGAATTAGGGAATGGAATCACTGATGTAGAATCTCAAACTGAAAATAAAAGTTGGTAGTGATTTGGGGACCGAGCACCTGCTGGCTGGCTTGTATTGAGGTGAATGAGAACAGGATTATAATAAAGTGAGGAAAGTCACAGACAGGCTTCTGTAAGAGACCACAGCCTGTGTTTCCTCACCTGCCATGTGAAAATAAAATCGAGTTACTGTTGGTTGCACAGTTCCTGGGGTTGCACAGTTCCTGGAGTTGCACGGAGCAGAGATAAGCTCTGGGGGTTGTTCCCTCCGTTAAGTCCCCCTACCTCCATCGGTCAAAATGATTTGAGAACCACATAAAAGCGTGAGATGCAGTCTTCGTTTAATTGCAGCAACTGTAATTGCAGTAACCTTTCCTTAAATCTGACTCTATTTTGGATCTGACCCTCAGAGGTACCAGCCTAGCTGCTCATTCTTCTTTTTCCATCATCATTCTTCGGGCTTCACCACTGATAGTAATCCCATTAAAGGGTAATTCCCATGAGCACCCCACCCCCACCTTCAGGATGTGCTTTTATCTCTGGGTCTCAGAAAGTTGAGTGCATCTCCTCTAGTGGGAACTTGAATTCCACTATTCCAAATCCAAGAAGATTTTGGTCCCTTTGTCCCCTCCTTCCGCTATAATGGAAAAGAGAGGAAAAAAAGAAAGAAAACATCCATTTCTAGGTGTTAGGGAAAAAATGTTCTAATTTAAAAAACATCTTTCTGGATACAGGTTTTCAGTCTGTTTATTGCTGGAATAATAATAAACAAGGGCTAGTTAATTTGTCATGATGACAGGACCATGTTTTGGAGGCTACTTAGTAAAAAATGAAGCCCAATCTGCTAGATAGAAGAGAGTCAACATATTCAGTAAAAAATTAGGCATGAGACAGATAAATACAAAAACCACAGCAATGAATACTGAGAAAGGTGGCTTCAGGTTACCGCTGGTGGGTTGGAGCAGGATCAGCAGAAATGAAACAATGCTTCCCTGCAGATGACCAACTTGAGATGTGTTTTAGAAGGAGTGGTGTGACTTGGCGAGCACAAAGTCTCGTGCACCATCTAAAAATCGATTCCACATTCTCAGTGCCTTTTACAGGGTGTTTGCAGTATAAGTGGTAGAGGGTATTTATTTTCGGGTTAAAACTCAATTTAAAAGCAGGAATAATTGAAAACATCATTTTGAATGACGTGGTTCTAAAAACTGAATTAAAAAAAATGTTGACAACCCTTCTGAGCCCTCACCCCTCCTTTACTGCAAGAGTAACTTTCAAGACTAAAATTTCTTTTGTTATCTGACACTATAATTCCTTTTAAAAGAGTGCATATGTGTTGAACTAAGCCAGGGTTACCTTAAACTCCTTAGCCAATAAACCAATCAGTCAACAAATTCTTGATTCTGCCTTCTAAATGCCTACAGTTAATTGGCACCACGATGAGGACATACCCATCAAGAAACTGACCTGTGATGCACTTACTGAATACCTAGCTGAATGGCGAATCCCACCATTCACTGTATCAGGGGACGCATAAGAACACTGCCTTGTCCTAGTTCCAGAAAGGACTTACACTGCGCTAACCACTCTTCTTGGTAAGGAAAAGTTTCTGGGTAAAGTTTTGGCTCAGTGGATCTAAGACATACATTAAGTTTCTGCCTGTATAAGTAATTTCCTCTCCTACATCCTGACAAGCTTTGAGATGCTCCCGAACTCCTTAACTACATTCTCTCCCTTCTAGGAGATACTCATGAATTTTGCAATTGCCCATCCAGTAAAGAAGCCTGATTCAACTACGGCTGCTTTTCCTCTTAAGTTCACCCTGGCTAAAACTGAGCCCTGCTTGTACTCCTTCCTGTTGGTTCTTCAATTCATCCTTCTTTTCATGTGCACTGACATCTTGATCTTTTCTAACCTGGGTATTCAGATTGCCTTCAAAGGGCATTCTTTCCTCTTTCAAATCCATTATCCACTCTGCTGTCCAAGTTTAAAATGTCAATCCGTTTAAAAGCCATCAAGGACTCCTATTGCCTTCAGAATGAATATCAAACTCTTCAACAAAGAGTGTAAGTTCCTTTATGGTTTGATCTTTCCCGATTCTCGAGTCTAATTTGGTCGTGTATCTTCATGTTCTTGTTTATGAAGCCAGGTGATACTAAGGTGCTTGTCCCTCAGAGGGCCGTATTCTTACATTTCTATGCCTTTAATTCAACTGTTTCCCTTAAAATGCCTTTTCCTCCGCCCCCTGCCCATCTTGTCTGTTTAATTACTCCTAATTGTCCTTTTGGCTTCTCTGGTGCCTCAGTTGGTAAAGAATCCAACAGTAATGCAGGAGACCTCCTGCAATGAGACCTCCTGCATGAGACCTGGGTTCGATCCCTGAATCAGGAAGGTCCCCTGGGGAAGTAAATGACAAACCACTCCAATATTCTTACGTGGGAAATTCCGTGGACAGAGGAGTCTGGCAGGCTACAATCCATGCTGTTGCAAGAGTTGAATAGGACATAGCGACAAAACCACCACCGCCACCAACTGTCCGAATCAACTCAAGCCTGTCTTCCTCTAGGGACATGAACATCCCTGTGAAGAGTGGGTGTTCAACTTCTTTACTTTCCCCTGTACTCACTCACTGGTCTGCCTGCCACCTGGTATAACATTCCGTGCTGTTATTATTTGTTCGTCTCTTATCTGTATCTTCTAGGTACTTCGCCTGGCTTAAAAAGAGAACCTGGGTACTGTTTGTCTCTATCCGCAGTGTCTACTGAGCACACAGCCCAGTAATGTATACTGTTGTGGACAAGTAGATAATTTGTAGGGTAAGGCTTTGCCAGTTTCCACGAAAGAGGGAGTTTCTCCATGTTTACACCTTTTACTGGATGAACTCAAACCTCCTCTGGTATTTGTTTTGGGGATAGGTCATGGGAGCTGGGTTCTCATAATCCTTTCCTGGTTTGAAGGGCTGGAACCAGAATGTAAGGCCCTGTCTTCAGCCCCTACCAACATTTGAATTTCCACAGACTTCAAAGATTTTCACTGAAGATTACCAATTATTTGATTAGTGCTTTACAGTTTTCAAAATAACATCTTTCATAAATAAATTTCTCTCTTTCATTCTCACTTCCAACATATGAGAGCAATTGAACCGATATGTTTGTAATTCAAATTTTGGAGATGACCAAGTGAAGACTCAGAGTTATTTAACCTGTTCAAGGCCATAGGGTTGTAGCTGAGGACACAGGGCCACTCAGCTGGGATAAATATATTTGTTTTCCATTGCTTTATAATAAATGCCACAAGCTGAGCCACTTAAAATGGTATGTGTTTACTATCTCATAGTTTCCATGGGTCAGAATTCTATGTATGGTTTCACTGAGTCTTCTGCTTAGAGTCTCATAAGGCTGAATTCAAGCTGTCATCTGAGCTGTGTTATCTCTGAACCTCAGAGTTCCTTTCCAAACTCATTCATGCCATTGGCAGAATTCTTTTCCTCGTGGTTATAGGAAATGAGGTCCCACTTTCTTGCTGTCAGTCGAAGGTTGTTGTCAGTGACTAGAAGCCACCCTCAGGTCCTAGCCTGAGACTTTCTTAGCACAAGCTAGTGAACTTCTTTAAAGTCACCAGTTGTAAGACTCTAGTCTTACAACGGAGTCATATAGAGCGCTGTCTAATCAATGGAGTGACTATCACTAGATATTCACAGGTACTGCTCCACTCGAGGGAAAGGGATTATAAGATTATACTGAATATATACACTGAGGGACAGGAACCTTGGGGCGCCATTTAGAAGCCTGCCTACTGCACACCCCATTTCATCATTATATTAAAATGATTAAAATCATTGTATTAAAAGTCTCCTTTGAGACTCCAAGAACTGCCAGTATTGTAGTCATAGGAAATGTCACCAAGAGAGTGCCATCTGCTCTGTGGTTTCAAATTGGATCATTTATGCTAAAAGGAGGATCATTGTGTATGTTGTGGACAGTCAGTGTTTTTTTTTTTTTTCCTGCACTGGGTAAAATGGAACGCATGACCTGTGAAGTAGACATAGCCAGAGACCATTTTAACTCTTCTGCGTTTAAAAATACCTCCCCTGGATGTCCCAGACAGTTCCTGAGAATCGATGTCCAAGAACAGGCAAAGATGGAACCTCATCTTTTCCGTTTTCTTTGTGCAGACTTCAGCTGAGGAAATGCAGGTGGTCACTTCAGGGCTCTTCCCTCGAATGGAGACCTCTGCTAGATTGTCAATTAAGGATGTCAATCCTAAACTGAGTTATATTATCCAATGAGTCTGAGTTTGGTCCAGAGTCCTTCAACTATCTAAACTTTCTAGTTTTTTGGTCTTGCATTCTGGATGGGAGCTGATTGGGCATTTACCCATTTGCCTCTGGGCCAATATGTGCCTTTGTGTTGTGGGTAAAAAGTGTCTACAGCTTACTTTTCAGAAGTCACTTTTTAAGAGCCCCTTTCAGTGTATGCTGTTTCTTTTCTGGCCTTGGTGAAGAGAAAGAGCAGTCACATAGACATTTGGGTGAGTTCACCTTGGTCCGACCTTACAGATTCATGAATATGGAAGAGAGTGAGAACTGTTTCTCTTTCTCGAGTTCAACTATAACACATCTTTGCTTACAAAAAGCCAGAGCAGCTATTGTTTAATTTCTTTCATTAGGAAACTCACCAAATGTTTGGCCTTAAATTCTCTTCTCCTCCAAGCCAGCTGGAAATCACTGCGAATTGCAAGGCAACACTAACCCACTAAATTAGTCACACACAGAAATCTGTGTATGAAGTCTCTCTGACCCAGTTCTTTCTATTTGTCCCTTTGATTCCACCTTAATGGAGGTTTTATTTATTTTCTTAGAAAAACAGAGCTTTTTGAGAATTGGTTTTAGTTTATACCCGGTGGGTCACACCAAGAGACATTGATACTTGCATGCTGAATGCCCAAGCATCTGATATGTACATGATACTGTGTCCAGTGTGAAGGTTCCTCAGTATAATGAAGCTCAAGATCATTTAGTGCAACTCTGGAAATCTGGAATTTCAATGTTTCTGACCTAGAATGTGTTATCTATCTAGGCACCATTGACTAAGAAAGAACTTACTGAGAAAATAAAATATGATTGCAAATAAGATAAATAGTTAATATTTATTGTTTACTAACTCAGCTAGAAGATCCTGCCCTGAAGTTTTTACACATGACTTCATTTAAACCTCATGGCCTCTATGAAGTAAGGGCTATTGTTTCCCAATTTTTTTTGTTAAAAGTTACTGTTTGTATGACCTAAGGGAATAAGCTTTTAAAGTATGCACATGTCCTTGAAAAGTCAAACACATTTCTGGTGTGATATTTATAAAATATTCTTATCTACTCACTATAGAAGATCTTTGAAGGTTTTATTAGCTACAATGTACACTGTGAGCTGCAGAATCACTCCATAGTTGGCTGGAGCATTTTGCTAATGAGTCCGTTTTTAATTCCTATGTTGACCAGTTAGTCGCATCCTTTCCAAACCCATCTAATATTCTCCTGTTCTCAACCAACCGTCAGAGGGATTTCTATAGTTATAGGTGTGGAGAGCTAGGAGGGATTCAGGGTTTAGGTCAGCATTCCTTGGAAGAATGCCTGCCTGTCTGAACAAATGGTCATTCAACCTCCATTGAAATCACAGCGTGTTGGGGTTGTTCAGTTGCTCAGTCATGTCCAGCTCTTTGCGACGCCATGGACTGCAGTACACCAGGCTTTCTTGTCCTTCACTACCTGCCAGAGTTTGCTCAACTATGTCCTCTGAGTCAGTGATGCCATCCAACCATCTCATCCTTTGTCATCCCCTTCTCCTCCTGCCTTCAGCCTTTCCCAGCATCAGGGTCTTTTCCAGTGAGTCCACTCTTCACATCAGGTGGCCAAAGTGTTGGAGCTTCAGCTTCAGCATCAGTCCTTCCAATGAATATTCAGGGTTGATCTCCTTTAGGATGGACTGATTGGATCTCCTTGTTGTCCAAGGGACTTTCAAGAATCTTCTCCAACACCACAGTTCGAAAGCATCAATTCTTCAGTGATCAGCATTTTTGATGGTCCAATTCTCACATTCATACATGGCTACTGGAAAAATCATAGCTTTGACTATATGGATCTTTGTTGAAATAACAGGGTCTAAGAGTTTATTTCATTAAAGAATCCTTCTTTCCTTGAATTGAAGTTTCCACTTCTATATAGCAGGCATGGATGTCTTTATAATCCTGGGATTGCTTTTTGCTGTTCTATTATTAAATATTTTAAGGATATACACCATTCCACCTGCTCTCCACTATGATACCCATCCAGTTTCAATTGTCCAGAGCATCCTTGTCACCAAGAAAACATCTCAAAGCTCCAGTTCCTCTGATGGCTTGTCAATGACAGCCATGTTCATACAAAGTTGTGCAGACTGCATCATATAAACCCCATCAAAAATTTTAGAATGGAGGAATTTTTTTTTTTTTTTACCATTTCACTTTGGCCTGTTGCAGTCAGTGAGTGGGATTTGTCTGGAAGTGAAGGGTGGAAACAAAGAAAGAAGTGTGTCAGATGATGGGATCAGAAGTTGGAGAGGTGGGTGGGGGATGACAGTGCTCAGGAGGTGAAGCAGTGGAACCCAAGGGCTTAGGGATCTGTTGTGTGACTTAGAGGAAGTCTACTGAACCCCAGATTTTGACAAAACATACAGCTATTTCCCATTCACGGGTGACAACAGCAGGATTGTTTCAACACATGGACCTACTGGGAAGCGCGTCCAGCCCCACAGTTTTTCCTCCCCGACAGGGCTGGCTCACCCAGCTGGATTTGTGTTGTGCAACTGTTTGGTAGATTCAGAGCGAAGAAAATGGGCAAATTCCATTAGGAGTTTCCCAAAGGTCACATTCAGGCATATGTAATAGCTGGGAGTGCCATACCGTCATTTACATAGTATTTGTATTCAGTCTGCAAGCTTTGGGTTGTCAAAACATATTTCCTGTTATTTCTTGCCAACCCATCCTAACTAAGGAAGAATTCATATTTCACAAGCATATAACAGAAGTGCAAGTGTATGTGTGTGTTTGGGGTGGGGCATGTAATGGTGGGATGGGGAATGGAGGATGAAGGAGATGGGTACACAAAAAGATGGGAGATTATAGCGTCCACCAAAAATCAAGAAACAAGTTTAGTGGAAGTAAAAATGGGGAGTAGATGTGGAATTTAGGCCCTGCTCCTCTAGTGATCAGCTAAAAGTTCTCTGTAAAACCACTTTACTTCTCTGAGTCATAATTTATCTGTAAAATGTGAGGGTTGAAACTAGGAAGTTTCTGAGGTTCTTCCAGTGCTTACAAGTTAGAGATAACAGTTTTTTTTTTAATGGACCACAAGGTCTGGGAAATTCAGATGATTCATATAAGTCATCCCTACCCCTAAACCCAAGGCATGAATTATATGAAATTCAGATAATTCATATAACTTATCCCTTCCCCTAAACATGAGGTTCAAGCCCTTGCCTTGAACCTTGCCTTGTTCATGCCATGTTCATGATCCCTGAATATGCCTTGTTCATAGATTCTGAATTTTGGAAGCTGTTAACTCCTTAACATCAGTAGAACTTTCTTATTTCTCACCTTCCTTCATTTTTCTATTTCTTCTTTCTACTTTTAACTTGCTTTTACCTGTCTTGCTTTTTCTATCTTGACTCTCTCACACTATGATGTTAACAGATACACTTGGCATTTGTGTGATCAAGGTTGAAAGTAAAAGTTGCTCAGTCATGTCTGCCTCTTTGTGACCCCACAAACTATATAGTTCATGGAATTCTCCAGGCCTGAATACTGGAGTGGGTAGCCTTTCCCTTCTCCAGGGGATCTTCCCAACCCAGGGATCAAACCCACATCTCCCACATTGTGGGGGGATTCTTTACCAGCTGGTCCACAAGGGAAGCCCAAGAATACTGGAGTGAATAGCCTATCCCTTCGCCAGGAGATCTTCCTGACTCAGGAATTGAACTGGGGTCTCCTAAATTGCAGATGGATTCTTTACCAACTGAGCTTTGAGGGAAGCCGTGTGATCAAGGTTATTGGGATAAAATTCATTAGAAAATTCATGTCTACTTTGCCTTCATTGAAGTTTATATGTTTTAGTTCTAACTTAAGCTGCTTCCCTTTTTCTCATATTTATATTAATAGAAGCATAATTCAATGAGCAGTCATTCTGCCTTACCTTTTTGAATATAAAATTTTTATACTAGAAGAAAAAAATTAGCATATCTAAGAGCAGCAGAGCTTCCAAGAGTGAAGTCATCACCTCCCCAAACAAAGCCAGTTGGGTGTGTTTATACTCATAGTACTGGTGCCTATGAGTTTCTTCAGTTCATGTGTGGGTGAAAGCTACACAGGTTTTTTACTATGGCTATTTATATATATTTTAAAATCCATCAAAATTTCACTGTACTAATAAACCCAAGGCAGATGTACTATAGAACTTGTGAGTTCATGAATAGTCTCCTTTGAAAAACCCCATCCTGTTTTGCAGGCAGGCCATGGTGGTCAAAAGATGTCCAGCTCTCATGTGTGAGAATACTTCTTTCGATGCACCAAACTTTGATCTGAGGTAGAACAGACCAGCTCATTGGATGATTAATGTTCAGTCCCAGGAAGGAGAGAATTCCAGCCCAGATGCATCACTTTATTACATGCTGGATTGAAATTTTAAAAAGGAGAGATCCTTTCATCTGATAATATAATTGCTTTGTGTATACCAGGATATGAAGCCTTCAAGGAATCTAAGGAGTTAGACAAAGAAAATTATGAGCCCCAGAGAACTGGGAATTTTTTAAACAAAAAATGTGTGGCTCTTACTCATCTTTAAAGGACTAATGTATGGCTATGAAAATCCTTAAGCAAGGAAGAGCCCCTATAACATTTCTTAGCTGCTGGTTGTAGAATTTAAGAACCTAGGCTTAGACTGGCCCAAAACTAGGTCTTAATGTAGTGAATTC
Source organism: Dama dama (assembly GCF_033118175.1). Classification (NCBI taxonomy): domain Eukaryota; kingdom Metazoa; phylum Chordata; class Mammalia; order Artiodactyla; family Cervidae; genus Dama; species Dama dama. Next base: position 20,943,288 of record NC_083694.1, on the reverse strand, counting down.
AGAGCTTCTTCACATTCTCTCAATATGTTGTCATGTATTTTTAATTAATTGGTTGATATGCATAGATACTATCTTCTTGGCAAGGGTGTAAGTTACTGGAAGGTGAGCACAAGGTTTATTTTTCTCGTTTCCCCAATTTTACAGCTGTTGATTTGGTTGTCCCTGGGCACTGAGGATTTTGGTATCAAAAAGTTAGGGCAGTTTCCCAGACCTCAGCAGGTATATGCTAACTAGGGCTAGTAGCTGGCAGTGGACATTCTGAAGACACTGGATGTTTCCTTGAAACAAGGAAGATTGGAGTAGAATGATGACTTTCCAATAAGGTACCTTTATTCTGGTGGACTCTGGATATTAAAGAAAAAAAAAAAAATCCTAAAACAAGAGAAAGGAAGGGAGAAAAGAAAAGACATGCATTCATGATTGGGAAGGAGGTATTTTTCATGCTTCTATTTTCCTGAGAACTAGGGAGCATGATTTCTCTTTAAAATATTTGTATCCCATCTGACTGGCCCCTATTCTTCACCATTTTCCAGAAGCATACCCCAGTGGAAAATGACAAACAAACCTTGGGGTTAAAAGTAGCTCTTTTTTTCTCTCTAGGAGAGAAGGAACCCCCTGGGGGTGGGGGCAACATAAGCTTTCCCTGAAACCCACTTCTTCCAGGACCTTGTCTGCCAGCAGCTTGAATAGCATTTGAAATCCAACCATTTATATACAGAACAGACACCAGGAACTCTTTTTTCCTTTCTGAAAATAGCAAATATTTGGAATAGAATCGCAGCCTCCAGTGTAAGCAGTACAGAAGCAATTAGATGCTGCCCGAGGAAAAACAGAGAGTATTGGAAAGGCATGGCCTCCACGGACCCCTCTGACCTTCTCCTGTTCCCTGGATTGCTTGCTTTCATATGAATAATGAGTGAATTTGAGACCACTATCCACCAGGGCATAGATCTTTCTGCTTTTTATGTTCTTCACTTGCTACTTCCATATGGTAGAGTAATTCTCCAAGCATTTAGCCCTGGAATATTAACTGGCCATTCTGGGTGGGAAGGGAATGTTAGGCTTATAAAACAGTCGATAAAAGAGTCTTGCGCTGGGCTTAAACGCAGCCTACTCTTCCCAGACTGATATAAGTGAATAGGATAGCCTGATGCTGTCATTTAAAACCAAAGCCCGTCTAATCATGGAAGCTGGGAGCAGGATTCCGTAGATGGATACACTGTAGAAAGGAGAGCATGCTCGTTATTAATTTGAGTGTAAACTGTTCATATAATTTCTTATCCAGCAAAGAGTAAGAACTGCCTAATGCTCCTTCAAAGTGAGCTGGGTGGGACCCTCAGGCTTCTGGGATTTAACAGCCCCAGAGCAGAGAGGTTAGTTTCCCCAGATCCCAGACCCCCAGCAGAAGCCAACTCTACAGCTATGACAGAATCAGATAAGATAGAAACAATTAGCCTTTCTCACTGCAACCACTGCTTAGCGTCATGGGCATAAATGATTGTCCCTATGATCCAAAAACCTCTTCCTGTAAATTCAATTTACTGATATTTTCAGTACTGTTAATGTCACAAAATGGCAGGACACTGAATTTTTTCTATTGCTCTGCAGAAAATGAAAAAATAGTGATTCTGGTATATTAACATACTGGTCAATTATCCCATGAAATAACTTCGCCATGGTAGTTTTCATGCCATCATGCAAACAGAATAAAACCATCGGGGGGTAGATATTATTTTCATCTGTTAGGAAGTTGGTTTTGCCACTGTATTAGTCAAATGCATTTATTATTAAGGTTTTTTTGGCTCATGACCTGGGTTGGGATTTAGGGCAGAACAATCTAGCTAGGGTCAGATTCCATCCTCCTAAAACTTAGTGTCTCAGTATTTTTATGCTATTTTATGAAGGGATTAACCTCTCCAGGGTTGGAATTTGCCTGCTTTGGATAAACTAACATTTCCAAAGGGTTTTCATAATTTACTGAAAGCTCTTCCCTGGAAATATGGAGCGCTCTGTGTTGACAATCCAGGCTGGCTCCTTATGTTTTAAAAGAACAGAGACTGGAATGGTTGAATGACTAGTCCAAAGCTAGGGAATAAATCTACCTTTGAGATGATAAGAGAAACCAGATTTTCCCTTTTGTCAAATACTGAAGTGATTGAATAGAACAGGAGAAGGTGGGACCAGAGGGTAGATAGCAAAGAGATGCCAGCAGGGCAGCAGGCTGTGCTTCAGATCAGGAAAACAGTGATAGAGCTGAGTAGCAAGATCCCTCTAGGCTTTATATAAAAGGACAACCAAGGATTGCTCTGAAAGGCCCCAGGAATCTAAAGTCTGAGGGGAAAGACAAGCAAAGCTGTCTTGGGAACTTAAACTCATCAGAGCTAGGAGACAGAGATCAGTCTTGCTTGGCTCAAGTTTTAGTCACTGCTGTTCTTGCTGATGTGACTGACTTGTTAACTCAGCCAGCCTTGTGGTGACCTGGAACCAGGGTACTCTGAGAGGTTACAGAAGTCTCTAACCAAATCCTGCTGAGATGGACTTCTGAATGCTTCTGAATGAAGATCATTTTGGTTCACTATAAAACAGATAGGCAGATAATGACTGCCAAGGACTTCCCTGGTGGTCCAGTGGTTAAGAATCACCTGCCAATGCAGGGGACGTGGGTTCAGTCCCTGGTCTGGGAATATTCCACACTCCCCAGGACAACTAAGCCTGTGTGTTGCAACTACTGAGCTCGTATGTACCTAGAGCCCACGCTCCACAACAAAAGAAGCCACCTCAATGAAAAGCCCACCACTGCAACTAGAGAGTAGCCCCTGCTCACTGCAACTAGATAGAGCCCCTATACAGCAACAAAGACCCAGAACAGCTAGAAATACATGAAGGAAAAAAAAAAAAAAGCTGGCCAAACCTGAAGATTCTGACTGCAGTTAGGTTGAGGAAGACTTTTTGCTCTCAACTTCTTGGCAGAACCAAATACAGAAGGGCAAGCAACATCCTTTGTAAGTTTTTTCCAATTTCTTTGTCATTGGGACCACAATTTTGTTGGAAGCTCTTCTGATATGGCAAGAGTGGACAACCTGAGAGATCATTTCACCTTCTTAGGTCGAAATAGTTAATTACTAAGCTACGATATGATACTTAATAGTAACTGGTGAGTTGGGTAGGTCTGTTTCACCCTTTCATTTCCTCTGAATTGTGTTTTTCCCATCCTCACGAAAGGACGTTTAGGGTTCAGTTTAGGGTCTTAAATCTGGTGCTCAGGATAGGCAGATCTCTCTTTTCTGATAATTCTACCTGACTCAGATTGGAACTAATAATCCAAGAAATATTTTCCATGAATTCATTTGAGGTGATTCTGTAAATGATAATATGTGTTTGCTCAGTCCTCTCTGACTCTTTGTGACCCCATGGACTGTAGGCTGCCAGGCTCCTCTGTCCATGGGATTTCCCAGGCAAGAATACCAGGTTGCCATTTCCTTCTACAGCAGATCTTCTGGACCCAGGGATTGAACCCAGCCACTCCAAGTCTCTTGCATTTCTTGCATTGGAAGGCGACTCAGGAAGGAGCTGAAAGATATTTTAGGCTTCTGTGGATAAGAAATCAAGCCAAGGAGATAATATTTTATATTTTATTTATTTTTATCCTTACAGTAAACACACGGTTTCTGGATCAGAGGGGGACAGATCAGAGGGGGACCGATTTGTTTTCTTACGTCCCATCTAACCCTCGGGATTCTATGATAAAGGCAGCCACCATGAGCTTGTATGGAAGGGGAGGGGTGACTAGAGTGCAGAAGAAGAACCCTGAAATTATGAATCTTGGAGCTCATATAAGAACAATTGTACAGGTGTCTTTATTCCTTCCTGAGAGAAGGACAGAAATGTTTGCTCTTTAGTATAAACACGTCTTCTCTGTGGAGAGAAGGGAAAGGTCCTCACGGTGTTACAAGTCTTTGGAATGTGAACAAATAGCTCCAGGAGAGATAAATCTGTAAATCTCTCCTGGGTAATTTATTATTCTGGGTAATCCAAGTCTTGTTTGCTATTCACTCATCCTTTAACCCAGATTACTCAGAAAGCCTTAAACATGCAGAAACATGAACATTTTCATGTCGTTTTCTGACACTAGGGAACTAGACTAAGGAACGAACAAGTGCTGTAGATTTAAAGAGGCAAATAGAAATTCAGAATCAGAATCCAAAGGAAAAGCACTGATGGACCCTGATGCCAGAGGAAAGGTTATTTTCTCTCTCTGTCTGTTGGGTGTGGGTGTCTCTGGGACAGGAGATACTAAGTGATGGCCTGTTGGAAAATATACCACTCCATACTAGGCAGATAAGGAGAATAGAATTATCTGGTAACTAGTAATAGTTCCAGCGATAGTAGAGGTAGCCTGGTTAGTTAATAGAAAAGCTATGGGATAGTAAATAAAAGAGAGGGGAAGAGAAGTAGGATTTATTTCTACCAATGACATGCTAGGCACTGCATTAGATATATAGTCTCCTATTTGATCACACAGGCTTCCCTTGTGGCTCAGCTGGTAAAGAATCTGCCTGCAATACGGGAGACCTGGGTTTGATCCCCTGGAGAAGGGAAAGGCTACCCACTCCAGTATTCCGGCCTGGAAAATTCCATGGACTGTATAGTCCATGGGGTTGCAAAGAGTCAGACACGCCTCAGTGACTTTCACTTTCCCTTGATCACAGACTCAACACCCTGTTTTGCTGATAAGAAAACTGAGGCCCATACTGATGAACAACCTTCAAAAGATACAGTGATGGAAGATGGCAGACCTAATATTCCAAGCCAAACCCGCCTGGATGCAAACACCACGCTGGTTTTGAGCCTGTGCTCTGTCACATGCTACCTTTGTAAAAGTGAAGTCGCTCACTTGTGTCCGAATCTTTGCGACCCCATGGACTGTAACCTACCAGGCTCCTCTGTCCATGGGATTTTCCAGGCAAGAGGACAGGAGTGGGTTGCTATTTCCCTCTCCAGGAGATCTTTCCAATCCAGGGATTGAACCTGGGTCTCCTGCATTGCAGGCAGATGCTTTACTGTCTGATCCAGCAGGGAAGCCTGAAATAAGGCGCCTAACCTATCTGAGCCTTCGTTTTCTCATCTGTGAAATATAATTGCATGCTTAAGTTACTTCAGTCATGCCCAACTCTATGCAACGCTATGGACTGTAGTCTGCCAGGCTCCTCTGTCCATGGGATTTTCTATGCAATAATACTGGAGTGGATTTCCATGCCCTTCTCCAGGGGATCTTCCCTACCCATGTCTCAAACCCATGTCTCTTAGATCTCCTGCATGGGAGAAATATAAATAAATCCTAAATTGGTCTTTGTTTTTTTGTTAGGTTGCTTACAAATCGGGCAATGTACTTGCAAATGTTTTTAAAGTAATATGCTCTACAAATTCTAGTTGTTTTTATTATTAATGAAATCCAGTAAACTGTTGTTAATGATTTCAGCATTTTGGAAGTTAAATTGTTTCTAATTTTCACCATTACATTTCCATGTTCCAGTGAGCATCTTAGTTCATGGTGTTGTTCATAGTTCTTAGTGCTGTCTTTCTCCTCCCATTTCATTATTTTCTTATACATGGACTAACTGAGATCCAGGGAGAATAAGGGATGGGCTATGATCCCACAGTAGGTTCATTTTCCCACATTATTTAAAGTCATACCCTGACTGTGGGATTAATCAGTATTCTGTTTAGTAGAGCTTGGGGGATATTCCAGAGATTTCATCTGTGAGCTGGTAGCTTCGCTTTAGCTATTGCTCTGCATCTTTAACTTTTAGGTAAGTGGATAGGATGAATTGTATTTCAAAACTGGGGTGGATGAATGTTATTTAGAACCACATTGGGATAAGGAGGAAAGGAATTCCTAAGGGAAATCCATCTGAACCAATGGAACATTGATGCTGATCTTTGTCTTGTTGTCTTAATACCCTTGGCTATGGAGGAAAAAATTAATTCTTAAATGATGCAGTTAAATGGACTGGGAAGCCCCAAGGGAGATGGGTGTGGAACAAGTAAGGGAGAAGTTTTCATAAATTAAAAAAGAGAGGGAATATTTCATCACATGGTGGGTTTTCTATTAGGCCCACTGCATAATTTGTTTCAGCTCACTTTTCTGGCACCCACTAGACTCTTCCTCCCTATCTCTAGGGGCTGGAAAGGATTATGGTTTCCAAAAGTCATGCGTACTCTCTTCAGAGTCATCCCAAGAACCTAGCAAAAAAAAAAAAAAAAAAAAATCTGGAATAGTTCTCTTACTGGTTTTAAACAATGAAGAAACACAGTGTCTTCAAAGTGCTTAACTTCAGCTGTGGTCTGAAATTAGGAGCCTGGGACATAATATGGCAGGGACTTATTTTCTTGTTTGTGGAAATGGATTTTGCAGGAGCAGATGGCAATGGGCCATGCAAGGGCCTGAGGGCACACCTTCTACTTTCTATAGGTAAAGCCCCATGAGATAAAGGCTTCACCCCTTCAATGTGTGTGAGTATATGTATGGACTTTAAGGAATTTTAATTTCTTTAACGTTCTACTTAGTTATAATGTCATAAATTATCACTAAATCTCTGCATTCTTGCTGATTAAGAAAGAAAAAGGAAGAAACATGTTGGAGTAGTTCTGATTCTGTCAAAAAATGTTTAACACATGGTTGGAAATAGAATAGTGTTGATGGTAATGAAATTCACATTCCTTATCATGACTTACAAGGGTCTTGGTGGTCTGGGTCCTGCGTGTCTGTGATGTCACCACCCATCACTTCCCCATATCCCTTCTTCTCACTGTCCACCACCAGCCTCTTTGCTGTTCCTCATATTCTCTGCACTTCCCAACTTTGGGATTCTCTTCTCCATGCCTTTTTCTTGCTAACCAAGAAGGTCATTGTTCAATAGGGTCTTCTTTAGAGAGACTTCCCTTTCTATCTTATCAACTTGACCCAACTTCTTCCAGTTACTCTGTCCCCTCACTCTGCTTTATTTTATTTCTAGTATGACTTTATTTTATGCCTCTGTTTCATGTTTATTATCTCTCTTTTCTACCAGAATGAGGGCAAGTCTTCTCTTTTACTCACTGCTATACTTACAGTGTCTAAAAGTGTCCCTGGCACATAGGAGATGCACAAGAAATCCATGTTGAATAAATGAATAAGTAAAAATAAAGAAGAGACAGGAAGATGTTGAAGGAGAAACAGGTCAGAACTATTTTCAGTGACATTATTTAATGACTACTTTATTACACGGATAAAAGTGATTCTCATTAGCATAATTGATTAGTTTCTTTACCTCTTGATTGCTAACACAGTTGAATTAATTCCATCTCCACATTTTTTTTTTTCACCATTAAACTGAACCAATCAGCCCAAAGAAAGGAGTCTTTCATTTTCTCTAGGAGCACTAGTCTGTTTTATTTATAAATGTTGGTTTATTTATTTATTTTACAATTTTACTCTTTATTAGATTGTATGTTTTTAAATAAACTCCTTAATCTATGTTAGAATCTGTTGGCATCAAAGTCAATGCATGTGTGAGTTTGAATATACAAAGTTTAGGAGAAATTGCTAGGGAGAGCTGAATTGTTATGGATAATACGTTGAACTCAGAGAAGGAGGGCCAGGTGAATTGGAGAGATGGCTTAAGGCAACGTGACTCTTTCCTTAGACCAAAAGGTCTAAGCCTTTTGCTGTGACCCCCAAATTTCAAACTCTAGAGCCTTTTCTCTCTCTGTACACACACACAGAAAAGAAAGACCATGTGTGGAAGTAGCGAGAAGGCTATTCCTTCCTACAAGACAGGATGAGAACTCTCACCAGGAACCAAATTGGCTGGCATCTTAATCTGTAACTTTCAGCCTCCAGAACCATGAGAAAATAGAGTTCTATTGTTTAAGCCACTCAGTTTATGGTATTTGTTATGACAGCTTGAGTTGAATAATACAGACTTTTACTAGTTGTTGTTCTGTCACTAAGTCATGTCCTACTCTTTGCAACTCCATGGACTGCAGCACACCAGGCTTCCCTATTCTTCATTACCTCCCTGAGTTTGCTCAAACTCATGTCCACTGAATTGGTGATGTTATCCAATCATCTCATCTTGTCACCCCCTTCTCCTGTTGTCATCTATATTTCCCAGCATCAGGATCTTTTCCAATAAGTTGGCTCTTTGCATCAGGTGGCCGAAGTATCGGAGCTTCAGCTTCAGCATCAGTCCTTCCAATGAATATTCAAGGTTGATTTCCTTAGGGTTGATTGTTTTGATCTTCTTGCTGTTGAGGGGACTCTCAGTCTTGTTCAGCACCACAATTTGAAAGCATCAGTTCCTTGGTGCTCAGCCTTCTTTATGGTCCAATGCTCACATCCATACATGACTACTGGAAAAACCATAGCTTTGACTATATGGACCTTTGTTGGCAAAGTGATGTCTCTGCTTTTTAATACACTGTATAGATTTGTCATAGCTTTTCTTCCAAGGAGCAAGCATCTTTTAATTTTGTGGCTATAATCACTGTCCACAGTGATTTTGGAGCCCAAGAAAGTAGAGTCAATAAAGGAACATTTCCAGATCCCAATTTCAGTTTTGTTCCTCCTCTTTCACTGTTCCTTCCTGATGAGTAGCTCTTCTAATCTCTGCTGCTTCCCAGAGTTTCATTGCTCTATGTTTGTCCACTGACTAAAAGTATATTAGGACATGGGGCCATTTTCAGAGTTTGCTTTTCACCTTAGTATTTCTAGTGATGAGGAAAATGTGGGTCTAAGCAGGTACCACCACATCATCTGATGATGAATAAAGGGACAAAAGAAGGGGAAAAATCGCAGGTTATCAAGTGCCTCCATTTTATAGACAAAGAAACTGAGGCTCAGAGAAGTTCACATGGTTTATTTGTGGCAACTCTAGGATTCAAACTCAGATATGCTGTAATCATTCCCTCCATTTTGTCTTTTGTATACATTGTCTCAATTAATTTAATCAGAAGTCATATACCCTCTCTGAAATCTTAGTTTCTAACCTTGAAAATGAGAATTGGGCTGGATGGAGGCTGTGTAAACACCCTTCTAAATCTAAAACTTATAGAGACTGTAGCACCTAACCTTCTGTGATTGATCATTCCCTAATGATCACAGGTCTTCTCCATGTTGGTCAGAGTGGAGCACAGGAAACAAGATCACTCTGGATGTTTTAAACAGAAAATGATTTAAAACTAGTGAAAGCAGTGAAGAGCTGGGAGTCAAGGGTCCGGCATGGGACTATGCATGGTTGTGGTCAAGGCATCAGGAAGCTGGCTGCTGTTATACCATTGTGGTCCCTTCTGCTGTCACAATAACTGACTCTTGATAGCCAGGAGACATGATATCTATCTCTGGACTCCTGCATATGCCAGCAAAGGGGACTTGAGAATTCCTTCTCTGTGACCTGGTTTGCCAGCAAGACATTGGCTTCTTTTTCATGTTTGGTTCGGAAGTTTGCGTACATGCTTGCTGTCACTTCAGTTGTGTTCGACTGTTGGAACTCTATGGACTGTAGCCCACCAGGCTCCTCTGTCTATAAGATTCTCCAGGCAAGAATACTGGAGTGGGTTGCCATTTCCTTCTCCAGGGGATCTTCCTGACCCAGGGATCGAACCCACTTCTCCTGTGTTTCCTGCATTGGCAGGCTGGTTCTTTACCACTGCACCACCTGGAAAGCCTGACTAAATCTCAGACAAATCTCAATGTAGAACCTAATTTGTATTCCCAACCTTCGCTGCTAAGGAGTCTGTAAAACATAGTTTTCAGTTCACTTACATTGGCAGAACAAAAAGGGTTGAATGGAGGCTGAGAAAACAAAACCACGGTGCCCACCGCACTCTCTCGACTTGTAAAAGCTCTCTGCTTTCCTACTCTTCAGCTTCCAGCAGCCCAACCCTGAGGCTCTGGTTCACTGTAGGATGCCTGTCCTATTGGTCTCGAATTTCCTACAAATTTACCTTAGCAGAAAGGATGTTTTTTTTCTCTGAAGGAGTAACATGGTCCCTGATGCATGAACAGAAAATTTAGGTAATGGGAGAGATGTGGGAATCTCATTATGTCCCTGGAAGAGCAGAAAATATATTTGGAATGTGATCATTCATAAATATAGTTGGTCCTATTAGTTGGTTTAAAGCTTCTAAAAATCCATGTGTTTTTCCCTTTGGATTGACCTGAGAGAGATAAAAAGTTTTGTGAAAGCTACCTTTACTGAGGAAGAGAATCTGAAAGTAGGTTTTCTTCTTGGAACTTGGAATTAAAAAATATGCCATTCTGATGTGGACATGCGGCAAATATTCTACCGCAAGTTTGCTCGTCCTCCCTGAAAAAAAACCAAAACGCTGATTCTGCAGTTGAGTGTGGCCTGAAAGAGCTTGTCCATGTGGAAGACACAAGCCTAGGGCTTAACCACTTTTCCCTTTCCACAGCCTTATTCTGCAGGAGGCCGCAAGTACAGCATGTTAATTCAAACTTTTCAAAACCATGAAACCACTGAATATCTTAATATCCGCGTGTGGACTCTCATTTGCCTACTCTGTGTTAACAGAGAAACATTTGGTTTTAAACAAGACTTTATTTAAGGGGAAAAAGTGTATAGGATTACATTTGAAAATGTAATTACTGAAAAGATAAACCATATGTCGTAAGTCTTTGTTTTACCTCCTTTTCACTGAGGCCCGCCTTGAAGAGTTCACTTGGAGGTGTATGGAAATTCGAATTCTTCTGGAAGCAAGCTGAAGAAGCCAAACGTAGCTTACTCACCAGTCCTTGTGTTTACATTTTGATGGAGTTGCTGCCAAAATATCTTATAGTCCAGTGCTATATCTTATTGAAAAAGAGCACAAAATGTTGGCTCAGAGATACAGAGCCTGAGGGTCCACACCTGCCTCTCAGCCCTTCCCACTGCCACCTCCTCCGGACACTGGCTAAAGGGAGGTTATGACAAGGATATTGAGACTAGGGGTTGAGGGTGGGGGATGTGGTGGGGATGGATAAAGAATAAAGACTGTGTTTTCTGGTTCATCTTACTTTACGTTGAGGAGGTCATGTCCATGCCACACAACAACTAGAAACAAAGGGTAAATAGCCAGCTTTGGCCCTCACTGATGCTAAAATCCAGTCACTCAGTAGTGGCTAACTTTGTGTGACCCCGTGGACTATAACCTGCCAGGTTCCTCTGTCCATAGGATTCTCTAGGCAAAAATACTGGAGTGGGTCGCCATTTCCTTCCCCAGGGGATCTTCCCAACCCAGGGATTGAACTTGCATCTCCTATTTCTCCTGCATTGGCAGGTGGGTTCTTTACCACTGAACCACTGTGGAAGCCCAAAGGAAAGGTAGCCATGTTTTACAGACTCAAAAAGAAACCTGTTACTATATCTCTTACAGGATATAGTGTAACCATTATAGGTCAGTCAAAATCTTTTACAAAGGATAATTCTGAGTATCGGTAAGCAAAATTAATAACCCTCTCTCAAAGGAAACAAAAAAGTCTAACCCTGATACCAATTTCTGCTTGTTGTGAAGTTATCTAAGTTCATTTGGACATGCACAGCTCTTGGGTTGTTTTTGATAGGTAAAGGCAATAACTCCAAATGTCTGAGGTTGATGAAAGTTGAAAAGTGAAAGGTAAAGTCGCTCAGTCTTGTCTGACATTTTGCAACCCCATGGAATTCTCCAGGCCAGAATATTGGAGTGGGTAGCCTTTCTCTTCTCCAGGGGATCTTCCCACCCCAGGGGTTGAACCCAGATCGCGCACATTGCAGGCAGATTCTTTACCAGCTGAGCCACAAGGGAAGCCCAAGAATACTGGAGTGGGTAGCCTATCCCTTCTCCAGCGGATCTTCCTGACTCAGGAATCGAACCGTGGTCTCCTGCATTGCAGGTGGATTGTTTACCAATTGAGCTATCAGGTTAGTCTTCTCCCAAATTCCTGCTACAAGGTTATAATGAAAGTAAGCTCCTACCAAATTTCATCATAGATACAGACATTTTTAAACCAACTTTTATGAACAAGTGAACACACTATAGCACTTCCCCAGTGGCTCAGCAGTGAGGATCTACCTGCAATGTAGGAGATACAGGTTCGATCTCTAGGTTGGGAAGATCCCCTGGAGGAAGGCGTGGGAACGCATTCCAGTATTCCTGCCTGGAGAATTCCATGGACAGAGGAGACTGGCGGGCTACAGTTCATCGGGTCACCAAGAGTGAGACACAACTGAAGTGAGTGGGCACACACACATGAGCACAATACAGTCCTTTCTGTAAGTTCAATGTGGTCAAGTTCTCTTTCTTTAGTTACTTTAGTTACTTCCAATGTCTTGGAAGATATTAATAGTTTATAGTCCAAGGAAAAGTAGACAGCATCTGGCAGCAGTCTTCTGTTACCTATTTCACAGCAAACAGAAATCCTTGTAAACCAGTGGTTGGAGATAGGTCTATTAAAAGGAAAATTGTGAAAGACTTCTAGATAGGCCAAGATTATTAGAATTTTTTTATGACAAATCACATTTTACTACTCTCTGCATTATACACTGCACACTATTTTTTTAATTTTAAGGACATTTCACCATCCAAAAGATAAACAAAAATACATTTAAACACATTCAGGCCAAAATAATGAAACTAACAATGCAAACATTTATTAATATATTCATCCTACACACTTAAAGTTCAACACCACTTGAATGTTGCACACAATGCTTCATAACATTCCCTCCATGAAGTTCTCAAATTTGAAAAAAATTAAGGCATCCTAAGTTTTCCAATTTATAATAATATGTACAAGATAGATGACAATACCTGATGCTTTTAGTATGAGGATCTATGTTGTTCAGAGCATACACGTTTTTGGTTATTTGATTCTATGGAGTTTCTGTCTTTCATTGTATTTGAGCTATATTGCAGTTCTATATATCTAAGTTAACCTGTGGAAAATTGATGGTAATGCTTGTCTTTACACATGCAAATACATTCTGTCTAGTGGGAGGTTCAATTGACTTTGCTTTGTTAGAGCCAGTCAGTTCAGTCACTCAGTTGTGTCTGACTCTTTGCAACCCCATGGACTGCAGCATGTCAGGCTTCCCTGTCTAACACCAATTCCTGTAGCTTGCTTAAACTCATGTCCATCGAGTCAGTGATGCCATCCAACTATCTCATTCTCTGTCATCCCCTTCTCCTCCCACCTTCAATCTTTCCCAGCATCAGGGTATTTTCAAATGAGTCGGTTCTTCACATCAGGTGGCCAAAGTATTGGAGTTTCAGCTTCAGCACCAGTCCTTCCAATGGATATTCAGGACTGATTTCCTTTAGGATGGACTGGTTGGAACTCCTTGCAGTCCAAGGGACTCTCAAGAGTCTTCTCCAACACCACAGTTCAAAAGCATCAATTCTTTGGCTCTCAGCCTTCTTAATGGTCCAACTCTCACATCCGTACATGACTACTGAAAAAGTCATAGCTTTGACTTGATGGACCTTTGTTGGTAAAGTATTGTCTCTGTTTTTTAATATGCCGTCTAGGTTGGTCATAACTTTTCTTCCGAGGAGCATGCGTCTTTTAATGTCATGGCTACAATCACCATCTGCAGTGATTTTGGAGCTCAAGAAGATAAAGTCTGTCACTGTTCCATTGTTTCCCCATCTATTTGTCATGAAGTGATGGGACTCGGTGCCATGATCTTCATTTCTTAAACATTGAGTTTTAATCCAGCTTTTTCACCCCTCTCTTTTACTTTCGTCAAGAGGCACTTTAGTTCTTCACTTTCTACCATATGGGGTAGTGTCATCTGCATATCTGACGTTATTGATATTTCTCATGGAAATCTTGATTCCAGCTTGTGTTTCATCCAGCTCAGCATTTCGCATGATGTACTCTGCATAGAAATTAAACAAGCAGGGTGACAATACACAGCCTTTATGTACTCCTTTCTTAATTTTGAACCAGTCTGTTGTTCCATGTGTGGTTCTAACTGTTGCTTCTTGACCTGAGTACAGATTTCTGAGGAAGCAGGTAAGGTAGTCTGGTATTCCCACCTCTTTAAGAAGAAACCAATTTACTCTAGTAGAAGAAGCCAATTTTATGCCTATTAAGAAAATTCATTTAAGTACAACCAATGGACTTACTTACCTATTTTTCTGGTCTTACCTATATTTCTGGTCTTTGATAGTAAAGAGCAAATTCAAACTACTTCATTCAATTTTCAGTGTACATAGCTTAAATATCTTTAATTTAGTAGCATATCTCAGCCAATCTATGTATCTCAAATGTATTTAAATTTCACTAAGAAACCCCAATTCAGTGGACATGAATTTGGGCAAAATTCTGCATTGATGAGGGACAGGGAAGCCTGGTGTGCTGCAGTCTACGGGGTCACAAAGAGTGTGGCCTGACTTGGTGACTGAACAACAACAATAAACCCCCTAATGTAACATTCATTGATCTGAACACTGGCTCTGTTAAGAGAGTAGCTCAGACTGTAAATCATCTGCCTGCAGTGCGGGAGACTGGGGTTCGATCCCTGGGTCGGGAAGATGCCCTGGAGAAGGAAATGGCAACCCACTCCAGTACTCTTGCCTGGAAAACCCCATGGACCGAGGAGACTGGTAGGCTACAGTCCATGGGGTCGCAAAGAGTCAGACACAACTGAGAGACTTCACTTTACTTCTGAGAATCTGATATATATTATGTTAATTATCAAAGTCTCAGGGGTTGATCAAAATATGAATAACAAAAGTGCTTATAGTAGCCATGTGTGGTCTTTCTGATATGATATTAATTGGTTTTTCTGGAGTGTAGATTTTCAATCAGAGGAAGTGATGTCCTTTGAGCTGGAGCTTGAATTAAATGGTATATTTACAATGTCGTAATGTCTATACTGAAGTATCTTAACATAAGCTACAAACATTAAAACATTGTCCTCTAAAGGGATTAAGAAAAATACTCCAAGTTGAACATTTAACATTCTATAGCACATTAGTTCATGTAATCTTTAAACACACAGTAATTTGGCACTTACATTGTTAGAAAACGAAAAGTTGATGACATTTCAGTTGGGTTGAAATGAATCCTGACAACTTGAGTATCATATAGCTATTCACAGAAATCTGCAGGGAAAAAAAATGTGTACATTGAACTTTAAGTATGTGTACTTTGAAGATAGAAAGGAAAGAATTATACAATGTAGGTAGTAATTTACATATAATAACAGTGCTTTGCATTTATGTATACCACGGCTAACCATTTCAAAGAGAATTTGTGACCCAACAACAACTAAACAGTAGAATTTCAAGCCAGTTCAGCTATAAGGATAAGTATTCCTTTTTCAATGGAACATCTATAATGAGAGGGAGGAAACGTTTAAAGGAAAGGACATTTGAGTAATGGGGGAGAGTACTTAGCATAGAAAATGTTTTCTAACCAGCTGAAGCCGCAGAGTAACCCATCTGAATACAAGAGTTTTCTCCTTAAAGTCAAAGGACAGAATCCATTTGAGCTTGAGAGGGACCTCATCTCATAGATTTCAAGTTGTATGGGATTGTATAATAAAATACGAGGAACAGGAGTAGCAATTGCATAAATTTGCAGTAGTAAATGTTCTGTTGCAAACCTTAAGGCAGTGGAAGCCAAAATCCTGTATTTTAAGATGGAAACCTGGAACAGTTGCAGAGAATTGAGGGCTGACTGAGCACACTATGAGGGAAGCCGTCAGACCAGCTTGATTCAGTGAGAATTGTAGCCACATACAATTTGGATTGGAGACAGCATGGAGACAACAGAAACAGGAAATGGGGCAAAAATATTTCTCTTGACAGCTTGGCCAAGGGCTCACTAATACCCTAGAGGGATTTGATTAATTTCCACCAGAACTGCATTGTTCTTATATCTGCAAGTGATTTGTAATTTGCTGTACACTTTTATGCTTGAGTTGTTAAAAGCTCATGTTATTCCAGGGTATAGTTTTAGTTTATATAAATTCAAAAAAAGTAGTAAAGTTGCAGAAATAAAATCTTAAGTTAAAGTAAAGCTCCTTAGGTTATTTAAGAAACATTTAAAAAGGAGAACAAAACGGACAATTATAATTCCTATTTTCATGGATATATTAAGTATCCTTTATGAAAACTGACTAGAACAAGGCTGTTTCGTTGGATCAGTCAACTCTTGTTTCCACCATGTTGTTTGTTACCTCTGTCCTTTTGCTGTTGCCAACTAAAGAATGTTGCTCACCATCTGGCTCTACAAGGATTGAGTCATTAGCCACCTCAGTGACTGACCTTCAAGTTACCCTGATAGGAGTTCAGGACTGAGGTCAGGAATGAAACAGTCTGTGCTCTGGGAAAACTGGCAGGACAGGCGTTCAGATAGATCTTTTCAGGAGAAAATGTTATGAAATCAATTTCTTGCATCTTCCCATACTTAGAAAAGCTCCAGAATCATTAACTATCTGTTCTTCAAAACTAGCAACAACTGCCTACTGAGATGTGTGTTTGAATGTACAGGCCCCATCTTCAAAATCACATATAGTAATTCCCTTCATATGAACGAGTTCCATTCTGAGAGTGCGTTCATAAATCCGATTTGTTCATAAGTCCGACAAAGTTTGCCTAGGTACCCAACTATAACAATCAGCTATATAGTACTGTACTGTAGTAGATGTGTAATAGTTTTCACACAGATAATACATAGAAAACACAAAAAATAAAGAAAATATCTTTACTCTTACAGTACAGTACTTTGGAAAGCACAGTATAAGAGCTGGCATGTAGGGAATGGCATCCAGTCAACAGGCAAGAAGAGTTATTGACTGAAGGAGGGAGAAAAGGTGGGAGACGGTAGAGCTGAAGGATTGTCAGCAATGGGAGATGGAGGGCAAGCTGCAATTTCACTCAAGCCTTACATTGATGGCGCACATGTTCCCATCATTGAAAATTCATAACGTGAAGATTTGTAGGGCACTGACTGTACATGCTGACCTCCCCCACACCCCACCGCTTTGGAGCAGTTCCTCAGAGCTAGCTGAGAGACTGTCTCCCAGGCTATAGTCCTTAGTGTCTCCAGATAAAACTGAAACAGCTCTCAGGTTGTGGTTTTTAATTTCAGTTGTTACTATGATCCTCCATTTTTTTAGGAATCAGATTCTTCACTCCAGCAGCATCCCTCCCCCACCCCCTGCTCCCAAACAATAGGGGGAGTTCACTTCTCATCTTTCCATGCTTGGCTTACCATTCAGTCCTTACCAGAAGCCTTCACTGACCTACACTGTATACTATCCTGTCCACAAGCCTATTGAGTGTATTACCATGTTTTATTTAAATTGTGTTTTGGTCTCTATCTTCCCAACCAGACTGTGAACCCTCTGTATCTTTCCCACCTTGAATTGTATGTCTAGAATATAATAAATGTTCAACAAACACTGAAGGGAAGATAGAAGGAGTGAACTGTAATTTAGGGTTAGTTTAACTCAATACGTTCATATTACATAATGGAAAACAAAGACCCTCGTCTGGCCTTGTGTCAGATAGAATAATCTTCTGCAAAACACTTTTTTTTTTTTTTCAGGTCTTATTTTATTTTATTTTTTTCCATTTATTTTTATTAGTTGGAGGCTTATTACTTTACAATATTGTAGTGGTTTTTGCCATACATTGACATGCAAAACACTTTTAAAAGGCATGTAAAATGTCATAAACATTATCTCCAATGCACAGTGGCTGTGATTATCAGGGACTATCTTTAAGTAGAAAGTTGAAACCAGAAGTTTCACTGGGTTTGCTGAAGACTTCTTCACCTAAATGCTGGTTTTGAACATTTAGTTCAGTTGGGAGATAACCTGGGGAAAGACAGGACCAGGGGCAGTTGGGATGTTTGAAAGGCCACACCCTTAAGAAAATGTGGACTGGGGAAAAAAAAAAAAAAAACCCATGAAAAGGGAATGAGAAGGAAATGTCTTTTTCTGTTAGGCTTCTGGGTAGTAAAACAAACTTTCTGACAAAGTTTAACACAGATCTGCCATCATACAGGTTTTGACTGGACTGTAAAATCCCAAGCTAAGGTATTAATATGATGGCCCACCAGCATCCTGGGGTGTCTGACAGAAACATGTAAATTCCCCTTAGAGGGGCAGATTTCAACTATGATGCATAGGCCTGTCTGAGATATATACAGGCTGAACACGAACACACTAATTAAAGTTTATATAACACACAAAGAAACAAATATCCAGGAGGCAGACTTGTGGGATAAATAACATATAATGAGTATGCTTAAAATGTTTAAAGAAAAATGAGCCCCACTTTGGTTAAACAGGACTCAGCAAATTTGTGGCAAAAATCTGAACTATATTATATCCAAGGCTAGCTACATAATTTGCATGGTCCAGTGCAAAATGAAAATGCAGGGCTCCCTGTTCAGAAAAGCAGTAAAAAGTGTCATTAAAAGCACTAAAGTAAAAAGATTTTTCTTTAAAAACATTTTGTTACTTGTAAAACATAATGGGGATAATGATGTCTGAGTAAAAACTTCAACTAACAAACTGATAATATGCTGGTGTCAGAATTTTAAGTAAATAGCAATACTTGATTCATGTGATATCTTGATTAATCATAAATTTTTTCTGACTTGATTTTCTGCAAATGTATTAGGTCAGCAAAATTTATACTTCTAGAAATTTCATTTTCTATCAATGCAAGATTGCAAATAATTCTTGAATATTCAATTTTAAGAAGAATTTTTCTGTTAATGCAAGTGTTACTGGAGCTGTTAATAGTGTGTTATAGACTGACAACACTGGAATAAATAATTTAAAGCTGATGATTCTTAAAGAACAATTCTTTAGAAAAAATTTAACATTTTATACATATAAGAAGTGAATTTAATTTGACTTAATAGTCAATGTGAATGTATACAATGGCATTTTATTGTTTTCTCTAACATCTCCTGTGACTTGTTGAGGTCACATAGAAAACCAAAAGTGACTTCAAGATCTGTAAACAATTAAGAATGTTTGTTTATACATTATAGTATAATATACTCAATTACAAGGGAAAGTGATTTTAAAATTATCTTCCTTGTTAATAGTTATCTGAAACTTCATGTGAGAAAAAGTTTCTTTTTTGTTGACTGTAAAAATCTTTACATTTAATTCCTATACCTAAGTCTCTGGGGGTGTTATTTTAAATGCTGTAGAAATTTTCAAAACCAGAGATTCCAAATCCTTTAAAGAATTATAATAATTCAGGAGTATAGTTATCCTGGAATACGAAGTCAAGTGGGCTTTAGGAAGCATCACTATGAACAAAGCTAATGGAGGTGATAGAATTCCAGTTGAGCTATTTCAACTCCTAAAAGATGATGCTGTGAAAGTGCTGTACTAATATGCCAGCAAATTTGGAAAACTCAGCAGTGGCCACAGGACTGGAAAAGCTCAGTTTTCATAATCCCAAAGAAAGGCAATGCCAAAGAATGCTCAAACTACTGCACAATTGCACTTATCTCACACACTGGTAAAGTAATGCTCGAAAGTCTTCAAGCCAGGCTTCATCAGTACATGAACCACGAAATTTCAGATATTCAAGCTGGATTTAGAAAAGGCAGAGGAACCAGAGGTCAAATTGCCAATATCTGCTGGATCATCAAAAAAGCAAGAGAGTTCCAGAAAAACATCTATTTCTGCTTTATTGACTATGCCAAAGCCTTTGACTGTGTGGACCACAACAAACTCTGGAAAATTCTTTTAAGAGATGGAGATATCAGACCACCTGACCTGCCTCTTGACAAACCTGTATGCAGGTCAGGAGGCAACAGTTAGAAATGGACATGGAACAGACTGGTTCCGAATAGGAAAGGGAGTACGTCAGGGCTGTATATTGTCACTCTGCTTATTTCACTTCTATGTAGAGTACATCATGAGAAATGCTGGGCTGGAGGAAGCACAAGCTGGAGTCTAGATTGCTGGGAGAAATATCAATAACCTCAGATATGCAGATGACACCACTTTTATGGCAGAAAGTGAAGAACTAAAGAGCCTCTTGACAAAATGAAAGAGGAAAAGTGAAAAAGTTGGCTTAAAACTCAACATTCAGAAAACCAAGATTATAGTATCTGGTCCCATAACTTTATGGCAAGTAGATGGGGAGACTGTGGAAACAGTGACAGACTTCATATTTTTGGGTTCCAAAATCACTGCAGATGGTGATTGCAGTCATGAAATTAAAAGATGCTTGCCCCTGGAAGAAAAGTTATGACCAACCTAGACAGCATATTACAAAGCAGAGACATTACTTTGCCAACAAAGGTCTGTCTAGACAAAGCTATGGTTTTTCCAGTAGTCACGTATGGATGTGAGACTTGGACTATAAAGAAAACTGAGAGCCAAAGAATTGATGCTTTTGAACTGTGGTGTTGGAGAAGACTCTTGAGAGTCCCTTGGACTGCAAGATCCAACCAGTCTCCTTAAGGAGATCAGTCCTGAATATTCATTGGAAGGACTGATGCTGAAGCTGAAACTCCAGTACTTTGGCCACCTGATGGGAAGAACTGACTCATTTGAAAAGACCCTGATGCTGGGAAAGATTGAAGGCAGGAGGAGAAGGGGATGACAGAGGATGAGATGGTTGGATGGCATCACCGACTCAATGGACATGAGTTTGAGTAAACTCTGGGAGTTGGCGATGGACAGGGCGGTTTGGCGTGCTGCAGTCCATGTGGTGGCAAAGAGTCGGACACGAGTAAGTAACTGAACTTAACTGAACTGATAGTTTACTTCAATGTCTGTGTGCACAGTCTCATTCTGTAATAATTTTCTGGCAAAGTTTACTGCTTAAGAGTGGGTATTTCATGTTCTAGCACTCAGACTGGAGAGTTAGTTTTGGTACAGATGCTGTAAGGATGGGGTCTGGAGGTGAATGGGCAAGCTGACCTCTCACCTCTTGGCTTGGTGCTGCCAATATGCACAGTCCTCACTCTCTGCCTTAGCCTTGGCCGTGACCATTGTTGCTATCACTGATGCTTTTGCTCTTTGCTGCTGTACCCAGGGACCTGAGTCTGCACATCCATGTGCTTAAACCTGGCATACTTTGCTCAGGATCATTCTTCTATCCAACTTTCTCTTACAAAGCACTACTTCAAAGATTTTATTAAACATTTCTAGTCAGTGATGGGAAAGCAATAGACCAAGTGCTTGGCCCTTCTGAGAGCAGGGCCCTAGGCAGCTGCACTGATTGTCCTCCCATAAAACTTGCCCTGATTGTATAGTTTCATTTGATTCTCCCAACCACCTTTTAAAATAGCTACGGCAAATCTGTTCTCCAGTGAATATTGGAAAACTGAAATCGAGAATGTAATTTACTGGCCTATGTTCAAAGTACTAACAGAAATAAGTGTAGAACCTGGACCAACAGACTTTAAGCTTCAGGTTGTTTTAGAGTATTTAGGCTATATTTCCACAGTCATGCCAAGGGAGGGGGGCTTGGGGAAGAGATGGATTGGGAGTTTGGGACTAGCAGATGCAATCTATTATATTTAGAATGGATAAACAGCAAGGTCCTACTTCATAGCACAAGGAACTATGTTCAATATCCTGTAATAAGCCATAATGGGAGAGAATATGAAAAAGAACATATATACATATATAGGTATAATTTTGATGTACAGTAGAAATTAATATAATATTGTATATCAACTATACTTTAATAAAATAATTTTTTAAAGTACATAAAATTCCTTAGCTAAAAATTATGGTGTTTACCAAAGTTACCTTTAGTTTAATACTAATTCTGTGAGAACTGAAGAAACTTAGACATACCAGGGATTCAACTTAATCTTATGAGTAATCCTGAAAAACCCCACTTTGCTTACTATTCATTTGATAAAACTCAAAGGATAATTTATTGTTCTCTCTGATGAGCTTGCTTTACACATAAAGTCAATAGTATTAATATTAGGAAAAGCTTTCCAAAACGAATATGTATATCTGTGTAGTTGTGGGTGTGCACATACTACTCTGTGGATAGGTAATCACTCACTCAGATTAGGTAATACTTTCTGATATTTCTATATGTTTCATATGGTCTTTATGTGCACAGGGAATGATCCAGTATGTTGACTGGTAAATATTTACAACCTATTTCTAGGGCCGATCCACAACCAGTTTCTAAAGAGATTCATCCTTCAATCCTTCTATCGGATCTCTCCCCAGTCTTTTGGGGGCTTCTCTGGTGGCTTGGTGGTGAAGAATCTGCCTACTAATGCAGGAGATGCAGGAGATGCAGGTTTGATCCCTGGGTCAGGAAGATCCCCTGGAGAAGGAAATGGCAACCCATTCCAGTAGTCTTGCCTGAAAAATCCCACAGACAGAGGAGCCTGGTGGGCTACAGTCAGTCATGACTTGGTGACTAAGCAACAACCTCAGTCTTTGCTATTTCCATCACTGCCTGAAACTCACTAAAGCTGGAGATGAGACCAAGAGAAAATTTACAGGATAAATTTTGGATTTTATTCCTCATGATGATTTGAAAGAAAGGTATATTAGAAATGGCCTTTGAAAAGCTGAATGATTGAAATGATACTGTAACAGCACTGCTGGAGGCTTTGGACATAGCTAAGTAAAGCCAGTTGGATGAAGGGTAAACTAAACTCATTCTTTCCAATGTCTCGTCTATCAGGAAAGAAAACATAAGGGCTATGTCTTCACTTTTAATATGATATGATAAACACAGGAAAGGGAACAGCATTCATTGTGTTTAATATTCCATGAAGGTATTTGAGCAAAGCAATATTTTATTGTCTGAGAATATAACAAATGTCTATGTCATTTCCCAGTAATGAAACATGTCAAGAAGTGATCATGGCTTGGGAAAGTGGAGTTTAAAGAGCATGCTTTTGCTAATAAATCATAGAATGTAACATAATATGGTGTGACTATGTTAAACAAATAATTATATCTACAAATGGAATCTGAGCCAAGAGGGAAATATACACTATTTTGCTTTGCTTTGAGCTCCACCCCACACTCACAAGCATACATGCTCACATTCATATGCACACACATCTCACTCATGCACACTGTATCATGCTTAAAGATCAGGAATGTATTGCTTGATGCCCAGAGAACAAAGAGTAGTAGAAACACAGTTGATTTGGATTACCTATGCCTATTCTCATTCTCTGAGTTGCCATGTGTATGCCATATTGTAGTGATGGAATGTAGACAGCATGTGTGTCCTGAGCCTGTTTACTCAAATCTTGTGATGGAGAAGGAGTTGCTAAATTTGACTATGCAATTGAGATGACTATCAAAAGCCCCATCTCCCTTCTATCCTCCTAAAGCTGTAGCACCAACTTTCTACTTAGAATCTTCAGGCTTGATATTTCCATGCTTATTCCAAATTTTGTCACTTCCCTGCTGTTTCTCCTTTCCCCTCATATTTGAGGGGAGGTGAGCCACATAGTTTTTTTTGTTGTTGTTGTTGTTGTTTTTAAAGAGTAAGTACCCAACAAGTGTGCATCATGTAAATACATGGAAATATTTTTCTGAAAAGCAGATGAATTATTTCTTCCTACTCTATCTACTCTTTGAAAAGAAACTGAAGCAGATACCAAAAGAGGTCTCTGAATAGATTCAGTTATTCTTGATTTTTTCCTGAACTTCTGAGGCACCAGATCATTCATTCTGATGTCTTTGTGCCCTCAGAGGTGGAGTCTACCTGCTCTAAAGTATGAGAAATCTGTGTAGTGGGGTGTGTGTGTGTGTGTGTGTGTGTGTGTGTGTGTGTGTGTATGGGCTAGAGGGGGTGGGAGGGAGAAACCACTCTCAGTAGGGCTGACAGCTTTTGCTAAATGTTATTACTGTTGGCAATGTCTTATCTTAGATGAGGTGGTAAATTAGTAAACTGCCATGGAGAAGTATGATTTTGTAAAATTAGATGGGGTATAAAGAAACACAATTAATTCCAGACCCTCAGGCAAGAGAGATGAAGTAACTGGAGTCTTTGTTCTCTCAGATTATCAGATATACCATCTTTTCTTCTGAGTAATAGCAGGCACTCTGTGGCTGTCAGTGGAAATGCCAGGTATGCACTTGCAATGTGGACGGGGCCACCCTAGGATTACATTTTGTTGTCTTTAGAGAGAAAAAGAGTGAATCACCCTCCAGGGGTCTTTTTTCTCCCATTAACCCTAAACCCCAGCAGCACAATTTATTACATCTTAAAATGACCAGAGATTGGTTACCAGTTCCAAATTAGCCAATAAGATCCACAATGAAACACCCAGAAAGCCCCATCAAGATGAAAATACACTTTAGGCTCATGAAGTGTCTTGGATTTTAAAGAAAGGTGCTGGAAAGAGTTTAGAGAGATGGAGATTGAGAAAAGCTCTCTTCCTATTTGCACAAAAGCCTCAGGCTGGGAAGGAGAGATGGGAAAAAACAAAGATGGAAAAACAGGGTACAGAGGTATACAAACAAATTCCACATTCCATGGGCCAACATTATGTGAGGACATCAAGGGAGCTGGTCTATGGACCATGCAAGATGTACCTTCATTTTGCTGTTAGATCTCGACTGTCTTTGCATCTTCTGAGGTACATTCCAAATTCTTTTAACAATCAGTCTCAGGACTTCCCTGGTGGTCCAGAGGCTAAGACTACATGTTTCCAAAGAAGGGGCCAGGGTTCAATCCCTGGTCAGGGAACAAGATCTCACAAACTGCAACTTAGTGTCTGCTTGCTGAAACTAAAGATCCTGCATGCCGCAACAAAGACCTGGCACATCCAAATAAATAAATACGTGTTAGGAAAAAATCAGTCTCTGAAGTGCTGTGCAGTTAGGCAGTACCACCTCAAATAAACACTGCAGACCACATGGATTTTCACTCTTCACCAAAACAAATTATGATAAAAATCTAATTGAATTAAGACTTAAAAGGAGATGGGGTTTAGAGGTTAAACATAGTTCAACCTCTCATACGGTGTTATGAAAAGTAATTTGGTAGAAAATATCCTCAGAGGCACTTGTTAAGAAAAAATTTCAAAAATGTGAGGAAAGGGACTTACATAATCATCACTGAAAAAAAGACTTTGTCTTTAGGCAGAACTTTCATGTTGAGAGGAAAGATTTACAGCTATCCTAGTCTAATTCATAATGTACGTAGGAGTCACCGATATGATACCTCAACAAATGGCCTTCATGCACATCAGCCAACAATTTACTCATTTAAGAAATATTTATTGAGTACTTACAGTATGCCAGATAATTTTCTGAGCACTGGGTATGTGGCTGTAGGCTCCTCTCACAGGGGAGACATGAAATAAGTAAACAAACAGTGGTTAGAGCTATGTTAGTGTGATGAGGAAAAACCTTTCTGAGGAGGAGACCCTGACTGAATTTTAAGAACAAAGCCAGTCTCATGAAGACCTGGGTGCTGCATGTACGCTCAGTCACATCGAACTCTTTGCGACCCCATGGACTGGAGCCCATTAGTCCTCTGTCTGTGGAATTTTCCAGGCAAGAATACTGGAGTGGATTGCCATTTCCTCCTCCAGGAGAACTTCCTGACCCAGATGGAACCCATGTCTCCTGCATTGGCTGGTAGATTCTTTGCTGATGAACCACCTGGGCAGTCCCCACGAAGACCTGCGGAAAACGACACTTTGGACAGAGGAATAGCTCACCTGGAGGTACTGAGGCAGAAACAAGTTTGGTGTGTTTAAATCACGCAGAGAGTGAGCAAGAGAGAGTGGACAAGATCATATCTGGTCCTGTAAGCTATATAGAATTTTGAATTTAATTTTAGCTGTAATGCAAAGCCCTTGGAGGATGATAATCAGGGGGATTATGTGATTTTACATTGTACATATATCAACCTTACTGTGCTGAGAATAAGAGATTACAGGGGCAAGAGACGACTACAGGGAGACAAGCTAAGAATATTCAAGTGGTTCATGTTATAAATATCTGGGTCCTTCCATGAGTTTGAGCAAGCTCCAGGAAATAGTGAAGGACAGGGAAGCCTGGCATGCTGCAGTCCATGGGGTCCCGAAGAGTCAGACACGATTTAGTGACTGAACAAAGATTACAGAAACAATAATGGGAATCACTTATAACATGCTTATAGTATGCCAAGCAAAGTCCCAAAGATTTCAAGGATTCACTGAAACCTCATAATGATCCTACCACGATTCCACTTTACAGGTGAGATCACTCAGGCTGAGGAATTTTGAATGGCTGGCTTGTAGCAATTAAGTGGCAGAGTTGGAATTCAAACAGTTTGGCTTAAAAATCTGTGCTCTCAACTAGCCCTCAGTTATGGTAGAAGCAGTAGAAATGGAGGAACATGAATTAATGTATTAGTTTCCTATTGCTGCTTAACAAATTGCCACAGCTTTCATGGCTTATACATCATGAGTTTATTACCTTACAGTTCTGTAGTTCAGAAGTCTGAAACCAGTTTTACCGGGCTAAAATCAGGGCATTGGCAGGCCTGTGTTTCTCCTGGAGGCTCTAGGGGAGAATTCATTTTCTCGCATATTCCAGTGTCTAGAGGCTGACCTCACACCTTGGCTCATGGCTCTGTCTCAAACAGACTTTTCTCCCTTTTCTTCCATTGTCACCTTCATCACATTTTCCCTCTCTCTGATCTAACTCCGATCCTTCTGCCTCCCTCTTAGGAGGACCCTTGCGATTACACTGAGTCTACCAGATAATCCAGGATAATCTCCCCATCTCAAGAGCCTTACCTTAACCACAATTTAAAGGTTCCTTCTCCATGAAATGTGATACATCCATAGGTTCTGGAGGTTAGAATGTGGAATTCTTTGGGGAAGGGGTGGCACTTTATTCAGCCTACCATCGACAGGTTCAGCATCTACTTTAAAAGTACTTCCAACAAGGCTTTGCTGACCAACTGGATGGGGGGAATGAGAGAAGGATTTATAAATCAAGGATCTCTCCTAAGTGTTTTTGATTTGGGTAACTGGCTGAATGATGCTACCATCTGTCAGAATGAACAAATATTATGGAAGAAGTTGTTTTGCGGGGGTAAATTGAAGAGTTCAGTCATGCAATGTGGTAACTTGAATGAGAGGGAAGTCCAAAAGGGACAGGATAGATGTATATGTACGACTGATTCATTTTTCTGTACATTATAAGCTAACACAGTCCATGGGGGTGCAGAGAGTCTGACCTGACTTAGCAACTGAACAAGAAGACAATGCAACATTGTAAAGCAACTATACTCCAATAAAAATTAACTAATTTTTAAAAAGGAATCGACTTTTTTTTAATAACTAAAAATCACAGTATGGGTGAGATAATCAGGAAGCAAGATAAGGCTTCCCTGGTGACTCAGTGGCAAAGAATCCGCCTGCCAATGCAGGAGATGAGGGTTTGATCCGTGGGTTGGGAAGATCTCCTGGAGAAGGAAATGGTAACCCTACTTCAGTATTCATGCCTGGGAAATCCCATGGACAGAGGAGCCTGGCGGGCTACAGTCCATGGGGTCACAAAAGAGTCAGACATGACTTAGTGACTAAACAAACAATAAGAGAGATACAAAGTCTGGGCCCTGAAGCACTTTTCCCTAACAAATACTTATGTGTTAAGTAGAGGAGCAGGATTCAGCAAAAGAGACTAAAGAAATGGTGTTGAAGGTGAGAAAGAAACTAGGAAAGTGCAGGGATAGATAAGCTAAGAGAAAAGTGTGATGGAGAGTGTGTCCACCAAAATAAATTCTCTGCTTCTTCCACAGAATTATACTAGTAGCTGCTTTTTGAAAAATTGCATTTGCAAGCACTTGTTCCACCAAGGTGTGGCCGTGTACTAAATGCTCAGAGTGAACTGTGAGCAGGATGGTACCTGCCATTTCCAGACTGTATCCTTGTCACATCGCACATCCACTCTCCCATGCTCTTTCCCCAACTTTCATCATGTAGATAAAAACACTGCACTATGGGAGAAATATCAATAACCTCAGATATGCAGATGACACCACCCTTATGGCAGAAAGCAAAGAGGAACTGAAAAGCCTCTTGATGAAAGTGAAAGAGGAGAGTGAAAAAGTTGGCTTAAAGCTTAACATTCAGAAAACTAAGATCATGGCATCTGGTCTCATCACCTCATGGGAAATAGATGGGGAGACAGTGGAAACAGTGGCAGACTTTAGTTTTTTGGGCTCCAAAAAATCACTGCGGATGGTGACTGCAGCCATGAAATTAAAAGACGTTTACTCCTTGGAAGGAAAGTGATGACCAACCTAGATAGCATATTAAAAAGCAGAGACATTACTTTGCCAACAAGGGTCCGTCTGGTCAAGGCTATGGTTTTTCCAGTGGTCATGTATGGATGTGAGAGTTGGACTGTGAAGAAAGCTGAGCGCCGAAAAATTGATGCTTTTGAACTGTGGTGTTGGAGAAGACTCTTGAGAGTCCCTTGGACTGCAAGGCGATCCAACCAGTCCATCCTAAAGGAGATCAGTCCCGGGTGTTCATTGGAAGGACTGATGCTGAAACTGAAACTCCAATACTTTGGCCACCTCATGCGAAGAGTTGACTCATCTGAAAAGACCCTGATGCTGGGAGGGATTGGGGGCAGGAGGAGAAGGGGACGATAGAGGATGAGATGGCTGGATGGCATCACCGATTCGATGGGCATGAGTTTGAGTAAACTCTGGGAGTTGGTCGTGGACAGGGAGGCCTGGCGTGCTGCGATTCATGGGGTTGCAATGAGTCGGACCCGACTGAGCGACTGAACTGAACTGAAGGAATGGTAGAGACATAAGATGGAAAGATGGAGGAGACCAACTTAGACTTGGACTGTTGTCTGAGAGAGAAGTATTTCTTTTTTAAAAGACACTATTTTGAAGGTTCTTTGATCTTTAAGACACTCACTGCATTGTTTGCCCAGCTGCATCTTAGTTAATTCAGACATTGGCACTAAAAGTGGGGTTCTTCCCAACTAAACCAATATACATGGCTTAGAGCACAGGCAGAAAGTGGCCTGGACATGCCACTATGACCTTTATAATCCTGTGGCAAAAAGGTGGGTAGAGCTGTTTATTGCAATACATTGCACAGCCTGTGCCCACTGAGCCTGGAAGTTACAAGAAGCAAGAAAAAGCCAAAAGTTTTGTGTATGTTTCTAGTTCTTTGTTGCTTTAGCAAGGCATTTCAAAAAAATATATACCCTCTCAGAAAAAAAGTGATTAATTTGCAAACAGAAAAGAAAGAGAATAGATGGTATCTAGAAACTTGATGTCTCTCATGTTGGGAAAAGATATAAGATATAACTCATATATCTCAACTAGAAGAGAAGAAATGGTGATTACTATAATCTTTAAAAAAAATTAAGGGAGGCAAAGGATGGATGAAGAACAAAGCAAGGGTGTGGCTTTTCCAACTAGGCTTGTGGTTCAGAAGACCTCAAAGTAGCAATCATACAACTGAGCAACAGGCATGTGTCGCAAGTGGAAACAATGAAGTATAGCAGGAATTAGAAATACGTCCAGAAAAGAACTGTAGGTAGCTTACTGACACATGAAAACAACTGGAAGCAAAAATATCTAAAGTCTATTATTATTTTTTAACATAATTGTATTGTCAAAGAAAAGACTGAGTTTTAACCAGTCCACAGGGCATCAAAACTGTCCCAGCAAGAAGCAAGGTATAAATGCTGTACTGTTGCCAAGAGAAGAAGAGTTGGCATTATCTATTTTGGATGTAGCCTTAATGGATAATGGATGATAAGAATTTACCAGAGTTTTGAAAATGGACACCAGATCAATGGAACAGAATAGAGTCCAGAAATAAACTCACATATATGTTCCAAGGTGGTGCTAGTGGTAAAGAACCTGCCTGCCAATGCAGGAGACAGAAGAGACTCAGGTTCGATCCATGGGTTAGGAAAATCCCCTGGAGGAGGGCAAGACAACCCACTCCATTATTCTTGCCTGGAGAATCCCATGAACACCTGGTGGTCTATAGTCCATAGCATCACAAAGAGTCAGACATGACAGAAGTGATGTAGCATAGCGTAGCATAGCGTAGCATATCATGGCATATGTGATCAATTAATTTATAAAAAAGGAGCCAAGAATATACTTTGAGAAAGAAAAGACTTCAGCAGAAGGTGTTGGGAAAACTGAATAGCCACATGAAAAAGAATGAAACCAAACAACTACCTTACATCATACACAAAAATTAACTTAAAATGGATTACACACTTAAATGTAAGACCCCAAACCATAAAACTCCTGGAAGAAAATGTAAGCAGTAAGCTCTTGACATTGGTCTTGGCAATTATTTTTTGGATTTGACACCAAAAGCAAAGATAACCAAAACAGAAATAAACAAGTTGGACTAAACCAAACTAAAAAGTTTCTGTACAGCCAAAGACATCATCAAAGAAATCAAATGGCATCCTACTGGCTGGGAGAAAATATTTGCAAATCATATATCTGATAGGGGTTAATACTTAAAACATATAAAGAACTTATATAAGTCAATGGCAATACATTCAAACAAGTCAAGTAAAAATGGGGCAGAGAATCTCTCCTTTTTTTTTTTTTTGAGCTTCAGTTACTTTGTTTTTAAGTTAACTAATTTTTTTTTTTAAATTGGAGGACAATTCCTTTATAGCGTTGTGTTGGTTTCTGCCATACAGCAATGTGATAAGGTCATAACTACATATATACATCTTCTCTCTCTTGAGCCTTCCTCACTTCCCCCATCCTACCTCTCTAGGTCATCACAGAGCTTCAGGCTGGGCTCCTAGCTGCCTATTTTAAACATGGTAGTGTATACATGTTGATGCTACTTTCTCAGTTCATCCCACCCTCTCCTTCCCCTGCTGTGTCCACAAGTCCATTCTCTACATCTGCATCTCTATTCCTGCCCTGCAGATAGGTTCATCAGTACCATGTTTCTAGATTTCATATATATGCATTAATATAGGATATTTTTTTCTCTTTCTAACTTACTTCACTCTGTATAATAAACTCTAGGTTCATCCACCTCAGTTCAACTGACTCACATTTATTCCTTTCCATGGCTAAGTAATATTCCATTGTATACATACCACAATCTCTTTATCCATTAATCTGTTGATGTACATCTATGTTGCTTCCTTGTCCTGGACTATAAAGAAAAATGAGCACTGAAGAATTGACGCTTTTGAACTGTGGTGTTAGAGAAGACTCTCAAGAGCCCCTTGGACTGCAAGGAGATCCAACCAGTCCATCCTAAAGGAAATCAGTCCTGGGTGTTCATTGGAAGGACTGATGCTGAAGCTGAAACTCCAATACTTTGGCCACCTGATACGAAGAGTTGACTCATCTGAAAAGACCCTGATGGTGGGAAAGATTGAGGGCAGGAGGAGAAGGGGATGACAGAGGATGAGATGGTTGGATGGCATCATCGACTCAATGGACACGGGTTTGGGTGAACTCCGGGAGTTGGTGATGGACAGGGAGGTCTGGCGTGTTGCAGTTCATGGGGTCACAAAGAGTCGGACACTACTGAGCAACTGAACTGACTGACTGACTGTCCTGGCTATTGTATATAGTGCTGCAATGAATATTGGGATCAATGTGAGTTTTTTAATTATGCTTTTCTCAGGGTATATACCTAGTAGTGGGATTGCTGGGTCATATGGTAGTATTATTCTTAGATTTTTTTAAGGAACTTCCATACTATTCTCCATAGTGGCTGCATCAGTTTACATTTTCACCAACAGTGCAAGAGGATTTCCTTTTCTCCACATGGGCAGAGAATCTGAATAGATACCAATAAGACACATGGAAAGTCACTCTTGGGCTTCCCCGATTGCTCAGACTGTAAAGAATCCACCTGCAATGTGGGAGACCTGGGTTTGATCCCTGGGATGGGAAAATCCCCTAGAGGAGGGCATGGCAACCCTTACCAGTATTCTTTCCTGGAGAATCCCCATGGACAGAGTACATATGGATGGTCAACAGAAACATAAAAAAAAAAAATGCTCAACATCATGTCACATCTGTTAGAATGGCTGTTTTAAAAAAGATGAGTGATAAGTGTTGGTGAGGTTGAGGGGAAAAGGGAACTCTTGGCTGCTGTTGGTGGGAATATAAATTGGTACAAGCTTCTGGGAATACAGTATGGAACTTCCTTAAAAAAAAATGAATAGAATTACCTTATAATCCAACAATACCACTTCTGGGTATATATCCAAAGGAAATGAAAACAGGATATCAAAGAGACATCTGCACACCTATGTTCACTGTAGCATTGCTCATAGTGACTAAGATATGGAAACAGGCTGCGTGAGTGTGTGCTCAGGTGCTTTAGTCGTGTCTGACTCTTTGTGATCCCATGGACTGCCAGGCTCCTCTATCCTGGGAATTCTCTGGGCATGAACACTGGAGTGGGTTGCCAATGGAAACAGGATAAATGTTCATAAATTATGGATGGATAAAGATGATGTGGTATGTATATACAATGGATTATCATTCAGCCACGAGAAAGAAGGAAATCATGCCGATTTGTGACAACATGGATGAAACTTGAGGGCATTATACTAAGTGAGGCTAGTCAGACAGAGAAAGACAAATGCTGTGTGGTATCACTTATATGTGGAATCTAAAAAAATGTCAAACTCATAGAAACAAGAGAATAGAATGGAGGTTGTCAGGGGCTGGGGGTTGGAGGGAATAGGGAGAGGTTGGAAAAAGGATACAAACTTTAGGCTATAAAATGAACAAGGTCCAAGGACCTAAAGGTAAAGCACGGTGACTAAGCTAACAACACTGTATTGCATAATTGAAATTAGCTAAGAGAGTAGAATTTAAATGTTCTCTCTCACACACAGGATAAATATTGAGTTGGTGAACACGTTAACTAAATGGGGAGAACCCTTTCACAATGTATACATCTTATAGGTCACCATAATGCATACTTTAAGTATCTTACAATTTTGCTTGTCCTTTATATTGCAATAAATCTGAAATCAACAAGAAAAGAACTTATCAGAGTTCAATACCAGGGAGAATGAAGGAAAAGTTCCTTTCAGAGAGCAGAACTAGTGGGATCTGAGAGACTACCACTGTTGCCAGAGCAGGAAGACTTCAAAATTCTGCCCATCAGAATTCAATCCTCTCTATAGACCAGTGACTGGTATGTATTTCCCCTCTCTCTTTTAATTATTTTTTAAAGTTTTTATTTTGAAATAATTTTAGACTTAACCAAAAAGTTGCAAGAATGTAGGGTTCTTTTATGCCCCTCACCCAGCTTCTCACCAAATTAGCATTTGCATCGTCATAGCTTCCTAGGTGGCAGTCTGGTAAAGGATCTTCCTGCCAGTGAAGGAGACGCGAGAGATGCGAGTTCGATCCCTGTCTTGGGAAGATACCCTACAGTAGGAAATGGCAACCTGCTCCACTATTCTTGCCTGGAAAATTTGGTGGACAGAGGAGCCTGGTGGTTACAGTCCATGGGGTCACAAAGAGTTGGGCATGACTGAGCACACATGTAGTGCAATGACAGAAACTTAGAAATTAACACTGGTGCGATCTATTATGTAAGCTAGTGGCTTCATAGGATTTCACCAGTTTTTCCATTTATGTCTTTTTTGTTTGTTTTTTTCGGGATTCAATCTGAAGTTCTGCATCACGTTTAATTGCATGTCTTTATTCTCCTCATAAGATGTGACAGTTCCTCAGTCTTCTCTTGATCCTTCTGAAAAGTCCTGTTCAGTAATTTTGTAGAATTTTCTTCTGTTTGGATTTTTTTAAATGTTTCTCATGATTAGCTTTAGGTTATACATTTTTGACCAGAATGCCATGGAATTGGCACAGAAGTCTTTTTCTGTGCATTATAATCAGGGGAGTATGAAATAAATCTTATTACTGGTGACAATAACCTTGATTACATGGTCAACATGGTATCTGATGGCTTTTTTCACTGTACACCCACCATGCTTTCCTTTGGGAATAAATATCTGGAAGAAATACTTCAAGACTGTGCAAAACAAATATCCAAACACTTCTCAAACTTTCACCTACTTATTTTAGTATCAATTAATGGGTCTAATGTTGATTTTCATACCTCCTGTATTTATTAATTGGAATTTTTCATACAGAAGTCTGGGTCAGTCTCTTACGGGGTACTGTTCCTTTCTCCTGGGTCCTGGTACACACAACGGGTATAGCTTCTCCTGGCAATGACCAACTTTTGGAGGAAAGTGTCCACCAAGGTGTTGAAAAACTTCACCCTTGAAATGGTAGTTATGGGGCATGCAGATTCCTGAGACATTTCCTCAGGCCCTTTTTCATCACAACCACTGCCTACGTTGACACTGCTTGCTTAGGCCATGTTGAAATAGGATCAAAACTATACATAAGATCAAGAAATGCAAAAGGACAAAATGCAAAAGGCAAAATGGTTGTCTGAGGAGGCCTTACAAATAGCTGAGGAAAGAAGAGAAGCTAAAGGCAAAGGAGAAAAGGAAAGATATTCATCTCAATACAGAGTTCCAAAGAATAGCAAGAGATAAGAAAGCCTTCCTAAGTGATCAGTGCAAAGAAATAGAGGAAAACAATAGAAGGGGAAGGACTAGAGATCTCTTCAAGAAAATTAGAGATACCAAGGGAACATTTCATACAAAGATGGTCACAATAAAGAGCAGAAATGGTATGGACCTAACAGAAGCAGAAGTATTAAGAAAAGGTGGCAAGAATACACAGAAGAACTGTACAAAAAAGATCTTCATGACCCAGATAGTCACAATGGTGTAATCACTCACCTAGAGCCTGACATCCTGGAGTGCAAAGTCAAGTGGGCCTTAGGACACATCACTATGAACAAAGCTAGTGGAGGTGATGGAATTCCAGCTGAGCTATTTAAAATCTTAAAAGATGATATTGTTAAAGTGCTGCACTCAACATGCCAGCGAATTTGGAAAACTCAGCAGTGGCCACAGGACTGGAAAAGGTGTTTTCATCCCAATCCCAAAGAAAGGCAATGCCAAAGAATGCTCAAACTACCACACTACTACACTCATCTCACACACTAGCAAAGTAAATAAACTCACACTCTAGCAAAGTAATGCTCAAAGTAATGGCCAAGGTAGGCTTCAACAGTACGTGAACTGTGAACTTCCAGATGTTCAAGCTGGTTTTAGAAAAGGTAGAGGAACCAGAGATCAAATTGCCAACATCTGTTGGATCATAGAAAAAGCAAAAGCATTCCAGAAAAATATATACTTTTGCTTCATTGACTATGCTAAAGCCTTTGACTATGTGGATCACAACAAACAGTAGAAAATTCTTAAAGAGATGGGAATACCAGACCACCTTACCTGCCTCCTGAGAAATCTGTTTGCAGGTCAAGAAGCAATAGTTAGAACTGGACATAGAACAATGGACTGGTTCAAAATTGGGAAAAGAGTGCATCAAGGTTGTATACTGTCACTCTGTTTATTTAACTTATATGCAGAGTACATCATGAGAAATGCTGGGCTGGATGAAGCCCAAGCTGGAATCAAGATTGCTGGGAGAAATATCAATAACCTCAGATATGCAGATGACACCACCCTTATGGCAGAAAGCAAAGAGGAACTAAAGAGCCTCTTGATGAAAGTGAAAGAGGAGAGTGAAAAGCTGGCTTAAAACTCAGCATTCAGAAAACAAAGATCATAGCATCTGGTCCCATCACTTCATGGCAAATAGATGGGGAAACAATGGAAACAGTGTCAGACTTTATTTTCTTGGGCTCCAAAATCACTGCAGATGGCACCTGCAGCCTTGAAATTAAAAGATACTTGCTCCTTGGAAGAAGAGCTGTGACAAGCCTAGATGGCATACTAAAAAAGCAGAGACATTACTTTGCCAACAAAGGTCCATACAATCAAAGCTATGGTTTTTCCAGTGGTCATGTATGGTTGTGAGAACCATGAAGAAGTCAGAACATCGACGAATTGATGCTTTTGAACTGTGGTGTTGGAGAAGACTCTTGAGAGTCCCTTGGACTGCAAGGAGATCAAAACAGTGACTCCTAAAGGAAATCAGTCCTGAGTATTCATTGGAAGGACTGATACTGAAGCTGAAGCTCCAATTCTTTGGCCACCTGATGCAAAGAACTGACTCATTTGATAAGACCCTGATCCTGGGAAAGATTGAAGGCAGGAGGAGAAGGGGATGACAGAGGATGAGATGGTTAGATGACATCACCAACTCAATGCTCATGAGTTTGAGCCAGCTCTGGGAGATGGTTGCAAAGAGTCAGATATGGTTGAGCTACTGAACAACAACTGTAAGGAAGAGTTATCCCTTCTTCCCTTATGTGTTTATTCAATTATTTATTCATATCAATATAGAGTATTATTTATTATATTTTATGAAGTAAGTATAATACTATTATTTTTGTTTCTAAAATTGATCCAGTTTTAGCCATTTGGAGAGCTTTCTGGTTGGTGTCTCTATTGCTGTTCCCATCCTCTGGGACTATTTTCTTACTTTCTGGCACCAAATTTCATTTGTATTTTCTCTGCCTAGCCCTAGAATCAACCACTTTTCCAAAGACCCCTGGTCTCTTTTGTTAAGAATGATATTTTAAAAGCAAAGATCTAGGCACTAGATGTGCTCATTGCTACAAGCATGTCATTACTTCTAGACCCTCTCAGTGGACAGAGATTGGAAGTACATGCATATATATTAACTCATGCATGCACATACTTCTATGTTTATTTCTATTTCTATTTAAAAAAAGCATGAGTTGATAGTGATAGCTTCCATTCCAATCCAACACTGTGGTGTTCATTCTAGCTTTGCTCCTTGGCTTATTTGTAACTTTTCTCTCTGACAGTTAGAAATTGAGAGAGCCAAGTTTCCAATTATTTGCCCTAAGAGATGGTTTATAATTTATGCTTTTTTAATTTATTTATACTGTATTTCATTTATTTATGTTATATTTTATTTATTTACATTATTTCTTCCTTAAATGTTTGATAGAATTAACCAATAAAATCATTCAAGCTTAGAATTTTCTTTATATAAATGTTTTTAATTACAAACTCAGTTTCTACAATAGATGTTTCTTGTTATTTATTTCTTCTTGAAAATATTTTTGTAGTTTGTGTCTTTCAAGGAATAAATCAGTTTTATATAAATTGTTGCATTTGGGGGGCACTGAATTATTTGCAGGATTTCTTTATTGTTTTGCCTCCAGGGTGAGGAGTGATATTTCTTCTTTCATTCCTAATGTAGGCAAATTGTAATCACAACTCTGTCTGCATCCAGTCAGTGTTGTTGCATTATAGTTTTATCTTTTTCAGCTTACAGTATTTTAGAATTTCCCCAGGCCACCTAACTGAATCATGGGCTATTTAAAAGAGATATTTAAATTTTT
This sequence comes from Dama dama, assembly GCF_033118175.1. Classification (NCBI taxonomy): domain Eukaryota; kingdom Metazoa; phylum Chordata; class Mammalia; order Artiodactyla; family Cervidae; genus Dama; species Dama dama. The sequence continues at coordinate 20,905,898 of NC_083694.1, read as the reverse complement.
TAAAAATTTTCAAATATTTAAGGAATTTTTCAAGTATCTTTCTGTTATTGATGTCTAGTTTAATCCTTTTATTCTCCAAGAACATACTTTGTATGATTTCTGTCATTTTAGCTTTGTTAATGTTTGTTTTATGGCCCAGATTGTAGTCATTTTTACTGAGTGCTCTGTGCGTAACTGAAAAAAGTGCATATTTTGCTATTGCTGTAACTGCTGTTTTACAGAGCTTCAGATTGAACATCTTTCTACAGTTTATGTTGCCCAGCAGATTCATGCTTGTGTGTGTGCTCAGTCGCTCAGTTCTGTCCAACTCTTTGCGACCCCCACGGACTGTAGCTTGCAAGTCTCCTCTGTCCATGGGATTCTGCAGGCAAGAATACTGGGGTGGGTTCCCATTTCCCCCTCCAGGGGATCTTCCCTAAACAGGGGTGGAACCCATGTCTCCTGCATCTTCTGCATTGGCAGGTGCATTCTTTACCATTGAGGCAATTGAGAATTGTAAGGACAAAAATGTATACTTTTGGGTAAAGGCTAAAGTTAGTGGGAGAAACAATCACATTTAGTGAAGGAATACCATAATTTAAGAGAAAAAGAAAGACGCTCTTTTCAAAACAGGCTTCTCTAATAGAGTGTGACTCTCTAAGATTTTGCCTACTTTCTATCCATATTCTAGTTCTGTTTTTTCCCATATCCAGGGATACTTGGCCTCAACCTGACATCAACTATTACACAGGGCCTTGGGATCAGTTCTGACTGAAGCTGATGGCAGGATTAAAGTAATTTAGTTCATCACTGATTCTGAGCTCCAGGTCTTTATTGCTGTTACACAGTGCTTCCAGGATCCCTCAGTTCCACTTGGAGGTCCACTCTGCTGAGAGTTTATAATCACAGTCCACTACAACAGGACCCCAACGACCATGGAGAGTGGGCTTTGCACGCAGAAACTGCAATGTCTTGAGTCAAGTAATTGACTTGGCAAAACCCTCACTCCTTTCAAAACTAGCAACATCTCTGAACAGCAGATGGAATTTTAGAGTAATGCATCTGGAAAGCTGCAAGAACAGGAATACATCTGTTTCCATTGTTATAGAAAGATAAACAGGACCAGACTCAAGACACTGTGGGAAACAAAGTTCTTGCTTCTCTGCTTACTGTTTACTGCTTTTCAGGAGGAAGAAATGCCATGGATGTGTCAGATGGTGAAGACAAACTGGTACACACTACAGTCATCTCAAATATATCCTGGGGAGAATAAAAATAAGGCTACATCAGTGTGACAGATAAATGCTCAAACGATTATTTACTCATTTATTTTTTGCCCACATGATATCAAATTCAAGAACTTTAATAAATTCATGTTTATCTCGCATTTTGGCTTTTGGGGCCATTTTATATTAAAAAGTGTTTGTTCATTTTAATGTAGTCTGGTTATGGGCATTTTTTAGGATATGTTAGCTTTTCTATGAAAACTATATTAAGTTGATTAACAATAGATGTATCTAATCTTTCTTAGAGCATTTGAGATTTTGAAAACATATACAATGTCTTGGAAATAATTTGCTACTTGCTGTTTAGAGAAGTACTTGCTTTTATTTGCCTGTATATGACTGGTTTGACTGGGTTTTTTGACTGAGTTAACTGGAAGTTTTGGCATGCTGATGAACTCAGAAGTTGCCAAACAAGCTAGAAGAGCAACATTATTTCTTTCCTTCTGGGATAAAATTATGAATTTTTACCAATTTAAAAAAAAATCCAGTCTCCAAGTGATCTTTCAAATCTTTTCAGCCAGGAGCCATCAGACACATGGAGATATTGGTTCACATGGGACCTTTTTGGAAGAGAAAGAGTGAGCCTTCCTTTCTGTTAACCCCACAGGCTGTATACTGGCCAATTCCAGATTGAAGACCTATTCGTCATGTCTGACCTGAAAGCACACACTCTATCGGTGGCCTAGAAGGTGATGTATGGGCATCTGATCTGCTGTTTGTTTCTGACAACTCCCAGAACCTATTTCCACCCAGCATCAAATAATCAAGGATCCACAGGTTGATGGGTGCCAGTTATTCAAGTGATGAATTTGTGTTAAATCCTAGGATCAGTGCAACCTAATGAATCAACCAGTGGAAGCATGCCCCAATTAAAGACATAGCTCAGGGCTGCCAACAAAGCCACGTGCTGTTCCCCTTGCCTGAACAGCAGGGCTTTGGGCAAATGCCTCGTAAAACCCAGGGACAGCTAGAACTGGAGAGCACTGTGTGCTTAAAGGTTCTTATGATCATTTTGCCCCCTTTTAAACTCTGTTCAACATTTGTGACCCCCTGCCTTGCCTGGCTACAGGTTCAGAAGAGCCTGAAAGCCAGTGGGTTTTTCACCAGCAGGGAAAATAAATGAGGACTCAACTTAGAAAAGGGATGACCTCTCTTTTGTTTTCTGCACCACTGCTAGGCATTGAACAGTAAATTGAAAGAGAGTACAAACGATGCAGAAAATACGATGACCACTCTTGGCTAGATTTCACTGCGTGGAAATGTTCGTATGAAAGATTCCACCAGGGGGAAAACACTCCTCAAATAGACTCAAATTATCTGTCCTATGGCACTGAACCATTTTTATATACATCCATATATTGACTTATTTGTGGGGAATGCTAAAACCACAAAGTTCCTGTTTGCTCTATTTCTTAGGGATAAAGTTATTCTGTGGTCAGAGACACCTAAGACCATTAGGCACGCACACTGCAGATCTGAAGAAGGTCTATTTACTTGAGCTTCCAGGAAAAATATTGACAAGGCAGTAAAAATACTTTCCTTGATTACTCAACCTCGTATTTTAAACCAAAAATTACAGGAACTTTTCTCTTTTAGTCATTTATTTTTAGCTTCTCTATTTTTCCACCTTTTGGGGTTTTTCTGGCTCACCTTTTAAAACATGGTCTATTTATACTGACTCTGCAAATCGAGGAATAGCAAAGCCTTTAAAGCATTGTCACTGTTTCCTTCTGACTAGCTTTCAAGCTACTTGGGGACAAGTGAATCTCAGCTTCTGGAGATAAATGGATAAAGGAGAGTTTGTTACAGAGCTGAAAGAAACTTCAGAAAGTCTGTTAGTGCTAGCTTTCAGAAAAGCCAGCATGTTAACCATTTCTTATTTCCCTGTCTTTGACCAAAGGTCAGAAATAGTTACAAATTTAAGGGAAAGGTGATGAGTATGACTCACATGACTTCACATGACTCAATCATAGGGCCCCCAAAACAGGGATCCAGACCACTGTGTCTTCATTGACCCCCTCATTACAATAACCATAACCTTGTTATCTCCACCTCTTACCCTGTTCCATGTTTATTCAATGCATTGTATAGTCAATGGACTATATATTTGTTTGATTATTTGTGTATTACCTGTCATTTCCACCAGATTTTAAACTACAGGAATGTGGGGGCTTCTCATCGCATCTCCTACGTGTAGACAAGGCTGAGTATAGATACTTGGCCATCAAAGCTCAAAAGTGCCTTTTTGGTTGAATGGATAATTCAGAGTTCTTTTGTTGACTTTAAAACTTCAGTTTTTTTTTTTTTAAGTGACCTGTTTGTTCGTTCACAACAGTCAATGCTATTTCTCTCTAATTTCTAATTGACAGACTATTCTTTCTCCAAATCTAGAAGGTCCATGGGACTTATCACAGTTAGGAAAAAAAAATGCTCACCGAATCTATCAATGATACTGAATCCTGACTTTGAGTCCCTGCTGAAGACATCCAGATCATTTTCAGAGTGAATGAATTCTTTATACCTATTTTGTAAGCTTTTGCTAAGTCTTCTCAAGGGTTAAGTTCTATATTTTAACACTTCTTCCTGCCCCATTCCCTGCCCCTGCCATGGTACTTCTGCTACTTCAGCTTGTCAGTTTATATTTTATATATCATTGTTTTTGCTTGCTTTGTATCCTGCCATAAAAATACATACTTTTCTGGTTGAGCACCATCCAGAATATACAGCAGACTTTGATGAAGATAAAAGAACAGTTGGGTCACCTGGTGATGAAACACAGCTGCTCAGTCCTGGAATGAATACCTGATGCTTGGAAGAGAAGGCTGGTTAGTTGGATGAGGAGGAAAAGTGCTATTATTTACCATTGGAAGCCCGGAGGAAAGGCTTTCATAGATGAGACAATGCCTCATTTGCCATTGGAGATGTAGGCACATGGCAGATTACTTTTCCGAAACTTGTCTTTCTCAAACCACAGTATCTTTCTTCAGTTTTCAAGAGGCCAGAGAGATCTGCCCACTTTCTTCCAATTTTACAGCATATCATTGGGCCACTCAGAATGTCAAGCCTAGGCAATACAATTAGAAAAGTAAATCCACTGTTGCAAGAATTAAATGCAAACATGTAGTTCATTCCAATGATAGGCAGATACCTGTGTGGTCATCGTTACTGGGGACTATCTGTCCAGATATTCTGATGCTTAATAAGCATGATAAGGAGTTGACATTACTTAAACAATAATGAGGGGGATTTCACTGGTGGTCCAGTGGTTAAAACTCAAGGCTTCCAATGCAGAGGGCACAGGTTCGATTCATGGTCGGGGAACTAAGATCCCACATGCCACATGGCTTGGCCAAAAAATTAAAATTATAATAATAATAAAAAACACTTCTGAGGATTTACTATATGATACATGTTGTTCAAAAAGTTCCAGAGCCCTCTCTTACTTCTCTCAACATCTGATATCAGTCAGTCAGTCAGTCAGTTCTGTCACTCAGTCGTGTCCGACTTCTTGCGACCCCAAGTACTGTAGCACGCCAGGTTTCTCTGTCTATCACCAACTCCTGGAGCTAGCTCAAACACATGTCTATTGAGTCAGTGATGCCATCCAATCATCTCATCCTCTGTCATCCCCTTCTCCTGCCTTCAATCTTTCCCAACATCAGGCTCTTTTCCAATGAGTCAGTTCTTTGCATCAGGTGGCCAAAGTATTGGAGTTTCAGTTTCAGCATTCGTCCTTGCAATCAATATTCAGCATTGATTTCCTTTCGGAAGGACTGGTTGGATCTCCTTGCAGTCCAAGGGACTCTCAAGAGTCTTCTCCAACACCACAGTTCAAAAGTATCAATTCTTTGGTGCTCAGCTTTCTTTATGGTCCAACTCTCACATTCATACATGACTATTGGAAAAGCCATAGCTTTGATTAGATGGACCTTTGTTGGCAAAGTAATGTCTCTGCTTTATAATTTGCTGTCTAGGTTTGTCATAACATTTCTTCCAAGGAGTAAATGTCTTTTCATTTCATGGCTGCAGTCACCATCTGCAGTGATTTTGGAGCCCAAGAAAATAAAGTCTGACACTGTTTCCATTGTTTCCCCATCTATATGCCATGCAGTGATGGGACCAAATGTCATGATTTTCGTTTTTTGAACGTTTAGTGTTAAAGCAGCCTCCTCTTTCACCTTCCTCAAGAGACTTTTAAGTTCCTCTTCACTTTCTTCCATAAGGGTGGTGTCATCTTCATATCCACAGTTTGTTGAGATCCACACTGTCAAAGGCTTTGGCATAGTCAATAAAGTAGAAGTAGATGTTTTTCTGAAACTCTTGCTTTTTCGATGATCCAGTGGATATTGTTAATTTGATCTCTGGTTCCCCTGCCTTTGCTAAATCCAGCTTGAACATCTGGAAATTCACGGTTTACGTACTGTTGAAGCCTAGCTTGGAGAATTTTGAGCATTACTTTGCTAGCGTGTGAGATGAGTGCAATTGTGTGGTAGTTTGAGCATTCTTTGGCATTGCCTTTCTTTGGGATTGGAATGAAAACTGACCTTTTCCAGTCCTGTGGCCACTGCTGAGTTTTCCAAATTTGCTGGCATATTGAGTGCAACACTTTAACAATATCATCTTTTAGGATTTGAAATAGGTCAACTGGAATTCCATCACCTTCACTAGCATTGTTTGTAGTGATGCTTCCTAAGGCCCACTTGACTTCACATTCCAGGATGTCTGACTCTAGGGGAGTGATCACATCATTGTGGTTATCTGAGTGATAAAGATCTTTTTTGTATAGTTCTTCTGTGTATTCTTGTCACCTCTTCTTGATATCTTCTACTTCTGTTAGGTCCATACCATTTCTGTCCTATATTGAGCCCATCTTTGCATGAAATGGTCTATCTGGTATCTCTGGTATCTCTAACTTTCTTGAAGAGATCACTAGTCTTTCATTGATCACTGAGGAAGTCTTTCTTATCTCTCCCTGCTATTCTTTGGAACTCTGCATTCAGATGAGTATATCTTTCCTTTTCTCTTTTGCCTTTAGCTTCTCTTCTTTTCTTACTTGTTTGTAAGGCCTCCTCAGACAACCATTTTGCCTTTTTGCATTTCTTTTTCTTTTGATGGTCTTGATCATTGCCTCTTAATTATGTCTTAATTAAGATAGATATTCTTAATTATCTCCATTTAAGATAGAGGAAAAAAGATGCAGAAGTTAATTTCTCTGTGATCACCAGGATTTGAAACCAAAGTGCATTCTTAGGATGTTTACACTCCTGACAGTGACTGAGTGATGTTTGTACAGCCACGAAGCACCTTACCCAAATGAATCATTCTCATTCAGCTTCTAAGATTTGGCCGTTTCTATGTTTTCGATTCCACAAACATTGTAATTTCCATGAGAAACCTCAGAGGTCCCATTTCTGGCTCAGGAGAGGGTTAACATACTCCACCTAAGAGTCTCCCAGTACTGGGATTCATTCATTTTCCAAAATATAGCATGTTCTGTTTATTAGTCTGCTTCATGTCATTAAAGCCAACCCACACACCAACAGCCAGCTGAACCCCAGCCATGTGGTATGGCAGTGACCTTGACCTCATTTCCCCCTCAAACTTTTGGTCTTGATCAGTTCCCAGAACCCAACGTTCTGTAGTCAAGTCCTCTGACAAAAACAAATGAGGGTGTTTCAGTGGCTGGCTTCCATGAGGAATCAAGGGCTCTCTTCTGATATGTCTCTTGAGATTCATCCACCAAGCATTTTTAAAAAATTCCAGGAGATGCGTGGAATTTTTTAAGTAGACAAATTTATTTGATGGGCAGATCAAAACTGCGTACATCCTCTGACATACGGAACACTGGGATGAGACTTCGACCCATGCATTTCTCTCATGTCTCTGCCTGGAGCCATTAGAGCTTCCTGTCCGTGGGATCATTCGCTTCTGCTCTGAGAATCCAAGTGCAGATGCCTCTTGGTGAGGTAACACAGGGGGCAGCCGTCAATCTTTAACATCCTTTGGTGATTCAGTTCATCCTACAGGGATTTGGTCATGGAATCAGGAAGGTTTCATCAGGAGAAGAAAAATGAACTCAAAGGAACCAAGCTGATGGAAGGGACCTGGCAGAGTGGGCCACTGGAGATCTGGGTGGCCTTGAGGAGGGCAGCATACACCTGAAGGGAAGGAGTCTTCATACCCCGGTTTGGACACCTCCAGCTAGGCTTCCGCCAGGGCTCCCCGGCCCAGCCTTCCTCTGGATTAAGCTTATTTGCGTTATGACTTTTAACGAATGACAATAGGAAGTTGGGTCTGAAACTTAATTAAACTGAAAAGACGTGAAATGGATATTCCTCTACACCAGGAAATAGAAATGCTTATGATGTAGCAGAGAGCAAGCGCTTATTTTTATGGAATAGATAGATGACTGTAATGGAATAATTAATGGAATAAGAATGAACTCCATCCATCTTTCAGCTGATCCTGCTCTAATTTACACAAACAGCTGTTTGTCTACAGGCTTCCCAGGTGGCATAGTGTAAAGAATCCGCCTGCCAACACAGGAGGCTCAGAAGACGTGGGTTCGATCCCTGGGTCAGGAAGATCACCTGAAGAAGGGAACGGTAACCCACTTCAGTATTTTTGCCTGGAAAAATTCCATGGTCAGAGGAGCCTGGCGGGTCCTTGGGTCCTTGGGGTCCCAAAGAGTCAGACACAACTGAGCACACATAATAGCAACAATTTTTCTATATTATTTACCCCATTCCTAACTCTTCTTTCGAAAGAGAAAAGATTATGATCTTGCTGAGGAAATATATATAAAGAAGTGCCTCTTAGATCCAGAGGAAAGAGCAGGTGACATTCAAAGTAGTCTGTTATTCCTAAAATCCAGGTGAATGGGAACTATTCATTTGATTTGATAGACGTGTGATTGACCTTGCCTAGCCTATAGCTCCAGGCACTGGGTCGTTTGCTGACTTACTGTGGGAATGGAGTTTGGGTTAAGGGTGTAGCATACAATGTGCTTGGCACATAGGTTCTTTTTTATTTTTTAATGTTGTGGTAGAAATTTATTTATTTTCCTTCTAATAAAATATTTTTATTTAAAAAATTTTAAAGCTTTTAATTTTGTATTGGGGGTATAGCCAATTAACAAACAATGCTGTGATAGTTTTAGGTGAACAGTGAAGGGACTAGCCATACATATACATGTATCCACTCTCCCCCAAATCCCCCTCCCATCCAATCTGCCGCATAACATGGAGCAGAGTTCCATGTGCTATACAGAAGGTCTTTGTTGGCGACCCATTTAAAATATAGCAGTGTGTCCATATCCATCCTGACTCCCTAACTATTCCTTCCCTTCATCCTCCTCCCAGCTACCATAAATTCATTCTCTAAGTCTGTGAGTCTCTTTCTTTTTTGTAAGTTCATTTGTATCATGGAGGGACCTAGAGATTGTCATGCTGAATAAAGTAAGTCAGACAAGAGAAAAGGAAATATCGTACGACATCCCAAATATGTGGAATCTAGAAAGAAATGATAGACACATAGATTCTTCACACTTTTATCTGAATGAATGAACATATGAATGAATAAGTCCCTTATTTTGTAGCCTAAGTTTTTGGGGCTAACTGATCTTAGAATTAATTATTTACAATGAGTGGAAGAAGTATTAATAAATGATGAAGTACAGTGAATTGTGTGTAAAGTTTGGTCCACCAACAATTCTCACCATCCTTCCACTGAAGGGCACTCTTTCCATCAAGAAGTGGCATCTGATCCCCCATCTCTTAAATCAGTGATGGTCTAATGACTTGCTTTGACCAGTGAAATGACATCGGAAATTATTTTCTGGGACTACTGAGGCTGGAACTTGGGGAAAACTTGCAACTTCTGTTTCATCCCTGTGGCATCTGGATGCCATAGAAAGGAGCTTGAATTGGATGAATGAATTATGAGAAACTATGTGAAAAGAAAGAAGCTCAGTCAGCCCCCAGCCTTTCCAGTTGCCTTAGTTGAGATGCCAAACACGGGTGCCGTCCTGTTGCGTGTTCCAGCTCTAGGCACTCACATGAATGACCCCAACTGACACTAAGTGGAACAGAATTGCCCAATGGAGCCCAGCCAACACACAGAATCATGAGAAATAATAAATCCTTGCTGTATTAAACCCTAAGTTTTATTTTTGCAGTAGTTTATTAAGCAGCAAGAAATTACTGAAATGCATATTGAGGCAGCCTTACCAAGCTCAGAAGCATGTCCATTCCTGCAGGGGGAAGAGATTTTAGTGGTGCTTCTTCTGGAGAGCCGGCTTCCCAGGTGGCACTAGTGGTAAAATACCGGCCTGATGATGCAGGAGGCATAAGGGACTCAGATTTGGTCTCTGGATTGGGACGATCCCCTGGAGGAGGGCATGGCAACCCTCTCCAGTATTCTTGCCTGGAGAATCCTATGGACAGAGGAACCTGACGGACTACAGTCCATAGGTCAAAAAAGTCAGACACGACCAAAGCGACTTAGCACACGTGCACTTGTGGTGAGTACATTTTGTCTTTGCTGCAGCTTGTGTTTCCCTGCAGATCAAATGGCTGCAAATGACATCATGAGTTGAGATACCTCTAAGAGTCTCACCACCTAGCGTTTGATGTCTGGACTGCTGCAGTGGGAAGAGCCCAGAGAAGGCATCACCAGAAGCACAGGAGTCATTTATGGTAGTAGAGTCTGACGCCATGTTTAGTTATATTAACATCTTGATTTAACTAAACAAACTAGCCACAGACCCCATGAAATAGAAGGAAAAAAATATGTGTATTGCTTTATGTTTGCAGAGCCTTTGATGTGCTCTGCTTCATTTGATGCTCAACTGTCTGAGAAAGACACTTTTTTATAAACTCAATTTTATCAAGACATAATTTATACAAAATAAAACCTCACATTTTAAGTATATGTGCTGTGCTGTGCTTAGTCACTCAGTCACGTTCGACTCTGCAACCCCATGGACTGTAGCCCACCAGGCTCCTCTGTCCGTGGGATTCTCCAGGCAAGAATACTGGAGAGGGTTGCCATGCCCTCCTCCAGGGGATCTTCCCAACCCAGTTCTCCTGCATTGCAGACAGATTCTTTACCATCTGAGCCACGAGGGAAGCCCAGAGACTTTTCACAAATACATACATCCATGTCACCTTCACCTGAATCAAGATATAGAGCATTTTTATTTTACCAGAAAGACCCCTCTTGCCTTCTTTTTTCTCTTTTGTATTTAAAAATTTTTCAGCTTTATGGAGGTATAAATAACACATAAAATTGCAAGTAATTTAAAGTGTGCACTGTGGTGATTTCATATGTGATGTATTGTGAAAGAATTCTCCCCATGTAATTAATTCTGCACCATCACCTCACATATCTATTTATGTATTTAATTTTGGGGGTGAGAACACTGAAGTTTCACTCCTAAACAAAGAAAGAAGTCAACATATAGAGAAGAGGAAGGCTAAGGGAACTGGAAAGAAAGTTCTAGCTGTTTGGAAACTTTGGTTCTATTTGTTTTTGAGGGTTAGCGGCATCCTTGTCCTTCTGATGAATTGGTTATTGAAACTTTCATTTGATAACCTGAGAGGTTTCAGTATCAACTGATAAATTCCCTCTAAGGAAATCTGTTAGATTTCCATCACTTGCAATCAAAAGAACCCTGTGTAACACATAAAGCATAAAAGGATTTAATTGGATTAACCCATTTGCATAATGTTGCCATATCTTGTAAAAAAATCTGTAGTTTTCATGGTAACCCTAATTAAATATACTGCATCTATATTGTGCCAGGAAGAAAGACAGCACTGTATTTACCCTTTGAAACAATCTTTGTTTCCATTTGGCAAACACAGAGGTTGAAATATTAACAGTGCATCCCAGGAGAAAAACCTAGCTCTGAAGGGTCTGAGGGTGATAAAATATAGTATATAAATACTCTCTGTTCAAGATCAGCACATTCTATACATTTTTTTTCCTGCTGGGAGTTACTCATTTTTATGGAAAATGTCCTGGCCCACTATAATAAATACTAGTAGAACTGCTGGGGGATACTTTTTTTTTTTTTTTTTCTCTAATTCTCATATCATACACAGGTAGTGAATAATATCTTGTGTGAATAATATCTCGTATATTTTAGGATCCCATTTTCAAAAGTGGAACCCTTGCATGTGGGAAAGACTGGAGGTAGTGGATCTCCTTTAAGTAGAAAATATGCTAAAAGCAAATTGACAAGGGATTTCTTTCTTATCTTATGCAAAGAAATCCTCTCTCCCTTTATTTTTGAGGACTGATTCTCAAGAATGCTATCAGAGCCCCCCAGGAGAACGCAAAGAGCAACAGAAATTAACACTTGGTTAAGTTTTTCTTTGCTTTGTTTTCCTGACTCTAATTCTTCTTCCTGGTTGTAATCTACCTTTTGGATGCTTTTTTCTTCTGTTATTGTTTCCTTTTCCCCACCTTCCCATCTCCCCAGGACTTATTGAGGATAGAGCCAAGTCTCCTGTTCTTCCTCCTTGTGCTCCTTTGTGAACTGGAGGGGGGAATCTTGCTGCCGGTTCTCACGCAGGGGGAGCTTTAAGTAGTTTCTGTTTGGACTTCTATGCTCCAGCATGTCAGGATGCTCAGAGGGCAAATGTATGAGAAACAGGGGATAATTGAATTACAGATTTCTATTGTGTTCAGGATATTAGCTCTTCCACACATGTAGCAATTTCTGATTGCTTAAGAGGTCCCTGGTGAGTTTTTGGCAAGTGAAGACCTTTACATGTGCCTGGCTCAGGTCCAAGTGACACGCACAGAACTGGGATTACTTAACTACTCATCTGCCTGCCTTTTCTTCCAATTCCTTAGAAAGAAAATTGAAAACAAGGACAGAGGGAAAAGAAGGGATGTTGACCTTGATGACTGAAAAAAATTCCTTTTATATCAATTCCAAGATAAACTCCAATATTAAAAAGATAAGACACCCCTCAATGGAATAATTGCAGAAAATAAGATCTCATACATGCAGGATTTCTTTAAAAATAAGACCAAAAAAAAAAAAAAAGGACTAACTTTGGAAATTTGTGTGTGTGTTCACATGTGTGGACTTTTGATTTCATTTTGTGAGCTGAATTTGTTATTCAGTCACTCATTTGTGTCCGACTTTTCGTGACCCAATGGACTGTAGCATGCCAGGCTTCCCTGTCCTTCAGTTCAGTTCAGTTCAGTTCAGTCGCTCAGTCATGTCTGACTTTTTGCGACCCCATGAATTGCAGCATGCCAGGCCTCCCTGCCCATCACGAACTCCCAGAGTTTACTCAAACTCATGCCCATCGAGTCGGTGATGCCATCCAACCATCCCATCCTCTGTCGCCCCCTACTCCTCCTGCCCCCAGTCCCTCCCAGCATCAGGGTCTTTTCCAACGAGTCAACTCTTCGCATGAGGTGGCCAAAGTATTGGAGTTTCAGCTTCAGCATCAGTCCTTCCAATGAAAACCCAGGACTTATCTCCTTCAGGATGGACTGGTTGGATCTCCTTGCAGTCCAAGGGACTCTCAAGAGTCTTCTCCAACACCACAGTTCAAAAGCATCAATTTTTCGGTGCTCAGCTTTCTTCACAGTCCAACTCTCACATCCATACATGACCACTGGAAAAACCATAGCCTTGACCAGACGGACCTTTGTTGGCAAAGTAATGTCTCTGCTTTTTAATATGCTATCCAGGTTGGTCATCACTTTCATTCCAAGGAGTAAGCGTCTTTTAATTTCATGGCTGCAGTCACCATCTACAGTGATTTTGGAGCCCCAAAAAATAAAGTCTGCCACTGTTTCCACTATCTCCCCATCTATTTCCCATGAGGTGATGGGACCAGATGCTGCGATCTTAGTTTTCTGAATGTTAAGCTCTAAGCCAACTTTTTCACTCTGCTCTTTCACTTTGATCACGAGGCTTTTTAGTTCCTCTTCGCTTTCTGCCATAAGGGTGGCGTCAGCTGCATATCTGAGGTTATTGATATTTCTCCCGGCAATCTTGATTCCAGCTTGTACTTCCTCCAGCCCAGCGTTTCTCATGATATAGTCTGCATAGAAGTTAAATAAGCAGGGTGACAATATACAGCCTTGACGTACTCCTTTTCCTATTTGGAACCAGTCTATGGTTCCATGTCCAGTTCTAACTGTTGCTTTCTGACCTGCGTACAGGTTTCTCAAGAGGCAGGTCAGGTGCCCTGGTATTCCCATCTCCTTCAGAATTTTCCACAGTTTATTGTGATCCACACAGTCGAAGGCTTTGGCGTAGTCAATAAAGCAGAAAGATATGTTTTTCTGGAACTCTCTTGCTTATTCGATGATCCAGCAGATGTTGGCAATTTGATCTCTGGTTCCTCTGCCTTTCTAAAACCAACTTGAGCATCTGGAAGTTCCTTGTTCATGTATTGCTGAAACCTGGCTTGGAGAATTTTGAGCACTACTTTACTAGCGTGTGAGATGAGCGCAATTGTGCAGTAGTTTGAGCATTCTTTGGGATTGCCTTTCTTAGGTATTGGAATGAAAATGGACCTTTTCCAGTCCAGTGGCCACTGCTGAGTTTTCCAAATTTGCTGGCATATTGAGTGCAGCACTTTCACAGCATCATCTTTCAGGATTTGAAATAGCTCAACTGGAATTCCATCACCTCCACTAGCATGAATCAAGGCAAATTGGAAATGGTCAAACAGGAGATGGCAAGAGTGAATGTCGACATTCTAGGAATCAGCGAACTAAAATGGACTGGAATGGGTGAATTTAACTCAGATGACCATTATATCTACTACTGTTGGCAGGAATCCTTAGAAGAAATGGAATAGGCATCATAGTGAACAAAAGAGTCCGAAAAGCAGTACTTGGATGCAATCTCAAAAACGACAGAATGATTTCTGTTTGTTTCCAAGGCAAACCATTCAATATCATGGTAATCCAAGCCTATGCCCCAACCAGTAACGCTGAAGAAGCTGAAGTTGAACAGTTCTATGAAGACCTACAAGACCTTTTAGAACTAACCTCATAAAAGATGTCCTTTTCATTATAGGGGGCTGGAATGCAAAAGTAGGAAGTCAAGAAACACCTGGAGTAACAGGCAAATTTGGCCTTGGAGTACACAGTGAAGCAGGGCAAAGGCTAATAGAGTTTTGCCAAGAGAACGCACTGGTCATAGCAAACACCCTCTTCCAACAACACAAGAGATGACTCTACACATGGACATCACCAGATGGTCAACACCGAAATCAGATTGATTACATTCTTTGCAGCCAAAGATGGAGAAGCTTTATACAGTCAGCAAAAACAAGACCGGGAGCTGACTGTGGCTCAGATCATGAACTCCTTATTGCCAAATTCAGACTTAAACTGAAGAAAGTAGGGATAAACACTAGACCATTCAGGTATGACCTAAATCAAATCCCTTATGACTATACAGTGGAAGTGAGAAATAGATTTAAGGGACTAGATCTGATAGACAGAGAGCCTGATGAACTATGGACGGAGGTTCATGACATTGTACAGGAGACAGGGATCAAGACTATCCCTGTCCTTCACCATCTCCCAAAGCTTGCTCAGACTCATGTCTATTAAGTTTGTGATGCCATACAACCATCTCATCCTCTGTCATCCCCTTCTCCTCCTGCCTTTAATCTTTCCCAGCACCAGGGTCTTTTAAAATGAGTTGGCTCTTCACATCAGGTGACCAAAGTATTGGAGATTCAGCTACATCATTGGTCCTTCCAATGAATATTCAGGACTGATTTCCTTTAGGATGGACTGGTTGGATCTCCTTGCAGTCCAAGGGACTCTCAAGCATCTTCTCCAACACTACAGTTCAAAAGCATAAATTCTTTGGCTCTCAGCCTTCTTTATGGTCCAACTCTCGCATCCATACATGACTACTGGAAGAACCATAGCTTTGACTATGTGGATCTTTGTTGGCAAAGTAATGTCTGCTTTTTAATACCCTGTCTAAGTTTGTCATAGCTTAAATCTTCCAAGGAGCATGCATCTTTTAATTTCATGGCTGCAATCACCATCTGCAGTAATTTTGGAGCCCAAGAAAATAAAGTCTGTGAGCTGAAGAGTGATCTTTAATGACTTTTAAATCTTTCTAGGATGAGGAACAAGTGAAAAATTATCCAGAATAGAGGCTGCCGTAGTTATGTGATATATTGGTCTGATTTGGGAGCAATCTGTGAGGCAAAAAGAAAGAAAAAAAAAAACTGGCTGGAGAAACTTAAAAATTACTTTTTTAAAAATACATAAGTAGAAATTGCCATGCTTAGTATTAATTACAAGTAGCTAGGATAAGCATTTGGAGTTCCAAAGAGAGGCAAGAGGGGAGAACAGAAAGTAACTTGAAGGCCCTACGAAGTCACATGGGTTTGTATCTTGGGGGATCCCAGCTCCTTCTTTCTCTCCAATGGGAACCTTGTCTGCTTCCAGCCTTCTGGGGGTCTCCAATGCACAGGTTCATCCCCCTTGGGAGTTCTAAAGCAGGGCAGCATTATGCCTACTTAGGGCATGTTTCTCCTTTCACTCTACAAAAGGGGTGGTTCCCTTTCTCTCCTTGATATCATATCAAGTGTGATGCTGGAAGCTGGGCCTCTTCACTGGTGTCAAATCATATCTGAGAGACAGAGTTTTGAGTGAAGTGGAAGAGAATAGCTTTATTGCTTTGTCAGGCAAATGGGGCTCTCAGGCTTTTGCTTTGAAAAACTATGTGTCCCAACCTGGAAAGATTTGATGAAGAGTTTTATAGCAATGGTTCACGGGTGGGGTTGCTACTTAAGATTAGGGTGTCTGCAGGGCCTGCATTTCTTTAATCTATTCTCTGGTAATCTGTTCCCCTAATCTTAATTAGGGGATTCTTAACAGAACAGAGCTTCTCTGTTCCCTTTAATCTTCAGTTCAGTTCAGTCACTCAGTCGTGTCTGACTCTGCGACCCCATGAATCGCAGCACGCCAGGCCTCCCTGTCCATCAAACTCCCGGAGTTTACTCAGACTCACACCCATCGAGTCGGTGATGCCATCCAGCCATCTCATCCTCTGTCATCTGCTTCTCCTCCTGCCCCCAATCCCTCCCAACATCAGGGTCTTTTCCAATGAGTCAACTCTTCGCATCAGGTGGCCAAAGTATTGGAGTTTCAGCTTCAGCATCAGTCCTTCCAATAAACACCCAGGACTTATCTCCTTCAGGATGAACTGGTTGGATCTCCTTGCAGTCCAAGGGACTCTCAAGAGTCTTCTCCAACACCACAGTTCAAAAGCATCAATTTTTCGGTGCTCAGCTTTCTTCACAGTCCAACTCTCACATCCATACATGACCACTGGAAAAACCATAGCCTTGACCAGACGGACCTTTGTTGGCAAAGCAATGTCTCTGCTTTTTAATATGCTATCTAGGTTGGTCATCACTAGAGTAAGCGTCTTTTAATTTCATGGCTGCAGTCACCATCTACAGTGATTTTGGAGCCCTCCCCAAATAAAGTCTGCCACTGTTTCCACTATCTCCCCATCTATTTCCCATGAGGTGATGAGACCAGATGCCATGATCTTAGTTTTCTGAATGTTAAGCTCTAAGCCAACTTTTTCACTCTGCTCTTTCACTTTGATCACGGGGCTTTTTAGTTCCTCTTTGCTTTCTGCCATAAGGGTGGCGTCATCTGCAGATCTGAGGGTATTGATATTTCTCCCAGCAATCTTGATTCCAGCTTGTGCTTCTTCCAGCCCAGTGTTTCTCATGATGTACTTTGCATATAAGTTAAATAAGCATTCAGGTGGTTTCTTGGTTGCTTCTCCCTTGATTAGCAACTATTGGAATCTGCCCTTTGGAACTCAGGAAAGGTCATGGAGACTGCAGTCTTTTTTTTTTTTTTTTTTAACTTTTTAAAATGAAATTGTAGCTAGTCTTTATTAACGAATATTCAAGCAGTTTCCTTCTTTTGCTATTGCAAACAATGCTGTAATGAGTAACTCTCTGTCTATCCATATAGATCTATCTATCTATCTATCTATATCTATATCTAGATATATATATATATATATCTTCTCTGCACATGCAATTTTACCTGTAGGATACATTCTAAGAAATGGGATTCTTGAGTTAAGGTCATCTGCATTTAATTTTTTTAAAGTTTGCTTATAAGAAATGGGGAAAAGAAAGGCTTATGTGCTCAGGAGCCCCCAGGGGGCATGCTCAGTTTCAAGTATAGCAGCCCGCACATCAAACTCCAAACAGAAAAGGATCAAGGACAGTAATGGAACCTGGTGGCAAATGGAAAAGGGATGGTGTGATGGATAGGCCTCTGAAGCTGGGAAAGAAACCTCTGCTATTCTCTCCTCTGGTTTAGACCTAGTGTCTCAATCATCTGATGAATGCTCAGCGTATAGTCTGAGAACAGCATAGAATATTTCAAACCTGAACTATCTGTGGAAAATTCGAAGAAGAAGAGGGGGAGAAGGTGGAGGATGCTTGAGTATGAACTAATTTAATTTAAATTTTTTCTAAAACACCTGGCTGATTGACAATGAAGAAATGTAAGAGCTTTAGGGAGGAATAGCTCAAGTGTAAGACATAATTTTGATCATGGTGTCCTTCAAGCTTGGATGCTGTTAAGTGGGTAGTGAAAGGACCAGATAGTAGCTTTGAGTATCTACAAATCAAGGAAAAGAAGATGTCACTGAGTTATAGAAAAAGTGGCAAAAGAGGAGAGAAAACTGAGAGAGAAGTTCAAAAAAGGAGATAAATAAAGACCCATGAAAATCTGCATGTGTTACATATCTCTGCTATCATTCCTATTGTAGTTACCATAAAATTATTCTCTGTTTCACATAAATTCTTTCTGTATCTTCCCTATGATACTGAATACGCCATAAGGTTGGGGCCATGTGTTGTATGCCTTTTGTGTTCTACTAAAGCATCACTCTCAGTCTGGTGCCAGGAGGGAAATGAGTACTCCATAAACACTCATTTATGGAGGGTTTGATCAGAGATGGCTAAAGGACCAAGCTACAGAGTGGAAAAAGCTGGAATACATCAATGATGCATTTTAGAGAAATCACTGTTTTGCCTTTACCTTAATTTTCAAGGGAATTTTTCTTCAATGTCAGTTTGCTGTTAGCCATATTAAAAAGAGAGACAAGGAGGTAAAACTAATCCTCTTTCCCTAATCCTCTGAGACTTGAGAACGTGGTGTTAGTACAGCCAAGAAAACCATCAGCATTTTAGGTAAAATGATTCCTCAGAACCACCTTGCCCTCCCACTTACTTTTGGACTCTCGCTTCGTGATAAAAATTTGTTAAGTTCAGGACACAACTAGGTTCCCAGAGGATTGAGAATAGAAACTCTGCCAAAGGGGAGACATTGGGGAAGGGATGCGTGGGGCCATAATTTTCTCCTCACATGAGGATGTTTAATAAGCCACATGATTCTGGTCTAAACTGTGATGAAGATCTAGTTCAGTGTGATAAAGCTCTGAAAATACCACTTCTGACAAATGGTGAAAATTAAGTCAAACACTCAGAAAGGACTGAAGTACCAGTTCTAGACAAATAAACAGTAGAAGCCACCCTTCAACTTGATAGTTATATAAGCCTCTCTCATCAACCACCAAGAATTTTATGGGGCAGTCAACTTTCCTAGTGGTAGGGGCGACAGACTGCAGGGCACCGAGGGCAGGTTTATGGGAGCCATACAGAAAAACAGTGTTGGGGCTTTTTCTTTCTCCTTTCCTCCCATCCACCTCTCTGGACCACTTAGCTGAGCTTGTTCTGAAATCTACCATAGAAAAGGCCTTGATTATCAAATGTAATACTCACGTAAGATTGTGCCGTTCAGCCGCATGTTGGGGAGTATACAGGGCTTCAGTGTTCCTTAATAAATTACCTCTTCGTGTAGCAATTAACCCCCTTCTGTGAAGGTTCAGTGTTTCCTTGGGCTTGTGCCAGTGCTAACAGCTATGGCTTAGCATTCTTTTTAATGGGCTGCAATTACTGCTGAGAGCGGGGAAACATAAAATATTAACACTTAAGCATCTTTTACACGTCTTTGAACGTTAGATTATGTTGAAAATATAACTGACTTTTCATTCTTAAACCCGATATTTGCTTAGAATTCCACAGGACCCATGAAAATGTTTCAGTAAGTGGTTTCTGTTGATTTATTAACTCCCATGAAAGCTTAATGGAAATCCCTTGCCACCAAATATTGGATATGTTTTATGGATGCTTACAAAAGTCTTGTTTACCAATTCAATGGCTTCTACACATTTCATAGAAGATAAATTATCTGGAGCACAACTCGATTGGAGTCCCATTTTTCTCCTTCTGGTGCTGTCTTTTGGGAAGAAGAGGACAGAAGCTTTAAGCTATCCAGCTGTCATGTGATGCTGAAGCTGAATTGGGCTCTTCTTACAAATCTCGTCACTATTATCTTTGTTCAGGTTACTTTGCTTTTATTGTTCTTATTATCTGCTGATGTGAAGATCTAATGAGATAAGTCATATGAAAATGTTGGTAATCTGTACTCTCTTTTCTCTACGTAGCACAGATAGGTAGAATGCAATGTATGTTTATATATCCACTGCATATACTATATACACAACACATACATGTAGATTTAGATTTTATACTTTATATAATACAGATACATAATATATAGTGTGTATATACTATATGTTACATGTAATATATATACTATATGTCATACTTAGTATATATATGATAGGTTATGTATTGATGCAATATCTACACCACATATATATGTAAACACAGAAAAACATAAACTTTTTGGCCAACCCAATATCTATACGGAGACTAGGGAATAAGAAGTATTGTGTATATAGCCACATATATATATATAAAATATAGCATTGTGTATATATATATAAAATATATGTACATAGTCTGTGTATGCACACACACTACGGCTTCCCAGGTGGTGCTAGTGATAAAGAACCTGCCCGTCAGTGCAGGAGACTTAAGAGACATGGGTTTAATCTCTGGATTGGGAAGATCCCCTGAAGGAGGGCATGGCATCCCACTCTAGTATTCTTGCCTGGAGAATCCCATGGACAAAGGAACCTTGTGGGCTATAGGGTTCATAGGTGGCAAAGAGTTGAACTCAGCTGAAGCAGCTTAGCACACACACATGTGCATATATATAGTCATTTTTGTGCCTGCATTGTAAAGCTATTGAGTACTAGAGCTATAGCTAATTTCAAGAGGTTAAATGAATCCGTTCCATGATTTCAGATGATTAAATTCTAAATCCATTAATACTGACATATTTTCTTCTTTGCTATCTCTAGAGATGGCTACCACATAGAGTTAATTTTAGAAGTAGCCTCAGTCAGTCAGTCAGTTCAGTCGCTCAGTCATGTCCTACTCTTTGCGACCCCATGAATCACAGCATGCCAGGCGTCCCTGTCCGTCACAAACTCCTGGAGTTTACTCAAACTCATGCCCATCCAATCGGTGATGCCATCCAACCATCTCATCCTCTGTCGTCCCCTTCTCCTCCTGCCCCCAATCCTTCCCAGTATCAGGATCTTTTCCAATGAGTCAACTCTTCGCATCAGGTGGCCAAAGTATTGGAGTTTCAGCTTCAGCATCAGTCCTTCCAATGAACACCCAGGACTTATCTCCTTCAGGATGGACTGGTTGGATCTCCTTGCAGTCCAAGGGACTCTCAAGAGTCTTCTCCAACACCACAGTTCAAAAGCATCAATTTTTCGGTGCTCAGCTTTCTTCACAGTCCAACTCTCACATCCATACATGACCACTGGAAAAACCATAGCCTTGACCAGACGGACCTTTGTTGGCAAAGCAATGTCTCTGCTTTTTAATATGCTATCCAGGTTGGTCATCACTTTCATTCCAAGAAGTAAGCATCTTTTAATTTCATGGCTGCAGTCACCATCTGCAGTGATTTTGGAGCCCCCCAAAATAAAGTCAGCCACTGTTTCCCCATTTATTTGCCACAAAGTGATGGGACCACATACCATGATCTTAATTTTCTGAATGTTGAGGTTTAAGCCAACTTTTTCACTCTCCTCTTTCACTTTCATCAAGAGGCTCTTTAGTTCTTCTTCACTTTCTGCCATAAGGGTGATGTCATCTGCATATCTGAGGTTATTGATATTTCTCCCGGCAATCTTGATTCCAGCTTGTACTTCCTCCAGCCCAGCGTTTCTCATGATGTACTCTGCATAGAAGTTAAACAAGCAGGGTGACAATATACAGCCTTGACATATTCCTTTTCCTATTTGGAACCAGTCTGTGGTTCCATGTCCAGTTCTAACTGTTGCTTTCTGACCTGCGTACAGGTTTCTCAAGAGGCAGGTCAGGTGCCCTGGTATTCCCATCTCCTTCAGAATTTTCCACAGTTTATTGTGATCCATACAGTCAAAGGCTTTGACGTAGTCAATAAAGCAGAAATAGATGTTTTTCTGGAACTCTCTTGCTTTTTAGATGATCCAGTGGATATTGGCAATTTGATCTCTGGTTCCTCTGCCTTTTCTAAAACCAACTTGAACATCTGGAAGTTCACGGTTCACATATTGCTGAAGCCTGGCTTGGAGAATTTTGAGCATTGCTTTACTAGCGTGTGAGATGAGTACAATTGTGCAGTAGTTTGAGCATTCTTTGGGATTGCCTTTCTTAGGGACTGGAATGAAAATGGACCTTTTCCAGTCCTGTGGCCACTGCTGAGTTTTCCAAATTTGCTGGCATATTGAGTGCAACACTTTAACAATATCATCTTTCAGGATTTGAAATAGCTCAACTGGTATTCCATCACATCCACTAGCTTTGTTTGTAGTGATGCTTTCTAAGGCCCACTTGACTTCACATTCTAGGATGTCTGGCTCTAGGTGAGCGATCACACCATTGTGATTATCTAGGTCCTGAAGATCTTTTTTGTACAATTCTTCTGTGTATTCTTGCCACCTCTTCTTAATATCTTCTGCTTCTGTTAGGTCCATACCATTTCTGTCCTTTATTGAGCCCATCTTTGCATGAAATGTTCCCTTGATATCTTTAATTTTCTTAAAGAGATCTCTAGTCTTTCCCATTCTGTTGTTTTCCTCTATTTCTTTGCATTGATCGCTGAGGAAGGCTTTCTTATCTCTCCTGGCTATTCTTTGGAACTCTGCATTCAAATGGGAATATCTTTCATTTTCTCCTTTGCTTTTCGATTCTCTTTGTTTCACAGCTATTTGTAAGGCCTCCTCAGACAACCATTTTGCCTTTTTGCATTTCTTTTCCATGGGGATGGTCTTGATCCCTGTCTCCTGTACAATGTCACGAACCTCTGTCCATAGCTCATCTGGCTCTCTGTCTATCAGATCTAGTCGCTTAAATCTATTTCTCACTTCCACTGAATATTCATAAGGGATTTGATTTAGGTCATACCTGAATGGTCTAGTGGTTATCCAAATATGGAAATATTTTCTACACCACCAAATAAATATTTTTAATAACTACTCACTGATTTCTCACCAACTAAATATATTTAATTCTCTAATGTTCATTTCAATTGTTTTACCTTTTAAAAAAGTCTTTGTATTTTTCCAACAAGACTTGCAGCATTAACTATGTGTAGATTGATTGATATCGAGCTTTATTCTGATTTTTGTAAACATTATTTTTTATGCTAATATTGCCTCTAAAGTGCCTTCCTATATTTGGTTAAATGGGATGGCTGAGAAACTCTTCCTTTTGAATTACTGAATCATTTTATCATTTAACATAAATCCATTTCCTCTTACTTCACATTTAATACAGATGAAAGTAAAAACAAAAATCATGTTGACCTCTTCCCTTTGTAAACAAAAGATTCAGGTACTGTTTAAATTCAAATACATTTTTTTGTTTTATCTTGCTTGCAACTGTGGCACTCTTAGAATTTCCTCAATGAGATGGAGTAGCCCTCTAAAACAGATTGGCAAACTATGGCCTATAGTTCAAGTCTATCACAGTCCATTTTTGTAAATAAAGTTTTGTTTATAAATAAACAATCTCATTGTTTCAGGGATGAGTCCATTTTGGCTTCAAGTTGGATCTTTCTGGTTGACTTTAACCTTTGCTTTCCATTGCTTTTGAAATTATAATCATACATAATGGCCTGCCTCAGGGAACCCTGCCCCTCTGCCTGATTGTTAAACTAAAGTGCCTTTGTTTGGCTAACAAAGAGACAGTCTGACCCTGTTCACCTGTGAATGGCTACAGAAAAGAAGAAAGTAACACATTCCCCCACCTCCTTCCACAGGCTGGCCACTCCAAGAGATATTTGCAAGATTAATGGCCTTTTACTTTATTTCACCTCCTCCCACTCTCTGTACTATAAAAGAACATGGTATCCAGACCCTGACAAGATGGCTATTTTGAGACATTAGTCTGACATCTTCTCAGTCTAATGGCTTTCCTAATAAAGTCATTATTCCTTATCTCAACACCTTGTCTCCAATTTACTGACCTGTTATAGCAGTGAGCAGAGTGAGCTTAGACTAGGTAACAACATTCATTCATTTACGTGTTGTCAAGCTGAGCACTGAAGAATTGATGCTTTTGAACTGTGATGTTGAAGACTCTTGAATGTCCCCTGGACTGCAAGGGGATCCAACCAGTCAATCCTAAAGGAAATCAATCCTGAATATTCATTGGAAAGACTGAAGCTGAAGCTGAAACTCCAGTACTTTGGCCACCTGATGCAAAGAACTGATTCTTTGGAAAAGACTCTGATGCTGGGAAAGATTGAAGGCAGGAGGAGAAGGGGGTGACAGAGGATGAGATGGTTGGATGGTATCACCAACTTGATTGACATGAGTTTGAGCAAGCCCCAGGTGTTGGTGATGGACAGGGAAGCCTGGCAT
The DNA here is from genome assembly GCF_033118175.1 of Dama dama. Classification (NCBI taxonomy): domain Eukaryota; kingdom Metazoa; phylum Chordata; class Mammalia; order Artiodactyla; family Cervidae; genus Dama; species Dama dama. The sequence continues at coordinate 20,881,742 of NC_083694.1, read as the reverse complement.
GCTGCAGTTCATGGGGTCACAAAGAGTGGGACACAATTGAGCAACTGAACTGAACTGAACTGGTGGCTGCTTTTGCATGTCAATAGCAGAGTTGAGCAACTGTAAACAGACTCTGACCCACAAATCTGCAGATAGTTACTATATGGCCTTTACAGAAAAAGTTTGCCAATCCCTGAATATAGATGGACATTTAGAACCACTAATTAATTATGCAACTATGGAACCAAGCATTCGCAGATAGTATTTTTAGCTGTATTAATAAGTGCATCCAATCATGGGATAATTTGTATGTGTATTTTATATTCCATATCAAACATGTTTACATTTAGTTGCTTGTTTCTACATCTCTCTACATCTAGAATCGACCAAACTTTCCTTGAATTCAAAGTTCTTTTCTCTTTTCTTGGGGTTACTGAAATATCAAAGTTTCCATGATGGTTAGAAACATGACACTGTGGGGATAATAAGTCTTGATTCAAAACCAAGTGTGTTACCTGCTAGGTACCCAGAAGCAATATGTGACCTTGGGTGTATCACTTGAATATTCTTAATCTTATTTCTTCATTTAGAAAATGAAGGTAATAAGAATATCTACCTCATATGTTTAGTATGAAGATTAAATTTAAAATATTATAATCTGTTTATGTTACACAAGAGCACATGATGTATACCCTATAGTGTTTTTTATGATAACTGTACAATAAAAATTAATAATTATAGTAACATAGTAGCTGCTCTCATTTTCCACTTTATGTATTACATATAATCCTTAGTCTTTCACCTAAATCAGTAACTCTAATTACTTCTTTGACTCATAATAAAACTTAGCAGTTCCTTCTGAATCATAATGATATGACATGAGGCAAAGCAGAACTCCTAGTTTATTTATGTTTCTTGATTATCCTCCCTCAGTGAGTCTCTCTGTCTCCAGATACAATTAAAATATTATGTGTTTTTCTAACACACCAAACAATTCTCAGTCCCTGAGCACAGTAGAATCTCAAACTGATTAAATGATTAAGGAAGAGGAGAATCCCAGAGATGCCCAGTGATGACAGCTAAACATCAGAGATATCAAGAACATTCACATTCATGATGCCACTAGGCAAGTCCAGTGCACCCATCCATGGCAGATGATGCCACACTGCTTAAATACTGTCAGGCAGATTCTTATCCATCCAGCAGTTTTTGGTGTTTTTGCCTACCCTGGACATTTTTATCTCTTATACACACTTGTCATAGCATCTGAAGTTTTACCATTAGAGAGTCATTTATTTGAGGATTCTCTTTCCACTTTATCAAACAGGCAAACAACTCCCCAGTGAAAAGTAATTTCCCCTTCCTCTGAAATCTGAATTTTGCTTGCCACTGTTTCATAGCATGCAGCATATGTTACCTTATGATCATTTGCATATTAACCTGAATCGCTTCCCTATCCTCTCTCTGTACTTCTCAAGACAGCCAAGGACAGGTTACTCATACTTAACTCTCTGTATGCCCTGGACATGCCCTTGCAAACAGGCATTTCTCAGGACTCTTACAACTCAGAAAACTGCTTTCCACAAGACTTTGTATCTTTAAAAATATACTCTGTAAGAATTCTATTACCAGTTAATAAAAGCTATAACATATTGGTCAAATAATCTTTTCTGCTATGGACTGAACGTTTGTGTTCTTTTCCTAAAATTTATGTGTTGAAACCTGAATCCTCGATATGATGATATTTGGAAGTGAGGCTTTGGGAGGTTAATTAGGGTTAGATTAAGTCATGGGAGTGGAGTCCTCATGATGGGATTAATATCCTTGTAAAAAGAGGAAGAGACAAAATCTTTTTCCACTCTGTGAGGATATAACAAGAAGGCATGCATATGAAGTTGCTTCAGTTGTATCCGACCCTTTGCGACCCTGTGGACCATAGCCCACCAGTTCCTCTGTCCATGGGATTTTGTAGGCAAGAATACTGGAGTGGGTTGCCATGCCCTCCTCCAGGGGATCTTCCTGACCCAGGGATCAAAACCAGATCTTTCACGTCTCTAGACTTGGCAGGCGGTTCTTTACCAGTAGCACCCTCTGGGAAGCCCAGCAAGAAGGCATCCATTTGCAAACCAGGAAGAGGGCTTTAAGCAGGAAATGAACCTTATCTTGGACACCCCAGTGTCCCAAACTGTGAGAAATAACTCTCATTTAAGCTACCCAGTCCATGGTATTTTTGTTATAGCAGCTAGAATTGATTAAGAGCCTCTGTAACTGAATATTTACTATTGGCAGGTACTGTTGGTTGCTTAACTTCATTTCCAGTCCCCATTCCCTTCTCCCTTGCCTACTTCCACTTATAGACTCTGCCAAAAATATTGCTTGTCTTTGGAGCCTGCTTTGCAGTTAGGTGCAAATCAATCATTCCTAAAGGAAATCAACCATGAATATTCATTGGAAAGATTGATGCTGAAACTGAATACTTTGGCTACCTGACTTGAAGAGTTGACTCATTGGAAAAGACCGATGCTGGGAAAGACTGAAGGCAAAGGGAGAAGGTGGGTAGCAAAGGATGAGACAGTTAGATATCATCAGCAACTCAGTGGCCATGAATTTAAGCAAACTCTGGAAATAGTGAAGGACAGAAGAGCCTGGTATGTTGCAGTCCCTGGAGTCACAAAGAGTCAGACGTGACTTAGCAACTGAACAACAGCAACAAATTGCAGCTATGTGTAGCCATGTGACAGATCTGGGCAGTAAAATGTAAGAAGAGTCTGCTCAGACTATGGAGAGTGCTTTGGATTTTCCAACAAAAAGGATAGATGTCACTGGTCCAGCCTTTTCCGTCTTGCCTGACTTGACCATGAACCTAAGGCTTGCAGCTCTAGTGCTACCACACTTCTAAGCTGATGCTTCTCTGTGTTAAGAGTGATGAATGAACAGATAGAGCCTGAGTCCTTGATGGCGTTGCCAAGCCACTGAACCTAAAGCTATAGCCAACCCCCAAACCATGCTTTATCATACAATGAACCTCCTTCAATTTCTTTAGGTCACGTAAGTGTATTTAATGATGCTTGCAATAAAATACAGTCCTATTTGTTCAACAGATGATGAAAATATCAGCAGGATTTGTTTAAAACATTATGTGAAAGATACAGTTAAAAATCATACAGCAATATTACCTCTCTCTATATATAAAGTAACTAAGATAGCAAAGAGTTTAAGAACAAGGATTTAGTTTTATGTCCCAGTCCCATTACCCACTAGTTTACTTAGGCCTTATTTCATAGTTCTCAGGCTCAGTTTCTATGTCTGTAAATTGAGCAGAATTATGTAATAAAAGGACTGTAAGAATCAAATGGTAAAAATACATGAAGACACTTGGGACATAGTAAGTGCTCAATAAAGCTGAGATATTTTTATTATTCGTAATGTTATGGATGATGTCATCCTAAAGAACTGAATTCATATCTATTGTGCTTTATTGAGGTTCTACTTTACAAATTCATGACAGTTCAAATTTTTGGATTCCATACTATTCTGCATCAGTTTGACATCAATAAATAAACTCATTTCTACTGACTATGCCTTTCAAAACAGACAGAAAAGGATAGCAGAGAAAGGTTGGGAGATATTACTTCTGGTCTCGGTTTACCATGCTATTCTTTCTATCATAATCACAATCTGTCACAATTAGATTAGTTCCCAATTAAGGTTCACGGAAATGGCAACCCACTCCAGTATTCTTGCCTGGAGAATCCCAGGGATGGGAGCCTGGTGGGCTGCCATCTATGGGGTCGCACAGAGTCAGACATGACTGATGTGACTTAGCAGAGCTAAGTTATTGGAATTAATAATAATTGATATTAATTACTAGAATTTGTTTAAATTAATAGAATTAATATCTCCATTGCCAAAATTAATTTGAATCATCCCATCCATTCACAGAATGCTTGTTATTCCTCTTGTCTACTCAGTGTTCAACGATTTTATTTATTCAGTTTCAGATTAAAAAAAAACCTTAATAGCGTTTCTTTTTCTTCTTCTACTCAATTTGGAAAAGGACTCATTCCTGGTTACCAGAGCTAAAGCAGGAGACATCAAATAGAAGAAAGGAATGATTTATATGAGAAAGAACGAAAATAAAAATCACTCCTCACTTAGAGGAAGAGACTGGGACCGAGTCAAAATAGTTCGAGATGAAAGCTTAGCAACTTTGCACATTTTAAGCACTGCCTGGAATCCTGACTGATGGGGTATTCTGGAAGAAGGCTTAAGCAAATAAGTACACTAAGAGGAACACTGCAGTCGTTTCATGCTGTGGCTGTTTTAATCTTCGGGCATGGACTAGTAATTATTTTCCTAGGGTGTGGGAGGAGAAGTAACCAGGGGATTTCTGGGGCCCATAAGGGACTGCTGTGGTATGCGATGAGGATCGAATGTTCTACCACAAGATTACAGGACTCTCCTGACCAGTGCAGAGCCGAATCCACACGCTAGCCTTTACGTGTCATCTCAGCTGGGGTTTGTGGGGAATCTTTATCATGCAGCCTGGGCTTTGGGATAAGTAAAATCTTATTAGCCATTATCTTAGAAGTTGAATGAATCCATGGCTCTCAGAGAGGTATGCCTTTAGAATTTAAATTCTTTCTCAGGTAACTGCAAAGCCAAAACATATAAAATACCCAGAGTCTCTGTAACAGAGAAGGAATGATAAAGCATCCAGGAAAGATCAAAAATAGCAAACTTCACTAAGTGACATTCTTCTTGTGTCAATCATGTGTTTTCATATGATTTTTGGTTGGTAAGGAAAGTCAAGCTATCTGAGCTTTTCCCCTCAGACAGGAGACAGCATTTATTTATTTAGGCCATGCCATGCAGCTAGGGGGATCTTAGTTCCCCAAGTAAGGATCCAACCCATGGCCCCTACAGTGGAAGCGTGGAGCCCTAACCACTTGAAGCTTAAACTACCGTGACTTTGTATTTCTCCCTGTGCCTTGGGCCTGGGATGATGTTAAAATGGTCCATTTTGGTGCTCTGTGATGACCTAGAGGGGTATGACGAGGGGAGTGGGGGGAGGCTTAAGAGGCAGGGATATATGTGTACTTATAACTGATTCATATTGTTGTATAGCAGAAACTAACAACAACTACAAAGCAATTGTCCTCCAATTAAAAATTGAAAATAATAAATCAAATTACCCATATTGAAAAGTGAAGACTGACAAAACACTCAAGTTCCTGGGAAGATCCCGCATTTCTCATTACATTATTCTTTTACCTCAAACAGAGTCTATTATTTCCCTAACTTATGTATGACTTAAATCCTATTAACTTCTCTTTACCTCCTCATTGCAGGTATAAGATATTAAAAATAATGATGTCATTCTGAGGGCAACTAGTTTCAAAAAGGGGGTTTCTCTGCTGTTTACATGTTTGGTGGACATTTGATGAGGAAAAGTTCTTCGAGGTTAAGTCCTGTACTTATTTTCATAATTTCTGTACACATTGAAGCTAGAGTAACCTTCCCTGGGTATTATTTTTCTTGTGTTATAAATGGTTTCTCCTGTCTGTGGTAAAGCTCCTTCTACAGTCTCAGTCTCAGTTCAGTTGCTCAGTCATTTCCGACTCTTTGCGACCCCATGGACTGCAGCACGCCAGGCTTCTCTGTCCATCACAAACTCCTGGAGTTTGTTCAAACTCATCTCCATTGAGTCAGTGATGCCATCCAACCATCTTATCCTCTGTCATCCCCTTCTCCTCCTGCCCTCAATCTTTCCCAGCATAAGGGTCTTTTCCAATGAGTCAACACTTCGCATCAGGTGGCCAAAGTATTGGAGTTTCAGCTTCAGCATCAGTCCTTCCGATGAATATTCAGGACTGATTTCCTTTAGGACGGACTGGTTGGATCTCCTTGCAGTCCAAGGGACTCTCAGGAGTCGTCTCCAACACCGAAGTTCAAAAGCATCAATTCTTCAGTGGTCAGCTTTCTTTATGGTCCAACTCTCACATCCATACGTGACTGGCTAGCCCTAATTCTCCAGTCTTTCCTCTCCTCTCTCTTCTACTTGAACTCAATTACTAAGGTCCAGATAAACTTGGTTCCTGATCGTTCTTCCAACATTCCATGTCATTCTGCCTTTGTGCTCGTTTGCTTCGCCCCTCATTTTGGAACGTCCTTGTCAACTCCCAGTATGTCAATCTGACTTATGCATCATGGGCTAAATGAAGTCTCTTCCTGCAAGAGGCCTGTTATGGTGACTGCGGGTCTAATACGTTCCTCTCCTAAACTCCTACAGCGTTCCATTTACACCACTACTAGGTCACTTTTTACTCTTTGCCCTTGATTAAGCTATTTGAAGACCCACCTTCATTATTCAAGACGAATTTATTGATTGCCCTCTCAGCATCAATAACTGTTCTAGGAACAAGCGGTGCTGTGGTAAAAATGTGAGTCCTACATTCATGAAACTCCAGGGTTTCTCTTTAATTAAACTGAACTTCTTGGGGACATCCACTTCACCTTTTTCGTTTACATATAATGCTTCAAACATGGAAAAGAATTCCTAATTTGTATTAAATAAGTAAATCAATGGTTTCCAACCTTTAAAGACCCACTGCTCTCTTATAGCCAATATTTTGTCATGTGCTTTTCACTATGCTGGAAGAAAAGTAACAAATGACATCATCAATCCGTATACATAGGGGCTTCCTAGGTGGTGCTAGTGGTAAAGAACTCATTTGCCAATAAAGGAGATGTAAGAGGTATGTGTTCTATCCCTGGGTCAGGAACATCTCCTGGAGAAGGGAATGGCAAACCATTCCCATAGTCTTGCCTGGAGAATCCCATGGACAGAGGAGCCTGGTAGGCTATAGTCCTTGGGGTTGCAAAGAGTTGGACACAGCTGAAGTGACTTAGGATGCACGCAGCATCTGTACACATAATTTCAAAAACAATGTATCTCGATGTAAACATAATAGTCTCAACTGACATATATACACTCCTATGTATAAAACAGATAACTAATGAGAGCCTCCTATATAGCTTAGGGAACTACTCAATACTCTGTGGCTACCGAAATGGGAAGGAAATTAAAAAGAGAGGGGATATGTGTATACATATAGCTGATTCACTTCACTATACAGCAGAGACTAACACAACATTGTAAAGCAGCTATCCTCCAACAAAAGCTTTTTTAAAAAAAGACCAATAAAAGAAAAGCAATTTATAACAATATGCATTTCCTTATGTAAATGCCTAGACAGGGCTACTTAGTGGATGCAGTGAAGTAGTCAGGTGAATGAGTTTAGATTCTCCATAAGCAAAAAGATAAGCATGCATGCCCCATATGAAAAGCAGGAAAATGAAATGGTGGAGGTAGGAGTGATACTAAAATGAAAACTACTATGTGGATAGGTTGTAACAACCTAGATCCATGTGTGTATAATAAGGGAAAGAGGGAAATAACCTTAATTGAAGTTGGGATAACATGCCAAAGAAAATTGCAGAGCAACAAAGTGGAGTAATGAGAAAGTGTGACAGTGTGACAAATGAGCCATATCGCACTTGTAAGGGAAAGGTCAAAATAATTCATACGAAACGACCCCGGACAGAGTCGTGACAGAGGAGCAGAGAAAACATATCTTCTATTTTAAATTCCTGCCACATGTTGGGGAATACTTTCAGTTTCTGCTATTTATTAAGACTTTGAAGGCCAAATATTTTGGCAGGTGGTAGGCAGAAGAGGGTGGGCTGAGAAGAAAGAAGAGTAATACACACAGGAGACTGTAGAAAATGGTTTTAGGGTATGTTTCTGAGGAAAATATAAGAAGAAAATAAAAATTGATAGGGAACTCACTTCTGTTTCTGGTTACAGTTGAGGAACTGGTATTGGAGCAGTCTATCTACCGTGAACACGTATCTGCACAAAATATAGGAGACAACTGTGTTCTGATGTTGGGCAAGAGTCAGTGCAAGATTATGACTCCCAGGAGATGGAAAACAAGTAAGGTGTCTCATCTGATCGCTCTGGTGTTTGTTCTGAAGCCAGGAGGCACAGCCTACCTGGAGCATAGCTGTCTTGCTGGGCCTGGGACTAAGTTCAGAGCCCAGGGAGGTTGAGAGAGCTAGTATGTGCAGGGCAGAAAGCCAAAGAAGAAGGAGAGATGCAGAGAAAGCATGCAAAAGGAAGAGAATTCCAGAAAAACTACTTCTGCTTCATTGCCTACGCTAAAGCCTTTGACTGTGTGTATCACAACAGACTGTGGAAAATTCTGAAGGAGATGGGAATACCAGACCACCTGACCTGCCTCTTGAGAAACCTGTATGCAGGTCAGGAAGCAACATTAGAACTGGACATGGAACAACAGACTGGTTCCAAATTGGGAAAGGAGTACATCAAGGCTGTATATTGTCACTCTGCTTATTTAATGTATGCAGAGTACATCATGAGAAATGCTGGGCTGGAAGAAGCACAAGCTGGAATCAAGATTGCTGGGAGAAATATCAGTAACCTCAGATATGCAGATGACACCACCCTTACGGCAGAAAGTGAAGAACTAAAGAGCCTCTTGATGAAAGTGAAAGAGGAGAGTGATAAAGTTGGCTTAAAGCTCAACATTCAGAAAACTGAGATCATGGCATCTAGTCCCATCACTTCATGGGAAATAGATGGGGAAACAGTAGAAACTGGCTGACTATTTTTCTGGGCTCCAAAATCACTGTAGATGGTGACTGCAGCCATGAAATTAAAAGACACTTGCCCCTTGGAAGAAAAGCTGTGACCAACATAGCATATTAAAAAGCAGAGATATAAAAAAAATAAAAAAATAAAAAGCAGAGACATTACTTTGCAACAAAGATCTGTCTAGTCAAAGCTATGGTTTTTCCAGTAGTCACATATGGATGTAACAGTTGGGCCATAAAGAAAGCTGAACGCTGAAGAATTGATGCTTTTGAATTGTGGTGTTGGAGAAGACTCTTGAGAGTCCCTTGAACTGCAAGGAGTTCAAACCAGTCAATCATAAAGGAAATCATCCATGAATATTCATTGGGAGTACTGATGCTAAAGCTGAAGCTCCAATACTTTGGCCACCTGATGTGAAGATCTGACTCACTGGAAAAGACCCTGATGCTGAGAAAGATTGAAGGCAAGAGGAGAAGGGGACAACAAAGGATGAAATGGTTGGATGGCATCACAAAATCTATGGGCATGAGTTTGAGCAAACTCTGGGAGTTGGGGATGGACAGGGAGTCCTGGTGTGCTGCAGTCCATGGGGTTGCAAAGAGTTGGACACGACTGAGCAACTGAACTGACTGACTCTACATAAAAGTCCCCTTGGATCTAGAATGCAACTCTGTGTGACTGGAGAAAACAATTACTGGCGAAAGACAAGTAGCAGGAGATATAAGATGATCTACCAACCTCAAGAGGAGTTTGAATTTGTTCTGGTTAGACTGGAAGAACCTCATTAAACATCTGGAGCACTAGGAGAGGCTGCAGAAAAGCCGTGCCCTAGAAGTATGGCCAAATTAGTTCCTCCTGGCTTCGCCTAATAAAGCTGGATAACAAGACTCCATAGGAGTCAAGGTAATCCACATTTAATTGCTGCTGGAATGAAAATTTAGCACTCTTTAAAGGAAGACAACAAAATGGAGAATGTCAACATCATAACATCCACACCGCTGAGAACTGACTCAATGTGTATTCAATAGTTAAAAGCAGATTCCTAATCACCCTCCTGATCCATCTATAGTGTCTAATAAATGTGTCATTTAGGGTCCCAGGAAAAGAGAAGGGGAAAATGGAAGAATATTTGAAGAAATAACATTCAAAAATGTTTTCAACTTGAAAATAGAAACACACAGTTTCAAGAAGCCAAATGAATTCCAAACAAGGAGAAATTCAAAGAAAACTACAAAGGGGCACATTATAGTACAATTCCTAAAAAGTGATAAGACAGAGAAAAATCTGAAAGGTAGCCAGAGGAAAACACAAATTGTGTACCAGGAAATAGAGATATTGATTACCATTGACTTTATCAGAAACAGTGCAGACCAGATGACAAGCAATGACATTTTTAAAATGCTTGACAAAACAAAATTCTTGTTAATCATGGGATCTGAATCATGCAGCAACATGGTTGGACCTAGAGATGATCATACTAAGTGACGTAAATCTAATGGAGAAAAACAGATCCTATATGACATCACTTACACGTGGAACCCAAAACACAACACAAATGAACAAAGCTACAAAACACAAACAGATTCACAGTCATAGAGAAGAGACTTGTGGTCACCAAGGGGAGGAGGTTGTGGGAGGGAAGGATTGGGAGTGTGGAATTCACAGATGCAAACTTATATACAGGATGGATAAACAGCAGGTCCCTGCTGTATAGCACAGGGAACTATATTCAATATCCTGTGATAAGACATAACAGAAAAGAAAGCTATTTAATATATATTAAAGATATAATATATGTGGCATTCTTTAAAGCAATATAATTATAGTAACTGTACTATTTAGTAACTGTGAAATAGCACTGAAACTCTATCCAACTATATGAAGTCAAAAATACTCTAGTAAGTAATTTAGCTTATTTCAAAAGAAGTAGGTCTGAAATTCATTAACTGTGTAATTAAACTGCTTAAATCCTTTGGCGCCTGTCCTTTCTTTCTTTCTCAGGTAACACTCTCTGCAAATGTTGCCTGATGGAAGTTTTTCTTTTCAAATAAATAAACCCCACTCAATCACTCGTGAAAATTCATCCAGATCTTTACATCTCATCTTTTAGATTTAATCATATAAGAGTAATATACACCCAAACTAATATTAGCACATTTAACCTGATTCAGCAGCTGGGAAGAAACAATGAAAATGTTCAGTGACAAGGGTTATTTTAAAAGGAATTTGTTTCTTGTAATGCCTATGAAAATTGCTTTTACTTTGATGTGATTAATCTAACTTCCTTGAATCTTAAGGATTACCTCATTTAACTTTATCAATAGCTATGAAAAGCAAATACACCATTTTTCAATACTTTAATTTTGGCATTGAATTGATCACTAATCTTTCACTGGTTGAATGAAACAACTCTACAACAGTATCAAATAGTGAACAAAATATTCATAAGCAGCTTCCTACAAGAGTCATTACAAATGTAGGAAAAATTTTCTTAGTATGTAAGACAAACTTTTTCATATTTTTGTCATGCCACAAGTTCCTAAATAAACTGTCATGCAAAGAATGTCTTACTTTCATTAATTTAAGACTGTTAAACACATATATTGCTTTGAAATCACAAATATTTTTAAATTTTATTCTTTATTTCGAAAAACATTTATTGAAATGTTTCACCAAGATCCTTGTCTATTGATTCACTAAGAAAAATAGTGAAAATGAAAAACAGAATGAACTACTAAAATATTATGATACTTGAAGCCATTTATAAAACCTTGTTTGGTGACAAATTATAGCTGGTCTATGGAACAAACAGTGATATTGAAAATTAGATTTTTTCCTGTTTAATATTTTTTAAGAATTTCAACTATTGACACCATTTTTTGTCCTCTATCAGTAATTTTGAAAATAATAGTTTCTTACAACTTTTTTTCCCTTGCAAATCTTATGCATGTGAATAGTAAATATTTTCTTGAAAAAATAGAAAGTGTTAGTTTCTCAGTTGTGCCACTCTCTTTGCAACCTCATGGACTTAAGCATGCCAGGGTTCTCTGTCCATGAAATTCTCCAGAAAAGAATAATGGAATGGGTAGCCATTCTCTTCTTCAGGGGATCTTCCTGACCCAGGGATCAAACCCGGGTCTCCTGCATTGCAGGAGAATTCTTTACCATCTGAGCCAGTAGGAAAGCCCAAATATTTTCTTACTGGATGCTTTCATACCCTTGTCACAAATTTGCTTTCTACAGTTCATTACACGGTTAATTTTTCAATACTATTTGCGTCTTGTCAATACTTCAAATAGTAACATTGCTTAATGAAAAAGTAAAAAATTATTTTATTCATATTCTTTTCCATCATCATTCTAGTAAATTCTTGGACAGCCAGTAAGATTAGATTTTCTCCAAAATTTGTATAGATTACCACATTTTGTAATCATTTGTACTACTCTGTAAGATTTGTCCTTTTTTTGATTAAAAGGCTGTTTTTAAACATCTCAGAGACAAGATTACTTGGAAATGTGACATATCTTTAACAATATTATTAAGATGTTTTATTATAAAATGTTTCTTCAATCAATGATCTTGCTGCTTCACTCAAGAAAAAAAACAACAAAAAAAAAAACAACCCTTAGGAATTGAAGACACAATGGTGACTTTAATAGGCAAAACTAAAAAATTCAATTTTAAGTAGTCAGCTGGATATTGTTGTCACTTTCCTTTATATTCAACACTTTGAAATAAGATCTAAAGCAATACATTCATACACATGTTCAATCACAAACGGAACAACTACTAATACAAATGGAATACAAGTGTCTTGCATTAGAAATGCAAATCCTACGACCTGAGTTTCTTTTAGCAGTGCTGTTTTCCAAACAGTTGCGAAAAATCTTTATAACAAAGTACAGGCTTCTCTTGATTTATACAGTAGTTGCATTTTTGGAAAATTTAACATATATGCAAACAGCTAAATGTATTCTGTAATTTATATGTATAAAGGAGTTAGGCTCAAGGTTCAGGTAATTGTACTGGTTTAAAAAATTTAATCTGCAGAATGCAGAACAATTACTTGTAGTTTGGCACTTCTCTGAACATTGCAAGGCATCTAACGTACCTGGTCCCTTCTCACTAAATGCTAGAAACTTTTCAAACCATGTCAGCCTAAACGCATGGCAGATTTCAGAAATGTTCTCTAGAGACTATTTTGAATGACACTGGGGTAAAAGAATAATTGTGAGTTGACTGTGAGCAAGCCTTTCAGGCTACATGCTTCTAAGCTTCATAATTCAAACACTGCCCATAATACCAGATAGAAGGAGTGACAGGGAGCTGAAGTCCTTTGTGCTCAGTTCTGCCTGAAGGAAAAGCTTGGCACCTTTTCCTTCCTTAAAAAAGTAACATTCTCTTGTCAAGTAATGATCCAGAGAGATCACTTATTCTTTATTTGTACAAAGGCACCAGAAAAGCAAATAATATACAAGATGGTCAAGAAGGATACCCCCACATCAAATCCAACATATTTAAATAAAAAGCAATCCAGACAAGAAAAAGTAAAAAAAAGAAAAAAAATCAATTCTTAGATTTGGAAACTTTAATATATATATAAACTGCTAAATATATTCTTTAATTGATATGTTTAAAGGTGTTCGGGTCAAAAATCAATACTTAGATTTTCAAATAGAAAAATGATATGCCTAACATGTTTTTTTGCTTTTATTTCAACATTGCCATAGTTATAGATAAATGTGTATTATTGCTTCAGATGATCATTTCAGAGACATGGAGGTCAGAGGAAGATGGAAATTGAGTTTCACCATCTTTGTCATGGACTCAGAGCTCAGATCTTTACTCATTTGTACTGTAATATGGCTGGTTTTCTAGTAAAAAATCAATGCTTCTTTTGCTGATTGTTAATAATTTTGTCATAGGTTGGGGGTTAGCATAAATATTAAGGGCTTCCCTGTGGCTCAGTGGTAAAGAATCTGCCTGGCAATGCAAGAGATGCAAGGTTGATACCTGGGTCAGGACGAACCCCTGGAGAAGAAAATGACAACCTACTCCAGTATTCTTGCCTGGAAAGTCTCAGGGACAGAGGAATTTCATGGGCTACAGTTCATGGGCTGTAGGTCACAAAAGAGTCAGACACAACTTAGTGACTAAACAGCAACAAGCTTAAGTATTAACCCTATTCAAATAAGTTAATAGATCACATTTTGGAATCTTTCTTTATTGAGGACACCAAGTGTGTTCTAATTTTTTCTATCAGTATTCATGCTGATTACACTCTCTATGGAATCCTAATTTGCAGGGGGCTGGGAGTTGAGACCCTCTGAGCTGGAGTAATGGGACTGAGTGATAGAACCAGCCTGGGATGGAAAATTCTCTGTGTCTGGTGTTTCTTCTTAATGGCAAGTATGGTGGCTGCAGAAAACTGGAAAGATCATGGGTCCAACTCAGGACAAGCAAGGCATCACCACTCAAGGATCCCTGATTGAAAATATTTAGGTGATAAAATATACTTTAAAAGATGGTTTTCTGAATCATTATTGCTACTGAAAAATAATAGAAGCAAGCCACAAGAAAAGTTTTATTTGGTTTAAGTCCCCACCCAAGCCCAACTCTGACACTACCAGACATTCTTGGCAACTTGGCAACAAAATAACTTCTGTTATGGAAAGGCCATGATCTTGAAAATATATCAATGCCGCTCGATGGGTGTCTGGGTCAACCAGCAAAGTTGCTGGATCCTATATCGGGCTCTACTTTCAGCCAGGGTAAGGTCTTCGTTCTCAGCCTTTCTCCCAGTTTTAGTCCCACCTATGGACCAAAGTTTCCACGTTCTCTCGACAACCTGCTCACTGCCTCTGTTCCAGACCTCTGTGGTCACCATGTCTCTTAGCCAGAAAATGCAGTAGTGGGTGGAAATGGGCTGTTGTTCCAAATTATAATTAAGGAAGGTAAAGGAGCACTCATTTTTGAATGGTTTCCTTGCTTTGTGAAGCATTGAGTCAGAATCTCCAGGACTATTACGTGTTGCTAGGCAGAGAGAAGCATCACAAAGGACCAAGTGTGTATAGGTTCTAAACTCAGAGAGACTTGAACTTGAATCTTAACCCTGTGTGAATCAATCAGACCCAACTGATTCAGTTGGGATTGAGTCAATCCCATTTCCCCTTGTGCTCAAAGCCAATGCCTTAAGACAAGTGAGAATCAAATGAGACTCCAGGCTACCCGATATATAAGCAGAACAAATAAAAACATTACAGAAAAAGAAATAATGCTCTATGATTTTATGAAATTATTGCAGACTAATAACTCAAACTCAGACCATTCTAATTTTCATGAACTAGAGAACAGGAAAATTAAAAAAAGATGGCAACAACTATAGAGCAGAGCTTTTAAGCTTTTAAGGTAGAATTAACATACTTTTATTTGTGGTTCCTTAGTGGACTTAAATTTAATAGTGCCTTTTTTATTTTTGACTAGGCATGCCATGGAAACTGATATTCTCCACCAAAGTGAAAGCAGGTCTGTGGTTCTATATTTCTTTGTTTGAGAGTGCACACACATGTATAAGACCTGATCAGAACATTCATTTGTAGGGCCATAAGCGCATTGCAGTGAGTCACTTGTTATGAATAGAAAAAGGCAGATTATTTTGCAAATTGTCTGATGCTGAGGCTCACCTGATGCTAGTCATCTGGCACGGCTACCAGGCAGTTCTTAGCCGGGCCGTGGGGTGATGGGACCTAGCGCTGGACCTGGGCTCTTTCCTTCCCACAGACCCCACACTTTTGTGTGGTTTGGGGCTGCTTTCAGGAGACAGAGAGATTTTCTTTCAGGGAAAAAAAAAAAAGTGAGCTGAAAAGTCCATTGTTATCTTCCATAACCCGGGGAGTGAGGGGTTTAAATCTCCTTGGTCTGGAAGGCAAGGGTGGCTGAAGGCTAACAAAGGAAACCATTTTAAGCTTGATGAGCTGAGAGAAAGGAGATCATTTGAAGCTCTGGAAAAATCCCAGAAGGTGACTTTTCTCCCTTTTAATATAAATGTGCGACTAAACCCTTAAGAGCTGATTTGATCTATGTGTTCCTGGTGGGTACAGGTCTTGAAGGCTGCTTCTGTTAGCAGCTAAGTGCCTTTCTCACCTTCTTGCCACTCAGCCAGCAAGCGATGTGATCTTATATGGGACAGGTTTACACTTAGTGCCTGAATAATCTCTGAGTGCACGCCTGCAATGCTAAGTTGCTTTGGTCATGTCTGACTCTTTGTGACCCCACGGACATAGCCTGCCAGGCTCCTCTGTCCATGGGGTTTCCCAGGCAAGAATACTGGAGTGGGTTGCATTTCCTTCTCCAGGGGATCTTCCCAACCCAGGGATCAAACCCACATCTCCTGCATTGGCAGGCAGATTCTTTACCATTGAGCCACCAGGTAAGCTCCAAAATATGCATGCGTGAGTGAGTGAAAGTCACTCAATTGCATCCAACTCTTTGGGGCCCCATGGACTGTAGCCCGCCAGGCTCCTCTATCCATAGAATTCTCCAGGCAAGAATACTGGAGTGGGTTGCTGTGCCCTTCTCCAGGGGATCTTCCTGACCCAGGGATTGAACCCACGTCTCTTAGGTCTCCTGCATTGGCAGGCGGGTTCTTTACTACTAGCGCCACCTGGGAAGCCCATCACCTAATTAAATGTATCATAATATCAGCTTTTGTTGCAAACGTTTTCAGAAAAATATAACACTAATTCTGGAATGGGACACTTTTTTTGGGTTTGTTTTTTGTTTTTACGCCTTTCTGCATTTACTGTCCGCATATGACAAAGTTTCAAAATTTTGATTAAAAATTCCACCTTTTATTTTTTCCCAAGCTTCTGGATGAATTTCCAAAATGCAGAAAGAAATCTTAGGCTTCCCACCTCTTGCCACCGTTCCCTGCTTCTGCCTCTGCTCCGGAGTGAAATCACACAGTCACAATAGGCGGACGGAGTGCTCTTTGAGCCACGGCTGAGACCCTGGTGTGTGGTGGGTTATTTTTGCATGGGGGGCATTAAAATGCCAGACTTCAATTTTTTATTTTTTTTTTTGGTCTCTTGGTGAAGTTATCTCTCCATTGAAGAGGCAGGCTTCAGCTCCTTTCAAAGAAATTTTGCAAGTGCAAATTATGGGAACCCAAGGGAATTAGCTGTATTTCTTTAAATAAATCCCCTCCTGGTTCTTCTGAAGATGGTTGTGGTTCTCTGAGAAGCAGTAAATTTTGCCTTGAGGGAATGGGGCACCAAAACCCTCCCCACCCTCATTCTCTAGCAAGTATCCAGTCGGGTGGGTGGGGCAGCCGTGGCAATGGTAAGGATTAGGTAATACCCCTCCACCCCACCCCCACCCCTACCCCCTCCCCCGTTAGACTGCAGATGTGTGAACTAGTTTAAAACTTTTATTAGGGCTTTTTATTAGACTCCAATGCAGTCCCAGCGTCTTTACAGTTGCCAACGTAGCCAGTTGCTCACAAGTTATAACAAATTAGGAATACCTAATGCTTAAGCTATTCTTACACTTTGGGGGCAAAATCCCAAGCAAATCATAGTCTTCCTTCTGAGTCCACTCTCCCTTTATGAAACTGTGCTTCCAGGCAGAATGACACTCCAACCAGGGTTTCCTTATGGTTTTGTTAATAACGATGTGGTTCAAGTCTCTCAAGCACATAAAACCCAAGATCCTTTATCATTTTCTCCCTGGCCCTTAAGTGCCGTCTCTTGAGTCTTTGGTGGCTTTCCAAAGTCACTTTTTCTCTTGTTTTTCTTGCTCATATTCCTTAAGTGACCCTAATACTTCTGTAAGTGCTAGACTGGCATCTCTGAAGGCTGGCATTGACTTCTGATCCCCGGAATAGGTATGGGGAAGCAGAAACTCCCCATCTTCCTTTTGCTTGGGAGAAGAGCTGAGAAAGAAGGGAACACCTTTTTTACCTAGGGAGACACAGCAGCCTGGTCCTTGGCTTCCAAGTTTTTATTATATGCCAGTGAGCTTGTCTCACCAGGCTTTCTAGCTCCTAGGAAGACATTAAAGGCCCCCTATTCAGACTGACTTACATCGGAGGAAATAAGCACAAAACAGGCTGCTTTTCTTGGTGTTAAGGGTGTGCTTTGAAATGTGTCCATTCATCAGTCCTCAAACCTTTCTTCCTTAAAGTTTCAATTCAGGCACCAAAATGAGATTGTTGTGCCCTAACAGCTGCCCTGAAAGACTCATGCTTTGAGCAAATGAAATGATAGAACATGAAAATGAAAATCATTTGTTGGATCACTATAATGTCATAGTCAGACTTACTAAAGATATCTTAATGCAATATGCAAGGCAATGTTTTAGAAAATGAAAGTGAGTCATTGAATCATTATAATGTCATAGTTAAAGCTATTGCAAATTTCTTAATGCAATATGCAAGGCCTGTGTGTAAAGATCTCTTGTCTTGTTCATAACCAATAATCAAAGATATTAACTCAATTTATTGTATCCTTAGTTTTGCCTATTTTTGGTCAGTTTCTGTTTGACTTCCTTCCACAGTGGTTACTTTCTGTGGCAAGAGTTACACAGCAGGGAATAGTTTAAGTATTCTCTGAAAAATTATACACATGTCAAATCATTTGTATCTCAATTCTTTGCTTATAGGAAACATGTTGCAAATGGCAAGATTTCCCTCTTTTTTTTATGGCTGAGTAATATATCTATATCAATATCTATATCTATCTTCCATTACATTTTCTTTATCCACTAATCTGTTGATGGACACTTAGATGGTTTCCATGTCTTGGCAATTATAAATAATGCTTCAAAGAAGTTGAGAGTGCAGATTATCTTTTTGAATTAGTGATTTTATTTCCTTTGCATATATGCCTGGCAGTGGAATTTCTGGATGATATTGTAGTCCTACTTTTAAGTTTTTGAAGAATCTCCATACTGTTTTCCACAGTGGCTGCTCCAATTTTCATTCACACCAGCAGTGTACAAGGGTTTCCTTTTCTCCGCACCCTTGCCAACACACCATTTCTTGTCTCAGTGAAGAGTCTTATACCCATTTCTATTAAAAAACCCATTAAACAGAGTGTATGTTCTTTTTTTTTTTTTTTTTTTTTTTTTATTTATTTTTTTTTTTTAATTTTTATTATTATTATTATTTTTTTTTCCAGTGGGTTTTGTCATACATTGATATGAATCAGCCATGGATTTACATGTATTCCCAATCCCGATCCCCCCCAGAGTGTATGTTCTTACTGCAGAATTTTAAAATATACATTTAAGTAAATTGTCATGAAAAGTAAATTCCTTATGCTGCTGCTCTGGCAAGGCACTGACTAGAGCTTTTCTACCTCTAATAAATCTCTCTCTAAATCAGCAGTTACTAAAACCTAGTTCAAGAAGTGCTGTAAGGAGGAAAGTAACTACTTACATTTTGGATACAAGGAAGAACACCTTTCTTGTTTAGTTTTAGTTTTCATTTTTTTTCAGGTTGCTGATTCATGGAATTTCTTTTTTGAATGTGGATTTTTTTTTTTTCTTTCCTTTCTTTTTGGCTGAGCTGGGTCTTCATTTGCAGTATGTGGATATCTCTAGTTGCAGTGTGTAGGCTCTTTGGTTGCTGCACACAGGCTTTGTTGGCTTGTGGCATGTGGGATCTTAGTTCCCTGACCAGGGATCAAACCCATGTCCCCTGCATTGGAAGGCAGATTCTTAACCTCTGGATCAGCAGGGAAGTTCCAGGTGTTGAGTTTTAAGGATGTGTTATTGTTGTTTTAATGTAATTTGTTTGAAGGATTAATGCTTTCATTTTTTATAATGACTATGTTTCACAATTGGCATATAACATTTCTGAAAAATTTAATAGGTGACTCTCATGTGCCTGGTGCTTCCGTGGTGGCTCTGCCTGCAATGAATCTGCCTGCAATGCAGGAGACCCAGGTTCAACCCCTGAGTCGGGAAGATCCCTTGGAGAAGGGAATAGATACCCACTCCAGTATTCTTGCCCAGATAATTTCACCGACAGACGAGCCTTGGCAGGCTACAGTCCATGCGGTCACAAAGAGTGAGACATGACTGAGTGACTAACACTTTCACTTTCTCACGTGCCCATGTGAGCTGGCTGCAGCATGTCCCATTTATAGATCAAGTTAAGAATGTAGAGGTGAAAAAGTCTTCTTCTCCCTAGAGTGTACAATATAATGTGAAATGGACCCTAGGTTGTAAATGAAGAATCATGTATACCTTCTTTATCCCAAGTATCAGTATATCCCAAGAGAAGCTTTCCTCTAGTATTTTTAGGAAATTGGAAGCTTTAATATATAACTGGCCTTTAATATATTACATTTACGTATCCAAATATGTCATTGCTTAAACTTGAATGTTCTTGATTCTCTCTGTGGTGGCATGAATGGAAGCTTGTGTAATCCCACCAGTAACTCATCTGGGATGTCCTTGAAGTATTAAAGCTTTTTTTTTTTTTTAAGCCTTAGTCCGTTCCCAAGGTCATCCTCTTGGCAGCTGACTCTCAGTGGTCCATGTCCAGGGTCGATGTGGGCCACTGCTTGCTTTGCTGGTCTTCTGCTCCAGGAACGCTGTGCTGCCTGTGGTGATGTGCACGTATCCTCAGCAGCACAGAGGCTGGGAAAGGCTGGGATTCCATCATAAGCCACAGTCGTTAAGTCTCATTCCTTTTCCGTGATTAATGCTTTTGCTTTCCATCCCTTCAGAAAAGTTATACCCTGAAAATTTCTTAGTAATAATATATTTATCTCCTTTCCATGGAGGAAAACCCTATTTCTGAATTTGGTCTTGTTCTAGGAGCCTTTTTTGTCTCATCAGTCCCTCCGATGCAATCCAGAGGATGCAGTAATTCATAGGAGAATACTTTCAAAGCCTTCGATGAAGGGTATTATGCTAAGTAAGATATGTCAGGGTTTCCCAGGTGGCTCAGTGGTAAAGAATTCGCTTGGCAATGCAGGAGATGTGGGTTGGATCCCTGGGTCAGGAAGATCCCCTGGAAAAGGAAATGGCAGCCCACTCTATTAGTCTTGCCTTGGAGAATTCCATGGACATAGGAGTCTGGCAGGCTACAGTCCGTGGGGGTCACAAAGAGTCAGACATGACTGAGCAACTAAACAGCAGCAACAACAACAAAACAAATCAGAAAGAGAAAGGCAAACACTGTATGATATCACCTATTTAGTTTGAGCAAGCTGCAGGAGATAGTAAAGGACAGGGAAGACTGGTCTGCTGTAGTCCAGGGGTCACAAAGAGTTGGACATGACTTAGCTACTGAACAACAAAAACAACATATGTGGAATATAAAAAATACAGCAAACTAGTAAATATAACAAAAAAGAAACAGACTCACGGATATAGACAGCAAACTAGTGGTTATCAGTGGGGAGAGGGGAGGGGGAGGGGAAATGTAAGGGTAGAGGATTAAAATGTACAAATTACTATGTACAAAAAAGCTACGAGGATATATTACACAACACAGGAAATACAGCCAATTTTTCCTAATAACTACATATGGAGTATAACATTTAAAAATTGTGAGTCACCGTACTGTACATCTGTAACTTACATGATATTGTGCATCAACTACGTGGTGATGGTCAGTTGCTTCTGCCGTGTGTGCCTCTGTGCGACCCTGTGGACCACAGCCTGCCAGGCTCCTTTGTCCATGGGATTCTCCAAGGCACGAATACTGCAGTGGGTTGCCACGCCCTCCTCCAGGAGATCTTCCCATCCAGGAGATCGAAAATATGGGATCTCCTGCCTTTTCTGCATTGCAGGTGGATTCTTTACCACTGAGCCACCCAGGAAGCCCCATATCAACTATACCTCTAATTTAAAAAAAAAAAGGAAAAAGAGAAAGAAAATAAAAAGAAAAACCCTAAAGCCTGAAATGGTTTAGAATAATATCAGCAATGAGTAGTATGCAATGTGTGCTATAAAGTATGTGTGTGTGTATATATATGCGTGTGTGTATATATACATATATATATTTATGTGTATATATCTGTGCACATGTGTGCTAAATCGGTTCAGTTGTGTCTGCCTCTTTTCAACTCTGTGGACGATAGCCCTCCAGGCTCCTCTGTCCATGGGGTTATCCAGGCAAGAATACTGGAATGGGTTGCCATGCCCTCCTCTAGGGGTTCTTCCCCCACCTGGAGGTTGAACCGGCATCTCTTAAGTCTCCTGAATTGGCAGGTGGGTTGTTTACCACTAGTGCCACCTGGGAAGCCCATATATATATCTGAACATGAAATTATATATAAAATTCTGTCTTTTATATTATATATATATTATTCTGTATCTTGGGTATTATATACACACAACACACATATCAAATACACATGAGTGAAATACCTATCTTCTATACGTATTATTAGTGATATCCTGAACAGTACTTATTTCTGTGGATGGAGGCTGGGGATTCAGATGGAGAAAAACTAGTGTTTTTTGGTCTAAAATTTTTTATGTTTCTATTAATTAGTGAACTAAAATGAGTGCTTGCCAGACTTAGTCTCTCTCTAGCCATTTTTGAGACCTGACCTAGAAAGTCCTTCAGCACCCAGTATATTTGGTCCAAGTCAATGGGAATGTTTGCCGCTGACCATCACTTGCCTTTTTGACCCTCTTTCCTTAATAAGATTTTACTAGTTCAGTGAACACCTTCTCCAATCTGCTATCATGATGTTCTTGCTTCACTTTATTCTCTTAGAGCACTGTGATGATTGTCTCAGGGAAGGTCTAGTGATGATTGTCATGTTAGAAGTAACACACTGGTTCCCCATGCTATATAGTTGTGAACTCTGCTTGGTATTACTAACAACCTAAATGAGAAAAGATTTTGAAAGAGAATAGATGCATGCATATGTATAACTGAACCACTTTGCTATACACCTGAAATGAACACAACAGTGTTAATCAACTCTATGCCAATATAAAATAAAAAGCTCTATGCCAATATAAAAAAATTAAAGTATTTTTAAAAAGTGATATGCTAATATCATATTTGCATGGATTACCTTCAACAAATGAGCCAGTTGCCTAGTAAAATAAAGACCATGGTGCTCAGCAGAGTAATTTCACAGAGGGGAGGGATAAGAAGATTCCACAGGTAACTGTGGAGGCCCCTGAGTTTTGTTGTGACAATTGCATGGGGGAGAGGATTTTGTGAGTGGACTTCAAGCTAAAGACATTACTTTCATTTAACTCTGTTTGCTTTCAGGTTAAGTGGGCATGGGTCTGTGTACATAAATTGCAAAAACATAAAACTTATTTAGAGTTTTGTTTAAATAGAAAAAAAAAAGGCCAGAATATTAGCTCATTTGCAGTGGAAAAAACCAGAGTTGTCGGTAAGAGACTGGTTATTCCATTTAGATTTTCCTAGCTTCAAATATAATGAAAGAAAAACAGACCAACTCATACTACGTTTATTTGGATAGGTGAGCTCAGTTGATCAGATGTCAGCTCCAAAGTTATCATTCAGCCTAGAAACCCAATTTAATTATTTGCAATTAACTCTCCTACTTTGTCTTGGAAAAAGATGACTATATCAGTTTTACTTAGCATTCCCATTGAAACTGTAAGCTTTCCTTCTGCTGCTGCTTCAGAACTCATTTTCTACTATTATTAATGTCTTTACTGAGGTTTTTCATGCAGATAAGCAAAATGTCAAATAAAGACATAATTAAAAATAATTAGCAATTGGAAGAGTTTAAAATATATTTTTTCAATCTTAATTTGAATTCAACTTTGAACACCAAATTGATATTTTGGAAAAATCTGAATCCTCTGAGAGAAGTAAACTTATTAAATGGCCTAATGTGCATAGTATAAAGAAAAAAAATAACTTTGAGTCTGTAAAATAATATTAGTTTTTATGTCAATTTTTCTTTAACATCAACCTCTTTTTTGACTGTTTTATTGAAAATTCTATAGACAGTAGCTTATTTTTCCACTAACCTAAGCACCTGAGACTTTTGGCTGATGGATATAAGACCAATAAAATTGCCTATAAAATGCAACTTTATATCATAACTTACACAATGTTTATAGAATATACGTCAACATTTTCTTTTTTCAAAAAGCAAACATCTCAGTACTTGTATGTGCATATTCATTATATCACAATGGAAAACAAAAACTAATAATCCAATTTTAAATAACACTTGCTCCAGTGTCATATTATTATGATATTTTTTACACACTAATTGATAAACTGAAACCAAGAGAACACTGATCTCACTAAGCATAAAATCTTTCTGAGCCTAGTTTGAAGGAAATAGAGTAATATTTTACTGGAACATATTTTATTAGCTTGATTTTCAAATGCTATGGTAAAATTGTGTCTCTAACCTTTTATACAGCCTGAAATAATATGGTCAGCCAGTTTGGCTGGTACTATTTTGTATATTAGTCAGGGTTCTCCAGAGAAACAAACCCAGTAGTATACAATTCATGTATATTTATAAAGATGCATGGGGCTTCCCTGGTGGCTCAGTGGTAAAGAATTCGCCTGCCAATGCAGGAGATGAGGGTTCAGTTCCTGGGTTTGGAAGATCCCCTGGAGGAAGAAATGGCAACCGACTCTAGTATTCTTGTCTGGGAAAGCTCATGGACAGAGGAGCCTGGCAGGCTACAGTCCACTGGGTCACAGAGTTGGACACGACTTAAGAGCCTGAGCACACGCGTGTAACGATAGATGTGCTGCGTTGTGCATAGTCGCTCAGTCGTGTCTGACTCTTCATGGCCTCATGGACTGTAGCCCTCCAGGCTGCTCTGTCCATGGGGATGCTTCAGGTAAGAATTCTGGAGTGGGTTGCCACGCCCTCCTGAGGATCTTTCCAATCCAGGATTGAACCCGGGTCTCCCACATTGCAGGCAGACTATTACTATCTGAGCCACCAGAGAAGCCCAAGAATACTGGAGTGGATAACCTATCCCTTCTCCAGGGGAGCTTCCCAACCCAGGAACTGAACCGGGGTCTGGATTGCAGGTGGATTTCTTTACCACCTGAGCTATCAGAGAAGCCCATAAAGATAGATAGATAGTTATACATATAGAGACAAGTATGTTGTGTTTTTTATATAGGTAGGTAGATAGATAGATATGTATAGGAATTGGATGACAAGGTTATAGAGGCTGAGAAGTCCCAAGATTTGTTATCTGAAAGTTTCAAATGTAATGGAGACCCAGGAAAGCTGGTGGTGTAATTAAGTCGGAGTCAGTGCAAGAACCAGGGGATTTCTGGTTTGATTGCAAAGACCCAAGAACCAGGAATGCTAGTGTGCTAGGGCAGGAGAAGATGGAATAGAGGAAATTTGTCCTTTTTCTGTCCTTTTTTTTCAGGTCTTCTTGAAGCACTCACAGACACACTTAGAAATGACATTTTACCAGTTATCTGAGCATCTCTTGGCCCAGTCCAGTTGACACATAAAATTAGCCATCACTTCTTGTAACCAGCACAGCACACACTCCAATCTCAGAGTATTCTTTCAGATGCCCCTTTTGGCTTACTCCTTCCCTCCTTGAATTCTTCACTCAGTATCACTTTCTCAGGTACCCATGAGCATTCCGTTTAAAATGACACTCTTGCCATCCAGAATCTTCCATTTCTTTTAGTCTAAGTATTTTTTCTGTCCTGGAGGAGGACGTGGCAACCCTCTCCAGTATTCCTGTCTGGGAAATTCCATGGACAGAGGAGCCTGGCAAACTACAGTCCATGGGGTCATAGAGAGTCGGTCATGACTGAGCAACAGAGCGCGCACGCAAGCATTGTTTCTGCAGAGCACGTATCACTTCCAAAACGTTATGTCATCCAATGATTTATTATGTCTATTGTCTGTCTCCTCACAGCAGATTATAAAAGTCATGATGGGAAGGACTGTCTTTTAAAAAAAAATTATTGAAATATAGCTGATTTACAATATGTTAGTTTCAGATGTACTAACAGAATCAGCAAAATGATTCTGCTCCACACACACAAAAATGTACATATAATCTTTTTCATATTCCTTTCCCATGTAGGTTATTATAAGATATACAGTTCCCTGTGCTACACAGTAGGTCCTTGTTGGTTATCTATATATATAGTAGTCAGTACAATCCCAAACTACTAATTTATCCCTCTCCTTCCTTTCCTCTTTGATAACCACAGGGGTGTGGTTATCATGTCTTTCTTTTTCTCTCTACTGTGTTCCCAATGCCTATAACTGTGTATGTGGTAGGAGTATGATAAACGTAGCTGTATAAATGAATACATAAATGAATGAACAGATGTAAGTTACTTTCTCCACACATCTCTTGTATTCATTAGTTAATTCCCTACAGTATTTTTTTTTTTAAAAAAAGGAATTTTAGCATTTCATTAAAGTAATAGACCTAGTATTACGTGGCACTGATGGCAGTGAACATTATGATAATTTAAAGAAAAATCCCGAAGAGATGATGCCCATGATAGAGTGAGGCAAATTTGCTGAGGATCATAGAATTCTTCTCAAACATAAAAAAAAAAAATCAATAAATGTAGTGTTATTCTGCCAAGTATGACAGAACCAGAGTTGTAAGCATTTGACTCATTCAGCACAAGGAAATTGACATGGAGACTTAAAAAAAGACTTGGTGGAAATGTGATTTGTTACTTATCTGCCAATATTACCCACTGGAGAGTCTCAACCCCTGAAAGTCCTAAGTCACATAGTGATAGGTGTTTAGGGCACTGGTCTCCTTCTGAGGCACTGGAAGTCAGGTAGAAGGCATGGCAGCTTGCTGCAAGGATTTGTCATTGATTTGAAGGAGACAATGGAATGTGGCCCCCAAAAGGAGGAGAATGGAAATGATGCTTCTCTCCTCCTCTCTTCTGCACTCTCTCTCTACCCAGTTCTACTTATTCTATGGCTCCCCTCCACCTTTGAGTCTAAAAGGGAAAACATAATATTGTCTTTGCAGTTTTAATGAAGTGTGGTTTTTTGTCCCTTCTAAAGATGGATATTTATTGAGGAAGAAAAAGCTGAAATAGGTATTTGGAAAAAAAAATATTACCGATGGTGAAAGAAATGAAGCAGTGGAAAAGATGGCTAAGGGGGAGAAGGGTTCGTAGAAACTTGACTTTTACAGATATCGTGTCCTACCTGCCAACCCTGAATCATTGTTTGGTTCTCCCATATTAGATGTTCAAATAAGGACTTGGAATATGTTCAGGAGGGAAAAAATATTGCAATCCTATCACTATCATGTGCCAATGCTGTACATGTTGCAAAACCACATTGCAATACCCTCAATGATTTCTCCATCAGAAAAAAAGTTGTGTCATATTAAGTGGTGCTTGGTGTGTTCAGCGAACATTCTGTTTACATTAGATCAAATATCAGCACCCAAAGATACTATAAAAGAAATGCGAAAGAGTCATGGGTACTGGTTTTCATTGGAATATTGGGTATTAAAAATGCAATCTGTTCTGTTGAATTCTGAGGACTGAGTCCTCTGAAATAAGGTTCACACTAGGCCTGTTTTAGGTTTGGGGTTTGTCTACTTACTTAAACGGGGCTTCCCTGGTGCTTCAGATGGTAAAGAATCTGCCTGCAATGCAGGAGGCATGAGTTTGATCCCTGGGTCAGGAAGAGCCCCTGAAGAGGGGAATGGCTATCCACTCCAGTTTTCTTGCTAGAAAAGCCCATGGACAGAGGAGCCTGGTGGGCTATGTCCGTGGGGTCACAAAGAGTCGGACATGACTGAGCGACTAACACTATATACTTAAATATCTTTTCCTCTCTTTTTTTCCCAGCATTTCCTCTACTCATCTTTAATTTCATGTCTTCCATGTAACAAGACATTGGTAGTAAAACAATGGATCTAATTAGACTGGCTTTAAGTTTTAAACTATTTGTTGTTTTCCCTGATAAGAAAAGAAATAGCAGCTTTTTACACACTGCTCAGAGTTCAGTACAAGTCATTCTACTTTAAAACTTAAGTTTGGAGGATACACAGTGAGTGGGTTTCAAAAGAAACCAGAAAGAGATGGGTAAGTGGCCCCAAAGAATTCTCTGTCTCTCTGTGTGCCTCCTTTTCAGTGTTCGTCTTTCTCTGTCTCTGAATAAAGCAGTTTTACCTATATTATCTCTCCTTTACTTTTTCTATATTAATAAAATTCTTTCTTTATTAATTCCCTTGTATAGTGTAGGAATGAATTTAGAGAAGCTAAATAATTGACACAGACCCATAGGTAATACAAGACAGAAATGGAATTAAAACTCAAGTCTACCTGACTTCAAGGTCAATGTTCATTCAGAAAAGGGAGCTCATATATGACATGCCTGTCAGGCAAGCAAGAGCAGACTTGTCTTGCTGGGCTATTACCAGGGAGAAGACTTCCTGTGGTTTATTTTTAGAACTCCAAATTTCACCTCTGTCATTAACATCCTATCTTGCCAAATGCTACTGGCTCAGTATCACTTCCTCCTTTCTTCCTGTTCTCACATTTCTGCTGTACTGATTTTATTCTGCTTGGTGTGAAAATTAATTTGGATGGCTTTTCCACAAGACCTGGTGTGTGGATCAAGAAAATAATTTCATCTTGCTTATTTTTCATTCCTTTCAGAGCAAAGCCTGGCTCTGTGCACACAATAAGTGTATAATACATGTTAAAAGGGAAATAGTAGCTATACATGAGTCTGGAGAGCCAGCCATGGAGTTTCTTAAGTCCTGTGACATCTGTATTAGCATAAAAGATAGAAGAAACCATTTTCTTGGTATTGCAGTTTAGTCCACTCTGGCCAAGCAGAAACTGTCATGTGAATACTTTTGAACCGCAAAAACAATTTTGGTTTAAGTCGAATAGGGGAGAAGAGGGATGGTGGTTCTTATTTCTCCCACACCAGTCCACCCATCTCTTATTAGAACATGTAATTCCAACAGTGCTGACTGTCTTAAATTTTGTGAACAGAGTGTCCTCTGAACACGGTGTGGTACACACACATTGCCTCTTTAAGAAGCTTACTTTAACTTATAATTAAATTAAAGGACCAGCAGCTGCTGGGGAAAAAAAAAAAAAAAAGAAGGATGGCCTAAAGGCTGTGTTTATGAGTTTCTCAGGCAAGACATAGTCATGTCAGAACTACTATTGTTTTGAGTTTGTTTCCAATGAAGCTTTTGCACGAATCATTTGCTTAGCAGTAGTCATTCAGTCATGCCGTTTGATTTCAGCCCACTATTTCCTCTATGAACTGGCAAAAACAACTCTATGAAGGAAAACATTTCATAAAAAAGTCACAGGATTTTGCTTTATAAAGCATAGATCTGTTCTCCATGATGAGCTCTGGAGCTGTTGCCTTTGGTTCCAGAGGCCTGGGAAGACCACCATAAACACTTGAGCCTATGAAAGCAGAAAGTGTATTTCCTCTGTGCCTCCTTAATAGAATATTTGAATATATGGTTGGTAGAGGACTAGCTGTCCTGGTTTTCCTAGGACTGTCCTAGTTTTAGCACTGAAAATCTCCATTATGTCATGGGAATCCCCTCAATCCTGGTCAAACTGGGATAGTTAGTCATCACAGCGTGAATGCTGTTAACCAAGAGACTCACATTCTGGACCAGTTTATGCTCTAGAAGGTATTGGACCATGATGGTCAAGTCCCAAATCAATGATTAAATACCAGTGAGTTTATGCTAAAAAGAAGTCTTGGGATCCCCAGTGAGTCCATAAACATCCTTTTCTCCAGAGCTTCCACACTTGTGGGCCCAGTGGTAGATGTTGACACGCTGGTGTGTAACTGATGAGTTCCAGATGAACTGAAATATTGACTTCCTCAGCCCCTGGATGGGCTGGGCAGGTTCTACAGTGCCTCTCACCCTTGGTTGTTTTCTTCTGGCCATGAACTGTCTTAGCTCTTTGGCCCGGTGAATGCTACCAAATAATACCATTTTCTACGTGTGCCATAATGAGAAAAAAGTCACAAAGAAATGTTTACATTGAACCCATTAATTTTATGGATGAAGCTTAACTTTGATCATTTCTGTTAAACACAGGTTTGTACCAAGCTGAGGCAAAACTGTGTTCCATTGGTCTTGTGTTCAGCTTTTTTCAAGGTAAACTGCCTGGGGAAACTGTTTTTGTAGAAAGTGGTAAGTGACAGAACTCAGCAAGTCAAATGGACTGTGCTGTAGCCTATCCATTTGTACCAAATGGATACAACTAGCTAGGTGAAGAAAAGGATAGACATTTATCTGGAGAATATCAATAGAAATTCCTAGATTGCTTCACATATCTATGTTTTCAGTAAACATATTCCATTTACATCAGAATCACCTTTAAGTTTGTGCTATCAAATGCATCAGGAAATTAGATGACATTAGGACATGAGTTTGGGTGAACTCCAGGAGCTGGTGATGGACAGGGAGGCCTGGCATGCTGTGGTTCATGGGGTTGCAAAGAGTCAGACACGACTGAGCGACTGAACTGAACTGACCTGAATGCATCAGGTCCACAGTTGACTTTGTACAGATGCAAAGTTCTAATTTCAAAAATCAAAATGTTTGTAAATGTAAAGACAGCTAAGAAAGAATTATATACTTAAAAATCCAAGGTTTCAAGGAAATGAGCATTTGTACCTTTACTTACTGATTCTCTAAGTATTAGTTTAACTTCAACATGGAGAAAAGATTCAAGGAGAAAGGCAATATGCTTATGAAAGTCTTATGGCTGCAGAAGTACTAGAGTTTGGAATTCCCTGTTCCCTTGCTATTCCTCACAGGCAGTGAATGAAGAAGAGACAGATTTTGTATATAAAGTTAAGCCTTTACAGATCAGAACTTTACATTGTGCCAAACTCCAATCCTGCCCAACTTCTGACTCTTCGATTGCTTAATACATTAGTGGATGTCTTCCAGTCCCCAGTGGTTGGAGTTCCACATCACACAGTCCCTGTCCCATCTGGTGCTAATTGGCACCCTTGTTGGTAGTTTCCAAAAGCAGAACAGGAAAAATAAAAAAGACTATCTTTCTATCCTTAGAAGCTTAGTACAGGCAGTCCTCAATTTAAAAGGAGCTGTGTACTAAAATATTGTATGTAAATCAGTTGTTTAGATCCCAGAACAAAGTTTTCTAATAAAATAGTCATGCCTCATGGTTTGTTAACCCAGGTCACTCCAGTTCACAAAAGTCTGACTTAACCCGAGTCACCCCAGTTCACAAGAGTCTGTCTGATCCATAAAGCACCCAATAAATAGTGCTCATCTTACTAGCATAGACCTGTCATGGGTAAGCCAAGAATTAGAAAGAGAAGTAAAGCCAATGCCATCTTTGGTGAGAGAAAGCCAGGCTGTACTCTCATCAATCCTGTGACCTTGGACAATTCTCATAAATCTTTTTAGCCTTAAGATTCTTTAACTGAATAGGAGGAAGAGGGCAGGTAAGAAAAATTGCTTTTCATCTTACTGGGTAATTATTGCGAGGATCAAATGAGATAACATATATGAAGCCATTTGAAAATGATTTCACCTTCCCCTGAAAGGACAGAACCACAGATTTCTTCTGCTTCCTTTCTAAACCTTGTCAGTGGTGAGAGTGAGGGGCTGCTGCCTGTTCAATTTCTCTATGTGGTCCCCCTCTAGAGGGAAAGGTAGGGAAACAGGAAGATGATGAGAAGTAGGAATAGAGGCTACAGGGGGATGAGATGAGAGGCTGGCTCCTTATATTCCACATAAACCCTCAAAAATTATTCCTTGGCCCATGCTTGTCTCAGTCAGCCCTGTGTTTTCTCCCCCTACGGATTGGCCTACTGGTTTCACTGTCAACATCTACTGTTTCTGAACAACACAACGTCTCCTCAGTTTTACCAAGGACTTAACATCCTTTTCAGGGTTTCATAATGAATTTGATTACTTCATCATAAGAGAAGGTAAATAGGAAGTCAAAAGATTCACTGCTCTATTCTTTGTATCTCTGTATTTATCTATAATTTTACTAAAGTCATAAATGAAAAATAAGGCCACACATACATGCTCATTGTATATATATATTTTTGTTATTTAATTACACATGTCTTAACCATATTTAAAAGCAGGAATGTGTGCTGTCACTGTAATCATGTCTGACTCTTTGCAACCCTCTGGACTGCAGCCTGCCAGTCTTCTCTGTCCATGGGATTCTCCAGGCAAGAACACCTTCTGGGTTACCATGTCCTCCTCCAGAGGATCTTCCTGACCCAGGGATCAGACCCTCATCTTATTATGTTTTCTGCATTGGCAGGCAGGTTCTGTATGATTAGTGCCATCTGGGAAGTCCTAAAGGAGGAATAGACTTAGAAAATTTCATCTCAGAATGTGATACTTGAGCTCTGGGAAGAACAACAGGCTGCACAGCTGAATAGGGACTAAGTACAAAACCAGCAAGACGTCACAGAGGCTTGGGAGCATGAGGAGCAAGGTAGACTGCCTAGAGGAAGGGGAAAGGAGAGGGATTCTGGGGTGCGATGATTATCCTTTCCTATTCTTCTGATTTTCTTTTCCTTCTCACAAAGAAGGGGATACCATCACAAAGGTATCAGTTATGGCATTTAATAAAACTGAACTTAAAATTTTTTTTTTATTTTAAAAGATGCTTGCTCCTTGGAAGAAAAGTTATGACCAACCAAGACAGCACATTAAAAAGCAGAGACATTACTTTGCCGACAAAGTTCCGTCTAGTCAAAGCAATGGTTTTTCCAGTAGTCACCTATGGATGTGAGAGTTGGACTGCAAAGAAAGCTGAGCACTGAAGAATTGATGCTTTTGAACTGTGGTGCTGGAGAAGACTCTTGAGAGTCCCTTGGACTGCAAGGAGATCAAGCCAGTCAATCTTAAAGGAAATTGACCCTGAATACTCATTGAAAGGACTGATACTGAAGCTGAAACTCCAATCCTTTGGCCACCTGTGAAGTGGCTGAAGAACAGACTCATTGGAAAAGACCCTGGTGCTGGGGAAGATTGAAGGCAAGAGGAGAAGGGGATGACAGAGGATGAGATAGTTGGATGGCATCACCGACCTGATGGACATGAGTCCTGGTGTGCTGCAGTTCATGAGGTCACAAAGAATCAGACACAACTGAGCAACTGAACTGAACTGATTAAAAACTTTATTGCAGTAGAGTTGACTTACAATGTTGTATTAATTTCTGCTGTATAACGAAGTGACTCAGTTATATATATATATGGATATGTATATATATATTTTCCATATTATTTTCTCTTGCCATTTTCACAGGATATTGAATATAGTTCCCTGTGCTATACAGTAGAACTTTATAATTTATCCATTCTATATATAATAGTTTACCTTTGCTAATCCCAAATTCCTTATCCTTTGCTCCTCCATCTGCCACCTCTTGGCAACCACAAGTGAGACTGTTTTTGCTTGTTAGGTATGTTGATTTGTGTCATATTTTAGATCCCACACATAAGTGATATCATATGGTATTTGTCTTTCTCTTCCTGACTTACTTCATTTAGTAGGATAATCTCTAGGTCCATCTGTGTTGCTGTGTTTTTAGTAACTCAGTCATGTTTGACTCTTTGTGAGTGCATGAACTGCAGCCTGCCAGGCTCCTTTGTCCATGGAGATTCTCCAGGCAAGAATATTGAAGTGGGTTGCCACACCCTCCTCCAGGGGATCTTCCCATCCCAGGGATTGAACCCAAGTCTCCTGCATTTCAGGTAGATTCTGTACTGTCTGAGCCATCAGGGAAAGCCCAAGAATACTGGAATGGTAGAATATTCCTTCTCCAGAGGATCTTCCCAAGCCAGGAATTGAACCAGGGACACCTGCATTGCAGGGGGTAAATGGCATTATTTCATTCTTTTTGATGGCTGAATAATAGTCTATTGTATGTATATACCAAATCTTTATCCATTCATCTGTTGATGAATGGATGCAGAAGACAGTGCTAAGAATACAGAGGAAGGAAAGATTAATTTCAAAGACTGTGGATTTTCAGGTGTTGGGGGGCAGTCAAGGTGATCCTTGTGGAAGCTGGATCTCAAA
Source organism: Dama dama (assembly GCF_033118175.1). NCBI lineage: Eukaryota > Metazoa > Chordata > Mammalia > Artiodactyla > Cervidae > Dama > Dama dama. Next base: position 20,848,044 of record NC_083694.1, on the reverse strand, counting down.
GGACAGTTTGAAGAGGAGAGGATCTTTGAAATAAAAAGAATATACCCTTAAGAAAATTCCAGGCTGATTATCACATGCAATAAAATATCACAAATTAATGAACCTCCACCACTTCCCAGGAATCTGTGCATTATTTTTTCCCAGGACAACTGAAAGAGAAACTTCAGGCTTCAAATCAAATCTCTGCTAACATAAGAATAACAGAAACATTTAGACCACATGGAAGAAATACTCATATCTTTCTTTCTTCCTTCAATAGATAGACACAAGCCCCTCGAAGCCTCTAAAAGCAACCCATTAAACCAGAGCTCATGAGGAAAAATAGCAAATCAAGAGTATATCTCAGCCACTCCTGGCTCACAACCAAGCAGCCTTGTAGTCCAGGACTCTGGCTCATGTTAATAAATTCTCTGCAAAACCCCCGGTGGAAAGGTTGTAATCATGTGGCTCTATTTAATGAAAGTATAAACAGAGACCATCTCATTCTAATTTAAAAGAAGAGAAAAGTAAGGATCTGGGGTTCTCAGTGCAGTGACTCAGACTCTGAGCCATTAACTTGAGAGCAAGCCTGTGTTGACATGTACAAATTGGGTGTCTGTTTTGACTTGACTGGTCAAGGAAACAGCCAGGTTAGGTTAAAAAAAACCAAGAAAACAGTATCCAGGACAGTCAAGAAACAGTCAACCTGATTGTTTGACAGATGATTATTATTTCCGTTTCGCTCTGTCACTTATGTCAAGTAAATCACACCAGTTAAAATACTTCACATTCAACATATTCTTAGCGGAGTTTACCCATCCATCTCATTCTTATGGAGACTCCAGAGTTTTCATTTGGCTCTTTATCCTCTACTTACTTACTCTTACTTTTTATTCCTCATTCTGGTTCGTGTTTTTGCCTGCATTTATTTCTTCTTTCTTCGAAAAAAAAAAAGAACTTTTCAAATTGTGGTGCTGGAGAAGACTCTTGAGAGTCCCTTGAGCTGCAAGGAGATCAAACCAGTCAATCCTAAAGGCAATTAACCCTAAATACTCATTGTAAGGACTGATGCTGAAGCTGAAGCTCCAATACTTTGGTCACCTGATGAGAAGAGCTGATTCTTTGGACTAGACCCTGATGCCGGGAAAGATTGAAGGCAAAAAGAGAAGAGAATGGCAGAGGATGAGATGGTTAGATAGCATCACAGGCTCAAAATGAATTTGAGCAGACTCCAGGAGACAGTGGAAGATGGAGGAGCCTGATGTGCTACAGTCCATGGGGTTGCAAAGAGTTGGACATGACAAAGCAACTCAACAACGTTTTTCTTCATTTCCTGCCGTGTTTTCTTCATCGATTCCTAAAAGCAAAACCCCCGGTGGAAACAAAAAATTGTGCAACATTTTTCTCTACTGAAGCTAAGTCTAATGTTGTATGTCATTTTGAAGGAGTCATATCAGAAATTTATTCAAGAAACTACATTTCCAAACTGGCAGAAATGTAGATAAGCCTCTTCACATTCAAGAAGAGAGCATTTTGACAGTTCTCATAACAGAATGGCTATAGGTAATTTGCTGACACTATCTAGGAGTCAGAAAGTCAGGCTTATTATTTCTCATTTGGTTTTCCTGAGCCCTCATGGTGCCATTCAAAGAGTCCTGGGCCAGCGGTTGGAAGATTTCTGTTCTACCATCTGTTCGACCACCAACAAATGGTTGACTTTCTTTCTCCTTAGTCTCATTTGTATTTGAAAATCAGATGATTGGTCTACTTGATTTCTACCTTTGTGTCCACCTAGGATTGTGATTCTCTAAAGTCTCTGTAGAATAAATAATCATCCTGGGAGCATTTTTACACTATTTCTTTACACACATTTAATGCCATTTTTTATGTCACTGTTGACCTAATATTGAAGATCACAGCTAAAAGCAATCTTTTCTTTACTTTGTGAAATAACAATTGCACGTGCTAGATTTCTTAAGACCTTTTCTTCCTGAAGATAGACTGAGATATGCTAATGTTAAAGACTTAAATGTCACTATATTATATCTTCCTATGTGAACATAAGACCCCCTAGATCCCTGGAAATTCTTTCCCCACAGGAGTTTTTTCCCTGCATTCTCATTTGGCCACAAAGTTAGATCCCATGGTACTGGGTACAGAAGTTCTTAAGTTGAGCTTGCTGCTGCTCTCCTGGACATGACAGATACATTTCTGCTCTTCCAGGCTTGGCATTCTTACCTGTGGTTCAGCTGGCTCAGCGTTCTTTTATTAGCATCTGTTAATGCTGAGCTGGGTATAAAAGCCTGTCTCAGATACTGGGTACCATGTCTCTGCTCCTCAGCTAAAGGCATGGCATTTCTTCTTGATTGACTACCCTCAAACTTTTGTCAAGACATGATAGAAAAAGCACTAGCTCTCCCAGGCACCACACTGGTGTCCTCAGGACACCAACTCTGTGTGATGACCTGTGGAAAAGTGGTAGAGAGACATTCCCTTTTCTGCTAAGTTCTGTTATCGGGGATCCTAAAGTAGAGATGTTTAGGTTTACAAAGTAAAACAACTGTTTCAGCATTTACTTGGAACTATTTGCTTTCCATAATATTCAGATGAAGCTCAATTGGGGTTAAGCTGAGGATAAATCTCAGACTTGCTGTGTTCAGAATTATCTTCCTCATCCAATGACTAAGACTTTTTTACTGAGTCACCTCATCATGCCTGGGTCGTCCCTCCCTTGGGACCAGTTCTCTCCCAGATTTCTCAGTCTTCATGCAAATCGGTTTCCAGAGGCTGACACTGCCCTTTTGCCAGATGTCCCAAGGAACATCTGAATCTCTTTTAGTCCCTATCTGAGGCCTTTATTATAGTTGCATAAAAAGCTGGGTATAATTCAAATTCCTCTCTGAATTTTCTCATTTCCTTGAGCATTTATACTCTACCTTCCCACATAGTTCATCCTGATGAGGGTTCTAACACAACTTGTTAGTAAGATTTTACATGGTTTGCTAGGTTTATATGTGGGCTCTCCTGAGTGTTAACCTTCTCAAAGTTAGACCTTGTTTTCTTCTGTTGTGTCCTCTATCACACTTTGCAGAGAAATCTTGCTCACATGCTAGGATTCTGATTGGTACAGAGATAGCCAAGAATATCACTGGTGCTTTTGTTTTTATTTTTATTGAAATATAGTTGATTTACAACATTGTGTTAGTTTCAGGTGTATTGCAAAGTGATTCAGATATACATATATATATGTATTTTTTACATTCTCTTTCATTATAGGTTATTAGCAAGATATTGAATATAGTTCCCTGTGCTATACAGTAGGTCCTTGTGGGTTATCTATTTTATACATAGTAGTATACATATTCACTATTGATACTATGTATAAAATAGATAACCATTTAGAATCTATTGTATACACAGGGAACTCTACTTAATGCACTGTGATCTGAATGGGAAGGATGTCCAAAAGGGAGGGGATTTATGTATATGTCTGGCTAATTCATTTTGCTGTACAGTAGAAACTAACACAATATTTTAAAGCAAATATACTCCAATGAAAATTAATGTAAAAGGAAAATAAGTAAAATATTCCGGTACTTTTGTAACAGTAAATTAATGTCACCTCTTTGGGCCACAATAACTCCCTGTGCTGAGGTTACTGGAGCATGTCTCCTAATTCCCAGAGAAGCAGATCTCATAGTTCTTAATGTATCCAGAGAAGTTGGGTTTTCTTCTTCAGCTTTGGGTCCCTGGCCTGTATTTTGGTGGTTTAAAATATAGAATAACACACTGGCAAAGAACCCTAAGGAGGTAAGCGTGAGGTACCGGGAAGATAGTAATTATACAGAATTTTAAGGGACTGGAAAACTTGGGGTAGCTTAATGTTATGGTTAATTGCAGGTTAGTCAGACAATCATTCTTATTTCAACACTTTTGGAATAATCCTTATAAAACGCCCTTAGCAAAATTCTGTGTAGCAAACAGCTGCATCTTTCTTTGATGTCTGAGGATTTTTAGAACCTTTAGGTCAACACTGAAGCATATATTTTCATTTTTGAAGGGGCAAAGATGGTGCAGACATTAGCCTTTGCCAGAACCAGTCACTATATATACTTCCTAGACATTGGTTTAGATAAATCTTTGATCTCATTCATTTTTTTATGGTTTTTCCTTTACTACTCACTCTCAAAGTTAGGTTTGTAAAATTTTTATGATAAAAAACTGCATACAGGAAAATATCATCCTAAATTATTCCCTTTATTCAGACATAACATACTTTTCACATATTTTGGTGTTTGTTTTGTTCTAATGCTTCTAATGATTCCCGCCCCCCAACAGACACACATTACAAACTTAAGCTAATCTTGGCATCAACATATAGAACAAATATCTGCAAGTACCACAAACATTGAAGCTTCACTGAAGAGTGAAAAATAATTTTTTAAAATAAAGCCTCTCTTGGCACATATCTTTAGCCCTAATAACTAGAAATTGCCTCTCTCCACCTAGTTCTATAAGAATGAAGTCACTAACCACTGCAGGCACTGACCTTCAACACTGCCTGGAAGGAATTCAGGGCAGAGATCAGGAATAAGCCACTCTGTGCTCTGGGACAAACTGGCAGAATAGGCCTTCAGATAGATATTTTCAGGAGAAGATTTCATGAGCTTTATTACTCACATCTTCTCATATATAGGAAAGCACTAAAACTATTAACAGACACATTATTAATGAAAGCACCACGACCACGTGCCTACCAGCAACCTTCTGCCAAAATGTGTGCTTGGTTGCACATATGCCCCTTCATGAAAACCACATTTACACTGACCTTCCTCCCTACTTTTAGGGAGAAGTTTCTCAGAGATATCTGAGAGCCTGTCTCCCAGGCTAGAGTCCTCATTCTGCCCCAAATAAAATTTAAATCAAATCTCACATTGTGCTTTTTTTTTTTTAAGTTGACAGCTCCTATTCCTCAAGGGAAATATTTTTAAAAATAGATTCTATTTCTGTTTTTCTAGTGTTTTGAGGGACATAGTGCATAGTAAAGCCACTGCTAGATATAATATAGTTCAAGGGAGATTCGGAGAAGTGACAGAACGTATGTTTGTGGGACCAAACTATAAGTAGTGGCCTTCAACCCTCCTCACCTGGTACCAGCAACCATGCTTTTATTTCTTATCCAAATATGGAGGCTGCTTCTCTGAAGAAGTGGAATGAACCATTTAGGAAAATGCTTAGTGTAGATATTGGCATCACAGATGTAGGCCCTTCTTACGTTCTTACCACAGAGGGGGAAATAGTCTGAGTGTTTCCTTTCACTCATCCAAAGCCAGGTCACCCATCTCCCTGTTCTGCTCTACCTCATGCTTGGTAGCCAAGCATATTTTCATTCAAGAGAGAGAATGAAGGAAAAAGAGACATAAAAGTAGAGGAAATCCTTATTAACTAAGAAGTTATTTCTTAAATATGAATGAACAAGTAAGAATCAATAGATATATGAGAATAAATGACATGAAAGACAAAGATTAAACAAGAAAATGGTAAACTTAATCATGGAGGAAAAAAAATATACTACTCAGGAAACAAATATAACAAAAGTAATATAATTAGGGTAATTTGAAATTGTATTGTAGCCACAAAATGACCATAGGATATCTTTAAAAAATAAAAGGATAAGAAATTCTTACAGAGCAATAATATGAATATCAAAATTAAAAACAAAGCTAAAAGTTCATGGAAAATAAAGTTAAGGAAATCACCTAGTACACAAAAGAAGCAGGAAGAAGAAAAAGGATAAGAAAAACATATAAACCATTAAAAACCATTCCTGCTCACAGGTGAAATAAGAATATAGGAATAAATATAGAACATGTATATATTTTTATTGGAATACAGGCAATCCAAAGGAAACTACAAGGAAACTATGACAAGTAACAAGTGAAGACAGTATGAACACTGGATACACACCTAATATCAAATATACAAAACTCAAATATTTTAAATATTTTATACACTAGAGAAAAATAGATGAAAATTGAAATTTAAAATTTACCATGCTCAGTAGTATAAAAAATGATCAAACACCTAGGAATAAGTCTAATGCAAAATGTAAGACTTCAGCCTATAAAACATTGCTGAGAGAAAATAAATATGCTTAAAATAATTGGAGATTAATGCAGAGACACACCATATTCATAGATTGTTATTTTAAAAAGATCTTAAGTCTATCCAAATTGAACGATAGAATTAATACAACTCTAATCAAATAATGGGCTTCCCAGGTGGTGCTAGTGGTAAAGAACCTGTCTGCCAAGGCAGGAGACATAAGAGATGCTGGTTCGATCCCTGGGTTGGGAAGATCCCCTGGAGAAGGGCATGGCAAACCACTCCAGTATGCTTGCTTTTAGAATCCCATGGACAAAGCCTGGTGGGCTACGGCTCATAGCATCACAAAAAGTCAGATACGACTGAAGTAACTTAGCACACAGGCAGTCTCAATCAAATAATTGCAAGATGTCTTGTGGAAACTGACAAGCTGGCTCTAAAATACGTAGGGAAATATAAAAGACCTAGAATCATTAAGACAATTTTGGAAAAAAAGTAAAAGGACAAAACTGCGGCACAGCTTATTAGAGTGAAACAGTGATTAAGTACTACTGGTACAAGGTTAGGCTAGTAGATGTATGGGAGAGAATAAAGTGTCCTGAAAGATACTCATACATACAAAGATCCTTGATGTGTAGCCAAAGTGCTATGGCAGGAGAGAGTGACTTTTCCATTAAAAATGGTACAACTGCATATTTTTATGAAAAAAAATGAACCTTGATTTTTGTCTCACATAACACAAAAATTAATGTGTGATGGATTTTAAACCTAAATATGAATGATTAAAAAATAAAGGTTTCAGGTGAAATTGGGCTTCTCTGATAGTTCAGTTGCTAAAGAGTCCACCTGCAATGCAGCAGACCCTGGGTCAATTCCTGGGTCAGGAAGATCCCCTGGAGAAGGGATAGGCTACCCACTTCAGTATTCTTGGGCTTCCCTTGTGGCTCATCTGGTAAAGAATCCATCTGCAATGTGGGAGACCTTGGTTATGCCCCTGGGTTGGGAAGATCCCCTGGAGAAGGGAAAGGCTACCCACTCCAGTATTCTGGCCTGGAGAATTCCATGGACTATGTAGTCCATGGGGTCGCAAAGAGTCAGAGACAACTGAGTGACTTTCACTTCATTTCAGGTGAAATTACAGGAGAAAATTGGGGTTAAGAAAATATTTTTTAACCAGAGACACAAAACACTAATCATAAATGAAAAGGCTGAGTTTGGATTTTGAAATTAAAAACGTCTATTCATAGAAAAATATCAAGAGAGTTAAAAGACAAACCATGGAATGCAAAAAGATACTCAAAATCCATACATTTAAAAAGCACTTGTGCCCAAAATATATACAACGTCCTACATAAAAATGAGAAAATGCATATAGCTCAGTTTTAAAATGGATCAAAGATTTGAGTAGGCATTTTATGAAAAAGGATATCCAAAAGATCACAAGCATAAGAAAAAGTGTTTAGTATCATTACTCATCAGAAAAAATGAAAATTAAAACCATAATGGAATATCATCTTAAATCCATCAGAATGGCCAAAATTAAAAAGACTGACAGTGAGCCATGGAGTGACTCTCATATGCTGCTGGTGGGACTATACGACAACTTTGGAAAAATGTTTGACAGTTTCTTATAACATTAAATATAGTGACCCAGAAATTTCACTTATAGACATATACCTAAAAGAAATCAGTACATATGTCAATCAAAAGACATGTCTAAGAATGATTGCATTTGCATTTTTCATAATAGTCTAAAACTATAAACAACTCATAATGCTCACCAAGAGGAGCACTAATAAATTGTGAAACACGGAATATTCTAAAGCAATTTAAAAAAGGAACTAACTGCTGATATTCTGAATCACTGATTCATCTCACAGACATCATGTTGTGTGAAAGAAGTCAGACAAATGACAGTGTATATGTGCATTACTCCATTTACAGTAAGTTCAAGAACAGGCAAAGCTAATCAATGGTACCTTGATTTATGAGGGTATTGGCATCTGAAATGCTGGAGTATTCCTTATATTCATCTGGGTGGTGGTATATGAATGCACAGATGTGTATATACTTAAGTATTTTATGTGTGGGTATGCAAAATAAAAAAAAAAAACCAAGGAGATCAATACATGGCATGTTAAAAAAGAAAAGTTGGAGATTATATTTTATTTTTAATTTTATTATTCATGGGTAAACATCTTTTATTTTATTTCTAATTTTCATTGGAGTAGAGGTGCTTACAATGTTGTGTTAGTTTCTGCAGTACTACAAAGTGAATCGTTATAAGTATACATATAGCCCCTCTTTTTCTGGATTTCCTTCCCATTTAGGTCACCACAGAGCACTGAATAGAGAGAAGATATATATATTTTAAAATGTCACATGAGACTTCCCAAAATATTTAGGTTGAAGGGGTTCACAAATTGTTAAGCAAGATAAATTATATACATATATTTAATTCATTAACAGCATTATATATATAACATTATATGTATATTAACAACATAATATATATAATATTATATAAGAATCTTCTATATTATGTTATATTAATGCTCAATATTATATATATATATAATGTTCTGATTAAATTATGGGGGTTTCCTGGTAGCTCAGCTGGTAAAGAATCTGCCTGAAATGCAGGAGACCCTAGTTTGATTCCCAGGTTGGGAAGATCTGCTGGAGAAGGGATAGGCTACTCACTCTAGTATTCTGGCCTAGAGAATTCCATGGACAGAGGAGCCTGGCAGGCTAAAGTGCATCAAGGATAAAGGAATGTTCATAAACTCTCTGGTAAGGAAATAAGCCATATATATAAAGGAATAAGGATCACACTGACATCAGACATATGCAGCAACTGAATAATACACGACGATGAAGCATTGTTCCTCAACATCCTGAAACACATACAAAACAGGTGTGAGCAAAAGATAAAGATATTTCCCGACAGCAAGGAAGGGTACTATTGATTTTTTAGTGGTTTTTTTTCCCCAGAAAGTTAGTTGAAGTTGTGACTTCAATCAACTTTAAATAACAGCAAAGATACAAGAAATGGAATATGTAGGATTTAGAAAAGAAGGGGACTCACATAGAAGAGAAGAGAAGGCAGGTCTCAGATAAGCAGCATAAAGCAGGCCTGGAGAGAAAACACTCCAGCTTGGTATGGGATGATAAATCAGGAGATTGGAACTAGCCTAAACAGATCACTCTATATGAAGTAGGTAAATAACAAGGACCTACTGAATAGCATAGGGAACTATATTCAGCATCTTGTAATAACCTATAATGGAAAAGAATCTGAAAAGAATATATATATATATATATAATATATATATGTCGAGATATAGTTAATTTGCAATGTTGTGTTAGTTTCAAGTGTAAAGTGATTCAATTATATATGTAATTGAATATATAATTCAATACTTATAATTAAACATATAATTGAATCACTTTACATTGAAACTAACACAGCATTGTAAATTAGCTATATCTCAACAAACAAATTAAGGTTTGTTTCTTTGTTAAAAAGAAATCCAGATAAAAAGGTTTCTCACTGGAAAAAAAAATCCAGGCACTAGAAGTTATGGATGAAGGGATAATTGCAGAAAACAAGGAAAATTAGAAGCTCTAAGAAAAATGAAAATGAAATCTGTAGTAGAAAGTTATGATCCCAAGAGTACAAAATTAAAAACACAATTGAAAAAAATACAATAAACAGACTCCATTTAACCTTGCTACTTGTGCGTGTTTTGTTTTCACTGGTGCAGTGGTCTACTTTGAATAACACTGGACGCACAGGAAGAAAAATATTATTTTAACAGAAAATTTGACTGATGGTAAAATTTTTTTGCAAATTCCATTTGTTATATGTACAGAAGCAGGAAAGTCCTGTTTATTGTGGAAAGGTAGAATGTGTATGTTCATATACTTGATGATGCAAAAGTCAGAACAGATCTGACAGAAAGGGGAAGAGAAAGGAGGGCAAGGGTGGAGAAGAGGGAAAAGTGGCTAAAATTCTTCAGAGAAGAAAGTTGAAATACTAATTAAAACTGATGGAAGGAGAATATAGATATATATATTTAGAATAATCACAAAGATAAGCAATAGACTATTTTAAAAGAATAGCATTACTCTAGACTTAAAATAAGTAAGAAGTAAGGAATGGAGAAGGATACATGTATTCTAGTGGCAAAGCTCATTTCATAAAGAGACTGAGCCTAAAAAGCCCGTTTAGAATTAAGACAGCAGTCACTAGGAGAACTCAAGGCAGAAGAGTTAAGAGCTTCACTCTAGGAGTAGGACTGGGGTTGGTAAGAGAGGTCCTTGCTTGTTTCCTGCTTAACGTTTCTTCATGACTTGATCTGTGACCATATACATGTGTTATTCTATTTAAAAAAATTCAAATAAAAATGTAATGACCATTTGCTATGAGTCCACCCACCCAAGGATTCATTCTCTGCTTCCTTGTGCGTGCTTGCTCAGTTGCTTCTATCGTGTCTGACTCTTTGCGACCCCGTAGGCTGTAGCCTGCCAGGCTCCTCTGTCTATAGGATTCTCCAGGCAAGAATACTGGAGTGGGTTGCCATGCCTTCCTCCAGGGGACCTTCCTAGCCCAGGGATCGATTCCATGTCTCTTATGCAAGTTTCTTGCATTGGTAGGCGAGTTCTTTACCACTAGCGTCACCCGGCGTGTTTTCTTGTAGTACTAATAATCAGATATTTCAACCCTTGCTCACCCTTCCATGCATTCGGGGAAATGGCCCCACTTGCACATACCATCTTGTCCTCCCGGTGCCGGGGTGAGAACTGAGAACATGGCCCAGAGGAGGGCTGCAAGATGTGAGGCTGAGAACACTCCTCTGGGTGTCTGGGAAAGAAGTTTCCTCTCTCTTTTCTGAAAGCCACCTGCAGGGAAGCTGTCTTAAGGCTGGAGTGAATAAGAACACGTGCAAACTCAGGGGCCACTGACAGCTACTCTGTGGGTGTCCAAAGAAAGGCAACACCACAGGATTCAAGGAGGAGAAATGGAAAAATCTTTCTGGGAATCTCTAAAGAGTCACTGTTTGAAGCGTCACATAAGGGTGGCCCTGCCTCTAAAATACTTAAGTTATGTTGGTCAATAAATTTTATTTTTAAAGCTAGTGTCAGTCAGGTTTTCTGTTGCTAACAACCAAAAGAATTCTAAAAGACAAGAAAATAAAGGAAGAAAGAAATACTTTGAGAGCATTTATAAAAGGAACTATATAGGCTGCGTGGGTGCTAAGTCACTTCAGTTGTGTTCAAATCTTTGTGTCTCCATGGTCTGTGGCCTGCCAGGCTCCTCTGTCCATAGGATTCTCCAGGAAAGAATACTGGAGCGGGTTGCCATGCCCTCCTTCAGGGAATCTTCCTGACTCAGGGATCGAAACCACATCTCTTGTATCTCCTGCATTGGCAAGCAGGTTCTTTACCACTAGTGCCACGTCAGAAGCCCAACCATATAGGATGTTTTTACAGAATTTTATAGATTATAAAACACTTCTGCAGGTATCTCTTTGATGTTCACAGCCTTATTGTAAAGTAGGAATTATTATTTGTGTGTTACAAATGGGAAAAAAGAACACAATTATCAGGAGATCTGCTCCAGTTCCTTTGGTTATAAGTGACAAGATCTGACTATAAGAGCTGTGTTCACACATGTGGGTGCGTGAGTGTGTGTGTGCTCAGTTGTGTCCGACTCTTTGCGACCCCAAGGACGACAGTCTGCCAGGCTCCTCTGTTCATGAGAATTCCCAGGCAAGAATACTGTAGTGGGTTGCCATTTCCTTCTTTAGGGGATCTTCCTGACCCGGGGATCGAACCGTATCTCCTGAGTCTCCTGCATTGGCAGGCAGATTCTTTACCACTGTTCCATCTGGGAATCCCTTAAGAGCTGTGCTATTACCAAAACAGCACATTGCAGGTGTAGACACGTGAACCAGTTGAATAGAATAGACAGCCCAGAAATAGATCCATGCATATGTGGAACTTTAATGAGGGCAGAGGTGGCCTGGCATTTAAGTGGCGAAAAGAGGGATTATTCAATAAAAGGAGCTGGAAAAACTGGTTGTCCATTTGGAAAAAAATGAATTTGGATCCCACCCTTACACCATACCCAAAAATCAACTCCAGATGGATTAGGGACTTAAATGTCAAAAGCAAACTTTCAAACACTCAGTAGAAAAATATAGATGGGTATCTTTCCGACCTTGGGGTAGGGAAGGATTTCTTAAACAGCCACAAAAAGCGTTAACCATAAAATAAAAGATTTATGATTTTAATTTATTAAAATTAAGATGTTTTGTTCATCAGAAGAATTCCTGAAGAAAGTGGAAAAGCAAGCTACAAACTAAGAGAAAGTCATTTGTAATACATATAACTGGCAAAGGTTTAGTATCAAGAATATGTAAAGACGACTCTACTAAGGAAAATTCAAACGCCTAAGTAGAAAAAAGATTTAAAAGTGAAAGACCAAAATATGGGAACAGATGCTTTACAGGAGAAAATATATAGCTAAAAACATATGGAACGACACTCAGCCTCTTAATAACAATATATGCTGGCAAGTCCAGATGAAAAAAAGTGAAAGTGTTAGTCATTCAGTCCCGTATGACTCTTTGCGACCCCACGGATTGTAGCCCACCAGGCTCCTCTATCCATGGGATTTCCCAGGCAAGAATACTGGAGTGGGTGGCCATTCCTTTCTGCAGGGGATCTTCTTGACCCAGGGACTGAACCCAGATCTCTCTCTTTGAGCAGTGAGTGACGCATTGTAAGTTACATGTTAGTCCTTGGAAAAGATAATAGAAAGAAAGGAAGGGAGAGAGAAGGAAGGAGAAAAAAAGACTGGAATATAAGAAAGTGGGCGAGTATAATCAATAATTAAATTCTGGGGACTTGAAATATATTATTAAAACATTAGTCCTCAATATCTTGTGATAAACCATGATGGAACAGAATATAGAAAAGAATGTATATACATGTATGACAATCATTTTACTGTATAGCAGAAATTAACACAACATTGTAAATCAACTATACTTCAATAAAATAAATTAAAAAAAATTCATGCCATACAAAGAGGTGTCAAAGAGTGCAAAAGAAGGTGTGCTTAATCAGGGAAAATTCTCTAGAGCGGGTAAATTGTGAAAGTTTTTTTTTTTTTTAAGTGTAAAAGTGTTGCTAAACTATAAATACATCAGTGAATTGGTTGACTCGTTAATGGGTTAAAGTTCCAGCTTCTATTTTCAGAGTGGAACTTACTTGCCACGATAATAGGAGGTGACATTTGTTTGATTTTCCTCTTTGAGTTGTGGAAGAATCCTATAAACTCCTCTATAAATAACCATGTAGAGGCCGAAAGGCTTCCTGTAACTTACAGCCTAAAGCCAGTAACCTCTGATGGCAGTCTGAGTGGCGGTTGAATCAGCAGGGTGGCAGCCTTCGCCAGGGAATTCCGCCTCCTTCAGCAGGGCTGGACCCGGCAGGAGAGTCTTGTGTTTTGCTTTCCCTGCATCCTCAGTGTATTACATTAAGAGCCAGGACACATGAAACATTCCCTGCAGTACCACAGTGTACTTGAATCAATGAATAAAGCTGGATCTCTCCGGCCAAGGAAAACAGCATCCAACTGTTCCCAGAGAACACAGAGAATGTACATGATAACTGAGTAATCCAACCAAATTCCCAGCTTGGAGCAGGGGGCAAGACACAAACCCTTCGTCTGAGCGAAGTGTGGACTTGAATAAATTCCACACCTTAGTGAAATAATATAGTACCCTATGGGCCACATTCTAAGACAGGATGGGAAGGTGAGGACATATACTGGGGAGAGGAGTTGGGTTTGGGTTATAGGTGGAATGGATGGCTCAGACAAGGTAAATGAGTAGTTTTCCACTCCTCTGGATTGACCTCAAAGTTATCTGTTATTGTTTACTTATCTTCTTGCTTAATTTGTTTTCTTTCCATTGTCCAAATTCTTCTTGACTGTCTAGGACTCAAGAAGGAATGAATATCTGGGTGGGTGCCTCTTTGCTTACCTTTGGGTTATTTTATTATTTACATTCCACCTCTCTTCAGCAGATCACAAAGGGCTGTCACTTAAAAAAATACAAGAGCAAAGGCATGAACATATACACACTATTACAGAGAAGACAGATTACCAACGAAGACCTACTGTATAGCACAGGGGACTCTGCTCAGTACTCTGTGATAACCTATATTAGAAAAGAATCTAAAAGAAAATGAATACATGTACGTGTATAACTGAACCATTTACCATACACCTGAAACTGACACCTCGTAAATCAACTATAATCCAATACCAATTAAAATTAAAAAAAATTTTTAATGTCCTACAACAAATAAAGGTCCAAATTGTAAGGAACAGAAAAATAATTTTTAATTTTTACCTTTTACTTCCTGACAATAGTCTACCTTTTCCTTTTTCATTTGAATAAAAATGAAATATGTTAGGAAGATCAAAGGAATTCCCTGGCAGTCCAGTGGTTAGGGTTCTGCACTCTCACTGCCAAGAGTCTCTGATTGATCCCTGGTCCCACAATAGTCCCTTAAAATCCCAAATCCCCACAAACTGTGCAGGGCAGCCAAAAAACAAATAAATAAATAATTTTTAAAAAAGGAAAACCAAAAAAATAAATAAAAACCAACTATAACTACAGAATTATCTGGGTTCCTTTAGTCAGGCAGTAAGGATTGAAATTACCTTCTCAACTTTGGTCCACGAATATTCTTTCCCTTCTCAATTCTTTCTGAATTTATGGAAAGACCAACACTTACACATAGAAACTTGTTATTTTTAAGAAATGACAGTATACGCACAGGTCTTCCCCCAAATCAAAAATAAAGCAGAACGGGAGTCAGGGATAAAGTCATTTCCAATTTATGTACAAAACCGAAAGCTCTGATTTCGCTCTTTATTCACAGGACTTTTTTTTTTTTTTTTTTCTTTTCAGGCTATGGTGTAAGAAACCTATTGTGATTTGAATCAGAGACATGTTCCTCTTTCTACCTTTAACAAATTCAACTTGCTTTGATTTGTATAAGTAGATTTTAGTCTGTCCATAATTGAAAGCCAGATTAAAAAAAAAAAATGGGAGTGGATAATCCAGACTCATTTTCTATGGTTTTTGTGACTCCAGCTGTTGGGCAGTGAAATTCTGGAGAGAGGGATGGGGTATCTCCAGAGGCTTAGTTTAGTATCCGCAAAGCTACCCCGCTCCTCCCCTGATCCCTGTGCACATAACAATATCTGCTTTACTAATCAGAGGGAAATTTATCATGGAGGATTTAGGGGAGATATTTATGGCGTCTGTAAGCGCAATGGCCTTGCCTTGTGTGATGTCGGCTATTCTCTTTAGGAGATAAAAGGCCACAGCTGGTAAGAGAATAGACCAGGGACCATTTCAGGATTTCAAAACAGAAGGCCTTGTTGAAGAAGAGGGATTTTAAACAGCCTTTGCTTTTCTTTTGTTCCTAATAGAATGAACAGGTGTGGAAGTCAGTGCAAGAGGGCTGCTGAGATGATGGTGGAACAAGAGAATGACTATTTTTTGATGGCTGGCAAAAGATTGAGATTTCCAAACTTCAAATTAAGCAAGGTAACACAAGCTCTTTCCACCTGTGCGCATCAAGGAACTAGGAACCTAGGTCAGGGCAAGACAGGAGGGTGCCATACATATTTTTCATTAAGTTATGGCATCCTCCTAGCTGGACAAAATGGAAAACAGTTGTATGACTTGTGTCTGATGTGAACACACATACACTATTCTAAATTCTTTGTACTGATTGTATGAAGTGTCTGAGGGAGGCAGGGTGTTACTATTTCTTGAGCTTATGGGCTAAGTATCTTAAACTTAGGGCGCGACAGAGGTTGAGATGGTTGGATGGCATCACTGATTCAATGGCCATGAACTTGGGCAAATTCCAGGAGATGGTGATGGACAGGGGAGCCTTGTGTGCTATAGTCTGTGGGGTTGCAAAGAGCTGGACATGACTTGCAACTGAACAACAACATCTTAAACATATTATCTCCTGAAAGAGAGGATGAAATAAAATGGTAAACTGATTTTTTTTTTAATTAGGGACATCACAATAAACTAGATGAATTATTAAAATGACTTGGGATATATTAAAGCACTGTGAAAAGTAAATTAATAGATGTATTACAGGTTATTAATAGCATTAACATTATGAGTTAATATATTATGAGTA
Organism: Dama dama; assembly: GCF_033118175.1. Taxonomy (NCBI): domain Eukaryota; kingdom Metazoa; phylum Chordata; class Mammalia; order Artiodactyla; family Cervidae; genus Dama; species Dama dama. The sequence goes on along the minus strand of NC_083694.1, from coordinate 20,831,709 downwards.
CTATATATTGGGTTGACTAAAAAGTTTGTTCAGGTTTGTCATAGTATCTTATGGAAAAACCCAAACAAACTTTTTAGACAACCCAATATTTTTATCTTTGTAGCCCTGTGGCTCTGCATGGTTTCTTACACATGGAAAGCTTTCAATAAATGTTTGTCCAATTATTAGATGAAAGGTAGTCACACTTGTTAATGTGGCTGCAAAATACCTGAACCACAAGAAGAACAAGTAAAATAATAACCTTGTTTATAAGTAAAGTACAAAGTATAGATCGTTTAGGCATTGAATTTTGTACCTGTTCATTTTTCAACACAAACTTTTGGGGAGATGGTGCAGCGTTATTTTAAACAGTTCCTCTTAGGTCCCATTAAGCTGGCATTTCTTTGACAACATAGATGTCTTTTATAGCTGGTTGGTGTTTAGTTCTCTGAATTCCTGACCTAAGGAAGAAAATGATCAGGTTGTTGGCTATCTGACCTATAGATTGCTCATTCCCTGCATGAGTCAATCTTTGAAGTCCAAAGATAAAAATCATCATTCATCACAAAAATTTCCTATACTCATAAGGAAAGATACTCTAGACTTCTTCCAAAATTATCATGCTGACTGGCAGTGGGAGAGACTGACCCAGCCGTGGTTACCTTTATGACACACAGTTCTTGCCCTCTGGTTGATGCTATGAATGGACAGGCAGGAAGAGAGACTTAAAAGTCAGCTAACCATTGCTGAGTCAGTTCAGCCCACTGCATTCAAAGACTGAAGGGCCACCTGACTCTGAGGAGCCGACAGGAAATGCAGAGCTGTTTTCTCCTGGGGAGCAATTTCATGAGGAGAAATCTTGACTTCAATAAAGCAGAGTCTGTCTATTGCTTTATTGGGCAATGAAAGTTCCCATCATACTGATCAAAGGTTGAGGATTTGGTACATGTGGGAATGCTTTAATATCTCACCTGTGGCTCAGACAGCTGTGCATTGCCAAATGCTAATTTCTTTTCCTACGAAGCCAGGTGGACAAGAAGAGCTAAGGGAAAAGGGAACGTTTGTTTTTTTCCCAGTGAAAATATGGATTCAATTCAATCCAATTCAATGTCAAAACATTTAATTTACTTTGTGTCCCTAGGTAAAGAAAATATTATCCTGAGGAAATAAAGGAGGTAGCAACCTAAGTAAGATAAGAAGGATGGAAGGAAGGGAGGAAAGGAGGCAGGGAGGGAGAAAGAGGAAAGATGGTCAAGGGACATTGTGTGCTATTTCACAGACACAGCATCCTTTCTGGTCCTCACAGTGGTCTTGGGAGTTAGGTGGTGTTTAATCATCTTACAGATAAGGAAAATGAAACACAGGGAGGTTGTTACTTGCCTAGTGAGGTGAACATTGTTCATTTATTTCTGTGTCCAGTGTTTGAATTCCTTTCTGTGTTTTGGGAATTGCTCAGTCTCTGATTCTTAGTAATGGGGATGAGGCAGGTAAAGCCTCTTGTCCTTGAAGGCAATATTTACAATAGTTGAGGCAAGAAAGCAACTCAAGTTTCCATCAACAGAGAAAATATGTTGTACGTATATATGTCTGTGTGTGTGTGTATATATGTATGCATATATATATAATGGAATATTACCTAACCAAATTTTTTGATGGCCGGTGAAAGATTGAGATTTTCAAACTTCCAGTTATGCAAGGTAAAGCAAATGCTTTCCACCTGTGCACATCAAGGAACCAGGAACCTAGGTCAAGGTTAGACAGGAGGGTGCTGTGCAAATTTTTCATTAAGTTATAGCATCCTTCTAGCTGAACAAAATGGGAAGCAACTATATTACATGTGTCTGATGTGAACACACACACAATGTTCTAAATTTTTTGTACCAGTGATATGAAGTGTCTGGGGGAGAATGAAATAATGGCATTTGCAACAATATGGATGGACCTAAAGATTATCATACTAAGTGAAGTAAGTCAGACAAAGACATATATCATATGATATCAGTTATGGTGGTGGTGGTTTAGTTGCTAAGTTGTGTCCCACTCTTGCAAACCCATGGCCCGCCAGGCTCCTCTGTCCATGAGATTCTCCAGGCAAGAATACTGGAGTGGGTTGCCATTTCGTTCTCCAGGTGATCTTCCCAACTCAGGAATTGAACCCAGGTCTCCTGCATCACAGGCCAATTCTTTACCAACTGAGCTACGAAGGAATCCTGATATTACTTATAGGTGGAATCTAAAAAATAGTACAAATGAACTTACTCATAAAACAGAATTGGACTCAGAGACATAGGCATAGACAACAAACATGGTTACCAAAGGGGAAGGGTTGAGACTTCCTTCCAATAATATGTCTTTCTACTTGCTCAGGTCTCCTTTTGTGTCTTTCATGAGTGTTACAGTTTTAATTATAAACGTGCGGACATTCCTTTCTAAGTTTGATCTCTCTCATTATTATAGAGCTGTCTTTTCCACTATATAGTGCAAATGGCCTCTTTGAATATTCATGGAGATGATTATTTTTTATGTTGATATTGTAGCCTTTTTAAAAAATTAAATTTTCTTATTGTTGGCTGTGGCTTTCCCCTTTATTATTTTGGCTTTTCCAAAATCCTATCATCTGTTAATTGAGATAATTTTACATCTTTCTCTCCTATTTCAGAACCTTTTTAATAAACTCCTGTCCTATGCAATCAAGAATCAGATTTCCTTGCTGGCAACTGAGAACACTTTATAATGTTCAAAGATCAATAATCTAGGAAGTGATAAAAACAGATTCCAAAACAAGTCTACTTTCCTTAACCCAAGCTTCCTTTTACCTTTCCCTTGATGACATCTGTAAAGAAAACCATATGTGACAGAAAGTCAACTTAAGTGAAAGGGAGATATTTTTGGCTCTTGCAGCTGAGAATCCAAGGGTAGAGATGGTTCAAAGCAGGATCTTGGAGTTCAAGTGATATTAGGGCTTGCTATGTTTCTGTTTTTTGGCTCTTGATTATCTTTGCATGTTGGCCTCTTTATTCCCTACTTTAAATGACTTTCACCACTGTGACAGGCAATATGACCATAACTCTTTCACTTTATATTTCCTCACAGCTTTTATTCTGAGAAAAAGATAATCAAGAATAACTCTTGCCAGAAAGTTGCAGATATAATTCTGATTGATGCATCTTCGTTCCCATGCCCTTCTTCAAATCCACTCAGTATGCCCTTAAAGTGGAATACTCCAGTGCCTATGAGACACGTGACTGTTTATGGAAACCGGTAGTGGAGTAAACCACACATGAGCCATGTGTGGACCCCCAGCTACAATAGGAACAGTCCTCCTAGCAGTAAAGATGCTGTACAAATAATAAATGTGCACAATACCAGACCCTTTGGTTTTTATAGATGTCACCAAGACTCTGATGCTGGCAAAGATCAAAGGCAAAGGGTGAAGGGAGCAGTAGAGAATGAGATGGTTAGATAGCTTGGTGGACTCTGGACATGCATTTGAGCAAACTCAGGGAGATAGTGGAGGACAGAGGAACCTGACATTCTGTAGCTCATGGGGTCACAAAGAGTGGCCACACCTTAGTGACTGAACACTGACAGTAACAATCATCAAGCAAGTGCAGATTAATGGCCTAAACTGCTTCATTTAAAAAAAAATTAATGGCGTTTAGTTGCTTTACAATATTGTGTTAATTTCTGCTGTACAGTGAAGTGAATAAGCCATGGCAAATGGATGGGGAAACAATGGAAACAGTGACAGACTTCATTTTCTTGGGCTCCAAAATCATTGCAGATGGTGACTGCAGCCATGAAATTAAAAGATGCTTGCTCCTTGGGAGAAAAGCTATGACAAATCTAGACAGCGTATTAAAAAGCAGAGACATTACTTTGCCAACAAAGGTCTGTCTAGTCAAAGCTATGGTTTTTCCTGTAGTCATGTAAAGATGTGAGAGTTGGACCATAAAGAAGGCTGAGCGCAGAGGAATTGATGCTTTCAAAGAGTAGTGCTGAAGAAGACTCTTGAGAGTCCATTGGACAGCAAGGAGATCAAAGCAGTCAATCCTAAAGGAAATCAATCCTCCATATTCATTGGGAGGACTGATGCTGAAGCTGAAGATCCAATACTTTGGCCACTTGATGTGAAGAGCTGACTCACTGGAAAAAACCTGAGGCTGGAAAAGATTGAAGGCAGGAGGAGAAGGGGATGACAGAGGATGAGATGTTTGAATGGCATCACTGACTCAATGGACATGAGTTAGAGCAAGCTCCAGGAGATGGTGGACAGGAAAGCCTGGCGTACTGCAGTCCATGGAGTCACAAAGAGTCAGACACGATTAAGCAACACAACAACAACAGCAAGTGGCACATGTTTCCTTGAAGAGTGCTGTTTACAAGGCAGAATATAAATAAGTGCTACAGAAGTTGATTTGTTATAGGAAGGTGGGAATATAAGAGAACATTGCTTAGGTTGGTTGAGGTTGGGAAACATGTTGCAAAGAGTTGGACACTACTGAAGTGACTTAGCATGCACACACGAATGTCTGCTATATGCCTGCTATAGAGGCATAACTATCAAAGTCTGGCATCTCCAGGTGAGGACAGGGCCTAGTGCCAATGATATGAAAATATCATTTGTCACTGTATTTGATAGGGAGTAAAGGGCAAGTGAAATTCTTTGATGAATTTCTATTAAATAGAGAACTCCATCCTTTTTTTTTTTTTTTCTCATGAGAAGAAAAGGATCAGAACCTCTTCTGACTCAGGAAAAGAAGGTACTCTAGTGTCATACATCTGAAAAAACATAAAATAAAAGGGTACTAATGGGGGACAAGAGGAGGTATATATAACTATATTCACTGAACCATTTCTTGAACTCCATTTTGGGAGGGATACTTGGCAGCACAAATCAAATTTTCTGTGTAAGATTACTGCCACAGTTATTTGGGTACAGAAATGTAGGGAGAGGGAGGATCAGAGTCAGGGAAACCAGGCATGCGTCTATTGCAAGAGTTCACGAGTTCAGTTCAGTCACTCAGTTGTGTCCGACTCTTTGCGACGCCATGAACCACAGCATGCCAGGCTTCCCTGTCCATCACCAACTCCCAGAGTCCACCCAATCCCACGTCCATTGTGTCGGTGATTCCATCCAACCATCTCATCCTCTGTCGTCCCCTTCTCCCCCTGCCTTCAATCTTTCCCAGCATCAGGGTCTTTTCAAATGAGTCAACTCTTCACATCAGGTGGCCAAAGTATTGGAGTTTCAGCTTCAACATCAGTCCTTCCAATGAACACTCAGGACTGATCTCCTTTAGGATGGACTGGTTGGATCTCCTTGCAGTCCAAGGGACCCTCAAGAGTCACAGTTCAAAAGCATCAATTCTTCTGTGCTCAACTTTCTTTATGGTCCAACTCTCACATCCATACATGACCACTGGAAAAATCATAGCCTTGACTAGATGTACCTTTGTTGGCAAAGTAATGTCTCTGCTTTTTAATATGCTGTCTAGGCTGCCCATAACTTTCCTTCCAAGGAGAAAGCATCTTTTAATTTCATGGCTTCAGCCACCATCTGCAGTGATTTTGGAGCCCAGAAAAATAAAGTCAGCCACTTTTTCCACTGTTTCCCCACCTATTTGCCATGAAGTGATGGGACCAGATGTCATGATCTTAGTTTTCTGAATGTTGAGCTTTAAGCCAACTTTTTCACTTTCCTCTTTCACTTTCATCAAGAGGCTCTTTAGTTCTTCTTCACTTTCTGCCATAACGGTGGTGTCAACTGCATATCTGAGGTTACTGATATTTGTCTCGGCAATCTTGATTCCAGCTTATGCTTCCTCCAGCCCAGTGTTTCTCATGATGTACTCTGCATGTAAGTTAAATAAGCAGGGTGACAATATACAGCCTTGACGGACTCCTTTTCCTATTTGGAACCAGTCTGTTATTTCTTGTCCAGTTCTAACTGTTGCTTCCTGACCTGTATACAGATTTCTCAGGAGGCAGGTCAGGTGGTCTGGTATTCCCATCTCTTGAAGAATTTTCCACAGTTTATTGTGATCCACGCAGTCAAAGGCTTTGGCATAGTCAATAAAGCAGAAAGATATGTTTTTCTGGAACTCTCTTGCTTTTTCAATGATCCAGCAGATGTTGGCAATTTGATCTCTGGTTCCTCTGCCTTTTCTAAAACCAGCTTGAACATCTGGAAGTTTATGGTTCACATATTGCTGAAGCCTGGCTTGGAGAATTTTAAGCATTACTTTACTAGCATGTGAGATGAGTGCAATTGGGGTAGAGTTCACATAAAAGGACCTTAAATGGGATATTGGCTCTGCAAATGCTGATGACATGGCAGGTGTGAGAGCTGGTTAGGAGGGATAGAGTGAGGTGGGGCTAGAGAAGGAAGGAAAGGATCACATGTTGATGGAGCTCTAAGTGTGCAATGATGGGGAAGATATGGAAAGGTGGCGGGGAGAGGTGAAAACCTCAAAAGGTCAAGATGGCTGGACACAGATTCTGCTCTGCGCTCACCCAGCCCTAAGAAACGCTGACCTTTCCTAATTGATGAGCACATTTCCATGTCTAAAGGTGCAATACTATGATAGGCACAGGAACTTGGACTCTTGAAACCAGTGGAAGGCACCTTTAATCCATTTCCAGGGAGAAGTAGCAAGCACCCCAGTAAACAGCAGGAGGAGAGGCAGCTACAGACAGTGCGGAGCCTGCCCCTAGCAGCCCTGTCCACACTCTGCGCACTGGAGGTGAGAGAGGTCAGAGAACGCCACGGCCGCTTGGGCCTTCTTACTGCCTTGGTTAATTAATTCTGTGTTGTTTAATTTAGCAAGGAAAGAGTGGATCAGGGTTCCCAGTCTCAAAGTAAACCCAGGGTGGGTGCTTTTATTATTTCTTTTCCTGACATTGATGTCTGAGAGCTGAAAAAACTCATTTAAAAGATGTCAGCTGTTGGTCTGACTTCCTACAAGTTGGTTCATGTTTCAGGGTCATCTATTAGAGAACAGATGTAGATGGAGAGGCACCAGAATGAGTGCTTTAGTCAGACAAATGCAAAGCAGGTATTGACTCGACCCTCTTCATCACGAGAGAAATTCACTGAAATTCACCTGAATGCATGCGGTTCACTATAAAACAGGAACATCCCTGGATTTGGGAACAAGGAACACAAATCTGGACCCTGTTCTTTCCAAGGCTGCATAATCCAGCTCTGCTCTGCCTGTGCAGGTCTAGGCCAAGTAGATGTGCCCACCTGGAGGGCATCCCCCACTCTCTTTATAGACTGTACTCCAGGTTCTCCCGTTTACAGTAGGTATAGGAGGCACAGTGCCAAGGGACTGTGATCCTGCTAGGGGTCACAAGAATGTTTTAATTTCTTTTAACATCAGAAGGAAAAATATGAACTTTTAGTTTGAAAATGTGTTAATATCTCTATGCCAGGGCAGATGTAAGATAATTTTTTAACTTTATTTTGTGGAAATATAGTTAATTTACAAGGTTGTGTTGATTTCTGTTGTAGAGCAAAATGATTCAGTTATACATATATTGGCATGCTTTTTCATATTCTTTTCCATTCTGGTATATCACAGGATACCAAATATGGTTTCCTGTGCTATGCAGTGAGACCTTGTTGTTTATTCATTCTGTGATGGTGAGTGGGTGCTCAGTTGTGTCCCTCTCTTTGCGACCCTGTGAACTGTAGCTCCCCGGGCTCTGCTGTCCAAGGAATTCTCCAGGCAAGAATATTGGAATGGGTTGCCATTTCCTACTCCAGGGGATCTTCCCAACCCAGGGGTCAAAACCGTGTCTCTTGCATCTCCTGCTTTGGCATGCAGATTCTTTACCACTAATGCCACATGGGAAGCCCCTGTTCATTCCATATAAAGATATAATTTTAAACATTAGCTTTTTGGTAGAAAGGGGGCTCAAAAAGGCAAGAATGCCTAGGGTTCATTAGAGACCATTTGGCCCTGCTCCTATTCAGGACCTCAGAATTCCATACCCAAGTTGCCCAAGGCTACCTGCAAAGTGTACTTTTCTGTCTTTTCCTTTAAGAGCAGGCTGCACCACTGGTGTGAGCACTCCAAAGCACACCCATGATCTTGGGGCCACTTTTTTACAGAATCTGTGACTGGAGTTCGGGTGTGAGGAAATTCTGCACGGTGAAGCAATAAGGGTGAACCTGGAGGACATGATGTTAGGTGAAAGAAGCCAGTCCCAGGAGGACAGAAAGACAAGCGTGACCTGATTCCTATTCTAGGAGCTCTCTGAAAGGGTCCAATTCATAGAATCCATGGATGGGATGATGACTGTCAGCACTGGGAGTGGGGGAGGTGGGAGGTGAGGGGGAGCAGACTAGGGGGAGGGGTCAACCAGGAGTTCCTAACCTAGAGGTGTAAGGTTTCAGTGACTCCTTAGGTGAGTTCTCAGTCCGAGAGATCTGCAGTAGAACCTTGTAGGTATCCTTCCCCACACACTGTCTTGTTCACCTCAGTGTTTCAAGAGGGCTGATTGCCTGAGAAGCGTTCTCATCCCAAGAGAGTGATTGATAGATTGACTGATAGGTAGGTAGATCGATTGATCAATGGATTGATTTGGGGGGAAGAAACAAATATGAGCTTCTGTGTCCTTGCATCTGTGTGTGTGACTGCTTGTGATAAAAGGAGTTGGGGGTGGTATTAAAAGGGGAGCAAATGAGAGCTGGGCTAGTTCTTTGGTGCAGACTGTGTGGATGCAATACTTGAGCTGAGCTGGGTGGTAATAGACATTACACTGCTTTCTGTGAGTGTGGAAATTATCATTAAAAATATGTTGTAAACTACACCCATCGAAGAAATGTAAGCTAAACAAAGGCTAATCATTGGTTGCAATGCAGGATATCTGGTTCCATCCCTGGGTTGGGAAGAGCCCCTGGAAAAGGCAACAGCTACCCACTCCAATATTCTTGCCTGGAGAATTCCATGGATAGAGGAGCCTGGCGGGCTACAGTCCATGGGGTCACAAAGAGTTGGACACAACTGAGAGACTTTGACTTCCATTCATTGGCTGGAAAATAATTTAATGATGAATTTTGTCTGATAGCTGCCATTAATATTTTTCTCAGAGAAGAAATTGTCTTTGTTCAGGAAAATATTTCAAAAAGTCACCATTGTAGAAAGGAGCAACATGCTGAAGATTGAAGCAAAACAGAAAATTCCTGGGTCCTTGATGGCATCATTGAGTCACTGGACCATTCTTGAAATCACCCTGATTCCAAGGTGATTCCAAACTTGAAACATGTAGTTCAGTATTTAAATTGGTTTAGTGTTCAAGATACATTTGGTTGGAATTTTTATTTCTGATGTGGATGAAGAATGTCACCTGCCTGATCAGTAAACAAAGGGTGTTGCAACTATCAAGCCAGCAGCCCCTGCAACCACCCCCAGTGGTGCACACTGGGGGGATTCAGGCTGTAGACAAACAGGAGGCTAGCCCATATCAAAGGAATGATTTCAATGAGTGCAGACTTGCATCCTCCCACCCATAGAAAAGTGCTAAATTCATCAACTTGAGACGTCTGGTTTTCTTTATTTAACAGTAATATTTTGATGTTTCTAATACCTGGGTTTTGTTACAAAACTCTCATATATTCTGACTCCTCCCTTACCTCTTTGCGGGCAGTCTTTCAGAATTATCTGAGAAGCTGTCTTCTGGACTTAAGTCCAAGTAAAGTGTAATTCTCAACTTTTAGGTTGTGCTTTTTTTTTTAAATTGACACTTGCATCAAAAAGAACTACGTCATAACCCAACAAGCCAGCCCCAGACAATCCTGGGGAGGCTGATAGCAGTGTGACATCATTCACAGAGAAAGGATAAGATCCCTTCTACACCCCTTCTTCTAGCTTCATCAAACAGTAAAACAAACCCTCATCCCTCTTTCCACCATCTCTCAACAGCCAGATGACATTACACTGTTTCCCAGATCAGCAGTGCCAAAGGTATCCTTTCTTCCATTTCTCCTCCCTAAAAGAGCCTATTCTTTTCCTGTAAGCACTTCCCAGGATTTGTAATCTTATATTTATTTGTTTATTTTTTTAATTGTATGAATCCCACAGACAGAAGAGCCTGGTAGGTTACAGTCCATAGCGCTGCACAGAGTTGGACATGACTGAAGTGACTTAGCATGCATGCACATTTCACCCCACTTGACTGTATTCCCCATGACAGCCATGACGATGCATCTTTTATTCACACAGGAGTAACCAGCGCCTACTATCCAGACCCAGGTACATAATAGGTCCCCACTAAACATCTGCGTAGCAAAGAGTGAAAGAAAGCAGGAATGAATGCTTTCTTCCAGCATAAGGGGTTATGAAATCCAGACAAGCTGGGCCATTATTTTAGGTCCAGAGCTCTGCTGTATTATTCTTTCCAGCACAGTATCACATTTGATTACAACAGGGAGGCATGTCCTAAGAACACAGCTGATTATTTCATGACTGTCAAAGGGATTCACTAATCCTTCCCTCCCTTGAAAGGCAAGTCAGCTCTCTTTCAATCTCTGTTTAGACCGCAGTTCTTCTCATCAGTCAACACATTGATCCATCACAGAAACATCTGGGTGAGCCAAGTTAATCCTCAGCTAAACTGGGATAGTGCTGATAAGTCAGCCTTAAGAGCTGAATAACAGCGTTGCTGAGGGGAGGGCATTTTTCAGACATGGTGAGAGGCTTAAGCCTCGGCTAGGAGGCTTCAGTTACAAGAAGACAGCAATTGCACAGAAAAGCATTAGTTGGAGGAGCCCAACTGCTGTCCTTGCACTGGAGAAATTCTGAGAAGAGCTCTTTGCTTTCTTTCTCATCCACACAAGGAGAAGTCAAGCTCTGCTTCAGAATGCTTAGGCTGGTGTTTACTGCTTCTAGCCTCAAACTTATCTGAGAATAAACAGCATCATAAATGTATGTTCTCAGAGGTCAAGTCTCTGACCCAAATCTGAGAACTGCAAGAATTGCTTCCCTCTAATCATTCTGCTAGTTCCCCATCTTCACACAAGTCATTTATTTCAGAATGGAAAACTTGAATAATAATCTTTTATCACCTGCAGTTTGGTGGTCATTTAGAAAATACCACAGCACCCCATTTTGATAAGAATAAGCCATTTCATGGGTTTTTCTAGATAATAGTGAGATTAAAAACAAAAAACCACCAATGTATCTGAGTGATACACTGCCGTAATTTTTTTCTTTTATCTGCATTTTAGAATCCTAATAGAAGCATTTCTGGATTTTTTGTTGTTGTTGTTTTGCTCATTAATGAATCATTCACTTTAAGAATCAACAGCAGTTGATTCTCAGGTACTTTCAGGATCTCAGATGTGGGAATAAATGATTTAAAGTGGACCCAGTAGATGGAACCAACATTTTCTTAGTGTGTTTGTTCCACAGACTTTTGATAAGCACCAAATCAGAGTTCAGTTGCAGATAACAGAAACCAAGGAAGTAATTTCATCAGAAAGCTATTTAATATGTGGAATTAGGTGCTGACAAAATAGAAGTTTCTGGAAGTCAGGGATCTAGATCAATCCTCACGGAGCTAAAGCCTGGAAACTGAGACCCCAGCTGCCACAGAAAAGTCAAGTGCTTTTACGACTGTCCTGTTGGCAAGAGCGCTGTTCCACCTTGTTAGCCTGTGGTTTTCAAATCTCCCTTGGGTGAGTCAACTCGGTGGCAGCTGGGCTTGGGTTTTAGGAGTGGACCTGTGCTCTATGGGACTCTGCCAAACAACTCTAATGTTAGCTTTCTTGCCTCCACTAGAGTCTAATCTTCTGCAAGAAGTATTTAATCCAGTTATACAACTCAAAGGTGTCATATCCAGTGGACCTTCCTACCCTGCTGCGCATATGAAATGAATGAGCTACATTTCCTGTCTTCAGGGAGATCACCGTTTAGGAAATAGACAGACCCAGGAACTCAGAAGTATACTTCAGTGTTTCTTGGGGTAGTATTAGAGGCAAGTATTAATAGGGAACCAATGAGCCATATTTTGCATCTCTGTTTTGCTTACAAATTTGAAAATAAAAATTAAAGTGCTTAACTTTAAAGGGAAAGTATTCTTTTCTGAAAATTTATTTTTAATTAGAGTATAATTGCTTTACAATGTTGTTAGTTTCTGCTGTACAACAACGTCAATCAACTATAAGTTTACATCGGTCCCCTCCCTCTTGGACCTCCCTCCCTCCCACCCCCATCCCACCCCTCTAGGTCATCACCCACTGAGCTCGCAGCTCAGCTCCCCGTGGTATACAGCGTTTTCCCACTAGTTATCTATTTTACACAGAGTGGTATATCAATGCTACTCTCTAAACTCATCACACCTATCATTAATCAGTCAGTCAGTCTGTCCAGTCGCTCAGTCGTCTCTGACTCTTTGCAACCCCGTGAATCGCAGCACACCAGGCCTCCCTGTCTATCACCAACTCCTGGAGTTTACTCAAACTCATGTCCATCGAGTCAGTGATGCCATCCAGCCATCTCATCCTCTGTCATCCTCTTCTCCTCCTGCCCCCAATCCCTCCCAGCATCACAGTCTTTTCCAGTGAGTCAACTCTTCGCCTGAGGTGGCCAAAGTATTGGAGTTTAAGCTTCAGCATCAGTCCTTCCAATGAACTCCCAGGGCTGATCTCCTTTAGGATGGACTGGTTGGATCTCCTTGCAATCCAAGGGACTCTCAAGAGTCTTCTCCAACACCACAGTTCAAAAGTATCAATTCTTTGGTGCTCAGCTTTCTTCACAGTTCAACTCTCACATCCATACATGACCACTGGAAAAACCATATTAATAAGGGCCCCTAAAAGAGCCCAGAAGATTAAGAGAAGACTAAAAGTGGTGGTGCCTTTAATTCCTGCTTTCCCAAGGAGACCCTCAGACTTCCCTTTTAGGAGGCACCCCACACCAGCATCTCCACTTACTCAGGCAAGGGAGCAGAATGGGTTACTTGGCTGCAGTTAGTCATCAGGTCCCTGGCAGGGCCGACTGGCACACAGAAAGCCTGAGGCTGAATTTACCGTCAGTCAGCCTTTTGACTCACAAAGTCCTCCCTACCTCCTTCCGCCCCCAGTCTGAACCCAGAGTCCTGTTCAAAGAAGTTTCCCCTTCTCTTTGACTTACCTTCTGAATTCATTTAGGAAGAATGTACCAAGATCCTTTGAATCCTTCAGGAATGTTGAACTCAGTGAAAAGTGATGTGGTTAAGAAAAGCAAATAATATGCTGAAAGATGTTCATTGCAAGTGGCTAGAGACATCAAAGAGATGGATGAATCTGCATTTCAAAAAGCTGGCAGGGGGTAGCATTTCAGCTTTACCTCATATCCACTCCTCATATCTATCCTGCTCTAAACTGGCTATTCACTGCCAATGATGTTTCTTCTGTCTCATGAGGCAGAATACTACTATAGCTGGTTCCAGGAATGAGATGTCTGGAAACGGTGTTGACTTCTTAAATCGAAACAGATCAATGACTTACTTCACTATCATATATTAATGCATATATATAGAACCTAGAAAGATGGTATTGATGAGCCTATTTGCAGGGCAGTGTAGAAAACAGACTTGTGGACACAGTGGAGGAAGGAGAGGGTGGGACGTATTGAGAGAGTAGCATGGAAACATATACATTACCATATTTATAGATAGCCAGTGGAAGTTTGCTGTGTGAGATAGGAACTCAAACCTGGTGATCTGTGAGAACCTAGAGGCGGAGAATGCAGTGGGAGGTGGGAGGGAGGTTCAAGAGGGAGGGGACATATGCATATCTGTGGTTGATTCACGTTGACGCATGGCAGAAACCAACACAATATTGTAAAGCAACTATCCTCCAATTAAAAATAAGTAAAATAAAAAACCAAAACCAAACAAAGAACCAAAACAGGTCTATAAATTTTGTCTCTTTTATGAACAATAGAACACAGTTGCCAACATTGAGTGAGCATCCATTACATTTCAGGCACTGTGCTGAATTGAATTGAGATATTATCTCAATCCTTATAGGGTTACCAAGATAGATAATACTATTAGCTTTACTTTACAGTTCAAGAAAATGAGAGATACAGTGGGTTAAGAAAATGAGAGATAGAGAGGGTTAAGAAAATTGCCCCAATTATAAGCATTGGAGCAAATATTTGAATGCTATTGATCATATTGGGCACTGTGGAATGTTGCCTTTTTGATTAAAAATCAAACTAGGTTGAGAAGGGAGAGATATATGAGACTCTTTAAGGATATCCATGGTGGTCCCGTGGTTAAGACTCTGGGCTTCCAATGCAGGGAGTACAGGTTTGATCCCTGATCAGGGAACTAAGATCCCACATGCCAAGTGGCGTGGCCAAAAAATAAAATAAAGGTACTGTTTAAAAACAACACTCTTTTGTGACATTAATTTTCCAGGACAAACAAGAGAGGAGAAATATTTTCATAATCTGCAAAAAACTTAGCTTCCATTGGCAACTACAGATTGGTGAGGAACTGCTAAAAAGTTAGCACCAGGGAAGAAATAGGAATAAGCGACACCGGCAAGGTATCGAGCGACAACATAGCAGTGGTAGAAGCACATCAGCGTCATCATTAAATCTCAGGTTTTAAAGGAGCCACACAGAAGGTCTGGGACAACAGAGGACCTCAGCCAAGGGCCACCTAGATGCTGCTCCAACACCAGCATGGGGCTCATTCTACCTTCCGAGACACTCAGTTCCATTTTCACATAACTCTGACTGAAGAAAATTGCTTTCTGTTTATCCAAATTTCACATCCTTTGGCATCTATGGCATTCATCCAGTCATTGCTGTTAGTTCTACCCTCCGACAGCATGTAAAACAAATCCCACCCCCTTTTCCACAGGACAGCCCTTCAGCCGTTCAAAGCACATCACTCCCCCCATCCTGTCGAGCATCCTTCACATGACATGACATGAATTGAACCAGTCACCATTCTAGTCTCACTCTTTTATGCATATGTCAGTTCCAGTTCCTCTCTTGGGAAGGAATGTCATTAGGTAAGTCTGAATAAGACACGTTTAGGGGCTTTAAAGCTTACTTAAAGAAAATTGTGTAAAATTAACTATTGTCAAAAGTCCCCTTAAAAACAAATATCAAGACATGGACCATTAAACGGGTTTAGACTGGAATTATGTCTTCCATTGGACATTGCATGTTTTTTAATGAGACCTAAGTTTACATTGGTATTTTGAGTCACATTGAGTCAACTAAGCCTCTAACTCTTTTTCACACCAACAGCTACTAAGCCACAAACCAAAGGACAATCACTAGAAAGGGGAAGGAATGTTGGTTTTTGAGGCTTTCTCACCCATTTAGCAATTCAAGTTAATATTACCTATTGATTCATTAATTTACTAACTTGTTCATCCCACAAGCATGTCCTGAATACTTAAATATGCCCTGTTACACATAACATACTTGGGTGGGCTGAATGTGGAAGAATTATGAGACATTATCGTCTGCCTTCAAGAAACCCACAATTCAGCTAGGGAGGGAAAAAAAATATTTACACAACAAGGTAAATTCTCTGAGCATCACATAATGGAAAAGCATGGAATGGAGGTAAAAACCCTGAGTTCTAGACAAAATGTAGACTGAATCTAGTCACATCAACTCCCCATCTTCAGTTTTCTCATCTAAACAATGAGACATTTCCATTTTTCAGGTTCTTTCTAGTTCTAAGTACAAGCTTCTTGAGAGCAGAGATTATGCTTTATGTGTAAGTGAATTTTCTATTAAACTGTACAGTGTTAATTTGTAATGTCACTCTGTATACATCAATTGGATGGCTCAAGGTAAAAGATGTGTAGAGGTAATCCACTACCCCTTTTCTTCAGCTTGGAGTACAAAAAGCACCCTAAGGTAATCCCAAAATAGGCAAGGGAGTTCTTACTCCAAGTGTCACTAGATGTGATGATCCAAAGATTTGCATGTACAACCTTGATACTCAGGAACAGACATGATATATATATATATATATATATATTCTTGTGCCGTTCTTAGGGGGTGTGACGAAAAGTACAAACCAGGTATACATTCATTGCCTTCTGTTTTTCCTCAAGGTTCTTGTTCTATCTCTTTTTAGGGCTTTCTATCTCTAAAAGAGGAGAAGACGGAGAAGAGTGTCAGAGGAGAAGATGGCTTGATGGCACAACCAATGCAATGGACATGAACTTGGGCAAACTTTGGGAGATGGTGAGGGATAGGGAGGCCTGGAGTGCTGCAGTCCATGAGGTCTCAGGGAATCAAACATGACTGGGTAACTGAACAACAACAACAACCTCTAAAAAGTCCATTTTCTCCTTTTTTTTCCCCATTTATTTTTATTAGTTGGAGGCTAATTACTTTACAATATTGTAGTGGTTTTTGCCATACATTGACATGAATCAGCCATGGATTTACATGTGTTCCCCATCCCTCTGGATCATCCCAGTGCACCAGCCCCGAGCACTTGTCTCATGCATCCAACCTGGACTGGTGATCTGTTTCACACTTGATAATATACATATTTTGATGTTGTTCTCTCAGATCATCCCACCCTCGCCTTCTCCCACAGAGTCCAAAAGACTGTTCTGTACATCTGTCTCTTCTTCTGTCTTGCACATAGGGTTATCGTTACCATCTTTCTAAATTCCACATATATGTGTTAGTATACTGTATTGATGTTTATCTTTCTGGCTTACTTCACTCTGTATAATGGGCTCCAGTTTCATCCATCTCATTAGAACTGATTCAAATGAATTCTTTTTAATGGCTGAGTAATATTCCATTGTGTATATGTACCACAGCTTTCTTATCCATTCGTCTGCTGATGGGCATCTAGGTTGCTTCCATGTCCTGGCTATTATAAACAGTGCTGTGATGAACACTGGGGTGCACGTGTCTTTTTCAGATCTGGTTTCCTCAGTGTGTATGCCCAGAAGTGGGATTGCTGGGTCATATGGCAGTTCTTCCAAAGTGCTTGGTGTTCCCTAATAAAAAGTTGATGGGAATCATTACAGAATCCTTAGCCACCCTTTGATTTTGACATGTATTGTTATTTGTGCTCATGCCCCACATCATGTTTGCATTGTAAGCTACTCAAGATAAGGAACTACATTTTAAGAGTTGCAGTGGAAAACGCAGGAAGTAGTAAGACTGGAAGAAAACTTATGACCAACCTAGTTCAGTTCAGTCGCTCAGTTGTGTCTGACTCTTTGCGACCCCACAAACCACAGCACGCCAGGCCTCCCTGTCCATTCCAAATCCCAGAGTCCACCCAAACCCATGTTCATTGAATCGGTGATGCCATCCAACCATCTCACTTTCTGTCGTCCCCTTCTCCTCCTGCCCTCAATCATTCCCAGCATCAGGGTCTTTTCAAATGAGTCAGCTCTTTGCATCAGGTGGCCAAAGTATTGGAGTTTCAGCTCGACATCAGTCCTTCCAATAAACACCCAGGGCTGATATCCTTTAGGATGGACTGGTTAGATGTCCTTGCAGTCCAAGGGACTCTCAAGAGTCTTCTCCAACACCACAGCTCAAAAGCATCAATTCTTCAGAGCTCATCTTTCTTTATAGTCCAACTCTCACATCCATGCATGACCACTGGAAAAACCATAGCCTTGACCAGGTAGACCTTTGTTGACAAAGTAATGTCTCTGCTTTTTAATATGCTATCTAGGTTGGTCATAACTTTCCTTCTAAGGAGTAAACGTCTTTTAATTTCATGGCTGCAATCACCATCTGCAGTGATTTCGGAGCCCAGAAAAATAAAGTCAGCCACTGTTTCCACTGTTTCCCCATATATTTGCCATGAAGTGATGGGACCAGATGCCATGATCTTAGTTTTCTGAATGTTGAGTTTTAAGCCAACTTTTTCACTCTCCTCTTTCACTTTCATCAAGAGGCTCTTTAGTTCTTCTTCACTTTCTGCCATAAGGGTGGTATCAACTGTATATCTGAGGTTATTGATATTTCTCCAAGCAATCTTGATTCCAGCTTATGCTTCCTCCAGCCCAGCGTTTCTCGTGATGTAATCTGCATATAAATGAAATAAGCAGGGTGACAATATACAGCCTTGATGGACTCCTTTTCCTATTTGGAAACAGTCTGTTGTTTTTTGTCCAGTTCTAACTGTTGCTTCCTGACCTGTATACAGGTTTCTCAAGAGGCAGGTCAGGTGCCCTGGTATTCCCATTTCTTGAAGAATTTTCCACTGTTTATTGTGATCCACACAGTCAAAGGCTGATGTTTTTCTGGAACTCTCTTGCTTTTTCAATGATCCAGCAGATGTTGGCAATTTGATCTCTGGTTCCTCTGCCTTTTCTAAAACCAGCTTGAACATCTGGAAGTTCATGGTTCACATATTGCTGAAGCCTGGTTTGGAGAATTTTAAGCATTACTTTACTATCATGTAAGATGACCAACCTAGACAGTATATTAAAAAGCAGAGACATTACATTGCCAACAAAGGTCCATCTAGTCAAAGCTATGGTTTCTCCAGTAGTCATGTATGGATGTGAGAGTTGGACCGTGAAGAAAGCTGAGCGCCGAAGAATTGATGCTTTTGAACTGTGGTGTTGGAGAAGACTCTTGAGAGTCCCTTGGACTGCAAGGAGATCCAATCAGTCCATCATAAAGGAAATCAGTCCTGAATATTCATTAGAAGGACTGATGCTGAAGCTGAAACTCCAATACTTTGGCCACCTCATGTGAAGAACTGACTCATTGGAAAAGACCCTGATGCTGGGAAAGATTGGAGGCCAGAGGAGAAGGGGACAACAGAGGATGAGATGTTTGGATGGCATCCCGACTCTATGGACATGAGTTTGAGTAAACTCCAGGAGTTGGTGATGGACAGGGAGGCTTGGTGTGCTACAGTCCATGGGGTCACAAAGAGTCGGACACAACTGAGTGACTGAACTGAACTTAGGAAGACTGGCAAAGAACTGGGCCCACTCCCTCTGGTGGGGTGGTGAAAGGCTGATTTCCTACAACACTTTTAATGAGGAGAGATGCTGTTGCAGAGACTAAAAACTATTTGAAGTGATGGCTAAAATGGCTACTTGAAATTTACAAAGTATAGATTTTGAAAACATCTTAGACCTTGAGAGTTGTGTTTCCCTGGCAAAATTTGACTCTCACTAACATCCATTTGAGACTAAGAAATAAAAGCTCATGATATTTTGGAAACACTTATGCAAATGGCATTTTGATGAGTTAACTGTAAGTAGATCAGGAACACATGGATTAAATCTTCCACAGAGTACCCATTGGCTTAAAGAGCGAAGGTCCAGTGTTGTTGACATCATGGAGTTTGGGTTTTGCTGAGCTCCCTATCTTTGGAAAAATCAGTTTAAGACTGTCATCAGATGTATGCAGCTGTGGGTTTTTCCTCAGATCTGCTTTATGGTTTTATGGGTTTTTAAGTGAAGCCAAAATCTTCCAACAGTCATGGCAAGATGAAGATCTGGAAATTTTTGAAAGCATGTTCACAGGCAG
Source organism: Dama dama (assembly GCF_033118175.1). NCBI lineage: Eukaryota > Metazoa > Chordata > Mammalia > Artiodactyla > Cervidae > Dama > Dama dama. The sequence continues at coordinate 20,812,222 of NC_083694.1, read as the reverse complement.
ACTCATCATGGCCACAGTCTTTTATAGCTGGTACCTGCCTAAGGGCCAAAGTTACAAGGAAACTAATTTGGGATTTTGTGTTTAGAGACAGTCCTGGGTCACAAACTTTGCTAGAATATCTTAAATGGAAATTTTGGCCATTTCTGGTTTTCCTACACATTCAAGTTACAATTAAAATGGAAAATAAAACTCTCAAAAATGAGCTCATAAATACAAGTAGCAATTTTAATGCTGTTGTGCAATCAGAAAAGAAATTGTCATGGAAAAGAATGAAGCAGAGCTTGGTGGTTGATGAGCATCTCCTATAACTATTGCTTTCTAATGTCACAAGGTTAACTGTGACAACCAGATTCACTGTCATCCTCCTGCAGAGAGATTGGGAGAATAAAGGAAAGGTTGAACAGCTTCCAACTTTCATCTTCTTAAGTTGCAGAGCAACTGGGGTGAAAATAGTGCAGTTCACATTTCAGAAAGCAGTGTTCAGTTCAGCATGTCTGCATTCACAGAATTCACTGTAAAGGTGTTAGTCACTCAGTGGTGTCCGACTCTTGGCAACCCCATGGACTGTACCTTGCCAGGTTCCTCTGTCCATGGGATTCTGCAGGTAAGAACACTGGAGTGGGTAGCGATTACCTTCTCCAGGGGATCTTCCTGACTCAGGAATTGAACCAGTGTCTCCTGCATGCAAGCAGATTCTTTACTGTCTGAGCCACCAGGAAAGTCTTAAGTGTCTGCATATAAAATTTAATAGCTCATACACAAAACAACCTGACATTTTCAGAAGAGGTGACCACTGAACTCTAGCTTATGTTATATCTAAATCTGCATTTTTTTTTTCTTGCTGTTTTTCAGATCTGATGGTACTTGACATTTGCAAATGAAGAAACACTTTTCCATTTGAATTCAGCATTTCTACAGTCAGTGATGGAGGCAAAAGCTACAAAGATACCATATAAGAATCAGTTTTGGCAACATCTATGTCAATGAAGATCTTTATTAACATGACAAAGTAGATCAAGAAAGCCATAGAAACAAGTGGCAAACCTTAAAGAACTTGAGGATGTTTCAATACTTACTTGCATAAAGCTAAAGATTATTTAAAATAGGATACATATAATTAGAATGAAATTAGGAGGTGGGGATTGATGCTTTCAAACTGTGGTGCTGGAGAAGACTCTTTTTTTTCTTTGTTTTAATTTAATTTTTTTTTCATTTATTTTTAATAGTTGGAGGCTAATTTCTTTGCAATATTGTAGTGGTTTTTGTCATACATTGACATGAATCAGCCATGGATTTACATGTACTCCCCATCCTGACCCCCCCTCCCACCTCCCTTTCTACCAGATCCCTCTGGGTCTTCCCAGTGCACCAGCCCTGAGCACTTGTCTCATGCACCCAACCTGGGCTGGTGATCTGTTTCACCATAGATAATATACATGTTTCGATGCTGTTCTCTCAAAACATCCCACCCTCGCCTTCTCCCACAGAGTCCAAAAGTCTGTTCTGTACATCTGTGTCTCTTTTTCTGTTTTGCATATAGGGTTATCATTACCATCTTTCTAAATTCCATATATATGTGTTAGTATGCTGTAATGGTCTTTATCTTTCTGGCTTACTTCACTCTGTATAATGGGCTCCAGTTTCATCCATCTCATTAGAACTGATTCAAATGAATTCTTTTTAATGGCTGAGTAATATTCCATTGTGTACATGTACCACATCTTCCTTCTCCATTCGTCTGCTGATGGGCATCTAGGTTGCTTCCATGTCCTGGCTATTATAAACAGTGCTGTGATGAACACTGGGGTGCACGTGTCTTTTTCAGATCTGGTTTCCTCAGTGTGTATGCCCAGAAGTGGGATTGCTGGGTCATATGGCAGTTCCATTTCCAGTTTTTTAAGAAATCTCCACACTGTTCTCCATAGTGGCTGTACTAGTTTGCATTCCCAGCAACAGTGTAAGAGGGTTCCCTTTTCTCCACACCCTCTCCAGCATTTATTGCTTGTAGACTTTTGGATGGCAGCCATCCTGACTGGCATGTAATGGTACCTCATTGTGGTTTTGATTTGAAGAAGACTCTTGAGAGTCCCTTGGGCAGCAAGGAGATCAAACCTGTCAATCATAAAGGAAATCAACCATGAATATTCATTGGAAGGACTGATGCTGAAACTGAAGCTCCAATTCATTGGCCACCTGATGTGAAGAGTCGATTCACTGGAAAAGACCCTGACACTGGGAAAGATTGAGGGCAGGAGGGTAAGGGGATGACAGAGGATGAGATGGTTGGATGGCATTGCAGACTCAAGGGACATGAGTTTGAGCAAACTCCAGGAGATAGTGAAGGACAGGGAAGCCTGCTGTGCTGCAGTCCACGGGGTCACAAAGACTCTGACAGGACTGAATGACTGGACAGCAACAAGAAGGAGGTGGTTGTGTGAAATGATCTGATTTACATTTTTGATCCTTTCTAGACATATTATTTGGGGCAAGATAACTAGTCCCTTTAATACTTATTGCTTCTTTCATTTAATAAAGATATAAAAGAACCTACCTGATAGAGTTGTTATGATAATCAAATAAGGTAAAATATGAAGAATCTTAGTGATTTTCACTTTGATAATTCTGTTTTTATAACTACAACAATGGCAACACTACTGAAAAGAAATTCTATGACAAAGCAAAAGTCAAGTCATGCATTTTTTTTTCTATGAATGTGAATTGTTGCTGTTGTTTAGTTGCTACGACTCTCTGTGACCTCATGTGATCACCAGGCATGTCCTTCCATAGAATTTCCCAGGAAAAAATACTGGAGTGGGTTGTCATTTCCTTTTCCAGGGAATCTTCCCAACCCAGGGACTGAACCCACATCCACTGCATTGGTAGGCGTATTCTTTACTGCTGAGCCACCAGAGAAGCTCCTTTAGGTAGGTAGTACTTTGCTAGAGATAGAACTGAAAGCTCATCAGTTACTAGGGGGATGGAGATAGAGGAAGAATTTTTTTTTTTAATGGTTAGCATTCTTTTTTAACCAGGAAAATGCTTTTATTTTATCATGAAGAGTAGTCGATTAACAATGTTGTATTAGTTTCAAGTGTGCTGCAAAGTCATTCAGTTAAACATATTCATAAATCCATTCTTTTTCAGATATTTAAAAAAATACTAATAACATAAATTGCTAGATGCTTCAAACCCTCTTTAAAATTTCCCTCTTAGGACAGATCCACCAGGCTGTTTGCTCAGAGCAGATGTATGTGGATGGACATCATCCTGTTTCAGCCCTTGCCTCATTTTCTCTACAAATGAGCCAAAATGACCCATGGCTTAAACACAGGAGTATAAACTTTCACTTAGGATGCACGGTGGTCAGTCATGTTAAGCTCATTTCTCCAGATTGAGCCCTAAAACCTTCTTGTGAAGTTTCTACTATACGGATCTTACTACTGTACAAAACTAGAAAAGACATTTTTAGTTTTTTTTTTTTTTAATTTCTTTTTAACTTTTATTTTATGTTGGAATTGCAGGAGATGAGGGTTTAATCCCTGGATCAGGAAAATCCCCTGGAGGAGGAAATGGAAACCCACTCCAGTATTCTTGCCTGGACAATCCCATGGACAAAGGGGCCTGGCAGGCGACAGTCCATAGGATCATGAAGAGCTGGACAAACCTGAACATGTATGAGCATAGTTGGTGAACAATGTTGTTCTAGTTTCAGGTGGACTGCAAAGGGATTTAGTTACTGTTCTTTAAAGTGGCCCATCAGTGGGAAGAAAAAAGCTTCCATAATGAATGCGGACCTCAGAAACTACAGAATTCTCTTGAAATGTTAAGAGTTTTGTCTCAGAAAGTTTTCCCCTGGTGGGCTCCCTGAGTATAAGCAAGAAAGAGGATGGCTGAGGCGTAATGACATACTTAGACAGGAGATGGCATCTTTGTATGAAGGATCAAAAGGGTAGAAGAATCAACCATAGGATAATAAATACATCCTGATTCCCAGAAGTTCAGATTCGACAAGCACCTTGAATTCAGCACCTCTGTATCCAGCTCTACATGAAACGCTTTATGTATACTTCTTCTCTGAATATCACAAACAACTCAACGAGGGAAGTGCAATGATTACTGTCCCCTTTTGCCAAGTGAGATAATTGAGGACTAACAAGTTTAAGTGACTTAAGTCTAGCAAGGGAGACAGACATTATTTTAATCACACAGAAAAATAAGATTTTTAAATTGTATTAACTTTACAGCTAGATCCAGTGAAGCATAGAGGTGAAGAATTAGTTCCCTGGCATTTCCCTGCTTGTGTCTGAATCCTAGCTCTGCCACTTATTAGCTGTGAACTTGAGTTGTCACTTAAACAGTCTATGTCTTATGTCTTAGTCGTGTCTTAGTCACAACGGGTAACAGTTGTGTAGATTAAAAGAGCTAATACATTTTAAGTGCCTAGAAGAATGCTTGTTTATAATAAACCCTCAATATATGTTAGCTGTACTTTTATTCCACTCTGATAAAGAAGAAAACAGACACAGAGAGGTTAAGTAGCTTTGCCAAGGTCACATGGAAAGGCAAGATTGGAGGCTTGAACCCATCCATGACAGATTTCAAGATCTGTTCTGTTTAGTTATGGTCCTCCCTAAGCATCAGCCCTCACCAAGGGAAGAAGAGGGGCTTCTGGACAAATCAGGAAGTAGGGCCCACGAGAAGATAAAGACTCAGCAGGGGCAGATCTCCACACTTTCTGTGGTGTTCTTTCTTGCTACGAATGGGGGAGTGATAACACTGTTTCCTTGACATGCAGGTCGTCCTCTGACTATCCCTGCCTTGCCCCACTCCTGGTGGGGTCTGTATAAGACACTAGGGCACAAAATGCACCCAATTCACTACGATTGTGAGCAATTGATCTGACAGGTAGAGGGCTAATGTGACATGGTCTTCAGTTCTCCAACCAACAAACACCGAAAATCTCAAATATTGTCTACTTTTATTGGTCAGATGTAGAGGACCTTAAACCACTGGAATTTATTTCAGAAAGTTTATGTCAGAACCTTAGTACACTCGAGTGTTCTCTCAGAGTCCTGTGATGCTCAATCTAAATTCTCAGTGCGAAGTTTACAGTTTTTGCAAATGAGATGAGTAATTAAGCAAAACTTATCTAGAATGAAATTCATTTACATGAGTCTGCTTTTGCTCATAAAATTTCAGGAATGATACTTTCCTTCATGTCATTTCTTCCAATAAATCTGGTGCTTTATGTAGTGATCCTCATTATTTTTAGTACACATATAATACACCTTTGAGTACCTTAAGTAAGTCCCTAAGTGAAGTTGCTCAGTCATGTCTGACTCTTTGCGACCCCGTGGACTGTAGCCCATCAGGTTCTTCCATCCATGGGATTCTCCAGGCAAGAATACTGGAGTGGGTTGCTACTTCCTTCTCCAGGGGGTCTTCCCGACCCAAGGATCAAACTCAGGTCTCCCACATTGCAGGCAGATGCTTTTACCTCTGAGCCACCAGGGAAGCCCTTTTGAGTACCTTAGATTAGCATATATTAACCTTAGGATGGGATTTATTAAGATGGTATTGTCTTCCACTTTAAAGATTTAAAAATATCTGAGGAAGGGAGGGAAAAGAAGAAGTCAGAGAGAATTTCTACTTTCCATTTCCTCAAATTTACTTTCCACCATTTACTAAGTATGGTTTCTTAGGGATATCAGTTAAAGTCCCTAAGGTTTGGATTTTCACCTGTAATTTTCTCTGATAGCCTTCCAAGGTGACTGTGAGATTCCAATTAAATAATATCTTCAAAAAATTCTTCATAAAACTATACAATTGTATAGAGAATTATAATTACTAATATGTGCTTAGTAATTGAGTATGTACATACAATGGAATGAAGTCATTTAGTTAGACAATTAAGATTCACTCTTGGTCTTTAGAGAATGACATAGAGTTTTAATGTGATAGATTATAGCAGTTTTTGGAGAAGGAAATGGCAACCCACTCCAGTATTCTTGCCTGGAGAATCCCATGGACAAAGGAGCCTGGTGGGCTACAGTCCATGGGGTTGCAAGGAGTTGGACACAACTGAGCAACTAACACACATAGTTTTATATATCCCAAGAAAATATTTATTAATACTTATTAATTTGATATTTGTCTATGTTTCTAAAAATGGTCAAAATACAGCACCTCCAGAAGCAAAGTGATATACCACCACCCTCTTCAATCTTACAAGGCAAACATAGATATATGAAATCATAATGCAAAGTTGAATGTTGAAATTGCCATGAGGTAAGGATGCAGATATTTTGGGTGGTGATGAGGACCAGCAAAGTCCTTCCAGTTGGTAAGAGCAGAAAATGGAAATGTCCAGCCATGTTTTGTGAGGAAGGAGCGCTTGCCTGGGTGCTGATGGTCATGGTATGATGTGTGGGTGCTGGAGCTGAAGAATGAGACAAGGATGTGACGAGCAGAGATCAGTGTTCCAGGAGAAATTAACTGTGTGAGCCAAGACGCGAAGGTGGGAACATGTTAGACTGCTCTTTCTCAAAGTCCAGTCTGGGGGGTTTCCTGATTTGTGAACTGATGAACAATTTGTATGTTCCTTTATGGGTTCTTGTGGGAAAGAAGGATGATGTGCAATCTCATAGATTTCATTTTCATGACTAAGGCCAAATTATTACTGACTGAATAAGTGGATGACTAAAGATGACTGATATCTGGTGTATATACAGCAAAATTTGTGAGTTACTAGAATTTCCTTGAGTCTAGACTTCTGTCCTACCACGAGTCTGGTAGCCGTGCTGGGAACAGGTTTCTGCTGTCTTATAGACACGTAGACAGTGGAATGTATCTCCACCCCACTGCCACTGCCACTCCTCAATTTTCTCTAGAAGTAAAATAATTATTTGTGTGCATTAGTTGTTATCTTAAATTGATCATGGCTTTCAATGTTTGCTTTTTTATTATGCATTCTTTTTAGATTCACTCTTATTTTATTTTTTGACTCTTGTATGTATAATTGCTGGGCTTTTACCATGTTGGTAACTCGGGTTTTTTCTTTGTGTCTAATCGCCAACTTCTTTTCTTCTGGATAAAGGGAATAGGTGATATAGATGGGGTGATGTGTCCTTGTCTTGATGTAATATATCACTCCCATCCTAAGTGTAGCATTTGTTTTACCACTCTGTCTTGCTGCCTTTGGGCTGGGGTTGTTTAGTCGCTAAGTCATGTCTGAGTCTTTGTGACCCCATGGACTGTAGCCCGCCAGGCTCCTCTGTCCATGGGATTTCCCAGGTAAGAATACTGGACTGGGTTGCCATTTCCACTTCCAGGGAATCTTCCTGTCCCAGGGATCAAACCTACATCTCCTGCTTGGCAGGCATATTCTTTAACTCTGAGTCACCAAAGGAAAGCCTGCCTTCGGGCAAATTTTGCTATCTTTCAGGAAGGAAACCAATGTGAAGGTAAAAGACAAAGTTTCTGATTCTTTAGAGCAGGAGCTGGCTAATAATGATCCACAGGTCAAATCCAGTCTGTTGTTTGCTTTTGAAAATAAATTTTTATTGGTACACAGCCAATCCCATTCATTAACATATGACCTAAGGCTATTTTTTGAACTACAGTGGCAGAGTTGTGTAGGTGCAACAAAGTAACAGAAATTTACAAAATTTTTTCTTTGTGCCTTTACAGAAAACTTCTTTTGACCCATACTCTAGACATTTGTTATTGTTTTTTAGTCGCTCGCTCAGTCGTGTCTGACTCTTTGCGACCCCATGGACTGCAGCACGCCAGGCTTCCCTGTTCTTCACCATCTCCCAAAGCTTGCTTTTGTAATAAGACTATTTCCCAAATGCAAATCTGATAGCTCGCTTGTGGAGGAAAAAAAAAAGGAATATGGACACTCCTAAGAGTTCAATCAAAACAGGTTGTAGTGGCTCATTGAGCGATTCCTTCAAAACTCAGAATAAAATGATTATTTTAGGAACAACTATTTTACATGTTCTTCTTTCATCTTTAGAAGGCACAATTAAATCTTTGTTGGTGAAACAGGAGTACACAAAATAAAGATTATTAGATAAATATTAGTAAAATGTACCAGTATAAAATTAGTAATCCTCTCATTTTTCAGGGGTTTCCCATTCTAAATTCCTCCTTTATTTACTTTGTTTTGAGTCATCCTCTAAATCTAACTCACCCTGAAACCCCCCTGCCTTTCTTCTACCATCCTCCTCCTCTTCTTATTTCTCATCATCTTCTGTTTGTCATGCATACACTCATGACAAATAATACTCATAATACTTTTAGTACAATAGGTTCCCTAGATGTTTTTTGATGGTCTTGAGGATGAATCTTTGGGGTTAGGGCCCAAGGCTGGATTTTAGCCACAAGATATTAAGTAATCAATATGTCTAGCATAAGTGTTGTTTACTTTAAATAGCAAAAATATCTTTATTTTTTTTTTCATTTATTTCTATTAGTTGGAGGCTAATTACTTTACAATATTGTAGTGGGTTTTGTCATACAGTGACATGAATCAGCCATGGATTTACATGTATTCCCCATCCCAATCCCCCCTCCCACCTCCCTCTCTACCCAATCCCTCTGGGTCTTCCCAGTGCACCAGGCCCGAGCACTTTAAATTAAACAACTTTGTGAAACAGCTACCTAAGATTTCAGGACATTCTGTGGCTTTCTCAAATGCTTATAAATGGCAGAACTGGCTATGAATGGAGCTGACACCATGCTTTCCTCAGGATTCTTAGGTAAAATCCTCAGTTTGTTCAAATATGTTCTAGTTTTCATACAGTGACTTTCACCCTGAAAAACATTATAAGACACTGGATTGAATATCTAAAAATCAATTTTGTATTCATGCAATTTAACTCTGACAAGTCTGTAGCTGGGTTGACTAGATGACCCAAACAGTTCATAAATTGGGCTTAATTCTTTATTTTAAAATTATTACTAAAAGGTTACACTTTATTCATTAAAAACTGTGAAATTTTTCAGATCATAGTGGGGGGTATTTCTGGTTTATTGGCCACGTCAAATGGCCAAGCAAGTTGTTTACTTCTCACTTGAATTTTTATTTAAAAATCCAAATTTCACAACCAGTCCAGATTTCCCAAGTGGAGTTTGTTTAAAGTAGATTCCATTTAGAAATACTTGATGCATTTCTAAATTAAAAGAACTAACCTGCAAAGAATCAAAATTTCAGAATAGATTAAGAATACTCTGGCTGTTTTGAGAAAGCATGCTACATCTACTGAGATGAAATCCCACATTACAATTCATTCCCAAAGCTTAGAAACCCAGAACTTACTCTAAAGGGGTTTTGTATTAATAGTTAGAAAAAAAAAAAAGATACCACAGTAAGGAAAAATAGATGGTTCTAATTATTGTGCTTTTTTTTTTTTCTTTATGAGATGTGTTTTTCCATGATATTTCAATATTTCTTTTGCAGGTGGTCAGCAATTTTATTAGCAATTGGCAAACCTACAGATACAAAGGCAACAGTACCAAATTATAAAGCAAGTCATTGGAGAAGAAAAATTGGGCTATGGACTTGCCATAGGATTATTTGCCATATTACTCATAGGATTTGCAAAAGTCATCAATCTTTGAACTGCTCTGAACTAAACTATAGATTACAATATTAGGGGGAGTGGGTGGGTGATTTCTACTTTCTAAGAACAGCTTCCAAGTCCAGCCATATGGAAATTAAGAATATCCTTGATTTTGTAATACAACTATTGTCTGCTCAGGATTATGAAAAAGTAAAGTGTGCAATCAAAATTAAGTGCAAATCACTAGGGTAAATGTTTAAATCAAAAACGCAGGCTCACCCTAGTTGGCAAATCCTTTATCTGGTGAAATTAAATCTTGGATACTGTAATTCTGAATTTCCTGAATTTAAAAAAAAAACACACAAAAAAACCTTTTCTGAAGCCTTTGGGGGTAAGTTCACAGCTCAGCTTCTCTTCCCAAAGTTTCCCCACTCATATCTGTGGTGCTCTCCCCACTGAAAAGGACCTCCTGTGAACTTTGTCCAACTACTGCAGATGATAAAGAATGAGGAAGTGAAGATGGTTGGTCCCTTTGCTAAGCAAGAGAAACTGGTCCTATGGTTCTGGCACCAGCATTGAGTCTATCAAGTAAGGCTCATGAGGACTTGACGCAGCAAAAAAGAGCCCTGACTACCACTTTTTTAATTTTGAGACGTTAGCTGTACATATATTTCCTTCCAAAATCTCCCTGATTATATAACTGAGGCAAGACACTCTATGTCATTTGCCTATATGTCTTTTCACCTGCCACTGATATGGTAGCACCTATGCAGAAGCTGGAATTCCATATCCACAGCTTAAGTGGAGACAACTGTCTAGCCTCAGATGGGAAACATCCATAAATACCCTCTTGGTTCAGCTAATAATGTAAAAGATAATGAAGTAGCAAATAAGCATATGTCTGTGTGTGTATATGTTTAGGACTGGGGGTCGGAAACCAAAGAGGAATCAGAGCATGGCCCACCTCTTGTCTCCTAAGAGCATAGGCCAAGTCACGAGTATTCCTTTCTCCCAATAATCAAAAAAGAGGAAATATCAAGGCAGGCGTACTCACCAAGTGATGAATGCCTGGCTCTGGTGTGGCTGGCCGCTCAAGATAGCTACTCTCCCTCTTAAGTTCTGAGAACTGACTCTGGGGCAGGGATTCCAAAGATGAAGAGACACAGCTGGAAATTTGGTTGGAAAGTAGAAGGACTTTTTGTCAATGATAAGATCTTCAAACAATTAGAAACTAGTTTGGTAGTTTCTTACAAAACCGAACATGTCTGACCAGATAAACAGGCAATTGTCTGGTAAGAGTATTTGGGTATTTACCTAAATAAGTTGAAAACTTTTGTCTACATAAAAATCTACACCTGAATGTTTATAGAAGCTTTATTCATAATGGCCCAAACTTGGAAGAAACCAAGATGTCCTTTGGTAGGTGAATGGATAAAGTATGGTGCATCCAGACAATGGAATATTTTTGAGCACTAAAAATAGATGAACTATCAAGCAAAGAAAAGACATGGAGGAATTTCAAGTGCACTTTAGTAACTGAAAGAAAATCTGAAAGGTCTGCAAACTATATAATTCCAACTACTTTCTGGAAAAGGCAGAACTATGGAGACAGTGAAAGGATCAGTGGATCAGAGGCGGGGAGAGGGATAAATGTGGAGAACAGATTTTTAGGGCAGTGAAACCATACTGTAAAATATTATAATGATAGATATACATCATTATACATTTGTCAAAACCCATAGACTCTGCAACATCAAGGGTGAACAGTACTGTAATTGACTAACATGTGTCAACATAGGTTCATTGATGATAACAAATGCACCACCTGGTTTGGGATGTTGACAGTGGGGAAAGGCTGTGCATATGTAGGACAGAGGCTATATGGGACATCTCTGTACCCTTCTGCTCAATTTCGTAGTGAACTTAAAATTGCTGTTAAAAATAAAGCCTATTTTTAAAAAAACTCTCAATCTAAACAAAGGTGAAACCAGAGCCCCTAGAATAGGCTGGAACCAGTGCTGGAGGGATAAGAGGCTTGGGTTCTCTTAGGGTCTGGAGGGGCTTCCCTGGTGGTTAAGATGGGAAAGAAACCACCTGCAGTGTGGGAGACCTGAGTTTGATCCCTGGCTTGGGAAGATTCCCTGGCAAAGGGCATGGCAACCCACTGCAGTATTCTTGTCTGGAGAATCCCCATGGACAGAGGGGCCTGGTGGGCTATGGTCCATGGGGTCACAAAGAGTTGGACCTGACCGAGCAGCTAAGCACAGCACAGCACAGGGCCTGGAGAGCCTGAGGCCCGAATTAATATTTGGTCAAGACCTTGTGTGTAGGAATTGCCCTCCTTTATCCTGCATTGAGAGAAGGACTTGTCCAGCCCTGGGTAAAAACCCAGGTCCACCTCCTCAATGAGGGAGATTGGAATGAGAAGTACTTACTCGTGGCTGAAACAGATTCACAAGCTAACAATGCAGCAGAATTATTGCTTTGGAGATGTTAATATGTGGCTTTCTTTTCCCATTCCCAGTAGATAGCCAGGCATTTTGGATTCCAGTGGCCCAGGAATTTGTGTCAGGGAGGCCGTGCAGGAGCTGGTGAAGTCAGGGTTCTATTTGTCTTGTTAATTACATAATGAAACCTGTTAAGTGTCCTGGGTAGAAGGGAAGTTAGGTAGAGAGGATTTAAGAGACAGTGGCTCAGTTTTAAATACACATATATCCACTCTGGTTTTAATCCATTGTTCTTTTATTTTTATTATTAATTTTATTGGAATATAGTTGCTTTATAATGTTGTGTTAGTTAGTTGCACAGCAAAGTGAATCAGCTATTTGGATACATGTATCCCCTCTTTTTTGAGTTTTCTTCCAGTTTAGGTCACCAGAGAACAATGAGTAGAGTTCCCTGAGCTATGTAGTAGGTTCAGTAGAAACTAACACAACATTGTAAAGCAGCTGTACTTTAACGCACATTAATAAAAAATTTAAAAACATAAAATTTCTGGTGAAGTTCAAAGATTACTTTAAATAAAGTGGTCGCGTTGCACTGCATGCCTTGACACCTAAAAACTGGGAAAGGGGGTTGGGCCAGGAATGGAGTGGGAGGCTGGGGTTAGCAGATGTAAGCTATTATATATGGAATGGATAAACAACAAGGTCCTACTGAATAGCACAGGGAACTCTATTCAGTATCCTATGATAAGCCGTGATGGAAGAGAATATTAAGAAAAGAAGGCAAAACAAAAAATAAGAGACAGTGGCAGGTGGGGGTTCCTGATACTGGAAAGGGGGCAAAGGTCAGGGCACCTTTGGTCTCTGTGGTAGTTCCTGGGGGCAAGGCAAGGCTCTGGAGGCATGAGCACATGGCATGCCTTGGGAAGCTGCACTCTGGTACACGACGGCATGGCAGAGCTCCCCTTGCTCCCAGCGTGAGATTGAGGCAGCAGAGCTGCTAACATGATGAGTCCAGGCAGCACTGGACCAAGAACTTACATACTGGTAACCTGGGAGGGGTGTTTAAAACTCTAGGACCTTTGTCAGCCCCAATGATAGCTGAGATTGAATTGATTCAGAATCAGACTTATATTCCTTTTGAGAAAATAGGCCCATCACTGAGAGCACATCAGAGGTTCTCTTTGCAAGTTTTTACCCACAGCATCTGCTGATGCTATGGACCGTCTTACAAAATGTGACACAGGCCAGCTCCTTAGAACGGCAGCCCTCGCACACCTCCATTTCAAATGACGATCTTTGCCTCATGCAGATAACTAGTAGACTCCTTATCCTAGCTTGTCCAAGAAAAGAAATACCAAAGACCTGGTCTTCATAGCTTGCAATTGAGTAAACTGTTTCAACTGTAACGTAAAGTTGCTTTCAAGAGTATATTTTTTCCCATCAAAGTTTAAAAATTTTATGGTTCTGGGTCAACCCAATAATAATGACATTACAAGTCACTGTGCTTATGCTACCAGGGCCTCTGTCTCATGAAACACAAACAGTAGAAGAGGTAAATCTCCTATGTAGAAGAATCCCCAATAATTTATGTGAGCTACATGGCCTTTAAGGAGGGGAAACAGGATTCCCTACCCTTTAAGTGGGTACTGTGCAGTGACTCCCTTCCAAGAAGTAAACTTTGTAAAGGGGAAATGGGAGTAACTTGGTATTGCATTGGTGTTGCTGGTGAGAAGACTGTTGGTGTTCTGATTTTGTTTCTTTAAATATGATCTGTTTTTATGCTTTGACTTTTAAAAATCTTACCACGATCCCTGCCATACTTAAATGTGGTATTGCGCTTCCCTGTTTGTGTGTGTGTGTGTGTGTGTTCATTCATGTGTTGGGTACTTTAAGTAGATGAAAATGTGCTTAGTTGCTCATCATGTCTGATTCTTTGCAACCACATGGACTGTAGGCTGCCAGACTTCTCTGTCCATGGGATTTCCCAGGCAAGAATACTGGAGTGGGTTGCTGTTTCCTACTCCAGGGGATCGTCCCAACCCAGGGATTGAACCTGCTTGTCCTTCATTGGTAGGTGCATTCTTCACCACTGAGCGACCTGGGAAGAGAAGATGAGTGTCCATCAATTCTGGATCTCACTGGTTTCTTTTGTTGATAATATTTCTGTGGGCAACGCCCTTGTCTGCTGTATCCTTACTGTCTAACACAGAACTTTCCATATATTCAACATTTAATTAAATCATTGAATGAAGGAAGAAATGAAGAGGGGAAAAGTCATGATGGACTTTGAATTGGTTCTTCAAATATCTCTATAAGTTGAAAGAAAAATTTATATCCACTAAAAGGAAAGAGGGCTGACTTATTGGTCACTTTCTTCTAAAATGGGTAGCATTATCTCACGTAACAGTTGAAAAAGCTAGGGCTTAGGTTCTTCAAAATGGTGAAACTGGAACTTGAGTCCACTTGTTTTTCTGCTTCTATTTACCAAGCACTGTTGAGGCTCCATGCTGTTGCAGGTATGCTCCAAGGCTGTTTTAAGTCCCAGACTCATGCCTTTTCCTCCACTTATATTGTCTACAAATACTGCAAGCAGGGAGAAATTGTATACCCTAAAATTCTATAGCATGGGACATGTATGAGGAGACAAAAATGCTATCAGATATTGGCATTTATTGTAAAACTAAGGAGTAACCTTTGAGCTGCAACTAAGCAGGACCTATGGAGCCTTCCTGGGGCAGACTCCTTCCCCCATATTGTCTGCATTAACTCCTCTCTGAAGTGCCTAGATAGTAGTACAAGATGCACATTTCCTGAGTTGTTTTATAGATGTGAAAACCTCCACCAAATGGAAGAAGTTAACTACTTGATGACCGTGAGCACATAGCTCCAGGCCTTCCAGGCCTATCCAGGAGCTTAAGAATAAATAATGTTAACCCCTATGACCCTGCCCTGTTACCTCCCCATTAACCAATCAGACTTGTGCATAAACTGAGCAGATCATAAACCCCGGGACAGTGCCCCCTCGGTCATTTTGCATTTAAAAGTGCTTTGCTGAAACCTTTGGGAGAGGGGAGGGATCTGATCACAAGCCACCTATTCTCCTTGTATTGGCACCCTTACAATGAACAATGCACTTGCCTTCACCACCACCCGATGTTGGTAGATTGGCTTCACGAGTACATTGGCTTTACTGAAATGGTAGTAGACCCATTTGGTTTGGTGACAGAACTGAAATGCAGTGATGGTGGGAGAAATAGAGAAGGCTGATGGAGAGGTCTGGTTCCTCTAGTTACGGCCTTCCCCAAACCCTGCTACATCCATCCTTCTTCTCTGATGCACTCAGTAGTGCTTTGGGACATATGAAAGAAGTTAAGAAATATTAGGAAATGGAGGAGAAGGGGGCAACAGAACATGATATAGTTGGATGGCCTCACCAACTCAATACACATGAGTTTGAGCAAACTCCTGGAGACAATGAAAGACACGGAAGCCTGGTGTGCTGCGGTCCATGGGGTTGCAGAGTCAGACCTGACTTAGTGACTGAACAACAACAACAACATTGTATCAATGATATTTAGGGTTTCCCAGGTGGTGCTGGTGATAAAGAACTTGTCTGTCAGTGTAGGAAATGTAAGAGTCACAGGTTCAGTCCTTCAGTCAGGAAGATCTGGAGGAGGGCACAGCAACCCACTTCAATATTCTTACCTGGAGAATCCCATGGACAGAGGAGCCTGACAGCCTACAGTCCATAGGGTCTTAAAGAGTGGACACGACCTAAGTGACAGCACATGCAAACAATGGTATTTGACTCCATGTTTCCCAAGTGTATTTCCCCACAGAATTCCCTATCTTGTTTACAGATTGCAATTTATAGTCCATAGTAACTCTTTGGAAAGTATTCTTTTAGCAAGGAGTTGTGTAACACAGTTAGAGTTTAAACTTGTGAGAGCAGGGACTGTTTCCAGGGCCTAGCACAGTGCCCTGTGAGCTATCAGAACTTGATAATGAAAGAATGAATGAATTTAAGAAGTGTTAACACATGGGCAGCATTAACAGTTATATGGAGTTGTTGTTTGCTTATGTTAAAGGGCAGGAAGCTCTCAGATAGCCCTTAAAAATGACAATTTTGTTGTTTTAGTTGCTAAGTCATCTCCAACTCTTTGCAACCCAGTGGACTCTAGCCCCTCAGGCCCTTCTGTTCATGGGATTTCCCAGTCAAGAATACTGGAATGAGTTGCCATTTACTTCCCCAGGGGATCTTCCCAATCCAGGGATCAAACCTGTATCTTCTATTTGGCAGGCAGGTTCTTTACCATTGACCCACCAGAGTAGTCCTTTAAAAGGACAATTAGGTAGGTAGCTGTTTACTTTTCTTTTTTTTTTAAATTTTTATTTATTTATTTTTTTAGCTGTTTACTTTTCTTAGCACCAGTACTTAGAAGGAAATTAAATGCTCCTTTGTTTAGTAACTTCTCACTCAGGCCTCAGAGGTGATTTCAGTTACCAAAATAAACAGGGGCTTCTCTTTCCCTACCAAAAGATATTATAGTTATCTGATTCTTAAAACACTGCTTTAAAAAAAAAGCTATTCCAAATGGATCATGTTTGGAAGGTGTTCTGTTTATCTGGCACATGGTGCAGTGGCAGTCAGCAAGCCCATATAAAAGAAGATGAAGATGCTTATCTGGATGGAATTTAATTAAAAATAAACAAGAAGATGGCCACTATTTTAGGATAATTTCTTTTCAAGAAGGAAGATGAAATGAAGTCTTTACAGATTCCAAAGTAGTAAAGCATATTCTACATCACATTATGATTCCCAAGTGTAGTTCCCCCCAATAACCTTCAGTGCTTTTCTGTCAAGTAATTTTTCTTCAACACATGAGTTCCATTAGCAGATTCAGTTACATCCTGCCCAGTATCTCTATCTAGTTAATTTTGACAACACCAAGAGCTGAAAGGCTAAGCCAACAATTCCAAACATAGTTCCTTTGAAAACAAAGATGCAATCACAATTAGATTGGACTGAAAGGTTCCCTGGATAATGTCTTAGGAAGTTCTTTTAAAAAAACAAAGGTAATGAGCCAACTCCTGATACCAGAGGTCTCAAGAAATAAACCACAAAAATGCATTTATCTCTTTTGTTGTACTTAATGTACATTCTTAGCTTGGAGACTTCATTTGGGTCTGTCTTAATGCGCATCTTGCCTGTCTTGGTAACACTGAACACTTAAAGGCAGACTCCCAAGGGACACTTTCCTTATCTCTTATCACCATGTGAGTGATAAGTAACAGCACTCTTTGAGATAAGACTGTCCAATTAGAGAAGGTTCTGTATAAATCTGGGAAACGGTATGGATTCTTCATGGTAATCTTACAGGCACTTTGAGGCACCCTCTTTTTGTTCCCTCTGAGCAAGTAATAGCAGACATTTACACATCTTTGGAGTTTTCACCAGTGCCAGGTAATGTGCTATTCATCTGACTGGAGTAGATTATTTAGCTTTGGTTATAATCATGTGAGGTATGTCCTATTGTTTTCACTGTTTTACAAATATAGAAGTGGTAGTAGAGGGATTATTGCAAAAAGTCACGGAATTTGAGTTAGTTAGATTAAAAACTGTCAAATAAAACGCAGAGTTTGACTTCGGAACCCACACCCATAGCACTACACACAATACTGATGTTTGCCCTAGAATTTGAGGGAAGATCTTTTCTTTTATTCCCTCCACTTTTTCTCTCTTTGCTCCACACCATCCACTGTCCATACCTGCTATTATCCCTGAACAATCTTTAATTGTAGAAAGCAAGAAATTCTTCAGTATTAAGCCAAACAGAAGCCTCAAATTAGATATCGCTTTTTAAAGTGCCACTAAACTCCCCAAGGGCCTCTCTGGTGGCTGAGTG
Source organism: Dama dama (assembly GCF_033118175.1). Classification (NCBI taxonomy): domain Eukaryota; kingdom Metazoa; phylum Chordata; class Mammalia; order Artiodactyla; family Cervidae; genus Dama; species Dama dama. The sequence goes on along the minus strand of NC_083694.1, from coordinate 20,794,303 downwards.
GTAAAGAATCCTCCTGCAAATGCAAGAGACGAGAGTTCTATCCCTGAGTCGGGAAGATTCCCTGGGACAGGAAATGGCAACCCACTCTGGTATTCTTATCTGGGAAATCCCATTGACAGAGGAGCCTGCAGGCTAAGTCCATGGAGTCTCAAAGACTTGGACATGACTTGGTGAATAAACAATCACAAAAGCAAAAACTCCCCAGCCTCTCAAAGCATACACATTTCATGCAGAACCACAACAAAAATCTCATTTATTTCCTAAACTTAAACTAGATTTTCATGAATAACTAACATACAAGAAAAAAAGCTATTTCTTATTTAGTTTTTCTCTAGGGTTTCCTAGTACCAGAACAGTAATGTGGCTTAGTTTTCCAGTGAAGATGCAAGTAATGGGGAGTGGAAGAAGGAAAACCAGGAAAATAGATTGGGATCACAGTGTATAGAGCCTAAATCTTGAGACTCAGTCTAGGCTAGCTGTCTAGGATGCAATAGTCAATCTGACATACCTCATTAACTCTCAACATCAAGGACAACACCTGAGTATAGCTCCCTCCGTATTTTCAAAGACAGTTTTTCTCATTCCTCTTTAGCAAACTCCAAGATAATATAACCATGGTTATGTGGAAGTGATAAAAAGACTCCACCTGCATAAAAAGCTTCTCTTCCCCAGAATAGTTTCTCTCCCCCAGAATTTCATGCAGCCATAAAATTAAAAAGGCACTTGCTCCTTGGAAGAACAGCTATGACCATCCTAGACAGCATATTAAAAAGCAGAGACATTACTTTGCCAACAAAGGTCCATCTAGTCAAAGCTAAGGTTTTTCCAGTAGTCATGTATGGAGGTGAGAGTTGGACCATAGAGAAAGCTGAGCACCGAAGAATTGATGCTTTTGAACTGTGGTGTTGGGGAAGACTCTTGAAAGTCCCTTGGGCTGCAAGGAGATTCAACCAGGCCATCCCAAAGGAAATCAGTCCTGGGTGTTCATTGGAAGGACTGATGCTGAAACTGAAACTCTAATACTTTGGCTACCTGATGGGAAGAACTGACTCATTTGAAAAGACCCTGATGCTGGGAAAGAATGAAGGCAGGAGGAGAAGGGGATGACAAAGGATGAGATGGTTGATCATAGAATCAATGGACATGAGTTTGAGCAAGCTCTGGGAGTTGGTGATAAACTGACTGACTGAAGCACTTGACATATGATATTCATTCATTCAGTAGTTTTGACACAATTAATGAATTCAGCTCCAGAGGTGAATCTCTTTCTATAGATATGAATGCTAGTATTTTTTAATTAACATTTTCATAAATAAAACTAAACAAAACTCTCATATCTACACAGCAACTAGCTATACTAATGAACATACAAACTCATTTAGATTTCATGTTTACTGTTTACTTATTACTTCTAATTTATTGCTAAATTATATCTCTTGTTTATTGAGCCTTAACTGTACCCCAGTTAATGTTATGATATTTTACATTTAGGGTCTCCAATCTTTATTATAACACCCCATAGCTGACACCATTAGGTGTTTACTCAATAGCCACTTGCCAGCATGATATTTCCTGCCAATAGAACCTCAGATTTGTTTGCAGAGAAAATGTGGCCAAATTCAGACAATAAATCACCATTTCTCTGAACGATCATAAGGATCTAGTCGGTTTCTTATTTTCCTAGCCTCCAGAGGTGGCTGTACAACACATTTCTGGCTGATAAGACAACATCAGAAATCTATAAGCATTTCAAAAAGATTTTGATTTGCTGATAAAAGAAGACAGACATTTGCTGCCTGATTGTTTTTTCTTTTTGATTGCCTTGCATGTTTAGAACCATCTATACATTCTACATCCAGACTTAGTTGTATTTGAGATGCTTCTTTAAGCTAAGATCATTCAGGATTTTTGTAGCTGAACACACTCCCCACTGATCTGCTTTGTAAAATGAATGTCATTTCCCCTTTCACTGATGAGAAAACAAGGGCTCATAGAGTGCTGTGTAATAATAAATGCAGTTTTTTTTTTTTCATTTAAGATAGACTCACATATCTACTATGTTCTTGGCATTGAACCAATTAATAGGAATAAACATAAGACATAATCTTTACAAGCATGGATTGAACAATCTAGGTTCAGAGCAGAATTTCATCATAAATTTCTTAAACTTGTTTTAAATTTCATTTTCCTTCTTTGCATCTTGCCAAACTAAAAATATCAGAATGGTCATTTCAGCTTGATTATAGAAGAGCAGAATCTCTGAGGAAAAAGAGACCTTGAGTATTTCTAAAGGTGAGGAGAGCCTGGCGAGAAACAAAGTCATAGAGTGTGTTTATTAATAGTTGCTAAACTTATTAATAGGCTTCCAGCATAGCTCAGTTGGTAAAGATTCTGCCTGCAATGCAGGAGACCCAGGTTCATTTCCTGGGTTGGGAAGATCCCCTGGAGAAGGAAATGGCAACCCACTCCAGTATTCTTGCCTGGAGAATCCCATGGCCAAAGGAGCCTGGCAGGCTATAGTCCATGGGGTCGCAAAGAGTTGGACACGACTTAGCGACTAAACCACCACCACCACCAAACCTATTAATGCAATTAGTGACACATAGTCTTCTCAGAATTAATGAGAGCAGGACGGTTGTTTGACATTTTTGGGTACATACCTGAACTACAGAGACGAACTTGCCTCAAATCCCAAGAGATGTATTTTTCTAGACATTAGTGCCAAGTAAAAATGGCTCAAATTTCGTCTCAGTTTCAAAGCTTTTCTTTCTTGAATTGGAAACAAGCAGTTGCTTTAATTTTTAGTAAATGAAAGTCAGTTAAGAGTTGCCTGGCCCCAAAGCAGAGAAGATGGTTTACATAATAACCGATTTCCCCCTTTAGAAAGTGGACTTCTGCCTGATATCTAAATGCACTAGAGCCTTTTAAAGAAATGGAGTTCTCAAGTCTCAAACCTATTGGGTTGCAGCTGGCACCTGAATCCAGGAGCACTCACAGAGCTGGTTAATGTTAGCAACAGTAGGACTGTCAGGAAAAATAGGCAAAGGACACCGTTTTACAATATTAAAGGTGGACCTCGAGACATTCCAACGTTCAGCTCCTCGACCCAATGGGCTAAATACCTCTGACCACCTCACATGTGGCCTGTGCTTCCATTCTCAGGGCTTATTAGAAAGGATTGAAGCTAGAGACCTATAATGACGAAGGGATCAGGGCAGCCTCTGAACCTCCTCAGAGGTACGATAATAAATTGGTCTCAGAAGGTCTTTGATGCTGCTGCCTCTGCACCCTGCCCATGAGCTTTCCACTCATTCATTTCCTCTGCACTTTGGTAGCACAGCATGAAGCCTACTATTAGAAACAAGGTTTATTGCTGCCTTGCAAACATTTATTGGGTAATATCTAAAACATGGTGTCAAGTTATAGTAATGTGCTGTTCCGGGAATCTTTTTGAGAATTTTAGTGTTTCAGAAAATGGTCCTTTGAGAATTCCTCTGTTTCAGAAGTGAAAAGTAAAAGAGACTGTCTATCTATCTATCTATATAGACACACTCACTCACATAACCTTTGATTATTTGGTAGAGATATATCATTTTTCTTTCAAGAGGAACATCTATTCCTAAGACAGATCATTCTTAGACTGTTCAAGTAGTGAGCCTCAGAGAGCAAACATCCATATTTGCCATTTGCCTGGGGATATTATTTGCCTGCATTTATACAGGGTCAATGACACGACATACATTTTAATTAATCCCCATGAGAATTTATTTGGCATTGCTATCTACTCAATCTAGCTCAAGCTTCTCTGGTTCACAAGAAAATAGCACAGTATATACTCCATGCAGATTTTTTTTTCATGTTGCTAGAAAAGAATCATTGTGATGGAAATGCATAATGTGAAATCTAATTATGATTGTGCAAGTTCTCTTTTACTCCTCATGACATCTGCAGTATATTTCATATATGGAGGTGATCTGGCAATGTCTGTTGGTTGAGTAGATGATGATTAAACAGATGTATGAAAGGTGAAAAATACTATTACTCTGTGCTTGTTTCCTGTTTGATATTAAAAGATTTTTACCAATTGACATGTAGCTGTTTTTCACAAATAGTGAAGCACCATACAGAATGGAGTGATGAAAAATACATGAAGGAATTATTCCTCCATGTCAAGGAGGAGTCAGTTGAGTTAGGTTGAACAAACAAATTGAATGTCACCCTAGTCCTTTTGGGCTTCCCTGGTGGCTCAGATGGTAAAAAAATCCACCTGCAATGTGGGAGACCTGGATTCAATACTTGGGTTGGGAAGATCCCCTGGAGAAGGGCATGGCAACCCATGCTAGTATTCTTGCCTGGAGAATTCCATAGAAAGAGAAGCCTGGTGGGCTACAGTCCACAGGCTAGCACAGAATCAGACACAGCTGAACAACTAAGAAAAGCACTAGTTCTTTTATGATGTGCTCAGCCGTCTTCAACTTTCAATTTTCACTGCTCAATTTCCCCAAGGAAAACTGTTTCCTGGTCCCCTGCACTGCTTACTGCTGCCTCCTCTTGCCATCCTCTCCTGCATCATCAGACTAGAGCTCCCTTAGTCCCATCCACTTCTCCTCTTCTCTCCCTTTCTTCTTGTCCCCCTTGCACTTTCCTAACTCCAGATTCTCAACTCTCCTTTAGATTCTGACTCCCAGACTTGGCTTTTATGTCCGTTTGTGTGTGTGTGTGTTTCCATAAAATCCTATGTGCATTTGTGCTCAGTAAGGCTAAGTCATGCCCAACTCTTTGCAACCCATGGACTGTAGCCCCAGGCTCCTCTGTCCATGGGATTTTCCAGGCAAGAACACTGGAGTGGGTTGCCATTTCCCCCTCCAGGGGATCTTCCTGACCCAGGAATCAAACCCATGTCTACTGTGTCTCCTGCTTTGGCAGACAGATTCTTTATCACTGAGCCACCTGGGAAGCCCAATATTCATCTCTATTTAGGATAGGTATATTGCAAAAATCCAGGGAGATTTGCTGATAATGATGATGTACATTATTATCCTATATGCTAAGAAAAAAATAAGTAGTTACCTGAAAAGATCATCTTCTAGCACCACAAAACATTTAAAGATTATAAGGAACAGACAATGTTTTATTCTTCATTTGTAAAATGACTTGGTTGAAAGGCCTAGATTACTAGTAACTCCCCTAAAAGGAGATTACTTGTTAGGACACTAGTTATATAATTAATCTCTCTACTACATTGCTATGGAATGAATTGTTTTCACTCAGCATTCATATGGGGGTGACCTAATTCCCAAAGTGATGGTATTTGGAGATGGGACCTTTGTTAGCTGATTAGGATTAGATGAGCTCAAGAGGATGGGACCTTCATGATGGTCCCATGAAAGAAGAAACGTCACGGAGCTTTCTCTCCCTCTCTGCAGTGTGTGGACTCAGAGATGAGATGGCTGTCCACAGGCCAGGAGGAGCGCCTTCACCACAGACTGACCATGTTGGTTACCTTCATAGTGAACTTCCAGCCTCTAGAACTGTGAGGAAATATGTCTCTGTTGTTTACTACCACTTAATATGTGGTATGTCATGGAAACCCAAGATGACTAAGACATACAACTGAATGGAATCTATTATAGGTAGTTTCTAGTGGGCAGGAAGACTATATTTTTAAATGCAGGATTGAAAGCTCTATTTTCATAAAAGAGCAATCCCAGATTGAGGTTTGTAAATTTCAAACAATAGAAACAAAGGGATTAATGAAACTGCTTCCTAACATTGTTCTGCTCCAGTCTTGGTCCCTTCAACGATTCTCCATGAACTATCTTCAGAGTTACATATTGAAAGTTAAATTTGGACCACATATACATTACTATTTCATTTAAATTCTCTCACTGAATATCTATTGCCCTAAAGCATAGTCTGCTGTTGTAGCTGATTCATTTGAAATAATTTGCCTTTCCTCTGAGCCTTTGCTTCATCCAGTTCAGTGTTTCTCATGGTGTACTCTGCATATAAGTAAATAAGCAGGGTGACAATATACAGCCCTGACGTACTCCTTTCCCTATTTGGAACCAGTCTGTTGTTCCACGTCCAGTTCTAACTGTTGCTTCCTGACCTGCATACAGATTTCTCAAGAGGCAGGTCAGGTGATCTGGTATTCCCATCTCTTTAAGAATTTTCCACAGTTTGTTGTGATCCACACAGTCAAAGGCTTTGGCGTAGTCAGTAAAGCAGAAATGGATGTTTTTCTGGAAGTCTCTTGCTGGATGAAGCACAAGGTAGCATCAAGATTGCCGGGAGAAATATCAATAACCTCAGATATGCAGATGACACCACCCTTATGGCAGAAAGCAAAGAAGAACTAAAGAGCCTCTTGTTGAAAGTGAAAGAGGAGAGTGAAAAAGTTGGCTTAAAACCCAACATTCAGAAAAATAAGTTCATGGCATCCGGTTCCATCACTTCATGGCAAACAGATGGGGAAACAATGGAAATAGTGACAGACTATTTTTGGGGGCTCCAAAATCATTGCAGATGGTGACTTCAGCCATGAAATTAAAAGACATTTGCTCCTTGGAAGAAAAGTTATTACCAACCTAGACAGCATATTAAAAAGCAGAGACATTACTTTGCCAACAAAGGTCTGTCTAGTCAAAGCTATGGTTTTTCCAGTAGTCATGTATGGATGTGAGAGTTGGACTACAAAGAAAGCTGAGCACTGAAGAATTGATGCTTTTGAACTGTGGTGTTGGAGAAGACTCTTGAGAGTCCCTTGGGCTGCAATGAGATCCAACCACTCCATCCTAAAGGAAATCAGTCCTGGGTGTTCATTGGAAGGACTGATGCTGAAGCTAAAACTCCAATATTTTGGCCACCTGATGGGAAGAACTGACTCATTTGAAAAGACACTGATGCTGGGAAAGATTGAAGGTGGGAGGAGAAGGGGACGGCAGAGGATGAGATGGTTGGATGGTATCACTGACTCAATGGATATGGGTTTGAGTGGACTCCAGGAGTTGATGATGGACAGGGAGGCCTGGCATGCTGCCGTCCATGGGGTCGCAAAGAGTTGGACACGACTGAGCAACTGAACTGACTGACTGGGCCTTTGAATAGCTTGTTTATTCTTCTTGTAATCTACAATTCCTTCTCCTTCACTTTTAATAATTAAATTCTACCCAATATTCAGAATTCAATCAGTATGTCACATCTTCTTTGGGAAAATTTCCTTGGTTTTCTCAAAGCTGGGAAGATGTTTGTCCCCTGTGATCTTAATCCATGGTAAACATCCCCTTTAGGCCCCTATGTTGTAAATGATTATTCACTTGTCTATCTGTGTCACTGGACTGAAATATTTTAGAAAGGAAGGGGTATTTCTTCTCTTAACTGTCATGCACCTGCACTTAAGTGTTCACAGAGAAAATGATTAAATGAATCATTTACTTTCTGGATCTTTCTGTCTATTATTATTACTAATGACTCATGGTCACAAACCTAAGATGGTCCCTACACCTGAGATTGTATCTCTTTGGTTTGCATGACCCTTAGATTTCAATCTCCCTGTACTCTCCTCTGATCCTTGAGTTCCGATTATTGTCTGGCTTTTAGATATGACTGCAGTGTGGGGGATGAATTGGGAAACTGGGACTGACATAATACACAAAGTTCACCTAAGTGTTATTCACTCAGTCATGTCTGATTCTCTGTGGCCCCATGTACTGTATGTAGACTGCTAGGCTCCTCTGTCCATTGGATTTCCCAGGCAAGAATACTGGAGTGGGGTGCTCTTTCCTTCTCCAGGGGATCTTTCTGACCCAGGGATCAAACCCGGGTCTCTTGCATTGCAGGTAGATTCTTCACCATCTGAGCAACCAGGGAAGTCCAAGCACGCTATGAGGAGCTATTAATTCTGACATAAAAGTTTGAGGCAGAAATGTGGTAGATTCCAGGGAATGTCTCTGTTCCTTCTGATGCTATCCTTAATTCCCAGAACAGAAGAAGCCTTTTCTTAAGTTTTATTTTCTCTCCACTTTTACTTCTTTCTCCCTATCATAATTAGATGAGATTAACATGAATCAAGATTGCCAGGAGAAATATCAATAACCTCAGATATGCAGATGACACCACCCTTATGGCAGAAAGTGAAGATGAACTAAAAAGCCTCTTGATGAATGTGAAAGAGGACAGTGAAAAAGTTGGCTTAAAGCTCAACATCCAGAAAACTAAGATCATGGCATCTGGTCCCATCACTTCATGGGGAATAGACGGGGAAACAGTGGAAACAGTGTCAGACTTTATTTTTTGGGGCTCCAAAATCACTGCAGATGGTGATTGCAGCCATGAAATTAAAAGACACTTACTCCTTGGAAGGAAAGTTATGACCAACCTAGATAGCATATTAAAAAGCAGAGACATTACTTTGCCCACAAAGGTCCGTCTAGTCAAGGCTGTGGTTTTTCCAGTGGTCATGTATGGAAGTGAGACTTGGACTACAAAGAAAGCTGAGTGCTGAAGAATCGATGCTTTTGAACTGTGGTGTTGGAGAAGACTCTTGAGAGTCCCTTGGACTGTGAGGAGATCCAACCAGTCCATCCTAAAGGAGATCAGTCCTGGGTGTTCATTGGAAGGACTGATGATGAAGCTGAAACTCCAGTATTTCGGCCACCTGATGGGAAGAGTTGACTCATTGGAAAAGACCCTGATGCTGGGAGGGATTGAGGGCAGGAGGAGAAGGGGACGACAGAGGATGAGATGGCTGGATGGCATCACCGACGTGATGGACATGAGTTTGAGTAAACTCCAGGAGTTGGTGATGGACAGGGAGGCCTGGTGTGCTGCGATTCATGGGGTCGCAGAGTCAGACACGACTGAGCGACTGTACTGAACTGAACTGAACATGAATTAACTCCCTACATTAATTTATATTCAGACAACGGAAAACATCTCTTTCAGCATTTGTTAATCTTAGTGATTTATACAACAGACAGTTGCATGTATTTCTACATCAGCCTTTTCTATTGGCTCCTGAGAGAGTTTTCCTTTAGCTGGTACTGTGATAATGACAACCCAGATTTTTTCAAAACCGTATTAGTAGAAACTCACTAGACGTCAACCTACTTGGCCAAGATTGATTGACTCATCAACTTTAATGTTTATGAAACATTATAATGTTATGTTTGATGTGAAGGCTTATTTTAGGAGAAAATGTACTTTTCCAAAAACTGATCATGTTTAGGCATGCTAGTTCTAGTTTTAAATATGATACTGAAAAGCAAAACAAAATAAAACATTCAATTTTTATTTAAGATTGTGGGCAATTTGCTTTTTTTTCTGTCTGGGATCTGATTCAAATGCCTCCATTCTACTTATTGCAGAACTAACTAAACTAAAACTCAAAGGAAAAATTTTAAAAATGATTTTTATAGCAATGACATCATTATATAAAATGCTGGCATTTCATATTTTCCAAACAGAAACTTGGAAATAACAGAATACAAGTTAAACTTTAAAAGTTGAAACTAATCCAATTCTCTGTTTTTCTTTCCACTTTTTTTTCTAACCAAGCTTTTTATTGCAGCTTTTACTTTGCATAATAATATATGATGAATAGCCCAGGAAAGACCCAGTGGGTACATTTCTCTTAGAAATAAGCCTCACTGCAATAGGAGGCCAAGTTGTAGGGCAGCATGTTTATATAATCATGTAAGATTTTCCTTACTGCTGAACAATTGGCCGCGCTGGGCATTTGTCGACTATGTAAATCATGGAGACACTGATCACCAGAAGACTGAAAACAGAAATCAAATGCATCTCTATTTCTAGAGAAACAATATCAACTCAAAACACATCTCCCACTAGCAATAGTAGTAGTAACATTATCTTGGTATACCAAAACTGTATGTTAAACATTTTAGTATTCATCTATTTAATTATTCTGAATTGCTATACACTAGGGCTAGAACTGTGGATCTTAAAATATTTTGCTGGCATATCTTCTAAAAGAATTTTGAGAAACTATAAATCTTCTTGTAATTTTGCTTGACACATAAAATATTTCACTTTAACTTTGCAAAAAATATAGTTCCCATTATAAATATTACTATTATAAATATATCTATAAAATAGATCACAAAAATGGAAATGCATTTCCATCAATAAATATCAAACATAAAAATGAAAACATTATTGGAAAGTTATTGAATCTCTTTATAGATGTATTGGAATTTCCCTCACTGAATTATTTAATGAATATGATTATTTATATGATTATTTAATACAATTATTTAATGAATATGATTGATTATTAGAAGGAGGCTGGATTAAGTGAAAATTAATAACAAAAAGATAAGGCATTAGGCCATTAAAAGTGTGGAGACAATAAAAAGTTATCAATGATTTTCTGTTAATAACATTATTTGTGGCTTCCCAGGCAGCACTAGTGGTAAAGAATCTTCTTACCAATGTAGGAGATGCAAGAGATGTGAGTTTGATTCCTGGGTCAGGAAGATCCATCCCCTGGAGAAGGAAATGGCACCCCACTCCAGGATTCTTGCCTTGGAAATTTCATGGACAGAGGGGCCTGCCAGGCTAAAGTCCATGGGACCTCAAAGAATCAGACATGACTGAATGACTGAGCACAAGAACACTATTTATATTAGAATCTAGAATGTAAAGGTATTAATCTAGAATTAATACCTTAATAAGAATTTACTAAGGTATGCCATATCTAATAAATATACAGTGCAGATAAATAAGCATATCAAAAGTTGATTAATGAGAGCAAATTTTGGAGGAAAATCAATGAAAGTATATAATCTTATGAGTATGAAAAAATGATTAAGAAAAGATAAAATGCTAATCAACTAGCTCTAATATATAGTTCTTTTGTTTCAAAATGTAATGTTGATCTGTGGGATGGAACGCAAGTCTCCCACATTGCAGGTGGATTTTTTACCATCTGAGACACCAGTGAAGCCCAAGAATACTGGAGTGGGTAGCCTATCCCTTCTTCAGTGAATCTTCCTCGCCCAGGAATTGAACCGGGGTCTGCTGCATTGCAGATGGATTCTTTACCAACTGAGCTACCAGGGAAACTAAACATTTGGCTCTTTTATTTCAAAATGTAATCTTGATCTGTAAGGAATACTTATGAACCTTTTTATCTCCTTATTAAACTAATGCAAAATAGGCAACTAACACATGAGATGAATGAAAGCTTCTATCAAGCTATTTCTTTTTATTAGTTGTAGGGAAAATGAAGACTGGGTATTTGCCAGCATACAGTTTTATGAATATTGACTATTCTCATCCTAAGACAGGTAGATAGTAAGTAGATAGATAAACAATAGACAGATTAAAGCACAGAGCCTTGCCACAAGTTTGCTGCCTGACTGACATCAGGTTCTACATGCTTGAATATTTCTTATCGATTATATTTGCTTTGTTTGCACAAAGTTTATCCTTCTGGGTTATACAATTTTTGACGGTACTTGTGGAATTGAAAAGAAAAGTCTTTAAATAAAAGCAAACATTATCATCATCCTAGCACGGAACTCAACAAACATTGTGAATTCAAAATACTTCAGCAAGGGCTCAAATAATCCCCATTCTTAAGCACAGGCTTCACCTTTAGCAGAAATACAGTCAAAACAAGGGAAGATAAGAACTTCTAATGTGAGTTTATGGTGCGTCATTAAAGGAGGTTTGTCAGACACAAATATTTCATAATGTTCCTTATTTCCTGCCCTGGAGAGTTCTACACTCCAGTTTAGTGTACCACAACATGATTCAGGATGGATAAGAATGACTTTTCTTTGGTACAAAAGGAAGATGATGATTTTGTAAGGGGACCTGGGAATAAGAGAACCTGGCTGATGTCATGAACAAAGCAAGTTCTCAGACATCAGTTTTAAGGAAGAGTAGCATATGGAATTTGAGGATCTAGAAGTTGTCTCCCTTAACACCATCCATCACCATATACCTCATAGGAAAGTCTCTCTAGATCTCCAGGGGTACAAAGAGAATTTATTGGTCCATATAGCCAGAAAACTTTGAGGTGGAATGAGCAGGAATCAGGGTTGATATGATTTAAAGCCATCTGGGTTCAGGAAACTACCTTGAAGGAACTTGCAAACTTCAATCCTCTCTTATCCTGGGGATACAATCAACGTTAGATAACACCAATTATTCTTTCCAAGTGTCAGCCTCCAACCCTTCTCCCAAGCTGGATAAAACCAAGCTCCACTGGAAGGCTGATTGCCTTGAGGGTGGTTCTTAGCTGTTTCATCTCCCATCACTCCAAGGAAGAACAGAAGAAAACCAGAATCTTCAGGGAAGTTATATAGCAGGAGGGAAAAAAGATAACTTACTTTAAAAAATAGTTACATCAGATTAATATGCTAAGAATTCATTTGTACAGTTTTTCTATTACTGTTAGTTTGCAATCCCATTTCAAAGTACCCAGCAAAAGGGGCATTACCTCACACATAGCTCTGTTCCCTGGCCACTGTGGAGTCAGTTTTCCTAACCCTCGGTGGCAGAGAGGAGCCCCTCACTCTGCAATGCTCATTTTCACTAGCCCTCATCTGGTGTGACCACAGAAGGATGTCAGAAACAGCATCTTAGATGAAACACAGAAAAACAAACATTAACATGGAATGGATAATTTTATGGATAAAAATGAATTTAAATGGCTATGAAGTTTATTACCTTTTTTTTTTGTATTGACCGTTACAGATTTCCATTATTTAAATTATCCTCAAAGATTCTGTGGCTTAAACTTTAAAAAAAATGTTATTGAAGTATGCATGCGTGCTAGGTCATGTCCAACTCTTTGAGACCACATGGACTCTAGTAACCAGGCTCCTCTGTCCATAGAATTTTCCAGGCAAAAATACTGGAGTGAGTTGCCATTTCCTTCTCCAGGGGATCTTCTCTACCCAGGGACTGAACCCGTGTCTCTTGCATGGGCAGGCAGATTCTTTACCACTGTGCCACCTGGAAAGCCCTTAGTGAATTATAGTTGCTTCACTGTGTTAGTTTCTGCTGCACAAAAAACTGAAACAGCTATGCACATGTCCCCTCTTTTTTGGATTTCCTTCCCATTCAGGTCACAGAGGCGTCCCTGGTGGCTCAATGGTAAAGAATCCGTCTGCCAGTGCAGGAGATGCCAGACATTTGGGTTGAATCCCTGGGTTGAGAAGATTGCCTGGAGGAGGAAAAGCATCCTGCTCCATTATTCTTGCTTGGGAAATCCCAGGGACAGAGGAGCCTGGCAGGCTACGGTCCACAGGGTCTCAAAGAGTCAGACAAAGCTGAACAACTGAGCCTGCAGGCCACCACAGAGCTCTGAGTAGAGTTGCCCGTGCTATAGAGGAGGTCCTCATTATTTACTTATTTTAAACATATGCTTGATGCAGCTTGTGGCGTCATCCAAAGGTACAGTGTGGCTGAAAATCTCCAGGTATAGCCTACTGCTCTTTCCATAGTCTGTGCTAGGACCCCTGGATTTGATCCCATGACTGGTTCTCAAACAGGCTTTCATTATTGGACACTATTTAATATTAGGAAAATTTTACCTAAAAAAAACCCCTTCTGATTGCTGAAATCTATGAGGCTGACATGTTTTAGAAGCTAAACATTAGGCTTGAACATGAAAGAGAGGGTAAAAAAATCCACCCTCCATCTAAAAAAACTTCTCTGAATTGAGAAAGATGGGTTTACACTCATGAGACAATGAGGAATCAATGAATCCAGGATAAGAATGAATGAGACAAGCACTCAATAAACCAGAGCAGATGTTTAAACGCATTATCTCACTTAATTCCCACAATGAACTGGAAGGCACATACTTTTGTTTTCTTTTATAAATGAAAATGGAAACTGACTAAGGTGAAAGATGACTCAACTGGTAGATAAAGGATTTGAGATTCAAATCCAGGTCTATTTTGAGAAAACAACCTCCTTGCTATCTTGGTAAGTAATAATTCACCTTCTGGTAGCTCTGAATTTCTTGCTAATCACCTGGGGAGAAAGAATTATTGTATCAAAAGTGTCAGGATGGGCTTCCCAGGTGGCTCAGATGGCCTGCAATGTGGGAGACCTGGGTTCGATCCCAGGGTTGGGAAGATGTCCTGGAGGAGGGCATGGCAACCCACTCCAGAATTCTTGCCTGGAGAACCCCCATGGACAGAGGAGCCAGATGGGCTACAGTCCATGGGTCGCAAAGAGCTGGACACAGCTGAGCAGCTAATTAATTAAAAATAATAAAGTGTCAAGATTTGAACTTTCCCTGTATAAGTTTTGGAAATACTTTAATCTTCCTGTGGTCTACTTTTAACATGTATAAAATGTAGATAATATCTTTATGTTTGTCTTTTGGATTTACTGAGCAAACAAAATAAATCCTACAGACACATAGAGCAAAAACCAACCTTAGAAGCTACCTAATCTAACACGTAAGTGTTCATTGATGAGGAGCTGAAGAATTAAGTGAATTAACTAAAATCAAATAATAAATTCTAAGGATTGCTGAAGCCTTCTAATTTCTAGTCTACTGCTTTTCAGTCTATGAAAATGTGGCATTTCACAATGGAGAATGCTGCTATTAATTTTACTACAAATGTTGCTTTTATCTTTCATTTTTGTCACATAGCCTATTCAGAAAGGTTGTACAGCAAACATCAGTTCTACCTGGTAGCTTACTCTTTGCCATTTGGTGTTAATCTGGCTAATATGTTACCCTTTGAGTCCAGATTAAGAGTTCAGATTAACTTGATGCTGATGAGTATTACCTAATAGATAAACTAATTTCCTTGATGAAGCTTTCAGTTTCTGCTGCCAGACTTTCACTACCCAGAGTATAGTTCAAAGAGCAGAGCTGAGTAACATCTTTAAGAATTGGGACTTAGCAAATCAAATTCACAAGTGTGGGAAATTCTATATACTGATTTGCCTGAGAAATTAAAAATGATGATACTAATGTTTGCACAGTAGCTGTCATTTATATTTTCACAATACTTTAGAAGATTTCATTTTATTCCTTTCCTTATCCATGTTTTCAAATTATTCTCTAATGGCCAAACATGACTTAGTTCTAGGAACACAAAGAGGAATATCACACAGTCTTTCCTCTCTCAAAGTTTATACCTGACTACACATGTTTAGAGGCTTTTGGTTTATAGATCCATTTGAGACTCCTATATTCTGTGGAAGAAAAATGTCCTTTCATGTGTATGGAATTTTGCTCATGACTCTAGGTGGTCCATGGCTTATCCCCACAGCAAAGCCAAGTTTAGCTGTTCTAGGGGCCTCTGGTTTCTCAGCTCTACAGAGAACTGTAGAACTGTGTTCTTCTATTCTCTCAGAGAAGAATAAAGTTTACAAAAGTTAAGTAACTCACCCTGGGGCATACGGCTAATAAGTAAGAAGAATTCCACCAATTCCATTTTCATTTTTTAAATTGTAGAAGATAACATGGTATAAAAATACATTTATCAAATAGTTCAGAAGGATGCAAACTAGGAACAGTCCTCAGTTCTGACTCTTCCTACCTTGCTAACAGGTAACCATTATTTATATTTTCTTGTTTATTCTTTTAGAAGCATTTGTTCCATGCACATGCAAACATGCTTACATGAATGTGATTGTACTCAACACACTATTCTGAACTTGATTTATTTGCTTAAACATTTTCCCATATTTATACATCTGGATCTACCTCACTCATTTTTATAGAGGTACCGTAATTTGTCTATTCTGCTTTGACAAACGTGCTCTTTTCATTCCACTTGAAATGGAATTAAGTCCGTTTCTTTGCACAGAAACAGAGAAAGGTACCACCTCTGCTTTAGTCTCCAAATAGCTAAATATAGTACACTTCTCTCACTCCCCATCAGCATTCCTCATATGGTGGACAATAATTAATGTTCACTCTCTACAAAGATGTTTTCACATCTAACTTACCTGCAGAGAGCCAAGTTTTCAACCCAGTCTATGTAAGGAGAGCATTTTTTAACCAAACTGTGTTGTTTGTTTCCAGAAATGTCCAGCTCCATATTTATTAGTTAAAGTATTTTGGTTGAGTATGACAAGAAACAAACCTGTCTGGCTTAAGCTAAGAAAAGAAATATACTGGCAGGACTGGGTCCATCAAAGAATCTGAGAGGTAAATGAACTCCAGGCACCAGCATTGCCATTAATGTGACTCACCTCAGACAACCCGACTCTGTATCTGCTAGCTCCAAAGTTCACATTCTTGGGGACAGGACTTGTTACTCTAGAGCTCACTTCTGTCCAGATGATGAGAACACACTGTCCTAACACGTGTATGTCCTCAGCTGCTTCAGTTGTGTCTGACTCTTTGCAACCCTGTGGACTATAGCCCACCAGGCTCCTCTGTCTATAGGACCCTCCAGGCAAGAATACAGGAGTTGGTTGCCATGCCCTCCTCCAGGGGATCTTCACAACCCAGGGACTGAACCCAAGTCTCCTGCATCTCCTGTATTGCAGGTGGGCTCTTTACTCAGTGAGACACCTGGGAAGTCCTGTTCTAACATAGTGTTCTGTTTTCACCAGATAGCTGAGCCATGGGATATGGCTGGGCAGTTCCTAGGTGAAGTATGCTAGTACAAATACCATGTGTCCACTACCATAGCTAGTGAGACAGGAAGTATTCAAACAGCTCAGGGATGCCATCCTAACCAAGGGGGTGATGATCATCATCTCAATTTTAACACCCTACTTTTAAAAATCAATTAATTTTTTATTGAAGGATAATTGCTTTACCGAATCTTATTGCTTTCTGTCAACCTCAACATGAATCAGCCATAGGTACACACATATCCTCTCCCCTCTGAACCTCCCTCCTGTCTCTGTCCCCATCCGCCCCTCTAGGCTGACACAGAGCCCCTATGTGGGTTTCGTGAGCCATACAGCAAATTCCTGTTGGCTATCAATTTTATATACGGTAATGTAAGTTTCCAAGTTACTCTTTCCATACATCTCACCCTCTCCTCCCCTCTCCCCATGTCCATAAGTCTATTCTCTAGGTCTGTTTCTCCATTGCTGCCCTGTAAATAAATCCTTCAGTACCATTTTTTCTAGATTCCATATATGTGCATTAGAATACAATGTTTATCTTTCTCCTTCTGACTCACTTCACTCTGTATAATAGGTTCTAGGTTCATCCACCTCATCAGAACTGACTCAAATGCATTCCTTTTTATGGCTGAGTAATATTCCATTGTGTATGTGCACTACAACTTCTTTAGCCATTCATCTGTCGGTGGACATCTAGGTGGCTTCCATGTTCTAGCTATTGTAAATAGTGCTGAAATGAACAATGGGATACATATGTCTTTTTCAGTTTTGGTTTCCTCAGGTTGTATGTCTAGGAGTGGAATTGCTGGGTCATATGGTGGTTTTATTCCTAGCTTTTAATTGAATCTCCATACCATCTTCCATAGTGGCTGTATCAATAAACATTCCCACCAACAGTCAAGAGGGTTCTCTTTTCTCCACACCCTCTCCAGCATTTGTTGTTTGTAGACTTTTTGATGGTGGCCTTTCTGAGGTGATATCTCATTGCAGTTTTGATTTGCATTTCTCTAATAATGAGCAATGTTGAGCATCTTTTCAAGCGTTTGTTAGCCATCTGTGTGTCTTTTTTGGTGAAATGACTGTTTAGATCTTTTTCCGAATTTTTGATTGGGTTGTTTGTTTTTCTGGTATTGAGTTGTATGAGCTGCTTTTATATTTTGGAAATTAATCCTTTGTCAGTTGTTTCATTTGCTATTATTTTCTCCCGTTCTGAGGGTTGTCTTTTCACCTTGCTTATAGTTTCCTTTGCTGTGCAAAAGCCTTTAAGTTTAATCAGGTCCCACTTGTTTACTTTTGTTTTTATTTCCATTACTCTAGGAGATGGGTCATAGAGGATCTTGCTTTGATTTATGTTATCGAGTGTTCTGCCTATGTTTTCCTCCGAGAGTTTTATAGTTTCTGGTCTTACATTTAGGTCTTTAATCTATTTTGAGTTTATCTTTGTGTATGGCGTTAGGAAGTATTCTGATTTCATTCTTTTACATGTAGCTGTCCGGTTTGCCCAGCACCATTTATTGAAGAGGCTGTCTTTGCCCCATTATATAGTCTTGTTTCCTTTGTCAAAAATAAGGCATCTATAGGTGCATGGGTTTATTTCTGGACTTTCTGTCTTGTTCCATTGGCCTATATTTCTGTTTTTGTGCCAGTACCATACTGTGTTGATGACTGTAGCTTTGTAGTATAATCTGAAGTCAGGGAGCTTGATTCCTCCAGCTCCATTCTTCTTTCTCAAGACAGCTTTGGCTATTCAGGGTCTCTTGTGCTTCCATATAAATTGTGAAATATTTTGTTCTAGTTCTGTGAAAAATGTCATTGGTAATCTGATAGGGATAACATTGAGTCTGTAGATTGAGTTTAGTAGTATAGTCATTTTCACAATATTGATTCCTTCTACCCAGGAACATGGAATATCTCTCCATCTGTTTATGTCATCTTTTATATCTTTCATCAGTGTCTTATAATTTTCTGTGTACAGTTCTTTTGTCTCCTTAGGTAAGTTTATTAGTAGATATTTAATTCTTCTTGTTGCAATGGTGAAATGGGATTGATTCCTTAATTTCTTTTTCTGAGTTTTCACTGTTAATATATAGAAATGCAAGTGATTTCTGTGTATTGATTTTTTACCCTGCAACTTTGCTAAATTCACTGATTAGCTCTATTAACCCTCTATTTTAATATCTGCTTCAAGATTTGATGGTCATTTCTTATTTGCATAAACTCTTCTGCTAGCTAGTCAAGAGGTCTAAAAATGATAGAGGAATTAGCTACTAGCTAAATGGGTACCAAAGGTTTCTACTTTGTAAGATCAACATACTGCAGAAGAAAACAAATATGTTCATGTTATATTTTACCTGTAGACATTTTCTTATAGGAAAATGTCACCTCTGTAATAGTTTTATGAGATCTGCTTGCTTATGATTTAAGATTTGCTTGTTTTATGTTATTATTTACTATATATAGGTTCCAAAAAATCAGAAAAAAACATGAATGTCATGAAAATAATTATTATGGGAGTCCTCAGCAGAAGTATAGAGAGAAGCAAAATCAGAGATTGAGAAAGGAGTGTCTAAGAGAGGATTTGCTGATTTCTGGTGGTGTTTCTGTTGGTTTTCCAGGCCTTCCTCAGGTTCAACTACACTTCCTGTTTTGGGGATCTATGAGGAATACCACAGTCTTACAATAATTTTCTTTTCTTATCTATGGTCTTGTCAGGAAACCACTCTCCAAATGAGAAAATATCACATTTTTTTTCACTTGACAATTATTTTCAGAAAGCTGGCTATATCCAGAGTACTGTGTTCTGTGAAGAATATGAACAAATGAACAAGGCAGGTGTGATGTGGATCTCATAAACTGAAAGATCTGATACTGATGGTAATTATTATAGGACATACAACACTTCCTGTGAGCATAGTAATAACACCTGATGTGGTCTAAGGATATTGGGGAAACTTTATCTGAGGAGGTGGTATTTAGGCTGAGGCTGATGGATGAAAGGTATAGAAGCAACAAGTTTATTGACTGGTGTGTGAATTAAAAACCAGCCAATATTGTTTCCCAATTATAAATAACAAATACTGCTGGAAAGAAGCACATTAAACTCAGAAATTTTCACAGTTAATTTATACAACTGGAAGAACAAAGGGAGAAAATAAAATGTGGAAATCTTTTAAATGAGAGCAAGGAACAATTGACATGTTTCTCAGCCCTCTGTCCCAATGATTCATGATTCCAAACATTTAAGACTGTCTTTAAAACCCAGAGGCTGAAGTAGCATTTAAGGTGTTTAACACAACTTAGTGAAAATAACTTGACCTCAGCAAGTTATTATCTCTGTATGTTGGATGAAAGGAAATTACAGAAAACGGAAGCTAGCCCCATGGGAGCAAGAATTATGTCGATTTTTGTCTTGAGGGAAGCCGACTTTAATTTGATTAATCAGCTAATCAAATGTCTTCATTTCATTTTAGTTTCTTAATCAGCTCAAAGCAAAACCTTTCAGAGCACACCATCTGTGTAAATATAGCAGTTGTAGGTGAGGCGAGACAGCTTTCTTTCCATGCAGGAGACTTTGCTTAATTTCTTTCGTTTTAATTAATGCCTCTGCTAAAGAACATATACTAAAAAACAAAGCTAAATATCATCATATTTAACCAAAAAGACACTTACATTTTAAAATGCTAGATTTGTATTAGTAATTAGGTAAGTGCAGGCAAGAGAGTATGTCAGGCAGGAATAGCTGAGTGAAGGTTCCAAGGCAAGGAGGAATGTGAAGGATTGTTATAGTTGGACAGAGGAACATGAGGGAGAGAGTGGGAAAAGAAACTGGGCAGATAAGAAGGGGCCAGAATATGTAGTGTTTTGAGGCCATAATAAGAATTTGGAATTTTATCCTAGAAACCGTCAAAATGTTTAAGGTAGGGATATGATCAGATGTGCATTTGAAGATAATGGATTAGAGGGCATGGATATATAAATTTTTGTTCAAAAATGATTGTGTTAGTTTGTGTGGCTTAAACTAGGCTACTTATGATGGTTAAACTAGAGAAAGTGGGAATAGAGGAGATTTAAGAGATAGAACTTATTCACTTGGCTGTTTAAGTGTCTCAAAAAGAGAGGAACGTTCACCAAGGATGGCCATGTTTGTAGACTGTGCCATATTGCTTTGATTGGAAACACGCAGAGGGAGTAGGTTGGGTCAGTTCACTTTTGCTCATGTTGAGCTTGATGCTCTTGTGACATACCTAAAAGGAGAGATCAAGTAGAAGGTCTGGAGCTCAAGAAGCCTCTTTGGGTACAATTTTGAAATTTAATGCTTATGGGTATATAGAAGATATGTGAAGGAATAGATGTACTTAAGACTGCAGAAAGTAAGAAGAGAGAAGAATTGCGATAGGGCTCAAGTTGCTCCAAGATTTTAAGGTCCCATGAAGGATAAGCTAATAAAGGAGAAAAACAAGCAGAGAATGTGAGGACAGCCCCTGGGAAAGCTTTTGTTGTATGTCCAAAAACATTTTGTGAGGTCAATTTCTAAATAATCCTTGAGAGGTTTTGAGGGATCTCAAACTTACCTGCAAATTACAGAGAAACACCCTGATTGTGACAAATTAGTCACTGGTTATCCACACAGCTAGTTTTGTGGAAGAGTTGTGAATATGAAAGTCACTCAGTCATGTCTGATTCTTTGCGATCCCGTGGACTATACAGTCCATGGAATTCTCCAGGACAGACTAACTGGAATGGATAGCCTTTCCCTTCTCCAGGGGATCTTTGCAACCAAAGGATCAAACCCAGGTCTCCTGCGTGGCAGGAAGAGTTGTACTAGAATATAAATGTGCTTTCTCTTAGTGCAGAACTCAACCTTTTTATAATAATCAAATAGCCATTCTCTAGTGGTTCTACTCAAAGCTTTGGCAGAAAGTCAGTGAGAGAGTATAATACTTTTTGTTGTAGTTCAGTCGCTCAGTCTTGTCTGACTCTTTGAGACCCCATGGACTGCAGCATGCCAGGCTTCCCTGTCCTTCACTGTCTCCTGGAGCTTGCTCAAACTTATGCTCATTGGGTTGGTGATGCCATCCAACCATCTCATCCTCTGTCGTCT
Organism: Dama dama; assembly: GCF_033118175.1. Classification (NCBI taxonomy): domain Eukaryota; kingdom Metazoa; phylum Chordata; class Mammalia; order Artiodactyla; family Cervidae; genus Dama; species Dama dama. The sequence goes on along the minus strand of NC_083694.1, from coordinate 20,772,609 downwards.
TCTTCTCTTGCCTTCAATCTTTCCCAGCATCAGGGTCTTCTCTAATGAATTGACTCTACACATTAGGTGACCCAAGTATTGGAGCTTCAGCTTCAACATCAGTCCTTCCAATGAATATTCAGGGTTGATTTCCTTTAGGACTGATTGTTTGGAAATGCTAAATAACAATTGGCAGAAGAGGTAAGATTTAGAATTCCCAATTTGCATTTGGGGCTATGGAAGTGTATCCAGAAGGCTCTGCAATCTCCCCTCAGTTGCCCAATGGGAATGGGAGAAGATAGAAATATTCCAGGAACAGAGTTCCAGAACCCATATGAATGGAGTTCACCTGGCCACTAGAGGGCTCCAACCTCACAGGTGATTGTTGTAAAGTACGCAGGGTCTACAACAGTGTATTTCAAAGGCTATCTGTGAAACTAATGTATTTTTGTATATTTCAGTCATACAATAGAGTTAGTGTTAGAAACACTGACGGAGAAAAAAATAGATGAAGTGATTATGTTTCCCTCTGCTTGGAGGTCTTTTCCCAACTGCATATAATTTACACAGGTTGGCAACCTACAAAATTCTTTGTTAGCAAATTATAGTGTACAATTACTTCTTAACTCTGTTTGTCTTTGTTTCTTTACCCTCTTGTCCCTGTGAACAATTTCATTCTTCTTTACTTCTTCATGAAGCTTGCAAAGAGAAAAAAAATTAAACAAAAGCAGTATTTGGGAAGCTCTGCTCTTTCCCATCTTTGTCCTATGCGTCTACCATACTCTCCTAATGCTTCTTAACATATACAAACATAATGTAAAATTATTTTCACATGCCCAAATCAGAACTCATGCTCTGACAATGAAACCCTACTTTTTAAAGTAAGTTATGCTGTCACCATATTTTGCCCCCAAATTCCTCAAGGATAGGCCAACCATTCTAGAATGGACCAGATTTAGAGCACATCTATTTAGTCTTTTACATAATATTTGGGTGACCTTGGAATACAAACTCAGGTAAGGGACGAGAGAAACTGTAAGAAGCAGCCCATGAGTTTAAACTTTTCACTCTATCTCTGGGCTATATCTGCTAGATTTTCATCATGGGATTCCTGGGTGTAAATTTCTAGGTATAAGTACTTGTTTTGATAGTCTTCCTTCTCCCCCACCCCCACCCCCCAAAAAAAGTGGATTCTCTAGGCAAAGAGTGAGATGAGAACTTTTTTTTTTTTTTCTTTCTTCTCAAAATGAATTGGTTCTACTTGGATCAAGAGAGTTTAAAATCCCCATCAGATTTCTGGGTATTTACTACCAGATCATAGTTTCACTAACTGCACCCCGCACCCTTTTGCAAGGAGTTATGAAGCTGAACAAGCCCACCATTCAAGTTGACAGCCAAATATTATGACCTAGACAATCCAAGATAAGTAGAATCTCATTTGAATCTGCTGTATATCCAGTAGCGTCTGGTCATAAAGAGTTACTATACAGCCTCTATCCTCATTTCTTATTGGTGGAACAGAATCATATTAAATGTCTTAGAATGCTATCTAGTCTCTGGATGAGCTATACATATTTCTGTCTGATGGATTTCTCCTGATTTTATCATTTAGGAATGCTATGTATGTCTTTTCTGTACATATTTTATGGTACCAAAATAAGTCTTAAAATATAAATAAATAGATTGCAGTTATTAAACTGATTCATATTTACTAAATTTCTTACCAAATGTGTTATTACACTATAATTGATGCCATTTAAATATTTGACACAATGAGTTTCAAATACTTTTTAAACTGAAAATCATCATCAGTTCACCTGATTGTGGATTTTACTCTGAGCATTTTGCTTTAATCCCCTGACTTCACCTTTGATCTGAGAAAATTTGAAATAAACTAGAATATATAAAGAGGAGTCAAACATCTTCTCCTAGAAGCTGTTGCTGAGATGCCTCCCAAATTCTTCTTGATTACCAACAGAGGCATCATCCAAACACTGTTGGAGAGGCATCAAAGAACATTTTTGTGTGATTGAAACAACAGGTGGATATTCCTCTCTAATTATAATACATGTACAAAATTTTTAAACTTGGCAAGATTATCATTTCTCAATAGCTTCCTTTATCCATTGAAAACTTTGCCATTGGAATAATGGGACTCTAAGATTTCTCTGCACTGTCTTTTCTATTTTCCTTTCTTCCACCTTTCCCATAAATTAATCTCAAAGGAGTTTGGAGGTATTGGTAATGATGAAGATGGGTGTTTCTATTTATTACTCTGGTCTCACTTCTGTATGGAGCTTTGGTTACTTTTCAAGTGAAGCTTGCTCATGTAAGATGTATGGGCTGTGAAGGGGAGGGAAACAGTAGGGAAGAAGAGTGGAAAGTTGGCAAAGTGAAGAAAGAGGTGGTGAGATACCATCCAAAGAAGTCTTTCTACTTGAAAAAAAAGGCTGTAGTCTTAACAGAAAATGAACCATACGTAAACAGGAATGACATCATAAATCATTTCTCTTCATACTAAGTTCCAAAGCCACAGGGTTAGTCTGCTGCTATCTTTTCTAAATCAAGCTCACCTGGAATATTCCACTGGCTTGCTGTGCCAAAAAGAATCTGACAACAAATACACATTGATTCAGTCAGTTGAAAATATGCTACCACAAAAATTGAGACAGATTGGACAGTAATAAACTCTGGAGTTGTGCTGTTTATAATTTTCTGTTTCTATTAAATATTATGCATGGGTCTCTACGTTAGTTCCAATTTATTGTTATGGTGAACTGTTATGGAGAAGATCTGTTTGCCATGTGGTTACAGGCATCTGTTGAATATCAAGAAATATAATCAAGTGATTGGCCAAGAATTCCATCAGAGATGTTGCGTGCATTTTTCTGAGTTGAGAACACCACCTGAAGTGTACTGACCTACAGTAGTGCTGTAATGCATTTGAACTGAGGGGCACAGTGACCAGCCCAAGCAACTGAGGTGTTTTAAATAAATGCCTGCATTTCCCACTTAGCACAATTTTGATACAACTTTTTACATTTCACTTTCAGAACTTTGCAATCTCAACTAAAACTATCTGTGAATTTGATTCTTTTCATGTCTCAGAACTCAAGGAGTTGACACAAGCTCTGGGTAAAGTATATAGTGAGGAAGTATAGCTGACCCTTGAAATGCAGGGGTAAAGGATGCTGACACCCCATGTAGTTGAAAATCGGAGTATAAGTTTGGATTCTCCCAAAATTACTACTATTACTACCAACAATAGTAGCTAGTACTGACTGGAAGCCTTATTGATAACATAAACAGTCCATTACCACATATTTTGTATGTTATGTGTACTACAGATTATATTCTTACAACAAAGCAAGCTAGAAAATAATGAAGAAAATCATAAGGTAGAGAAAATATATTTACCAGTGCGTGCTGTGGACTAAGTTGCTTCTGTTGTGTCCAACTCTTTGCGACCCCACGGACCATAGCCCATCAGGTTCCTCTGTCCATGGGATTCTCCAGGCAAGACTACTAGGGATTGGGAAGGCATATAGGATCACTGTCACAACTACTCATTTTTTCTGCTGTGGAAATACAACTTTACTGGCAAAGCAGACACTATGTCAGACTTAACCTGAAGACCATATTTTGCCAAACCTAGCTCTGTGTGACAAGAAACTGAAGTCAAATTAAAGAGAAAACAAAACAGTATTACCTGCAGAAGATTAAGACGTGAGGATCCACAATCCAATATATCATCTTCTTTCCTTCACAACGATTTTTTGGCTGCCATGGAGACTCATGTGCAGTCTCTATTTCCTATCCAAGAGGAAACTCAGATACACTTTCCTAATGCGGACAATATAGGAAACAAATTCTTCTATGCCTGATGCATAATTTCCCTGGGCCAGGAAAACAGCCGAAGTGGGTCATGAGTGAGTTAATGATATGGACGCTGCTGGGTACTCATGCTGGAGTGACAGTAAGGGGAAGATGCTGAACATGAAATAAGAGAGAACCTTTTTGAAGTGATTTGAGGGAGACGAAGATCCCTTTGTGAAATTAACATTAGAGATCATCCATTCATTTACTTGGTAACAAAGCCCCTTTCATCTTGACCCTGTGCTGTTGCAAGAGATGCAATAAGAGCTACATCAAGGACTCAACACATGACAAGGTCCCAGGCCACTGGGGGAGAGGACAGTGCAGGGCAGTCGGGCTGCAATATAGGAAAGTACATGGTCTCTATGGACCAATGCCGGAGAAGGTGCTCTCCTGAGTGGCCCTGCTTCTCTTGGATGTAAATAGATCTCATCTCCACCAGCTTAGCTAGGAATGGGATGTACATCACCTTTCCTTTCTGACAAGAAGACTGTAGAAGCAGTTTTCTTGCTGGGAGCTGATGCACAGAAGAGGCACAGGGAAGATGAGCTGTTTGAAACGTGTAACCTGCTTCTGAGTTTTGCAGAAGATTGCCCTAGGTGGGTGGAGAATCTGACTCTACATGAAATGTATTCCCTTCAAAAGGAAGGCAAATTTCTACAGGAAGAGTTGGGGAGTCACAGCCTAGGGGAGAACCCCCCTGAGGGTAGAAGGCTGCTCCTAAGGACAGTGGGGCTCAGGATCATGGCGAAGGAAAGCCCTTCCTCATTTCATATTGCAGCCTGAGTTGCCTCATGTTAAAATAAGAAAACATATATAGTTGACCCTTGAACAAAGTCGGGGTACATGATTCTTTTTGTATCCACAGTTCCACATCTCTGTATCAAACCATCAAGGATCACATGGTACTATAATAACTACTCCTAAAAAGACTTTTATAAGTGGGTCCACACAATTCAAATCTGAATTGCTTAATGGTCAAACTGTACTTAAAACTACCGAGTTAAAATATTTATTATTTTGCTCTTAGGAGAAAATGTGCACTAATCTCTGGTATGTGTCAACTACAGTGTTAAAATATTTATGTGGATTTTTGACTTTTTTGACCTTTTCAAGGAAGGCTTCACACCAGAGTGTAGTGCTAATTTTTTAAAAAAAATTTTTTGCACATCATGTGGCATGTAGTGTCTTAGTCCTCTGACCATGGATTGAACTCGTGCTCTTTGCCTTGGAAGTGCAGTCTTAACCGATGGACCAGAGAAGTCCTATAATTCTGACATTTTTTTGTACATCAGGTGTAGAATTTTTAAAGGTTACTTTCCATTTATAATTATTACAAGACATTGGCTAATATTCCCCTTGTTGTGCAACATATCCTTGATTCTATCTTATATCCAATAATTTGTGTCTCCTACTCCCCAGTTCCTATATTGCCCCTGCCATCTCCCACTGGTCATCACTAGTTTGTTCTCTAAATCTGCGAGTCTGTTTGTTTTATGTTATATTCATTATTTTGTTGTATTTTTTAGATTCCATGTATAGGTCATATCACACAATATTTATCTTTCTCTGTCTTATTTCACTTAGTGTAATGTCCTCCAAGTCCATCTATGTTGCTACAAGTGGCAAAATTTTATCCTTTTTACAGCTGAGTAGTATTCCAAAGTATAATGTCCACTGAGTAAAGACACAGGAAGCCCATGATCAAATCTCCTTCTTGTAATCTGCAGGACCTCATACAGATAGCAAGGCGTTTCTGCTGAGATCGCCTCCAGGAGAACCTACAACAGGGAGCAGAGTAGTTGGCTGACAACCTCCAGGTGCCTCTGGATCCAGCACAGGCTGTCGCCGAGGCATGCTTCCCTGAGGCTGCTCCCAGTCAGAAACTGTACGTGGCAGGGCTGATGGTAATCCTTCCTTTCCTCTTCTTCTGCAGCATCCAAACCGCATCATGGTCTGAAGGTTCTCATGTCCACTTTGGATGTGAAGCACCCTGACAGAACTGACATGCTTGAAATAATTTCTAACTTGTATGGAAGGCACTTATAACCCAGTCTCAAATCATTATATGTCTAAATAATGAATAGGAATTTAAAGGGACTTCCCATCCCACTCATCACTAATGTACACTTGGGTTCTCCATCAGAGGAACCTTCACACGTGGAAAGCCAGAAGCTAAATGGTACCAGGTGTGTTTGAAGAAGAGCCATGATCCTCCTGGAATACATATGTGTAGTATATTATATAACATATATAATATACAGTAGTATAGTATACATTATATGTACTATATATAGTATATAGTATAACTAAGGTATAATTTTAATAAAGTATAAAGTATATAATATAGTATAATAGTACAAGCATAGTACAAAACATATAGTATATTATTGTATATTGTATATATTGTGTGTGTGTGTGTGTGTGTGTGTGTGTGTGTGTGTGTGTAACTCATCAGTCGTGTCTAACTCACTGTATTCTACCAGGCTCCTCTGTCCATGGGGATTCTCCAGGCAAGAATACTGGAGTGGTAGCCATTTCCTTCTCCAGGGGATCTTCCTGACTTGGGGATCAAACCCGGGTCTCCAGCATTGCAGGCAGATTCTTTATCATCTGAGCCACCAGGGAAGCCCCCGTATATATTATATAGAATACACAATAATATATAAATGGTACCTGGTGTGTTGGATGACGAGCATAGCTGCCCCTGGAAGATATGTATATAAATGTAATATATATAATATCAATTATATAACAGTTTCATTAATGTTAATATATATTAGTATGTTACACATTAATAAATAATAATGAGATAATTTGCTGTTGTTCAGTCGCTCTTTGTGACCCCATGGACTACAGCATACCAGGCTTCCTTGTCCTTCCCCATCTCCCGGAGCTTGCTCAAACTCACGCCCATTGAGTCGGTGATGCCATTCAACCATTTCATCCTCTGTCATCACCTTCTCTTCCTGCCTTCAATCTTTCCCATCATCAGGGTCTTTTCTAGTAAGTCAGCTCTTTGCATCAGGTGGCCAAAGTATTGGAGCTTCAGCTGAAATAATTAGATATTACATATTGCAATATAGTTTACATATAAATACATATAATGCTTGTTCTTTAATATTTTTGAAGTAATAGAAGGAACAGCAAGGTGGGTGAAGCATTGTAGGACCAAAAATGCCATCCTGTCCTGGAACTCCTGGTCATAACTTAGCTGACATGTAACAGAGATCCTCCTGAGCCCACCATGAATGTCCTCGAGTTTGGAGCTTCTAAGCTGTGAAACCCCAGGCCCCTTTACAGTTACCCATGGCAAACACCGCCTGACACCTTACCAAAAGATGGCTGACTACCCCAGGCCAGTGGAGGGCCAGGACCTCTGCACTACCACTCGGAACAGCGCTGGTCTTCCAGAGGTGGAAGAAGCAGCCCCCCCAGGGACCCGCTTGGCCCCCCTCCCCGCCGTCAGACCCAGACTGCAGGCTAACTCTTGGGTTGTGCTTTGCTGTCCTAGTCTTTGCCTACGGGGAGTCCTCAGTCAATGTGACGCAATGGCTTTGCTGAGAGTTGACCAGAGTTTGAAGAAGAGTAAATCAGAGGTTAAATCAAGTCACCAAATCATCTCTCGTGACATTTTTTACAGAAAGACTATGTCACTTACTGGCAAATGTTACAGCCAGGCTTAAAGGATAGAACAGACACACTTGCTATATACATATATACTGTGATATTAAAATGAAATGTATACTACGTTGCTAGTTGGCCTCCAAGCAAAAATGGAAATGGTTTGAGTTAAGAATTTGTGCCTCCCTTCAGTGGCTCAATATTTAATGGTGGACAAGCTTTCCTCCTTGGTAGGGTGATTCACTGGGCATTGGTCTGTCAAATCTGCTTAGAGCATTCTGTTTAGAATTCAGAAGTCCTTTTAAGTTTTAATTCAAAACAGAATTCATCTCCAGCTTCATCTCTCTCTGCCTCCCCTCAGCCTTCATAAGCCTCTAGGTCTCAGCTGGCTGAAAACCCTTCACATACACTATAGACTGGGCTTCCCAAGTGGCAAACTGGTAAAGAATATGCCTACCAATGCAGGAGACTTGGGTTCAATCCCTGGGTTGGGAAGATCCCCTGGAGAAGAAAACGGTAACCCGCCCCAGTATTCTTGCCTGGAGAATCCCAGGAACAGAGAAGCGTGGTGGGCTGCAGCGCATGGGGTCGCAAAGAATCGGACACGGCTGAGTGAATCAGACAGGACTATAGTCAATAGTATGAGCACACATGCACATACTGTCGACGATTCTAACTCCATCACTCCCCCTCCATGCCCCCTCCTCTTCCCCCTCACCCCATGCCCTCAGCGAGCTCCGGAAGCACCAGTGTTCTGGACATACGCAGCACCATTGAGCTTCTGGGTCTCCACATGTCACGTTTCCTCTCCTGGATCACCACCTCTCTCGCCTCCCCCACATTGGCCGGTAGGTATAGCATCTTATTTCCTTGTCCTGACTCCATTCAGATATCACTTCCCTGGAGCAGTCTCATCAGACTCTTCTAGCAAGAAGACCTCACTAGGTCAGTCCTACTCAATGTTGGCTTTTGTAAAGAAAGTTTTATTAGAACATAGCTATCACCGTTAGTTTGTGTATTGTTTGTTTTCTCTTTCTGGTGACAATGGCAGAGTTGAGGAGTCAAGGCAGAGATCATATGGTTAGCAAAACTGGAAATTTACTCTTCAGCCTTTTGCCTATAACGTTTACCCACCTGGGTGTGGCCCATATCTTTCAGAAGTTGGTTGCCTTATATTTGTTGTTGTTGTTTAGTCACTAAGTCACGTCTGACTCTTTTGTGACCACATGGGCTGTAGTGTCAGACTCCTCTATTTATGGAATTGCCCATGTACGAATACTGGAGTGGGTTGCCATTTCCTTCAGGGGATCTTCCCAACCCAGGGATCAAACTCAGGTCTCCTGCATTGGCAGGCAGATTTTTTACCATTGAGCCACCTGGGAAGTCCATGTCTTATATGAAAAATTAACAATTTGTGTTGGAGACCAAAATATAAAGATCTACATTATTAATATTTTTACTTTGTTGCTTCTTTAAATAAAAAGGATTATTATTACTTTGAAATATGGATACATAAGAAATTGACAATTAATATTTTAGGGAAGTATCTGTTATAGAGAACCAGCTACATACTAATTAAAGAGGCAGTTGCTAGCTTTTATTCTACAGATAAGTCTATCTTTTCTCTTAATTTGGGAATATCTGGGGGCATTTGAAAAGTTGTTTGAATGTACATTTTATGAAAATAGTTTTTTATTATTTTTTGGCTTCACTGCTTGGCATGCAGGCTCTATTTTCTCCAACCAGAGACCGAACCTGTGCCCTCTGCAGTGGAAGCTCAGAGTCTTAGCCATTGGGCCACCAGGGAAGTCCCTATATATATATTTTTATTGTGGTAAAATATAGTTAATGTGATATAAAAGTTACTATTGTTACCATTTTAAAATGTGTATCACGGACATTAAGTATTTTCAAATTTTTGGGCAGCCTTCACCACCACCCATCTTCAGAACCTTCTGCATCTTTCAAAACCAAACCCTGTATCCAATTAGGACAATCCTAATTGTCCTATTGCCCAACCCCTGGCAACCACCATTCTACTTTCTGTGTCTATGAATTTGACTACTGTAGGTATTTCACATGCATAGAATCATTTAGTATTTGTCTTTTTATGACTGATTTCACTTAGCAAAATGTTCTCAAGTTTCATTCATGTGTTCATTCCTCAAAGGAATGGCCTTCCTTTGAGGGCTGAGTAATATTCCATCAGATGTATATACTGCATTTAGAAAGTTCATTTGTCCACTGATGAATATTTGGCTTGCTTCCACTTTCGGATATTGTGAATAATGCTGCTAAGTACCTGAGTACAAATGTTTATTTGAGCCTGTTCTTTCCATTTTTTTGAGTATATATCCAGACGTAGAATTGCTGGATCATATGGCAATTCTATTTTTTTTTTTTGAGAATCACATTTACTGTTTTCCATAGTAGTTGCACCATTTTGCTTTTCCACCAGCAGTGCACAAGGATTTCAATTTTTCCATATCCTTGCCAACACTTACTTTCTGTTTCTTTGCTAATAGCCTTTTTAGTGGTTGTGAAGTGGTGGGTCATTGCAATTTTGATTTGTTTTTCCCTAACAATTAGTGATGCTGAGCATCTTTTCATGTGTTTATTGGTTTCATTTGTATATCTTCTTTGGAGAAATGTTTATTTCGAATAAACATTTTGAATGTTCATTCTTTAATCAATTTGTTTGTTTTTGCTGTTTTTCTGAAACGTAGGAATCTTTTTATATATTCTGAATAATAGCCCTTTATTAGAGATATGATTTGTAGATATTTGCTTCTATTCTTCAGGTTGCCTTTTCACTCTACTGATAGTCTCCTTTGATGCACAGAAGCTTTTAATTTTGATGTAATCTAATTTATTTATATTTTTCTTTTGTGGTCTGTGCTTTTGGTCTTATCCAAGAAATCACTGCCAAATCCAATGTCTTGAGGCATTTCCTCTGTTTTCTTCTAAGATTATTATAGTTTTAGCTCTTACATTTAGGTCTTTGATCCAGTGCGAGCTAGCTACTTTTGTATATAGTATAAAGAAAAAGTCCAGTTTCCTTCTTTTACATGTGGATATCCAGTTTTCCCTGCACAATTAAAAAAAAATAAAATAAAAAAGCAACTGTCCTCCCCTCATTGACTGGTCTTGGAACCCTTGTAAAAATCATTTGATCATACATGTGAGGTTTATTTCTGGGCTCTGTCCAATTCCATTGGTCCCTGTTTCTGCCTTTATGCCAGTACCACACTGTTTTTCTTACTGTATCTTGTAGTGAGTTTTGGAGTCAGAACGTGTGAGACCTCCAATTTGGTTCTTCTCTTCAAGATTATTTTGGCTATTCAAAGTCCCTTGAAATTTCATAAGAACTTTAAGATGGATTTTTTAAAGATGTCATTAGATCAAATGTACTTTTCTGAGACAACCTCTACTGCATTAACCAAAATTTCCTCCACTTCCCTCTCTTTCCTACGTGTATGACTTGAACATTTTCTTTTGTTCTATTCCTTTCTTGCCCGACCAGAGAAAAGACATTTTTATTTGCCTATGGTGTATTTCATGTGTCTTGCTCTGTCTAAATTAGAGAAGTGGACACCAGAGATAAGATTGGCATCACTTTCCTTGTGCAGGTACTTCTCATTTGGGTTGCTATCACTCTTTGGAAGTCTGTCTTTTTTCTCTGCAGAAAGGATAGGTCTCAGTAACTCCTCATCTCTGTGGTGCCCAAGGGGTCTCGAGAAACTCCCACTCATGGCTGATGTAAACACAGTCATATAGCTAACAGCCCTTGTGTGTAACTGGCAGAAATTCAGCTGGAAAACATAAAGATTCAACCTCTGTCTGCCAACTGGATTTTAATGACCAAACCACAGAGGTTTGGACTATTTGAATAAAATAGGACAAATGGAAGAAAAATCTAGTATTCCTATGGGGATGGGGGGAAAACTGACCAATGTGATTTGTAATCTGCCGGATTGTAAAACCAATGTTATATTTGAGAGTAAAAAGTGGAAACATTTCTTGGATATGCACAGCAGGCACTATTTGGAGTTTCAGTATTTGACCCAATAAACTGTATTATTAAAAATTTGCAGGCAGAACTCTCTTCCTTTTTCCTTTTGGAGATTTTGCTTGATTTCATTTTTTTAGCTGTCTTCCAAAAGGAATTCCAAAGCTTTTTTTTTTTTTTTTTTGACAATTTTATCATTTCTGACTTAAGCCTGTTGCAAATCTCTTTGGAACAACTAGGCCCAAGGGTGGCTCGGGCAGCTGCCTGAATTCCACGCAAATGTAAAAAGTCTCTTCCATGTTAAGTGCTATACTTTGCTGTAATAGAATCCAGATGCTTAAACCATTCAAAGATTACCTTTTACAGTGTGAACAGAAGCATGAATGTAAGTGTTATGTTAAAATGTAGTTAGATTCCAATTGTTACTAAGCTTTTTGAGTGTAGCTTCTGAAGCAGAGTTGAGGCAGAGAAGACTGGGGAACAAGGAAGTGAAAAAAAAAAAAAAAAAAGGCTAGAAATATCTTATCATGCAATCACTAGAGAGTCCTAATTACATTAAGCTGCTGCAGAGTATGCATAATTAACAGCAAAAGAGACCAGGAGACTTTTGAGACTGCGGTAATAACTCAACAAGCAGGAACCCAGTTTCCTCTCTCATGTAATTCAAAGGGAATTCCCATTACGGGGTGAAACTGAGCCCGCACAACTCTATACTCCATCAGCTGCTGTGACTTATCTCTCCTTCCCAGTGGAGTGACCAGGGAGGGAGGTTCCCTATTGTTTCTTACGTGTTGTACCTGTTGTACAGATAAGCCCTCAAAGTCTCGTGTCATATCATTGAATTTACTGCTGATATTCTGGCACATCTCCTGGTTTCCCATCTACGTTCAGCAAAATCTCTACATACACACCAATACACACTAACACCCAACTGTCATGTCAAAGTAAGTGACTCATTGTTTCAGCTAGCAGCATGTCTGATGGTTAAATCACAGTTAATCCATGGGACAGCCAATATAAATGTTTACATGGCACCACCTGCTCAATTATTTTTGCCTTTAGGACAATGTTGGGGACACTGCTTGCAAATTCTTAGTGATCAGTCTAGGAATGGCACAGTTAATTGCTTTCCCAGGAAATAAAGTGGGGAGGAATAATTTTTATCACTTTATATTTCCAGGCATCATCAAAGGACACTAATTACACACCCACACTGTGTGAAATGGTTTTGGATATCTCAGAAGCAAATGTTCATACTGGAAAGAAAAGATGAAGACTCACACTAAAGATTAAAAAAAAGTGGCCTTCTGAATTGAGAAGGGTCTGCTGAGATTCCAGTGGTATCACTTGGGGATCTTGTTGTTGTGGGTGCACGGTCAGTTGTAACTGACTCTTTGTGACCCCACGGACTGCAGCCCACCAGGCTCCTCTCTCCTGGGACTTTCTGGGCAAGAAAAGTGGGTTGGCTGGAGTGGGTTGCCAATTCCTTCTCCAGGGAAATTTCCTGACCCAAGGATCAAACCCACACCTCCTGTGTCTCCTGCATTGGTACGTGGATTCTTTACCCCTGATCTACCTGGGAAGCCCAGTTTCCTTATTTGGAATATAAGGAAGTTGGACAAGATTTCTAAGTTCTCTTGTGCTTCTAATATTTAATGTTTCTGAAAGTGAAAGTCTCTCAGTCATGTCCAACTCTTTGCAACCTCATGGACTATTCAGTCCATGGAATTCTCCAGGCCAGAATACTGGAGTGGGTAGCCTTTCCCTTCTCCAGAGGATCTTCCCAACCCAGAGATAGAAGCCAGTTCTCCCTCATTGCAGGCAGATTCTTAACCAGCTGATCCACAAGGGAAGCCCAAGAATACTGGAGTAGGTAGCCTATCCCTTCTCCAGCCAATCTTCCTGACCCAGGAATGGAACCAGGGTCTCCTGCATTGCAGGTGGATTCTTTACCAACTGAGCTATCAGGGAAGCCCCTTACATTTCTAAAATCCTCAAATTAGGACATACCCTATGCAGAGGAAGAGAAGTGTTTTTGTTCATTCATTTGTTTGTTTTTCTATAAATATGATAGCAAAGGTTCCCTATCACAGAATCTTTAAGCTCTTCTTATCTCACCTGCTTGGTTGCTTGAATTTTGGCTAGTAGAGTTCATCTTTGAAATAAGACAGATGTTAATGTCTTCAGAAGGTTTGGTTGCAAATATAATTGTGCTATCTGGGTCAGGTTGCATTATGTCATTTTCTCCTACTGAAGTATTAACATGGAACTCATTTCCCAAAGGCTGAAAATGAAGAACCAGGGGTAGAGGTGTTCAAAGAACAGGGAAACGTTGGATGAGAAGGTCAAAGAGCTGGCTTCAGACAGTGGAATGGAGGGAGCCTTCCTTGTGGCTCAGTTGTAAAGATTCCACTGGCCAGTGCAGGAGAGACCTGTTCAATCTCTGGGCTGGGACGATCCCCAGAAGAAGCAGTGGCAACCTACTCCAGTGTTCTTGCCTGGAAAATCCCATGGATAGAGGAGCCTGATGGGCACTGTCCATGGATCCCAAAGAGTTGGGCAGGACTGAGTAGACACACACACACATAATGGGAGAAGACTGGGGAAGTGGGAGTACATTAAAAAAAAGTTATTATTATTGTTGCTGAGACACGCTTCATGAACTTAATAGTACCCATTCAAAGAAACCAAAAACTACTGACACAATGCTGTTCACTAGTCAAGGACCATGTTTAGTTCTCAGTAAAAGCAGCACAGTTTTACATCCCTGAAGCCTCCACAAGGGCAGTGCTTCCTTCAGTGTGATTGTTTCTGTACTTTCTGAAGAAACCTGCTCTTTCTTAAGCCAAAGACACGTGCTTGGTGGAAAGAAAAACCTGGTGGGGGGGAGGGGGACAAAGAGTTAGTGTCTGTGAATCCTCTCTTTTTTGATTGTCCTTGAGTTGTCACTCCAGGTAAGGCTTACCTGAAGTTCAGTGCTGAAAGAAAGGCAGGGGGGAGAGAACATGTATTTGTTGGTCAATGTCTTGGAGGAGGCTATGGCAACCCATTACAGTATTCTTGCCTGGAAAAATCCCATGGACAGTGGAGCCTGGTGGGCTACAGTCCATGGGGTCGCAAAGAGTTGGATGTGACTGAGTGACTGAGCATGTAGACGTCTTTCTCTGCAGAACTGTTTTAGGTGTTTTGAAGTATTCACTGTCTAGAAAAATTAAGTAGCACACCTAGGCTGATGCAGTCAGGAATTAATAGCATCAAGAATTGATCTACTCATGTATATGAATGTGAAGTTTGTATGGGGAGGAATTACAATGAATACTTTTTCTCATTGCCAGAAACCTGACAAAGAGGCCTGGAAGTTAGAGTGGACAACTGATTCAGTGCCACCATATTATTGGCCTTTATTATTATATTTTAAATGTTTATTTGCAAAGGTTAGCACAGTTTCCCTGTGTCATTGCAGAAACCCATCTGGTGAGGTAGTTGGAGAAGCCCAGAAGGATGGGTGTTAGAAATGATTGCTTCCTTGAACTCCATACAGCCGTGGCATTCCTTCTCTAAAACACAGATCTGAGAGGCTGTTCACTTTCTTAGTAGGGTGGTGCCCACTTTAGACTCAAGACTCTTTACCATCTGGCCCCAAACCAATGACCAAATCTCATTTCCAGCATTTTCTCTCCCTGTGCTGCCTGGTGGTACCTGACGAAGTTGGTATTCAGTGCTTTCTTACGTGATAGGACAAAAAGTTTTCATCTGTGGGGCTTGATGAACTTTCTGCAGAGAGGAGACCTCATATCACTTTATTTCCCCAATTTTTGAGGGTCTTTCTGCTTCTGGATTTTGAGAATATAGACCTGAGTTATAGGACAATAGGCAAGTGCATCAGGATGATTGGAAGAAAGGGAGATGGAAAGAAAGATTCCCCGAGTCAGGTTTTGGAAACCAGGGTTAAAGTTGGTTGACATTCATAGGGCTTGGAGTGAGAAGGAAAAGAGAAAATGGAAGTGAGAACAGGGTGAGATGGATGGGGCAAGAGAATGCTTCTCATGTAAGAGAACTGGAACAAGCAAGTTGTGGGGATGCGGAGAAATGCAAAGCTCGGGGGATTTTGATAAGGGTTGCTGTTGACAATGTACTTAGATCTTCTTAAATGTTCTCTAAGAGTTGCAAGTTAGGACAAAAACTGCTCCCAGAGTGCTCCTTGAAATGTGACTCACCCCAGAACTGACCCTCTGAGTCATCACTGCAATGGAGCCGCACTTGTCATTGCTCTGCTTTCTCTTTGCATAAAATACCCTTCTTTTTTTTTTTTCTCCTACCACGCAATAGTTTGCTTGAAGCAGTTCTCATTGCACACTCCACCTTGATCCAAGGAACCAGTTCTCCACGAGTGCTCCAGAAGCACTTTTTAAATTATTTCAATTACAATACTTATTAAAGTTTGGTGTATTGTATATGAGGATGCACTTGTCTTCTTAATACCCCTTGGCTTGATCAAGTTTGCATCTTTAGCATTCTTGCATGTGCCTTGCATGTTGTGTATGACCAGGACATGTTGTACTGAACTGAATCAATCAAGATCTGGCCTGGTCCCAACCAATACAAACATTCAAATTTGTGCTGTACACTGGTCTTAATCCACACCAGCACTCACACACAATGATTAAAATATTTTTTCAACTAGAATATAGAGTGTTAATAGAATTCTACTTTATTGTTTCTCTTTTTATACAGAAGACAGAATGCTGATGTGACAGTTTATAAGTCTGAAGTCATCTTTTTTTATTGTCTCCATTTCATACATGTCTGAGTTTGTTATTTGGGAAGGCCATATAAAAGAAACAAAAAGAACATTTTAGAATATAGTCCCATTTTATTTAGTTTCATTATTAAAGAGATTTGTATGCCCACCCTTGTTCAAAGTTAAATGAGCCTGCTCAAATCCTTGTGGGGTTTAAGTGGAGTATAAATAAAGAAGAAATATACTCTCTATGTTCTTGTTGAAAAAAATATTTGTGTAGTGCCAGGTTTGTGATAGTAAAACAAAGTGATTCACCATGTTATCATAGTTTTTGCTATACAAACTCTGCTTTTGCTTAAATGTTGTAGATAATTCAAGATTGTTGCAGTTTGAATTACACACATGATTGCTTCAATTCTACTCTTCATTTTGGGTGATTGAAAACCTCTTCTCTGGAATCACAGCAAACACTGTTGGTGGCCTAGCCAACTACCTTAATCCCATTTTTTTCCTTGCTGACAAAGCCTTCCAGCCCTCTGTTTTCACTTGGGAATCCACTGCTCATGTGACTCAGAAAGAGTGACTATCTCAAGGTCCAGGAGTACATCTAAACTGAATATGCCAATAATAATTGACTTCAGCGTGGGTCTGAGATGTAATTCTGGAAAAGAAGACAGGGGATAGTCTTCTGGAGGGTACTTTGTAAGATTCCCTCCACTCTTAAGTTAAAATAAAAATGATAGTAGAGAGAAAATATCTGTATACATCGTGATGCCTAGTTTTAAAGTTTGGAACAGCTAAAGAAGAAAGTTGACATGCTGAGGATGACATAACAAAAAGGTGGAAAGAAATTACTTCCTTGATATTTGAGCTCCAAATTATGCAGTTCTAGGGTAACTCTACCTCAGCATTTAATGCTAGGTGAGATGAAAAATATACTCCATGGTATAAAACAGGTGAGATAGGCTTTTATTTTTTATTAAAATAAAAAGATACTGATCTAGTGAAAGAAGAATATTGAAGAAGTAGAAATATATAGTTATTATCTCAGCTTATAATTTAGTCAGAAAGAATAAATCCACATAGGAAATGACTGAAGAAAAAAAAAGAATAAAAAGAATAATAGTGCAATCTTTTTATTAATAAAACCATACATCAAGTAGAGAATATTAACAGTTTTTGCCCATCTGAACACTTTCACTTTGTCAGTCTCATGAAATCTATGGTTTCCTTGTCAGACAAATACTTCTAGGTGAATAAAGTAAAGTACACAGGTTCATAAAAGAAAAGAAGTATATTTTAAAAGTTCCCCAGGTTAAGAACTCTAGAAGGTTGCATTTTAAATATGACACTTAGCATTCTTTTTCATGAACTTAAGTTCTCAGAATGAGCATGACTTACAGACTCAAGCCCAGTGTCAACTTGTCCAAGGTCTAAAAAGGCAAAAAGTCAATCAAATCATCTTTTTCAAATATTATTATAAATTTAACTTCAAAAATAAACCTAACTGAATAAAGTTGTTATCCTATACACGTGCTACCAAAGTCATCACCAAGTGATTAGAAACTGTTATATTCTTTTCCAGTCTTCAGAAAGTAAAGACATTCACAATAAGAATATCACCCTCCACTTTCACTGAAGAAGCTGTGCAATAGCGTGTTATGGTCCCAGGTATATGCTAGCTCTCCTCAACCATTCATGGGGCCCCTCCTTATAGGTTCCTTCTCTGGTATGTTCTCGGTGGTAAGATTATAGTTGATGCCCCAATGATGTCAAGCTTGGCTGCATGACCTGATTTGGCCAGTGGAATATGAGCAGAAATGACACGTGCCACTTCCCAGCTGAGGCTTCACAGCAGGTATTGTGGTTCCACCATTATTCTTTTTTCTCTTTGTCATGACAATGTGTTGTACCAGAGAGGAGTCACTCCTTTAGCCTGGATCCTAGAGCAGTGGAGATCCATGGAACAGAATCTGGTCTATGGGTGACAGAATGTGTGAGGAAGAAATACATCTTTGTAGCTTTTAAGTCACTTACATTTTGTGGTTGTTTATTTCCAAGCATAACTTAGTGAAAAGTGATCAAAGCAGGTTGGTATTTATGGAGAATCTTTCTGATTTCTCCTTAGGGATCCTTTGTTTCTGCTACCCTGAAACATTTTTCATATTTCTAACTTTTTAAATATCAGATCTCAAGCAGCAGCACCTAATAGGCAATTAAGCATTTATTATCATTTGCGATACTTTTGTAAGCTTTTCTTTCTTCTTCCTGGAAGCTGAGTTTTGCAGCTATTATTAGACTAGATAAATGTTAGTGAGAAATAGGTTGTATGGTGAGATAGATCACTCCCACTATAGCAACATTTTGCAGACTAAGCCTGCAGCCAAAATGATTAGATGAGGTCTTTTCAGTTGGAGGATTAGCTAACCTGAACTGATCTAAGTTTATATGCACAAAATCAAAAATCTGGAATACAATTGAAAATGTAGTCAATCATCTTGATATTTTTTTACTGTCAACATACTCAACTTCAAGGCACTGAATTTTAAAGTTATCATCATGGAGAGTCTTAACCATAATGCTGAAAGTTTATAGTTCCACTACATCGGAGTTGAGGCTCCCAGGGAAGCCATCAAGACAACGATAACAATTTTCTAAAAGCAGGGAGAAATTTTTAAGTCAAAATTTCACCACTGTCCTGGGAGGTGCTGGCCCTGACTCACATTTATTATGGTTACATCTGTGCTTCTGACTTGTTTGATAGTCCTTTTATGACTAAACTTGAAAGGAATTTTAGTTTTGTGGAATACTGTCAAGAAAAGAGAAGAGGGGGTCTGTTCTGGCAACATTCCCAGGCCTAAACTTTGTGGAGGTATCTAGGGAAGAGCTGTTATTAATTGACATTGACAGTCAAATGGCACAGGTCAACTCCTGGTGATCCAAGGCTGTTTATTCAAGTCTCAGGAACTCAGGTTCTCCTCCTCCTTTTGCATGAAACCTTTTCTTGTGTCATTTTGCTCTCTATTAATATTTCTACCAGAAAAGCAGAAAGTGTATGCTTGACTTTGTGAACCAGCTCAAACAGTAAGTTAGCATGGAGGATGATGAAACATTGAGATTTGAAAATTATAAGTTAATTTCATGCATGAATGTGTACTGATCATTAAGACTTGGCTGAAAGCCACTCAAACAGAAAGCCAGTTAATTTCCTTCCATCTAGTTCAACTGATGGTCACTAACTGGTCCTTTAAGAAAAGATTCCAGAATCTTTCTGTGACTCCTTTTAAACTCTTCATCACTTAATGTATCCTTGTTTCAGACTATCTTTGACCATGTACACACTTTCATCATTCTTTGCAGCACTCTTGTGCTGTGCTGCCTTGTTTTGAAACATGGGCTGTATCAACACTGAGCCAAAATAAAAATAAATCAAATATCTGATGCAGCTATTCACTTTTTCATCAGTAACATGGAAACGATCCAAATTGTTTAAACAATTTTTGAATACAGAAGCATACCGTTTAACTTAAGTTTAACTCAGTTTTTACCTTCTTAACTGTCAGTTGGTTGTAGTAGGAGGAAAGCTTCCCAGGTGGCACTAGGGGTAAAGAATCCACCTACCTGTGCAGGAGATATGAGACGTGGGTTCAGTCTCTGGGTCAGAAAGATCCCCTGGAGGATCACAGCAACACCCGCCAGTGTTCTTGCCTGGAGAATCCCAGGGACGGAGGAGCCTGGCGGGCTACAGACCATAGCATCATGAAGAGTCAAACAGGACTGAAGTGACTTAGCATGAATACAGCAACTGAAACAAGCAAGCTGAATCTTGATAAAATTCATAAAAACGATACCCTGATTAGCTCAGAAGGCTATAATTAAAGATTCAATGTAGTTCCTGTGACTCAATATAAATTCATATATGAATAAATCCAAATAGAGACTGTATCTGTCCATGAAAAAGGAGTGATTTTTCTGTTAAAGTAATATGTTTGCTTCTTCTTATTTAAGTTTCTATACTTTTGTTTGTTCAGCAAATAGTTATTGAATCTCTCTTCTGTGTCTGGCATAGTATGGGGTTTACATTTTATTAAGGGAAAACAAAGAAGTAGTCACAAAATCAAGATCAGATGGTGATAAGGTCTCTGAAGACAATATAAACAGCAGGATGAGATGAAGAACGACTGGCAATTTCTGGCTACTCTAGAGGTTGATGAAGGAGGTATAGTCTGATGAAATCACTTCAGTTGGTCCTGGGATGATTGTAAGGAGCTAGCTATGGCAAGACTAGATCAGAGGCTAGAGTGCAAAGGACACGAACTTTCAGCTCTAAGATGAATAAGATCTGAGGCTTTAATGTAAAACATAATGTGACTAATATTGGTACTATGTATAAAATAGATAACTAATGAGAACCTATTATATAGGACAGGGAACTCTACTTAATGCTCTGTGGTGTCCTAAATGGGAAGGAAATCCCAAAAGGAGGGGATATGTGTATACCTATGGCTTCCCAGGTGGTGCGAGTGGTAAAGAACCCACCTGCCAATGCAGGAGACGTAAGAGACACAGGTTTGATCCCTGGGTCAGGAAGATCCCCTGGAGGAGAACATGGCAACCCACTCCAGTGTTCTTGTGTGGAGAATCCCATGGACAGAGGAGCCTGGCGGGCTACAGTCCGTAGGATCGCAGAGTTGGACACAACTGAAGGGACTTAGCACACGCGTGTGTACACATATAGCTGATTCCCTCTGCTGCACAGTGCAAACTACCAAAGCATTGTAAAGCAACCACACTCCAATAAAATTTAATTTAAAAAAAGCATCATGACTGTAGCTGCTGCGTTATGAACTTTGCTCCAGTAAACCTTAAGTGTTATCACCCAAATAATTAATAGCAATAAAAATAATGAATCTGTGAGATGGTGGATGTATTCATTAGATGGTGGGAATCCTTTTGTAAAGTGTACATAGATCAAATCATCATGACATACGCTTTAAATATCTTACAATTTTACTTGTCAATTATACCTCAATAAAGCTGAAAAAAAAAACTATGCAGAAAAAATGATCAATGAACTATTTTGCATACTTTGTCTCTTTTTTGATATTAAGTCTTCAAAATCTAGTGTATTTTGTGTAGTGTAGTGTAGCTTCAAAAGCTACACTTTTGTTGTTGTTTAGTCACAAAATTGTGTCCAACTCTTTTTCGACCTCATGTACTGTAGCCCACCAATCTCCTTTGTCCATGGGGTTTCCCAGGCAGGAATACTGGAGTGGGTTGTCATTTCCTTTTCCAGGGGATCTCCCCGACCCAGGGATCAAACCCAGGTCTCCTGAATTGCAGGTAGACTCTTTACCGCTGAGCCACCGGGAAGACACACTTCCTGTGCTCGGTAGTTGCGTGTGAGCAGTGGCTATTATACTGGACAGAACAAGTAAAGACAATGAATTACGGAGAGACAGGAGAGGAAGCAGAGATAGATCATTCTGACACTAGTCCTAGCAAGAGATGGTGATGTCTTGGACTATGGTGGCATCAGTGAACATGAAGTTAGTGACTTTAGGATATACATGCATATCTTGGGGATATAAAGTCAGTTATGTGTGCTATGATTTCTTCCCTTTACTAGCTGTGTAGTTTAGAAAAAATAACTTCTGAAAGTTCCTTTGTCACATAGGAATAATATCACACTCCTCTCCTGCAGATGAGAGAATGGGATGAGGCAAATCAAGGAAACACTTATCAAAGTTCTTGGAACAGATTTAGTTCTTTAAAACATATAAATGTGGCACAAGTGGACTCCTATAAGACCTCAGAGAAGACAGAGAGTTTTTCTGCAGGTAGTAATCACGGAAAGTCACTTTTAAGCAGAGACTTGAAGGATGAGTAGATTCAATACAGGAAGGATGACAGAAGAAGTTATGGAGGCAGTAAAATCTCAAGGCACGTGTAAAAAGTGGCAAGTAGTTAAGTTTGACCCAAATGAACACGACTAAAAGGAGCAGTGAAAGATATGGGTGAAAAGGGATATTTGGAATCTCAGCTAAAAAGTTAAATCTTATTGGACAAACCATAAGAAATTTGGTTCTATTTTAATCAGAGGAGTGTCACCAACGTGATATTTTTCAATTCTGCTTAGGAGAGATTAAAGAAAGGAAATATTAGGCTAGGAGAACTAATCAAAATGCTATTGTTATTGTCCAGACATGAGACAGTAAAGGAATGGGATAGAGAATTGAGTGCAAACATCACACAGATTTATTACTATATTGTTTTTTTTTTATTCCTTTGTGCAAACATTGTAAGACTCTGATTCTGTCTATATAGCTCCAAGTTTTTCATTTATTTACAAATAGATGTGGCACATACATATAATGGAATACTACTCAGCCATAAAAAATTTAAACAATGTCACTTGCAGCGATGAAGATGGACCTAGAGATTATCATACTGGTGAGGTAAGTCAGGAAGAGAAAGACAAATACAATATGATATCACTTATATGTGGAATCTAAAATATGGCACAAATGAACATATCTACAAAACAGAAACAGATTCACAGACACAGAAAACAGACTTGTGGTTCCCAAGGGGAAGGGGGTGGAGGAAGGATGGATTGGGAGTTTGGGGCTAGCAGATGCAAACGATTATATACAGAATGGATAAACAACAAGGTCTTATAGAAAACTATACTCAGTATCCTGTGATAAACCACAATGGAAAATAATATTAAAAAGAGAAAATATATATACATGTAACTGATTCACTTTGGTGTACAGAAGAAATTAACACAACACTGCAAATCAGCTATAATTCAGCAAAACACATTTTTAGAAAAGCTAAAGGCTACAGAGCAACAAACATACCTAATTCACATGTGAAATATGCACAACAAAGATTTTACAATAAGATTTATCCAGTGCTATTGGGAAATCAATTATTCATGTAAGTTAATCTTCTAAGTTACTGAAAGTTTTCCCTTTGCACACCCAATCCTTTAAAAGCTTTATTTTGGCTGTCTATATGTCTAGTTTAATATGTTCCGTAGCAATTGGCTATTAAGTGAGTTGCGTTGGAAATGTGTGTGTGTATGTGATGACTTGTGCAAGGAACTAGGATTATAACTATTCTTGTGCTTCTCTGGTGGCTCAGAAGGTAAGAAATCCATCTGCAATGCAGGGGACCTGGGTTCAATCCCTGGGTTGGGAAGATCCCCTGGAGAAGGGAATGGCAACCCACTCCAGTATTCTTGTCTCGAGAATTCCATGGATAGAGCAGCCTGGTGGGCTACAGTCCATGGGGTCACAATAGTTGGGCATGACTGACTAATACTTTCACACTCACATGCTATTTTCCTGCTGTGTGACCTGGGACAAGTTGCTTTACATCTCTGGGTGTCAGAAGGAGGATTTTGAAGTTTCTCAAAACAGAGAAGAAAGAGAAGTTTCAAGTAGATTAGCATTTCATTTGGGTATTTCTCAGTATGTTACTGGTTTGCTGGCCAAAATAGAGGGACAAAGCATGCATGCTTATCTCTCTAAATGAAGGAGAGATTAACTGTTTTAGGAAGGTATGATTTACTTCTGAGAAACAGAAAAATTGACACTGAAAGACTGCCTTTGCCAAAATAGAACGGTTTTAAAATCAAAGATGCTCGCCAAACTCAATCCCACTAAGATTCAAGTTCCCTTTCCCCCTCGCTGTTGTCGTAAATAATGTGAATACTGATCTTTCCTTAATAACACCTTTCTCTGGAGCTATTGCATGCTGCTATTGGAAAAGCAACTTTTCCAATTTCCAAGAAGTAAGACTTTCTGAAGACTTTGGACTTCTTGGACATCAAACCCAGCTTTGCTGAGCATATATTTTACAAGCAAGTTGCTAAATTGAGTGTGAAGGACCCCAAAGCCTGGATTTAGAAGCTGAGGCAAAAGTGCAGGGTAAAGCACATTCCTGCATTCTCCAAGCTCTCAACACCGAGAAACAGCTTCGGATGTGGAACAAACTGGAAATGTGAAGATGCACACTCTCCCTAACAAATAAATCTACTCTAATAGGGGGTTTGAAAGGAAGGTCAGCTTTAAAGTTTTTCCCCAGATAGACTCTCACGGCGAAAGGGGAAACATCTAACAGATAAATCAAACTGCAAGCGACCCAGAAGAAGTCTGAAAGCAGGAGGCAGTCCTTGTGGAAAACAATGAACCTGTTTTTTAATTGAGAGATCAGAGGGCTGATGGCTGTAAACCTGTACCAAATGGACCCTTTGCTAGTTTTTATCTGTATCAGAGAATTAGGACTCATAATTTGCATGCATGCATACACATACATTCTGCACATAGTCAAGTTAAGCTGTTATGAGAGAACATGCCCCTCCCTTCTTTTGAGTGTTTTGTTCCCTGTGAAGAAAGAGGAAAAAAAGAATTGTGATTTTTAAATATTTGAGTCTTATTAGGACATCGTCTTCTCTTTTATCATAAATTCTCATTTTATATTCTAATCATCTTTGCATCTTTTCTGTGTGCCTGGCAGAAAAAAAAAAAAAGAACAAGAGAAGAGAAAGTTCATTCCCCAGTAGAGAAGCCTGCCCAGACCTGATAATGGTGCTTTATGTTTTTCTCCACAAGAGCCCTCTCCTCTGACCATCACGGAGCATGCACTTAAAAACAGGCTTATTGTGCAAAGATATGTTTCTTCTAAGTGAAGGTAAGGGATACATGGGTCTGGATTCACTTAAAGTGGTATGGATACATGCAGAAAATGTCCTCTTATATTTCCTTTTACAAGGGAAATACATGGTGTGTATATGAATGTACACAAGAATGAACATGCCTACATTAATCCTTTACTTTCTACTTTTACTGATTTATATAAATATACTTGCAACTTTACTCTTCACCTGGGACTTTGCTGGGTTTTGATTATGATTTTGTCACTCATGGAACTTACATTTTCATACAGGGGCAGATGTTTATCAAATGACTACACTGATGTTTGTGAGTAGAAACTGCCATAAATGTTTTGAAAGCAAGTCTTCAAGTGCTATGAATCTGCAGAGGAAAATGGCAAACTCTAAGAAGAGATGGTTCCATCAACCAGTTCTGCACGAAGAAGAAGCAAGCATAACTAAAGTTTGTCACCAAGAAAATCTCATGGTGCAGGCTTTCCAGCTCCATTCTAAGAGATCCCTCACTTTGAAAAAGCTTTAAGATAAGCTTTGACGATTCTAAACTTGAATGGGTTGCAGTTCGCCTGGCGCTGTGTTAGCTCTTGCTGGTTCCATTCTATCATCAGCAATGCTTTGAGGGGAGTTTCTCACTTGTGGAGAGACAGGTGACAATCCTGACTGAGTTTTCCAAAGTTATGGATTTGAATTCTGGGGAGATGCCATGAAAGTTCTATTTGAGACCGCCTCTTTGCAACCCCATGGACTGTAGCCTGCCAGGCTCCTCTGTCCATGAAATTTTTCATGCAAGAATGCTGGAGTGGGTTGCCCTTTTCTTCTCCAGGGGATCTTCATGACCCAGGGATCAAACCCACAGGTCCCGTGTCTCCTGCACTGGAGGGCAGATTCTTTACCACTAGCGCCACCTGGGAAGAGCGTGTTAAGACCTTGGGGAAACAGAGATGGCTGATTCTCAGAGGGAGGTAATTTTGATGCAGCTGCTCTGAGTAGATGCCCACACACTTGCACTTTATATAACTGGATGTCACGCCTAGTTTCAGTCTTGTGGCCTTTTCATAACCAGCCCTTTTTATGTGTTACGTGTAAAGTTTGAAATAAAGCCGCCTTTGACCACCATGCCCCAGAAATGATGGTTTTGATGCCAGGTGTGTCAGGTAATAGCGAATTTTGGACTTGCATTTTTTTCTTTACAATCAGTTTATATCCCTTCAGTGACATTTTCATTACTTGTGTGTGTCTGTTTATAGATTTTTTTTTTTCCCTCTGAATAAGTACATGGATGTTATTTGTTATGTGCTCCATGTTTATTTTAAGAAACTGGATCATTAAACCCACGTCCCATGTTTCAGCAAATGACCTTCAAGTATAAAATGAGGTGAGGGCTGTTAGTTTTCAGAAGAAAGGAAGGCTTTGTGAAGGACTCTACTGGGTGAATTTTGCAGTATCTGCTTCTGTTCCTTCCATTGTTCACCAAAAAACTTCCTGTCTGATCTCCAAAGTGGGGTTGTTTTAGGCTCTAAAGAACTCAAGCCCCCAAATAATGAGGCTGATGTAACGCTGGGAGTAAAAAGGGGATAAATCCCTGATGTAAGAAAACACAGTTCGCTTTGTCCTTTAAGAGTTTAAGACCACGGAGATGCTCAGAGGTATGGAGGTATTTGCTCCACTGCTGAGGTAAGCGCAAAGCTTTACAATGGTCTTGTGACACCCACAGCATGATTTGTAATTAGCCAGAAATGTAATGGTAGCTCAGCACATCTCTTTATTATATTAAAAGTGAGTTTAATTGCCAGGAATTTGTTTTGCTTTTTTGCCTTCTTAAGTATGATGTAAGATTTCTCCAACTGGAAAATCCCTCATTTGCTGACTTACATGAAGTTTATAATGCTGTCTGAGCTTTGGCTTTTGTTTCTTACCTTAATTTCATGCCACAGAGGAATTGCTTTTATCAGTCAAACCCTCATTTTGTGACTATGGGAGAGCCTGGCACGGCTGTGGAACCCTATTGTTGGGCCCATAAGTGATCTCTTCCTGTCAGCCAGAGCCTGAAGTAGGATGACCAGATGACCAGCTCCATCTCTTCACAGAACATGGGGAATCTGGTTACTAATGATCATGTTGTCTTCTCTTAAGCAAATGAAATATGCTCTGTGATAGCTGCTGCTTCACAATAAAGATTTATTGGGATACATTTCACCTTCATCTGATAGATTGATTTTCAGCCTGCCCACACACACAAGTGGAATTGGTAGATGGCCTTTTAAAAAATTAAAACTACCATAATTAGTCAAATACATCGATAAAAATTGTACTCTCTGATCTCGCCAGTTCCAGTACAATTCCTTCTTGTTTGTAGGAATAGGCTTTTCTTTGGGAAAATAAGCAGATGATTAATATTTGTTTTGGGAATCCACAGTTCCAATTTTCAGCAGATGCACAAGGGAAGGGAAATAAGACGCTGCTCCCAGAGAGGAAACAAACTCATCTCTCTAATTATGTTGAGTGAAGTTCCTTCCTAAAAGGCCCTCAAGCATCTCCACACCCCCATGGCATTCATGCTTCAGCTGCCACCTTGGGAAATAAATACAGATTGAAATATGGCATCTAGAAAGTGCCCTCTGTGTCGGAAACTTACACTGTGTACATGTGTGTATAAAAGAATGTTAAAATATTATAATCTATTTAATGCCACAGAGTCCTTGTAAAGCGAAAGACATGTAACTGTGATAAAAATATGAATAAAGCAAGCTGGTTTAATACTGTAGTGGGAGAGAAAAAATTGAGCTAGGGAGAATGAAGTAGAATACTCTATAAGTGAAAGTGAAGTCGCTTAGTCGTGTCTGACTCTTTGCAACCCCATGGACTGTAGCCTACCAGGCGCCTCCATCCATGGGATTTTCCAGACAGGAGTACTGGAGTGGATAGCCATTTCCTTCTCCAGGGGATCTTCCTGACCCAGGGATTGAACCCAGGTCTCCCGCATTGCAGGCAGATGCTTTACCGTCTGAGCCACCAGGGAAGTTCCTGGTAGAAACACTCTATAGTTGCTGCTAAAAATTTTTGATCATCCTCACCCACCCTTTTCTTTTAGTGGTTCTAAAGGGATGGTATTCCTGGAGGAGGAAATGGCAACCCACTCCAGTATTCTTGCCTGGAGAATCCTATGGACAGGGGAGCCTGGCAGGTTACTGTCCGTGGGGTTGCAAAGAGTCAGACACGACTTAGCAAGTACACAAAGGGATGGTGTAACCCATAAAAGGGCTTTCCAGGTGGCTCAATGGTAAAGAACTGACTTTTCAATGTAGGAGAAGCAGGTTTGATCCCTGAGTTAGAAAGATCACCTAGAGTAGGAATGGCAACCCACTCCAGTTTTCTTGCCTGGGAAATCCCATGGACAGAGTGGGCTGCAGTCCTAGGGGTTGCAAAGTGTCAGACATGACTTAATGACTAAACAATATCAACAACAACCCATAAAAATAAACTCAGTTGAAGGATAGCTCAGTCAGAGATGCAGTATATGAATTTGTTTCGGGCAGCAGCTTCGTGGCTGGGTCCTAGAACAGAGTGGGCGCAGAGTCCTGGGGCATCTCCTTAAGCATTGCTCTTGACAAAACTCCTGACCCAGGGGACACCCAGCCCACACACTCTCTGCTCAAGACAGTGATAATAGCAAGCTTTCATTGGGAGTTAATATAAATTTTAAGGGGTTTGGGAGGGACATAATTATGATTCTCTGCCCTCACCTGGTTTACAATCTGTATTTGGACCCCCTGGGAAGCAGAATCTGAGATGCAGGCAGAATGTTTATCGGGGAGAGCCCTGGAGAACATCAATCTGCAAAGGAAAGCAGGATAAGGATCAGGCAGAGGGAGAGGGTCAACTGCCATGAGCTGCAGCACAGGTCTCCGCCCATTAATTACTGGGGAAGTCCAGAGCTGGGATAGCCAACAAGGTTTCCCCATACTGAGGGCGAGAGTGATAAGACTTACTACTTGTAATAGAACCAGTCCCTAGAGGCAAGCTGTCTCTACAGGGAGGCTTTACCTTGGGCAAGGTAAGCTTCTTCAGCCAAAGAAGTCCAGAGAGGCACTCAGCTAAGAGCAGTCAGCCAGCAGTGCTAAGGGAATGAGGGTTTCAGTGCCAGAGGAGGGATGTGGATGGTACGCCCATACAGTCCCCTGCAGAGAATGGTAGCACCCATGACAACACAATGAGTGGTTTTTGTATGGCTCATGTAGACTCCACATATTGTAGGAGTTGAAAACTGAGGACAGGAATTCTCAGAAGACACTGCACACACCAGGAAATGCTTCACAGCTAATTTGGAAAATGGGGAATTTGGGAGTTAGAAACAAAAAGGGAGAATTTAGGGAAGTGTTAAAACTGGGTGAGCAACATGAATGAATGGACAAAGGTGGTGATAAGCTTGGCTAGTTAGTAGCATTTCATAAAATGGTCCAAGAGAAGGATGTATTTAGCAGAAATAAGATCATCTAGGTGAGATGGGGTAGAAGAAGGCAAGATGAGAATCTTGGCCAAGATACAGTTACTGTCTATTATTCTTTTTACTCTGCATTGAAATACATTCCACATACATTCAGATGTTCCCATTTTGACTGAATGTTTCAATGAGTTTTGACAAATATATGGAGCCATGCAGTCATCATTCAAGATATATAGACTTTCTTTCAGTCTCACGCACTTTGACAATGAACCTTATTTCTTGTCCCTATAGATTAATTTTGCCAGGACTGTAATTTCTTGTGAATGAAATTATACAGTATATAATCTATCGTGTCTGGATTTTTTCACTCAGCAATTTTTTTTCTAATTGACTGCTGTTTTATGTAATCACCATGGATTTTTGTATATTCATCTCCCATCTGTGATCTGGGTAAATTCACTCATTAGTTATATTAGCTTTTGGGGGGAGTGCTTGGAATTTTGTATGTGCATATGCATGCCTCTTGCAGATACAGTTTCACTTATTCTTTTCAAATATGGATGATTTTTACTTCTTTTCTTGCACTAGTACATTGTCTAGGACTTACAATGCTGAGCAGAAGGCGCTAAGAGCAAATATCCATGACTTGCTCTTCATCTTAGGTGGAAACATTCAGTTTTCTACTTTTAAATATGGGGTTAGCTATAGTTATTTTTTAAAATCTATTTCTAATTTGCTGAAAGATTTTTAACAGGAATTTGTATTTTGTCTCATGTTTTTTTTTTCCTGTATCTTCTGAGGTGATCCTGTGGGTTTTCTTGATTGTGTTTATAAGGTGAATTGCATGGATTAATTTTCAAATGTTAAACCCACTTTGAATTTTGGGGTCATGTAATTTTGAACCTGATTGGTCATGATGCATTATAATTTTTATATGTTGTTAGATCCTGCTTGTTAATATTCATAATCCTATGGATTTTTTTTAAAGAAATGGTGTCACTTCTCTTACTCCTCACCTGCTTAGTTTTTTTTTTTTTTTTTTTTTTTTTGCTTTTTCAAATTTATTTGGCTGCTCCAGGTCTTAGCTGCCACAGACAGAGTCTTCGATCTTCATTGTGACATATGATATCTTTAGTTGCAGCATGGAGCTTTGAATGAACCCGTATTCATGAAGGCTATTGATCTCTAGCTTTCCTGTGATGTCATTTTCCACTCTTTGATTGTGTCTGGTTATGCTACCTTCATTCTGAAAAAACTTATATAGGATTGGCATTATTTATTTCTTAAATTTCTGATAGACCTGCCAGTGAACACCAGGGCCTGAAACTTTCTTTGTGGAAACA
The DNA here is from genome assembly GCF_033118175.1 of Dama dama. Taxonomy (NCBI): domain Eukaryota; kingdom Metazoa; phylum Chordata; class Mammalia; order Artiodactyla; family Cervidae; genus Dama; species Dama dama. The sequence continues at coordinate 20,741,910 of NC_083694.1, read as the reverse complement.
TTATTAATAAAGATTAGTTTTTATTAGGTAAAGGGTTTTTAAAGTTTTCTATCCCTCCTTGGGTCACTTTGGTAAGGAATGTGTCCATTCCACCTAAACTGCTTAATCTCTTTGCATTAAAATTTTTCATTATGTTTTTCTTTTCAAGCTTTAAATGCTTACAGTTTCTGTAGTTTTATTCTGTCTTTCATCAATATCATTAGTAAGTTGTTTCTCTGTTTTTCTTAATTGGTCTAGCTAAAGTTAACCAATTTTATTGATTTTAATTGTTTAATTGACTTTCTCTACTATTTTGCACTTTCTAGTTCACTGATCTCTTTTATAGTTACTTTTGCTTATTTTAGATTTAATTTAGTATTTTCCTAGTTTCTGAAGGTGGAGATTTGAGTAATTAATTTTGACCTTTTTATTTTTAAATATAATTACTTAAAGCTATACATCTCCCTCTAATTAATAATTCTCAGGTGTGATTCACAGACCCCTGGAGTAACTATATCCCTTTTGGGGATCTGAAAAAACCTTAAACAATTTTCATGACCATATTGAAAAACTGACTCTTACTATATTGACATTTACCCTGATGATATGAAAGCAATGGTATATAAAATATGGGCACCTTAGTGTGATTTAGAGTATAAGCTATAAGAGTTGACGTTATAGCCTTTACAGCTATGCATTCACAGTAAAAATATGCCAGTTTTACTTAAAGATGCCATTGATGAAGTGGTAACAATTACTAACTTTATTAAATGTCAATCTTCAAGTGCTTGTCTGTTTTATGCAAACTTTTTATTTTTGAATACTTTTAGGTTTACTGAAAAAAATGACAAAAATAGAACAGAGAGTTCTCAGATATACTCTGCTATTGCTATCATTACCTTATGACATGGTAATTATATATATTACATATTACACTATATATTCAATATTATTATACATAATATAATGATATATAATATATAAACTGTATGTATAATACCTTATATACCATATATTATATGTAATACACTCATAATTATTATTGCTTCCCCAAATAGTATATGTGTCTAGTAGTTTCCCAAATATTAACCTGTATTCCCACGGGAAACTATGCACTGTGCTTGCATATGCTTTCTTCTGACTCATCACAACCTTTGCCCTCTACCCTCTTCAGTGAGGCTGTTTCATGTATTTGCAATACAGTTAAATAATATTGTCATATTCTGCATTTCATCCTGGGATTCCCCAATCTCCTAAATGATTTTTTTTTTAATTTTCATACATTGAAGTCACTCTTGGTGCTATAAATTTCCATGAATTTTGACAAAAGCATAGTGTCATGTATCCACCATTATAATGTGGTCCAGAATAGTTCCACCACCTTAGAAATGCCCCTGCTTCACATGTTTAACCCTTCTCTCCAGACCCCTGGCAACTACTGATCTGCTCACTATGTCTGTAGTCTGTCTTTACCAGAATTCCAAATAAAGAGGAATGCGCAGTCTGTAGCCTTTACACAATGACTTACCACACTTGGCACTGTGCATTTAAGATTTATCCACGTCTTTCCTTGGCCTAATAGCACATTTCTCTTAGCAATATTCCATTGTATGGATGTACCAAAGTTTGTTTATTCATTCACTTATTAAAGGACATCTTGATTGTATCCAGTTTTTGGTGATTATAAATAAAGTTGTTCTAAACATTTGCATGCAGGTTTTCATGTAGACATAAGTTTTCAAGTCAGTTGGGGAAGTAACTAGGAGTGTGATTGCTGGATTGTGTGGTAAAACTATGTTCAGTTTTGTAAGGAAACATCAAACTGTTTTCCAAAGTGGCTATAACATTTTTCACTCCCATCAGTAATGAATTATACATGTGGTTTCTGTTACTCCATATCTTTGTCAACAATTGGCAATCAGCCTTTCTAATAGTAGTTGTATCCTATAATATTTTAATTTGCATTTCTATAATGACATCATAGATAGTGAACATTTTAATAGACTGATTTGCCATTTGTATATCTTCTTTAGTGAGATGTCAGTTCTTTTGTCCTTTTTAAAATTGGGTTGCTTGTTTTCTTATTGTTGAGTTTCTGTCTTTCTAAAACTCTTTGTGGGGAAATGGAAAATGTATGAAACACTTGCTGTGTATTAAAATACAGTGATTATCTCAGGGCTCAGCACTTGTGTGATTGTTTCAGTTGCAAGCTGAACAAGCTGGTTTTGGGTTTTATGTTTGTTTCCAGAGAACATCAGTTTTGCTTGGGAAAAATGACTAATAAAAATTTGCATGATTGTAAGTCATTGTGTCAAATATTAATGAAGAAGACATATAACTTCAAGAAATCAACTGATATTTTTGTTGCTAGTGATACTATTTGAACTTTCAAGTGAAAATTAGAATTTTGGAAAACTTTACCAAGTGGGCTTAAAAATTTCTTTCTTATGATGACATCGGTAGTTATATTAACAAATGAAAGTTTTGAGAGCATATAATGAATCAATATTCTGAAGGACTGCTTAAAATTCAATGAACCAATATTTTCCAAGTAGCCAATGCATAAATGAACAAAATTATGTATGGATAAAAGATTCATTCAACATGCAAAACAGGTTAATAGAGTTTAATGTAATTAGTGTACAAAAAAAAATCATTGATGTGGCTTCAGATTTTGTATTTCAACTCATCTTTAAAAAAACCACTTCTTATCAAGTTCTGGCATACTGCCAAATAAAAATATCCACAATTATCTGTAAAGGTCATTAAAATACTCCCTCATTTTCTAACTACAAGTCTTTGTGAGGCTAGACTTTCTTATATAGTTCAGTTAAACAATCTGGTATAAGCTTGACTGCAGAAGCAGATTTAAGAATTGTGCTGTGTTCTCATGAGCAAGACATTAAAGAGATTTGTGAAAACTAAAACATATCATTTTTACTAATTTTTTGGAAGATATAGTTAACCTGATAAAAACAGCTTAGTTATGTTAATAGGCAATGGATTTGTTATTCTATTTTATTGTCACTAAATATTTTTTAAATCTTCAGCTTTAATTTCTTAGAAAGTAATCATTGATAGATACGTGCATAAATAAAACCCTTACAGTCGTCAATAATTTTTAAAAGAGTAAAGGGCTTTGAGATGAAAAAGTTTAAGAATCATTGCTCTAAAAAGCTAGCATCTTTCCATAAATTTTGATATATTTGAATTTTCATTTATATTTAGTTCAACATATTTTCTAATTTTCTTTCTGATTTCTTCTTTGTCTTACGATTATTTAGAAGTATGCAGTTTAACTTCCAAATATCTAGGAGTTTTCCAGAAATCTTTCTGTTTTTAATTTCTAATTTAATGCCATTGTGGTCAAAAAGCATTCTCTGGTTTCAATCCTTTTAAATTTATTGAGGCATATTTTATGGCCCACCATATGGTCTATCTTGGTGAATGTTCCGTGTGTTCTTGTCAGAAGCTACATTCTCCAGTTTTGTGTATAGTGTTCTATACATCTTCTTGATTGACCCTTTCATTATTTTTTAATGTTCTTCTATGTCTCTAGTACTACTCCTTGCTCTGATGCCTACTTTTTCTAAAGTAATGCAGGCAATTCATTAGGGTCTTGATTTTTTTTTTTTAACAGTCTGATAATCTCTGCCTTTTAATGGAGTGTTTAATCCATTTACATTTAAATAGTTGTCAACATGATTTGTTGATTTGTTTTCTACTCATTCCATCTGTTTGCTGTTCCCATTTTATTCTTTTTTCTTCTTCTTTGGGACTACTTGATTATTTTTGGTACCCACTTTTATGCCCTTTATTAGCTTACTAATAGATCTTTGTATTATTTTGTTTTTATATTGGATTTTATTGTTTTGTTTGTATTGTATATTTTTTGTATTGTGTTGTTTTGTTTTTAGTAGTTACTGTAGGTTGTGATATCTAGTGCCTATACCTGTGGCTCAGGTGCATAGTTCATTGGCCATATGTGGCTCAATTAATTTCTTTTCAATCTTTTTTTTGCCTGTACTTTAGTTTGGGGCTGTTTCTACTGCTCTATCTACAAATTCACTCGTCTTCTCTTTTTCAATGACTAATTTGCTGTTATGCCCATAATGCCAACATTTTTATTTCAAGTAAAGTCTATTTTAACTCATGAGATACTTTTTACTTGCATTTTTCTCTTTATTATATTCATGTTTTCCTTTTAACCCTTAACAAATTTATAATACTATTTTTTAACATTTTTGTGTGCTAATACAATAATTTTGTCTGTCATATCTTGGTCTACTTCTCTTGGGTGATGTTTCTTCTATTTATGGGCCATATTTTCCTGTTTCTTCATATGCCTAGTAATATTCAATTAGACGCTAGATAAAGTGATTTTTATGTTGTTGAGAGTCTGGAATTTGCTTTCTTCCTTTAAAGAATGTTGAATTTTATTTTGGCAGGCAATTAAGTCACACAGGGGAGGCCAGTTTATCCTTTGGATGTTTATTTTTAAGGTTGTTCTGGGTTTGTCCAGTGCAACATTTACTCTGGAGCTATTTTAGCTCACTTTGAGAAGGTATCTTTCTGATGTTCTTACCAAGTGCCTTCACTGTTCAGCAAAGTATCTCTACTTCAGTTAGAATACAAATGTTTCCCAACATTGTGTCACTTTTAGAGCTTTCTTGACTTTCCAACAGTTTACCTTTCTTTAGCAGTTGTTCTTTCCCAGGATATATGAATTCCCACCTTGTGCATGACATTCAAATTTGGTATTCAAACAAACACTTAAGGAACCCTATGCAGATTTCTGGGGTTCTAGCTGGGCTGCTACTTCCTGACTGATTTTATTATTCAATCATTCAGTCTTGTCCAACTCTTTGTGACCCCATGCATTGCAGCACACCAGTCTTCCCTGTCCTTCACCATCTCCCAGAGTTTGCTCAAACTCATCTCCATTGAGTTGGTGAGGATGTCCAACCATCTCATCCTCTGTCATCTCTTTCTCATCCCACCTTCAATCTTTCCCAGCATCAGGGTCTTTTCCAATGAGTCAGCTCTTCGCATCAGGTGGCCAAACTATTGGAGTTTCAGCTTCAGCATCAGTCCTTCCAATGAATATTCAGGACCGGTTTCCTTTAGAATTGACTGGTTTGATCCCCTTGCAGTCCAAGGGACTCTCAATAGTCTTCTCAAGCACCACAGTTTGAAGACATCAATTCTTCAGTGCTCAACCCTTTTTTGTTGTTCAACTCTCACATCACACCCATACATGACTACTGTAAAAACCATAGCTTGACTATAAAGACCTTTGTAGACAAAGTAATGTCTCTGCTTTTTAATATACTGCCTAGGTTTTTCATTGCTTTTCTTCCAAGGAGCAAGCTCTTTTAATTTCATGGCTTCAATCACTGTCCACAGTGACTTTAGAGCCCAAGAAAATAAAGTCTCACTGTTTCCATTGTTTCGCCATCGGTTTGCCATGAAGTGATGAGATGGGATGCCTTGATCTTTGTTTTTTGAATGTTGAGTTTTAAGTCAGCTTTTTCACTCTCCTCTTTCACCTTCATCAAGAGACTCTTTAATTCCTCTTTGCTTTATGCCATATACATTTAAGTTAAATATGCAGAGCAAGCGCATCACTGTACTGATTGGTACACTGCACCATAAATTCCTGTGACTTCAGCTTCTCTGAATTTAATCTCTGTCTCTGCCCCTCAGGGAGACCACAGTGATCTAGTAAATGCCTCCAGGCAAAAGTCTGGAGTAATAGAAAGACTCATAGCCTTTGTTTCACTTCTCTTAGACAGTATATTCTTGTGTTGACAGCTTTTCAATGTATTAAAACTATTATTTCATATATTTGGTCAAGTTTTCTAGTTACTTAGGGCAGGCAGGCTAATTGGTGCCAATTACTCCACCATGGTTGAGATCCGAAGTTAACACTTAGTTTTGACATCATGTGAAATAAAGAACAATTGAATGTTTTGAGAAAAACAGAAGCATTAAAAGCATTGTATTTGAGAATGATCAATATTGAGAAAGACAGATGCATTATATGGTGGAAAAAGTAGGATAAGGAAAACCATCAAGGGAGTGGTAAGTCAGATGTAGGATGAATAGAGACTAATCTGGGCTAGTGGTGATGACAATGAACATGTTGGTACAGTTAGGAAACTGTCTCTAGTGTTACTGTTCAGCAAGGATTGGGCTGGGGAGATACAAACACCTGTTAAAATGTTTCTGAACATTTTAACACCAGAAAGAATACCGAGTGTTAACAAGTAGTAAAGTTTACTGAGCACCCACTGTGTTTGAAATGCTTTTCATATTTCATCTTATTTATTCAAAGCAACCATTGGGTACTATAATGCTTAACTTGAAGGTGATGAGACTAGGGCTCAGAGACATTAAGAAGGGGAATTAATTCAAATCAGCTAGGAATGATAGAGATTCACATCCAGTTGTCTATGGACTTGAAGATCTTTCCTCAGTCATGATTCCTCTATAAAGTGAAGCAGAAATAGCTCTTAAAATTAAATATTATATTAAAATTTGCAATGTTATAATTATAATTTATTGAAATCTAAAATGTTCTACCCAAATAGAATTAGAAATTCCAAATTCCTGAAATCTGCTACAAAGCTTCACCCAAGTGGAATTTGGAAGTGATTTTTTTACCATCTATATGACAGATTGATTCATTATAGATATTATGACCTAACTCCAATTACCAGAAAATGTTTCATTGCCAACAGAAGATTCATAAATAACGCATCTAAGATTTGTTTATTTAATTCTCTAATTAACTGATTAATTATTATGATGATCTCTGCTTTTAATAAGGGTTTTTAGTACATCAAAACCATCTTCTGTTTTGTTTCAAAAGTCTCAGAATGACTTTAGGAATAAAAGAGAAAATAAAAGCCTGATTTGCTGATTTACCAGAGTTAGCAACAACTTTTTGATGGGCTTTTATTCCTTTACAAGAACATTAACCATCTATGGAATGGATGGGCTGGGGATAAAGAAGGCAACATGGACATTCTCTGTGAAGCAATTGATTATTATCAGACATCAACCAGTAAATTTATGACATTGACCTTTGCTATTGTAACACTAGACTGGTTATTAGATTGATCCTCACCAGAGTGACTTAGTGACACTCTGCATAGAAGGATTTCTTTTTATGTATCCTCAATGACTCTTGCTCTCTCTTATGGTTCCCTTCCCTTTTTTCTATACCACTTGTGCTAGTGGATCACAATGGACCTCTCATCCCAACAATTAGCAGCTGATAGGCTCTTTTAGCAGCTGGAGATCTGCATATGTAAAGTCCTGAGAGAAAGTGTGTATGTCTATTATATTTGTGTTTTCTAATCTAATAACTGTCTAATATATTCTTTCTGAAAGTATGACCAGAGGTATTTGGTAAATGCTGAAAATCAATACACTTCAGTATTTTTATCCTTGGCTCCATTAACAGATATAATAGGGAGATCTTGAGGGTCTAAGGTGGACACAGTAGAGGCTGAACGAGGCTGTTGATCACTTTCTTTTCTACCTATAGTTTGTTGTGATGTTTCAGAACAAGATGAACAAATATTTCATAAAATGGCCACTGACCCACTGGGCTCCTCACCCTCTTGGAGAAGCCCAACCAGGAGTCCATTTCTGTAGCCAGTGCCAGAAGATGGGGTCAGGCTCATCGCTTTCACCCCACCTAGCTGAGCTACAGATGTTATTCATATTCATCCCAGTGTCCAGCCCTTTGACCAAAGTTACAGAGTTCCTTGGCTCAATAAAAATCATGTGTCATCGAGTTCCCTGGGTGATGTGCATGCTACTTAGAAAATAATTTCCCTTTGTCTGTTTGTTTGATAGGATGTTTGGAGACCTCCAACATCTACATTTCAGTTTCAGCCTGTCTTCCCTTGTTCCTCTGTTGTCAAATGCCCTTCGCTTGACTCCCAGGTGCTTGCTGGCTCTACTTACCTCTACACTTTATATTTTGTCATTCTCAACATTTTCTTGAGTCCAGTGGAATGTTGATCTCCTCTACCCAAAGTACAGAATGTTGGGAGTAGAAGGAGGAGGCAATGTAGCTTCACACAGTTTTATTATTTCCTGCCCTCCGTCTCAATCCCAAAGGCTGAAGATTATTTCCAAATGTGCCCTGTAGCCAATCCCATCATTACATGGATATTAGGTCCTACAACCCAGCATTGTGGCTTCGGCATCTCTGTGCCTCCTGAGACCATGTGTGGGTTAAGTTTTGACATTGAAAAAAATAACAACCTTGTAGCACTGATTGAAAACATATATCATGTGGCAGGGTGTACATGTGGATCTCAGCCCATGGCTCCATAGATGTGAGCAGAAACACCAGCATCTGGTGCTGAAAAAAGTCACTTAAAAAATAGACACCTCTTTTCATTACTCTCTGCCAACATACAGAAGCTGTTTCTATCCATATAAATTAGTCTGAAGGATGGTCAGCTCACATGTAAAAATTTCATGGTAGACAACGATTTGGTTTTGAAAGGCAGTGGAACCTCACTCTAACTCTAGTCTTGGGAGTCATCACTTGGTAACATAATGATTGACCTAATCTTGTTTTTTTTCCAAAGAAAATCTAATCATTCTCTGGCTGGAATGGAGGTAAAGGTGTTTCTAAGACCTGATATCATGTTACCATTCCTCCTCTCACCATGAAAGCAAAGCCACCTACACAGTGAGAGGTTTGAATAAAAACAATGAGAAGAGTAAGACCAAGAGTGAAGTTCCCCCAATACACCATGTTATCCCAGGACTGTCTGCTCCTCCTGACATGTTCCCCATTTCTCCCACTTTGCAGTCATGCTGTTTCTCTTCCACCCCCACCTCCGCACACACACATGTTTTCCCCAATGCTCTCGTTTTTGAGGAACTTTTTCTGACTACCACAGCAAGGGCTTAGAAGTGAAGTGAAGTGAAGTCGCTCAGTCGTGTCTGACTCTTTGCGACCCCACAGACTGTAGCCTACCAGGATCCTCAGTCCATGGGATTTTCCAGGCAAGAATATTGGAGTGGGTTGCCATTTCCTTCTCCAAGCTGCTCCTATTTTGTGCTTCTTTAACCTTCTGTTTACAACTCTCTTGTAGCATTTACCCCATCATATTGCCTACATCTCTCTCTACCCTGTCTCAAAAGTTTTGTGAAGCTTGGGACCATATGTTACCATCTTATCAACTCCTTGTGTAGCTCTTAACACACAGGAAGGTTCAGTAAATACTGGACTGAATAAGCTATTATATTTAAGAAGGATTTCTCTGGGAACACTTTCAAGAGAACTCAGGATCAAAACCAGGGGACTCTTTAGGTCAATGATTTTTTTCTCGAGGTCAAAATTCAGTCTAGTGGTGAGTCAGACAGACCTCTTTTCATCTCTGTATAGCCATAACCTCTCAAAATCTCAGTTTTCTTATTTATAAAGGTGAAATAATGATGTTACCTACCAAATAGATTGTTATGAGAATGAAACGAATAATTCATAGAAAGAAGTGAGCTTCCTGGTAACTCAGATGGTAAAGAATCTGCCTGCAATGCAGGAGACCTGGGTTCGATACCTGGATTAGAAAGATCTCCTAGAGAAGGGAATGTCTATTCACTCCAGTATTCTTGGCTGGAGAAGGCCGACAGAGGAGCCTGGCAGGCTACAGTCTATGGGGTCACAAAGAGTCAGACACAACTGAGAGACTGTGATAGCTGAGACGGTGAGTGGGGAGATTGCCCTTATTTTTAGAGATGATATTTTCACTTCATCACCAGGACATGCAAATTCCATGAAGTGAGGATTTTTATCTTTTTCTTATTTCCAGCTATTAAAGACAGTGCCTAGGAAGTGCCTGGTATATAGCAAGACCTCAGTCAATATTTGTTGAATAAATACATGAACACAGGTTTCTTTCCCAAGAGTGGTGGCAGACTCTACAGCTTCATATATTCTGGTTCTTCTGAACATTCATAAGACAGCTGGGTGGGTATTTAACACAGTACAGGGACTATACAATCACCAAACAATGATTTTATACCTTAAAAAAGCATAAGGTAGACTTAATTGACCTGACTGGCTGATAAGAAGTAAATGGAGAATGTAGGAGGTTTTTTCTTTTTTCTTTTTTTTAAAGAAGGTGAAAGGCATGTTCTTTCTTGAAGGAAAAAAAAAAAAAAAATCTATCAGACCTGGAAGGAAACCATGAGTTGAAGTGACCCAGGGGAAGCAGAAGGATGTACTGAATGACCTCCAGAGACTCCTGTCAGCACTAATGATCCAGGAAGGAGATTTACAGACCCACAGGAATTGACCCCAACCAAGCCTTGGCTTGCTGCTTTCCCCCACTTTGGCCAATCTTCTCACTTCCTTCACTGGAGCAGCTCCTTCCAGACCCATCCTGCCCACCCCTCCATCCCTGGCTCTGCAGCTGGAAATTTACTGACCCCTGGCCCTTGGCCTGGAGGGAGTGGCTGGCACCATGGAGGTGAGGTGTGCCCCAGCTCGTGGAGCCACACACACAAGGGGTCCAGAGCCAGTTTGTTTTGGGGACAGGACTCCCATGAGAATTTCACTTCCCCCTCTTGTCTAACTTGCCAGTTGAGTAGTGGTTATCCCTGGATCACAGGAAGCACATATTTGCTACAAGTCTCCTTGGAGACCCACGTGGCCCTCAGATGAGCAATAATACAGATTTCTTACTTTATTTTTTTCCATGGGAATAAGAGTGACTCCCTGCCAAAGGACATAGTTTAGGCTTTGCTTTTAGTTGTTCCCAGGGGTAGAAGTTCAAGAGCCTGGTGATTTTTTTTTAAACTATGCATCAAGGGGGAGCTGAACACTTTCATGAAATAAAAGTGGGGAAATATGCTTCATGCACTGAATTGACCTGTCTCCTCCAGTGAACTAGGCTTCAAGGGTAGAGTTGAATCTGTTAAGGTCTTGGTGGGGGACATCTGAGGGGACAGGGTAATGGATTCTTTGAATCATCCCAGCCACACCTCTTGTTTAGAAAAAATCAATTATGATGTGCAAATACTTTGTGGATCACAACATCTATTGGCAGCCAGACCCTTTTTTTTTTTTTTTTTTTTTTTTTTGCTGTGAATAAAAGGGAAAACAAAAACTGGTAGAATTCTGGGAGATGGATATTTATGTCAGCTCTGATGGGGAACAAAGGTTGAATCCTAGTAATTGTGAAAGCATCAGGATATATCTTCACTTCTTTGCAGATGTCAGTGACCAAGTGCAAGGTCAAGGATTCTGACTTAAATGATACGTGTGCTGAATTTTATTTTGCTTTTAAGAATGTGAATAAAGTGAATGCATTAAAAGCCTGCTCATAGAAGCTCCTTCCAAAAATAGGACTACAGGAAGGAAAAAGTAGTAAGAAGGTCAAATAGTAAGAAAGGTTTTTGAGAAGTCATAATTAATAAGAACGAAAGTGATGGTGTCAGTTTAAGAGACGTGTGAAAAATATGAAGATACATAGAGATATAACAAGGATGAAAGAGGGAAAATGATTAACAAGCAAAATTAAAGTCTTGTTGGAGGTGTTTTTGTGATTTAAGAATGCATTTTATCTACAATAAACAATGTTTGTCAAAACCCCAATAAAAGAGACAAAATAGGGACCCTGGTGTTTGTCAAAAGATGTTTCCACCAGTCTTTCCCAGAGGGAAGCTCTCTGCCCTGGTCTTACCCGAGTTGCTCTGTTTCCTTTCTGATCAGACATTTTGAGTTTGATATTCTGGGTCTCCAGCTTCTCCTCACCCTTTATTTCCCAGTTTATAACTTGTCTGGATTTCTATTTATGTGACTGCCAGCCTAGGTTTACAAACTTGGTCACATCTACATTAATCTCTGATTGGCCCCCACTGCCTGCTTTTACAGGTTTTCCCTAGGCTCATAGGGTCTCCTGGGAGCATTGGGATCTACTGAGGGGTTTTCCTCTGACATCAGCTTCATCATTTCTTATTCATCTCTCACGTACCTGTGTGTGGGCTTCCCAGGTGGCACAGTGGATAAAGAATCTGCTTGCAATGCAGGAAACAAAGGAGATGCTGCTTCAATTCCTGGGTAGGGAAGATACCCTAGAGGAGCTCACGGCAACCTACTCTAATACTCTTGCCTGGAGAATCCCATGGGCAGAGGAGCCTGGTTGGCTACCGTTCATAGGATCACAAAGAGTTGGACATGACTTGAAAGCTGTAATATTCTGGAGATGATGGAGATTTGAAACCGATGCCAAGAAGTCATTCAGGTTATGAACAAAGCTAGGAACCATCTGTGCTGACTGATTTAAAGCCATAGCAGTAATACATTAACAGTAGATGTAAACCACAAAAGGAGAAAACCTAGAGAAAGACTCTGATTTAGTGAATGGGAAGAGGACACACAGCTGGTAAAGCAAGAGAGTGAAAAGGGTGAATAGAGAAGAGGGACAAGAGAGTCATTTCACAGAAGTCAAAGGAGGAGCTAACTTTAGGCAGGGAGACAGCACACTTTCACCTACCATAAAGGGGTAACACTGGTTGTGGAGGAATAAAAACCCGAAGGGTCCACTGGTTCCCTTAGAGCAAACAGCTTTAGGAAAGTGGTAGAAAGAAAACCAGCAGAGATGGATTATCTCATGAGTGCAGCAACAAGGCTAAGAATTCTTTTAGAAACATGAAAATTAGGAGGAAACAGATGGATGTGTATTTTTCAGGAGGTATCAGATTTTAGAAAGGCTATTTGTTTTTGCTCAGAAGTGACCTGAGCAAATCTTAGATATAAGTGAAACTTTCCACAGGAAGAGAGACTGTAAGATGTTACAAATTAATGAGGGAATCACTGATAAAGAAAAAGCATTGAAAGACAACTATGAATGGAAATAATATCAAGCTGTGGAGAAACCAGCTTTAGAAGAATCAGAGAGGGAAGGAAGGGGAAGATGGCTAAGTGATGGGCAGTTATATTGAGGCAAAGATCAGACAAAGAAGATGTGGGAACTCTCCCTAGAAGTGAAGTAAAAGGTTAAGGTTATTTGTGATTGATACAGGAAGTCCCCTACACATGACCATCCAAGTTGCGAACGTTACAAGATGAAAATGTGCGTTCAGTGTCCAATCACGTAAGTTGGTTCGTGTGTCTGGCACTCATTGTTACGTGCAGGCGTCCCCTACACGTGGCTGTGCTTCTGTGTGCTTTGGTGTACAATACTGCAGAGAGGACAGTAGTCCAGTATCTTTATTTCAAGCCCAGGAAGTTGGGAAGCAAGGGTAAAAGCAGGAGGATGCAGCTGGTACTACTGTACTTTTCAAGGTACCCTATTGTAAGATGAAAATGTTTTCTTACTTTTTGTGTTTGCTTTTTATGTATTATTTGGGTGAAAAGTATTATAAACCTATTACAGTACAGTACTACATAGTCTATTGTGTTAGTTGGGTACCCAGGCTAACTCTGTCAGACTTAACAAACAAATCGGACTTAAGAACACACTTTTGGAATGGAACCCGTTCATATGTAGGGGACTTACTGTATCCCGACTTAAAGAGTGGGACCTTGTAAACATCTTCAGATTTGCCAACCAAAAGAAGGGGCTTCTATAACAGCTGTGACTGTTGATTGGTTTAAGGGAAAAAAAAATGCTTTGAAAAAAATTGGAACAAGGGTTTCCCTGGTGCCTCAGTGGTAGAGTCCGCCTGCCAAAGCAGGAGATGCAGGTTCGATCCCTGATCTGGGAAGATCCCATATGCAGAGCAAAGCAGCTAAGCCTGTGCCCCACACCTATTGAGCCTGTGCTCTGAAGCCTGGGAATTGCAACTACTGAATCCTCATGCCTCAACTAATGAAGCCCATGCTCTGCAACAAGAGAAGGCATCGCAGTGAGAGGCCCATGCACCACAATAAAGAAGACCCCACTCACTGCAACTAGAGAAAACCTTCTTGCAGCAATGAAGACCCAGGGCAGCCAAGAATAGATTAAAAAATAAATTGAAACAAATATTATGTAGGTATAAAACATTTTTTAAAAAGAATTTTTTAAAACATACCTGCTATTTTCCCCTCTGTCTGACTTTAATTTAAAACTTTGCTCCAGTAAAACAAATCTACTAAAAGATGTCAAACATTCCAAACAGAGAAATCGTCAAGGTTCAGATTTCAATCAACTTTTTATTGCAATGGCTTTATGAATCTACCTAATTTAGATTTTGTTTTAAAATAAATTAGATTCATTTTTATTATAAATTCTACATAAATCTAAAGCAAACAGCTTGTCATTCATGCTCAGACCTATAAAAACAGGCTCTTGTAAGTTCACCTAGTACGGAAAAAAAGAAATGATAAGTGTATTCTTTAACAATGGTTCTTTGTGAACTTTGTTTTCATAAGGTTTTTAATAATAAAAAGACCAGTTGGTTCAGGATAGAGGGGTATAATAAATGCAGCACATTAAAACAAATAAAACATACATTACCAAACTGTCTAATACTGAATCTGATGATTTATCAAGTTGACCCAAAATAATAAACTCTACTTTGAGAAAAAAATGAAATAAAATTGGTCATTTTCTGAAAAGAGAGTCACGCTGCTTTTGGGATATACCACATTAATACAATATAAAGAGGAAGAAAACTCGTATGAGTTGAAAGTTGAAGGAAATTCTGACTGTGAGCACACCTCCAAGTATGTGTATTCTAGATCTAGCTTATATAGTATGTTGTTAAGAGTAGTAGAATATGTTAATGTGTATTCAAATTAACTTTTTTTCCCTCTCTGAAGTATTTGAGTTTTTTGATGAAAATATGTCAAACATACTGGCTCTTATTAACAAGACAAAAACCAAAGGAATAATAATAAAGCTGTATCTTAAATGTACGCCACAGGTATTATTTGTAGATTTTGTGATATGTACACAATTCCTATCTTTGGAATATAAATTCGGACAGGTAGATCAGGCAGACACATGCACGAGGAGCATTAGAGAATAGCACCCTACAGATTGAGATAATGCTGAGCTCTGACAAGGACTACTGCAGTTCAAGTGAAGCCTTGGGGATCTGGAGGGTGTAGAAAATTTTAAACAGGTAGAAGTTCAGCTGAAGAACTCTTCATATAGAACCCCCATCCTATTCCATAAAAAAAAAGAAAAAAGAAAGCAGAAATCTCTAGTTTATATTAGTGAAGATGATCCCAGAAAGACAGGAATTCTCTTGTAGTTTCACTGATGGTTTTTCAGACCCATATCCAACAGTGATTCTCATTATGACCTCATCCCAGCTTCATCTTCCCAGTATCATGAAGTGACTCTTCGTGTAAGTGGGAAACTCGTTGAAGTTACTGAAAGGAATAGCTTTTTAAAATGCCCATTGACTCAACACCAGGAGTGAGAAGAATCCAGGTGAGAGGAAGAAATTGTGGACTTTAATGAGGAGAATAGGAAGAAGGAACTGAAAATAGGTTAATGTCACCTACCCTCCAGCACACACTCATTAGTATCCCACCTTCTTAATTGGTTGGTTATGTTTACCATACTTATTGGGGAAATCCCTGATTGTTGTGTAACAGAAGGGCAATCTATGGTAGCTTAAAGAGGTTTGATTCTTAGGTTAAATTTGGGATAGACTGGCCCTGGAATACTGGATTGATCTGCTTCTAGCACTTTCAAATAAATAGTCAACTACTAAAGCTATCACAGAGAGACTTAAATGAACTAAACACTGTAACTATTTTCCATCATTTTGTGGATACCCAAAACTACAGTTATTAGTTACAGAATAACTCTGTGCCAGTTGCTGTAAGCTATGTATTCTGTTCACTGAATTGTGTTAATTTTTGTTAGTCACTCAGTCGTGTCCGACTCTTTGCGACCCCATGGACTGTAGCCCTCCAGGCTCCTCTGTCCAGGGAATTCTCCAGGCAAGTATACTGGAGTGGGTAGCCATTCCCTTCTCCAGGGAGTCTTCCTGACCCAGGGACTGAATATCTGGGTTTCCTGCATTGCAGGCAGATTCTTTACCATCAGAGCCACCAGGAAAGTCTGTGTTAATTTTTATTGTAAGATAGTTACATGCGGTATATTTTTTAAATACAAAATATTCATGATGAGTGTGTTAGATTTCTCATATATACACTTTTCAGAATCTTGGAGGAAGGTTCTAAGAAACTTGGAGAAAGAAATGTTACAGTTGTAAATTCCTGCATTGGAAAGAGAAATATTGGTTAACAATACAAAAAGTCAATGGAGAGGAAACCTACAAGCCTGCCAATTAATGATGCAAAAATGCAGTGGGGTTTTGGGTTGGTCAAGTTTCCCAAGCCATCCTTTACAGATTTACATAAAATCAAACATTTTTCCCCTTAATTTTTCAATCCTGATGTGTTTTCAGGGAAATTTGATCCATATGTTTCTAATTCATTTACTCCAACTCATCAAATGCTGTTTTGTAAGACTATTCTCTGCCTAAGGTTTTCTAAACAATCTTAAGAAGGCCTCTAAACTAGAAAAGGGGATAAACACACATGATGCCCATTGCCAAACCTAAATTTTCCTGAACTCAGTGTTAAGGAAAAGACTAACATCTATTTTCAAAACTTGACAAACTATAGACACATCCAGTTGCTGACTCAAACAGTGAAACAACAATTAGGTGTTATTTGTATAAATTGTGGATGCACAAAGGCTTGTTTTCTAAAAATCTATGGAAAAAAATTCAATTCGTAATAATAACTAATGCTGTTATTGTTGTTGTTGATCTGCCCAGCTGTGTCCAATTCTTTGTGACCCCAAGGACTATAGCCCACTAGGCTCCTCTGTCCATGGAACTCTCCAGGCAAGAATCCTGGAGGGGTGGCCATTTCCTTCTCCAGGGGAATTCCCAACCCAGGGATTGAACCCGGCTCTCCTGTAAGTCTCCTGCACTGCAGGTGTATTCTTGACCACTGAGCCATCAGGGAATAACAAATAGAACAAATAAATAACAAATAATAATAGCAAATAGAACAACACTGTGTTTCACTTTTTCCTAAAATTTTATTTATTCTTACCCTTGCTTCTCAGACTTCCCTGGTGGCCCAGACAGTAAAAGCGTCTGCCTACAAAGCAGGAGACCTGGGTTTGATCCCTGGGTTGGGAAGATCCCCTGGAGAAGGAAATGGCAACCCAGTCCTGTATTCTGGCCTGGAGAATCCCATGGACGGAGGAGCCTGGTAGGCTACATACAGTCCATGGGGTCACAAAGAGTCGGACACGACTGAGTGACTTTACTTTCACTTTCCTTCTCATCAGAATCTCATGAAGTAGACAAGGTGGTTATCATTCCCACTGTATAGATGAGGGAATTGAAGCCCAGAGAAATCAAGGAAGCTTCCGCCTATCATACAGGGATGATGTAGCAGAAGATGGTCTGTAACCCAGTCCTTCTGGCTCTAAATGACTGTTTGTTTGAACAGATAGTGTTGTCTATGTCTCTCCGTGACTCTCACAGGGTGAGACAATACCCTGCCTCAGGGGAACCCAGTGTGTAAAACTTAGTGGCACAAGGGTTTTGTTAATTTCAGGGCCAAAGTACAAGCCTTTTTTTCTAAGATACCTGGGATTTGGATGTCGGGTCAGGCAGCCTCTCAATGACAGCTGAGTAAAGTTAACTTATAGGTATTTACACATACCTGTGGTGGTGGTTTAGTCGCTAAGTTGTGTCTGACTCTATTGACCTTATGGACTGTAGCCCACCAGTCTCTTCTGTACATGGGATTTTCCAGGCAAGAATACTGCGGTGGGTTGCCATTTCCTTCTCCAGGGGCTTTTCCCAACCCAGGAATCAAACCCAGGTCTCCTGCATTGTAGGCAGTTTCTTTACCAACTGAGCCACAAGGGAAGCCACACATGCCTATAAATTTCCTCTAATTCCAGTTTTGTCAAATTTAGTCTAATCGGTTTATTCATGTATTTATTGCAAATATTGTTACAAAGGTTTATCACAAAGATTAATATGACACTTTGTAATGTTAACAATGATTCTGCCTGAGATATTTGATTCTCAAAACACTGAAAGATCAATAACTGCTTGTTTCTTTTATAAACAAAGAACCTAAGGTGTGAAGGTATTGAGTTTTCCATATCAAGAGCAGAGTTCAGATGGGTTACATTATCTAGAAGCTATTCATACTGAGATGAAGCAACTTTAGGCTTATCTTCAATTTTAGTGATGATGTTGATGATGAAGATGATGAAAATGGTAATAACCACTGACTGGGTTTCTACCATCTGCCACGTACATGATCTCAATCACTTCTCTCAAAAATATTGAGATAAATACTTTTACTCTTATTTTTAAAGATAAAGAAACAGACTCAGCAAAGGTAGTTATTTTGTCAGTTACAAATCTATTTGGGGCAAGTGATGGATGACCAAACTAAACTGACTTAAACAGAAACAGAATGTCTTGACCTATATAACTGAAAACTTCATGGGCCAGCCTGGCTTCATTTGTGGTTTCATTCTAGGTCACAAATAATATCATCAGACATCAGATTTTTCTGTTTCTTATTCCTTCTTTTTCCTATTGTTGATCTCAGTCTCAGCTCCCACATGGAAGCAAGGTGATAACCAAAAAAGCTCTAGATCTTTTCTTGCTTTAATAGTATGTGCTTTTCAGGGGCCAGTATTGGTTGTTCAGATCACATGTTCTTCCCTGAACTAATTCCCAAATGATCTTTCTTGTTTAAGCCTGAGTTTCATGCTTACCCTTTGAAATTAAAGGTAGGGCAAGTTCTGTTAAAGTTATATAGAAAGAAAATGAAAAAGGAGAGTCCCTGAAGAAAATCTGAGGGAAGTTTATCACAATAACAATGAGGGCAAGAAGATTCTAGGAACACAAATAAATATTGTGTGCTCAGTCACTCAGTTGTGTCCAACTACTTGTGATCCCCTGGACTGTAGCCCATCACACTCTGTCCATAGGATTCTCCAGGCAGGAATACTAGAGCGGGTTGCCATTTCCTTCTCCAGGGAATCTTCCCAACTTGGGGATTGAACCCGTGTCTCTGCATTGCAGGTGGATTCTTTATCTCTGAACCACCTGGGAAGCTAAAAGAAATATCGGTGTGGCCAAAAATTTCCTTCAGATTTTCCCGCTACATCTTATGGAAAAAAAACAAACAAACTTATTGCCCAACCCTATACAAATGTCCACTGTTAAGAGCATGCCCAACATCAAACAGCTGGAGTGTGACAGAGTCTTTTTAATTCCAATGTCCATTCTTTAATCCAAGAGTTAGTAATTTTTTTTCAATAAACAGCAAGTTCATAAATATTTCAGGTTTGCAAGTCATAGAGTATGTGATGGAACTACCAAAGTTGGCCATTGTTGTACAAGACAATGTAGAAACAGATGAACATGGCTGTGTTCATAAAATTTACAGAAAGAAGTGAAGGACCAGATTCAATCATGTACTATAGTTTGCTGATCCCTGCACCCCACTATTCATGATCCAGACCAGCTATACTCCCCACATACAGAACAGAATAGAACAGCCTCTGTAATATGAATAGGTGAAAAATATTGACCAGAAAAAGGTGCACCAGCCACAAAGCTAATGGACAGTCAAGGTGAGACCCCCAAATTCTTATAATCCTCTTAGAAAATCCTCCATAGGCTTTTGCTCTAACCAAATGAGATACAAGAAACAGAAGCATTCAGTGTTTGTGGGTTAGACAATATTCTACACTATGAGATATTTTCTACGAAAAATCAGTTTTCTTCAGATGCTCTTATTCTCTGAATAAATTAACTTTTCAGCCAATCTTTGTGGCAGATAGAATAATGGACTCCCGAATATGTTCATGTCCTAATTCTCAGAGCCTCCAAATTTGTTACTTTACATGATAAAATGGACTTTGCAAATGTGATTTTAAGAAGTCTTAAAAGGGGAGATTATCTTGGATCATCTGTGTGGTCCCGATAGAAACACAAGTGCACTTCTTTTTTTTTTTTTTCTTTTTCTTTTTTTATTTCTCACAAGTGCACTTCTAAGAGACATCTGGGATAGTTACAGGTGAAGAGTGGAGAAGGGAGTGGGATGCTGGAAACAGAGAGTGGAGTGATGCAGCCCCAAGCCAAGGAATGCCAGCAACCTCTGGAAGGTGAGAGTGGTGAGGAAGGGGTTCTGCCCTGGAGCCTCCAGAAGAAACCACCCTGCTGACAATTTGATTCTACCCCAGGAAACTTATTTTGAACTTCTAACATCCAAAAATGTCAGATAATAAATTCTCATTGATTTTAGTCACTAAGTTGTTTGTAACTTGTTACAGCATCCCTAAGAAAAAGCTATGATAAACCTGGACAGTGTGTTAAAAAACAGAGACATCACTTTGCTGACAAAGGTCCTGTTAATCAAAGCTATGCTTTATCTGGTAGTCAAGTAAGGATGTGACGGTTGGACCATAAAGAAAGCTGAGTGCTGAAGAAATGATACTTTCAAATTGTAGTGCTGGAGAAGACTCATGAGAGTCCCATGTACAGCAAGGAGATCAAATCAGTCAATCCTAAAGAAATCAACCTTGAATATTCTTTGGAAGAACTGATGCTGAAGCTGAAGCTCTAATACTTTGGCCACATGATGCATAGAGCTGACTCATTGGAAAAGACACTGATGCTGAGAAAGATGGGGGGCATCTCCTCCTCTCAGGAGGAGAAGGGGATGACAGAGGATGAGATGGTTGGATGGCATCACCAACTCAATGGACTAGAGTTTAAGCAAACTCTGGGAGATAGTGAAGGACAAGGAAGCCTGGCATGATGAAGTTCATGGGATTACAAAAAGCTGGACATGACTTAGCAACTGAACGACAACAACAAGGAAACAAATGGGCTTCCCTGGTGACTCAGTGGTAAAGAATCTGCCTGCCAATGCAGGAAGATGCAGGCTTGATCCCTGGGTTGGGAAGATCCCCTGGAGAAGAAAATGGCAACCTACTCCAGTATTCTTGCCTAGAAAACTCCATGGACAGAGGAGCCTGGTGGGCTATAGTTCATGGGGTCACAAAGAGTCAGACACGACTTAGTGACTAAACAAACAATTCAAAAGGAAACAAATACAATTCTAAACCTAAGAAAGTAAAGATTATTTTGGTAGTTTTCTCCTCTACTGGATTCAGTAGTAAACATACAAACAAGTAAGAAAAAGCAACAACACAGTTCCCAATACCCAATATTGATATGCCATACCTAGGCTGCATCTTATGATGAGAAATAACGTACATGGACATTTTGCATTATAATGATTTCATGGAAATAGTAGTTGTAGGAATAATAATAGTAGAAAAAACAAGTGAATTAGCTAATGCATGTAAAAAAGTTAGTATTGTTGTTGCTCTGCAAGAGTTTTTAAAAAATAGCGATGATTATTTTCAGTAGTTGTAACATCAGCAACAGTTAGAGTATTGGTATTGGTATCAATCAGTACTAGTAACAAAATTAGTCATTCTTTTTTAGTAAACGTCATTGCTAAATACTGTCCCAAACATTTTCTACGTATTACCTGTTTTAGTCCTCATGTAATAGAGTGAACTAAGCATCATTACCCTCTTTTTGTGAACGATAAAAGAGAATGAATGTAAACTGAAATCCTAACCTTCAATATGGCAGTAGTAGAAGGTGAGACCCTTGCGAAGTGATGAGGTAGGTTACAAGGGTGGAGCGCTCATGAAGGAAGTGAAGTCACTCAGTCATGTCTGACTCTTTGTGACCTCAAGGGCTGTAGCCTACCAGGCTCCTCTGTCCATGGGATTTCCAGGCAAGAGTACTGGAGTGGGTTGCCATTTCCTTCTCCAGGGGATCTTCCCGACCCGGGGATCAAACCCAGGTCCCCCACATTGCAGGCAGACGCTTTACCCTCTGAGCCCCCAGAGAGCTCTCATGAGCAGGATCTTTATAACAGAACCTGGAGAACTTTCTTGTCTCTTTTTCCATGTGAGGACACAGCTAGAAGACAGCCATCTATAAACCAGAAAGTGGTTCTCATTAGACACCAAATCTATCACTGCTTTTATCTTGGACTTCCTGGGTCCCAGAACTGTGAGAAATAAGTTTCTACTATAGGCCACTCCCTTAATGGCATTCTGTTATAGCTGCCTGAAAAGACTGAGATGGTGAACCTTTGGTGAAGTTCATTATTTGTCCAATAAATTATGTTTATAAGTAGTTGCAATAGAGTTAAATCTTGGTATGTTTATTAATAAAATCCAAACATTTTACAATGCTTTGACCATGAAACTAGCATTCCTATGCCTCTAAAATTAGCAGACATAGCTGAGGGTCATTGAATCCTTGATGAAAGAGAATACCACAGGATATTAAAGACACACTTTATTCATCTGACACTTGTGCCGAGAGCTTACATTCCTTTGTTAACCTTGATCCCTCTACTATGAATATCCTTGTTGGTCTGCCTAGGAAAACTCCAGGCATCTGTCAAGGTATTAATCAAACATCACCCTATTTGTGAAGTTGTCTTGTTTTTCATTGAAATAAAGTTGATTTACAAAATTATGTTTGTTTTAGGTGTACAACATAGTGATTCAAAATTTTTATAGATTATACTCCATTTAAAGTTATTATAAAATAATGCCCATATTCCCTATGTATATGTCCTTGTAGCTTTATTTATTTTATAGATGGTAGTTTGTACCTCTCAATCCCTTGCTTATACCTGGCTCTTACCCCTTTTCCTCTCCTATTGTCAAAAAGGCCACAAATAACAAATGTTAGTGAAGAAGTGGAGTGAGGGGAACTTTCCTACACTGTTGGTGGGAATGTAAATTGGTACAGCCACTATGAAGAACAGTATCAGTTCAGTTCAGTCACTCAGTCATGTCCAATTTTTGCGACCCCATGGATTGCAGTACGCCAGGCTTCCCTGTCCATCACCAGCTCCTGGAGCTTACTCAAACCCATGTCCATTGTGTCAGTGAGGCCATCCAACCACCTCATGCTCTGTCATCCCCTTGCTATTCTGCCTTCAATCTTTCCCAGCATCAGGGTCTTTTCAGTTGAGTCAGTTCTTCCCATCAGGTGGCCAAAGTATTGGAGTTTCAGCTTCAACATCAGTCCTTCCAATGAATATTCAGGACTGATTTCCTTTAGGATGGACTGGTTGGATCTCCTTGCAGTCCAAAGGACTCTCAAAAGTTTTCTCTAATACCACAGTTGAAAAGCATCAATTCTTTGGCGGTTAGCTTTCTTTATAGTCCAACTCTCACATCCATACATGACTACTGGAAAAACCATAGCCTTGACTAGACAGACCTTTGCTGGCAAAGTAATGTCTCTGCTTTTTAATATGTTGTCTAGGTTGATCATAACTTTTCTTCTAAGGAGCAAGCGTCTTTTAATTTCATGACTGCAATCACCATCTGCAGTGTTTTTGGAGCCCCCCAAAATAAAGTCTCTCACTGTTTCCATTGTTTCCCCATCTATCTGCCATGAAGTGATGGGACCGGATGCCATGATCTTAGTTTTCTGAATGTTGAGTTTCAATCCAACTTTTTCACCCTCCTCTTTCACTTTTATCAAGAGGCTCTTAAGTTCCTCTTCACTTTCTGCCATGAGGGTGGTGTCATCTGCATATCTGAGGTTATTGATATTTCTCCCAGCAGTCTTGATTCCAGCTTGTGCTTCTTCCAGCCCAGCGTTTCTTATGATGTACTCTGCATATAAGTTAAATAAGCAGGGTGACAATATACAGCCTTGACGTACTCTTTTTCCTATTTGGAACCAGTCTGTTGTTTCATGTCTGGTTCTAACTGTTGCTTCCTGACCTGCATACAGATTTCTCAAGAGGCAGGTCAGGTGGTCTGGTATTACCATCTCTTTAGGAAATTTCCACAGGTTGTTGTGATCCACACAGTTAAAGGCTTTGGAACAGTCAATAAAGCAGAAGAAAACAGTATGGAGTTTCCTTAAAAACTAAAGCTACCATGTGAAGCTTTTCATCACCATCCCATCTTGATTTCATTGTCCACCCTTCTGTTTCTCCACTCTGGGTTGAATATCCTTCTGTTTTAGCATCCATACTTCCTTGGTTATGTTTATTTTGTGTACATCTGTCTCCCTCTATAGGATACAAACTTTCTAATAACAAGAAACCTGCTAACTGGCAACAGTATATCCAGTGGTAGCCATATTTGAGCTCATGAAAATGTTCAATGGATATTTAATGATAAAAGTACAAGTGAATGAGTAAATATGTAAATCAATAAATTATCTTTTACATGGGAAAGAGGGAGTTCTCATTCCAGAGAAAAGCTGAGTTTTCAGTTCTCAGTGAATCTTAGTTTAAAATTCTGTAGTACAGTTATTTCAGTCACTCAGTCATGTCCGACTCTTTGCGACCCCATGAATCGCAGCACGCCAGGCCTCCCTGTCCATCACAAATTCCCGGAGTTTACTCAAACTCATGTCCATTGAGTCGGTGATGCCATCCAACCATCTCATCCTCTGGTGTCCCCTTCTCCTCCTGCCCCCAATCCCTCCCAGCATCAGGGTCTTTTCCAATGAGTCAACTCTTCCCATCAGGTGGCCAAAGTATTGGAGTTTCAGCTTCAGCATCAGTCCTTCCAATGAACACCCAGGACTGACCTCCTTTAGGATGGACTGGTTGGATCTCCTTGCATTCCAAGGGACTCTCAAGAGTCTTCTCCAACACCACAGTTCAAAAGCATCAATTCTTTGGCGCTCAGCTTTGTTCACAGTCCAACTCTCACATCCATACATGACCACTGGAAAAACCATAGCCTTGACCAGACGGAACTTTGTTGGCAAGGTACAGTACAACTATCTAAATGCCTTGAGTTCAAGGCATAATAAGGAAACAATTTATAATTTTATACCAAAAACTGATAAGACTACAACACAAACAACTTTGTTTCAATTGGCAAAATTACTGCTTTCAACTAAATATCACTCTTTATTTCTTATAAATTCTTATGCTTTTTCTCAGACCAATTAAAAAGAAAGCTAAAGTTCATATATGTGTAGATATATCCCAGACAAGTTATTTATATGTAAATGAAAAAATCTTATATGCTAAGGTATGGAATGCAGTGTCTTCATGAAAGTTTCCATGGATCTTCCACCTTTCGATTACCTTAATAAATAATTTAGCAGCTCTTACTTTAGGAAGTATAAAGTATGTAGAAGTGGTAATTTAAAGAAATGGGTATAAACAGGAGGGGATAGTATTAATGACAAAAACTCAGGATATTCTAAGATACATGCACACAAGTTTAGACATTGGTGGTAACTGAAACTTTTGGTGTGAGTATAATATTGTAGGTTAATGTGATGAAAGGCTGGGAGCTGAAGGCAAGGTACACAGGGGGAGAAAATAAAGTTTTCATACAGAGATAGCAGGCATAATAATAATAATAAATACTCTGCCTACTTAGTTTTTGATTCATTTATTTTTAAAAAGTGATTACTGGGAAGCTTATTTGTGCTAGAGAATGTATTAAATACCAGATATAAATATAACAATTTTACCTTTTTTTGAATTTGTGGAAAATCAGATGTGATGTAATTGTTTTTCATACAAAATATCCTGTGAACACAGATTAAAAAGAACAGACAAAATTTTAAAAAGAACATACAAAAATTTCTTCATCATGAGAGAGCCAGAATGCTTTACAAATAAGACGTCATGTATGCCAGGAGAGTAGAAATATCACTGAAAGAAAAAGGGACAACTTACTCCAGATGTGAAAGAATACTCAGTCAATGATATAGGGTCATAAAAGCTGGAAAGCAAACAATCCTACATCATTTGAATATCAAGGTAGAAAATGGAGAACAGAAATGCAGCAGGAGATGAGAGTGATGCTCATAACAGTCCTATGACTGGTAAGAAAAGATCTTATTCTCACTTAGATGAGAAGAGAAACTCAAGAGTTGAAAGCATCACTCAACTTTACAAGGCTGATACTTAGGTTGGTGCAAAAGTAATTGTGATTTTTGCATTATTGAACTTTGCTGTTTATCCATTCTCAGATAAATATGGTTATGTTATACATCATTTTAATGTGCATTTCTTGCTTTATATATATATTTTTTGCTAATTATATTACTTCCTGTGTATTTTATATTTATTTTAGACTATGGAAATGATGTTAGACAAAAAGTCAAATTTGAGTGGTTTTCTTATTTGAGTTCAAAATGTGTCATAAAGCAGTGGAGACAACTCAAGAACACATTTGGCCCAAGAACTGCTAATAAACATGCAGTGTAGTGGTGGTTTAAGAAGTTTTACAAAGTAGATGAGAGCCTTGAAGATGAGGAGCTTGGAGACTGGCCATTGGAAATTGACAACAACCAACTGAGAGCAATTATTGAAGCTGATCCTCTTACAACTACACAAGAAGTTGCTGAAGAACTCAACAGTATGCCATTATGTGACCACGCAGCATTTGAAGCAAATTGGAAAGGTGAAAAAGCTCGATGAGTGGGTTCCTCATGAACTGACTGCAAATCAAAAAAAATCATCGTTTTTGAAGTGTCATCTTCTCTCATTGTAGGCAACAACAACAAACCATTTCTAGATTGGATCGTGATGTGCAATGAAAAGTGGATTTCATATGACAACCAGTGATGGCCAGCTCAGTCGTTAGACTGAGAAAAATCTATAAAGCACTTTCCAAAGCCAAACTTGCACCAAAAAGAGGTCACAGTTACTGTTTGGTGATCTGCTGCCAGTCTGATCCACTACAGCTTTCTGAATCCCAGCAAAACTGTTACATCTGAGAAGTATGCTCAGCAAATCAATGAGATGCACTGAAAATTGCAAGGCCTGAAGCTAGCATTGATCAACAGAATGGGCCCAATTCTTCTCCACAATAATACGCAACCACACATTGCACAACCAACGCTTCAAAGGTTGAACAAATTGGGCTGTGACGTTTTGCCTCATCCACCAATATTCACCTAACCTCTTGCCAACCTACTACCACTTCTTCAAGCATCCTGAAAACTTTTTGGAGGGTAAATGCTTCCACAGCCAGCAGGAGGCAGAAAATGCTTTCCAAGAGTTCGTTGAATCCCAAAGCACGGATCTTTATGCTACAGGAATAAACAAACTTATTTCTCATTGGCAAAAATGTGTTGATTGTAATGGCTCCTATTTTGGTTAATAAAGAAGTGTTTGAGCCTAATTATAATGATTTAACATTCACATCCAAAATCATAATTACTTTTGCACCAACCTAAATAAAACAGAAATATATTCTGTCTCCCATTCCAATAATCCGTCCAAATATTAATATTTTCAACACTGAGTTCAAAGAAACTTTAGGATTCTATGATGGGGTTTCAGGAGTTACAAAGACAGGCGAAGGGGAATCTGAATTAACAATCATGAAAGCTCCATTTGTGCTTTTAAAATAATTGGACTTCTTACATTATTTATCTTTGAAAACCATTTTCCACTACATAAATAAAGTTGAAAGATATTGCACCATATCAATCTTCCTCAAGTCAAACTCATGGCTTCATAATGAGCTTGTGAGGTAATGAATAGTCGTGAGTAATGTTATCATAACTGGAAGAGGACAAGATGGCAGCTGTCTCCTGGGCGAGGTAACAGCTGGTGACCCACGAGAAAGGCTGACTCAGCTGGACAGCCAGAGACAACTTTGTGAGCAGAACTGAAATGTGCTCAGGACACACGAGAAGAATAGCTACGCTTGAGAATGAGCTGAACAATCTGCAAGTACCTGTTATTTTCTTGCTGATCTATCCTACAGTTTTTCTTTCTACAATTAAAAATAAATTTTATTCCTGTTACAAATATTTCCTTTAAAAAGTTCCCTTGTTTATGTCTAAGAGAATATCTTCCTCTTGGGTTAATAAAAAGGGGAGATAAAAAGAGACATGCCTCTTTGCAATGAGAGGAAGGTAGTGACTTAACAGTTTGAGACTGGGAGCATCCTTGACACAGACATGGAGGCCCGGATATGTAATCTTCATCTCTTCTCTACTATGCTTCTAAGAGCTGAAGCATATGGCTACGCTGGCTGCACATTACACAATTCCTGAGAGTGCCATTTACATAGACCACGATGTGAAAGGAGATACTTGCAATTAACGGAGGCAGAAGTTTTGCTATAGTAGACAGAATAATGGGCTCCTAAATACATCTATATCCTCATTCTCAGAAACTGTATTATGTTATATAGCAAAGGGAAGTGAAAGTTGTAGACTGAATTAAGGTTACTAATCAGTTGACCTTAACATATGGAAATTAAATTATCCAGTTAGGCCCAATCTAATCATCTGAGCTCCTAAAAGCAGAAGAAGGAGGCAGGAAGTGGCTCAGAAAATGAGACAGAAGTAGAAGGAGAGATTTGAAGTGTGAGAGAGACAGGACCTGCCGTTGCTGGAGGATGGGGGCAAGAAACCAAGGAATTCAAATTTCCTTTAGAAGTTGGGAGTAGCTCTTAGTTCACTGCCAGCAAGAAAATCTGGTTCTCAATCCTACACCCTAGCATACTTAATTCTACCAACACCTCAAATGAGCACAAAATGAATTCTACTTTAGAGCCTCCAATAAGTGCTGATCCTTTGACTTGGCTTAATTTTCTGGCAGAAAACCAACTAATATATTAATTTATTGAACCTCATCCTTTAAGTAGTCTAGCTGTAGGTTTTAGAATTCAAAATTAAAGAAACTAGTACTAGCTTTTCCCTCTCCAAACTCAACCAATAATGAGAAACTTGAGTCTTTTTTTACTGTCACTGATATTCTCTGTGATAAAAATGCCATGTTCCTTAGAAAGAATGTACAAAATAGTGAAGTGATAAGGGTCAAATAATAATTTAGTCTTTTGGATAAATTCTCATGAAGATTTGTTTCAATTATCTTTTGCTTTTTAACAGACTATCTCAAAACTTAGTGGCTTAAAGCAAAAACACATTTGTCATTTCTCACAACTCTGTGGATTAGGAATTCAGATCAGGCACAACAAGAATGACTTATCTTTGTTTGCTTCACACAATATTTGCTGGTGATCTCTTCACTGTCATACACAGTAAGTACCCTCCTTATGAACCTTCAAGTTGTGAACTTTCAAAGATTTGAATGTGCATCTGATTCCAGCAAGGAACAAGAACCCGTGCCGTCAAAGTCAGGCGTGAGTAAAATTGCAGCTTGCCCTCTGTCTCCTATTGCTGACGACCCTCCAGCTCTACTGTCTCCCACTTCCTAAGGTGATCTCTTCATTCATGTGCAGTAAGTCCCTTACATATAAATGGGCCCCATTTTGAGAGCTCCATTCCAATCTGGTAGTTAAGTCCAACAAAATTAGCTTAAGTCATACCAACTAACACAATCGGCTATACAATACTGAACTGTAATAGGTTTATAATACTTTTTACACAAATAATACATTAAAAACAAACACAGAAAATAAAGAAAGCTTAATGAAGAAAGCTTTATCTTACAGTATAGTCCCTTTAAAAGTACAGTAGTACAGTATAACAGTTGGCTTGCAGGGCCTGGCATTGAGTGAACAGGCAAAAAGAGTTATGACTAGAGGGAAAGGAAGTGGGAGATGGTAGAGCTGAAGGATCGTCAGCAATAGGAGACAGAGGGCAAGCTGCAGTTTTATTCATGCCTGACACTGATGGCACAGGTTCTTGTTCCTTGCTGGAATCAGATGCACATTCAAATATTTGAAAGTTCACAACTTGAAGGTTCATAAGGAGAGTACTTACTATATATGACAGTTCAGCTAGAGTAGTTGGCGCAGCTGGGAGCTGGCTGAGACAAATTAACTGGACTGATTGTCTGAGTCCAGGCTCTTGCTGTTGGCTGGATACTATTCTCTATGTAGCCTTTCCTTTATCCTTACAACACCATCCCCACCCTTTGACCGCCACCTCAAACTTAGTCTTTCCCTGGGGTACCTCCAGCAGTGGCGGACCCTGACTGCTTGAGTGGCAGCTGGGCTCCAAGAAAAAAGGAGCAGAGGCTGCCAATTTTCTTACTGGCAGAGTTTTCCAAACTAACACAGCATCAACTTTTCCCCTCAAGAAATGTACAAATCTCTACAAAGTCTCTTTTCTATATTAGCCAATGTAAGGTGAGAGATACCACTGAAGTCCATAGTCTATGTAACCTTGCATTAACTACACAAGAATTAGAGATCTGTCTTGAGGTGCTTCAGTAAGTCCTTGGAGGCTGTGAAACTCTGGAATGAGAGCAAGCTAAAGGTCAAGTTCAAGTGAAAGCTGTTGCATGGCCTTTGTTGCTGAGGTGATTATACCTCTCAAAGGCACCACCATTAATGCCTTGAATATGGCTCTGTGTGTTTCCCCTTGTCCATCTTTATGTCTCTGCCATCGCCATCAGATTAACATATCCTGGCTACTCTGCCAGTCATATGATGATAAACATATGGAACAGACCCAGATCCAACCTGGAAATTGGAGTTGTGCCCAATGGAGACCAATTTAGACCAGCTAACCCCTAGCTGACCAGCAGATGTGTGAGCGAGAATGATCATTACTGTGTAAAGACACTGAGTTTGGGGTGGCTTATTATGGCGCATTATTTCAGCAACAATTGGTGAATATGCTTGGCAAGCTTAAATCACAAGAGGAAAATCTTCCCGTGACTTCAAGCATCAGTTTTCACTATGAAATTTGGAAATCATAAAATCAAAGAACTCCAACCACCTAGCCAATGCTGAGACTCCTATATCACTAAGTGATCTCCAGATTTTGCCAGACTAAATGAATTCCTGGCTTTCTGGTATACTTGAAAGGGTACAGATTACAAGCCAAGAGAATGAAAATAACTCTTAACGGATGTGCTGATGCATACCTTTAGACGATGGAAACTAGCTGAGAAGCTGTTACAATAGCAGTAATGTTGGCCTAACTCTCGCCAGTTGCTAATATGTGACTTTGAGAAGCTTTGGAAGCCAAGAGGTAGAAACAGAAACTGCATTATAAAAACAATGCCTGTTGCCTCAGAGCCAAAGAGAGCTTTGGTCATGCCATGGTCTTCTCAGCACTGGGATCATGAGTCCATGGTGACTGATGCTAATGTAAAGAATGGGGACATACAGCTGTTGGGGAAAATACACATCAGTAGCCAAAGTCAGCAGCCCCCCTTCCCCTCCACTGTTGAGTAGGCAAAAACCTTTTTTCTTGTAGAAAAGCAACTATTTCACTGAATATATTTAGAAGTATGTGTTCATTGGGACTTCTTGTTAACTTAGCATACCACTAAATCACTTTAATTGATATTTCTAACATATCAATTGGGTAAAAGCCTATATGAAAGACAAATTTAGAAATAGGTTGAGATATATGTTATGTTCAACATGAGAGTGATGGAAAGAGTTCACAATTTAAACTTTTGCACTAGAAACAATTAGCATTTAGACAATTGATGTAAAAAATACAGTTTTGTTTTTTCCGTAGAAGGTGAATATTTTACAAAGTTGGGTCTCTGTTCAGATTTAAAATATTTTGTGTTGGTGTAGCAGCATTAAATATATTGTCTGCAGTATCTCACCCTTACTCCATAGGTTATGTCAACATGAAATTCCTGAAAGTAATGTCAATGAAACATGAAATTAATTTTGTGTGGCTTACTAGCTTTTGCCAAAACAGCAGTCGTGTCTTTAAAGTGGTTACTTAAAATGCAGCTATGTTCTGTCTATGGAAAGTTTAATTTTCCTCTTAGGACTTAGTCCCTTTATTATTTCTCCTCACACAACTGAAAGATATCAAAACCCACATGCCTTCATGGCATTCTGTGCCCGAGAGATCTGTAAGTCCATTCCCAAGGGGGAACCTCCAGTAAATTTTAGCATTTATCTGCTGGCCTGTCCTATATAACGGCAACTTAATGCTTTTCATGAAGAGAGAAAGAAGGTCAAAAGATACAGTAATAAATCAGAGGGGGTGAGGGTGAAAAGGAGATTACCAGGAATGCTTTGGGGGGAGATAGTAAGCCTGCTTGAATACCACAGGTTCTATAGTTTCCTGTGGTAGACAAAACCTTTGAAGCTCAAGTTCTCATTGTGTGCTCTACAGCTGACTGAGAGGGAGAAACTTGGACAATGAATTTCCTTTTGACACCAATCCCTTCCTCCCACTTCCATTAAGCATTATCAGAGTTGGTTGGGCAAAAATGGGTGGCACGCTCACCATGAAGGCTGGACTGCACATTTCTGAGAGAATCAAGTAATGCCCTTGGGGAAATATACAACAAAAAGACAAAATAGAGGTGGCTTTTGAGAGAGCTTCATTCATTCAAGAAGAAAAGGATTTTAATTAAAACATCTTTGTCCCCATCTAAAAATGTTTACATACATATTCAATTAATGGCTTCACACTTGGGACTAGGGGGGGATATCTTTAAACCAGAAAGAATAGGTTTCTCAGAAATACTACTCAAAAGATACGTATTGGCATTGCTTCATGCTAGAGAAAAATTAGGTTTTGATGGTGACAATCATATTTTATAAGACATGAATCAAGTAGTAGTTATTGAGAATATGGTATGGATGACAAATTATGCTAAGACCTTTCATATTCATGATTTTATCTATTTGTCACATTGTCCTTGTTGTAAGAACAGTTCATAAATGTGTATGTGTGTGTGTGTATAAATGATTGATTGAGTCAGACTTTTATTTACTTATTTATTTGTTTATTTTACATTTTGCCCATGCAGCATGTGGGATCTTAGATCCCTGAGCAGGGATCAAACATATAGCCCTGTGGTGGAAGCACAGAGTCTTAACCACATGACCACAAGGTAAGTCCCACCAGTTCTAGTTTAAGTAAGTATAGTTAAGAAACTTTTGGGGATAACAGTGCTAAGTGTGGAACTGGGGCCACTACCAAGATTTGTTTATTCCTGTTTTAGATTATGGTGATGGTAAGATGGGAAATCAATACTGAAAAGGAAGTACTGAACCATGGAAAGAGAGAAGGAAAAAAACACAGGAGAATGAGTGTTTACCTTGCTAAGCTTACAAATAACTTCTGCCTGTTCCAAAAGGGATTTAGTGTAACATCTAAAAACATACATAAAAATGATAAAGAAATAAAATTAACTTAGTAGTAGTTAAGAGAAAACAATGGTAAATAAGCTAGAAAAGAAAATACTTATTGATGAATAAAAAAATGCAGCATAGAAATTAGTAGTAAGAGAAAACAATTGTAAATAAGATAGAAAAGAAAATGTTTGTTGATGAATAAAAACCCATACAGCATAGAAATGGCTTTGAAATTCCAGTCAATCCCAAATACCCAAACTTGGTATGGAGGAAAGAAGGGAAATAACAAAGAATACTTCCAGTGTTGGCAAATAATAACATTGGCACCAGGAGCCCATGTGGTGGGCCATTTTCTTTGAGCTTTCTTAATATGACTTGATTTCCATAGGAAACTTCCCCCAATTTAAGGCCAGTTCCACTTATAAGGGTTTGTATGTTGCATCATGACTTATTTCCTTATCAAATATAAAAGACGATTTTTGAGCTGTCAGTTATGTTCTGAATGATGACTCTATTAGACAAGAGGGGGAAAAAGAGCCAAGAGTGTTTATGAGGAGAAAAATGACAATTCTTCTAGCACGTAGTCAAAGGAATAGGACAGTGGCAGGCATACAGAAAAAGGATGCCACTGAAGCTAAGAAAGTAGAAAGAATAGATCCAGATTGAAAGACTACTATTGGGTAGCAAAAAAATCTTTCATCAGGTGTAGATCAGTGAGAAAGGCTCAACAATGGAGAAAACAGTTTAGGGAA
This sequence comes from Dama dama, assembly GCF_033118175.1. NCBI lineage: Eukaryota > Metazoa > Chordata > Mammalia > Artiodactyla > Cervidae > Dama > Dama dama. Next base: position 20,708,108 of record NC_083694.1, on the reverse strand, counting down.
ATTTTTCTGGGCAGGCAAAATGTATCTACAAAAGACTGGCTGGGTCAGAGAGACATCAAAGAAGTATTGCCATTACAGATGTCAGGAACCAGAATGGAAATTAGAAAGAAGCAAAAAAATATACAGTAAGAGCTCAGACTTGTATGGAGTGTGAGGGCAAGCATATAGGGCAAAACATGTCATGCATAAGTAAGATCTTTAAAATACCTATCTATACATGACAGTGTATATACACTCCTTTCTCAGTTTGTCCTACCCTCTCATCCCCTACTGTGTCCACAAGTCTGTTCTTTGTGAACTAGTGGGAAGCTGCTATGTAACACCTGCCTGATACCCCCACCTAGAGGGGTGGGATGAGAAAGGGGGATGGAGGCTCAAGAGGGAGGGGATATATAATTAGGACTGATTCTCGTTATTGTATAGTAGAAACCAATACAACATTGTAAAGCAATTATCCTCCAATTAAAAAATAAATAAAAGCAATTAAAACATGGAAAAAATAAAATGAAATGCCTATCTATAGACAAATACAGACTAGAGGAAGAATAAAGGTATTAGTCTTGAAAGTGTGCTCTCTAGATTAAAAACTGATTTTCCCTATGCCTGGGAGGATGGATATTATCAACAACAGAATATCAGCATTCCCTATCCATGTTTTCAGTTACCCATGGTCAACTATGGTCCAAAAATATAAAATGAAAAGTTCCAGAAATAAACAATTTGTAAGTTTTAAATTGCATGCCATTCCAAGCAAGATGATGAAATCTCACCATTCTTGCTCCACGCTGCTACCCTGGAGGTGAATTGTCCCTTCATCCAGGGTATTTCACCCATCAGACAATTAGCAGCCCTTGGTTATCAGATCAAATATCTCAGTATCTCAGGGCTTGTGTTCAGATAACATTTATTTTACATTAATAATGGCCCCAAAGTGCAAGAGTGGTAATGCTGCTAATTTGGATATACCGAAGAGAAGCTAAAGTAAAGTGAAAGGGCAAAGTTCTTAACAATAAGAATAGAAAAAAACAAGATGTACGCCGAGATTGTTAAAATGTACAGTAAGAACATCTCTCTGTGGGAGCTACTAAGCTGCTTGAATCTAACAGGTGTAAAGAATTCTCCAGCTCACACAGGGGTTTAGGCCACTGACGTGAGTCAAGAATCCCAGAAAGGGTGAAATAAGTCAGATAGAGAAAGGCAAATATTGCATGGTATCACTTATATGTGGAGTCTAAAATATACAACAAGCTAGTGGAGAAGGCAATAGCAGCCCACTCCAGTGTTCTTGCCTGGAGAATCCCATGGACGGAGGAGCCTGGTAGGCTGCAGTCCATGGGGTCTCGAAGAGTCGGAGACGACTGAGCAAATTCACTTTCACTTTTCACTTTCACATACTGGAGAAGGAAATGGCAACCCACTCCAGTGTTCTTGCCTGGAGAATCCCAGGGACGGGGGAGCCTGGTGGGCTGACATCTATGGGGTCGCACAGAGTCGGACACGACTGAAGCGACTTAGCAGCAGCAGCAGTGAATGTAACAAAAAAGAAGCAGACTCATAGGTATAGAGAACAAACTGGTGATTATCAGTGGGGAGAGGGAAGCAGGGAGGGGCAAGGCAAGGATAGGGGAGTAAAAGGTATAAATGATTAGATATAAAATATGCTACAAGGATGTATCATATGACATGGTGAATATAACAAATATTTTATAATACGTATAAATGGAGTATAACCTTTAAAAATTGTGAATCACAATTTGGTACACCTACAACTGCTACAATATGGTACATCAATTATGTCTTAGTCACTCAACTGTGTCCAATTCTTTGCAACCCTGGGGACTGTAGCCCACCAGGCTCCTCTGTCCCTGGGATTCTCACTATACTTCTATTTTTCTTAAAAAAAGGACCCCAGGAAAGAGTTGGGGACCATATTGTATAGTAATAAGCACTACTTGGGTTACGATGGGTAACTCAAAGAGTACTTGTGTTTTGGGGTCTCAGTCATCTCTGGGCGCATGGCTAATACATTATTATCCCTGGCCAGTACTGGAAGTCTATAATAACTGGGAAATTGTCACTTTAACCCAAAGAAAAGTGCATGTGCTTATTTCTGTCCTTAACAAAGACCTTTTTATTTAACCAAAAAAATAAATAAATAAAACAAAGTAGGGATTTCAGGTTAGTAAGATTGAGATTTGGGAATCAGAAACCCTTTAAAGCTCCCAAATTACATCATTTAGGTACTTCTTACTTTACCTACAAAAAAAATCCTAGATGGACATACCTTTAGGATTACATCACTTCCCACATTTCCCCCCAAATCTATAATCCCAAACTTCACACAGGATTAGTCTGAAGAGATGGCAACAATCACCACTGGGAGCCAACACCTCTGTTAAAACTGTGTGGATTAACAATATGAGTTCAGTGAACCAAGGAGAAGCCTGATATAATTCATGCAGAATTAAGTCAGAATTCATTCTGTTTCTCGGAGGGGAAGGTGAGGTGAGAAGCGAAGTGATGAAGGAAAAAAAAAATATGTATGTGGTTGCTTAATTGACTTGTACTCATTTATAAGCTACAACCTATTGCTTTTATTCTTTTCATATGTTCTTGAACTCTTCAAAATTCTCAAAGGAATAACACCATATAAGTACAAAACCATGATGATACACTATTGTTATTTCCATTCCCATTAAGCCTGCTATATGGTCTTCATGAGTCGGGGGAGATGGTGTTGTTTTTCTTAGCATGGCAATCTTCAAAATATCAAGGAGAGGGTGGTTTAGATAATGTCTCAGAATTTCTTTTTTCAGGAGCTGTGACTTAACAATGTTGTTACAAAGAGCAAAAAAACGGAGGGGTAGGATGGGGGCGAATGAATCTATATGACAAATCTTGTAGTACAAGTGTTTGTGGTTAACCGAGAAACACACTATGAGTCAAACCTTTGGAAAGAGGTGAGTAATTAAAGACAAATGCTATGACATAATCATTTATACACAGCAGAAATATTTTAGATTAAATCTGGCCTGACCCACTGCTCGGCAAGTGTTATCATGGATTCTTGAGAAGTATTCATTTATTTACTTTCTAATTTGGCCCATATGTTTTATTGAAAACAAAAAAATTTGTATTTCCCAGAGGAAATAGGCTGAGTCCGGCGATGGTTAATAAGGTTGGTGTATTCAGGAACAGACCCCTCGTGTGCACCCGCAAACCTGATGAACAACATGTCAGCTGGAACACACCTCATTTGAAAAAAGCCAAGGAGTTTCGCTATAAGCACTTTTACTGAAATAAATTCTCATATTTAAGAAGGTTACTATGTGTTCCTCGAGATAATTCAGAGAAACGTCAGTTAAGCCAGTCATTTTGCCATGATAATGAAAATCACGTTGACTGAGTTTTTAGCTTTGCTACTCTTCAACTTGCCCCAAACATGCAAACACACACACACACATACACATACTCACACACATACTCACACACACACACTCACACACATACACACACACGCATACTCACACACACTCACACACACACACACACACTTTTTGGCCTTATTCTATGTTCAGTCGCCGTCAATATCAGCCTGATGTCAAGAAACCAGTTTTTGGAGCGAGAACAGAATCTAGCCTCCCTCCATTCTTAATCCCAGCTCTGTAATATAAAACATGCCATGTAACTCCAGGAGATGGCTTCATGGTTTTCCAAATGCTGTTAAATTTTAGCTGCTGCTTTTATTAAATGCAGGAAACAGGAGTGGGGAGGGGGCTGGGGGGACAGAAAGGGACTGAGTCTCTACCTTTTGTTCTTTTTCTTTGGGTAGATGTGGAATCGTTATGGTAGGTAGGTCTTCTGCAGAATGAAACCATAGTAGGTTCTGTTTGGTGAGCTGGCCCAGTTCTTCCAGGAATCTCGGAACATTCTATCAAAGAGCAATATACCTGTCTCAGGAAAGGAGAAACCATGTTAACACTCATCTCTACCAGAGAAAGACACTTGGACTTCAGGGCCCTAAACCCATGAGTCACAGGGTGAGGATTAAGTATTATAAATAAACTGGCATGCATTTCCCTTACAGGTTAATTATTTCCTAGTCACAACTCTACGGCCACTGTTCTTTTGCAGGGTAAAGCCATGAATGTGTGTTCCTGGAGAAACACACATTTAGAGCTGGTGGTGAAAAAAAAATTATATATATGGCACAACAACAATAAAATAAAATATTAGAGTTGGTGGTAAATACAACACTCCTCATTGACCAGTTAACTGTGTTCCTGGAAACTGCTGATTGGTCCAAACTTGACAGAGGAGACTTACGTCACAGTCTTTAAAAAATTATTGTTTGATATACATGAGTTTGTTGTCTACATCTGTGTCTCTATTTCTGCTTTGCAAATAAGTTCATCTGTACCATTTTTCTAGATTCCGCATATATGCGACGTTATATGACATTTGTCTTTCCATGGATACCGAGGGAGGAAGACAGGATGGGATGAGTTGGGATTGACATACATACCCTGCTATGTATAAAATAGGTGACTAATGAGAACCTCATGCGAAGAGTTGACTCATTGAAAAAGACCCTGATGCTGGGAGGGATTGGGGGCAGGAGGAGAAGGGGACGACAGAGGATGAGATGGCTGGATGGCATCACCGACTCGATGGGCATGAGTTTGAATAAACTCCGGGAGTTGGTGATGGACAGGGGGCCTGGTGTGCTGCGATTTAGGGGGTCGCAAAGAGTTGGACACGACTGAGCGACTGAACTGAACTGAGCTGAATGAGAACCTACTATATAGCGCAGGGAACTCTCCTTGATGCTCTGTGGTGGCATAAAGGGACAGGAAACCAAGGAAGAGGAGATGTATGTTTGTATGTAGCTGACTCACTTTGCCGCACAGCAGAAACTAATGCAGCGTTGTAAAGCGACTCTACTTCAGTAAAAATTCATTTAAAAAGTTGTGTGAATGTATGTAGGTGTGAGTTTGTGTGTACACAGGCATGGGTATATTTCTTCCCCCAAGTTGAAAACATCATTCCCATCAGTACTGTTATATGGGAGAGGTAAAAGCCACTGCATGAATCTCCTGTACTTTTCCTCTAGGGCTCTTATGATTGTTTTTGCCTTTGCTCTCATCCTTTCTAAATCGCCTCTGTTATTATTGAGGCTTATATTACACATTGTTGAATGAGCGCCAGCCCCATGGGAACCACAGTTTTCAGTCCATGGGTCACTGTGGTATCTGTTTTGCTTGAAGCAGTGGTAACAAAGCCCGGAGTGAAGGTAGCATACTCACGAGAAAAGTGGGCAGAGATTTCACTATGCCACATGGCGCACGTGGGGCACTCAGGCCATTTCAGCGATTGCCAGTCTCATGGGACACAGAAAAATGGGCTGGGGTGCTTCACTTCCTGCTGTTTGCCTCAGCGTCTTTACCCTTTATCTTTCCCAAAGCCAACTATTTGCTGGAAGAGAATAAGGCTTCTCCGGAGAGTGGGACTATTGGCAGGCAGGCAGTACAAGGGTCTAAGTTCCACTTACCTCTCTCCTATTTTCTTTCCTCCCCCCAAGATATTTTATCTTAGATTTTTTTCACCACTCGTCCGACCCCATGACTGACTAAACTTTGATCCATATGTTTTCACCTGCAGCTTTTCATAGTGCACTTTGCGACTTTTCCCCAGACGTTTCTGTGTTTCAGGAAAGGACAATAGGCCTTCTGTGTATACATTCAACAGTCAGGCTAGGTCTTGGATTGTTTAGCTAAATAGTTATACTTGCTTATAGGAGTTAATGAATAAAACAAGGTCTGGATTTCACTAGTATCTTTGAACTTCAAGTCTTACATTTCACACCAGGAGCCAATTTCACACAGAACTTTCCTATTTTAACACCTAAGATCAAAGAATAAGAGCATTACTTAAACAAACTGGCATTTAGAATATAGCATTAAAATTTAAAACTGAGGCTGGCTTCAGATTTTCTATTTTTCCCTTGCTGCAATGTTTATGCGTTTGATTTTTAATTTGAACATATATCTAGGCTCATAAAAGATCAGAAACAATAGAGTTCTGAATAATTGCGACGGAATACAGGCTCAGTGAGGAAGAGAAAAATAATACACAGGAACCCTAAGGCTCCTGATTTGTTTTTTTCTCAGATATAATACAATTTAAAGTTGGTGAAAACCTCTGTAAACTATTGCCTTCTTTATTTCTCGGGAGTTTCAAGTAAACAATTTTTCCTTGGTTTGCTTGATTTTTGGAAGAATGCTTAAAAGTATGACAGAAGGATATTTTGCCAGAAAGGAACAATACATTCCATTATGTATATCCTAATGTTATCTGATTTCAAAATCATTGCATGTGGGTTTTTACACCTCATTGTCTTTAAAGAATGACTTTGCTTTTGACTTTTATGAAACCAGTATATCCATCCCAGTACCGCAGCACTCTTTTTAAAGTCAGCCTGGATAAATTTATCAACTGAGCTGATGAGAGAGCTGAGAGATTGGGTTTTATACAGATGGGTTTAAATCACTAATATATTATAGTCAAAGTCTGTAACCTTGGGACTTTAGGAGGTTTCCCAGTGTGGGTAAACACCAGTGAGGGTAGACCTGGCCAAAATAGTACCAAAGGAAGTCAAACTCTAGAGTGAGGAGAGTTCTAAGACTCTAAGGGGAAGTGAGGGGCTTGGGAAGATAGTTTCTACATGAATATTTCTAGGCCAGTTCTCGTTATTCCACAAAATACAACTTAGATGTGTTAAACAGAACCAACTGTGTTTCTCTTAACTTCCATATTCTGTTCAATTTCATGCAAGGCATTGGAGCTCCAATTCGGCAAGAAATGGTTACTTCTAGTTTCCGATCTTGGGGAAGCACTGCTTTGGTCTGGGGTATGCTAGTGTTCAACCACAATGCATAATGCCATCATTCCCACTTCACATGATAGTTCTCTCTTTTACTCTCCCTCTTCCTTGTCTCTTTGAATGAAGCCTAACTTTTTACCTCTGGCAAACTCCTAGGAGGAGCCCCAAAACCAGTTTCGAAAACTTGTTGAATGAGCCTGGTTCATGCTGTCACTACCTCAGCATTGTGATGCTACCACTAACCACTTTGGGGTCTGCATGCTATCGAACCAACATGCAAAAAAAAAAGAAAAAAAAGGAGCTTCCTGTTTGCTCATGTGATCGATCCTGATGACCCAGGGGAAATCAGATGACTCTGTTTGGTGGGGACAGGAAGGACTATGTCTGGCTTCCAGAGGATTCTCAGGGCATCTTTTCACGTTCCATGACCCACAGCAAAAATGAATGGAAAATGATGGCAATGCAAAAATGGCAGCACCAGTTAGGAATGGAGGTTTGTTTCACTTTAGTAGGTAAGGAACCAAACTTGCTGAGGAGCTGAAGGATAAGGAAACATGGAGTAGAGAGTGGAGGGAAGAAATGAGGAAGTATTGCTATGGCCTCGTGACTACTGGCAAAATAAGAACTATAGCAAGCATGCATATTTACTTCCTTGTTTATTGTGTTGTGTGGCATATACACTGGTAATTTTCTTCCCTTTTTCTTCCTATTATATTATGTAAGGATTATTTATTTGTCAGCTCATTTCAAAGTTTAGCGTTTAGGTTACAGAATGTTCTGCTGAGTCTGAGACTGGATTATGAAAATAAGAACTGTCTAGGCTTCCTTGGTGGCTCAGTAGTAAAGAATCCGCCTGCCAATGCAGGAGATAAGGATTTGATCCATAGTCTGGGAAGATCCCTCTTCAGAGACCTGGGTCCCAACTTTCCAAGGTCTTTCCTCTGAGTCCTGTCGGTCAGTCAACACAAGTCCTGAGGCCTGAGTCCAGCCCCTCTGAGATCTCCTCTGAAGTTAGAAGATTCAAACTTCTAACCTCTTTGTTTCCCCAGGCCCTGCTTCCTGCAGCACTTGTCTCTGGGTTATCTCCACCTTCCTCATTTGTTTTTAGTTCTCCAATACCTGTTTAACCAATTCTCTGTATTATATTATCTCTGTTGAAACATGGATTCTGTTTTCTCGACTGGATCTTGCCTGGAAAAAAATCGAACTACTTGAAAAAGTAGTTGAAAATCTTTTCAAATCTAACTACTTGAAAGTCTGCCTACTTTCACTTGAATAAGGACAGACTAGGAAGCAACCTCGAGGGGTCACTTGTCCAAATCATATGCCATATTCCCATGGAAAGGAAACCAGGACCCCCTACACTGGCAGTGAGCTGAATTCCTTGGTCAACCCACCTGTCAGCCTTTATCCATCCTCTGGGAATATTTCCCTGTTCATTTTCCCAGAGACTCACTGGGGGTTCTCCACTTCCTCTTGGAGAGTGTGTGAGTACAAGGTGATCTCATTAGGGAATGAGCAATCCTAGGACTTCCTTCATTAGCTTTGCTTTTGTCTAAGCACACAATTCCCTGATGACCTTGGTCAAATTTTATTCTATTTTATTCATTCAACTCAAGGGCTAGTAAGCAAAGCTAGAGCTATTATTGTGGGTTGTAATCTTTGAACCCGGAATTTGGCATGAGCATTTCTCCTTTTTTTGACCAAAGATCTGCGGTTCTCTTACTATTAGCAAGTATTTACTAAGTATATGCTAGTCACATCAGTGAATAATGGGATTATTCACATTATTTTTAGATCAGCTTACAGCTGAGTGGGGGAGGGATTAGAATGGGCAAAAAATGATCAAATTGGGTGTTTTAACTTAGTTCTGGCTGCAATGAAAAGAAGTAACCCTGATTTCTGTGTGAGTTGGTAAGAGGATGGTTTAGACTCAGTGAGGTAGGGAGAACTTCCTAGTGAAGAGAACTTGAGCTGAGAGTAAGACAAAGGGAACGAGGAACACTCTAGGTGATGGGAAGTCAGAGAAGTAGGACAAGTATTAATTGTTCTGCAAAACTGTGCAAAGGAAAAGGAGGAATCTTTTTTTAACTCAAAAGAAAATTAGCTCAAGTTCATACACATCAGATTAGCCAAACATTCTTTATCTCTGTCTTGTAATTCCTCATTTTTCTGAGTTTTCTAATACTCCAAAAACTTACACATTCCAACAGGAGGTCATCACTCTGTCTAATGACCCAAGAGTGATGCGCCTTGGGTCTGGTCAGTCTGTTGTTGCTTTTGCTTCTTGCTGCCACTTGGTGACACTGTTGACAACTGGACTTACCACAGAGATGCTGACGTATCAGAGACCTGCTGGCATGGACCTTGGAGGTTGGAGGATCCGCCTCTCAGAATCAGCCTCAGCAGAGCAAGGGGGGCCTGGGAGCAAAGCTCTTAATCTTTGGTCTTTAGGTTCCACACAGAATCATTTTCTGAGATGACAGCTTCAGCAGGAGTGTGCTGTCAGGATGGAATCAAGTATTTGTTCCCTGCAGGTCTAGAATTTCTGATTTCTTTCTTCCCTATGGACTGATATCACCAGAGGTCAGATAGATTTTCTTTTTCAATCCTGAAACAGATAAGTGCTTTTGACCCACTCTTCCCTGGTCAATTAGAATAGCTTCCTACTTCCACCTCATGTTTCTCCAGAATGTGAGTATATATAGCTCTCTCTATACCATCCCCTCTTTGAATCGAAAGTTCTACATCCTGTTCCTGAAGATTCCTTACTCTTCTGAAGAGGATCAAAGGGACCTCCTACAATCACTTTCAGAATAGCAAAAATGAAAAAAATCCAGATTAAATGTTCAGCAAGACTACAGAAGCATTAGGACTGAAAATAGTTTATAGGAATAGAAAATAATGGTTTGGGGGATAGTAAAACATGAGACCGGTACACAGGAAGGAACTTGGTTCCATGCTGAAGAGTTTGAGCTCACTTCTGAAGGAAGTGGATAGTTCATGAAGGATTTAAGTGGCATGAAAGATTTGAATTTTAGACAGTTGCTCTTGCACTAGTGTGGAGGACTGACTGTAGAAGGCAAACTTGTAAAGATTTAACAAGAAATTGTATCATGACTTAATTTTGTTAGTACAAGTCTTCATCAACTCATTAGGGTCAAAATTTGTAGAGGCATTTGCCCCTAAAGGGATTCCCTCATGACTCAGAGGGTAAAGAGTCTGCCTGCAATGTGGAAGACCTGAGTTTGATCCCTGGGTCGGGAAGATCCCCTGGAGAAGAAAATGGAAACCCACTCCAGTATTCTTGCCCGGAAAACCCCATGGATGGAGGAGCCTGGTGGGCTACAGGGCTATAGTCCATAGGGTTGCAAAGAGTTGGACACAACTAAGCAACTTCACTTTCACTTTCACTTTCACTTACTAAAAGAATGATTGAGCTAGCCTTCTCTTTATGAGCACATGGAAAGTAGCTTATCACCAAATTGTCCCATAAAGGAGTTTTCTTAATCAGAATTTTTCTTAAAATATGTATCTACCTATATTTGTTACTAAATATATTGTTTCAAAGTATAAGAAGGCAGTTAAATGATTTCATTAGCTACTAAGCATCAGATAGTTCATCCTTATCTTTTGAAGACAGAAACCCTAAGTTTGTACTTGTTTATTTCTAAATTTGTGCTCTTTCCTCATTTCTTTCTGACATTTTGCCAATATTTGCTAATACTTTTGTAATATTTGTAATTACCAGAACTCCCAATAGTTCATATCTTGGAACTAGAGATGGGTGAAACCAGCTGTATTGGGGGTTTGGTGAACATCTGGAACTATTTTTCAAATCGTGTTTGGGGTTCAAGGAAAACCAAAACATATTTTCATATTTTACCAAGAACTTTATTTCCACCTCAATTTTAAAATGATGTCTATTTTAAGGGAAATTTAATCCATATGTTACTAAATTCCTTACACTTACCTCATCAAAATTTGGTTCTGTAAGAGCTATTTGATGTGCAAAAAGCCTTGGGAGTTATTTTATGAGATTTTTTTTTAAGAGAAAAATTTTTTTTAGAAACAGGAAGTCAAATTTGCTAGGTGAAGATTGACTCAAGTGTACCTTTTGCCAACTGTAAATTGCTTAATCAGCCAAAAGACCTGAATTTCATGCAGAAATTTTACTTGTCAAAATTTTGTGAATCCTGGTGATGTTAACATTAATATTTTTTCCTTTGCTATTTCACATCATCTTAACTATTCTTGCCAGGTACTAATTTCTATGATAATATTGTTTTACTTTTAACATAAAAAGTCATTCTTAGTTTTAAATTAAATTTGAGAGTACCAGTAATATCCAAAATTTCATATTTCTCATTTCTGCTAAGATTTGCTTATGTTACCACTCAGTTCAGTTCATTTCAGTTGCTCAGTTATGTCCAACTCTTTGTGACCCCATGGACTGCAGCACACCAGGCTTCCCTGTGTTGCAATTGGAATCACCAGTTCCTGAAGCTTACTCAAACTCATGTCCACTGAGTCGGTGATGCCATCCAACCATCTCATCCTCTGCCGTCCCCTTCTCCTCTCGCCTTCAAACTTTCCCAGCATCAGGGTCTTTTCCAATGAGTCAGTTCTTCCCATCAGGTGGCCAAAGTATTGCAGTCTCCACTTCAGCATCAGTACTTCCAATGAATATTCAGGATTGATCTCCTTTAGGATGGACTGGTTGGATCTCCTTGCAGTCCAAGGGACTCTCAAGAGTCTTCTCCAACACCACAGTTGAAAAGCATCAATTCTTCGGTGCTCAGCTTTCTTTTTAGTCCATACATGACCATTGGAAAATCCATAGCTTTGACTAGACAGACCTTTGTTGACAAAGTAATGTCTGCTTTTTAATATGCTGTCTAGGTTGGTCATAACTTTCCTTCCAAGGAGCAAGTGTCTTAATTTCATGGCTGCAGTCACCGTCTGCAGTGATTTTGGAACCCCCAAATGTAAAGTCTCTCTGTTTCCATTATTTCCCCATCTATTTGCCATGAAGTGATGGGACTGGATCCCATGATCTTAGTTTTCTGAATGTTGAGCTTTAATTAAGCCAACTTTTTCATTCTCCTCTTTAACTTTCCTCAAGAGGCTCTTTAGTTCTTCTTTGCTTTCTGCTATGAGTGGTGTTATCTGCATATCTGAGGCTATTGATATTTCTTCCAGAATCTTGATTCCAGCCTGTGCTTCATCCAGCCTGACATTTCTCATGATGTACTCTGCATATAAGTTAAATAAGCAGGGTGACAGTACAAAGCCTTGACATACTCCTTTCCCGATTTGGAACCAGTCTGTGGTTCCATGTCCAGTTCTAACTGTTGCTTCTTGACCTGCATATAGGTTTCTCAGGAGGCAGGTCAGGTGGTCTGGTATTCCCATTTCTTTAAGAATTTTCTACTGTTTGTTGTGATCCACACGGTCAAAGGCTTTCACATAGTCAGAGGATTTGGCATATTGAGTATCGACTATATACAAGGAAAGAAAGGAAACAAATGTTACCAATAATAAACCTTATAGGATCCACCCTTCTTTAAAAAAAAAAACAAAAAAAGCACATGTTATCAAAAATATAGTAAGTATTCCTTCTGGTATTCAGATACTTCTCTTGAGCCACTGTTTTTTACACAGCTTTCAGTGAGTTGCTTGTATCAGAATTATCTAGAATATTTGTTAAACATGAAGAGCCAGGACTTTCCTGGTGGCTCAGTGCTTAAGAATCTGCCTGCCAATGCAGGAGACATGGGTTCAATTTGTGGTCTGCGAGGATTTCACAAGCTGTGGAGCAGCTCATCCTGCACCAGCCCTGCTCCACCACCACCGAGCCTGTGTGCTCTAGAGCCTGTGCTCCAAACAAGGGAGGCCACTGCAAAGAAAACCCTATGCACCACTATTAGAGAGTAGCCCCATTAGCTGCAACTAGAGAAAGCCAGCGCACAGCAACAAAAGCCCAGCAAAAATAAATAAAATAAAAATATGTATATTACCATATGCAAAATAGATTGCCAGTTCAGTTTCAATGAATGAGACAGGGCGCTCAAGGCCAGTGCCCCGGGACAACCCTGAGGGATGGGGTGGGGAGGGCGGTGGAGGGGGGTTCATAATGGGGGACACATGTACACCTATGGCTGATTCATGTCAGTGTGTGGCAAAAGCCACTACAACACTGTAAGGTAGCCTCCAATTAAAATAAATTAATTAATTTACAAAAAAAAAAATAATGAAGGGTCAGTAGCTCTTTCCAAACCTGCAAGTCAAAAATCTCTGCTTTAATGGATCAATAAAGATGAGTTAGGTCAAGGCTAACAGAATATCAATACATGAAATAATGCATGTGCAAAATCTCTGAAAACCGTAAGATGCTATAGAAATGTATTCTTTTAACTAACATTTATTGAGTATCGACTATATACAAGGAAAGAAAGGAAATAAATGTTACTGAGCGCTTGCTATACAGCAGGCTTCATACAGACTTACCATCGCATTTAAACTTATCTGATCATTACAGGGGCTTCCCAGGTGGCAAAGTGGTAAAGAATCCTTCTGCCAATGCAGGAGATGTCAGAGATGCAGGTTCGATCCCTGGGTTAGGAGGATCCCTTGGAGGAGGGCCTGGCAACCCACTCCAGTATTCTTGCCTGGAGAATCCCATGAACAGAAGAGCTTAGTGGGCTACAGTCCATGGGATCACAAAGAGTTGAACACAACTGAAGTGACTTGCCATACACACACAAGGAGACCCTGGGTAGGGCTTCTGGGAGAGCTGATAAGAAAAGGTGCTTCTCTTTGGTCCCAGCCTTTTCCATTTAGCCTTTCCCTTTCCTTCTTGAACTTGGAAGTGAAACACCCGTCCTGTGATTGCACAGCAGCCCAGATGAGGACAGACGACATCATTTCAGGAGGTCTTTGTTACGTGAGAAGAATAAAACCATGTATTTGTTTGGAGCAAAGCCCAACACAAACCTAACTAGTACTCTGAGGTTAGGCAGTTTGTCCCCGGTGACCCACAACTTTCTTGTAGAGGTAGAAAATGAGTCCTTTCCCTTGATCCAAGCACACACTCTTTTACCTATGATTTTTTGGTATGCCACTCATTTCCCAAGGGTCAGAGTGCAAGATCTTATACTCGGCAGTCTAAAGGGCTGTAAACATGGAGGAGACAGGATGATGAGCTTTACTTTCCAAAAATTTACAGACAGGCAGGCAGGATGAAGCGAGGCCAAAATTACTTGCAATGCTAAATGGAAGAAGAGATGCTGGAAGCGAGAAGCAAGTGAAGAGAGGGATTAGAGGAGAGAGGAGACCAGTGTATTATTATGATGAATAAAAGTCATCTGAAAGAGCAGCAGCAGCAGTCATAGTCATGGTGATAAGATTTCAGCTTAGGATGTTGTTACTTAACAGCCTCTTTCTTGATCTCCCCCAGGTGTTCAAGTAAACCACAGGAAGAACCCAATAAATTCCCTAAAGGGAATTTATTCCCTTCAGGTCTAAATTCAACCCAAGTCCAGCTGAAGGTAGGCATTTTGTCTGCTCAAGAGTGCGGGGAAAAATGGAGACGTTTCCAGCAAAAATGCTTTAGAATAAAGAGGCAGAGAGCCCCTTGTTGTTTATCCTTCATGATAGTTGTCTTTGAAGGTGTGCCCAGAAAATGTGCCCCAGAACCCCCTTCTCCAAGCCACGTCCTGAAGAACAGAAGGTAACAGCCCGACGCCTGCCTGGGGGTGGCCTCCCTGGGGGTCTGCCTATAAAACCAGGCAGGGGCTCACTGAGTACGGTCTCACTGAGACCTCGCCACTTTCCTGCTTCCAAAAATCGTATGATCATTGCTTTAGTTTGGGGTTTGCTTTGAGGAGAGGAGAGGCACAGACAGTCTAGGGTAAACGGTGCTAAAGAAGTAGAGAAAGGAATACTAGGGGCCCTGGCAAAAATGTCAAAATGAAGTTTATCCATGCTGAATGCACTCTTGCTTTCCTGCACCCTCTGACTCATTCTACCTCTCAACAGATCCCCAGAAGTCCAGTATCCTCTTACCCCCTGAACCACTGCAGTGTTCTCCTCAAATTCCTACTCCAATTTTCCTGTACTTTCCAATGCACTAATGTGAATTCTTCCTCTTTTCTCTCTCATCACAAACCTCTTCCTTTCATAGCACCTCAGCAAATGTTCAGAAAGCAAAATGATTAAACTATCTGCCCTAATGTAAGAACAACTGATGATTCTTCTATAACCTTCCAAAAGGTCTTCCTGGTTCACAATATATATATTACTATTGTATATAATTTAAAGTATTGTTGGAGGAAGTATTTTTTGAGCAGAAAAATGGATACTATTAAACATATGTTTAATCAATTCTATGTCTAGTTGAAGGATAGATGAAATATGGGAAAGGAAAAATATACAGTATCAGGCAGAAAGTAGGTACTAAGAAAATGTTGACTACCTCATGTGTTTATTCAAGCTCTCATCATGAATATCCAATGGTCTGGATAATAATGATACATCTCTTGACCTATGAATCAGTTCAAAATTATTTAAGCCTTTTATCTTATTTACAATTTGTACTAAGTGTCTATGGTAGCCACAACATCACACTAGGTACTGAGTGAAGGAGACTGATAGAAAGTATCAAAAGACATGGTACCAACCTTTAAAGGGAGTGCTAAGTCACGTCAGTCGTGTCCGACTCTGTGCGACCCCATAGATGGCAGCCCACCAGGCTCCCGTTCTTGGGATTCTCCAGGCAAGAATACTGGAGTGAGTTGCCGTTTCCTTCTCCAATGCATGAAAGTGAAAAGTGAAAGTGAAGTGGCTCAGTCGTGTCTGACTCTTCACGACCCCATGAACTGTAGCCTACCAGGCTCCTCCGTCCATGGGATTTCCCAGGTAAGAGTACTGGAGTGGGGTGCCATTGTCTTCTCTGTTAAAGGGAGACTCATATGTAAATGATAACAAAGATGAGGATTGGTGTAGGGCTGAGGACAAGAACTGAGACTGTGGTGGATTTAGAATGGACCAGACTCCAGGTTCCAAACTACAATATCAGAGCTACTGATAAATGTTATTCCATAAGGATTATAGCATCAAACACAGGACATGTGCTCACACTTCATCATTTTTTTCAGGTGCCATTGTTGCCTCTCACAATTTTTTAAATTCTGGGAGACAGATGGCTCTTCCACTCCATCTCTTCCAGTCCGTGACTGACAAAGATTGTAGTTAAGCCCAAAACCTACGTAGCAACTCAACACCCAAGCCCATGGAGGAAGAAAAACTCGGGATAGAAGCTGAGTGAGGAGACTTCCATGCAATGATTTGATCTGATGGAGAAGATGATGGGGTGGGTAGCCTGTAATGCATAAACCAAAATGATATTCAAGGTGAAGCCCAAATCAGCCAAAGCTAACATATAATATGTCTCACCCTGGGCCAGGGACTGTGCTGAAATGTTTACCTGCATCGAAGTATTTTTTACTTCTCAGCAGTCCTTAGACATAAAATGAGAAAATGGAGGCTACTTAGAGTTAAGGAGCTTTTCTAAAGTGACACAGAGAAGAGGTGGTCAAACTGAGTGCTAACTCAGCATTTTCTGACCCCAAACTCCATTCTCTAGATCACTTTCCTATATCATCATCATGTTTTTTTCCAATGGGGGCAAGGAATGTACACTCATCCAAGGATGTAAAGCATGAGAAGATGGTTTCTTTCACTTTACTTTTTTCCTCCAGATTTTGCCATTGTTTCTTTTTCTCTCCACTCTGTAATTCACAACTTGACCTTTGCTTTTAGTTATTTCATTGATGTGAGTCACAGTGTGCTCTGAAGTCCAGGCTCTCTCTGCAAGAGAGCAAGATAAGGGAGGCACCACCAGCCTGCTCCGCTCATTCAAGCATTCCCTTCTCATTTAATTTATTCACAGGTCTCGGTCTCTGGTCTTATGCTTCTGGGATACTCGAGTGCTTGCTTGCAACAAGACTTCCAACTGAAATATGTTACTGAGACCCACAGGCATCTATTTGGGCCCTTACAAGTTGAGATTCCCAGGTTCTTGGAAGGCCAGGGGACCCAGGCAGAGAGCAACTTAGCTCTGCGTGTGGAAATGAGTGAGTGAAACCTGCTGGGTTCGCTATTCAGCATCCCCCTAAACAGGGCTGATATTTCTGTCACCTGGAAAACAGACAGAAATATTTACTCCCTTTGAAAGTGTAGCACCTTGATCTTCTCAACAATGCAGTGAGGAATATTGTGATTCCATTTTGTTTTTATTATTTTTAAAGGTTTATTTTCTGATGTGGGTGATTAGCAAAATTTCTACTGAATTTGTTACAATTCTGCTTCTGTTTTATGTTTTTGTTTTTTGGCCATAAGGCATGTGGAATTTTAGGTATCTGACAAGGATCGAACCTGTACCACCTTGCATCGGAAGGTGAAGTTCTAACTACTGGACCACCAGGGAAGTTCCTATAATCCCACTTATATTTAAAAGTGAGATAACAGACTTGAAGAACTGGAAAGAAAGTGGAGTCGCTCAGTCGTGTCCGACTCTTTGCGACCCCATGGACTGAAGCCTACCCAGCTCCTCCGTCCATGGGATTTTCCAGGCAAGAGTAACCAGAATGGGTTGTCACTTCCTTCTCCAGGGGATCTTCCCAACCCAGGAACTGAACCCGGATCTCCCGCATTGCAGTCAGACGCTTTACCCTCTGAACTACCAGGGAAGAGTTTACTTTACCCATAAATAGTAAATCTGGGATTCCAGTTCAGGTGTTACGACCCCATGCAATATTCTTTCCTGTACAGCCCACTGTAACTATGGTTTAAAAATTCAAATTTGTTTGAATCAAATAAGCAATGAAATCAGTTTAGTGTAATAAGGTGACTTAAGTAGATTGAATCTAAGACTAGGTTTTCAAACCAAATCATCTATCCTTTTCTTTTTTTTTGACTCCTAATTAACTGTCTGGGGTTTCCTGGATGGCTCATCAGTAAAGAATCCATCCATTTGCAATGCAGGAGACACAGGTTCAATCCCTGGGTCAGGAAGATCCCTTGGAGAAGGAAATGGCAACCCACTCCAGTATCTTGCCTGGGAGATTCCATGGCCAGAGGAGCCCGGCAGGCTACAGTCCATGGGATTACAAAGAGTCCAGCATGGCTTAGCAACTAAACAACGACAACAAATTATATATCTACATGTCAAGCAACAAAGGCAAGTAACTAGATTCTAATAAGTGAAGGTGGAATTCCTAGATTTTGAGATAGAATTTTTTTTAAATTTTCTTGGATGAATCACATACATGTGGGATCTTAATTCCCCAACCAAGGATTGAATCCACATCCCTTGCATTGGAAGCTCAGAGTCTTAACCACTGGACCACCAGGGAAGTCCCAGAGATGGATATTTTAAGCAGACATCCCAGAAGTTATAAATTCACATGACCTCATTCTCCAACAGTAACACCTCTGCTCTTATCCCAACAATGCTGTTTATCACTTAGTAATACCAGCTACTAGTGCACTCCCAACATTTCATTAGCTCCGTAAACATAAGTTTATTTTTCATTCATGTAAAATCCAAAAGGAGTTCTTCAGGGCAGGTCTCCTCCAGTTGAGAGGAGGGACACAGGTTTCTTCTGTTTCATGTTGCACTGTCTTCAATACATGACTGAATTCCACTGAGCAGAGAAGAACATGAAGACTTTTCCGTGGGAGATGTTTATGGGCCATAAGTGAAAGGAGTAGATCAGGACTCAGTCTCCCACAGGGAGGCTGGGGAAAGTAGTCAAGGTGTACCCCCAGGAAGAAGAATGAGTGGATTTGGTGACCAGTTAGCCAAATACCACCAGTATTCAAGATCAACTTGGAATTCCCATTTTAAAATTATTTTCAAAGCTAGCTTTTGATCCTTTAAGACAAATAGGGATGAAACATCTCCATCTATCTGTCTACCTATCTTTTGAGGTGTGTGTGACCAAACTTTCATTTCCAGCTTATCAACTAATGTGTTCTTTGAGTTTGGCTTTCATATTAACAAGAGTTCCCCAGGAGAACTGAACAGATAGATCTATCAGTTTAGCTATCTCCTGTATCCCATCTATATACATATATATACGAAGTTTATACAAGATATATAGAGAGTGTGTGTGTATGATGTGCATATGTGTATGATATATGTGTATGTGTGAATGAGAGGGGAAGAGAGTGAGATTTATTATAAGGAATTGGCTCCTGGAATTAAGGAGGCTTACAAGTCCCAGACCTGCAGTTGGTAAGCTGAAAGCTAGAGCCCAAGGCCAGAGTCAGTGGTATAATTTCAGTCCAAGCACAGAGGTGTGAGAACTGGGAGAACTGATATTGCCATTCCAGCCCATGCCCAACAGACTCAAGATGAAGGAAAAGCTGATGTTTCTATTTAAATCCAAAGGGAAAAAAAATCGTATCCCAGCTTGGCAGTCAAGCAGAAGGAATCTCTTTTATTGAATCTTTTTGTTTTGTTTAGGCCTTCAACTGATCAGACAAGGCTCACCCATATTAGGGCACACTATCTGATTTATTCTGTCTACTCACTCAAAAGTTAATCTCATCCAGAAACACCTTTACAGACACAGTCAGAATAATATTTGACCAAATATCTGAGCACCTTGTAGCCTGATCAAATTGACAGTTAGAATTACTGGTAAGACTCCAAAAAACTTTTAGCTATATATATAAAATATATTTATCTATTTTAAAGTGGGTGATAATTTTGATTTTTTTTTTTCTGGGATCTTAGTTCCCTGAGCAGAGATTGAACCCATGCTCCCTACAGTGAAAGTGCCTAGTGTTAGCCACTGGATCACCAGGGAAATCCCTGAAGTTTATATTTTTAACAAGATAAATATTTTATAGAACTAATAAATTCAAAGGATGCAATGAACTTGCTGAAATCAATTTCCAAAGAGTTTTTCCAAGACTGTTTTTGACTTTGGACTCTTAAGGTCTACACTGAAAACTATAACATTCACATATATGAACATATATGTTTGGTGTGGCTGCTAAGAATTTAGCTACGTGTATAGAGCACATTGTGTTCTAGAAAACACTAGAATTCTAGAACACTAGAGTTCTAGAAAACTCTCAGATTAGATTTTCCCTCATGTACAAAAACAACCTGACCCAATGCAATATCTCTAATCTGGAAATGAGAGAAAGATAACCATCAACAACCCTAGGTTAAATCACAAAATACTGTATAAATCAGCTGAAACTATGATGGCACCATGATGGCAGTGCCGGTGATGGCGATGGTGTTGAAGGTGAGAGGTTATCATTATCAATAATATGCTGATGATTCTTTCTACCCCAGTTGTAGTTTCCCCTCAGCTGAGAAATCAGCCTTGCATGTCTTTCATGTTCTGAAAGCAACTGGTATAGAGTTCAAAGCATAATGAGTGGCCAGTAAACTTTTGTGTGTAAATTTTAGGTTTTTCAACAAATACCTAAACACTGAACACCACATTCGGCAGTATCAAGTTGTGTCCATCAGTTTAGACATGCACAGTTAAGTACTGTTTCCAACAGCCGAAGCATGGGAAGAACCTAAATGTCTATGGACAGATCAAAGGATAAGGAAGATGTGGTGCACACACACTGACACACAGTTCAGTTCAGTCCAGTCGCTCAGTCGTGTCCGACTCTTTGCAACCCCATGAACCGCAGCACGCCAGGCCTCCCTGTCCATCACCAGCTCCCGGAGTTTACCCAAACCCATGTACATTGTGTCGGTGATGCCATCCAACCATCTCATTCTCTGTCGTCCCTTTCTCCTCCTGACCTCAATCTTTCCCGGCATCAAGGTCTTTTCAAATGAGTCAGCTCTTCGCATCAGGTGGCCAAAGTACTGGAATTTCAGCTTCAACATCAGTCCTTCCAATGAACACCCAGGACTGACCTCCTTTAGGATGGACTGGTTGGATCTCCTTGCATTCCAAGGGACTCTCAAGAGTCTTCTCCAACACCACAGCTCAAAAGCATCAATTCTTTGGCGCTCAGCTTTGTTCACAGTCCAACTCTCACATCCATACATGACCACTGGAAAAACCATAGCCTTGACTAACTGAACCTTTGTTGACAAAGTAATGTCTCTGCTTTTTAATATGCTGTCTAGATTGGTCATAACTTTCCTTCCAAGGAATAAGCGTCTTTTAATTTCATGGCTGCAATCACCATCTGCAGTGATTTTGGAGCCCCCCAAAATAAAGTCAGCCACTGTTTCCACTGTTTCCCCATATATTTGCCATGAAGTGATGGGACTGGATGCCATGATCTTAGTTTTCTGAATGTTGAGCTTTAAGCCAACTTTTTCACTCTCTTCTTTCACTTTCATCAAGAGGCTCTTTAGTTCTTCTTCACTTTCTGCCATAAAGGTGGGGTCATCTGCGTATCTGAGGCTAATGATATTTCTCCCAGCAATCTTGATTCCAGCTTGTGCTTCTTCCAGCCCAGCGTTTCTCATGGTGTACTCTGCATATAAGTTAAATAAGCAGGGTAACAATATACAGCCTTGACGTACTCCTTTTCCTATTTGGAATATACAAAGCTGACTTGGGCCAGTGGATCTTCCTGACCCAGGGATCAAACCTGCATATCCTGCATTGGCAGGTGGATTTTTTTACTGCTGAGCCACCAGGGAAGCCCTACAAGCCATATACATCACATATTTATACCAGAAATTCTGCCCCCTTCCCATTGCTAATTTATTGAGCCAGAATTCATGTAAGAACAGACCACATCTCTTTGGCAACATGGCCCAAGTCAGCTTTGTATATTGCAGGGTATGTCAAACTAGTGAGAAATGTCTGGGAACTTGTTGGCTTGATTTCTTCCTGGTCGAGGACAATTTTGCATCCTCATAAGTTCTCAGAATGTTTCTCCTTTAGGAACAACATCTGACACTGGAATCTCTGAAACCTGCTGAACTGTGTTGCCAAGCCTCGTCTCTGATAGGAAAATGAAAGTCCATTTTGTTCTTCCTTTTGACGGACTCGTTGTGTTTCGACCTTGTGTACACCAGCCTTTAGTTCCCTTTGAGGTCTATGTGGATGATTTGGCGCCTCAGTGTAGCACTTGTTGCTTTCGTGGCAATCCAGGGCCTGGAACCTTCGCTATGCTCCTCCGCAGCCATCCCTTAGTGATGACTCCTTCAATTTCTGCCTAACTTACACCCATTGCACGACTTAGAAATTAATTACATGTGACTTTCCAGGTGGTTCAGAAAGAATTTGCCTGCAATGCAGGAGACCCGGGTTCGATCCCTGGGTGGGGAAGATCTCCTGGAGAAGGAAATGGCAACCCACTTCAGTGTTCTTGCCTGGAGAATTCCATGGACATAGAAGTCTTGTGGGCTATGAGACATGGGATTGCAGAATTGGGCACGACTGAGCAACTAACACACACACATGTGTGATTTTATATTTTTGAACTCTTGCTTCTTAGTCTAAACTGCTAATTTGTTAAGGTATGGGCTGTATTTTGTGCTTCTCCTGAATCCTACTTAAAAAACCTAGTATCCTGTCTGAATAACCTAATGGTCATTCACTAAATAGGTGCCATGATGATGAAATCATGCTTACAGACTTTTTTATGTGGTAAAAATCACATAATATAAAACATGCTATTTTAACCGTATTTAACTATTCAGTTCAATGGCTCTGAGTGTATTCACATTAACTCTCACCATTACCCATCTCCTGAATTTTTTACCTTCCTAAACTGAAACTCTGTTCCCATTAAACTCTAAATGCCCATCCCCCCTCCCCACCTCCAACCCCTGGTACCTACCAGTGTACTTTCTGACTATGAATTCAACTCTTCTAGATATCTCGTATAAGTGGAATAAAACAATATTTGTCTGCACTTAATGTATATTGGAATGCAATTTTAAGGTTAACCTAATATATGCCCTACAAACAGATTGTACCTTCTTATTTTTTAAATTCCCTGTCCTATACAGCAGGCCTTCACTGGACATCTACCTGATGACATCCCAGATCTTACACTTTCAAATGAATGCTTTCCTTGGCAAGACTACCCAGCTGAGGAGGCTATCCACATATGCCAATGATTTTATCAATGCTCAACATAATTTTTCAATACTTCTCCCTGCTTGAGTATGTGTCAAAATCTGTGACGCTTTTTAATACTTGCTCTGTAGCACAGACTATGATGTAGAGCACTGTTTTCAGTGGGTGTCTCAAAGATTATTGAGACACAATTGCTGTGCATGGACGTTTACCATCTTATGCAGAAGAAAAGGCAAATGTTTAAATAGTGATGATACAACACAAAATGTGTCATGTACCACTGTGAGGTACAAAGGATGATAAGGGCCACAAAGAGAAGAGGTGATTCAGAGCTGAGCCCGCAAGGTACCGTGTGATGCCAGTGGCTATAAATCCTTTTCCTATAGTTGGGTTGGTCATGTGAAGCAAAACTAAAAGCTGCCTAAAACTAGGTCTAGGAGTAAATTAGATGAACACATTAGATAATACCATTTGGAGCAGTATGTCAATGTCCCTACGTTAAGAAATGATTTTGAAGGCAATTCCACCTTCAGACAGAAGAAATTGATGGCCAAATGAACCAATCACATATCAAAAGCTGCCTGTAATATGGGTCACACCTGCCTGGCATCTAATTTTTGACCATCTCTACATCCATCTGTACCTCCATTTCCTCAGCCGTAAAAGGAAATAACATAAACCAGATTGAAGGTTTTCAATGGAACTATGAACATATCCAGAGGTTGTAGACCTTGTGAGATTTCACTTGCACAAGCCAGTTATGTGTTATATGACGTTATATGGCAATAACAGAGCATTTGAGAATCACTGGGCTGTAAAACTGCCGAGTCCTCTTCCCGTTTGCATGTTCTATGCTCTGCACACAGCAGAGGAGAGGAGCTACCGTGCCATCGGGTGACAGAAAGCAGCCATCTGCCAGCGGCAGATTAGCTGTCCCATGGCCAAAAAGCCCTGGGAACTCCAAGACCCCGGGCCTTGTCCTGCTCTCTGTCATCAGGTCTCCCGTCACTCTATTTTATTTCTCTCGGAGTATTCATGGCTCAGATAATTCATTTGTTTACCTTTGAATTGTGTGTTTTTCCCACTAGGGAGACAGAGAAAAAATAAAGCTGAAATTAATTTGTTGTTGGAATATACGAAGGTCCTTGAATGAAATTCTGTACTGTAACTGTAACTGAAGTAGTTCTTACCCATGGGGGTGACTCTTTGGAAGTGCTAATTTAGGAAATTTCCTTTGAATGGATTGAACCTCAGGGATGGAAACAAGGAGGTCTGTTCATGGTTATTGTAGCATCTTTGAGCTGAGGTGAATGTCAGTGAAGTAGCAGGGAATAGGAACATTGGTGAGCCTGCCTTTAAGGGGGAGAGAATTCCTGAGTCACCATGGGGACTAAGTCAGAAAGAATACACACCCTTAGTGCTTCTGACCATTCTTTTCTGCCATGCTCACCTTCCCTCTGTCACGCCTGTCATACCTTCTTCTGGTTAGAATCCCTATCCTCAACACACACACACACACACACACACACACAGTCACAAACATAGTTTTTTCTTTGCTTTTTTAATCCCTATTTTGTAGTCTTTTATCCAAAACAAATATGGATTATCAGGGAATAAAAAGGAAATAGCACTGAAACATACACATTGCCATGTGTAAACTAGATAGCCAGTGGGAGTTTGATGTGTGACACAGGGCGCCCAGAGCCGGTGCTCTGTGACAACTGGAGCGATGGGGCTGGGGGAGAGGTGGGAGGGGGCTTCAGGAGGGAGAGGACATGCGTGTGCTTATGGCTGATTCACGCTCATGTGTGGCAAAACCCATCACAATATTGCAAAGTAATTATCCTCCAATTATATGCTAATATATACTAAGAATGGAAAAGGAGAGTTAAATGGTATATTAAAGATATAAAGAGTTAGCTTATGAACAGAAGAGTACAAATGATATATTTTGGAGAGCTGTAAATTTTAAGAATTTTTACTAAACAATGATTATGGTCTCTTGCCTGGAAAGTAGCTGAAGTTATGAGTTATTTCTATAAATGAGAAATAATAAAAGTACTTGCCTCTTTCTGCATCTCTGAAACACTACAAGATTAATGATAAACATGATGCATTTGAAATTGTTTTATATTTTTTGAGAAACATTTATTGAAATATATCTTAAAAGAAAGGAGCAAATTCTAAATGTAATAAAAATAAACTTATTATGTCTTGCTTTCTATCATCACAATTTCCCTATATATTCTAAAATCATTTTTATTCAGTATAGTTCTTGATGGAGTTCCGAGATGGCTCAGTGGTAAAGAATCTGCCTCCCAATGCAGGAGACATGGGTTTGATCGATCCCTGGGTCAGAAAGAAAGATCCCCTGGAGAAGGGAATGGCTACCCACCCCAGTGTTCTTGCCTGGGAAATTCCATGGACAGAGGAGCCTGATGGGCTACAGTCCATGGATTGCATAAGAGTCAAATATGACCCAGTAATGAAACAACAACAGCATAGTTCTCATTTCTGGATATCTGAGAATTTAGAAAGCCCAGTTATGCTCATGGGATTCTCCAGGCAAGAATACCGGGGTGGGCTGCTGTGCCCTCCTCCAGGAAATCTTCCCAACCTAGGGATGGAATTGTGTGTCATGCCTACTTGCTTTGGCAGGCTAGCGCCGCCTGGGCAGTCCACGGTTATGCTCACTCACATGTATATATATCGCACATAATCCTCACTATTTTGTACCATAATTATATAATTTTCTACCTGTGAGTGTCTTGGGGAAGATGATGTGTTTATTTTTGCATCCTTGGTGCCTTGAGTAAATGAGATGCTTAATAAGTGGGATTATTGAATGAAAAGATTCATACGATACAAATCATGCTATGACATTTCATAGCATAAGAATTAATACTATTGAATTACTCTTGGAAAAAAAATATTTGATTTCTTGTATAAAAGTCAATAAAATATGAATATTCTTAAAAAGAGGAAACAAATATTTCAATATCTAAAAGATAATTTCCACCACTGATTTATTCTCAGGGAAAGTAGAATTAAAGAATCTCATAGTTTCAAGTTTCTTTTCTTTCTTATTACATAAATCATTTTTTCCACCTGCTTGTGGGTTATAATTAAAAATAAATGTTTAGGAAATGAAAAGGGGAATTTTATGTTAAAAATAATCACTATATTCACAGAATAATCTTACCGCTTCACATAAATACCCTGAAAATGAGAATTATTCACATTTTTCCTTGTGATTATATTTACATACATGTTAAAGAATAACGGGCTTCCCTGATATCAGTTGGTAAAGAATCCATCTGCAGTGCTGGAGACCTGGGTTCAATCCCTGATCCCCTGGAGAAGGGAACAGCTACCCACTCCAGTATTCTGGCCTGGAGAATTTCATGGACTATATAGTCCATGGGGTCGCAAAGAGTGGGACACGACTGAGAGACTTTCACTTTCGAGGATAAAGATTATATCTCATATATAGCTATATGTTATACATCTATTTCAATTTTTACTTTAAGCTGACTTACTTTGATTACATATAATAATTATTTCCTTATTTGGCTATATTGGCATGGGGATCTCTAGTTGTGGCTTAGTTGCCCCAGGGCATGTGAGATCTTAGTTTCTGACCAAGGCTTTCCAGGTGGCCAAGTGGTAAAGAATCTGCCTGTCAATTCAGGAGACACGGGTTTGATCCCTGGGTCAGGAAGATCCCTTGGAGTAGGAAGATCCGCTCCAGTATTGGTGCCTGGAAAGTTCCATGGACAGAGGATCCTGGTGGGTTACAGTCCATGGGGTCACAAAGAGTCAGATATGACTGCACACACAATAATAATTATCATATGAAATATTAAATATTTAAATTTATTAAATATTAATAAATTTTATTAATTTGAATTAAAAACTAAATATTAAATTGAAGTAAGTGAAGATTTTACAAAAAGTGGTAGGAAATGACAACTTTTTCCCATTGACTATTCTGAAATGTTGATAGACCATGTGGTGCTGGTCTTCATGTTTTCTCACCTCCATTCAGGCCAGCTCAAGAAGGAGCAACACATTGGCCTAGGAGGAGAATCAACTTCACAGTCAGATATTCTCAGACTCAAATTGCTCTCTCCCACTATTTTGAGGTCATGAGTGCTTAAACAAATCACTTTACCTTTCTAGCACTCTGGCCATCAGTACAATGGGGGTGATTCGTACTCACCCCCTCCGACACACCTTCACACCTCCCACGTATTAACTCCTCTGTAAACACTAGTAGGCCTGCTCTTACTTCCCGACACTTAAATCTTATTTCAAGATATACAGAAATCTCTTTGAATCCATTACTTCACAATGATGCCTTCTTCTTTTTTTTTTGCCCCCTGTTAAACCTTCCACTATGATTTCTGAAACCACACATGTGCAATAGCACATAGTTCATATGACTAAGATGTAATACCCTGTAACAGCATTTGCTCATCCTGGTAGGTGGAATCTCAAATTGGCGGCCTCCAACTGGTTATCTGCTGAAACACTTTATCCTTTCATAAGGGTGAATCCAGAGTGCACTGAGTAATGCATAATAAAATTAGTTTTGGGAGAAAGGAACCAAGTTTAAAAGAAAAAAAAAAGAAGGGACAGATAAGCACAGTAAAATAATCTCCAATGACTTCATTGTGAAGTAATGACTTTTACCAAATAACTGCATTGTAGTTTTATCTTTCCAACCAAGATTGTGTTAATGCTCTAAAATTAAATCTCTTGTGAAAGTTATCTGGAATTTCTCAACAAGATTTTAAAGGGGTTTTATTTTTTCATTGGAGGTCATGCCTCAAGAATTTGTAGGAATTCCGCCTGGAAAGTAATAATCAGTGGAAACTGGCAGTCAAAGCTAATTTATATTACTCTTCCAGATAAAAATTCCTTCCGTCTTAGACCTGCATTTCAAAAAAGATTATTATCACTCTGGAGAGAATACATCAGTGTAGAGAAAAAAAAAAGAGAGAGAGAGAGAATGACCTCAAAGATGTCTTTGCTGCCTCTGTGCAACTTCAGGTCTGCTTTTTTTAAAAACTCCCTTTTTAATCCTTTTTTTTTTTTTTTTTTTTGAAATGTTTTGAGGCTATTCAAAGTGGGAGGATGTCAGAGGCATGCCTGAGGAGGACACCCAAAATGATGTTTCCTAGTTTGCCTGCTGTGGGAGTTCATGACACATCTTGGGTGGTGGGAAAAGGAGGACAGAAGAAGGAAATATGGTTTCAGCCTCCAGATCAAGAAGAGGAAGGTGTTTTCCCTACAGCAATATATTCTCATTCCCTTAGTGGCTAAGAAGATTGGTCCTTCCCAAATCAGATTCTTTGTCCCTCCTTTAGCTATGTCTGTATTTTCATATGCATGAGCTATTCATGAGGGAGAACACTTAATGGGAAAGCCTTGTTTTTTTTTTTTTTCCATTTATTTTTATTAGTTGGAGGCTAATTACTTTACAATATTGTAGTGGGTTTTGTCCTACATTGACATGAATCAGCCTTGGTTATTTTTAATGACCTATCTAAATTTAAACCTCAGTTCCTCATTTACAAGTTACTGAAGCCCTCAGTGTCTCAGTTTCCATATCTATAAAATGGGTTTCATAGAATTGTTAGGAGTCAGCTATATGTTATATGTAAACCACTCAGCTCAGTATTTGGCTAGTGCCAAATAAAAGTTTGCTGGAAAGACAAATGGGTCAATAAATATTTGTTTTTCTTTCTACCCTCTCCAGAAAATGTGAGGTATTACCCCATTGTGGATAACTTGTCTTTTCAAGGATCCAATCAATGAAGCACTAGCACTCTCTGTGGTGATACTGAAAAGTGAAGCCTCCGGACATTTTTGAATCAGTATCAGTTACAATCCACAAGAGATATGATAAATCAAAATCTGTACAACCCGATCAGGTATTCAGAAGCCCCACCGATTTCTCAAGACTAGAAACACACCTAGGAGATTAAGAATAACTTCAAAGGACCATTTTTTAAAATTTATATGATTTCAGTCTGAGATACATTAAAAAAAATGGTATCAAAACCAAATGGCTGGCCTTTTCTTTCATCCTAGATATATGTAATGAATGGATCAGACTCACCAAACTTCCAGCATTCAACAGACCAAAACTGAACAGAGGAAGCATTTCATTTACTAAGAATTCAGTCCCTCTTACTGAAATATTTCAGCAGTTAAACTGAAATCTGTTAGCATCATAAATACAATTTGTACAATTCCAAGAAGCTTATATTTGGGACATGGCCATTGTTAATACTATGTGGCTTTTCAGTGGGTAGGTAATTCTGTAACAGTAGAAACAGGAGACAGATTCGCTTCCAATTGTGAGCTCATTCCTAAGGTCAGAACTGAAAGCTGAAAGAGAAACAGAGTCCAAAATAAACATCAGTTTGGACTGTAAAGCATTTCTCACTGAGGGTGCCCAGGTTTATAGGAAGGAATTCCACCTCAAACAAGGAGACATCTAACTCACTTTTCCCAGTGAGTGAGTGGGTATATCTAGTGTCTCTGCCTGCTCACATTGATCCATCCCCCCACCTCCAATCCATTTTCTTAAGGTCCTGATTTAAGAACCACATGAATCCAGAGTCCTCCTGACTTGTTGCACTTTAGTTGCTCTGGAGGGGCAAAAAATAGAGTTATAAACTATCTGTAGGAACAGTCACTAACACGGTTGGCCAAAAAACCTCAGTAAGAGAGCCAAAAAGTTTAATTTGTTGTAACCTATGATTTCTTAGTAAATGTTAACTAATGTGGGAAGTATGCATGGATTTACTTCCCTAGGCTGTTTGAACCTTTTAAATCATAATTTTTTAAAACAAAAAATTTAAGCAAGACCTTAAAAAATGACTCATAAAGGAAGGGTGTTGGGTTTGCTTCCCTCACCTCCTCCAGGCTACCCATCTTCAGAGTGATGTTTTTCTTTCATGGGCTTGTCCCTTTCACTTATGTGCCTGGTTGATGGATAGTCCCCTCTGCAGATGTCTCCAAATCTCCCTCTGGTCAAGAGCCTGAACAAACCAACCACTGTGCACCAAAGATACTTACCTTTCTTTACTTCAGTCACCTCTGCCAACTGGATGCTCAATTGTGACAAGATTGAAGACTTAACCACTGACCCAGGTGCACACTCCCAGGAGCCCTATGCAGAATCATGACTGAGACATGAACCAGAAGCCTACATGTCTCCTCACCATGACAATTATCTTCCTAGCCCAACCTGCACAATTATCTTCCTAGCCCAACCTGTAAATAGATGTCTGTATAGAGTGGATTCTTAGAAGCTATTCTTTCTTTACAATTTATTTATTTATTTATTCATATATTTTTCAGAATGTCAGATGCTGCCTTCCTTAGACCCAATAGACACAGAACTACTTTAGAATTTAGGAAATTTCCAACATGTGTATGCTGGAAATATAGATATTAATATATTAATAAACTATCAATTTAATACCAACTCTGTACCAATTAGAGAAATGAGGGAAAGGAAGAAGACAAGAAAAAGCAAGAAAGGCTATATGATATACTGCAGAATATGAACAAGTCAGTGTGGCTAGAACTTGGCATTCATTCATTTGAGAAAAAGGGTATTAACTGGGGACCAGAAAGCTGGGGAAATGGGGAGACGCGCTGAGAGGACCCATTGGAAATATCTTCCAAATGCCATTGACTTTGATTTTGCAAATCAAAAGAGAACTAAAGGAAGCACATGAAATTTGTGATGTGGAATGATAGTATTAGCTGCAGTTTGGAGAACAGCCAGAGTTGGGGACTGACCAACAGCAAAGACGCTAGTACAAAGGCTCTGGCAGCATGGAAGCTCTGAATTAATGTCAGTGAAGAGAAGTGGAAGAGAATGGGACAAATTAAGGAACTTGGCTAAAATTAATATGGTCTCACAACAGTCCTCTTTTGGAACAGACATGTTTTCTGGTAGTGAAAGTAGCTTAAAACTAAAACGATTTCAAAACTAGGGTTTGGAAATCCCTCTTAAACACTGAATGTGTTTCTCTCTTTACTAATGCGTGACTTCAGAGCTAAACTAAAATATCAATTCAAGCACATGCACAATGAATGTCCTTGTGTAGGAGGTGGGGGTGGTACAAAGATTTAAAAAGATACTGTCTCTGCCCTTAGAGGTTTTAGAGACTAGTTCAATGGTTCCCAATGGTTATGTGTTGTGAACAATTGTGAACTGAGCCATAATGAAAATTTTAAAATGACTATACAGGGCAGCATATGTAAGTGTCTAGTAACAGTGATGATAAATGTTATAATAGAATTTTTGAGCTCTTTATTTGAGCTTTGTATTGCATGGATTAGTTCGTCCAATCCTTAGACAAAAAGAAAACTATCACTTCCTTCTCTCTTTTGAAATAAGCCACAGAGGCATAGAAAAGTTGAGACACTTATCTGCAGTCACATAGCTAGAAGCGGGAGGGCCAGTGGGTACTCAACAGGTCTGTAATGGATGCTGTCGTGTGCTGCCCAGACTTCTTTTGGGACCAAGAAAGGCATTCATCCTCCAAGAGCAGGAAAGGAGTGTTGATTGCTCACGATTCTTGGTCTCTCCAAGAATTGTCATTGGCTGAAAGAAGCTGTCTTGCCTACGGTTTAGTCTGGTGGTGGGAGAAGGGTATAAACTGGTCTCAGTTGGAAAACTGGGAGGATCATCCCATCCCCAGAGCTCCCAGGATTGGCTGAAGTCTCTGGAGCAATGGTGTTACAATTCAACTTCTCCCTCTGCACAGTATGACCTCTTTCCCTCCTCCAAAGATATTGACCCCAAGAGTAGGCTGCAGTAATTCTCTTCGTGACCCAGGAATATGAGCTGTAAGAAGGCTTAACTCTAAAGACTGTGTGTTTAGCTACCAAGCTGGGCAATAGAAGAGTCATCACAGATCATTTGAGCCAAGTATGAAGAAAGGGTAGATTTTGAAAGACAAAGATTAGATGCTTCAAGGAGTAATGGCAAGAAATTGAAGTGTATTTGGGGACTGAGGACAAGATGCATCTGACAAGAACAGGAGGTTCAAGTGGTTATTAGAGGTGAGTGATGAGGGTTTTGTTCAGGCTGCGTATTGGATGCCAGGGTCAGGAGCTTCTTTCTTGCTCTCTTCTTGAAAATGGCAGAAGATTGATAAGATTTAAACAATATTTTAGGAAAATCAATCAGGTATCTGTGGAGAGGATGGACTATAACAGGAGTGCCAAACATCAGTGACCTTTTGTGCTAAAAATAATCCACAAGAATTGTTGACTAACTGGACAAGGGAAGCCAGGGAAAAATAAGAGTCATGGAGACTTGAAATCTTCAACCTGGGTAATGGGAGAAGAACAGGTGTCCTTCCAGAGAGATGTGACCTGCTTACCCTCCTTGGGATATCTTCACGGAGAGTTACTATGCACATAAACAGTTGAATCTGAGGATAATTCCCTCTTTACTGTCTCAGACAGTAAAGAATTTGCCTGCAATGCAGGAGACTCAGGTTTGATTCCTGGGTTGAAAAGATTCCCTGGAGAAGGGAATGGGAACCTACTGCAGTATTCTTGCTTGGGAAATTCATGGACAGAGGAACCTGGCGGGCTACAGTTCATGGGGTTGCAAAGAGTCAGACATGATTTAGTGACGAAGCAGCAGCGGCAGCTCTTATCAAATACTTTGTGGAAATTTCCTTCTTTTATGAAACATCCCTTGATTAACCCTCTCCAGCAAATTCACCATTTTGGATGTTGGCCTCAAGAAGATGGTAATGAGGAAGTAGTCAAGCTTCTTTGGGGATAACCTGCCATTTGAGTATTTTTCCAAGGACCAGTTTCGTATCACTGCCCTGTCCTGGGCACCTGAAACACAGACAGTGTAGGCACGCAGAGGCAGGACAGAGGCTGTAACTTCTGTGACACAAGGCAAGTGTTCATCTTTTATCCAAGGGTGATTTTATTCACCCTCGAACCTTAGGTTCTTATTAACCTCAGCTGCCATATTTGAAATGCGAACTTCCCTAATAAATACCAGTTTTATTCTGGATATGTTATTGATTAAGATACCCATGATATGAGTTCCTATGTATGCACAGGTCTAGTGACCTGGTCATAATTAGTTACTAATCATTTGGTGAAATCAAGTAGGAAAGACATACCAAAACACTATTTGTGTTTTGTAATCAGCCCTCCCAAGACAAGTTCTTTCTGGCTTTCAGCCATAGGAAACAAGATGTTTTATTTCAATGTGAATTTCCTGATTCCAAATTTAAATAAAATAACAAAAAATGTGACAGATGAGGAAAGCAATGACCCCAATGATATGATTACATTAAATTGCAGAATTGAGGGGAGCAAAGAGAGATGGGGAAAGAAAGACTAATATTTTCAGCTGTGAACCAGAGGTGTAATAACTAAAATTTCAAGTTTGGATAACAGAATTGTCTTATTTGAATCTCTTCTCTGTAATGTCATAATGAATCCATTACTTGGGGAAAATATGCTGTATCTTTTCATTTTTACTGGTTCTCCTTGCTTCTCTGCTTTTCTTTTTCTGCTCAGCTTTTACATAGTTGCTCAGACCAGAAGTGTCAAAACTGTGGGGAACAGCTGTTCCCCTTGTTGGCTCCTCTATTGAGGAAGTGTTCAGAATGTCCTAAAGGCACATGCCTTCCATGAGCTGTCCCATTCCAGATGTAAACCAGGAGACTGATTTTTTTATACTCTGAGAAAGAAAGAGAGGCAATGGACTTAAATTCTCCCTTAGCTATCATATGGAAATTATTTGGAACCAAAGTTCCAAGATGGCGAAGCTCTCAGGAGGTCTCAATGCAGTGGGTTCAATAGGATATAAACAAGACATTAACAAGACAACCCAAGGCTTTGGGGTGGAGTCAGAGAAGACTAACAGTTGCTCTTCCTCCAGGAAACGTTCTCTGAAACCCCATCTGCCAGCCTAGGTCAATTGTCTTTTTACAAGTGCCCAGGAACCCTTGCCTCTTTCTCAACACACTAACTATAAAGCACACATTTTTATAATAATCCCCTTAAGTGCCCCCTCCACAGTAGATGTGGAGTGGAGGATGTCTCATATTTAAAATCGTCACCACGGTGTCTGGTAGAGTATGCAGCACATCTAAAGTGCTCAGTAAATATTTGAAGGAGGCAGTCAGTTTTGAACTCAGCTGGATACAGCTGGAAGGGAATTGAGAAGGTTCTAAAAGACAAGCTGTGCCAGGAAAAGTAAAGGTGCAGAGGTTCTCTGTCTCAATTTCAGGCATAGGACTCTGAGAGGCAAGTTCCCTGCAGGCTCACAGGGCACCAGCTGGCGAGGGAGCATCAGTGCCTAAGAGGTTGCTCAGATAGACAGAAAGGATGTTAGCTTTTTTCCAAAACTTGATTGGCTCCCAGGCTAAGGTGGGTGCATGCTCAGTCCTGTCTGATTCTTTGTGACTCCATGGACTATAGCACCCCCCCAGGCTCCTCTATCCATCAGATTTCCCAGGCGAGAATACTGGAGCCGGTTGCCATTTCCTCCTCCAGGGGATCTTCCTAGCCCGGGAATCGAACCTTCGTCTCCTGCATTGGCAGGCACACTTGGGAAGCCTCTTAAGGTCAGTGATGTGCTGTGCTTAGTCACTTAGCCGTGTCAGACTCTGCGAGCCCATGGACTGTAGCCCATGAGGCTCCTCTGTCCACGGGGATTCTCCAGGCAAGAATACTGGAGTGGGTTGTCATACCCTCTTCCAGGGGATCTTCCCGACCCAGGGATCGAACCCAGGTCTCCCACATTGTAGGCAGATTCTTTAATGTCTGAGCCACCTGTGAATGAGTGAGTGAAAGTCTCTTAGTTGTGGCCAACTGTTTGTGACCCCATGGACTATACAGGCCATGGAATTCTCCAGGCCAGAATACTGGAATGGGTAGCCTTTTCCTTCTCCAGGGTATCTTCCCAACCCAGGGATTGAACCCAGGTCTCCCACATGACAGGTGGATTCTTTACCAGCTGAGCCACAAGGGAAGCCCTGGGAAGCCCCTTAGAGTAGGACTCAGCAATTCCAACTCATTCCCACTAGGGGATGTGACATTGCTGAAAGTCTGAAATTACCAGAAAAGATTTACAATTGTGGGTGGAAAGCATTTGGTGGTGGAAGGCATCTGGTTAGACCCTCTGGTCTGGGGACCAAACTTGAATCACCTTGAGACCTCAGGGGGTCCGCACTGTCAGGAGAGACATGGACAGTAGCAGCAGGAGTCCTCTGGGCTCCAGTTAATTCAGACTTGGAGAGCAGAGAGCAGCAGCACAGATGTATCAGGAGAAGGGCGTTGCTGCAGGACCAAAGGAGGAAAAGGACAGTTTCTGAGTCCACCTGGGCCCCCACCATAGACCAAGGCAGCTTCTAGTAAAGAGCAAGGAGGATGGGAAGAAATGTACTCATAACTGCCTGGCATATGCAGATTGTTTCAGTTATTAATATAACCAGGGATGGGGAAAAAAGGACACTTTTTTTTTATTGGCTTTACTCTCCAACCCTGTTACCAGTGGGTAGAACCTTTTGATGACAAAGAGAGCATGTATGTGTGCTCAATCCTGTCTGGCTCTTTGCGACCCCATGGTTTGTAGACTGCCAGGCTCCTCTGTCCATGGAGTTTCCCAGGCAAGAACACTGGAGCAGGTTTCCATTTCCTGCTCCAGGAGATTGAAGCAGCCTCTCTTGCATTGGCAGGTGGACTCTTTACCGGCATGCCGTCTTGGAAGCCCTAACAATGAGAGCATTTTGCCATAAAACAAAGAAACTACAATTTCTCTCCACATAAGAATGGTGTGTGAGGAATTTGTAATCCTGCAACAGATCAGTTTAATTTATCATTTATACTGAAGTAAATTTAAGTAAAAGAGACTTGCTTAACTTGGAAAGTATATAGAGAAGCAAGGGCTGGAGGAAAGATCTTATCTTTGATTAGAAGTAAGATGAATTCATCGGCCTCCCTGGTGGATCAGCTAGTAAAGAATCTGCCTGCAATGCTGGAGACCTGGGTTCAGTCCCTGGGATGGGAAGACCCCCTGGAGAAGGGAATGGCTACCCACTCTGGTGTTCTTGCCTGGAGAATTCCATGGACAGAGGAGCTTGGCGGGCTACAGTCAGAGAGTCGAACCTGACTGAGCAACTGCCAATAACACAAGATAAATTCATGACATATAACTTCATTATCACCACCTCCATTCCCACCACAGGTCAGGAGACCCATAGAAACCGGAACAGCTGCGAAAAGATGTATTGATGTCTCACCTATGAAACATGGTAAACATTATTATTATTCTGGGAAAAGAATCATTAGGGAAGTCAAAAGATAAATGTTCCCAACAGAACAAAAGACAGGGTGATATAAAGAAGATTGAGAACTGGCACTTATTTTTATATATCTGTGTACTATTTATCTCTTGTACATCCAAATCATCCACACAAATAAGCAAAAATAAATATTTTCCTCCACATCTAACACAGCCCAGAACACTGAAACACAAAATGACAACCTCTGGTTAAGAGATCATTTGGTCTTGTACTAAATGAGGTACTGAGAATTTATTAAATAAGCAAAAATTATTTGGGTATTTTCCTTTTCTAACTTATTGTTTTTTTCTGATACCAACAACATCATATTAAATAATATATAAAGTAAAAGTATCTAGCACTTACCGCATGCCAAGTACTTCTTTAAAAACTTCATACAGATTTACTGAGCGGGAAACTATATGAAGTAGGCGCTAGTAATTCCCTGTATCACAGATAAAGAACCGAAGAAAAGGATCTTAAGCAAGTCAATTAAGGTTTTACAGCCAGTAAGTAGCAGGTGTGGGATTTATGCCAGGCTTTCTGCTACCTTAGACTATGTGCTTAACTTCTATACTACACTGCTCTGTGAGTAGAGCAAATCCAACGGAATCTTATGAGTATCTCCCACAGGCAAGGCTCAATGGCAAATACAAAGATTACTCATGCAGGGATGGTTCCAGGTAAAATGTAAGTTCTAAAATCACTATTGGAAGAGAAAATAAAAGAAATAGAATTCACAGCCCTTGTGCTTAAGGGTCTGACAAATTAACAGCAGAGAAAACATGGCAAGAAAGCTTGTTCAAGAAAATAATATATCATGTAAATAGAAAATGGTGCATAGAATGTAGGAATGGTCAGAAAGAGGTATTGTGTTGAATGAACAGTCTTTGGTTCCAGTAAAAAAAAAATCACTCTCAGTTCTGGGTCCACATTTGTTCAGCTGGTTTTCTTTCTTTTTCTTTTTTGAGTTCCTGTTATTGTCAAGAGCTTTCAAGTGCATTGTTTTCCTTAATGTCCACAATAACTCATGTCATCCTCATTTTACAAATGAAGAAACTGCAGTTGAGAGAAGTTAAATAAACATTCCCAAGATGACACCATTAAGTGATCAAACTTGGATTAAAAGCCAAGAAAGTCTCTCTGATCCTAGAGCCACTTGGCCACCTTATTTCACTTTAGAGAAACATGTCTATTCATCAACTGTTATTTAATCAAATAAGAAGTAGTATCTTGTGACTGATCCCAGTCATCCAAACTCTTCCATGTCCAGATAACCGTTTGGTTTAGTGAGTGCTGCAAATGAACTTGGCTTTGCCTTGCTAATGCCAGATGTCTGAGAGATGACTGAAGTGAAGTGAAAGTCAGTCATGTCCAACTCTTAGCAACTCCATGGACTGTAGTCCATGGAATTCTTCAGGCCAGAATACTGGAGTGGGTAGCTGTTCCCTTCTCCAGGGGATCTTCCCAACCCAGGGGTAGAACAGGGAGAGAACCCAGGTCTCCCGCATTGCAGGCAGATTCTTTACCAGCTGAGCCACCATGAATCTACAGGAAATGACAGGTCACCCTGACTTTCTTGCTTAAACTCACTGGAATGCTCAAGTGTAGTGTTTTGGTAACCATGCCCCCCAAAATAAGTAAGTATTAATTGCTCAGTCATGTCTGACGCTTTGTGACCCCATGGACTGTAGCCCAGCAGACTCTACTGTCCATGGAATTCTCCAGGCAAGAATATGGAGTGGGTTGCCATTTCCTCCTCCAGGGGATCTTCCCCACCCAGGGACTGAACCCGGGTCTCCTGTATTACAGGCATATTCTTTACCATCTGAGCCAACAACAGTTGAGCATGTCTGGGGCCCTGTTGTTCCATGTTATTGTAATGGGGAAGAATACATCTGACTCCATGTTAGATCTGTTCCTTTTGCTTTAACTTTTGTCCTCTCTTGCCTGTGCTTAGTCATGCTGGCTCTGCACCTTTTGGAAAAGAATGTTGCCTATAGACTGATACATACAGGATAGCCTGTTCTCAAGATTTTTCTTTTAAAAGTCCATTCATATAGAGATAAAAAGTTGCAGAACTGATAATAATATTTGTCTCATTGGAGATTTACAGAAACATTGTGACCCGACCTACATGGACAGTTGCAGGAACAAAGGATTCCTATACCAAGAGTTTGCAACAACTAACCATACTCCTCCGTCACTTTGCCTTTAAAATCGCACCGCTGAAAGCCTTAGAGGAGTTGGAGTGTGAGCCCCCTGTCTCCCTGCAGGGCCCTGCAATAAACATTTTTGTGTTTCAGACTCCCGACGTTTTGATATTGTTTGGCCTCACTTTGGGTCAAGCACATGGACTTTTATTTGGTAACATCATTTGTACAAATATTTTGTTTCTCTTCCCATAGTACCTCTCAACAGAGCCTGTGATGTATGGTAATAATACAAATATATTGCACTTGACAATTTACAGCACTATATAATATGCTTTGCAATTTACTAAATAATTTCTTATGCATCACCTCATGTGATCTCAGCACACCTCTCATGGGCTTTCTTGGTTCTCAGATCACTGTGATTGGGCGGTGGTCAGACTAAGTAATGATCAGGTTTCAGCGTCAAGCATGTACTCTGATACTTATCAAATTTTTCTTTGCCACCTCCTTCTTCTCTCTAACCTTATGCCCTCAGAAATGTATCTCAATTACACACCCTCGGGTCCTGTACCTCCAAAAGAGGGTTCAAGCAGCCAAAGAAAACCAAAAGATAACACGTTCAGCACAGTCTCTGTACTCCTTCCCTCAAAGGAAAGCAGCCTAAGTTTATCATCCAGATTCGTTAATACATTAACATATTCTGACCTAGTTCATGCAAAGTGATTTAAGTGAGAACACGGCATTGAACAACAAATGCATTTGAAAAGCATAAGTTGGTTAATTTAATTCTACCAAAATTTTTACCAAACCAACAAGGACCTACTGTATAACACATGGAACTCTCCTCAGTGTTATGTGGCAGCCTAGATAGTTTGAGGGAGAATGGATAATGTATTTATCTCCCTGTTCACCTGAAATTAACACAACATTGTTTGCTAATCAGCTATACCCCAATCCCCAGTGGCCCAGGGGTAAGAATCCACCTGCAATGCAGGAGACACAGGAGACATGGGTTCAATCCCTAGGTCAGGAAGTCTGGAGGAGGGTGTGGCTCCAGTATTCTTGCCTGGAGAATCCCATGGACAGAGGAACCCGACAGGCTACAGTCCATGGGGTCGCAAAGAGTTGGACACGACTGAAGCAATTTAGCACGCATGTACCCCAATACAAAATAAAAAGCTTTTTAAAAACTCCAAATGTACTCCAGAATCAATCTCCCTTTACCAAAAAGTTTTACCTATAGTCATAAGAAATATATCCCCCTTATCTTAAAAAAAAATAATAAATGTGATTTTTAAAATCTTTGCTGGGAACAACTGCACAGGCATCTGTGTAGAATAGGGTAGTAATGGACATCATCTTTAAAAAAATATCCTGTGGCTTGGTTAACTCTCTGTTAAAATAGTTAGATCATTTACATCCAGGGGAGACTGGGAAGCAAGTCTTTATCATTCTTTCTCATTTCTATCCCTGAATCCACTAGAAAGAGAGGATTGTTGTGGTGTCCACAAGACAAAAGGTAAGGCCAACAGCCAGCATCTCTATAGAAATTCCAAGGCCACAGATCCAAACCTCAGACCTCAAAGAGCAAAATGATGCACTAACCTTGCTGAGCAAATACACGGTGGCTGTGTTTTGCTGTTGCATCCTGCCATGCAACTGAAAAGGTGACATCCTGTGTTTTGCCTCATGCTGTGTCCTTCCTCACTGTCTCCTAAATTTAATTCTTTTGCAGGTGATTTCAATAAAGTAGGCGAGTGGAAGAAGCCCACTACTGGTAAATGTCTAAAGCAAAGGCCATGAAAATCTAGAGGGGTAGCCAGAACTGTTACCACACAGAGAAGGGTAGGCAAAGTGTTATGGAGCAAAATATTCACTGTTTTCTTGGAGTTAGAAGTTCACAGAGAAAAGAAAGTAAGGCATGTTGTACAGGATTCACAATTGAGCTCCACTTCCTGATGGGAGAGGTGTCATGTGACTTGTTGTGACCAATAGCATGCAGCAGAGGCCACAGGGTCCAGAGTGAGCTGGAAGCAGCCTGGCAACCTCTGTATTCACTCAGGGAAGAGGGATTTCTGTTAGGTACAGTGCGTTGTGCAGAAGGAAGCTGCAAACTTCAGAGAGAAGGAGCTTTTAAACAAAAATAACTTCAATTTTCTTTTCTCTAGGGATCTTGAGTGACCCCAATAAGTCAAGTCTAGCCATTGTTATGAAATTGTGATTGTTGACCTATCAAATGAGCAAGGAGGATATGTTGCTTGGTTAAAAAGTATAAACTGATTTTGGTTCTAATCAGAGCTGAAATTCAGCTAGTGTTATGCTTGTTGTGAAAATATTAAACTATTTCATTGCCCATTGCTACACAGCTCTTTCCTCCAGCTCTTTTAATGATCTTCAGGTCCCAGGATCCCCAGTTTGTCACTTCAGGGAAGGCCACTAGCCAGTCTAGTGCAGCTCTTCTCTACCAGCCCTTTTTCTTGGCTCCCCAATGCAGGAGACAGCACCTTTGGCTTCAGGATAGGCACCCTGGTGAGCAAAAACCCAGGGAACCCATTAGCTTAAGCTACCTGGCTATTTGTGGGAACTGTAACTTTCCACATGCACTGTGCTGGTTGGTTGTATGGGTGTGTCTATCTCAGTTCAGTCGCTCAGTCGTGTCCAACTCTTTACGACCCCATGGACTGCAGCACACCAGGCTTCCCTCACCAACTCCCAGAGCTTGCTCAAACTCATGTTCATTGAGTGGTTGATACCATCCAGTCATCTCATCCTCTGTCGTCCCCTTCTCCTCCTGCCTTCAATCTTTCCCAGCATCAGACTCACTGGTCTGACTCCAATGAGTCAGTTCTTCACATCAGGTGGCCAATGTATTGGAGTTTCAGCTTCAACGTGAGTCCTACTGATGAACAATCAGGACTGATTTCCTTAGGATTGACTGGTTTGATCTCCTTGCAGTCCAAGGTACTCCCAAGAGTCTTCTCCAACATCACAGTTCAAAAGCATCAATTCTTCAGCACTCAGCTTTCTTTATAATCCAACTATTACATCCATACATGACTACTGGAAAAACCATAGCTTTGACTAGATGGATGTGTCTATCTAAAGTCTGTCTATCTATTTATCTACCTATCTTTATCTCAAGAGAAAGGGATGAAATTCACATAACACAAAATTGACCATTTAAAGTGTGGTTTAAATTTGAGGTACTTCCCTGGTGATCCAGTGGTTAAGAATCCACCTTCCAGTGTG
Organism: Dama dama; assembly: GCF_033118175.1. Classification (NCBI taxonomy): domain Eukaryota; kingdom Metazoa; phylum Chordata; class Mammalia; order Artiodactyla; family Cervidae; genus Dama; species Dama dama. Next base: position 20,666,365 of record NC_083694.1, on the reverse strand, counting down.
GAGGATGTGGGTTCAACTCCTGGTCAGAGAACTAAGATCCCATGTGAAATGGGGCAACTAAACCTAAGTGCCACAATGAAGATTCCACATGCCAAAACTAAGACATGATGCAGTCAAATAAATAAATAAATGCATTTATGTGTGTGTGTACATATATATATATATATATATATATATATTTATAGAATACATTTAAAGTGTGCAATTTAATGATATTTAGTATTTTCACTCACAGTGTTGTATACCACCAGCCCTAGCTCCAAAACAATTTCTCATCCCAAAAGCAACCCTCTGTACCATAAGCAGCATTCCTCTCTCTTCCCAGTCCCTAGAAACCACTAATCTACCTTCTGTCCCTATGAAGTATTACTAATGAATACTAAGTAATTACTAAGTGTTAATAAATAAGTATTTTTCTAAGTAAAATACTAAGTATTACTATGAATAATATTCAATATTACTAATGAAAAGTTGCCTATTCTCAATATTTCACGTAAGTGGAATAATGTGAGATTTGGCTTTTTGTGTCTTGACTCCTTTTACTTAGTATGATGTTTTCGAAATTTATTCATGTTACAGCAGATCTGAGTACTTTGATCCTTTTTATTGCTGAATAAATCCAGCAACTATGCTGTCTGATTTCCAATCCAGATCAAACTGTCTGAATTTCAACACACCTTCCCTTATGCATCAGCTAGGGGCCAAGGCAAGGTCTTCAATGTCTCTTTGATGTTAGTTTCCTCATCTGTGAAATGGAGATAATGTATGTAGTCCCTACCTTATGGGGGTATTGTAAAATTAAATTAATGACTATATAAATAGCATTAAGAACAGCTCTGGACATGTACTTAGTAAATGCAAATTTTTTGCTTTTTTCATTTATTCTTGTGAATAGGATGACAGAGGCAGAGTGGTCCTTTGGGGTCATCTAATCTCTGTGGTTCCCATAACCAGGAGAGCAGTTTGATCCTGAGTTTCCATCACCTGACTATTGCCCAGGCTCAGAGCCTGTATGTTTTCCACTGTATTCCCACTCTTCTGATATCATAAACGAGATAAAATTGACAATGACTCCTATTAGTCAATGAGTTAGGCACCACCCACAGAACACAAATGAGACAGTATAAACTTGTAGTTGAAAATGTACAAGAATATACAAGGTAATTTGACAGTTTAACAAATTACTACAGCTCCTAATAAACATTTTGCCTTTCCTCTGCCCAAAGGCCAGAAAGGTAATTGTCAATTGCTACAAAAATTATTTTTTTAAAGTTGTGCTTTGGTTTGAAACTATTGTACAATTACTTCTGTTTTAACTAGAATAAAAGGTGTAGAATTTAAAATTCAAACAGCACTTGAAAGCTGGTGATAAAAATGGATTTTTTTCACTTTCCATCTCTTCTGACATCTGAGTCCTACTCAAGTGAATACCTTCAATAGATCTGTTTCTCCTCTGCCTTTAACTTAATGTGTTTAAATAATATGCATGCCCTGTGATTTTTCCAGTAACATGATTCCAATAACTATGAAAAAATTAAATAGTCATCTTTCCTTCATCTTCTTTCCTCCAGGTGTACACATCTCAGGAAAATAGGTAAAGTTGTAGGAAGAATAAAAATACAGCTTCACATCCTGGAAAAGCAGATATTGTTGTTGTTCAGTTCCCCAATCCTGCCCAACTCTTTGCAGACCCATGGACTGCAGCATGCCAGGCCTCTCTGTCCCTCAACATCTCCTGAAGTTTGCCCAAGTTCATGTCCATTGCATCAGTAATGCCATCTAGCCATCTCAACCTCTGATGCTCTCTTCTTCTGCGCTCAATCTTTCCCAGCATCAGGGTCTTTTCCAATGAGTCAGCTGTTCACAACAGATGACCAAAGTCATCTGTTTCAGCTTCAGCGTCAGTCCTTCCAGTGAGTATTCAGGGTTGATCTCCCTTAAGATTGACTGGTTTGATCTCCTTGCTGCCCAAGGGGCTCTCAGGACTCTTCTCCAGCACTGCAGTTTGAAGGCGTCAATTCTTTGGCACTCTGCCTTCTTTACAGTTCAGCTCTCAAAACCGTACATGACCACTGGCAGGACAATAGCCTTGACTGTACAGACCTTTGTTGGCAGAGTAATGTCTCTGTTTTTCAGCACACTGCCTAGGTTTGTTATAGCTTTCCTGCCAAGAAGCAAACATCTTCTGACTTCATGGCTGCAGTCACCATCCACAGTGATTTTAGAGCCCAAGAAGAGAAAATCTGTCATTATTTCCACCTTTCACCCCTGTATTTGCTGTGAAGTAATGGGACCAGATGCCATGATCTTCATTGTTTTAATATTTAGTTTTAAGCCAACTCTTTCTCCTCTTTCACCCTCATCAAGAGGCTCTTTAGTTCCTTTTCACTTTCTGTCATTAGAATGGTATCATCCACATATCTGAGGTTGTTGATGTTTCTCTCATCTGTCTTGATTCCAGCTTGTAACTCATCCAGCCCGCCATTTCTCACAGTGTGCTCAGCGTATAGATTAAACAAACACAGTGACAGCAGACAGCCCTGTCATACTTCTTTCTCAATCTTGACCCAATCAGTTGTTCCACAAAGGGTTCTAACTGTTGCTTCTTGACAGTTTCTCAGGAGACAGGTAAGATGGTCTGGTGTTCCCATCTCTCTAAGAGCTTTCCACAGTTTATTTTGATCCACACAATCAAAGGCTTTGGAGTAGTGGATGAAACAGAAGTAGATGTCTTTCTGGAATTCCCTAGCTTTCTCTCTGATCCAGCAAATGTTGGCAATTTGATCTCTAGTTCCTCTTCCTTTTCTAAGCCCAGATTGAACATCTGAAAGTTCTTGGTTTGCATAATGCTGAAGCCTAGCATGCAAGATTTTAGCATAACCTTACTAGCATAGGAGATGAGGGCAATTGTCCGATGGTTAGCACATTCTTTGGTACTACCCTTCTTGGGAACTGGGGTGAGGGTTGATCTTTTCCGGTCCTGTGGCCACTGCTGGGTCTTCCAGATTTGCTGAGATATTGAATGCAACACCTTGATGGAATCATCCTTTAGGGTTTTGAATAGTTCTACTGGAATTCTGTTGCGTCCACTACCTTTATTAACAGCAGTGTTTCCTAAGGCTCACTTGACTTCTCTCTCCAGAATGTCTGGCTCTGGGTGGCTGACCACATCACTATAGCCATCTGGTTCATTTGGATCTTTTTTGTACAGTTCTTACATGTATTCTTTCCACCTCTTGATCTCTTCAGTGTCTACTAGGTCTCTACCATTTATGTCCTTTATTGTGCCCATCTTTGGGCAATATGTTCCCTTGATAACTCCAATTTTCCTGAAGACATCTCTAGTCTTTCACCTTTTGTTGTTTTCTTCTAGTTTTATACACTGTTCATTGAAATAGGGCTTCCGTCTCTCTGTGCTGTTCTTTGGAAATCTGCATTTAGTTGGATGTACCTTTCCCTTTTTCCCTTGCTTTTAACTTCTCTTCTTTGATTAGCTATTTGTAAGGCCTCCTAAGATAGCCACTTTGCCTTCTTGCTTTTCGTTTTCTTTGGGATGGTTTTTTTCACTGCCTCCTGTACAATATTACAAATCTCTGTCCATAGTTCTTCAGGCATACTGTTTACAAGTTCTAATCCCTTGAATCCATTCATTACCTCCACTGCATATTCATAGGGGATTTGATTTAAGTCATACCTGGCTGGCCTAGTGGTTTTCCCTGCTTTCTTCAGTTTAAGTCTGAATTTTGCTATGGGAAGCTGATGATCTGAGCCACAGTCAGCTCCAGGTTTTATTTTTACTGGCTGTATACAGCTTCTCCATCTTTGGCTACAGAAAGTATAATCAATTTGATTTCAGTATTGACCATTTGATGATGTCCGTGTGCAAAGTCATCTCTTTTGTTGTTGAAAAAGGGTATCTGCTAAGAGCAATGCATTCTCTTGGCAGAATGCATTGTAAAGCAGATATGCACCTGTCTAAATGACTGTCATTGGGATATTAGGAGTAATATTATAATAACATCTAGGTGTTGAGTGACCAGTTCAAGTATTTTGTTAAGTTTTAAAAGTATCTTTTAAAAGTGTTTTTGAAGCATCAAAAAGCTTTATGTAATAGTTATTAACCACATGCTTATATATGGAAATGAGACTCAGGGAAGTTATGAGGCTCAGGGATGGAACAGAGGTATTTGGACAACTGTCTGAACATCTCTAAAGCCCACATATTCCATTTTGCAGTAGTGAGTAATGAAAATAACATCCATTTATAAACTTTTGAAAATCATTGACTTCCCTTGGGAATCATCTGTCTCAATATTTTTTATTCTTTTCTGCTACCTCATCTCAGGGAAAAAAGTCAAGATGTTTGGTACATTTGTAATCATATTTTCAAATATCCTGAGCTCTCTTAAAGGTGCAAGCTTATCTGTAATTTCTTCTCTCTTATTTATTTTACTTTATCTGATGTGATTTTTATAAATGTCTATGGGGATTTGGGAGTCTTTTCTGACATCTCTGAAGAAAATTTGATTTAGAAAGTCTTCATTCAAAAGAACTATAAATCTCACTGTGAAAAATCCTCCTGACTTTGGTTTTCTCTGCACAGTTGAATATACTGTTTATGATAGGATGACTGTGCTACAATTAAACATCCTATAAAGAAACCCAACTTGTCAAAACTTGCTTGTTAAATAATCTTGGAACCATTATTTGAATAACAAACTAGATTTGAACTTGGATAGCAAACTTCAGTTTTATGGGTCTTCCAGTGACCTCATTGTTATTGTAAATGAGTACATCAGGTTTCCTTATCCATCAGGAAAGCCCCACACTCCATGTGTCAGATGACTCAGAAAACACACAAATGTCTCCCATGCTGAAAGATAAGCTGGTTCTGAATTTTCTCCATCCAATGCCCCTTATAGCCATACATCAAAGCAACATCATCTCAGTCAACTCCTAACCGAGTGAGGGGTATTTACCAACCTCTCGGTTCACCCGGGCATCAGCTCCATTACTGCACAGTGAGCCTCATTCCTTTCTTTTCAGGAAGATGCTGCAGGTACTGGCATGTGGCCAGATAGGAGCATTTGCACCATCAAGAAATCCTCTCTCCATCAGCGTTCCCCCAGCCACCCACCATCCTCTCCCTAGTACAGGTAGAATATTGCCTAGATTCAAAGATGTCATCCCAGCAAGCACTGTCTCCCAGCTGTTGGGAGAGGAGGCAGAGATGCAAAAGGCTCTCCATTCTCTTTCCAAGGTTGTATTGAGGCAAGGTAGTCAAGCGAGAGCATTCTTGAAATGAAATTTCTGAAGAGGCCCTATCTGCTATATTCGCCTTAAAGATTGTACATCCTTTTTATGCCCTTGGCCAAAATGTCTCAATCTAGGGTTTATTTTCCCATCACCCCTACCCCCGCTTGGATATTGGGCAATATCTGGATGCATTTGAAACTCCAATACTTTGGCCACCTCATGCGAAGAATTGACTCATTGGAAAATACCCTGATGCTGGGAGGGATTTGGGGGCAGGAGGAGAAGGGGAAGACAGAAGATGAGATGGCTGGATGGCATCACCGACTCGATGGACATGAGTTTGAGTAAACTCTGGGAGTTGGTGATGGACAGGGAGGCCTGGCGTGCTGCGATTCATGGGGTCGCAAAGAGTCAGACGTGACTGAGCGACTGAACTGAACTGAACTGAACTGGATGCATTTGGGGGTTTTCCCAGGTGACGCAACGGTAAATAATCCACTGCCAATGCAGGAGACGCAAGAGATGTGGATTTGATCCCCAGATCAGGAAGATTCCCCTGGAGGAGGAAATGGCAACCTATTTCCATGGAAAATCCCATAGACAGAGGAGCCTGGCAGGTTGTGGTCCATGGGGTTGCAGAGTCAGACACAACTGAGCTCACACTCAAATGCAAAAACAAAAACAACAGACATTTTTGATCATCACTATCAGGGCAAACCACTGGCATCTAGTGAGTAGAGGCCAGTGATGCTGCTAAACCTCCTCCAGGGCACAGAAAGCCCCCGATGCCAATACTGGAGAGGTTGGAAAGCCCAGCCCCAAGCCCAGAGGCAAGTAGACAAAAAGATATCACCCCTTCTTTCTCCATCCATAGACAAATTATTAAGTGCTTTTCATGTGGTAAAGATTGTGCTCACTATCAAAGGAGATAAAAAGGAATTGGACTGAATTGGGAAAGTGAATAAAGTATGGTGGTTAAGAGCACCGACTCAGGTGCCAGAGACCCTGAGTTCAAACTTCGGCTCTGTCACTTAGGGGCTGTGTGAGCCTGGACCAATTCCATAGTCACTTTGAGCATCTTTGCTCATTTGTAAAATACCACAAACAATGACACATATATCATAAGCTTGATGATTAAATGAATTGTTACACATAAAAGTGCTTTGAATAGGCCTGCCACTTTTCCCCTCTCTTTTCCTACTATTTCAGATGATATGGACACATTAGGAGTGTGTCCTCGGACAAAAAGAGACTGGTTCCCCTACGAACAGGTGAGATCTGGCAGAAATGTAGTTCATGTGACAGATCCTGGGCTGCGTTATGTTCTAGTTCTGACTTCCTTAGCAGTCTTGGCAAAATGACTCATGCAACTCAGACCTCTATTTCCTTTTGTTCAAAATGAGGGTGTTGGTACCTGCGAAATCAGAAAGTCACTGGGAAGATAAAATGAAATAGTAAATGTGAAACCAATTTGACAAATTGTCACAGATTTAAACTTTGGGAGAATAATATTTCATGGCATATATATTGTATCTTTCTGCATTCTCACATCGCCTCCAAAACTTAAAAAAAAATTATTTGTTTTCTCGAAAACAGTACAAATGGAAGACTTTATCCAAAGACCTTCAATTTATTCCTGGATATAGGCCAGTGAGTTGAATTAATCTCCAAAGTTTTGCTAAAATATTGTTTAAAATTACAATGATAATATTCTGGTTTGAAAAGAAGGTGGTGGATAAAATACATTGATTACCGAGACCAATTTGTTGAATGCCTTCAAGGCTCACAGGCATCTGAACATGAGTCGTTTAGAGAGTGACAACCAACTGGGGAACCACATCAGATTCAGCATGTGTGTGGGGCTGTGTTCTTTTGTTTTCCAGTTTCTGAGTTTAAAACACTGTGCTTCCCCTAAATCTCTTAGTTCTGGCTGAAGTTGCTGATCACTAGTGTGACATCCTGACTTGACTCCACTGCGTTTCTCGCCTCACTTCCTGTTTGTGTCGACTGTATGGTACAAGTTCCAGGTTAAGACAAGCGGAATGATTCCTAAACCCACAGCCTCACTCTCCTATTCTCTCTCCCTACCTAAGCATGTGCTATTTTCTGTGCTCTGTGATCAGGGGAACACTGCAGCTACACTTCTTTTACAACACCAAAATGTACTGACCAAAATCAAAGGATATTCTCAACTCCAGGTGAAAGGAGCTGTCAAAAAGCATCATAATGGACACATGTCCACCTCATCAAGCTCTCAGTAGAAATCCCAGAGAAAAGGAGCATGACCCCTTGTAAAATTAATTGTTCTAATTGGGGATTATAGGGGATTAGGCGGGAGGGAGTCTTATGCTGAGCTGCGCTGTCCCTGTTCTGCCAGGGTGGAAAGAGCCTCTGCCTCCAAAGACCAATGCCCTTCTCTAAAATCTAAATAAATGTTAGATTTATTTTCACTGGACCTTTTATATATGCCACTGAAGTCTTTCAATTTGCCTGGTTATCAGAATTCATTTTCCCTTGGTAACTGGACAGGAACAAACATGACAGTGATTTCACAAGTCCATGTACAGTGCGACTTGGTTTTGATGAGATAAAAGCCATTCACCACCAACCTCACCATCAGGACACTAACTGGGAAGCAACATCTCAGCTTCTATAGCTGAGCTCTTATACTTCTTTATAGCGAGGGTTGCCATATCCTGGATATGTTCTCTTGGGCACTGCCTTCCATATTCTTCCCTTCTTCACTTCTTTGGCAAGTTGATCTGTGTATTATGCAAACGCAGAGCTGAACTGAATTTCCCATCCAATATGCAACATGATCCCCACCCAGAACAAAACCAATCTCTGTCATTTCCCTCCGAGGCCTTGAAGACTGTATCAGTACATTTGTGCAAATACGGTAATTGACACATAGCCCCACCCCCAGGGCAAGAAGCTATGTCACGTGCTCCAAGTCTACAGTAAATTCTCAGTTTTCATTAAGATACTGGAAGGGTTTTCGCTCAATTTATCCTCTGGCTGACTCAGTTCTATGTCTTAGACAATGAATGCTTTTATAGAGAAAATGTTCTTGGCTTTTAAATCTTTTTTTTTTTTTTTTTAAGTCCGGTGCAAATGTAAAAATTGATTTCCTTCACTGCTTCTTCTTAATTCCAAATAATGCTACGTGTATTGCTGTTGCCTGAAGGAGCAGGAAGGACATAATTTACCAGATGTAAGGCTATTAGGCCTTCATTTCCTGAAGTAATGAAATAGCAACTCTTTTTCCCTGTCACAGAAAATTGCCACCAGAATAGTCCAAGACACAATGGCAAGTCCAATTAATGTTTTGTTTCTTCAAGACAGCCAGCTGAGAGATGAATTGACCAAGTGAGAAGCAAATTGGGTAGGAAAATACTCAGTTCCAAAGCGGGGAAGAAGGGCGCTGCAGTAAACGTTGTTTTGTATACTCTATATCGTAAATGTTTCAAAGATTACATGAGGATCATTCTTTCCTACTAGTCAAGATGAAAGATCATAGGTGATATCTTTGATTTTGCTTTCTCCAACTCTCTCATGAAAAACACCCAATTTCACTTTATAAAAAGTAGCAGCAGAAAGATAAATTTAAAACATGCAAAATTCTGTTGTAGTTGGAGTAGTGTCTTGGGGGCAAAGAGTTAAGTTAGATTCTGGAATCCTTAACCTTAAGATGAATTTAATATTTTTCAAATTATTTTTACTTTATATTCAATGTATTTAGACATTATATTTAATGTGAATATTCATGATGGTTAATAACTTGAGAATAAGTACATACTTTTTTTTTACTTAGAGCTTACCTTAGTAGATGGTATATTCTTGGCCTACTATATGGAAATATCTATAAGTTTTATCATAGATTAATAATTTGCTTTTAGAAGAAAGTATTCTCTGAAATTGACTTTGCTGCTTTCATTGAATAATAGGAAAATCTACTTAAATCTTATGAAAAGAATAAAGATAAAAGTTATGATAATATAGTCCATGTTTCTGAATATATAGAAAATTATGGATACTCTTCCCTTGTTGGGGCTTCCCTGGTGGCTCAGATGGTAAGGAATCTGCCTGCAATGAAGGAGACCTGGGTTCAATCCCTGGATCAGGAAAATTCCCTGGAGAAAAGAGTGCCTACCCACACCAGTACTCTTGCTTGGAGAACTCCACGCGCAGAGGAGCCTGGCAGGTTCCAGTCCACAGAGTCCGAAAGAATCAGCCATGGCTGAGTGACTAACACCGTCACAACTACTATTTTCCCTTGTTGGTACATTTGGTTAATGATCATGTCGAAACCATGTGTTGGATACACGTAAGAAGTAGAGGACACAGTCCTTGCTCTTGAGGAACTTGGGACACAACAGAGAGACTAAAGGGAAGTCCTGGAAGCATTTGGAGAATAATTACCAGGAGCCCACAAGGAAAGCAGAGTCAGTATAATACTGACACTGGAGTCAAGGACTTTTGTAATTAGGGAATGTTTGCTGTGTGCCACTGCAGCCAGGAAAGCCTGGCAATCTCTTTCCTAAGAAATTTAACAGAAATGAAGAAGAGAAGAGTGGTTGGAGGTAGGGAAGGGCGTTGGAGTCCGAAATAGAGAAACTATACTGAACATCATTTCTGAAAATCCCCATATTTGCCTTTAGATTTATGGAAAGCTTTTCATGAGACTGAGGGGGCAATAGGAGTGATTTAGGAAAAACAACTTATTGATGGGACACCACCAACGAAAGGAGAGTTACCCTTATAGAATACTATATAAAACTCATAACAATGAAAATCAGTTTTTAAAGCCTGGTGTAGGAGGAGGGTGTGAGAACTTTTAGACAGTCCTTATGGATTATCTCACATGATAATGTTGGGAAAAATCCATCCTTTTGCCTCCTCTGGAAGGTTATGAAATCCTGAAAAGTGGCATAGGAAATAGAACTCACCTCCTGAAACATGCTGATTAATTCCACTTGGGTCTCAAAAAATACAAAGCTAAGTCTTTTGTGCTTTAAATTTTCCTCAGGTAATAGATAAAAATGTTACCACGTTTTCTGTTTTATGATTTTTGGGTCTCTTCATGTACTTCACTCTCCAATGGATTAGTTCAGCTGCTGGTCTCCCGGGTAACCTGTATGCTTTTCTTCCTACGTGCATTTGGGCATGCTATTTTCAGTGCCTGAAATCATTGACTCCATCATTCCACTTCATTTCATTTTTGTTCAAAATCGTTCCACTTTCTAGATCTAGCTCAAATTCTACACCCAAGTTCCTCCCTGTCTCTTTCGGTAAGTAAGTCAGCGATGCTTACAGAACACATTCAAAAAGTACTGAAAGTAGCAGGGAGGTCAGTGGTGGGGAGTTGGAGAATGCACTCCTCTTCCTTACAGAGAAACAATCCTCTTTGAGAAGAAAGAACATACAATGGGAGCAATACTTTGGAATGCATGTTCAAAGGCACACCATGAGCCCCAAGTAAGAGCATAAATACTAAAAGAATTAGATTTGTTAGTTTGGAATTGCAAATGTCCCACCTCCTCAATCATTAAGTCATTTAATTCTATCACACCAGTAAATTGAATCTTCCTAAACTGTCGTCATCAGGTGCCTAAGAAAAACACAAATAAATCAAAGTTAACACACTTTTATTTATTTATTCAGAGTTTAAGGGAAAAATGATATCACAACGTGGGTTCTGATTATGAATGAAGTATATTGAAAAAGTCTTACATCAAAAAGTGTGTGTTGGCAGTTCCACATGACATCATATGATAGATACAAGAAGGATTTTATGTTGATGCAAACTACTATTTTATTGCAGTTGTATCAAATAAGTTAAGCCTCTTATGGACTTTAACAAATGTTTACCTTTTCTAGGCAATTACTTAACTTTTCAATTATCCAGAAAGTGAGCTCATGTGGAGAGCAAAATATACTAAATGATCTGAACACACAGTATTAAAAATCAGAGAACTTTGCTCTTTGTTTGCTTAACATTCCATAAGGAGGTAGAGACATGACCCTGAGCATTTTGTTAATTACAAAGCTTCTCTTTCTATTTGAAACAAGCTATACAGTTTGCTCTCATCATCTATTCACCCATTTAGATGCAGGTTTTCAATTGTCAGGGTAAATTCTAGCAACATAGGGAAAGGAGTAGCTATAGTCTTCTCACCTGTTTAGACCATCCAGAATTTATTTTTAACTATTATTGTCATTTGTGGGAGAATGGGATACCAATAGTTACCCAGGCATCCTTCCTAGGATTCTAATACAGCTCTTGGTAGAATTTTCACTTCTTAGAATATTACTAACATTGTACAGGAGGAAATGATCAAAACCGTCCCCAAGAAAAAGAAATGCAAAAAGGCAAAAAGGTTAAGGAGGCTTTACAAACAGCTGAGAAAAAAGAAGTGAAAGGCAAAGGAGAAAAGGAAAGGTATACCCATCTGAATGCAGAGTTCCAAAGAATAGTAAGGAGAGATTAAAAAAAAAAAAAAAAGCCTTGCTAAGTGAACAATGCAAAGGAATAGAGGAAAACAATAGAATGGGAAAGACTAGAGGTATCCTCAAGAAAATTAGAGATACCAAACAGAAGCAGAAGATATTAAGAAGAGGTGGCAATGACACACAGAAGACCTATACAAATAAGAGCTTAATGAACCAGATAACCACGATGCTGTGATCACTCACCTAGAGCCAGACATCCCAGAGTGTGAAGTCAAGTGGGCCTTAGGAAGCAACACTACAAACAAAGCTAGCAGAGGTGACGGAACTCCAGAGGAGCAATTTCAAATCTTTAAAGATGATGCTGTTAAAGTGCTGCACTCAATATGCCAGCAAATTTGGAAAACTCAGCATAGCCACGTGACTGGAAAAGGTCGGTTTTCCTTCGATCCCAAAGACGGGCAATGTCGAAAACGTTCAAACTGCCACACAGGTGCACTCATCTCACATGCTGGCAAGGTCATGCCCAAAGTCCTCCAAGCCAGGCTTCAACAGTGTGCAAACCAAGAACTTCCAGCTGTACAAGCTGGATTTAGAAAAGGCAGGGGAACCAGAGATCAAATTGCCAACATCTGTTGGATCATAGAAAAAGCTAGAGAATTCCAGAAAAACATCTGCTTCATTGACAATGCTAAAGCCTTTGGCTATGCGTATCACAACAAACTGCGGGAAATTCTTAAACAGATGGGATTTCCAGACCACATCACATGCCTCCTGAGAAACCTGAATGCAGGTCAAGAAGCTACAGTTATAACTGGACATGGAATGATGGACTGGTTCCAAATTGGAAAAGTAGTACATCTAGGCTACATATTGTCACTCTGCTTACTTAACTTATATACAGAGTACATCATATAAAATGCTGGGCTGGATGAAGCACAAGCTGGAATCAAGATTGCTGGGAGAAATATCAATATCCTCAGACACGCAGATGATACCACCCATACGGCAGAAACTGAAGAGGAACTAAAGAGCCTCATGATGAAGGTGAAAGAGGAGAATGAAAAAGCTGGCTTAAAACTCAACATTCAAAAACCTAAGATCATGGCATCCGGTGCCATTACTTCATGGCAAATAGATGAAGAAACAATGGAAACAGTGAAAGACTTTACTTTCTTGGGCTCCAAAATAACTTCAAACAGTGACTAAAGTGATGAAATTAAATGACACTTGTTCCTTGGAAGAAAAGCTATGACAAATCGAGATAGCATATTAAAGAGCAGAGATATTACTTTGCTGACAAATGTTCATCTAGTCAAAGCTATGGTTTTTCCAGTAGCCAAGTATGGCTGTGAGAGTTGGACCATGAAGGAGGCTGAGTGCCAAAGAATTGATGCTTTTGAATTGTGGTGTTGGAAAAGACTCTTGAGAGTCCCTTGGATGGAAGGAGATCAAGCCAGTCAATCCTAATGGAAATCAGTCCTGAATATTCACTGGAAGGACTGATGCTGAAGTTCCAATGCTTTGGTCACCTGATAAGAAGAATCAACTTACTGGAAAAGACCTTGATGCTGGGAAAGGTAGAAGGCAGGAGGAGGAGACAATAGAGGATGAGATGGTTGGATGGCATCACCGACTCAGTGGGCATGAGTTTGAGCAAGCTCAGGGTGATAGTAAAGGTCAGGGAAACTTGGTATGCTGCAGTGCATGAGGTCCCAAAGAGTCAGAGACAAATGAGTGCCTGGACAGCAGAACATTACTAAGGTAATCAGTATTGTTGGTATTGATCAAACTGCTAGATCAAGTTGGATATGGGCTTTTATCATTAACTCATTTTTCAAATATATCTAAGGATATAAATAGACTTACTCAAAGATATGCACCAAAGCACTGGAATGAAAGCTAGGACTCTCAAATCTTCACTTAATGTGAGGTCTGGGAATCTGGGTAAACAATTTCAAGGTATGACATCCAATTGAACCTTCTTGATCAATAATGCATTTGATAGGGATCTAAGTTCCTGATACTAGAGTTGTTTTTCTCTTGATGATTTGAAGATGTTCTCTTTTTCTTTGACTTTCAACATATGGACCATAGTATATGTAGGTGAGGATCTCTTTATGTTTACCTTATTTGGGATGCAAAGAGTTTGTTAAGTTCAGTTCAGTTACTCAGTCCTGTCTGACTCTTTGCGACCCCATGGACTGCAGCAACCAGGCTTCCCTGCCCATCACCAGCTCCCAAAGCTTACTCAAACTCATGTCCATCGAGTCACTGATGCCATCCATCCATCTCATCCTCTGTCGTCCCCTTCTCCTCCCACCTTCAATCTTTCCCAGCATCAGGGTCTTTTCCAATGAGTCAGTTCTTCCCATCAGGTGGTCAAAGTATTGGAGTTTCAGCTTCAGCATCAGTCCTTCCAATGAATATTCAGGACTGATTTCCTTTAGGATGGATTGGTTGGATCTCCTTGTAGTCCATGGGACTCTCAAGAGTGTTCTTCAACACCACAGTTCAAAAACATCAATTCTTCAGCACTCAGCTCTCTTTATAGTCCAGCTCTCACATCCATACATGACTACTGGAAAAACCATAGCTTTGACTAGATGGACCTTTGTTGGCAAACTAATGTCTCTGCTTTTTAATATGCTGTCAAGTTTGGTCATAACTTTTCTTCCAAGGAGCAAGCATCTTTTAATTTCATGGCTGCAGTCACCATCTGCAGTGATTTTGGAACCCCCAACAATAAAGTCTCTTACTGTTTCCACTGTTTCCCCATTGTTTGCCATGAAGTGATGGGACTGGATGTCATGATCTTAGTTTTCTGAATGTTGAATTTTAAACTAACTTTTTCACTCTCTTCTTTCACTTTCATCAAGAGGCTCTTTAGTTCTTCGCTTTCTGCCATAAGTGTGGTGTCATCTGCACATCTGAGGTTATTGGTATTTCTCCCGGCAATCTTGATTCCAGCTTGTGCTTCATCCAGCCCAGAATTTCTCATGATGTACTCTGCATATAAGTTAAATAAGCAGGATGACAATATACAGCCTTGATGTACTTCTTTCTTGATTTGAAACCAGTCTGTTTTTCCATGTCCAGTTCTAACTGTAGCTTCTTGACCTGCATACAAATTTCTTAGGAGGCAGGTCAGGAGGTCTGGTATTCCCATCTCTTTAAGAATTTTACACAGTTTGTTGTGATTCACACAGTCAAAGGCTTTGGTGTAGTCACTAAAGCAGAAGTAGAAGATGAGTTTCTTATATGTATTAATTTTTTTTTTTTCATAAAGCTTGGGGGCATTTTCAGTAATTATTTCTTCAGGAATTTGTTGTGTCCCTTTCTTCTCCTACTGAGACTTATTATGCACAGGCTGATATGCTTGGCGATGGCTGTGAGATCTCTCAGGCATTGTTTAACTTCAGTTTTTTTCTCTCTCCTGTTTAGGCTGGATAAAGTCTATTAGTTCATCACCAAATTGACTAATTATTTTTTTAATTGATCTCAAATCTGTTGTGGAACTCATCTACTGAATATTTCATTTTAGATACTGTGTTTTTCAACTCTAGAATTTTCAACTGGTATTTTTAGTAGATCTGATTTCTTTATCAATATTCCCTATATATTCAGTCATTGTCAGTATATTCTCCATGGGTTCTTTAATACTGATAATAGATGTTTTGAAGTCTTTGTCTGGTAAATTTAACTTATAGAACTTCTCAGTTTTTTGTTTTTTTACTGCTTTTTTCCCACTCTGAGTATGGGTCATATTTTCTGCTTTATCTGCATGTCTAATAATTTTTAAATTGGAAATTGGACATTTTAAATAAAATATTACAACAACTCTGGTTCTAATTTTTCCTCTGAGGGTTTTTTTCCTTCAGTTCAGTTGCTCAGTTGTGTCCAACTGTTTGTAATCCCCTGGCATGCAGAATGTCAGGCTTCTCTGTCCATCACCAACTCCCAGATCTTGCTCAAACGCACGTCGGTGATGCCATCTAACTATCTCATCCTCTGTTGTCCCCTTCTCCTCCTGCCTTCAATCTTTCCAAGCATCAGGGTCCTTTCCAATGAGCCAGTCTTCTCCTCAGGTGGCCAATGTATTGGAGCTTCGGCATCAGTCCTTCCAATGAATATTCAGGACTGATTTCCTTTATGATTGACTGGTTGGATCTCCTTGCAGTCCAAGAGACTCTCAAGAATCTTCTCCAACATCACAGTTCAAAAGCATCAATTCCTCAGTGCTCAACTTTCTTTATAGTCCAACTCTCACCTCCAAACATGACTACATTTTTTCGTGTTGGGTTTTTAATTTTTACTTCCTTTTAAATTAAATGAACATTTTCTTAACTAGCATGGATTTACCCAGCAGAAACTATCATCCCTGTCATGTGGGGTTGTGGTCTGTTTCTGCTCATATTTTTTTTAATGTTCAATTCTATTTTCAGACTGTTTTCCTGGAAGTAACCCTGGTATCTCACAGCTTTGTGGCCAGTAGTGGCTGTTGACAAACTGTGCTCAAACACATCTAGTCTATAAGGCTTCTACTCTCTGTTAGAGGATCGGTGTTTGGTTTGGGAAAGCACTCCAAATATGGGCAGTTTTCAAGTTTGCCAGGTTCTTACTTTCTGCAGAGCCCTCTCAGGTCTCCACTTCATAAGTACATGGGCTTCGAGTCAGGGATGTGTGGAATGCCTATCAAGGTCCTCCAAGGCTATGTAATTTCCAGAATCTCCTGTCTAGTCCTCTGGTATTCACACACATCCCAACAAGGGCTTCAACCTCAGATTAGAAGAACGCAGGCTTTTCTCATTTGCTGTTGGATATGGATATTCCTTCTTCTACTCTAAATCCAAGGCTGCCCCTCCACCAGTAAAGCTGCTGGTTTTCACAGACTGCTTTGGGAGATTTAGTGATTGTTTTGGTCAACTTTGCTTCACTTTCAGAGTTGTTTTAGGGAGAGAGGGTTGGTTCATCTATTCATCCCTCCACATCTGAAGTTCAACCTCATTCTTGATATGAGAATCATTCTCTTCTTAAGAGATTTTAAAGCCTTATCATTGGTTTACTTGTGGCAGTGGGCATCATTTCTTGGCAGGTGGCCATCCATGACTACACAGGGACAAATGGTCAGGTCAGGTCAGTATCATCTTAACATGAGTCTAGTAAGGGAAGAACGGGCCTAGCATTACAGTTTTATAATCTGTTAAAGACAAATATTGGCTGATCAATTCCGTGTTCCTAAATTACCTGCATGGTCTCTTAATTGACAATATTTTTCAACTGCTTTTTAATGCACAGTCAGAAAGTCAATGAGAAAGATTAATCTTTTAATCTCATGGATCTGGCTTCCTAGTTAGCAATATAGAAAATGCCTAAGGAAAAATGTCTTCAGGAAAGAAACACTTGAACAAGCATGAATCAGTGAACCTAAATTCAACCCCACAAATGCTGTGGGGACTAGCACATGTTAGTTCTCAAGAGAAAAGTCCTCAAGGTCCCACTGTTTTTCGAAAAGTCAACAGAATCTTTATACAATGTCATTTAAAAGTACATGATGCGTGAACAATGAGTAATTCCAAGTATATCAAGATAGGGTGAGAATTTGCCTTTTTGCTTGGTTTTTCCTATTGTGCAACTGCCCACCATCTCTAGCTAAGCAAAGTGTAGATTTTAGTTCTATGCTGCTATTCCTGCATCTGGACCATGCTGGTGACTTGAGGGAGGTCTAAATTTAGCTTTTGTCTTCCATTTTCCATCAGCAATATCTAAGCTTGAGATTTATGATTTACTGGACTTAAACCCTCAACCTAACATTATGAGACAGGACTCCAAGTCATTTTTTTAAAAATCATGCAACCTTTGTCACTTTACCTTTATTATTTTTAGTTGCATCTCTGTTTTCCCTTTTTTCTTGAAAATAAAATGGCAAGAATACATCTAGAAAATGATGGCTTCTCTTATCAGAGATTTTCTGCTTCTTCATAGTATGATATGTTTATAATTATGATTTATGGTATATTTATATTAAGATGTCTTATAAAAAGTAAAAATTCTATTTATCAGCTTAAATCTTTAGGAATAAAAAGTTGAATGAGGGAGATAGGATGTACTCTGATCATCCCTTGGGCTGACATATTTATGAAACAAATAATTATGCCAGAAAGTTAGCATAGCATAAAATTGGCCTGGAGGTAGAACACTAAGAAAGATCTTTTAAACGTGGCCATTAAAATGTCTTTGTATTAAAGTAGAGTTAAGATATTAATCAGATAAAATTCCTGTCCGTTTTCCCCTTCTGAGTAACAAAGCTGTGTTTGTGCATTACCACGCTATTTCCACTATCTGTGAAGTCTGCAAGCTGAATCATTTGAAAAGAATTAGTCACCAGGTTCAGATTTTTTTCTTTGGCATGTCTTCATTCCATGTTTTGCTATTCCTCCAAAGCATTTTCCCATTCAATGGTGATAAAAACAAGTTTAAGATATATGCTACATACTTAAATCGACTAGTTTGACTGATGCTTCATTTCTAATCCCCAAAAGACATGACCAACACCTTTCCCACCTCTTCTGCTTTCAACTCCAGGAAATGAGAAATTTCTCGGCTTCTTTTGCCTTTGCCCTTCAATTTCTGATATTTTCTCTTCTCTGCCAGTAATCTTGTCTTCCCATTAAGACAAACCTGTGCATACAACACCTTTTCTTCCCTATAAAACTTTGGGAAAGACTGCCAGCCACAGCTTGTCACAGATGCCAAACTGGTGACCATTTAGACTGATTACGTCACCTACTGACAATCAGCCAAAGGAAAAGGGGTTTAATTGCAATGGAAGTAATTAGGTTGGGAATAAACAATTGCTTCACAGGCAGCTTGGACCACATACACTGCTACTGAGGCCCATGAGCATAAATCCAATAAAGCCCTCTGCACTCAGCATAGCACCTCACCCAGAGTAGGCTATGGATTTAATAAATCTGTCGTTAATGAATGGTTGAATGAAGCGGCTAGGTGACTAAAGAATAATGAAACCTCACAGGGAACTATACTCGATATTTAGTAATAACTTACAAAGGAAAAGAACCTGAAAAGGAATACATACATGTATATGTGTATACATATGTGTGTGTGTTCAGTCATCCAGTCACCCAGTCTGACTCTCTGTGACCCCATGGGCTCCTCTGTCCATGAGATTTTCCCAGCAAGAATACAGGACTGTGTTGCCATTTCTTCCTCCAGGGGATCTTCCTGACCCAGGGAGCAAAACTGGGTCTCCTGTGTCTCTTGCATTGCAGGCGGATTCTTTACAGCTGAGCCACCGGGGCAGCCCTGTCTCGTGTGTGTGTGTGTGTGTGTGTGTGTGTGTGTGTGTGTGTGTGTGTGTGTGTGTATACTAAATCACTTGGCTGTATACCTGAAACTAACACAACACTGTAAGCCAACTACACTTCAGTAAATAAAATAAAAAAATAAAAGAATATTGAAGCCTCCTTGCTTGTGAAATTGTAACTTTTTCTGGACTAATAAAAAATAAAAATAAAAAGCCTGACTTTTCAATGAAATCTGGACTACAGAACTTTTCAAAAATTTCCGGGCTTTTGCAAACTGAATTGTTTGTTTTTTATTTATCAGTTCATCTAACTTTTCCCCCTCCTCAAAACTTGACAGTTCTTTTCCGCTTTATTTAGAGTAAAAGCACTTACAATAGTCTGTATGACCCAAGATGGGTTCACCTGGTCCTTCCCCTCTCTTTGCCTCTTGGACTTCAACTTTTTCTCCTTTTTCTCACTCTTTTCCTCTGGTCTCTTTGGTACTTTTTTAAATATTTATTTTTATTTATTCACTTATTTGGGTGCAGTGGGTCTTAGTTGTGGCACGCAAAATTTTTAGTTGCGTCATATGGGATCAAGTTAACCAAGGATCAAACCTGGCCCCTGCATTGGGAGCACAGAATCTTAACCACTGGACCACCAGGGAAGTCCCTCTCTTTGGTATTTCTTGGATGCCCCAGGCACATACTTGCTGAGGGCTTCTGTGCTAGCTGTTCCACCTGCCTGGTTGTTCTTCACAGAGATGCACATGGGTCATCCGGTCACCTCCTTTAAATGTCGCCTTGACAAGAAAAGCAACCCCGACCACCCTATTTAGTACTTACCCTGCTAATCTCCTTACACTATTATTTTCCCTTAGCACCTACCATCTCCTAACACATGTCATTTGCTTATGTATCTTGTTTTTGTCATCTTCTGTGACCTGCCTCCATCCTTACACTAGAATGTAAGCTTCGTGAGAGCTGGAATTTTTGCAATTGCCATTCCTATAACAATGCCAGAGACATGGTGACATAGTGGATGCTCAGTAAATATTTGTCAGATGAGTATTTATTAAGTGTTTTGGATCAGTTACTGTATTAGGAGTTGGAAAACTAGCATGCTGTGTTTTAGGTGTTTCTAAACCTGCGTACATATCAAACATCAGATGGAACCCTTGTTAAAATAGATTCCCGAGCCCCACCACAAAAAATTCTGTTTAAATAATTCGGAATGGGATTCAGAAATATATATGGGGACCCAAATAAAATGGCTATCCACTCCAGTATTCTTGCCTGGAAAATCCCATGGACAGAGGAACCTGGCAGGCTGCAGTCCATGGGGTCTCAAAGAGTTGGACATGACTGAATGACTAAAACACACACACACATGCACATATAACCACACACATACAAACATACATACACCCACATATAGGGATCCAGATGATTCTGATGGAGCCCATGTTTCAGAGACCTTGAATGGCGGAAAGAACATGAGTTGGAGTCATATTCATCTAGCTTCAAATCTCTTCTTTACAATTTTGTTAACTGACTGGGTGATCTCAGACAATTGACTTGGTAAAGCTTATTCTCTAGGAGCCTGTTTCCTCATCAGTAAACTAGAAGCAAGTATTTAGTGAATGAATAATTGAATGAATGGATGAGAGGCCCTCTAAAGGATACTTCATAAACAACATACCACAAGAAAAGAAGATAGACTTTAATGAGAACCATTTAAGGGATGTTAATTTCCTAGTTGCCTCTAGGCATAGTTACTTTTAACAAATAAACAGGCACATATCCTGTCCACTTTTCAGCTTTCTCAGTTTGGCAAAGGCTAAACTTGCTGGGGCTTCATCCAAGCGTGAACTATTTACTCTCTGTACTTAAGTAGATAAGAGTTGACTCAGGTTGGCAGGTTATTTTGTTGTTGTTATTGACTTTGGCCAGAACTACTATGTCATTAGCTCTTTGGAAAATGTCCTAAGTTTATGAGATGGGTACATTTGATATCAATAAGTAAGTGGTATCTTGCTGGGGTCTTAAATATCTGTGTTTGAAATGATACTGTATTCTCTTGACTGAGACTGTGTCACCCCAGAAGATTCCTCTCCGAGTTTGGGAAATATAAAAAAAGAATTCATACACTGGTTTACGAAGAATTGCCAAGGTTTATGAATGCTCATAGGTAACTTCAGAAAAAAATAGCTTTTCTGCAACTTTGAAGTTTATTTTCAAAGAGTAACTGGGGTAGTATTTTCCAGCATTAAATAATTCATCCCTAAATTTAATTTGATTCTTTGACACAGCCAATAACGAGACCGTTTTCATAGAAATATCTTCTACACACTCTCCATTTTATCCTGCTACTTGCAAATGCAGCTTATTTGATGATTAGGCACTGCCTTGCAAGAAAAATATTTTTTCTTATTTTACAATTGTCAATTATTTATCTATTTTACTATAACTTATCATTTATTGATTTAAGATTTACCTCTTCAAAAACTCCTGGATATAGCAAGAGGTATCATGTTCTTCATTTCCAGGCTTTCCTGAGACCTGCATCCCAAACTTCAGCATAAGAAGAGTGTAATAAGCCTCTATTATTTGAATGATTGGCTTGTTGGTTTAATCCATGTAATCAAGGAAAGGAACATTAACTAGAAAATCATAGAAAGTGCTGTGTATACCCCAGGGCCACACCCATGCTGGGTCAACCTGCGGCACCCCTTTGCCTAATTTATTACTGTTAACACTCTTTATTTAAGAACAAAACACATAAAATTAGCAAAGTGAATTTGCTATATTATTTTCAATATTAACTTTTAATACAAAGACAACTGGCTGCTTAAGAAAAAGTATTATTTAATATGTCTGCCCAAGCCAACAATAAATTATATATTTTTGAAAATGCTGCCGGCAAAGTAACAGGGGTAAGGCACTGAAATCATAATTGGCACTACTGTTTTGGCCCCATGACCAGTTTCACATCAGGGACTTATTTTCCAGTTTTTTTCCTCTGTAATCATTTGCTCTAGTAGAAGTTAAATTGAATGGCATGCACAATAAACATGCTCCCTCCTGGAGTTCACATAGGCATTGTAAAATGCAAGCTAAACAGTGAGAGGCATTGAAGTGATTCACACACTGATCTTTTAAAAACTGAATAGGAGAAAAGAACTTCTAAAAGCCCAGGCTAGTTCAGAATCCCACCCACACTACTCCAGACTACCCATACTCCAACCCAAGCAAACATTTATATCTAATATAACTATGGCTGCTGCTGCTAAGTCGCTTCAGTTGTGTCTGAATCTGTGTGACCCCATAGATGGCAGCCCACCAGGCTCCTCTGTCCCTGAGATTCTCCAGGCAAGAATACTGGAGTGGGTTGCCATTTCCTACTCCAACGCATGAAAGTGAAAAGTGAAAGTGAAGTCGCTCATATAACTATGGAGACAGACCCAAATACAATGGAGTCAGCCTGGGGCCATAGGTATAAAACTAGCAAGTGAGGATGAATTCTACTTTGAATAGTCTATGAACTGACTTTGCTGAAGTTGGTAAATATACTTAATATTTGTCTTTGCAATGCAAATCTAAGTTAAATAAAAAGAACTAACCAAAGATTTTTCTAGCTACTTTTAGAGAACTTTTCAAGAAAAGACACATTTTCAACTGATCAGAAACTCTGTCAGATGTATCTAGAAATAAAACATGGTGATGGGTTTAAATCTTTCTCCACCCAACTGAAAAATCCAATTTCTCTTCAATTGCTAATAAGAAATGTCCTTCTGTTAGAGTTGACCCTTTCATTAATAACATGTGATGGAGATCTGGTTATAGGCTGGCTCTTGAAAGATTCTGGCTCTGGGAATACATAGAGAGCAGTGATTAAAAGAAAAGTAAAATATTAAAGACAACTCAATGAAACAAAGTATAAAGTATATGTATGATATAATACATAAACCATCACACTTAAAAATTGAAATATATGAAAACTAGTTTGATTGATTAAATCAGTGCCCTTATAACTTTTAAAGAGTGTTAAAGTTTACTCTAACTTAAATCTCAGGAATGGTCCCACTACCATGCCCCCACCACTACCCTTAGTTTTTTCTTCCTGAGTTAGTTGTTAGTTTCCCAGGTGGCACAGTGGTGAAGAACCCGCCTGCTAATGCAGGAGATGCAAGAGAGGCGGGTTCAATCCCTGGGTTGGGAAGATCTTCTGGGTAGGAAATGGCAGCCTGCTCCAGTATTCTTGCCTGGAAAATTGCATGGACAGAGGAGTCTGGTGGGCTACAGTCTATGGGTTGCAAAGAGTCAGACATGACTGAACACACACACACACACACATACACATCATAGTAATTTCTTGGCACATTTCCCCTGTATCAACTCTAGAAATGAAGCCAATTACCTATAATGTCTCTCAAATTGTTTCTCCTGCTCTGCAACACAGTCAACAGTTCTCCCTGTTGATATTTATGGCCTGGCGTGCTGCGGTTCATGGGGCCGCAAAGAGTCGGACACGACTGAGAGACTGAACTGAACTGAGCTGAGATGATCACTACTGAGTAGTGACAAATCATAAACAGAACGATGAGGAACCTGGATTTTATGGCTGGGCTGTAACTAATGTATAGATTCATGCAGGTTATTTAAATAATTATGTAGATATTCTATTTAATGTTTTGAACTTCACTTATCATGCTATGGTGGGGGTTGATGATAACTAGCTTCTTAATTTTTCATCTTTTTTTTTCTCTAATAAGGAAGGCATTTAAAGCAATTCCTTTTCCTCTGAATACAGTTATTACTGTGCTCCATAGATTTTGATATAATGTATTCTCCTTTTCATTGCTTTCCATATTGTTTTATAGTCTTTTTTTTTTAATCTTTTCTTTGTGATCCAAGGAATCTTGAAGGTGATGTTTCTTAATTTTCAAGTTGCAGGGCTTGCAATCTTAATGATCAATAATTTGCAGAGAAAAAAATTCACTTTTCAATTATTTTAATATTTATGATCAAAGAATGTGGCATCTCTTTGTGGTTTTAATTTATATTCTTTGATGGCAAGTAAGTTCCTTTCACTTGGAAGATTGTAAACTTTTTCTTTATAGCCTCTGAGTTCAGAAATTCTGATCCATATAGGACAAGATATGCCTTGTCTCATGCCATCCTGGAACACAATGAGAGTGTCTAAGCTTTGAGTCAGCTCTTTCTTCAGTATAGAGAAAATCATTTTTTCCTTTATGAATTTCCCATGTTAAGTTGTTTTCTCTCTATCATGGGTTTTATTGATTCTTCTAAACAAATTCTCACCCTAGGCTTTCTCTTCTCCAAATTTTTCATGTTAAATCTTATAATATTTTTTATATTATGTTCTATGCTTTGAAGTATTTCATTAATTCATTAATATTTTAAAATGTATTAGTAGTTATGGCAGCACAACCATCTGTCAGAACAACTAGAAACACTGGATTAATTTAATGTTAGTTCTAAAACACTGGGGAACTACCAAGGTAGATGAACTTGAGGAGCCAAGACACAATATAGAAGGGAGGGACAGAGAAGTGAGTGCAACATTTATCTCCACAGGACTCCTCAAGAGATTTGCTAATTTGAAAGACATGAATGATGAACCACTAAGGTGAACAAAGCTTCTTTCAATCTCACTAGGTTTGGGAATCAAACTTTTAGTTTAGAAACTACGATGGAGGTAGGTTTTAAGGGATCCACGCTAATGTTAGGATTCAACTGTATGTAGATAAAGCCTCAGAGAGACTGAAAACTTTAATGTTTATTATTTGACATGATTAAATATCATGAATATATGATTTAAGTATGATAATCTTTTCCTAGTCTAACTTCCCATTAGAATAAAATTAACCCTCTGTAGAAAGATATCTTCCAAAACTTGAAGTTATTTCTCAAGTCTTCCCTTGAAATATAAGGTATTCCAAGAGACAACACCAAACAAATGAAAATCAAGAGAAAAGATAGAAAATAGAGACAGAGGCACAAGAAAAAAAAAAAAAAGTTTTCAGATATCACTGTTAAACTAGTTGGAATTACAAGATCAAGAAAACGAGCAGAGAACTGCTATGAGCTGAGCTCAGTCATGTCAGTCGTGTCCCACTCTCTGTGACTGCAGGCTGTCAGGCTCCTCTGTCCATGGGATTCTCCAGGCAAGAACACTGGAGTGGGTTGCCATGCCCTCCTCCAGGGAGTCTTCCCAACCCAGGGATCAAACCCGCATCTCTTATGTCTCCTGCATTGGCAGGCAGGTTCTTTACCACTAGTGCCACATAGGAAGCCCAAATGTGTGTGTGTGTGTATAAAATTTAAATTCCAAAAGTGAAAAAAATAAATACCCTAAATTGAGAATTTGATAAATGGGTTTAACAGAAGAATCAATGCAGCTGAAGAAGTGTTGGTAAGCTGGAAGATGGCCAGTAGGAAATATCTACACTGAATCTTAGGGACAAAAGAAATAACAACACAGAAAAGAGGGAAAGATGTATGACACACAGTGAAAAAGATTAACCTATGTAAAAATGGAGTTCCAGAAGAAAAAAAGTGAGAAAATGGGACAGAAATAAGAGTTGAAGAGAGGAGAACTGAGAAAGACATCAAAACACAAATTCAAGAAGCACTACCTTGTGGATGGGAGAAATTCATAACTAATGACATCATATCAAAACTGTTGAAAACCAAATAAGAAGAGAAAAATCTAACAACTTAAAGGAGAGAGTACACATTATTCTTAAAGAAACAACAATAAAATTAAACTTGACTTCTCAACAGAAATAACGGAATATAAAAGTTGGTAATAGGATTACATCTTCAAAGTGCTGAAAGAAAATGAACCTAGAATTCTAGAATTGACAATCTAGAATTCTATATGCAGTTTATGTATTCTTAAACATAAAGCAAAATAAAGGTATTTTCAAACTATCTACCATACTCTCCTCCTCCCAAAAAAGAAAATTAAAGAAATCGTCAACAGTTGATTAATTTGAAAGCAAACATTTTTTTTTAAAGGTTGTGACAGGTATTTATTTATTTTTTTGTTTTTTGGTTTAATAAGTACATTTATTAATTATTAAAAATGAATTTGATGGGTATGGATATATTGTATAGTCTGTTGACTATTGCAAGCTCCAACATTATTGATGTCTTTGTTTTTTTTTTTCCCCCACTTATTCTTATTAGTTGGAGGCTAATTACTTTACAATATTGTAGTGGTTTTTGTCATATATTGACATGAATCAGCCATGGATTTACATGTATTCCCCATCCCGATCCCCCTTCCCACTTCCCTTTCCACCCAGTCCCTCTGGGTCTTCCCAGTGTATCAGCCCCGAGCACTTGTCTCATGCGTCCAACCTGGGCTGGTGATCTGTTTCACCCTTGAAAATATACATGTTTCGATGCTGCTGTCTTGAAACATCCCACCCTCACCTTCTCCCACAGAGTCCAAAAGACTGTTCTGTACATCTGTGTCTCTTTTTCTATTTTGCGTATTGGATTATCGTTACCATCTTTTTAAATTCCATATATATATGTTAGTATACTGTATTGGTCTTTATCTTTCTGGCTTATTTCACCCTGTATAATGGGCTCCAGTTTCATCCATCTCATTAGAACTGATTCAAATGAATTCTTTTTAATGGCTGAGTAATATTCCATGGTGTATATGTACCACAGCTTCCTTATCCATTCGTCTGCTGATGGACATCTAGGTTGCTTCCATGTCCTGGCTATTATAAACAGTGCTGCGATGAACATTGGGGTGCATGTGTCTCTGAAAGCAAACATTTTAAAGAGGTATTTAGTTAGAAGAAAACTTTTTCTGATTTACACATGAAAACTCAGGAAAAGATAAACAGCAATTAAAAAGGTAAAATGTAAATCTTAATAAATACTGGCTTATTAAATAATGATAATAATACCTTGTAGCACTTAAAGTGTATATAGAATGGACATACATTTTTAAAATAGCAAAAATGGTGTTGGGGGTAAATGTAATGTGCCCTAAAGTTTTTGCATTGTCTGGGAAATGGCAAAAGTATTGATATATACTGCATTTTCTAGAGAATCATTAAAAGAATAGCAAAATAATATATAATTTATAAGCTAATAAAAAGAAAATGGAATTTTAAAAATAGTTCATCTTAAAATGCTTTAATATAATCTTTGAAAAAGATAAAATAGAACAAGCAGATTAAATTAAAAATTGGCAAAGGTATAGAGGATCTGAAAAAGCAATTAAGAAACCTTATCTAAGGGACAAACTAGATTAATAACAAAATAAACATTTTTTTTTACGTACTCATAGAACATTTACTAAAATCAACAATATGCTAGACAAGACATGTCTCAATCAGTTTTAAAAGCTTAAATCATTCAGTATATTCCCTATTATGGAATTTAGGTAAAAAAAAATGAAAAGATAGGGAGAAAATTCCCTTATCTTTGGAAAATAAGTAATATACTTTCACCTAACTCATGGATCAAAAATAACCACAAGGAAAACTGAAAAACAATTTTAAGTAAATGGTGATTAAAATATAACAACTTATTGAATGTGCCTAAACCCTTATATAGAGTGAAGCATGTAGTCTTAAATATATACACTGAAGGGAAGAAAGGTTCAAATCAACAACTGAATGTCTACCTTAAACAAAGAGACAAATTACAGCAAATTAAATCCAAAGAAGAGAATGGAAAATAATAAATGCTAGAGAAACGAAAATTAATGAGATATGAAAACAAATGTGTGATCAGAAGCATCAACAAAGCCAGAGGTTTGTTATTTTACAAGGAAAATCAGCAGGACTGATAAGGCTGTTAATTAACATAGAGAAAGGGAAAGTATGGATAGAAGAGGGAGGGGCCCAAATTAGCTTCTGGAAAAGGAGTCCTCACTATGTTTTATACAGATATTCACATTATAATAAGAGGCAAGTATAAATGACTATAAGATAGTAAATCTGAAAATTTTAACTAATTTAAAATCATCAATAATTTTTAAATAAAATGTATACATTTATTGAAAAACTAATTTAAGAATACTAATTTAAGAATAATTGGAAAATCAAAATAGTTCTTTTCCTATTAAGGAATTAAATCAATTATTAAATAATTCCCAAAGAAAACTCTCCCAAAAGAAAACTCTTAAGTCCAGATGGCTTCACTTCTGAATTCTCCCAAACATTTAAGGAAGCAATAAAACCAATATTATAAAAACTCTTGAGACTAGGAATAAAGGAACACTTCCTAACTTATTTTATGATGCAATTAAACTTTGATAGAAAAACCTGATAAGAACATTACAAAAAGGAAAATTACAGGCAAATTTATTTATTTTAGGAACACAGATGAAAAATTTCTAAGCAAAATAATAACAAACCAAATCCAACAATACATAAAAGGAATCATGATCAAGTGGGGTTCAAAATTCAAAACTCAATCAATATGGTCTATAACATCATGTGAAGAGAAAAGGGGGGAAAATCATGTGATTTTCTTGTATTTTTATCATCTTTATAGTTAAAGAAAAATAAAATTCAATGCCCATTTATGATAAACACTCAGAATCTAAGAATAAGGAAGCTTCCTTAATCTGATGAAAGTTATCTACAAAATATCTATATTATATTTAGCTGTAATTTGTTGAAAGATTCCTGACAACGGGAATGGAAACACGGTTGTCCACTCTTGTTACTTTTACTCAACTTTGGGATAGAGGTCCTACTCTGTACAACAGGCCAGAAAAAGAAATGGAAGGTGTGAGGATTAGGAAGAAACACAAGTGCACTTTTTTGGAGCTAAAACGATTTTAGTTCCAGTAGTTACGTATGGATGTGAGAGTTGGACCTTAAGAAGGCTGAGTGCCGAAGAATTGATGCTTTTCAACTGTGGTGTTGGAAAAGACTCTTGAGAGTCCCTTGGACTGCAAGGAGATCAAACCAGTCAGTCCTAAGGGAAATCAGTCCTGAATATTCATTGGAAGGACTGATGCTGAAGCTGAAGCTCTGATACTTTGGCCACCCGATGCGAAGAACTGACTTATTGGAAAAGACCCTGATGCTGGGAAAAACTGAAGGAAGGAGGAGAAGGGGACGACAGAAGGTGAGATGTTTGGATGGCATCACCAACTCAATGGACATGAGTTTGAGCAAACTCTGAGAGATGGTTGAGGACAGGGAGGCCTGGCGTGCTGCAGTCCACGGGGTCACAAAGAGTCAGGAATGACTGAGCAACAACAAAATGATTTTAAACATAGAAAACCCAAATGATTTATAGCTGAACTATTAGAATTAGTAAGTGAATTTAGCAAGTTTGCTATATACCAGCTTGATAAAAGCAAATGGTATACAGTAGAATTAACAAATAGAAGTGAAAGTGTTAGTCATTCAGTTGTGTCTGCCTCTTTGCGACCCCATGGACTGTAGCTCATTAGGCTCCTCTGTCCATGGGATTTCCCAGGCAAGAATACTGGAATGGGTTGCCATTTCCTTTTCCAGAGAATCTTCCTCACCCAGGGATTGAATCCGGGTCTCCCACTTTGCAGGTAGATTCTTTATGATCTGAGTTATCAAATAGAAAAGTGAATTTAAAATGACATTTACAACAGCATAAAAAAAACAGCATATGTAATAAACATAATAAAAGAAGTATACTACCTCTACATTAAAAACCAAAAACAATTAAACAAACCAAAAACATTATTGAGAGAAACAAAAATAATCCTAAATAAATGAAATAATATGTGACATGTTCATGAATAGTAAAAGTCATTGTAATATCATTTCTTCCCAAATTGATTTATAGTTCAATAAAATTTCAATTAAAATGTTAGCATTTTTTTGTGCATATATTGACAACCTGATTCTAAAATGTATAAGGAAATCCAGAGGGCCTGTAATAGTCAAGTTCTTCTTTAATAAGAAATAAAATGTTGGAAGACTTATGCTATCAGACCTCAAGTCCTATTATAAAATGATAATAATTAACACTTTGAGGCAGGACTTCCCTGGTGGTCCAGTGGTTAAGACTTTGCCTTCCAATGCAGGGGGTATGGGTTCAATCCCTGGTCTGGAAGCTAGGATCCCACATGGCTCACAGCCAAAAAACCAAAACATAAAACAAAAGCAATACCATAACAAATTCAATAAAGACTTTAAAAATGGTCTACACACACACACATACACACACACCAAAAAAAAAAAAGCTTTAAAAAAGTACTTTGAGGCACTGATGTAAGAGGCCAGTGGAACAGAGGGAAAGAAACAGACTCACACATGTATGATCATCAGAGTATAACAAAGATAACATAGCAGTGTGGTAGGAAAGAAGTGTTACGTCACTTGATGGTGTTATGTCAAATGAATATCTGTATGGGAAAAAAGTGAATCTCGAATCCTACCATACCATATAAAAAATCAATTTTAAATAAAACACAGATCTAACTATGGTATACTTCTAGAAATAAATATAGGAAAATATATTTATGACTTTGGAGTAAGCAAAAATATTTCTTAGACACAATTGATACTACATAAAAGGTATTAGCATAAGGGAAAGTTTAAAAATTAGACTAACTTAAAGTCAAAGTTTCTATTCTTCATAAGACTTGCGACCCCATGTCCTATAGCCCACTAGGCTCCTCTGTCCGTGGAATTCTCCAGACAAGAATACTGGAGTGGGTAGCCATTCCCTTCTCCAGAGATCTTCACCACCTAGGGATCAAACCCACATCTCCCGCATTGCAGGCAGTTTCTTCACTGAGTCACCAGGGAAGCCCTAAAAAGCATCACACAGTGAAATGGCAGGACAGAGAATGGAAGAAAGTATTAGCCACTCATTAACTCAACAACAAACTCAGAATGTGCTATTTAAAATTCCTGCAGCTAAATGAAACAAAGAAAAAATCAGTGGAAAATGAATGAAAGATATAAGCATGTACTTTACAAAAGAAAAATTCCAGATGTCTAATCAACACATGACTAGGTCCTCACCTCCACCAGCCATGGGAGGAATGCTGATTTAAACACAGCACCTCTCTGCTCCCACAAGAGTAGCTGAAAGGAAAAAACTAGAAAAGATCCAGTATAGGTAAGAATATAGAACAATTAGTACTTTCTTGCACTTTTGTGTACTCTGGGTGAGAGCATAATTGGCATAATCCACTTTGGAAAATAATTTGACATGTTATTGTACAGCCAAATATTACCATAATCTATGATCCAGTGTTTTCATTCCTGGATACTTTTGCTCCTGTGACAGGACACACGCACAAGATTATTCATGTCAGTGGTATTTCTAAGAGCAACACATACACACACATTCCTAACACAAATGCCCATCAACATTAGAATGGTATTTAAATAGGCATATTTTAACACTGTAGAACAACCCAAGGAATGAATTATATTCAATAATATGGATGAATCCTAAAAACATTCATAAAGCTAAGTGATAAAGAAAGCTACAAACAAGATGATCCTACTTTTACAACAGCCAAATAGCAGAGAAAATAGACCACACACTGTACCCACATGTGCATAGGTGTGTGTGAGCACATGTATATGTAGTTTGGCTTTTTTTGTTTTCATTTTTTTAATTTTTGGCCACTCCCAGTGACACGCAGGACCCCCAACCAGAAATGGAACCTGTGCCCTCTGCAGTGGACGTGCAGAGTCCTAACCAGAGCACTGCCAGGGAATTCCTTGTGGTTTGTTCTTAAAAAGGAAGAGAAGGTAGACAGAAACCCAAAAACTTCATAGTGGTTTCTTCTGGTGGGAGGGCAAGCAAACGAAGTAGGTGAGAAGCTTGAGTGTCTACAAAAGTGTTGGTAATCATCCAGTCATTTGACTGGGTGATGGTTTCATTTTTAAAATTTAATTGTTTCTATTTAACATTCAGAAGTAAAATGTCCAGCACCAGCTTCTAGCCCAGTCTGGCTCATGCACTGTGTCATGAATTGCTGACTTATTAGGTTTTTAAAAATAATTTATTTTAGTAAAGTGAAGTTGATTTACAATACTGTGTTAATTTCTACTGTAGTTTATTCTGTTTTAGTTGCTGAAAGCAGTGCACAGAAGACAGGTTTGGCCTTTCTTATAAAAAGAGATGGTACCCATCTATATAACGGGACATTATGTAATCATTAAAATGAATATAAACACATACATCACAGAAAGTGGGAGAGGAAGAGAGAGAAAGAGAGGTTGATTGATTGAATGATGGTTCTAATATACTGTGTGAAAAAAAACACTATCTTGAGCAACATGTGAAAGACTTCATACTATTTATTTAAAGGCATACATGTATCAATATATATTTTTGTGTCTTTATGAATCTGCATGTATAAGAGAAATCAACATACACCAAAAGTGGTTATTTCTAGATGGTGGAATTCATTTCCTTTATGTTTATCTGTGGTATATAAAGGTTGTAGAGTGAACATATAATGCAACTTTTTAAAACATGTGTGCTATTTTTAGATGGGGACTTTCCTGGTGGCTCAGCGGTGAAGAATCCACTCGCAATGCAGGAGACATGGGTTCAATCCCTGGGTTGGGAAGATCCCCTGGAGAAGGAAATAGCAACCCATTCCAGTATTCTTGCCTGGGAAATCCCATGGACAGAGGAGCCTGGTGGGGCTACAGTCCATGGGGTCACAAAAGAATCAGACACAACTTTAGCAACTAAACAACAACAAATTTTAGGTGTTTAATTTATCATGACAACACTCCTACATGTCGAGAAAGATATCCATTTTTACTAAAGCATTCATGCTCTGAAGTAACAGCGAAAGAGAACATTCTACATGGAATGAATTGTCTGTGCAAATCAACCAGTCCCCACAGTGGCTGAAATAATGGTACCAACCATCTCAAAATCCATGAGCCATGATGACACAGCCACAGCAGCTGTTCATAATTAATATTTCAGCAGACTTAGTTCCTTGCATCTTTTACAGTTTGGTGTCTTTTTCCGAGAATGTATTTTCTGAATGTAAAGAAAAGGTACTTAGGTCAGCACCTAAACCCAAAGCTGTATGCTCATTTTGATTTTAAACCTGCCACTCTCATCTCACGGAGAGCCAGGTGTGGGAAACAGATCCTCCTGCCTAAGTCCATAAAGCAAACCTCATTACTGCGTGTGTCAGAACCCAGAGATTTATTATAAAGTGATATATTTTCAAAGAGCAGCTCAAAGAGTCTTTTAACACTGAATTTGTCAGAGACCTCGCCGACATCAAACAGATGCTTTTCGCTTGGAGCATTTGACTCTTAAACTTCAGTGTTTCATATGTTAAGTGATTGGAAACTTGGGAACCATGAAGTAATACTTTTCTCTGATTTGGAAAATTTGACTCTTTAACAATGAAACTTTAGATGCATATTAAGAAATACTTTGAGAAGTGGTAGAGTGTTTTCTTTATAGACAGACTATCATTTGGTCCAATAATATCACTTTTTCAAAGATTAAAAAAAGTCTCTGAAATTGATTTCATGTTAACAAGTTTTTTTTAACCCTCTCAACCCTTTCCCCTTGACTCACTAACATTTCTTGTGATTTCTCCTAAAAATCAAATAAGCACTACATGCCTGAGGCTTTCATAAAAGACTTCTAACATGGGTCACTTGATTTGGGGCCTTAAGAAATAAATCATATGCCAGGAGCTGGATTACTATCATGCCCGATTCTTGGATAAACACGGTGCCTCTCCTCAGCTGAGACTCCTGCCAGTGTTTATATTTTTGCATACATTTTAACCCAGATGCCATGAGCTGGTTATATTGCATTTTCCTGGTAACCAATCATGTTATTAAACCATAGAAAGCATGCAAACTGGAAGAAGCAAAGCCTAGCTTTGGTTTATGGCCCTACTCAACTTTTGGTCCAACTGACTCTAACAACATCTCTGAACTGGATCATAAGGGAGAAGGCTATTGCTTTTGGATTTAAGAAGCAGGCAGTGCCTAACATTCCTAATGCACAGGGGGAACAGCTGGGCCACCCATCATGACCTTAAACCTGCACCATAAACAACAGAGCACAAATGAGAACTTTCCCTAGTAAAGAGACTTATGAATTTCACTTGACAGATGTTTCTTTATAAGATTTTTACATTGCACTTTTCTATGTAAAAATAAACCAAAACTTCTTTAGTTTGGATTCTATTTCTCATTCTTCAGGGGCAAAGCCTGAATAAAAGGAATTAATACTAACCACCCAGACAGAAGAAGACAGATACTGTAAGATATCACTTACAGGTAGAATCTAAGAAGTACAACAAACCAGTGAATGTAACAAAAAAGAAGCAGATTCACAGATACAGAGAACAAACTAGAAGTTACCAGTGGGGAGAGGGAAGAGGGCAGAGCAATATAGGGCAGTAAGAGGCACACACAATTGTCCACTGAAAAATAACCACAATGTGAGTTAAGTTTTATTGGGGGCAAATGAGGGCAGCATTTCAGATAGCTCTGAGACCTATCTCAGATGGAGATGGATGGTTGGTCAATATATATGTGATTTTGGTGAAGGGGGAGTACATGAAATCTAGCACATATTTTTTGCAGAGGTCTCTGCTAATCTCGTGAAGCTTTCTGCCAGTCACGAGGAGCACATGTCCATGAAGTATTTTATTTTAGTGCTTTTTGAGATGTGAAGAGATACAAAAACTGGGCTCATAAAGTCTTCTCCTGAAAATATCTAACTATTTAAAAACCTGCACTGCCCGTTTTTCCCAGAATACAGGGTGCCTCGTTCTTGATCTCCATCCTGAACTTCTTTCAGGGGGTGTTGAAGGTCAGCAGCTGCAGCAGCATATGATTTAATCCTCATAGAGGTAGATGGCAAGTGTCGATTTGTCATCGGCACTATTAGGTATAAAATAAGCTCCAAGGATATGTTGCACAACACGGGAAATACAGCCACTATTTTATAGTAACTATAAAAAGAATATGGGCTGTCCAGGTGGCTCAGTAGTAAAGAATCTGCCTGTCAGTGCAGGAGACCCAGGTTCAACCCCTGAATTGGGAAGATCCTCTGGAGAAGGAAATGGTAGCACCCTCTAGTTTTCTTCCTGGGAAACTCATGGACAGAGGAGCCTGGCGGGCTACTGTCCATGGGGTCACAAAGAAGCAGACATGACTTAGCAACTAAAACAACATAAATGGAATATAACCTTTAAAAATTGTGAATCACTGTATCTTACACCTGCTGCTGCTTAGCCACTTTGGTTGTGCTCGACTCTGTGTGACCCTATCAACTGCAGCCCGCCAGGCTCCTCTGTCCATGGGATTGTCTAGGCAAGAGTACTAGAGTGGGTTGCCATGCCCTCCTCCAGGGGATCTTCTCAACCCAGGGAGCGAATTCAGGTCTCCTGCATTGCAGGCAGATTCTTTACCACTAGCCACCAGGGAAGTCCATATCATATAACCATCACTTATATAATATACAGTAACTGTATTTAAAAAAAAATATTCACTGACTATCATGTGACATGTCAAAAATCTGTTTTTCCTTAACAAGCCATTACCAATATTAGCAAAAACAATCCATTATTGAATAACTGTTATACTTGACATAGTATTAGGTGTTTTTTTAAATATGTCTGATTTAATACACAGGGTAGTCCTGCCAGAGAGAAAGCAGGTTCAGAGAAAATGATATCCTGTGCTGACATTCAGGTCATGATGGACCTAGGGTTCTAAACTTAAGTTTCTGGATTTTCTTTTAACCCTAAACACTAATCCTTTATTTTTATGGACAATAAAAATTAAATCTATTCATAAGCTAGGCATTTGTTTGTCATAAAGGGAGGGAGTTCTAGTGTCTGGCAATCCAAGCTGGGGCAACAACACAGAATGCGTTGGTGTAAAGAGTTCTTTGCAGGAGACTCCTTTTCTTCTTGTCACTTTAGCGAAGTTATATTGCACCTCCAGTTCACACCTTTCAAATCTTTGGATCACACAATGCCTTGCCTAACCTGCTGATTCTTTCCTTAGATTGCTTTATCAATGAAATAGAAGTGAAGGATAAGTAATTAATGGCTGATCAGATCTCTCCCCCAGCTTCACTTTCAGTAACCTCATGAGCAAACAGTGTGAACAAAATAGCATCTGAAGAAAGATCCCTCCAAACTGGGGTAACAATGCAGGATGCATGGGGAGAAGTGTTGATGTTCAGGAAGCAGTAAATAATATCCTTTGCCTCCCTTTTCTTGTTCAGATACATTTGAGAAATCAGACCCAGATGGAGATGAAAGGGTCAGCTGTATTGCTGATAAAGACAATTGAATAACATGACTTTAGGTCAATTGATGAAAGGGTCTTCCTTATTCATTTCAAGTCTGAACCTTGGGCCAGCCTGCGGGAACATTTGGATCTAGAGAATAGGATTCCTGCCTCTCATTCACGTCTCCTTGCAGCCTTTGGATAGTTCTACTCAATTGAGAGTAGGGACCACGGGCTCTATCTGCCAATTGTCTCTCAAGAATAAGTAAGAGATGAGGCAAGCAGCCAGGTCTGCTATGTTAGTGGAAGCTTTTTTAGAGAATGGGGTGCTGGTGATCAGCTGTGTCTAACTCTTTGCTACCCCATGGACTATAGCCCGTCAGGCTCCTCTGTCCATGGGATTTCCCAGGTAAGAATACTGGAGTGGGTTGCCATTCCATCCTCCAGGGGATCTTCCCAACCCAGGGATCAAACTCAAGTCTTGCATCTCCTGCAACACCAAGTTGATTCTTTACCACCTGGGGGAGCCTAAGAACAAGGATGCAGGGTGAAAAACAGTTTTCTGTTAACATTCTCCAGCAGCTTCCCTTCTTACCCATTAAACCTAAAATAAACCAGGGATATGGCTTGCTGCTCACCCTCACCCCCAGCTGCCTGGAACTCCCCACTGTGCACGCACACAGAAGAGTCTCTCATGGTAGTTCAGTTTCTAACCTCATCAATCCCTAATTCCTCTTTTGTTTATCCAACTCAGTCCAGAGTGTGTAGTTTAGATTCTGTCATGATAAGGTGCTGAAATGGGTCAAATTTTATACTAATCAAATCAACTCCAAGCCTGGTTCTATCCTAGGAGACAAATTCTCTCCTCACTCTTTTTCTGATTTCACATTGACACAGGTAGCTCAACATAGCTTACCAGAACAAAGGCACAATCCAGATACTCCAGTTATAAGTAGTGAATCACCATAGAGATGCCTCCAATTTAATTAAAATCATTGCCAAATTCAGTGAATAATTAAGGTAAAAATTCCCTTGTTCTGAGTTAAAATGCAGTAAAACATGAGTTCACAGTCATCAAAATCTGAAAACCATCCTCCCCAGTTTATCGTTGCCTATTCCATGCCTCATTAGAGCTGTGAGTCCTTCAACAACTGTGACTCAGATGGATGAAGTTCCTTTAGGACTCCAGAAGTTGAGCAGTCTATCCAGAGATGCTGATTTTCCCTACCGGATGTTTTCAAATGCTTCCAAGTTGTGACTTGATCTGTCCTTTTTACCCTGTAATTCTGCAACTGTAATGTGATATTGAACATGAGCTCTCTCTAAACATCTGAATCTAAATGAATGAAATGAAGTTCTCTTATTTAGTCTATTTCCAAAGTACAATTCATTCATTTACTCGTGTTGCTAATCTTATGGTCCAGAAAGACATATAAGATATACATGTGTGTGTAAATGTCTTCCAGCAGTGATTCTTTCACAACTGCATTATGAAAACCACACATACAACTGTCAGTGCAGTATGCTATAGAAGCTAGTTTTTATTTTTCCATATGTTTTTTAACTAGGACCTCCATATTTCAGACTACATCAATTGTCTTTTCCCATTTGGAGTCATTGTTTAACAAACATCTAATAATAGTGGGAATGTTGAGGTCCTTTTTTTCTCCCAGTTAATGGGTTATTTTCAAATCCATCGATCAGTGTCTGACGAGTAGGGAAAATTCCAGTGGTCACTTCAAAGTGAGCAAATAAACAGACTCAATGATAAAGATTGGATTAAATGCCTGTAGAGAAAATGCTGTAACTTAACTTCATTCCAGGCCTAAATATGAAGAGTTAAAATATTATGATGCATTCTAGAGGCGTACTTGAGGAACCGCCAAGATTTCCATTATAATCCTTCCTTGTCAGGAGTTTATATTCTGTCATATTATAGTATGGCTATAAATTGGAATATAATACCTAAATCTCACTTTTAAGTTTAGATCTTATCATTTTAAAAGTATTTTATATGCTAACAAAAGTAAACACACACCCACATACACACACACCCACATATTGTGAATCACACATATATTTCTGTGACAAATTTCTTTCTCTGTATCCCAGGATAGTGCTTTTCTTTTCTTTCTTTCTTTCTTTTTTTTTGGCACACCTCAGGGCACGTGGACCTTCCCTGATCATGGATCACACCCATGCCCCCTGGTGTAAAGCACAGAGTCTTAACCATTGGACCTCCAGGGAAGCCCCAGTGCTCCTTTAATAAAGGGAATTCCACCATCATGGTGACCAACTCCCCAAGTTAGCTTCACGTTTCAGATCTCCCCAACTACTTCTGGAACCCTATCTATTCAATCTTTTATTCACTTATCAATTCAGCAAACATTAACTGAGCACTTACTATGTGCCAGGAAGTAGGTTCTATGCTGGAAATATCAGCAGACCAAGCAGGTCGCAGAAACACATAGTAACAACATGCTTGGTCTTCATTCATATAGCCCATATTCAAATCTCAGTACTCCCATTTGTTTTCTAATTACTTAATCTGTAAACATTTTTACCTAATCTCTTACCTGGACCTAACCTGTGCATTATCACAGTGCCTACACATAGCAAACTCTGAATGAGTGCTAGCTATTATTATCTGACAGTCTCTTTGGCTGGGCCAAGGCCAGAGAAGTTAAGACAGGAAAATAAAAAAGACCATTAAAGAAATTTCTCTTGATGTACAGATTTCCTGGGACGATCCTTGTCAATATATCATCTACAGAGATTTGAACATATTCTCCAGGTCTTTCACTCTATCCTAGATAATGTCTGCCATATTCTTCTCTTCTTTCTCTTCTCTGGTTAATTTCTGCTTGAATTCATATAGATAATGGTCAAAATGTTTATCTAAATAGTGGTAGCAAGATTATATGTTATTTTCATACTTAGCCTTATTTTATACTAAGCTTATTGTTTAAATGGCTAAATGAAAAATTTAAAGAATATAAGGTTTATATTGTTCTTTGTGCTGACATAGGTAAAATAAGGCCTTATTTTACTTTATGGTCTCCCATTTGATTTTCTGTGATAGTCTGAACACTATACAACAGATGGTATGTACAAAGTCTGGGACAATTCAAGACTTCACCTCGAAGGCTAAACAAATGCTCTATATATTTAGGTTATCAGTTACAAATTTGTTCATGGAAGCAATTTTTCCTCAACA
The DNA here is from genome assembly GCF_033118175.1 of Dama dama. Lineage (NCBI taxonomy): Eukaryota > Metazoa > Chordata > Mammalia > Artiodactyla > Cervidae > Dama > Dama dama. The sequence goes on along the minus strand of NC_083694.1, from coordinate 20,626,872 downwards.
TGGCTTATAAAGCATTTTGGGGTTTTCCTCAGGCAAATGAAATGATACTCTGAGGAAATGATTATTATGAAGGGTTCATCATAGAACTGTATACACTGAGATTCATAAAGTTTTTAGAAATCATCTTGCCCACACCTACATCTCTCATTCTGACCTTGTGGAAACTAAGACAGAGAGATGTGAGTGCTCTGCCAAAAACCATACAGTTAATGGCAAGTTCAGAAGCCAGGTCTTCAAATTATTATTCATCTATTTATTCATTGATTTTTCATTCACTCATTATTTCATTTATTCAACACATATATGTTGGACAATTGTTATTTGCCAGGGACTCTGCTAGATGCTGGGGCACGCGCACACACATAGTTGCTCAGTTGTATCCGACTCTTTGCGATCTTGTGGACTGTAGCCCACCAGACTCCTCTCTCCATGGAATTCTCCAGGCAACAGTACTAGAGTGGGTGGCCATTTCTCACATCACAGGGAGATTCTTTACCACCAAGCCACAGGGGAGGCACAGAAGCTTAGGATAAGGTGGAAAATGAGATAGTTCTGCCCTAGTAGAGCATACACTGGGAAGGGAGTGGCCAAACAGGTGGGCAGACTATTATACAAGGAATTATAATAAAGGGGAAATAAAAGAGCCATATATAGGGAGTCATGAGAAAAACCAGGGGAGGTCCAACTCAGCCTTGATGCTCCCAGGAAGCTTCCTGGAGAAAGAGAAGTCTAAACTGAAAACTGAAGAAAAGAACAGATGAAAACCAGACAAAGAGAAGAGAGAAAACAGAGATAAGAGTAGTAGAAAGGATGATCAAACTGGACCCAGCAGTAAGATAACTAATATAACTCTTCATTCAAAATGAAGACATCTTTGCTGCTCTGACATAATGCCACATGTTGTAATTACTAATACTGCCTTTGTCATGAGGCTTAATATCATATTACCCAGGAAAATGCGTTGACAAAATCTCTGTTAACCATTGGAAACTTCTCCCTGCCACTTTTATCCTCCCACACAGAGGTTCTGAACCTTTGCTAAGGGCCATTGTTTAGTCAATGTGAAAGTGAAAAATGAAAATTTTAGTCGCTTAGTCATGTCTGACTCTTTGCGACCCCATGGATTGTAGCCTGCCAGGCTCCTCCGTCCATGGAATTCTCCAGGCAAGAATACTGGAGTGGTTGCCATTTCCTTCTCCAGAGGATCTTCCCAACCAGAGATCGAACCCTGGTCTCTTGCTTTGCAGGTGGATTCTTCACTGTCTGAGCCACTGGGGAAGCCCAGTTTGGTCAATATGATCCAGAAAATAATATTACTTGAAAAAAAAGAGATAATTTTCTGTTATACTGAAAAGAAAGTAGAAAACATTTAAACAATGAAATTTGAAGTATATGGAATCCATATTTTATTCTGCTGATGATTGAGTTAGCGCAATAGTTTACTCAAAGATTTCTCAACCTCAGTATGCAGTAGGGATTTTCAACAAGTGTGCATATTCATTTTTGCTGATCTGACTTTTTATGTTGTTCTAGCCTTTAATTTCCTTGATTATCAAACTAATTAGTTAACAGCTTTAGTTTCTTGTTGGCATTTTCTCTGAACCCATACAGTCTTAAGGTGTTAAAATTTTTTTCTCTTACATTCAACTGGCATTTAACTGATCTGAAAATTCATAAAAAGTTCAAATGGATTATTTGACTGAAATAAAGTTTATTATTTTAGTACTTTACACTTTCACAGAAGATTAGGGATGCTCTGGGGTACAGAAAAAAGGATCTTTACTAGGATTATATGAAAGAATGGATTGTTTTAATAGAGATACATAAAGTGATACATTTTTGTTTATTAGCAAACTTTTATTGACAGGTGTTTGATATAGGTTTTAGATGAATGAATGAAACTATAAGTGAATGTATGAAATTAACATGAAGTCTGATGCAGACAACTAAAACCATGAAGGTTTTTGTATGACAACTTCATACATAACAGAGGCACCATTACTTTCTTTGAGATAACTGAATGCTATAATTGCTAATACTGTCTATTCCGTGAATCTTAGTATGCCATTATCCAATAAAATGTGTTAAACAAAATTGTGATAACTGCTGAAAACTTTGCCCCACCCTTTTTGTTCCCCATAGGAAACCACATCTTCTCACTTGTAACACCCCCAGACAGTAAGAGCTGTCCCCTGACTGAAAGGATCTTATGCTCCTAAATGGATGGAATCCAGACATGTTAGTGGATGACTTCAATCATCCCACATGGGACTCATATCGTGCACATTTTCCTTTTTTTAATTTTTAATGTCCATATGTTTGTTTGGCTGGAAATCACATTTTATTACATGCTCCTATTTTTCCACTGTATAACAATTTTATTTATAGGCCATTCACATGAGGACTAATTTCTTTGATAGAAAGACCGCTAATACTTATTTAAGCTCACTATAATGAAAACAATATTGTTGGAACTCTGAACAAATGCCAAATCTTAAAGCCATGTCCTTGGTCTTTTCCCTGAAAATGGAACTTCACAATGTCAACATATTCTCTTGGCTCCCTACACAAATGTGCCCAAGGTAGACAAGAACTTTATGAAATGATGGCAATTTGTATACAATTCATATAAAACAAGCACGGTTTACTTAATCTTCATCCTGGCTTTGAGAAATCTTCCTGATGCCAAGACTATGCTAGAATTCAGAGTCTCACATACATAATGAATATGTCTTAAAAATCATGTAGGAAGTAAGCAATTTTATTTTTGAATACACTCTGTATGTGTACACATAGTTTGTAGAAGGGGCAAGCTTGATTTCTGTGCTACTCTGCAAAAACATTTTTGGTCAAGTCACACACTTCAAGGCTGAATGTAAAATAGATTGTCTGAAATACTAAAAGAGCATTGATGTCAAGTCAGTTTCTGGCCTATTTTCCCACCCTGATCCTTAGGTAATTAGATTATGCTCTGTAAACAAAGGCTTGGCTTGACAACCTCACTTTCTCCTGCAGCATGGTCTGGTAGTAATCAAAGATGCCTCAGTATTAACTTTAGAAAGTGTATGTTCTCTGTGAAAGAAGTTTTCTGTTTCAAGAATGTCACCTTTATGTTTCAGATGTTTACATTTTTGCTTACAGATGTGGCCGTGAGCAAGTACACCAGTTACTCTGTGATTTAAAGGTATGGCTGTTTCAACCTCTGTAAAGTGTCTTGTCGTCTTGTCAGCCATCTAAAACCAAATAACATGTTAATTCAATTAATCTTTTTTTTTTTTTTTTGCTCAAGGCATCTTGGTCAAAGTGAATTATGATGTACACAGAGGAGAGATCTTATATGATATAAGAACTACATAGAAAGCCAGGGTGGAAAAAGTAATGTTTTTAAAAAGTACTGCTTTTAAATCATTTTGAGTGATTTTGATCTTTTTCACATTCTTATTTTCATCAGTTAGAAATAAAGAAATGAGCAATCTTTGACATTTAAAGGAAAGATATAACCCTTATCCTACTGCCAACCTAGACGATGCATGTACATTACCCATCATCTGTTTGCAGATATAAATTGTCTTAGGGACTCCACAGTGTAGACCCAATAAATATTTCTAAGTGATAAAAATACCACATCAGTTCAGTTAGGTTCTGTTCAGTTGCTGAGTCGTGTCCGACTCTTTGCGACCCCATGAATCGCAGCACGCCAGGCCTCCCTGTCCATCACAAACTCCCGGAGTTCACTCAAACTCATGCCCATCGAGTCAGTGATGCCATCTCATCCTCTGTCCTCCCCTTCTCCTCCTGCCCCCAATCCCTCCCAGCATCAGGGTCTTTTCCAATGAGTCAACTCTTTGCATCAGGTGGCCAAAGTACTAGAGTTTCAGCTTCAGCATCAGTCCGTCCAATGAACACCCAGGACTGATTTCCTTTAGGATGGACTGGTTGGATCTCCTTGCAGTCCAAGGGACTCTCAAGAGTCTTCTCCAACACCACAGTTCAAAAGCATCAATTTTTCAGTGCTCAGCTTTCCTCACAGTCCAACTCTCACATCCGTACATGACCACTGGAAAAACCACAGCCTGGACCAGATGGACCTTTGTTGGCAAAGTAATGTCTCTGCTTTTTAATATCCTATCTAGGTTGGTCATAACTTTCCTTCTAAGGAGTAAGCATCTTTTAATTTCATGGCTGCAGTAATCAAATACTATGTTTTATAAAAGAACCAAATAAAAGATATTCCAAAAATTAGTGAGAATTCTACAGGAAGAGGATGACTGCTATTCCCAGGTGTTTTATAACAGTAGGTAGGAAAGAAAGCCCATGGAGTTATGAACATTTGCTAACATGGAAGCAACTTTTTTTCTTATTCAATGTGTAGATTATCATTATCATTTTTATAATGTAAAATATGCTTTAGTTTTAAACTTATAACATTTCCAATTATCTTTAGTTAATTCTTTGTGCATAACTAAATGTGAAACTCTTTACATTTTGAATTCTACAAGTCTTATTGATTTGATTATAGGGAAAGAAACTCTTATTTAAGGAAGTTATCTAATACTTTAGACCATTTGAGACTCATTAGTAATTTATCAGTTTAATAACTTAGGCTTAAAATTCTACCTATTAAATATAAGCTCTGGCATGTTAGCTATTTTCCAAAGTTCAAAACAATTTTGACTTGAAGCAAAAGCATTTCTATTTGAAGAACAGTGATAATGATAGTAAAACAACAATATATTAGTATTTTCTTTGTTCCAGACTGGAACAAATACACATATATCAACTGATCTTCAAAAAATCATATAAAGCTTGTTATATTTGTCATATACATATAAGACAGCTCAGGACCAGAACACTTAACGACCTTGGCCCAACATAACAATACTTAACATGGTCAAACTCTAGTTTGACTGACCTTAGGTGTGACAGTCTTTCCCCGTAAATATGTCATATCTCTTCTTCGAAATGCCTAGTACAGCCTGTCCCCTTTCTGTATGGCAGTGATTATAGGCAGAGGTTATACTGACTTGAAAAGCATTTTGCATTGTTATATCTGATTGTGTTTTGTTATTCTGTTTTTTTTTTTTTTTTAAGATGATGGTAAAATAACGGCTACCATCTTAATCCTTTTTGTACTTCAGTAGAGTTAACTATATTCACATTGCTGTGAAACCCATCTCCAAATCTTCATCTTGCAAAAGTGAAAATATATATCCTTTAAACAACAACTCCTCCATCCCCTCTCTCTCTTTCTTGGTTAAACCAGCACCCTGTTTTCAGTTTCCAGGAGTTTGACTGCCCTAGATTCTTCACTTAAGAGGAATCCTACAGTATTTGCTGCTTTGTGACTGACGTTTCCTTAGTATAATGTCTTCAAGGTTCATTCATGTTATAGCATATGTTGGAATTTCCTTCCTTTCCAATGCTGAATAATATTCCATTGTACATATATATACCATATTTTATTCATCCGTCAGTGGACAATTGATTGCTTCACCTTTTTGGCTATTGTGAATAATGCTGCTATGAACATGAATACACAAATACCTCTTTGAGACTCTGCTTTCAGTTCTTTTGGCTATATACCCAGAAGGGAAATTGCTGGATCATAAAGTAATTCTATTTTTAATTTTCTGAGGAACTGTCATACTGTTTTCCATAGCAGCTGCACCATTTTACATTTGCACCAAGAGTACACAAAGGTTCCAGTTTCTTCACATCCTTGCCAACACTTGCCTTCCTTTTGTGTTTGTGTCTGTGATAGTAGCCATTCTAATGGGTGTGAGGTGATCCTTCATTATGGTTTTGATTTGCGTTTTCCCAATGACTGGCAACACTGAGCATCTTTCATATGCTTGTTGGACATTTCTACATCTTCCCTGAAGAAATGTCTAAAAATCTCTGCTTAAGTAAATTCCTTATCCATTACTAAATCTTTTTATTGTTGTTGTTGAGTTGTTTTTTATATATAATCTGAATATTAACCCCTTATCAGATATACAATTTGCAAATATTTTCTCCCATTCTATACATTGCATTTTCACTCTGTTGATTGTGTCCTTTAGTGTACAGAAGATTTTAATTTTGATACAGTCCAGTTTTCTAAATTTACTTTTTTCCTCTGCCTTTGGTGTCATATTCAAGAAATCACTGCCACATGAAATGTCATGAAACTTTCCTCCATGTTTCCTTCTGAGAATCTTATAGTTCAGCTCTTTGATCCATTTTGAGTTAATTTTTGTATATGATATAAGATAAAACTTCAACTTCATGCTATACTTTTTTTTTAAGTGTGTGTGTGTGTATGTGTAAATGAATTGTATTCAGGCTATCTGAGCTTAGGCATTCCTATAAGTTAGCTCTTCACTAACTTATCTGAAGTAAAAAATACCGCTCTATTCTAAATCAATGTAATAAATATTTCCTTAAAAACCTTAAAAACCTTTCCTTAAAAACCTCACACAGATTTTAGGTGATATATCTAAAAGGGAAAGCTTCATTTCTGAATAAAAAGGTATCATCACAGAAGAAATGAAGATTTAGAATTTCAGGAGGAAACTTGTCTCCTGAAAGCTGACAGCCAGTTTTATGAAAATAACTGTGGTAGAAACATATAGAATTTCAATTACGTATATGCACAAATTCTACAGTGCCATGAAAAGTCCATACTAAGTATTCTCTATCATGGGCATCAAAAGAATCTGTATTTCTGAGACAGCTTAGTATTTAGTGAAAATAAGGCAGCTGGTATACAGCACATAGAAATAATTACATACACATATTTATTGGTGATTGTTTGACATAGCCTTTACCCTTATGAGAATATATATGCAGTTGCCCATAGATATTGATGTTCAACAAGTAAGGGAAGTGTGCCAAGCTTGTCAAGGAATGCCAGATAGTCTGCAGAGAAGTTGATGCAGACAAAACATCAGTCTGGCTGTACTTCCCCAGAGAGTGTTTTTCCCATCTGTTTAAAAAATGAAGATCATTTTGAATTTTATATTTTCTCACTTTGGTGGTGTTGTTAAGAAAATAAGAAAATAAAGTTTGATAATGAACATTTTCCATCAATTACCAGTACCATACGTCCTCTAAAAACCTACATACATATGAATACATACAATCATATATATACATACACATATATGATGTATGTAATATATGCAACACATTGCATAAAATTTTATGTGTATTGACATACATGTTTGTCTGATATACTTTATATATTCAAGCTTAACCTCCTCTTGAAAGAAAACACAAATATTTTTGACCAGGGAAAGACTGAATGAAGACACCACAGGTTTTGATATCTTCGTATTCTTGCATTGTTTCAGACAGCATTAGGACAGTTATTTCCATTGCTTATAATCACACTGTTTGATGTTTTCAGTGTTCTCCCCTAAAATGTTTTAAACAACCCTTTCTACATTCTCGTCATCTGGATCTCATCCCCATGCATGCAACATATTCATCCATGTGGCCCTCCATCTGTACAAAATTGTTAAGGGAACTTAAGGATGATTTACTTAAAATTCCAAGCAGTTCAATATACTGGCAAGAGGGACTAATTTAAAAGTAGAATTATATTTCTTTTAAAATGCCTTTCTACAAGTTAGCTGTCATTGTTAGTAGTTTTATGAGCTATTTTCAGGGATTTATATAAGTAAATTTTGACAAGTAAATTTTTTTTAAAGGGCCTCTAAAGTGACTTCTGAATCAGAACAATGTCTGTTTGGGTGGGTGGCCAAGTGGGATTCTGTGACTCTGCCATGAAGATTGGACTGAGACTTGCCTTGGCACAGTTTGCCCACAGAATTAAGCTTTTCCTCTAGAGCCGCCTGAGTGAAAACAAATTCCCCCCAGCACCCTAGAAAGCTTCTTTGCACCAATTAGGGGGGGATTTAAACTGAACAAAAGTGGATGTCAGCTGAACATTTAGATAATACTTCAGGCATTAAAAACCAACGGATGTAATAGAAAAAGGTGAAAGGAGACACAGATGGAGACAGAGTATTACATTTGGGGATTAGAGGTTGTCTGCTAAACTTTAATTACAATTGCACCTAAGATTTTTAATGATATGAGATTAACTTCATACATATTTCATTTGTATGTTGCTTTTAGACACTGTTGAAAACATCTAGTCAGGACAATAAAATCTTAGCTAGACTACTTTTCTTTTGACCAATGAATTGACATTGCTAAACCGGGCAAATAGCAAAAATCTACTTGTGAGTGCACGTTCAGTCAAATTCAACTCTTTGTGGCCCCATGGACTATAGGCCGCCAGGCTTCTCTGTCCATGAAATTCTCCAGGCAAGAATACTGGAATAGATTGCCATGCCCTCCTGCATGGGATCTTTCTGATCCAGGGACGAAACCCACGTTTCCTGCGGCTCCTTCAATGCAGGCAGATTCTCTACTGCTGAGCCACCAGGGAAGCCCTTAAGAACCTACGCGGCAGTTATTTAGTGGCTTCTTCTTCAGCATCCATTTCCTCTCCTTCCAGCTTCTCCTTTCCTAGCAGAATCCAATTGAGTTCAGATATCTGCTTTCCACACGGCTTATCATGAGAAAGTGCTCCTATCCTCAGCTCTACGAAATGGACCTTAATTTAAGCAAATCCTGACAACCCCACTTCTCTCGCCAGCAACTGGTTTAGAAATGGGCACGTGACCCAAATCTAGTCAGCAACACATGAATGAGAGCCTGTCGGCGTGGGGGGAGGGGAGGACCTTTAGGAAGGTTTCTCACTCAAGAAAAAAAGATGGTTTTTCTTATTCCACTTGACGATGTTGTGTCTGAATGGAATGCCTGGCACTTCCAAAGCCGTCACTCAGTCAGAGTGGAGTTGGTCTGAGAGCACAGTCAGCCCTTTTAGGGTGGTAGGGCCACGGGTTGGAATGAGCCTGAGTCCTTAACAGCTTAGCTGTGTGGTGGAGGAGCCAGTGCAACCTCTGGACTTCTTATTACGTGAGATAATACATGTATTTATTTACTCAGTTTATAAGTCTGTATGGGGGCTTCTCTGGTGGTCTGGTGGTTAAGAATCCACCTTGCAATGCAAGGGACTTGTGTTCAATCTCTGGATGGGGAACTAAGATCCCATATGTCACAGGGAAACTAAGTCAGAGCCCCACAACTTAAGAGTTCTTGTGCCTTATTGAAAGACTTCGCATGATGCAGCAAAGATCCCATGTACTACAACTAAGACTCAATAGCCACTGAAAGAAAACTTTAAAATAATCTTTTTTTAAAAGTCTATATACATCAGGCTAAATGTTTGCACTAACCCCACCCCCAGCCACAAACAAACTTATATTTGGAAATCCTAATGCCATATGTGATGCTATTAGGAGGCCGGGCCATTGGGGGTGGTTAGGTCATAAGGGAGGAACCTTCATGAATGGGAATGATGACCTTATAAAAGGCCCTAGAGAGCTCCCTTGACCTTTCTGTCATCTGAGGACATAGTGAAAAGTCATCACAACCCAGAAGAGGACCTCCACAAAAAGGCAACCAGGCTGGCCCCTTGATCTTGGACTTCTAGGCTTTAGAACCATGCAAAATAAGTTTCTGTTCTTTATAAGCCACCCAGCCTGTGGTGTTTTGTTATAACAGCCCAAATGGACAAAGACAGAGTCAGTGTTTTCTATTACATGCAGTTCCAAAGCATTCAAACTGATAAAATGTCCTCTTAAAATAGACATCAAGCAGTAAGTTATTATTTAGTTAAATATACACTGTTCTTTTGTAAGAAAAGCATATCATAGGGAAAGAGTGATATAATAACATTCCCTCTTTTTCTTCTCCAAGGTGTCAGAATCCAAGGATTATTTTTTAATGTCCTTCTTTAACCAATTATTTTCATTGCCAAGTCCTATACAATCAAAAAACATTCCTGTGGCGATTTTCCAAAGCCATATCATACAGCCAAAGTTTCCATTTAAAGTATAAGTTTCGTCCCCAGTGGGACATACTAAATTTAAGGAAGGGTGGCTGTTCAAAGTGTAAGACTATGCAATTCTCAACACCCTAAATGACCAAAAGGAGGAAAAAGATGCAAAAATAACATTGCGAATGTTAGTACTTAAAAGTAGGAAGAAGCCCAAATTCACTTCACAAACTAAGAAATATTAGCCAGGAAAAATATAATTTAGGTCAGAGTCAAATCTACAAATTTAGGTCAGAGCTGACTCCTGGTTTTGAAAGAGTAAAGCTGAGTGACAGGAAGTAAATAAAGGAAATTCTGAGAAATCTTCTGATCGACTCTCATCTGGGTTTAGATTTCCTCTAATGAAGCACAGATTGGTCACTAGAATGCAAGCTCCTTCAGGGCAGGAATTTTTGTCTGTAATGTTAACCACCATATCCTAGCATTTACAATAATATCCAATGAATGTTCTTTGAACTAATAAATACATATTCTGTCATCTTGGTGGAATTGGACCCCTGCATAAGGGTGTCAATAAGTTTAGAAAGAACAGATGTGGTTTTCTCTACATATTTACCCAAGAGAAAGAGCTGCTGTAAACTTCAAATTAAAAGTATGTATATTGTTAACAAAGTCAGAGAAGTTTAACTAAGTATGACTTTATTTCTAAGGAGCTGGGGCCACAGAGCATAGTTCTGAAAACTCCTATGGAAGGCGGAGACAGTTGGGAGATTTCCGGGAGAGACTGCATTGATTGTAAAAAGACAAGTGATGAAGTCTTTCTTGTGCTGTGCCTTCTCTTTCTTCTGGCACATATAGCTGCGGTGTGAGGAAGAACTGTCTTGTTCTCTGGCAGCCATCTTGTGACCATAGGGTGAAAGGGTCAGGAAAAAGGCCGACATGCTAGGAATGACAGAGTGACCAAATAGAGAAGGCCAGATCCTTAGTGACAGCCTTGGACAGCTATACCAAACCAGCGAGCACTTTCCCAACTTTTCTTTGTGAGATTTCTAACTGTTTTACCTGTTTAAGTGACAGTTGATCAGGATTTCTACAGCCAAAGTCACTCTGTACTGATGATTCTAAACTTTAACACATTTCAGAAAAAGTCAGAATATATTCCATTATCATACATTATCTCTCATTCAAGGTAACAAGTTTATGAATTCAGTTGACCATGCAAGAAAAAAGCAAAGACAAAAATAAGGCTGTGTTTATGATGACAGGGGCTAATAAAGAGGGACATATAAGAAGTGTTTCAGAGATGGACTCAATAGAACTTGAGGACTAGATTTAAGAAGGTTTAGATTAAGAAGTGAATAAAAATGATTCTATTGTTTCTTGTTTATGGGACTGGGAGAAAGCTGTCTTCTTAGTTATAAGGTGAACATCAGGAGTAGAAGCAGAAGTGGGGGGAAAGGATGATTAGACTTCTAACCCTGGAGTTAATGCTCACAAGATGGAGTCAATGAGCAGATAGATATCTGGCAAGGAAATTTTGGTCTGTTGTTTAGAAGCAAGATGGGTGTTTCAGTTGCAAATTATAAATCAGACACGTAGAGGGGAGTGTTTGACAGTTTCCATGGTGTAAAGACTCTAACCATGACCAATGTCAAGCTATCAGCTTGCAAAATTTCTGTAAAATTCACAATTGGGAGATAGTAAAATTTGGCTCTAAGACAACTCAGGAGTAGAATAATCACTTGTATTGGAATTAGAGGTACATGTATGAACTCATCTCATATATGCATATATGTAATATATGTATTTATATAATGTAAATACAAGCAAATGTATATATTAATATATTATATAATACTCATATGTATATATAGATAATCTAGAACATACATAAGTATATATACATATACCTAAATACAGTCATTAATGTGTGTATGTATACACATAAATTCATCCCCAGTTCTTTCCACTAGGTCCTGGAAACAAATATCCTAAAGAGTGAGTTTACTCAGTGTCTAGATTTTGGTTTCTGAATTTTATGTTACAGTAAATCAGAACCAGGAGTCTTTGGAGAAATAATTGATTTGGTGGCTTGGGCAAGAAAAATACGGGATGTGCCTGATACATCTTTTGTGAGCTGTAAAATAACACAATGTTCAAAGAGGGAAAGGAACCTGTGAAAAGAACATTGAAGCCATCTCAAAAAGGCATTCACTGGACAATTCTAGGAAAATTTTCAGTATCCAAAGGAAATGACAGCATCATATTACAACCCATTGAATAATGTAGGAAGCCATGAGTTGATTTTGATATAAGCAAATAAACAAATTAAAACTTTGATGAAGAATAATATATTGCCATGATTTCATATTACCTCTTCCATAAAATACTTATGAATTGCAAAATGGACAGAAGTAACCTTATAGTGAATAATTCTTAAGTCACCATACTGATAAAATGATCAAAATAAACATATCTAAATATGGGCTATATTGAAACCATGAGCCATTTGATAAGATACAATGAGGAGTAAACATTGTCAATTGTATATTTCTGCATAAGAGTAATTAGCCCAAATGTAATTGTGAGGAAACATCAGAATATCTCAGTTTATAAGAATAACTAGCCTATGGCAACCCACTTTGTCCTGGGAAATCCCATGGACAGAAGAGACTGGCAGGCTACAGTCCACGGGGTTGCAAGAGTCAGACTTAGTGACTAAACCAGCCAGGAGTAGGGCTGAAGACCAAGACCAACCAAAAGTTTCAAGAGTATCAAAGTGACATAAGTCAAGGAAGTCGTAGGAACTCCTCTAGGACAAAGGCAATTAAACAGACATAGTGACTAAATGTAATGAGTTATCTGTGGATTTTTTTTTTTTTTTTACTATAAAGGATATAATTGAACACTTGATGAAACTTGAGTGGGTACCCAATCTAATGAGAATTAAATAGAAGTAATGTATTATTTTGAACTTCTCAATTATTATGGTTATATGAAATTCTTGATTATTACAGATCTGCAGAATGTTCTTGTTTATAGAAAATATACACCAAAGTATTGGAAATGATAGGGCATCTTGCTGGCAGCTCACTCTCAAATAGTTCAGGAAAAAAGTTCTTTGTATGGTACTTGCAACTGTTTTTTATATAAATTTAAAATTGTTTTAAAATATACACTGTCTGTCCTACCTTCCTAATTGTTATAATGCAATAAGAAAACATTAAATTAATTTTCCAAGTTAACTATTTCATTGTATACAAAATTTTAACTGAACAAAACTCTTCCTTATTTATTAAATTTTTTCCCTCAATTCCTGATATTTTTTTTCTTATATCAACCATCCAAAGTAGTTTGGAAATTGCCTACTTGATGTGTGAATAGAGAAAATGAGGGGGAAACAGTCACTAAATGAGGGGGAATAGTCACTAAAAGAAGGATACCTGTTGAATATCTATGTCATGCAAGACACCACACAAAATACATCACATGCATTTCGGAGTTGCTAGCAATGAAGCTGGACCAGGATTTCAGTTTAACCTGTATTCAGCTCACCCTGTATTTTTTAACTACCTATTATCCCAAATAGGCTCCATATCAGCTGCCAACATGATTCAGGATACAGTGGCTACTCGGAGTGCTGTGTCCAGAAGGATGAAGAAACTACCTGGCCAGGTAGTTTCTCAGGGAAAAATGCCTTGCCTGATGATCCATGTCTGCTGGGGTTGGGTGGAGAGTAAAATGCAAGTAGTATATTTACCAACATTTTGACTGTAAAATGTTGTCTTCCTAAAAATTAAATCTAACCTCATGGGAAACTAACGTTAAAGAAAGGACCATATCCCTGAATTCTTAATTTTTTCGGCCACGCTGTGCACTTTGTGGGGTCTTAGTTCTGGATGAGGAATCAAACCTAGGTTCTCGGCAGTGAGAGTAGGGAGTCCTAACCTCAGGACTGCCAGAGAATTCCAACTAAATTCTTATAAATAAATGGAAAAGGACATCCAAAGAAATCTAACAGTTAAAGAAGCCAGCAGGAAATGGTAATTATGTTATCAGCCATTCATTGCTTTTCTGTTGCCTATTCTTTTTCTAATGCCAGTCACTTTACTAGGTGTGAAAGTCACTCAGTTGTGTCTGACTCTTTGTGACCCCCATGGACTGCAGCCCGCCAGGCTCCTCTGTCCATGGGATTTCCCAGGCAATAATACTGGAATGGGTTGCCATTTCCTTTTCCAGGGGCTCTTCCTGACCTAGGGATTGAACTTAGGTCTACTGCATTGTAGGCAGATTCTTTACTATCTGAGCCACCAGGGAAGTACTGAAGAGGAAAAAAATAAATACCCCTTGCCTTTGAGTTCAAAATTCACAGTTGGTGGGACCAACATATAACAAATAAATACAGAAACATGGAGAACACAACACCTTCTTCTGTCAAAGACAATTGGGCAAGGATTGGGTCACTCAAAATCTGTGTCTTAAGTGTTTAGAGTTTGTCAGTTGAAGGAGGAAGGGAGAGTGTTCCAAGTGGAGGTAAGAATATGCTAAGTAAAGTTGTGCCAAAGGCAATAGGTAAAGGTAAAGTTGAACTGTGGTGTTGAAGAAGACTCTTGAGAGTCCCTTGTACAGTAAGGAGATCCAACCAGTCCATCCTAAAGGAAATCAGTCCTGAATATTCATTGGAAGGACTGATGCTGAAGCTGAAGCTCCAATACTTTGTCCACCTGATGTGAAGAGCTGACTCATTTGAAAAGACCCTGATGCTGGGAAAGATTGAAGGCTGGAGGAGAAGATGACAACAGAGGACAAGATGGTTGGATGGCATCACTGACTCAGTGGACATGAGTTTGAGTAAACTCCGGGAGTTGGTGATGGACAGGGAGGCCTGGCGTGCTGCGATTCATGGGGTCACAAAGAGTTGGACACAACTGAGTGACTAAACTGAACTGAACTGAAAGTTGTGAAAATGTTTGGTGTGTTAAAGGAATTTTGGGGTGGCAGAAATATCACGCATGTGTGTGTGTGTGTGTGTCTGTGTGTATTCACATGCACTATGACTTGGGAGAAAGGAAGAGCAGGAGATAACACTAAAATAGTAGCTAGGTACTATGTTGTAAAGGGATTTACTGCTTAGCTTAAAAAAAAACTTTAATTTTTCTCTAATGACAGTGCGAAGCCTGCCCAAACAGTGGAGTTGTCAGGTAGAAGAGGTGGCCATTAACTCTGATGGCATGCTGGAGAATGAAGACAAAAGAGGCCAGAGGCAGACTGATCACCAGAACTAAGGCAGAGATGATGAGTTGGTTTAGAGGCCAAAACGGAAACATCTTTCATTGATAGAACATCAGAAGGCTTTGTTAACTGACTTGATGAAAAGATGAGAGAGGGGGAAGAGTAGGGTATGACACAAAGATATTAGTATGCTGAAGGAAGGTCATGGAAAGCAGATCACACCAGAAGTAGGTTCTGGAGTGGACAACAAAGTAATCATTCTCCACTTGCTGTGCTGGGCTCTTTATATACAATCTCCTAACAAATCCATTTACAGGTGAGGGAACAGAAAGTTGGAGAGATTTTTTTTTTTTAATTCAAATCACATTTGGAAAGTGTGAACATTTTGCAATGTTTTGAAAATACAAGATGTATCTTGGCTGTCTGACAACCAGGTGGGAAGCTCCAGCAGGAAGTGTAAAACACAGATGTGGAGTGACAGTGAGAGCCTGGGACCAGAGATTTAGCTATGGAGCCAGCTTTTCAAAGCCATAAAGTAGAAGATCACCCCAGAGAGAGAATACAGTCTTCAGGGTGGAAGACTTGAGTCACCAGAATCAGGGGTTAATCAAAGTGTCGCGTTCTATAAAGATATCAAGTAAGATAAAGACTGGAGTAGGTTATGGGATTCAGAAGTTAGAACTCTGATAGAAATGGTTCTGATGTAAAGATGGAAGTCATTACAAAGTCTTAAATCTGTGCCAGTACTTAAAAATGAGGCTGGGTCTGCTATTACACTGAGGCAGAGACCACTACATTCATTTAGCAAAATGGTTAGAAATGGGGCCAAAAGGAGCCTGAATAGAAAATGTCTACAAAGGAAAGGAAATGGCTCTGAACCTAAAATGTTTGAAATTTATCTGAATATTTAGCTATATCTTCTGGATATAATGTGGCATAATGAAAGTTTCGGTCCTCCTCATTCAGGACTATGTGTACGTCACCAACTGTCTCTGGATCTCAGTTTCGGTATGTGTAAAACCATCATCCCTGAATTCCCTCCAGCAATAAAAATTCTTTGATTCTATGGCAGAACTAAGACAATGTTAACTGGATGCCTTAATACACACTTGACGTTTTGCAGGATAATTAAGAAATGTTAAAAAAAATTTTTAGCTACTATTTGAAATCAGTATATTTTTTCATTTGCCATTTAAAAATTCTGGCTCGAAATTTAACTGGAGATTTATTGCTGTTGAGGTGAAATTTTTAAAGAGAACCATTTATTTGCTTCTGCCAATTGCATGCTGTGAACTTAGGTTTTAAAACTTCTCTCTTGCTATATGATAGAGAAAATGGCTTAATACTTAATGACCAATGGGAAAGACTTCCGTTGCTCAGGAACACCCCCACCCAATTTTTAAATAATTTTATTGGCAAAAGAAAGCATACCAGAAGTGGCCAAAATTAATATGTCAAGTAACTAATATGTCAAATGTTTCTATAATTTCTATTGGACAAACCATTAACTGACTAGAAAAAATTGAGGTGGGAAGAAAGAAACAGAAAATGAAAACAGAGTGATTTTTTACTTAAAATAATACTATGGCCTTAAGAGTAGGTAGTGAAATGCCAAAATAAAACAAACAAATAAGTTTGAATTTTTTACAATAACAAAAACTGAAATAACAAGCTGTTTTGAAATCAGCTCTAAAATGAATTCAAAAGAGAATAAAAAAGCATCAAACTTTCTCATCACTTCTTAAAAAAAAAAAAAAAAGGAAAGAAAGATCCCAGAGGCTCTGAACTAAACTATTGGCAAAAACACATCTCTTAATGGGCATTTTGCCCAAAATATGATTTCTTCAAAACAGGATGTCCACTATTCATCATAGACCCATTAATTCTATTCCCAATATAAAAATCACATATGGCTTTTGCAACCAATCCAAGACTAAAAGGTCGAAATAATATCACAAAGGTAATGTATATAATAACTTGAGGATAGCACAAAGAAAGTGTATTTTAAAATAATATTTTACATTTTAGTAAAATATCCACCCAATATTTCAAATAAAATTTCACACTCATTTTCTAGAAAGGAAAGAACGAAGCTTTGCAGGGTGGTGAGCAGAATTTGAGGGAAGTCCAAGGGAAATGGCAACAAACACACTGAACAAATTGTATGGTCAAATGGTCTTCCAGTTTAGTTGCTCTTAACAAGGAGAAATTATATAATAGGGACAAACCTGACTCCATATTAGATCTAGTCTTCCTCCTGTGCCAAGTCATGCTGGCTCTGCACCACTGTTGCCCATACCCTGAACTATAGAGGACAGTCCATGCTTGGGGCTCTGACCTCCGTTTACATAGAGATAAAAAAGTTGCAGAGCAGAGAATAACAGTTGTCTTGTTGGAGATTTATAGGAACATATTGACCTGACCTGCATGGGCAGCTGCAAGAACAGAGGATTCCTACACCAAGAAGTTTGCCACAACTAACCACACCTCTCCTTCACCTTGCCTTTAAAAGTGTTTTGCTGAAACCCTTCAAGGAGTTCGGAGTTCTTTGGCCACGAGCCACCTGTCTTCTTGCATGGCTCTGCAATAAACCTTTCTCTGCTCCAGACTCTGAGTTTTCATTTTGTTTGGCCTCACTGTGCATCAGGCATACAAACTTGTATTCAGTAACAAGTGGGGAGGCCGTTGTGGGCTAACAAATGGGATCCAGACAACTATCCAGTTGGTGCCCTGTTCATCGCTAATTCTTCTCCAGTGGAATGACCTTGGTCAATCTCAATCGTGGGCCCACCCCTTTAGAATAACTGATACTAACATTCCTTCCGTAGGAGCAGAAGAATCTTTTCTCTTTCAGACAATAGTTACAGAGACAAGTACCTGCCTTGAATATGAAGGAGTGAAATTCACAACTTGTTTGAGGAAATTTCAGGCAAGTCTTCAGAATGTTCTCCGGTTCATCTGGTAGATGGGGAGGATCCTGCACGGATGCTCCCCAGGGAGGAACAGAACAGCTGGGCTGGCTTATGGCTCAGACCCTCTTCCAGTCTCTTATCCCAAACTTAGATCTATTTGAAGAAAGGAGTAAAAGGCCTTGGAGCTTTGTTTTACTTTTTTGCAGTGGATCCTGCCTGCTTTCAGGGAGCTTTGGCCCTCTGGGAAAATTTCTCTGAGACAATTTCCCATGGGAAACCACAGATAGGTCACTGACTGCCATTGAGGCTTTCATTGTCTTATACTTGGTTGACAATGCTGATGAGGTTGATCCCCTAAAGACTGAGAAACTGACTCCAACAATCTAAATAAATTATTGAATGCCTCCCAAAACAAATGTGACTTCTTGATTGCTACTGCGTGGAGTTACTCTCCCTCAAGACGCCCCTGTGACCCTCCTGTCTCCTTTCACTGACCTCAGCTGGTTTAAGGAACAAGATGGTTAGGGTTAGGTAACATTGTTGTGTTCCCAAAAGGGATGAGAAGTCACAATCTATCAAATAGGTTAGGGAATGTCTGGAAGAGAAGCGATTCAAACTTCTGTGGCTCTAGTGCATACTGGCAACTACGTTACCATCCAACTGGGTCCCATTAGTGAGTTTATGGCCAAATTCAACTGCTGGGGTTTGGACAGAGTTCACAGTAACAAAGGGAAGTTAATATGACCCACAGAGTGGAGTCCTCTGTGCTGATTCAATGTATTATTGTTCTGGCTTCCACTGCTGAATGTGTAATGTTTTACATGCTTATATTGTAAATGCCGATAAGATCCAAAAGGGGTTCTTCCTGTTTGGGAAGAGCTGCATGTAGAGAGGTACTGATACTTCTGGGGCCCTACATCTTCAATGATCCCTTTGAGCTACAAGTCTCTGTGATGATGATGTTGCTAACAGGAGCTTCCAGCAAAGGGAGGTGGCTTCCACTTGGAGATGCCCCTTAGGGTTTAGACTCATTGCCTCCTCGACAAAACTACCAGTTTTATCTCTTCTGAAAGCTCTCAGCTTACTATTGAACTCTTATTGAAACTAAGTGCCTGACCCCTGGAGGAACTGTGATTCTCTGTCCTGGTATTTTCATTTTGGGATAGACTGACAGACTCAGTGACTAACAAAGTGAAAAGGATCCAGTAATGGAAATGGTACCTTCGAACATGCGGCCAGCCTGGCCCCAGAAGCATCTTGGCACTACATGAAAAAATGGCAGCTATTCCACTCCCCACCTGTAGTAAAGTTGCTGGCTCAACGGCGCCCTTGATTCACAGAGGTTCCCCATAATGTCTGGGCCTGCTTCACTGATGGTTTGGCTAAGCTGACATCTGGTGATGTCCACTGGGCAGCTGCAAACGGTCAGGCTCAGGGCCAGCTTATTCAGAATTCAAAGTGGACAGGGTCATTCTGCTCAAGAAACTCAAGGTCATTATTATAGCTCTGGCAAATATGACACTTGATAAATCTCATTATATTTTTACTGATTCTTGGGTTGTGGCCATGGCCTGATTATTTGGACGGTCACTTGGAAAAACCACAGACTGGAAGATTCAAGACAACCCCCTTTGGCACTGCTAACATAGGAAACAAATAGTGCCTGCCGATTGAACTGTCTGAGTCATGCATGTAGGGGGACCCATTTGCTGCTGAAACCGACTGGAATCAAGCTGCTGGGTGAGCCTGTAGTGCCAGACTGTCAGCATTGCTTACTTGAACCATCATTAGACTAGACAGGTGACACATCAACCATTATGTTGGACACAAAGTAAAAGAACTTATGTTTTTGATCCACAGGCTACCCTTGCATGCCAAACTTTTGAGTCCTGACTAAAGCTGACCTAGTTGTCTGACAGCAAAGGCAAGCACATGGCAGGGGCATCGCCCATACTTGGTCCTGACACATGGATTACAGCTGACCTTTGACCTCTTCTTGGGGTTAGCAGTGGCGCCTCACTGCTTATTAATACTTGTTTAGCCTGTGTGTTGCCGTTTCAGTGGGTCATGAAACTAATCTGTTATATTTTTGGCTTATATTTCTGGACGACTTTCAGTCTGGCAATGGTGTGCCTTTTGTTGCAAAACAATTCAACAATGGGCTGGTAGTCAGGTATTCGGCAGGCTTTGAACACTCCCTGCAGTTCTCTGGGATTTGGTATTGTTGAGAATTCAGGGATTCTTTCTTGTCAAAAATGGACTCAAAAGATGTCTGGCTCTGCCTCCTTCACTTTCTTCTGGTCCACACACCTTGGTAAGGCAGTCTGGTCAAGGAACACAGCTGTCCTCAAAAAGGGACCATCTCCTCTCAGCTGTTTCCTGAGTAAAGAATAAACGGTCAGAACAAAAGTGTTGAGAGATTATGTAAAGCTCTTTTGAGATTTTGAAGTTCTTCTTGACCACAGAGTGTGATGCTTCCTCTTTTCCCTATTGGCAATCAGGCAAGTCTGGTTGGTAAACCTTCTGGAGGCTACATGTAAAAGCAGACAGGGAATTCAAATTACTCTGATTTACAAATATGGATTTATTTCAATGACATGATCTTAGATAAGTAAGATGACTAATTGGCTGAGCACAGTGTTTGCTGAGTCCTTCTGTAGTGAGGAGCCAAAGTGGGAGGCATGATGGGTCTCTGCAGGTTTTATAAAAATACCTTTGTCCTGCTTGTACCCAACCTGCCTGGATGAAAGGTCTGGGTGCAAGTAATGGTCAACTAGAGAAAAGATGAAGTTACAGCTGCTGGAATAGGACATATATTAGGAATAAATGGAGAGAAAGCAAAAGGAAAGAGCGTGTTTAACTCCAGGAACTTATAGGAATGAGAGGGACATTGATGTCTTCAGGACTACCCCTGGAGCTTTCCTCAAGCTTAAAAACACCCTGGTGAGTTTCCCAAACTGTTACAAGCATCTTAAATTTAATTGACTGCTGGGCCTGCCACCTCTCTACCTCCTGCCACCTTCTTGAACCTCACAGAAGATTCAAGACTTGCTTACCAGTCTTCTTTACCAGTCAATCCAAAAGGAAATCAACCCTGAATCTTCACTGGAAGGACTGATGTTGAAACTCCAATACTTCCGGCAGCTGATGCAAAAAACCAATTCATTGAAAAAGACCCTGATACTGGGGTAAGACTGAAGGCAAAAGGAGAAAGGGGCAGCAGAGGATTAGATGGTTAGATAGCATCACCGACTCAATAGTCATGAATCTGAGCAAACTGTGGGGAGACAGTGAAGGAGAGAGGGGACTGGCATGCTGCAGTCCATGGGGTCACAAAGAGCTGGACATGACTCAGCAACTGAATAACAACTTCTTAACCTTACTAAGTCTGTGGAAACAGCTGGGATGGCCCCCAGCTCCTGAAGTAACCCTTCCCTAACAAAAAACACCTGTCAGCATACCCCACCCTTTGAGTTCTCTCTCCTACACCCCTTCTCATAACTTTCCCTTTTTCATTCTGTGGTATGGACAAATGCCACACACCAGGTGGTGTGGATAAAGAGCACAGGCCGGGGTGACTTCCCTCGGGGCATTTTCTGCAAAAAACAAGGACTAAACTCAATTGTTAAACCAGTGAACTGAGAACTTGGGCTTCTCAGCTGGTCAGGTCATGCTGGAGATAGTTATCTGTGCCCTTGGCTGATGGAGGTCCCATTTGAAGGGCCTGATAATTGTAATGTAGGTATTAACTTGTATCGCTGGAAAACAGTGACTTTCACCTGCCATAATAGGCTTTCAAGTGTGTTAGGAAATACCACAAATAGCTCATGCAGGTCTAGGATGATTGGAGATCGCTCCAAGATGAAGCTACCTTGATTATTTGGGTGAGCGTACTAGAGAGATGATAACCGATTTGTTATTTACATACAGCCTAAGGGATGTGATCTTACAATGGAAACCATCCACTTTGAAAAACTGGTATGAAATCTGTGCCTATCTTGAGTTAAAACGATCAGTGATACTATTTCATTCCTGGAAGTGTTCAGGTCCACTTAAATTCATGGCTGTGGCTGTTGTGGAGGTTACATTGTCTGAGATTGTGGCCTCACAGGCCAAGGTGGGGTCTGTGCAATTACTCACACAGTGCCTGGGTGAATGCTTCAGTCTGAGTAGGAAGGTTAATGCAGAAACATAAGGACAGCTGGCCTCCTAAGGCACATCCTAACTAGGTCACAGGATTTGTCTGGCTGGATTGGACCCCGGCCCTGGGATCCACAGCTGAGAGCAGTGCTACAGGTTGACTTCATTCTGGCATTTGGAATCCTGTTCACAGTAGCCTTAATGCAATGCTGTATGAAACTCACTGAGCTGATCGGGTTGCAGCTAAATGGCAGAATTTAACAAATATGACACAGATAACACATGTGGGGGTGTGCATCTTATCCACAGTGTAGGAATAGGCTGAGACTACACTTCCCTTCAGAAGACTATACCCATGTATACCCACAGAAACTATTTCTAAAGGGTAAATTATAAAGTAGAATCAAAATATATATAACAGTACATTTGTTCTCTGTAAATATAATTCTAGTTTTTCTCGTGTTAAAATTATACGCAAAGTTTTGTGAAGCAGCTGTCTTTGTGTATTATATAAACTGAGTTTTCTTGAAATGTCTGGATGACTTTGGTAATTCTGTTCTCTTATGATGTATTAAGAAATTCCTTTTATATGATAAAGACTTATGGTTTAAGCATATTCTGGCTGAGTGATATCTGGATATTTTATTTTACATATCAAAGTACCATAAATTGTCAACAGCCAAATTGCTAGTATGCTTCATATTTTGTTCTGAGTACATTTTGCCATATTTTAACTGAAGTAATTAACTTCCTATAAAGAAAACATTTAATTTTCTAACCACTGATGGTGAGCCTTCTTGTTCAGTCTTTAGTTGAGGAAAAAATGCCATTAATAAACATTTCACTTCACTTTAAGGATTACAAAGCCAGTAAAGCCCATTATAAAAATTCAAACATTAGAAATATAGAGTAAAAAGTGACTGTCTTCTTTCACTTACACACTAGTTTTCTCTCTCCTCTTTTGCAAAATTCCAATCTCTCCAACAGATAAACACGTATAATTTATTGTGATACTGATTTATGCTTTCCTCTTGTTGCCATTCTTCCTCTCCCAGGTAAAAAAGTCTCAAGACTGTTCCAACTCTCTTGCCTTAGGAAATGTTTACGTGGGTGAAGCAACAGAACAGGAAGAAAATGGCTGAGTGGTTTTAAGAGACCACCGTATGGATAATAGTTATCTCAAGGTGAGTGAGCACTGGATATTGGAGGGACTCCCTTGAAGATACTGCTCTATGCAAGGGGGCCCCAGACTGGCATAATTTGGAATGAGGTAAAACAGTAAAAGATAACTAAGGCTGAATATCCTATCAGCCTAATGGGTAGGGGACTAGAACTGGATGGAAGATTATCTAAATAAAATATTTAGATATATCTTCTACGTGTAGATCAAACTGTGAAGACAGATTTATAACCATTACATGCACACATCCTGCTACCTCTGGTAAAACAAGTCTAGCAGTACCTTCAATTTCTATAACT
Source organism: Dama dama (assembly GCF_033118175.1). NCBI lineage: Eukaryota > Metazoa > Chordata > Mammalia > Artiodactyla > Cervidae > Dama > Dama dama. The sequence goes on along the minus strand of NC_083694.1, from coordinate 20,603,214 downwards.
TTATTTTAAAGGTTTTTTACATGTGCTATAAAACTTGATCCTAAACACTTTTACAAAGGAGTAATCTGTGGCAGAGGCTGAGATTTATTCCAGCATACCTAATTATTAAGGGCTTCCCAGGTGGTACTAGAGGTAAAGAACCCCCCTGCCAATGCAGGAGATGTAAAGAGATGTGGGTTCAATCCCTGGGTCGGGAAGATACCCTGGAGGAGGGCACAGCAACACACTCCAGTATTCTTGCCTGGAGAATCCCTTGGAGAGAGGAAACTGGCGGACTACAGTTCATAGGGCTGCAAAGAGTTGAACACAACTGAAGCTACTTAGCACACATGCACATAATTAAGTTCTAGGACAAACATTCACCAATTAAATCTAGATTCCTTTCTCTTATACTCTATTTGGTATGTATATACTCAACATATATAAGCCTGACACCCTTATCTATGATACGTACATATGCTACTCTTAGGGCAAATTGCAGCCAAAAGGGCTTTCAACATGAGAACATGAGTGATACCATGTATATTCAAGTCAGACCATTTAAAATTTCAAGAAGTTGAACTTCATTAAAAGCTTAAGATAATTAAAACACTGCAGAGTCTTCTCTGAGGGCATTTTGGACTTTTAAGTCTCAGTCTCTCTTCTTCTCTCCTTCTGTTTCTTCCTCAATCCCTCCCTCTTCAAATTTATAGTTTATAGCTTCAAATAAAAGGAGAATAAGGGACTTCTGCTTATAACTAAGATAGCCAAGATGGAATAAGACAGACCAGGTTTAGTTTTTGGCCTGAAACAACTAAGAAGCTGGGCCACATCTGTATTTTCAGATACTGGGCACTGGTACTACACGATGGTCATCTTTTAGGAAGGTTTAAGTGCCCAGCTTATTGTGTGAAGAGTTTTTTAGGCCACAGCGTGGAGAGGAGACTCAGACGGAGCTGAGGAAGTCCAGAAGATCGAGAGGCTTAGAGTTACAGAATAGAGGATTAGAGAGTTGCAAGAGTGCCAGGGTTCTGCAGAAGGCCCTCTCAAATCTTTAGCAGAGTGTTCACTATCAGATATGTGTAAGAAAAGTTACCTAAAAGGAACAATCGCTGAGGCTCAGAGAGGGCTGGGAAAAGTCTGAGTTCCCACCAGACAGTGTGCGCAACCTCACAATCCAGTATCAGCGAGGGTCTAAAGGAAGCTAGAGGGGCTACAACAATATCACACAATGAGTATTTCAGAGCCTCCTCCCCTCCAAAAAATCTATCAGGGATAAAGATGATCATTTCATAAGGAAAAAGAGGCCAATTCATCAGAGGAACATAATTGTCTTACATGTTTATGCATTTAATAACAGTCTCAAAATACATAAAGCAAAACCTGAAGGAATTGCCAAGTGAAACAAATTCACAGTTACAGTTAGAACTTTCAATCCTCCTCTTGCAATAATTTATAAAATAAAGAGGCAGAAAATAGGTAACGGTACAGTATATTTGAACAAAAATATCAACCAACTTGCCCTGACTGATATGTATAGAATATGCCACCTCACATGAGCAGCATGTACTGTTTTCAGGGGTACACAAAACACCAAGACAGACCATATTCTGGGCTATAAAAAAAGTCACAATAAATTTAAAAGGTTTCAATTCATATAAAAAATACTTTCTTAACCATACATTAGAAATCAACAGCAAAGATCTTTAGAAAATTGCCAGTATATTGAAACAAAATAACACAATTTTAAACAACCCAAAGGTTAAAGAAGAAATCAAAAGGGAATTTAGAAAGATTTGACCTGAATGAAAGTGAAAACACAAAATATAAAAACCGTGGGATGCTTCTAATACAAAACTTGGAAGATTTATAGCACTAAAGGAGTATTTTAGTTGAAGAAAATATGAGGAAATTTTAGTGACCTTGGCTTTCTTAAGACTGCCTAAATAGGACTTCAAAAGCACAGACTATAAATTTTAAAAAATGAATAAACTGGACTTCATCAAATTAAAAACTTCTGTTCTTTGAATTACACTCTAAAGAAAATAAGGCAAGCCATGGATTAAGAAAATATTGGTAAAACATCTATTTAACAAAGGATTTTTATCCAGCATATATAAATAGCTCTTACAATGCAATAAGAAAAACAGCCTAATAAAACACACACGAAAGATATGAATAAAGATATCATCAAAGACTTTATACAGATTGCAAATGAGCATATAAAAATTGCTTTAAGAAAAAGCAAATTAAAAACACAAAGTGTTATACTATATACCCACTAGAATGGACAAAATTTTTTTAAAAGACGGGCCATACGGAGCACTGACTAGGGTCCGGAGAGCAACTGGAACCCTAGGGTTGGAGCGGAGCAGCAGTCTGGGTTCAGAGAACAGGAGCTCTGCTGGGACCAGAGAGCCTGGGTTTTAGTCTTCACTCTTGAGGCTTTGGGAAAGTCTGTATTCCTTCTATCACTATTATCAAATACCAGGAACAACTGGTTCTGCTTACTTCATCAAGCTCTAGTGATGATCAGGTGAGATAATGGGAAACCACTTTGTAAACATGGGGTCCAATGTTATTTGGGCTTCCCTGTTGGCTCTGCCTGCCAATGCAGGAGCTATGGGTTTGATCCCTGGGTCGGGAAGATCCCCTGGAGGAAGAAATGGCAACTTGCTCCAGTATTCTTGCCTGGAGAATCCCATAAGCATGACATAGAGCTGGACACAACTGATCGACTGAGCATACATGCACTGATTTTATTCTTTCAAAAATAAAATAAATGTGAATACATACATAAACATATTTTTAAAAAGGCAATTTAAAGAAAATGATAATGAAAATAATACCATGCTAAAATCTTTTCATGATTTCTCACTGCTGTTAAGCTAGTTTAATTATTGTAAAATTTCAATATTCAATTATTTACAAGGCCTCCAAATATTTAAAAAGAATTTGACAAATAATACACAGATGTTTGCCCAAATTAATGTTTACCATTAATAAGATCACACTACTCCCTATGGTGCTCAGTATGTCAAAAACAAGTAAGTCAGTAAACTGTTGATATTTCTTAATATTTTAATAAGTATTCATCAAATCAGAACTAGACAGTAGAAAACACTGTTCATAAAGACATTACTTGTATATTAACTCATCAATCTTGACTTAGTCCGGTAGCTTTGTAAGAATCCATGACTTTAGTTTCTCTAGTTCCGCTTTACTTAACTCATGGTAAACACCTGGAAAACTATGAAACGTTGTGCTCACTCCCAGAGATTTTAACATTGAATTTGTCTCTTCACCCCAAGAATGAAGAACTAACTCATCTGCAGTACCATGACACTGAAATAATTCAGGAAGAACACCGTCACTTTTCTGAAGAGCCTAGAGAAGAGGATATAAACATGGAGAAGTTTAAGAAATTCGTTTAAGAGCAGTATATATTCTTGGAAGTCAGGGAGGGCAGAAACATCTCAATTTAACAAAGCTTCAATATCTAAAGGGGAAAAGTGGTAGTGGCGGTGATGCCCAAGGTATATACTGATGGACCAGGCTCAGGAGCCCAGCTGGCTGAGGGCACTACAGGAACCGCGGTTGTGTGGGACCTGCACTCACTCCGTAGAGGGCTGTTTCAACAACAGTCAAAGCATTTCCTGAAGAAACCCTGTGTCTTGGGAAGACAACCCTTTTTGCACAGAGTGGAGAGAGGGAGGAACACAAGGGGAAAATGGCATTCTTGTTCTTGTTTCTGTACCTGCTGGTTCTATTCCCGGTAATGAGGCTGTATCACTATTATATTCCATTCATAAATTAGGAATAATGCTGCAAAATAGGTGTCAGCCATGTAACTTACTCTTTGGTTTGATTAAGTCATAATTAGCAAACCAAGCTATAATCATTTACATTTTTAATATGTATACAGGACGCATATATATTACATACGTATTTTTTATCCTTTCCCCTTTGAGACTTTGATTAACAATATTCTTTGTACAAGGCATTTCCTAAACAAGAATGACCAGCTGGAATTAATCAATATAGCTAATTTGCCCATGAGTTCCCAGGAATGCTCTGGGAAGCAACCGTTATTGTGTAATTATCAATGTCATTTTACTTTCAATGTGTGTATGTCTCATTTTTTTCCTTCTGTTTTGCTTTCTAAATCTGAAACTTACCTGGTAAACAGCAGATGTTTTATTCAGAAAACTAGAAAGAGCAAATACTCCTGCCACATCTTGATGATTTCTATATGCTAAATGCATTGCCATGCACCCTCCCATAGAAAATCCTCCTAAAAGAAGCAAAAATTGACTTATCAGTAAAATCAGAATAATGACAATTTGGAACAAGATATAGCTAGGCCAATCTTCCATAAATATCTGGAGACCTAAAAGTGATACAATGCAAAAGAAAAATTTAGTCTATTTTAGATCTTATGGAAAAAGACCTGCCACGAGTAAATAACACTATTCCAACTACATCATCACTAGTAAAATAATTTGCTATAAAGGAACTAGAATTGTACAAAGAAATAAAGTTTGGTCATCAAGTAAAAATATTTATCATAATTCAAAATATATGAGTCACAACACAAGTGTTATTTACTTAAATGTCTAATGTCTACTTATATTTGGTTTATACTTATAGAAGTGCTCATACTACAATTAATAACATGCACCTGTTTGTCTTAGTTGCCAAACTATAAGCTAGAGTTTTTCATATAACAGATGCTTAGTGATCTTTGAATTAGGAAGGATGATCAAAAATTTGGTGAGCTAATTAAAACATCTTTATATTATATTATTTTGGAAACTAACGTGATGGTACAATTAAAACATATATACTTATATGTACTTTTAAAAAAGTTTGGAAAAAATTTATTCACTTAACAAAATTTTATTGTCTTTTATGAGCCAATCACTGTCATTGGAGTGACACCAGTCACTGGAGATATGCAAATTAAAATACATGGATCCTTCTGTTCGAGGGGAAAAGAGACACATCACAAAATGTGGAAATGGGGACATGTCATGACACAGCAGAGAGGGTGGCCCAACTTAGAGATGTGGTGTGTTATTCCCTAGCTTGACTGAGAATTAAAAGACCCATCTCATGATTTAAAAGAAATCCGTATGTTATAGAGAGCAAGCCTGCAGGGACACAGTTTTTATTTTTGGAGAAATTCAAGAGCGTAAATAATACTTTTGCCAAATGTACCTAAGCAGAACATTGAATGTGACTAGTGTGACTGAGGAACTAAATGTTAATTTAATTTTACCTAGTTAAATTTTGAGTTTAAATACTCACATGTGGCTAGGGGCTATGCTAGAGGACAACGAAGTTCTAGATAACCTAAGCTGCATACCAATGACTGGAAAAAAAAGCTTCAAAAATTCACAAATTGAGCAAAAATGGAATTAATGTTTTATTAAGAAAATAAGGTAGCCAAGATAATTAAGACACGCCTGAGGTCAGGGGCGGCGGCTGAGTGGAGCTACCCCACCTCCAAGGAGCAGTGGCTGCGCGGGCGCAGGAGGGCCGAGAGGAGCTCCTCCACGTTCAAGGTCAGGAGGGGCGGCCGTGAGGAGGTGCCCCTCGTCCAAGGTAAGGAGCAGCGGCTTCGCTTTGCTGGAGAAGCCGTGAAGAGATACCCCACGTCCGAGGTAAGAGAAACCCAAGTAAGACGGTAGGTGTTGCGAGAGGGCATCAGAGGGCACACACACTAAAACCATAATCACAGAAAACTAGCCAATCTGATCACAGGACCACAGTCTTGTCTAACTCAATGAAACTAAGCCATGCCGACTGGGGCCACCCAAGACAATCGGGTCATGGTGGAGAGGTCTGACACTGGTCCACTGGAGAAGGGCGTGGCAAAGCACTTCAGTTTTCTTGCCTTAAGAACCCAATGAACAGTAGGAAAAGGCAAAATGATAGGATACTGAAAGAGGAACTCCCCAGGTCGGGAGGTGCCCAATATGCTACAGGACATCAGTGGAGAAATAACTCCAGGAAGAATGAAGGGATGGAGCCAAAGCAAAAACAATACCCAGTCCTGGCCTGGATGTGATTGGTGATAGAAGCAAGGTCCAATGCTGTAAAGAGCAGTATTGCATAGGAACCTGGAATGTTAGGTCCATGAATCAAGGCAAACTGGAAGTGGTCAAAAAGGAGATGGCAAGAGTGAACGTCGACATTCTAGGAATCAGTGAACTAAAATGGACTGGAATGGGTGAATTTAACTCAGATGATCATTATATCTACTACTGTGGGCAGGAAACCCATAGAAGAAATGGAGTAGCCATCATGGTCAACAAGAGTCCGAAATGCAATAATCGGATACAATCTAAAAAACGACATAATGATCTCTGTTCATTTCCAAGGCAAACCATTCAGTATCACAGTAATCCAAGCTTATGCCCCAACCAGTAACGCTGAAGAAGCTGAAGTTGAACGGTTCTATGAAGACCTGCAAGACCTTTTAGAACTAACACCCAAAGAAGATGTCCTTTTCATTATAGGGTCCTGGAATGCAAAAGTAGGAAGTCAAGAAACACCTGGAGTAACAGGCAAATTTGGCCTTGGAGTACGGAATGAAGCAGGGCAAAGGCTAATAGAGTTTTGCCAAGAGAACGCACTGGTCATAGCAAACATCCTCTTCTAACAACACAAGAGAAGACTCTACACATGGATATCACCAGATGGTCAACACTGAAATCAGATTGATTATATATATTCTTTGCAGCAAAAGATGGAGAAACTCTATACAGTCAGCAAAAACAAGACTGGGAGCTGACTGGCTGAGATCATGAACTCCTTATTGCCCAATTCAGACTTAAACTGAAGAAAATAGTGAAAACCACTAGACCATTCAGGTATGACCTAAATCAAATCCTTTATGACTACACAGTGGAAGTGAGAAATAGATTTAAGGGACTAGATCTGATAGACAGAGAGCCTGATGAACTATGGATGGAAGTTCGTGACATTGTACAGGAGACAGGGATCAAGACCATCCCTGTGGAAAAGAAACGCAAAAAGGCAAAATGGTTGTCTGAGGAGGCCTTACAAATAGCTGTGAAAAGAAGAGAAGTGAAAAGCAAAGGAGAAAAGGAAAGATATCCCCATCTGAAGGCAGAGTTCCAAAGAACAGCCAGGAGAGATAAGAAAGCCTTCCTCAGCAATCAATACAAAGAAATAGAGGAAAACAACAGAATGGGAAAAGACTAGAGATCTCTTCAAGAAAATTGGAGATACCAAGGCAACATTTCATGCAAATATGGTTTCAATAAAGGACAAAAATGGTATGGACCTAACAGAAGCAGAAGATATCAAGAAGAGGTGGCAAGAATACACAGAAGAACTGTCCAAAAAAGATCTTCATGACCCAGATAATCACGATGGTGTGATCACTCACCTAGAGGCAGACATCCTGGAATGTGAAGTCAAGTGGGCCTTAGAAAGCATCACTATGCCTAGTGGATGTGATGGAATTCCAGTTGAGCTATTTCAAATCCTGAAAGATGATGCTGTGAAAGTGCTGCACTCAATATGTCAGCAAATTTGGAAAACTCAGCAGTGGCCACAGGGCTGGAAAAGGTCAGTTTTCATTCCAATCCCTAAGAAAGGCAATTCCAAAGAATGCTCAAACTACCGCACAATTGCACTAATCTCACACGCTAGTAAAGTAATGCTCAAAATTCTCCAAGCCAGGCTTCAGCAATACATGAACTGAGAACTTCCAGATGTTCAAGCTGGTTTTAGAAAAGGCAGAGGAACCAGAGATCAAATTGCCAATATCCGCTGGATCATCAAAAAAGCAACAGGGTTCCAGAAAAACATCTATTTCTGCTTTATTGACTATGCCAAAGTCTTCGACTGTGTGGATCACAATAAACTGTGGAAAATTCTGAAAGAGATGGGAATGCCAGACCACTTGACATGCCTCTTGAGAAACCTGTATGCAGGACAGGAAGCAACAGTTAGAACTGGACATGGAACAACAGACTGGTTCCAAATAGGAAAAGGAGTACATCAAAGCTCTGTATTTTCACCCTGCTTATTTAACTTATATGCAGAGTACATCATGAGAAATGTTGGGGTGGAAGGAGCACAAGCTGGAATCAAGATTGCTGGGAGAAATATCAATAACCTCAGATATGCAGATGATACCACCCTCATGGCAGAAAGTGAAGAGGAACTAAAAAGCCTCTTGATGAAAGTGAAAGAGAAGAGTGAAAAAAAAGCTGGCTTAAAGCTTAACATTCAGAAAACTAAGATCATGGCATCTGGTCCCATCACCTCATGGGAAATAGATGGGAAGACCATGGAAACAGTGGCAGACTTTATCTTGGGGGCTCCAAAATCACTGCAGACGGTGACTGCAGCCATGAAATTAAAAGACGCTTATTCCTTGGAAGGAAAGTTATGACCAACCTAGATAGCATATTAAAAAGCAGAGACATTACTTTGCCAACAAAGGTCTGTCTGGTCAAGGCTATGGTTTTTCCAATGGTCATGTATGGATGTGAGAGTTGGACTGTGAGGAAAACTGAGTGCCGAAAAATTGATGCTTTTGAACTGTGGTGTTGGAGAAGACTCTTGAGAGTCCCTTGGACTGCAAGGAGATCCAACCAGTCCATCCTAAAGGAGATAAGTCCTGGGTGTTCATTGGAAGGACTGATGCTGAAGCTGAAGCTCCAGTACTTTGGCCATCTGATGCGAACAGCTGACTCATTGGAAAAGACCCTGATGCTGGGAGGGATTGGGGGCAGGAGGAGATGGGGACACCAGAGGATGAGATGGCTAGATGGCATCACCGACTCGATGGGCATGAGTTTGAGTAAACTCTGGGAGTTTGTGATGGACAGGGAGGCCTGGCGTGCTGTGATTCATGGGGTCGCAAAGAGTCAGACATGAGTGAGCGACTGAACTGAATTGAACTGAAGATAATCAAATGTGATATTTAATTCTAATGTGGTAAAATGTGAACAAAAATAGGTTGGTAAGCAAAAATATATTTAAAAATTATCATAAGAGCACACTACTGAGAAAATTTTACACATTAAATGCACCCAGCCCATCACTTCATTTTTATTGACTAGGGTAATCTAATCACTTCATAGGATTTCAGAGTTCCTTGATGGGTCCAATCTAACAGTAAAAACAACAAAAACTAAAAAGAAAACACTTTCCCACATATGAAATGTCATTATGAACAAAGGCATCCAGAAGACATTTAACCTCAAGTTCAATTCTCGTAATTTATAATGAAGAAAAATGTACTCACTGAAAATTTATTATTTTAAGATTCAATCTAAGTCCCTTATCCATTTATAATCCTGTGAGGTAGTCTGCAATTCCTCACCAGTGATCTCTGACGATACAGTCACCTTTAACATTGTGGACACCAATGTGAAAAGGGACTTTATGTATTTTTTTCTTCTAATAGAAGAAAATTTAACACAAAGGACTAGTTATTTGAATTCAATTTCCATCTAAGTGTCTAAAATGCAATATAAAATATACTGTTCAATGAGTAAATACCAAATAGCAAACTCATTGTAGGTAATACTTACAATGTATATTTATAGTTGCTGGCAAAGTATTAAAACATCAGGAGTTAACATTTCAACATACATTTAAGATTAACAGGCTGAATAAAACATGTTAAAAAAATAATAAACCTAGCTTTTATGAACTCTTTAAATGAAATAAAACAGTAACAATGTATAAAAACTACACTGGGAAAACCAAGCTAATCTATCTGAAAACAAAGTTGGGGGGAAAAAGGGTGGGGAACTTACAATTCAAGTTTATCATCAGTTGAATAGGATTTTTAAAATGCAATAAAATCCACCCTACATTCAAATTTCAACAATTTTTCCATTTGATTTACATATAATTATTCTTCAGACTGAACTGTGATAAAGTTTCAAAAATTTGGGAACATATAAATTATGCCAACCATATTTGTATACTTTCTCTTGTATAAAGTTTATAGGATAAATAAAATATTAATCATGTTCTATGGAAAGGTATTAAAACAACAATCCCAAGTCTTAAAAGTTTTGATAATTGTTGTTGAAGAAACTCAAGTTATTTAAGACATATATATGTTGAAAGAAGGTAGAAAGATGCTATCACTTTCCAGTTTTACTCTAAGATCTTCAGAAGAAACATATATAATGTCGGGAAAGTAAGCCTGCAAATTGTGGAGCTAGGTTTCATCTTGGTAACTGCAACCATCTCTTCATTTTAATTTTAAATCTTTCTTAAAATTAATATGCTAATATATGCCCACTGAGTAAAGTATTTCCATCATACAAACATAAAGAAAATGGGTTACTCAAAATCTCACGACTCATATACAATTCTAACAGGTTTTAAAAATTTATTTTAGTAGTTAAACTCACTCTATATGTACAATTTTATACCTTACTTTCTTGTAATACTGATTTGAATGTCTTTAAACAGAGTTATGACATTCTATACTTATTTTTTTAATTCATTGAGCACATACTAAATATACCAAGTGCCTTCTAAATGTGTATATACACTATATACTGGTTACATAACATTCAGTTGTATTAACTGACCATTATTCCCTTAACCGCTTTCCTCATGACGAGTATTTAGAGCATCCAAGTAAAATATTTAGGTGTGATTCCAGAAGCACATGATTATCCATGCTTCAATTGTTAATACACTCACATTATCAAAATTCTTATAATCTGGTCATTATCATTTGTCAGATTCTATACATCCTAGATCAAAATTAAACCTAAATTATGTCAATTTTCTCTTAACAACAAATTATCACCACCTAGTGGCTAAAAAAGGAATCTCATTATGGTACAAAGTTTCTGACTTAAGTCAATAGATCTGGGTTCTAGTCCCAACTCCATTTTAGCCAGTAATCTCTTTGAATTTTACTTTTTTCTTATCTGAAGGGTGAGTAATCATTTTATATTTTACCTATTAGAAGGGTCAAGAAAGATACTGTATGAAAATGTGTATAATTTAGATACTTTTTAGTGTTAAACTATACTTTTAATAAATTTTCTCAGAATGCAGGATCTGAATCCAGGTTTTAATAATACCTATGAGGCCAAATTCAGAAAGCAATTTAAAAATCACTAATTATTGCTTGTGTTTCCCCTAATTTTTACCACATACTCTGAAGAATTATGTGTGGTATAAATATATAAAAATACACTTTCTTGTATCTGATATTCTTAACGTACAGGGTGAGGATTCATGAGTGTCTCCAAGGAACACATTTAAATTGGCCCAGATCCTCCTCCTATCAAACCGAAGTTTATTCTTTCCATTAAGAAAGAAATATATTCCCACTGATGAAAATAAGGAAAGGAAGAATTTCTTTTTGCAGCTAAAATCTGCAGTTGAGCGCGGGGTCCTCAAGTGTAACCTTACAGCCTTGAACACTCTCTGTGCTGGCCTCTCATTCTACTGGATCCACTGCCTCTTCCCTGACCTTCAGCCTCCACTGTGTTGTCAGCGTACTCCTTTTATTTATTTTTTTGATAAAATTATTTTGAATACATGTAAACTATTTAATACAAAGGATTAGCAGCCAGCAAGCATAAATAACTTATAGAAATCAAGTAAGAATAATTTTAAACAACCAATATGAGAAACAAGCAAAGGTTTTGAATTCATGGGGAAGAAATTCAAATGGCCAATAACAGATGCTCAATTTCACTAGTAAAAAGCACCATAAAATGTAATTAATTAAATTTACATCCACAAAATTCGCAACAAACACATTACTATGAGTGAGTAAATAGTAACTCTCATTCATTGCTAGTAAGAAACAAAATTGGTCTACCAACTTTGACAGTGGTTTTATAATAATAATAAATTGATTTGAATAAGTGAAAATTATAAATACTCTATGAATAGTCACTGAGAATGAGAAACAATGTATATTATTGATGTAATCTGACTCTTCTATATTATTTTAAAAGATGGACTAAATCTACTTGTATTAAATCAATTCACTAAATTTAAAAAATAATGTTGACAAAAATATGTATTTAAATATTGAAGCAATCATGTAAATTTTTGGCAAAACAAAGAAATCACTGAGCTTCCCCAAGCTTAGTGGTAAAGAACACACCTGCCAATGCAGGAGACATGGGTTCAATTCCTGAGTCAGGAAGATCCCCTGGAAAAGGAAGTGGCAAGCCACTCCAGCATTCTTGCTTGGGAAATCCCATGGATAAAGGAACTGGTGGGCAACCACTTGTAAAAGAATGAAACTAGAATACATTCTAACACCATACACAAAAATAAACTCAAAACGGATTAAAGACCTAAATATAAGACCAGAAACTATAAAACTCCTAGAGGAGAACATAGGTAAAACACTCTCCGATATAAATCACAGCAGGATCCTCTATGACCCACCTCCCAGAATATTGGAAATAAAAGCAAAAATAAAAAAATGGGACCTAATTAAACTTAAAAGCTTTTGCACAACAAAGGAAACTATAAGCAAGGTGAAAAGACAGCCCTCAGAATGGGAGAAAATAATAGCAAATGAAGCAACGTACTCCTTTTAAAACGCTCATCCGACTGAGTCATTCTCTGTATGTAACTCAATAATCCTAGCAGCTGAAGTGCACACCAAACTAGTAGTTCCTGAGACATTTTAAGGTGTCCCTTGTTTTCTTTCATGAATGTGTTTCCCTTCTTGTTTACCAGCCATACTCTCATTCATTCTTTAAAACTCAATTGGAAATGATCTCTTCTAAGCAGTTCTCAGCTCCCCCTCCAAATTTATGTGTTCATTCCTCACTGTTCACACTATATACCTTGTAAATACTTTTACAATAATACTTGGATTGTATAAAACACTTTACTTTTGTTATCTCCCTCATTATAATGTAACGCTTTTGATAGTATTTTTTTTTCTTTTTTGGTACTCCAGCACTTAAAAGTTAATGATTTGGAAATTAAATTTAGTATGAGAAGCATCATTTTTGACCTGACTAAGCTGTGTAAACTACTGGAAAAGGGGTATATCATATACCATGAAAACATTGTTTTTAAACTAGGTTTAATATAATAAAATATCACTAATCAAAATAAAACCAGAAAAAAAGAATGGGCTGCCACTTATTCAAATATAGAGAAGAGTTTTGTTTACAAAACCATACTGGTTAAAACCACAATCTCAGAGACAAGGGTTACATGAAGACACAGTATATGATATTAAATCTGAAATTTTATCACATACTAAATTAATAAGGATAATAATTTTGTACTTATCTCCATGTTTTCCTTTTTAATCCTTTAATTTTCAAGTTTTTCCCCTTAGAATTCATTAAAAAATACAACCTAACCTCACTGTGTTGTTCATATATGTGTTTCCTGCATCTCAAATGCATTGTTCTTTTAATAAAAATGACTCAGCATCTCAAATGCAGTTTTCTTTGACTTCTCATTGAATACCTCCTTGATTAAAATGTTGAAAATAGCATTTAAATCTTAAACAATCTATGAGCAATGAAAATCAGCATGTATACCATTAGGGAAAGAGAAGAGCTGGTGGGGAAGGGACACTGAGCTCCTTGCGAGTCTCCCAAGGGCAGCGGGGTCCAGTACAGCCTTCCCGCTGTGTGGAGACAACAGGGCAGGTGGCAGGGAGAGTGTTTAACAACAGCAGCAGCATCACACGCCAGGCACGTTTCCAAGTATTTCACATGAATTGATTAATTGAATTATCACAACTCTATAAGTACTATTATTATCACCCAAGCCCAGAGGTTAAGGACACTCACATACCCACAAAAATAGGCACTGGATCAAGGATTAGAAACTTGCAATTTGAGTGCACAGCCCAAGTTCTTAACCATGTTAAACTGCTGTCAGCTGCATTAGTGTGTCTGCAATTATGATATTTGTAACTTGGGAAATGCATGTACAAACATTCAAATACATAATGATATTGCCTCATGTACCACATTTTCAAATGAACTGAGAGTTCAGTCAGATAAAAGACAAAAAGAAAAATAATAATAACTACAAGAGAAAATCTGATAGGACTAGAATGCCATTTCCTCTAAACATCAATAGCCAACCCACGTGAAGAATCCAGCATATGAAAAGGAGGCAGTATGATAGGTGTTTTGTTTTAATAAAGAAGGTCAAGAATCACTTATATTTTGACATACATGTTTAACTGTATAGAAATGCTTCAAAGATTTATTTTCATTGAATGGTTAAGTAACTAACAGTACAGGTAACAAAGACAAACCACCTTGAATCTACACTTCTGTGTCTCTTTCACATCTCAAGCTATGAAAGAGGCTTTACAGGAATTGATAGGCTCACCCCACAAATTCTAAATAAATTTTTCTCTTTCCCCATTATTTTATATTCATATAAGTGCATACAAATTTCCTATTACATATATATTTTGTAATAAACTTCAAATTTTATGATTTAGTAGTTTATAACTCTTCTAAGATGAAATTTGTTGTTAAAAATTCAATGGAGCTATGATAAAATAGCGATCACATTACTGACTGCTTAATAAATAAGATCATCTTTTAACAAGGTTTTCTTGGTACTTCAGAAAATAATTTAAACCTTTCATGATATAGTAGAAAGAAACTAAAATAAATTCTAGATGAACCAAAGAATTACAAATTTAAAAAACATTATGGAAAAGTCAGTAGAAAATCTATTTGAATATTTACTCAAATTCTAGAAGAATAACTTCTTAATCTGAGAAGTTATTTGGAAAAAACAGACAACTAAAAACAGCTTTCTCATGTCAGAACATAACAAACAGAATTAAAAGGAAAATAAATTAAGTGTAAATTAATTGCCACTTTTTACTTATTTTTATACTTTGGCCACCTCATGAGAAGAGTTGACTCATTGGAAAAGACCCTGATGCTCGGAGGGATTGGGGGCAGGAGGAGAAGGGGACGACAGAGGATGAGATGGTTGGATGGCATCACCGACTCAATGGACATGAGTTTGGGTAAACTCCAGGAGTTGGTGATGGACAGGGAGGCCTGGCGTGCTGCGATTCATGGGGTCGCAAACAGTCAGACACGACTGAGCGACTGAACTGAACTGACTTATTTTTAGCAAAGATTTTTCAAGACAGTATCATTTGCAAGGTATAATAAGACAGATATTCTAATAAAGGTGGGAGAAGAATCAACAGGTGTAGTGTTTTCATGAAAGGACTTTGACAGCATGTATTAAGAGTTTTACAAATATTCATACAAATGTTCAGTTAAACAGAAGAATCATGTGCTTTAAAATGAAGTAAACCTAGATTCAAAATTCTTATCAACTCTCTGACCCTATAACAATCCATACATAGCCTCTTTTCAAAAATGAATAAGATGAAATAACTGATGGATATGGGGAAGGGCAAGGAGTAGGGATGGGAGAAGAGACAAGCAGGTTAAGTATCAATAGTTACAATTCAATGTGATACATTCTTTAACACATGCACATTAAGAGTACTAAGTGTATTTTCTACTTATTCACATTGTCATTGCATTAGTTCAGGATCTTACTATCCTACAAACATAAATTCAGGAACTGGTTCTTCCATACCCAACTTTTTATCTCCTCCCTTAGCCCTTCTGAGGATTAATTTTCCTAAAGCACAGTTCTAATTAACTATATGACTCAAAGACATACTTAAGTCATTGCTCCTCAATTACCTATAGAATAAAGGATAAAAGGGGAATCAGAAAGAATTTATTGAGATTGTAAAATAAGCCAAGTATTTGACAGACATCATCTTCCAGTAAGGGAGTTCCCTGGTGGTTCAGATGGTAAGGAGTCTGCCTGCAATGCAGGAGACCTGGGTTCAATTCCTGGGTTGGGAAGATCTCCTGGAGAAGCAAATGGCAACCCACTCCAATATTCTTGCCTGGAAAATCCCATGGATGGAGGAGCCTGGTAGGCTACAGTCCATAGGGTCACAAAGAGTCGGACACCACTGAGTAACTTCATTCACTCACTCACTCAGTCTCCCAGTAAAATAGATACTGTATCATTATTCCCACTTTACAGATGAGGCAGCAGAAAATCAGTGCAGGTTATTAAGTGATGAACCAGCTAGGCAATGGTGGACTTCAGATTTGAACCATTTTTGTCACTATGCCATCATGCTCTTCGAGCTGTTAGTTGAACTATGAGATCAATAGGCATTTTCCAGTCACACAACGAACGAACTTTCTGCTAAAATAATCTAACGTCCAGTCAGACAACAACAAGCACTACTTTTTCTACTTCTATTTACCATTCATATCACTCTCTATATCTAGATATCCATACTATAATAGTTAAAATTTTATTTATTTGCACATCTTAAAATCTCAGATGTCTTTGACACTTTTTTCTTAAATTGTCTCCTAAGAGACTTCATCTAAATTCCAATTACTTAAATCATCAGCTTACTGATCAGATCATGCCACTGATTATAAATGTTCAGTTCTGTGCCAGGCATTGCAATGGGTGCTGAGAAATAAAAATAAATAAGCATGATCATTCCCTTTGAAGAGCAGCCAGTTATATAGCTTTAGGGCATTTGTCGAGGCTAGTTGGCAGGACAGTTATTACAAGTGCCTCATGGGCTCCTCTAGGTTGTAAGCAATTGGGGCACATAGATCCTGTTGTATTTACCTGTGTCTCTTTGAGCATTCGACTTATTGCCTGACACACAATACTTAGAAAATGTTTGCTAAATGATCGAAGGACAGACTCTGTTATACACTCATGTATCTTGAGTTCTACCTTGTAACTGTTTCATGATGCCCTAGACTGCACTGGAACCCCTTTAGTGGGTTCTTCACAATACTCCTATAATGTTCTACATCCATATCTGTGACATGGTGTGAAACACAGAAACAGAGTTAACACCGATAAGGAAACAAAGGCCCAGAAGGGTGATGTTACTGGGCTGGAGGGCCAGTTGCTTTTAACTCACGGAAGTGAATACTGGAGCCAAGACAGAAAAGAATGGATTCCATCCATTATATCACACTGCTTCTTAACTCAATGAATAGCTTAGTACTTCAATAAACACAAAGGCAGTTTATTAGTTTGCTCAAATCCTGTCTGTACAGGATTTCAAAGTGCATTCTAAACTTATTTACAACACGATGGTGGTGGTTTAGTCACTAAGTCATGTCCGACTCTTGCAAGCCCAGACTATAGCCCTTTTCATGGAATTTCCCAGGGAAGAATACTGGAGTGGGTTGCCATTTCCTCCTTCAGGGGACCTTCCCCACCCAGGAATGAAACCCACATCTCTTGCATCTCCTGCATTGGCAGGTAGATTCTTAACCACTGCACTACCTGGGAAACTATGAATAGGTCTCATATGATATACAAAGTGCTTCCAAATAATGTTCCAAGTAAAATCCAAAGTATAGAATTAAACAAGTGAATCAAAATATTTAAATTGCCAACATCTAAAAATCTTACCTACTAATATTCTGTTCTTCTTGATGCCAGTTTTTACTTCATCATCAATCAAATCTGTAAGTACCTGACACATTACATCAATTGATTCAAGGTGCTCTGGGCAGTCATTTGATATTTTAAGTCTGTCAAACCATACATTGGAGATTCCTCCTTTCAAAGGAGTATATGGCCTGTTTAAAACCAAAAAAGAAAAAAGAAAAAAAATTAAAACACTTTAATTTCTAAAATATTAGTGCTTTGAATTCATTACAATTTCTTTCATGTTTTAAAAGTTAAAGAATTCATATTAAAGACATTCCCATGCTTGTCTTAACTCTCCTATACTTACATTGGTTTTATTAACATTGATTAATGCCAGTTCATCATAGTCTCTCCATCTTTTGAGTTTCACACTCTCCAGAAATTCCCAATGAAAAAAGAGTAATCATATTTTGTATATTGTGTGTGCATGTTATTTTTTCCACTCAATTTAAATGATTAATAAATCAGGTCTATGACTTCTTTATATTTCTGCCTTGATATACTTTAATCTTTTTTTTTTTAAGTATAACGATCAATATTTAAGTATTCACAGCTAAATAAATAATGGCTGTCCATGCAAAAAGTCAGGCCTCAAGAGCAGAAAATATGATTCACCAAAATGTTTTTAAATGATGGTTAGTTTGTAGCACAGAAGTTTGAAGGCTGAGTTAATAATTTAAAGGTTTCTTGATCACATCCAGGCAGATTATCTTTAGAATAGGGGTCTTCAGGTTTTTTTTTTTTAATCAGGAGTTGGAGATATTTTATTTTTAAACCTTCTCAGAAACCTTGAAATGAAAGAATTTAAGGGGATACAAATATTCACTGGAAGTGCTGTTCATATAGATATTCCAACACTGTCTGCAACACTCAATTTGGGTCTCAAATTGAGTGCTTTGCTGGACTTACAAAACATTCTATATGCTAAGATACCCTGAGCTGGATGTCTTGTTGAACAAGATTGACATTTTAAGATGCTTTACATTTAAATATCAGGTAGGATGGCTACAGTATTAGTGAATCTTGCTTTGGATTCTTTTAAGGATATGTGTGTGTGTGCAGGCGTGCATGTGCGTGCACGCACATGCATGTGTATCCCAAGGTATTTCAAATACTCTGTTTTAATCAATTACAATGGGGTTAAGGGGTCTGGTGACAAGTCTTATGTTGGTAAACATAATTAAGGGAACTGAAACACTTTTTCAGGTTCCTGTAGCAAACACAGAGAAGTTTATGGGGAGATATAGATATAAATATATATGACACACATGGAGAACCAATGGTTTCTCAAAGATGAGGAACAGGATAGTTCAACAAAAGAAACAGCTCTTCTCTTAGCAAATCTTGCTTTCTATTTATGAGACAGTGAAAAATGGGTTTTATGTTCTAAGTAAGAAGGCCACAGAAAATTCAAACAGTGACAGAAGTATACACTGTAATTTGAAAGAAATCTAAAGCAATGCTGACCACAGATGCAGGGTTTCTTCTAGATCAACACTTCTATTGCTTTGCCCCATCTCAAATTAGCTATATATTCTCACCGTCCAGAGTCAGTGAAATAAAAGCATAAAATGTATAGCCAGAACAAAAAATGGAGGGCTAAAAGACACCAGCTGAATTCTGATTGTGCTTCCTTGCATATTCTTTAGTGAAAAACCAAGTGGAATCAACTGCAAACCCAAGCAGCTAGAGCTATTCAATTTTCATTCTGTCATCCATGGTAGCAAAAGAACTCTGCAGTCTATGCAGATCTGACTGTGGGAAACATCCAATTAATACCATCAACGGTGTGGTGTGGAAGGGAACAGGAGAACCATACAACTGTTGCTCTGTTTTAGTCTTAACTCTCCAAAATAAACGGATATCCACTTGAGGAACCTAAAAGTCAAGAGAACTATTCTGGAAACTTTTCTCGGAGAAAGCGAAAGAAATCTAACAAGAGAGTTGCTCTGACTCAGACTTAACAAGAACTCATCTGAAGAGATTCTTTCATTTACTAAAATATAACTGTGTTATACACTTCACTCTGTAGCATACTTTCTACACTGTGAATGTATATTACCAGTATCGATATGCCAGCACATAAAACCCTAACATTCTCTCCTAGTTTATGCTGGGCTGTGCTCAGTCGCTGAAGTGGTGTCCGACTCTCTGCAGCCCCATGGACTATAGCCCACCAGGCTCTTCTGCCCATGGGGTTTTCAGGCAAGAATACAGGAGTGGGTTGCCGTTTCCTTCCCAGGGATCAAACCCGCACCGCCTGTGTCGCCGGCACTGCAGGTGGATCCCTCACCCACTGAGCCATCGGGACCTAATTTATGCACATATATGAAATGGTGCAAACATGGGATACTTCGTCTGCACGTGTTCTGCTCTGATGCTGACTGTCCTCCTTTTTTTTTTGCTCATCTCTCTATTCCTCTTCTCCTCTCCTACCCCCTCACATATCTTGCCCTTCACACTGGGTAAACTATGTCAACCTTCTCGAATATATCCCTCAGTGTTTTTCCTGCACATATATTAAAAGACGTTTCTTTATATTATATTTGTTTTTTAACAGCACTATATGCTTTTCAAAAATGAAATAAGCCTATCTGGTTTTCTTATGTGTATTATACTTTTCTCCTATAACAATACCTCATGGATACCCTTTCATGTGATGTAGTTCTTACCCATCTTTTTAAATAGCTATATAGTATCTTGTAATTAAGATGCTCCATAATTTAATCAGCTACTCACTTACAAATGGGCATTTATTTGGTACCCAAGTTTTAGCCACTAAGAGCAGTTCTGCATTAAACATATTTGCATACATGTTTTTACATACTTAGATTTTTATTCTATGGAACAGAGTTTGTGGAATAGGCCTACTGGACTGAGAGGTATAATTTGATACTTTTATCTTAATAGAGGTTTCAGAGTTGCTTCCATGAAGGCTCTAAAAATTCACCTTTCTACAAGAAAAGTCAGAGAACATGTTTTTGCCCAACAGCTCTAATTACGATAGTTAACATACTTTAAAACATTACTACTGAAAGGTGGTAACCACACCTTTAAAATCAACTTTACTGAGATATAATTTACATATATAAAAGTACACCTTTTAAATACACAGTTCAAAGACTTCTGACAAAGTACTTCCATAGTGATACAGAATATTTTCTTTACTTCAGAAAACTCCATCCTGTCCACTTGCAAGCGAATCCCATTCACTTCCAACGCAGCCTCTATAGATTAGTGATGCCTTTTCAGAACTCTGTGTGAAGGAATTACTTATTCATATCACTGGCTATTTTTTCCTATTGGAATTTTGATTTTTTCTCACTAGTTTCAAAATGTATCTGTATATTATTCACCTAAATATTATTCACTTGTATTTCAAGTATTTTTTCCAATAGATTTCTGCATATTGACATAGGTATATAAAGTATCTTTTATTAAGCCAAATCAAAGACTTCACAGCTGATGTACTCTGAGAGGTATAATTTTAAATTAAATTGAATTAAACTAAAATTTTGGGTATTGTGATTTATTTAAGGTATGCGCAATTCATACAGTATTACATGTAGAATCCAAGATTGTCTTCTAAGATTTTTGTTTTCATTTTTACATCTAAGTTTTGAATTTTTCTGGAATTTATTTCCTGCATGATGTGACCCAAGGGTTGAAATTCATTTTCTCCCTATCTGCCAATTGTGCCTGCACTGCTACAAAAACAAAACACCTTTTCTCATAAAGGTGAAGTTCACCTTTACGAGAATTTACCTCTGCCATATTGTAGTTCTGAAGAATCTAGTCTCTCTCGCCATAGGTTCTATAAGAGAACTAAACCGTGATGCCTAATACATTTACTACATATAATGAATGGACTTCTCTCCAAAGCATCTAGAAAAGTACTAATTCTATCCTTGGCAAAAATCAAGAAAATGACGAGTCATTTTCTCTGTTTTGTCACTCACTGGAAGAACTCTGGTTGAGAAAGGCTCTATTTTGTTCCACTGATTTATTGATCTACTCCTGTGCTGGGACCACACTGAGACATCATGATGGTTTTAGAGTAAGTTCTGAGGGTGAGTCAGGTGGTCCCCCCTTCCTACCATCACCACTACGTGTCTCTCAGACTTGTCCTGCCTATTCTTAGGTATCTCATCTTCTTTCTCTCGCTAAGAAATAGTAATCCAATATTTAGTAAATTTTAAAATAATTTCAAATAATCCCTCTTAAAAGTCCTTTGTGGGCTTTTAACTAATATTGCATTATTGCCTGGGAGTTAACATTTTATGACCTGAATCTGGGAGGAATGAAGATTTTTGCAGGCTGCACTCTTTCCAAGATCTGCCACATTCTGGGCCTTACCTAAGGCTTCTCCTGCATCAACCCCCAGGGTCACAGTGGGTGATAAAATCCCCCGTCAGCTCTGTATGGGGACTCCTCCTGCAGAGCCTAATTCTCCCTCATTCCTGTAGGCCTTCTGACTTCAGAAGCTGCTTGGCTCAAGACAGGGAGATAAATTGGAATCAGAAGGGGAGAAAGCATTCCATCCACCCCTCCTCCCAGAACCCCCTCTCAGGATTAACTTTCTTAACAGGACTCAGAAAATGAAAGCAGGTGCTTTCCATATAGCATTAATGCCACCGTTAGACAAAATTAAATCCCAAACCAATGAAATTGCCACTAAAACCCCAATGATCTTCTGAATGAAAACAATATACAACACTCGGGCTAAAGCCTGAACTGGACTGGTACCCTTGTGACTTATTTCTACTTCCCTTTTCATTTTATTCTATTTCTCTTAAGTGTTTACTTGTCTGTCTAAGCACTTAAATAAGGATGATATCATAGGCTAAAATATGAATCATTCTGGGAACTCAGCCATTAATAGAAAAAAATGACACTTAACTTTTTGTCTTTGACAGTGCCTTACTTAATTAGAGATAGATGCTCCATAGAATGTAAGTTTTACCAATTTAGCAGCTTTTTGTTCTCTCAGTTCTCTAACAAAACTAATTCTGTCCAAAGGGAGATAATAAGGAAAATGTGATGAGACAAAGAATAATTTAGATCTTTTTGTTAAGAAAACAATCAAGAATGCATAATTCTCCTAAGATGGTAGAATAGTCTTTTTCAGTAAAGCATGAAAGTAAGATTGTTTTTTAAAGCAGCTAAACAAACTGGCACATATGGTATACTCATTCGCCTTCTTCCTCAAATAAATCACTTCATTAGCTGGCATAAGACAGTTCAGACATTATTATCATAAATAAGTATATTTGGCAAAGAACGTATGTGTGGCTTCTCAACCAATCGATCAATCAAACCATTACACACTGGTAAAATATTAAGCTGGAATAGATGTTCAAGGCCTAAGAAAAGAAAAGAAGTTGCCATTCAGCTTGTCACCAAGTTTTGTTCCCTGAGAGTCATAAAATCGAAAGGTCACTCACAACCTCTCAGACGCGGTCTCTAGGCCCCAGGCTCCCTCTCTGCCCTCATCTCACTGCTCTCCCCACGACTCCCTAAGTTCCAGTCACACTTGCCTCGGCTCTCCTCAGAACCGCCTCACTACTGACCCAAGGACTTAGCACCTGACATTTCCTCTCCCTGGAATGCCCCTTTCCACAGTGATTACCCCCCAGTGCCAAGAACAGGTATTTGTTGAACGATGCATGTCAATAAGCATTTGTGATTTGGGAGTAATTTTTGTCAGTGAGAAATAATAAAGATACCTAAAATTATTGAGCTTTGCTCTGCATATCTTTTAATTCTTGTAAAAATCCATTCTGTGATTTCTAGAAAAGGGTCAAATTTTTCTTTTGTTGATTTTTTAAAAGGATGTATTTCTAAGGAATAACATACTTAGAACATGTGTCTAACTCTTATGATCCCATGGACTGTAGCCTGCCGGTCTCCTCTGTCCATGGCATTCTCCAGGCAAGAATACCGGAATGGGTTGCCATTTCCTTCTCCAGGGGATCTTCCCAACCCAGGAATCAAACCCAGGTCTCCTGCATTGCAGGCAGATTCTTTACCAACTGAGCTATGAGGGAAGCCCAATAACATACTAATAGATACTTAATAACATACTAATAGATACTTAATGCTTAAAATACTTACAAAGAAGTAAACTACTTCTTCAAAATAGCATTCTTTTAGGACAGTTCCTTGCCAGTGAAGTGTACTTGCAGTACAGATCCACTGTTATCAGGAGACAGATCTCCTAATATCATGCGTCCGGTATGAATCCCAAGTGATGGAGTGAAGATGAGCCACTACTGCTAAACCTAAATCAAAAGTGCCTAACCTTGTTTCAGAATATAAGTTTACTGAAAAATATAAACATGCATTTCACGCGGAAAAATAGTAGAGGCACGACTGACTGAATCTTGCTACTTCTAGAATTTTTCAAAACACTAAGAAACTGTATCATATAAATTATTAATAGCTTATTAAAAATTATTATTTTTAAAATGGAAATTCTACTAGTAAACTCAAACCAACAAGAACCTCTAATTACAAATACAGCTAAAGTATGTCACAGAAATAAAAATCTTTATTGAGCACTTCAATTAAATATAGTCTAAATTAATGTAATAAAACAATGAAGCAACACTTTCCATTTAAATCAACACAGCAGCTAAATGCTGACTTTTACTGAGTATGCCCTAACTCAGCTGATTAAAAACATCTATTAAATAGGGTTGAGAAAAGGAATACCTTATAGCCAGAGTGGCAATTCACAGTTTAATCGAAACACACTGATCTGCTGTAAGAGGCCATAACAGGGTGTGAGCAGAATAGACCACTGTTCTCTTAAGTTCTTTAATGCGTGTCTGACTGTTAGAAGCGAAAGCTATAACCTTGTTTGACAGAGTTTTCAACGTATGCTGATAAAACACATATAACAAGCAGCATGTATACATTAAGGAGGGGAAGATAAAGGAAGCTATATGGTCATAAGGCTTCTACATTTTGTGAAAAGCGGTAAAAAACTAACTCTAGGTAGGTAAAAGGTGTGATATATATCGTATAGTCTTTAGAACAATCAGGAAAAAAAACCATAAATGATAATATAAAGTATTAATTTTCTTAAATCCAAAAAAAGATGGAAAAGGGAAAAAGAGAAATAAAAAGCAATAAATTTAAATACACACATAGCAATAGTTACAATAAATGCAAATGGTCCAAATAAATCACTTAAAAGACAGAAACTGCTAGATTGATTAAGGAAAAAACAAAGCCTAAATTATGTTATATATAAGAAATAAATCTTAAAAATAATGGCATAGATGTTAAAAGTAAAAAGATTTAAAAAATCTTTACTATACAAACAGTAAACATAGAAAAGCTGATAAATCCTATATGATTATTAAACAAAGTACAGTTCAAAGCATTACCAGAGATTGAAAAATGAGCATTTTATAAGATAAAAGTAGCTCTTAATGAGGAAGAGAGTAAACCTGCCTGGGAATGTACCTCATATAGCTTAAAAACCATGAGAGAAAAACTGGCAGAACCAAAGGGAGAAACAGAACAATCTAAAATCACAGCTGGAGATAACAACACCCATTCTGTGGTAACTAATAAAGTGACTTGGAATCACTAAGAAAACATAAAAATTTAAAATAAAAATATAAAATTTAGTATAATCACCTTGAACTACTGACCTCTATCGAACCCTGTACACAATGAGTCACCGAGAGAGACCACATGCCCATCGTGATCCAAGTGCCAGTGAGCATCAAAAGAATGAAACTGTACAGAATACCAGCAGCAACAGAAACAAAACCAGGGATCTAGCAGGAGAACACCTAGAAAGACCCCAAATACTGGGATGTTAACAACATGTTTCTAAATAATTTATGGGTTAGAGAAGCTTGCAGAACTCTTGTTTTCCATATCTGTCCAGAAAAGTATCTTTCATCCCACATGCTCTTATTACAATGTGACTCAGATGCTCCCATCAAGAGGCAGAGTCAATGTCTCTCTCTTTGACTCTGAGCGGTCCTCTGACTAGAGATAGCACTATGCAACTTCTTCTAAGACTAGGTCGTAAAAGGCAACACGGATTCCTTCTGGTTCTCCTTAGTGTATCTGCTCTTGGACATCAGCTTCCATGCTGCCAGGATGTCCAAGACATCAGACAGTAAAAACTCATGTAGTTGTTATGGTAACAAGACCAAAAGACCAAAGGAAGATCCCAGATATTATCGAGTACTAAGTGCCAGATACGAGCGAATCTTCAGATGATTCTAGTCATGCCCAGACTTCAAGTCTTCCCAGCAGAGGCCCCAGTTTTCACAGAACAGAATCAAGGCATTAGCACTGTGCCTTTTCTGAATTTCTAAACCATGGATGGATGACCACACTACAACTGTTGTTGGGGTGCTTTAAGATCCCCTGGAGGAGGGCATGGCAACTGACTCCAGTATTCTTTCAGAGAAGGAAATGGCACCCCACTCTAGTATTCTTGCCTAGAGAGTTCCATGGACAGAGGAACCTGTCGGGCTACAGACCATGGGGATGCAGTCAGACACCACTGAGCAACTAACACTTTTACTTTCGTGAGCACATAGAAAAGATTTCAATATATTAAAAATACAAAAGAGAAAATTAGTGGGAATTACCTAAGGCAGTGATAAGAGAGAAATTTAGAGCTTTAATATAAATAGAAGGAAGGAAATAACAAATGTAAAAGCAAATATAAATAACAGAAAAAGAGCACAAAATAACCAAGCCAAAACTATCTCTATGAAAAGATTAACAAAATTAATAACCCTTTGACAAGATAAAGCAAGAAAAAAAGATATAAATTATTAATATTGTAATGAAATAAAAAATAGCACAAATCCTAACAGCATTAAAAAAGAATATGAACTTTATATCAATAAATTTGGTAAATTAGATAAAAGATACAAATTCTATGAGAAACACAAATGATCAAAACTGATACAGAAAGAAACAGAAAATCTGAATATTCTCATTATATGAAAGAAACTGAATTTATTATCAAAACCTTCACAGAAGAAAACTTCAGGTCCAAACAATTTCACTAGTGAATTTTACTGAACACTGAAGGAAAAAATAATACAAACTCAGAAAACAGGAAGGTAACATTTTCTAACACATTTTAAGAGATCTTGGGAATTCCCTGGCTGTCTAGTGGTAAGGACTCAGTGCTTTCCCTATTGAGGGCCTGGGTTCAATCTCTGGTTGGGAAACCAAGATCCTGCAAGTTACATTGCATGGCCAAAAAGTAGTAAAATAAAATAAAAAGAGACAGTATAATCTAGATAACAAAACTTTATAAGAGAAAACTACAGATCAATATCCCTCATGAATGCAGATTAAAATTTCTCAACAAAATCCTAGCAAATCAAATTCAGCTACACATAAAACAAATAATACATTATAACCAAGTGGGGTTTAAGCCAAGAATGAAAGGGTGGTTTAACATTTGAATGCCCACCAATGTAACAAAATGAAAGATAAAAACCATGATTATCTCAAAAAATACAGAAAAATGATTTAACCAATTCAGAAAAAAAACTCAGCTACTTAGGCAAAGAAATAAATTTCCCTAATAAAAGGTGCACAGAAAAAAACCTGTTACAATATCATACTTAATGGTGAAATACTGAATTCTTCCCCTCTAAGATTTTACAAGAAGGCATTTGTTGATTCTATTAAACACTTTATCAGACGTTTAAATAAGCACAATAACGCAAGACGATATAGTAAAAAGAAGATTGGGAAGGAAAAAGGAACACTGCCTTTATTTACAGGAAATATGATCATTTACACAAAAAACATAAAGAATCTACTAGATAATTATTAGAAATAAGTAAATTTAGGAAGATAGCAAGATATAAGAGTAAGATCCAAAAATGTGTTTCTTATATCGGGTACAGGGAACTATATTTGATATCATGTGATAAACCATAATGGAAAAAATCATAGAAAAAGAATGTGTACATAACTGAGTCACCATGTTGTAGCAGAGACTGTTCCAGCACTGCAAATCAACTACGCTTTAATAAAAGAAAATTTAGAAGTGTTTCTATGGACTTGTAACAATCAAATTAGAAGTCTAAACTTTTTAAAAATTCTCTTTACAATACAATGAAATAACATGAAATATTTGTGACTAAATTTAGCAAAAGACCTCTCTACTGAAAATTCTATATCACTGCTGAAAGAAATGAACAAAGATCTAAAATGGGGACATACCATGTTAATTTCCTGTAAATAAACCTGCTATGGATTACATGCAATTCTAATCAAAATCCAAACAGGTGTTCTGTCAAATTGGTAAGTAGATTCTAAAATTTACATACAAATGCAAAGAACCTAGAATGAAAAATGCTGAAAATGAACTTATATCACTTGATTTCAACATTTGCTTTAAAGCTGTATTAATCAACCGTTTTTGTATTGGCATAAAACTAGATAAACAGACCAATGAAATAGAACACTCTAGATAAGAAGTCATTAAAATATGTTCACAAAAAGACTTACACAAAAGAGCTTATAGCAATGATAATCATTGTTTTTAAAAACTGGAAATAACCCAAATGTCTATCAACAGTAGAATGCATAAATAAATGTGTGGTATATTCACACATAACATCTACTCAAAAATTTTTAAATGAACTACTATAGGGACATAAACACTATGTTGAGTGAAAGAAGACAGACACAGAAGGTTAAATTATCCCATTTAGTTGAAATTCAACAACTGGCAAAACTATGCTTCGGTGATAGAAATCAGAACAATGGTAATCTATGCGTGGTAGGAACGAATTGGAAGGAGGCATAAGAAAACTTTCTCGGGTGATGGAAACGTTCTCGTAATTGAAGCAATTAAGCAAGAACATATATTCATGAAAACGGACTGACCTGTATGCTTAAGGCATTTGTGTTTCACTGTAAATTTTACTTGTAAGGAAACATACTAGGACTTCTGGTCATAAGATGTCGTTATGGGAGTGAAAATGCAAACCAGACAGGGACAAGATGTTTGAATCTGTTTTAAAAAAGATAAATGCTTTAATAAATTAATAAGTAAAAGACATATAAAAACATGGGTAAACAATATGAGTGGATGTTTCTTTTGAGGATATACAAATGCTCAACAAATATAAGAAATAATACTCAGTATCATTAGCATTAGAGAACTACAAATGAAAAGCAGAGGATACTACTACACAGCTACTAGACTGGCTCAAGTTAAAAAGGCTGACAGTGGAAATTGTTTATGTGGACGTGAAATGAATGGAACTGTCAAGCATTGCTGGTAACAGTGTAAACTGCTCTAACCTCTGTGGAAATATGTTTGGCATTCCAAACCAGAGCCAACACAGCTAAACCTGCTTCAACATTTCATTCTTACTCATTTCCATAAATATCTAGCTTGGGTGAAGTTACATAACAGGAAGCATCATTTCAAAGATGGGAGACTAGATCCATTCTAGGACAAAACTGTGGTGAACAGGTCATTTAACCCTGCATACCAATTAGGTGGCATCAATGGAAAGATTTAAAAAGCCAGATCATATTTTCAGCATACTCTGGTAGGAATAACTTAGTCAACAAAATACTACAGTAGAGAAAAACTTACAGGTTTGCAGGTGATGGAAGGAAAAACAGGAGAGAAAAGAAATACTATAAAATTTGGACAATGTCAGAAAGTGTGAAGGAAAATGTCAAAGCATGAAAATTTGCTGCAGTTTTAAAGTTTATTAAAATTCACTTTTATCAAGTACAAATTACATTAAAAAAGAGAGTTAAGAAAGGCATCCATCCACCACTGCCTCCTGATGCTATTTAAAAGATAGTAAACAAAGGAGATGACACAAGACTTTCTACGGGCAGCACAAGAGAAGTGTTACAACAGATGTGAAGCAGCAGCTACTTGGTGCTACCAAATGAAGCCACATTATGGTACAAAAGCAAGGTCAGTAAGTCTGTGCCCAAACTCCTTGCCTAAACAGAGCAGACTGTTTGCAGTATCAGTCAGAGACCTTGAAACAGCAGAGTACACTGTAAATGTCAGATTCTTCTAATAACATACAGTCAGACAGCCTTCTAAGGTTTGGAATCCAAAGTAAAAACTACAAACTTCGTGGCACTGCAGGCTTCCTCAATTTGGGACTTGCTGGTGAAAAGTGGCCCATGAGGCTTTACAGACAGCAAGTGACCTCATGCTCACTCTAGATTAATCCTACTACTGGTCAGGTCCTAGAATGAATAACTGCAAACTCTTAGGAACTACACTTCTTATGTCATTTACTGCAACAAAACATACTTTTAAAAAACTCATGTCAGTAGTTAAGTCATTACACAGTGAAAATATCAATATTGATATAAATATCCATAGTTACACACTCCTAGAACAGTATTCTTAATTATATCAAATTCTGTAAAGTCCTTCTAATTGATGCTATTTTATGAACACCCTGCCAGTGTGCTAAATTAAAAATGCCTCATATAAAACACTGCATAATCAATCACTGAATGTACCATCTTCTTTTAGGTTTCCTATCTCAATATCACTGCCTTCCCATCCCCCCTAATTTTCAGTTTCTCCCATTATCTGCTCTATGTATCTACACCGAATTGATTGCAAGTCTTACATTTTCACAAATGTCCTGGATCAGGCTTTCTTGATGGTTAGACTATCAGATCTCACTTTTGGATGTGTACTAAAACTCATGCTGGGATGAAGCTTTTAAAATATAAAAAAAATCTTTCTGCTGTGAACACATCCCAAACTGAGTCAAACTCGGGGGGTAACAAGTAGGTGGAATTGCAGATAAAACATAGGATACCAGTTACATTTTCATTTCAGATAAACAATGAATTAAAAAATTGTTCTTAAAAAAAAAGGACCTCAATTTAAAATATTTTAAATACAGAATTAAGCTGAAAAACCATCCAGCTGCTGTGTGTATACACATATACATACATACATATACATATATATATATACATACATGTATATATGTATATACATATACACATAAATATATATATATTTTATGCCACAGAGTTATACTGAGTAATAATTTAAATGACTGTATACCTGGGAGGAGCTGTTGGATAGATAACTTTTATGTGCTGGAATGCTAAATCTTGATTTAAAACTTGCTTGATCCACGTTCTCAATCCTTGTCCAGAATCACCTGATGAATCACAAAGTCTAGATTAAGTTAAAACATTTTGCCAGCACAGTGTTTTGACAGAACAGTGTATTTAAAAGCAGTCTATAACTTTCAGGTCACATAGGCTGGAACAAGAAATAAAAAACTCTTCATAAATAAATTGTACAGAAACCGACTTATCAATGTGGACTAACTGATCAAGCATCAATAGTTAGAAATAATTCTGATTATTTTACTCCTGACTCCACCCATTGATCACTTTAAAGCCCTCTTTAAGCTTTATTTTTTAAATTTCCCCATCTGTTTACATGATACAACAGGTATAAATAAATTAAATTGATTTTTCTAAAAAAAATTCCATATCTGATTTCAAACACTGTCATTTCTTATTTTATTCTTAAAAATAGTAAATTCCTAAAGTGCTTATAAACTTTCATAATTGGAACAACCTAAAAGTTTTCTTGGTTAAAACAAATTCCTTCAAAAGATGTATTTAGCATACTTTTTTGAACTTGAAAAAATGAAAAATTAATTTTGACAATATGTTTACATAATCTAAAATAATGATCATACATCCCAAGGCTGAAAAATAACCAAGCCTCATGCAAGAATTGATATACATGTATTTCCATAAAAAAATTAAACTAGGTTCACTTTAGGTAGTCTTAAAGAGAAAAATGTCAAGTTAACAACTCTTAGTTTGTAATCAATCAATTCATTAAGATAGCAATTTTAAAAGTATCTACTGAATACCTATTAATGTGTGAGACACTATTCTTACTGCTAGAGAGGCAGGGACAGAAAGGTGATGGAGAGAAAGAATTCCTGCACTCATGGAGTATATAGTTTATTGTGAGAAACAGACATCAGTCAAATAACCATATACAGAAATGTGAAAGAAAGTGGCTGCAAATGTAACCACTGCAAAAGAAAGACCCTTGGTGCTTCAAGGATTTCTTATATTCGGAATTACCCCCAACAAGATTCAGAGATAACTTCATTAGAATATAAGCTCCACAAGGAATGGTGCATTTTGTGTTTAGCCACTGAGTTATTTGTTCATCTGATGCCGAAAACAGGACTGCCACAAACTAGGCATCTAGTAGATAGCTGTGGAATGGTTTGAACTGAGATCTACGGGACGGTGAAGAGTCAAGTACAGAAGGAAAAGCAGCTCAGACAGCACAGGCAGATGCTGAAACCCCGCACAGGAAGGAGCAGTATGCATCGAGAACTGAAAGGCAGAAAATGAGAGGAAGAGCAGTGAGAACATGGAGAAGCCGAGAAGGTCATTTATTGCAGAAAGGGGGCACACTTCTAAGGATTGTTCTGGAATCCTTATTCTGGAAGCTGTGTGAAGACGGGCCTGAAGGAGGACAGAGATGTGGAAGGATCAGTCAGGTGGTTGCTGTTCAGATGACAGTTGCTTAGACTATGGAGTAAATAGAAATAGATACTAGACATAATAAGGAGATGAAATTAACATCTCCTGCATTGGCAGGTAGATTTGACCACTGAGCCACCAGGGAAGTCGATGAAATTAACAGAAACTGGAAACAGATTAGTTACCAGCAGTCAATCATGACAGGTTTCAAGGCTGACAGCAAAAGTGTTCGGCCAGAGAGGAAAACACAGGAAGCAGCAGGTCTGCAGACACCAAGTAAGAGGTACCAAGGGCTGAGCCAACTACAGCCAGCTGGAGGACAAAATCCAGGTCCCTGAGGGCTGAGAGCTAAGAAAGGCTTTTTAAAGAATTAAAAGAAAAAAAAAAAAAAAAAGAAAGAAAGAAAGAAAAAGGAGAAAACAGAAGAGAAAAAGAAAAATATGTGAAGGAGAATTGATGCGACCCACAAAACCTAAAATGGTCACTACCTGACCCTTTACATAAGTCTGCTGACCACTGCCCCACACTATCTGCTGCCAGAATCCTCCTCAGGTGTCTTTTCCTGCTCCTATCACTCTAGGCATCCTAGCCTTACTGCCATTCCTTGAATGTTCCTGGTCTTCCTCTTGTCTGTACAGTCTAACCCAATATTCACATGATTCACTCAAGTCTAGCAGCTAAAATATTATCTATATGAAATCTGTTCTGATCACCTTATTTAAAACTGTAATCCCATCATACATCTCATTTTCCTAATCTTGGCTTCTTTCTTTCCGAGGAATGTACTATCTTTTACCATTAATACTTCCTCCAGTAGAATGAAAGGCCCTTGAGAGCAAGGCTTTCTGTCGTTTTGTTCATTGTTGTATGCCCAGAGTCAGGAACAGTGCTTTCTTTGCACAGTGACCACATAATAGGTATTTCTTCAGTGAATGAATTCATGCATGCATGACTATTAGGCAATTGGATAAACAGGTCTAGCGCTCAAAGGACATCTAAAATGAAGACGCATATTTGTTTCACATGAATGGAGATAAAAATAGAATCTGTGGGCTTGCATGGAATTTAGCCTGGGGAGAAAAATGTAGAGGGAATAAGAGAAGAGGAGGGAGGTCTGAATTCTGAGGAAGTCAACATTAATGGCCAGGGAGAGGAAAATGAACGTGCAAAATAAGCCACAGAGCGAACAGCAGCAGAAAGAACCAGGAGGGTTTCCAGAAGAAAGCTGAATGCTGCTGACAGTTCAAATAAAAGGATGACTGAAAAACGCCCATTATATTTAGCAACACAGAGGTTACTGGTGACTTCAGTAAGAGCCAACTCAGTCAATTCACTAAGACTTACTATACGGGGAGAAAGCAAGTCATATAGGGTTTGGCTCTATGTGAATCTTAGAGCTCAGTGTGAAATACAGACATTACATTAGGTGAAGCATATAACAGCGTGAATTAATCTAACCTGAGAAGTAAATAAAGCTAATTAAGCTATCGTGCTTTCATCATCTTGAAAGAAGGTATTGTATTGTAGTAACTGGAAATGCTAAAATTAAGTTGATTATATATAACACATTCATTCACACATGATGTTCTAGGTTGTTGTGCCCTATAAGAGAACCTCAAGTTTTCAAGATTTAAAAAAAAAAACAACAAAATCTGCCTCTAAACACTTCTCTACCTTGAAAAGCAAAACTAAATGCTACAAAAGAGCATGGATCCATCCATTCACAAAGGCCAATCCTTAAAAAGCCAGCACCTGATTCTAAGAGTATAGAAGTTGTTAAAACTGGTTTGCCACATTTGTATCAATCAGAAGTCAAGCATATACTATAACACAACCACATATATCATTGTCTAGTGTAAAATCATATTCCCAGTAAGTTGGAGCACAAAATACATAGGAATTACATTATACTTGCATAAGTGGCAGGATTCTGTGCATAAAGTCTTTGTTTAAAGTACAAAGGGGAAAAAAAAAATGCAGGTACAAGTCTGGGTTTCAGATACACACAGTCACAAATTTTAAAATGTCAGTAATTTGAAACTGAAAGGAGTAAGGATAGTAACTTTAAGCACAGTGGTCCAGGCAAAAAGAAAGAAAAGTCCCAGAGTGTTTCCTAAAGATATTGTGGAATAATTTATTAAAAGAACTAGCACTGGGGAATTTCTGGGTGTTTATTTCTAGCTGCTGTTTGCAGCCCCAAATAGTATTAGTATTAGTCTCTGAGTTATAAGCATTGCTGTCATCTTAGGCCTCTCATCTTCTAAGTATATTTCATCAGCCAAGTATTTCCCTTTAAATATCTTTGGCCCTTTTTTCTCTATTTCCAAAATGATAAACACTAGATCACAATTTTTTCACTTCACCTCTCCAGAGCACTGATTTTGGAGTCAGAGATCTGGGTTCAAATTCCAATTCTACCACCACTGATTGCAATAGCCAAGTGACCTTGGACAAACTATTCAATCTACCAAGACTCATTTTTAAAATAAGAGTATTTCCAGGTTTCCACCCTGTACCTTTGCAATCCCCTCCACCATCCAATCACTGTCCTCTTTAAGCTTACACAAGTCTTGGCTCAAAGACCACTTCCTCTGTCAAACCTAACAAGCTCTTCATCTTCCAAAAGCGTTGATAACGCCTAACCATTTTTTCCCCCCTCTTAAAATTCATTTGGCAGTAAATCATGCCATCGTGGGCTCTCCACTGCTGAGTAAAACTAAACGAACTGCTTTTACCTTTCGGTGGGCCCCCTAAGGACACAGGCTGCGTTTCATTTCTTTAAAAAAACATTTCCCAAGAATTTAACCCAGGTCGCACTAGGGATGCAAAAATTCAAACAAGAGTTTGAATCTCTTGAGAAAGAGAAAGAAGGGAAGCGGGGGAGACAGGAGTAACTACAGGTGAGTGTAAGAAACGCTATACAGAATTGAGTACCCTTATGAAAGGCAGGCAATGGAAGAACCTGCCTCTGGGGCTCCGCTTTATTTTGGGGGCTGAATGACAAGAGGGGCAAAGAGGAGAAAGAAGGGGAAGAAAAAATGGGGGGGGGGGGGGCACTTTAGCCCTGGCACAGTGCCTCACAGAAAGG
Organism: Dama dama; assembly: GCF_033118175.1. NCBI lineage: Eukaryota > Metazoa > Chordata > Mammalia > Artiodactyla > Cervidae > Dama > Dama dama. The sequence continues at coordinate 20,568,089 of NC_083694.1, read as the reverse complement.
AGTAATAATCCACTGCGGCTAAAACTCAAATCACTAGTAACTGACTCTGAAAAGTACTACATAATGTATCTGTCTCTAGGAGAAAATGTATCTAACTTGCTCTGTTTAAACTTGGGGGAAGGGATGGGGCGGGGGGTGGCAGGGAAGGATGTGTGCGGCCAAGGGCTGCAATGGAGAATGTGAACAGAGGGCTGACCAAGTGACGGGGCACAAAGGCCAGAAGCGAGGACCGCGGGGCAGTGGCCGCAAGACAAGAAAAAAGAAGACAAGGGGATACTGCTGTGGACAGGTTACCAGCTCCCGTGTCCACATCCGCGAGGGTTAGCAAGGAGGCAAGGTCACCCGTGCCTCCACGAGGGCAACACCGGGGGAACCGGAGAGGGGGGCGTCTCCCATGCTGCAGTAACCTGGACGGAAAACTGTAATCCACCTGAGCCATGCAGGAAGATCAGCGAGGCGCTGTGCCTCCCAGCCGGCGAAACCATGCAGCGCTGCAGGCGAGCTGAGCCCGACGTGGCGGCCATGACTGCGGCCTGGACCCGCTGCGCGGGCCCCGCCCCTACGCCGTCCTGCGGGCCCGCGCACGTAGGCGCGCACGGGGCGCGCCTGGAGACGCGCTTGCGCAGCGGGGTTGCGCAGCCCGGCCTCTGAGCGAAGTCTGAGGCCGGTTAGGCTGTACTGAGGGTTTGGGTTTGCTGGGTCTGGTGTCATACAGGTGACCCCTTTGGTAAGGTTAATGGATCTACTTATTTGCTGTAGGATTTTCAACTGCAGTCCTAAAACTCAAGATTGCTTTTTCATTTGGAGACATATAGGTGTTATGATTTACCACTGGGCCACTTGGGAAGCCCTATGTGAGTATCTGAAATAGGCAGATTCATCAAGAGAGAGTAGTGGTTACCAAGGGCTCAGGGGAGCAGGGGATGAGAAGATATTGTTCAGTGGGTACAGAGCTTTTGTTTGGAATGATGAAAATTTTCTAGAAATAGTGGTGATGATTATACTACATGGTGAATGTATTGTATTTCATGCCACTGAAACTTATCACTTATAAATGGTAAATATTTTGCTGTGTAGATTTTATCACAGTTTTTAAAATACAAAAAAAAGAAAAAAAAATAGCTTAAAAGTTTTCTATATCAAGCCCTAACAGTAGAGATCTTTTAATACTGATGGCTTCAGCCCCAGAAGGGGATTCCCAGGAGGTGCCAGGGATAAGGAATCTGCCTGCAATGCAGGAGACTCAAGAGACGTGAGTTCAATCCCTGGGGTGGGAAGATCCCCTGAAGTAGGAAATGGCAACCCACTCCAGTATTCTTGCCTGGGATATCCCATGGACAGAGGATCCTGGCGGGCTATGGTCCAGGACGCACACAGTCAAACATGATTGAGCAGGCTTGCATGCAGCCCCGGCAGGTGGCTCCTGCCTCCTGTAAAACTCAACAAGAATCTGCAGAACTTTTAAGTGCCCTTAAACACTAGCCTTCCATTCATTGTAGACTGCACCATATTTAAGCACTTGCCACTTTTATTTGCTCATGGTAATTTTGTTACTCCCAATTGACTAAACTGCTTATCTTCATGGATCAGATGCCAAGATAAGCTCTATGCTATCACAGTGTTATACCAATGCTGTCCACGGGAATGGCCCTAAATGCCATTAGTTAAGCAGATCAAAAAAAGCTGAGTCATTTCTCAAGTCTCTAGACCTTCAGCAGAGAACACTGAGAACAAAGTAATTGAGGATAGGCTGGGATGGACAGAGCTCTGATAGCCAATTCTCACAAACTGCTTCTGTCTCTAGAACCGCCCTCCCCACTTGAATTCTGAATAACTTTCAAGAGCCAGGTGAGAAGAGGGTGGTGCTATAGGAGAGACCACTGGATATATGCCAGGTAAGGCTTTGACTACTCTTAGAACTCCATTTACTGCCTGAAAAATTTTGCTGTGCCCTACCCCCTGTGTTTGAAATGACAAGAAAAATCAGAAGCATAATTATGATGATTATTGTTGCTAATAATAGTGATAAACTCCTGAAATTCATTGGGACTTACTAAGTGTGAAGCACTGTCATAAGTAATAATTCCTGTGAAACTGAGACAAGCTGGAACCTGGGCCCTGGGACCCTTTGCTGCAGTGCTTGCACCTGGATAGATGTCTCCTCCAGCAGCAAAATATTAATACAAAGAAACTATAAGGGGCTAAAAATAACTGTGTGCATGTGCAGTTGGAAAATTATGGAGAACAAGATACAGAAAGACCAACTGCCACTTATGAAGGAGCTAAAGCAGGGGGCTGCACATGCTTCCTGCACATAGCACCATCAAAGGAGTAGGCAAACCAGTTAAGCCACTCTTCCAGCCCAACATCTGGGCACACCCCTACCCTCTCCATATATAAAGAGCTAGTTCATTACCACCACCCTCCCCCCCAACCTCCCCCCACCCCCACCACCCAGCCTCCATGAGCAGGGGAGCAGGGAAACCTGTTGCTTGTTCTTCCTCCCCTCTGCTGCAGCAGGGACTCCAATAAAGCCTTGTCTGAATTTTTTGTCCAGCCTCTTATCAATTCCTATTGATTAAGGTGGCCATAAAACCTGATCGGTAACAAAGCTGCATACTATTACTCGCTGTTTTGGCCAGTGAAGCTCAAAGAGCTGAAGAACTTGGCTCAAGGCCATACTGCTAGTCATTTGTAGAGCCTGGATTCATATATTGGTTCTATCTGACTCCAAAGTCCAGGACCTTAACTGTTACATACATTTTATACATGAGTTCACAAAAATTAGTGTATGTTCCAACTATTTTATTTTAGGGAGAAAAAAAAAAAAAAGAAAACTGCTTATGGGATTTAAACTGTAGCTCTTCAGAGTCTTATCGATTAGGAGTTCCTGTGTTTCTTCAGATATCCCCAAGTCTCCTGGTTTTAATTCCTGATTTGCTCCTACACCTTGAATAAGCACCAGTTCACCTTGAAGGAACATTAGTTTAAGCAGGTACCTGAATGCTGGGATTCTGAGTTTCACCTAAAATTTGAGCCTTCCCAGATTTAGGATCATTTTTGGAATAAGCCAGATTTTTCCAAACCTAATCAAAATACCCCTTTGTTTCCAGTGATTTCAATGCTTAGCTATTGTCGCTATTCCTTTCATCTTTATTTATAGAACAAACAGAAGGTTTTAGATTACTGTATTTAGAAATGCCATCTGGTAGGCAACTATTGAAAAAAATGTTTTGTTCCTTTCATGTAACTTTGTTTTGTAACTTTCATGGTCTTTTAATCCATTACTTTGAAATGTAATTAAGTTTCAGGATGGTTGTTTGCTTCTTTTTATGGTGGATCTTTTGCCCTTTTGAACTTGGGGGAAGAGTTATCCTTGGAAGATTTTTGCTCATACACTCTTTTACTCTTTGTGTATCTCTTCTTTTTGTTGTTGTTGTTGTTACTCCTTTCCTTTCAGCTAATCTATATGTCTTTTACTGATGCACTGCCTTTTGGTAACTTCATTGTTTAAACTCAGAACAACAGGTAAATAAAAGCAAAAACAAAATAAAAACGAAGAACCAATAACCAGCCCTCCCTTTTTACAGTGTTTTAAGCCCCATTTGGATCTAAAAATACAAATGGTAGTGTTGGTATTTAGTTTGCTGCTATATATTTAGAAATCCTTAAGGACACGTTTATTAGTTTTTTAAAAAAGCTTGAAAGATTAGCCATTTAGAGTGGTATATTTGGTACTTTCAAATGATCACAGTTAAATGGGATCACTTTAGTCATGAAGACAAGACAGTTTTTATATTTTCTTTTGTCATTCTAGAGCATCAAATCTTACCCTCTCCATTGGTTGGTTTTTATCGGTTGCATTATTCCAATGGACAGAGGAAAATACACACACACACACATTTATAAATGATACATAGTGGACAGAATGTCTCAGCATTAGGTAACTTTGTAAATTTTGCAAGTTAGCAAAGTAAATTCCTTTATACTTTCTCCTTACATTTTATGAAAGAAAAACTAGAAAACACTTAAAGGCCCTGAATTTTTATTAAACAATAAAACTGAACTTTTTAGAAATGAATGGCTGTATGAGATTATAAACTTTAGTATGGTCATTTTCTCAATTCTAGGGACCTTACATTTTTTTCAGTTCAGTGCTTCTGTATAAAGATGTGAAGAGTCCCCCTCCTTTAGCCCACTATTCCTACTAGATATACATGGCATACACACATGGGGTCTTTGCAGACCAGGAGGTCACCTGGGGCGTTGTGTGCTAGGCTGAGGCAGCATGGTGGGGATGATACATGACTTACTCAAATGCGGACTGAATACAGTCCTGGAACATGGGCACTTATCGCTCCTGCTGTATTTTTAACAGTCAGAGTGATTCACATCAAAGCAGTGTACAGGCCTTGGGTGAGGACAGTGCAAGTTTCTGCCTCAAACACAGGCTGGGTGTCAGTATATGTGACTGGACACTGGAACAATGTTCTCTGCATCATCATATGACTCTTCTTTAGGAAAGGGATCATCTCCCTTTTGACCACTTTCCATGATGAGTTCCCATATTCCTAAGCTACTTTCTGGAGACACCTCCTAGTCAGCTTTCTCTAAGTCCTTATAATCCTCTTGGGAGTCCCTCTATTGATCTTCGTAATGTCTGTGGACTCTCCCATCCATTCTTTACTCTTGCATGACAGATCTTGATGGCTCTTAAATATCAGAGCAAGAGTTATTAGCAATGTCTAACCAGATCCCACTCCCTTGAGGGCACGGAAGGCTCAGTCTTCAGACTGTCCCATGGGCTGCGGGGAAGATGATGCTTGCCTTACATGTATAGTTTTTGAAAAAAAAAGGAAAGTAAAAAGAGCAATTCCCTATTAATACAGTCTGAATGTTTATGTCCTGCCACATCCATTTAAGAACAGATGAAATATAAATGTAATCATAATAGCATGCAATGAGCAGAGTATTGAAGTGATATTCCAACTTCAGGAGTAACAAGCTGTGTAACATTATACAGGCCATTTAGTCTCTTTGGACCAGTTTTTCCAACTGTGAAATCAAGGAGTAGGGCTTGGTAAACTCTCAAGTTCTGTGATTCTACGATCATGAAAGAATTTAAATTTATGACACATACCACTTTTATAAATATATTTAATTATGATTTTAATATTATGGCTCAAAACTATTATACTGCACAAACTTTTGTTTAGTAGTATTAGAAATATCAGCAAATATAATTTTCCTTCTTCCTTGGGTGGCTGATATTAGTACCTTTAGTCTCTAGTTTCTTCCTGATGGTTTCTAAAAACCAGGGAAAAGAGAGTTTAAAAGATCTTTTAAAAAAACAATCAGATCATACGAATCCATCTTTGCAATTTATAAAGTAACTGCAATTTATTCTGAAGTGAACTACTTTCTAGTTATCTATCTATCCCTATCATTGATCAATGGAAAATATTTATGTAAAGGTATGACAATGGATTTTCTATTGTCATATCTATATTTTATTAGAATATACTGAAACTGTAAAATCCTCTTCAATTCATATTGTAAAGGCAAATACCATTCCTTTGTCTAATTATATTTTCAGAGAGTTTTTTTAAACAAAATTCTGGCAAAATGTAAGCCTTTAAGGGAAAAATTTTCTTTGTATAGGTTAAAAATGGATACAAGTAAATATATTAAAAATAACTGAAAGCAGGGTCTTGAAGAGATGTTTGTACTCCTCTGTTTATAGTAGTACTATTCAAAATGGTCAAGAGGTGGAAGTAGCCCAAATGTCTATCTAGAGATGAGTGAAGACAAAGTAACATATGTAATACAATGGAATATTATTCAGCCTTAAAAAGGAAAGAAATCCTGTTACATGCTACAACATGAGAGAACCTTGGGGACATTACGATGAGTGAAATAAGCCAGTTACAAGGGGACACATACTCTATGATTTCACATAGAGTGGTCAAATTCATAGAAACAGAAATTAGAATGCTGGTTCCCAGGGGCCAGGGCAAGTGAGAAAAGAAGCGTTGCTGTTTAATGTGTATGTGCTGTGTTGTGCTAAGCCGCCTCAGTCGTGTCCAGCTCTTTGTGACCCCGTGGACAGTAGCCCACCAGGCTTCTCTGACCATGGAATTCTCCAGGCAAAATTACTGGAGTGGGGTGCCATTTCCTTCTCCAGGGGATCTTCCCAACCCAGGGATGGAACCTGCAGTTCTTATGCCTCCTGCATTGGCAGGTAGGTTCTTTACCACTAGCACTACCTGGGAACCCTTAATGTGTATAGAGTTTCACATTTAGAAGATGAGAAAGCTCTGGAGATTTATTTCACAGCAATGTGACTATACTTAGTGCTTCTGAACTGTACACTTAAAAATGGTTAAGATGGTAAATTTTGTTATGTGCTATTGTCCTTATTTAGGTAAATACATGCAAGGGACAAAACAGGAGTTTAAGGCAGTGGTTATTCCAAAAGTTAATTTGGCATTACATAGGTTGGCATTACATAGTACATGAAACATTACATAGTTTCATTTGTGTGCATTTTGTTTCATTTGCCTTCACAGGGCTTAAGAGAATATAAGAATACATGTGAAAAGATAAATTTTTATTAAACAGTGTTGAAGATCTACAAACCCACAGACAATTTCAAACTAATTTAGACTGAATTGTCAGTGTTGTGTGGTAGAAGGTGCCTTTGCTTTGAGGTACAAAACCTAAATTTAAATACTTTTCCTGTCAGCCCTGTTACCTACTAAACTGTAATTTCCTTAGGTGCAAGACCTATTTTACTTGCAAGACCTATTTTACTCATCTTCCTGAGATGCCTAGAATGGAATCCTGAATATTACTTGTTGGAGTTAAATTATACTTTTAATTGAGTTATATCTTGAAGAAAAAGTGTGAAAGAAGGGTAAAACTCTACAACCCAATACAAATATACCTGACGTTGGTCGATGTTGGCAGTAGCCAGGAAGAGCCAGAAATGTGGACAACCAGACAAGGCCAAAGCCAGGATGACAACATTAAGACTGGTTTCCAGCTTCACTTGGAAAGCAGGACTTTTTGAAAATCACAAAATACCTTGTCAAGAAATTGTACAGTGGGAATAAAGCAAACCTAGGATATGAACCTGAGTGAAAAGAAGAACTAGGTTGTAAGGACAAGGAAAAGAATTGAGCCATAATCCAGGAAGGATGGTTGCTTAAAATGTGGCATATGTGATTGGAGCAGGTAGGATGTTGTCTCGTGACAAGGCTGTTGAATTGATGCTCATATTGGAGAGGGGATGGTCATGGTCTCCTTTAAGAGAGATTGTGATTCAGCTTAAGGTTATGGGCCACCTCAAGTGAAAGGGACACACACACCCCAGTGCACTTTGGGGGTTTTCTGAATCCACCAAATGACTCCCTAGAAAAGGGTCGACCTCCGGCGCTCCATGCTCTTCGGTGTTTAATTATGAGATTAATGTTGACAATATCGTAATGTTGATAATACGAGACTATTGTTGTCAACAATTAATGTTGACAGCAAGCAGGGCTTATGAGAAGCCTCTACTTAAATTCTCAGCTAAACCTTAGCACTGTCCTCCTGGCGCTAGCTATCATATCATCCAGCTTAGTTGGTAGGAGAAACATGATTAACTTCTATAGAGATTGTCTCCAGAATTTTTTCATTATATACTCTGTCACTAAAAAGATTTTAGCATATCTCTTATATTTATTTATGTTATATAATGTATTATTTAGTAATTCATTATATGCACATGCAACATAAATAAAAGTAGAAATCTGAAAGCTTGGGATAAAAATAAGATATAAACAAGTTTTAATATCTTCTTTCTGCAGTCTAAAGGACTATCCTGTAAACTCTTGAGATCAAGTTACCCTATTTAGAAAACTCTTTTCTGGAAGATGATACTTGCATATCTGAGCATGGAAGAACAAGGAAATGAGGTCATTTTTATGGGAATGCTTCATTTTAGGAATGCATGATATACACCTCCAAGTCTATATATATCAGACAAATTAAATATGGTATAATTTGTATTCCGATGAGTGTCTATTTCTTTGACCTTTTGGAAGACACACTGGATTTTTTCCATCTTTCTATTCCCAGTGCCTCGATAGTAAAAGATTCCTCACAGTTCTTTCTTTCAAAAGTGCTTTTATATCTAATATAAAGTTTGCTTTTACAAAAGTAGTTTTCAAAACACTCTTCAGGAACACCCTGTATTTATTTTCCTGTATATTCTTGGAGACACCTAGGCTGTTCTACTCTTTTCCTCGTGTTGAACATCAAGAGTTCTCCCGATGTGCTGTGCCCCCTCTGGGCCCCTTTCCCCTTTCCCCTTCTGATCTCTCAGCCAGGGATATCTCTCCCCTCCTTCACTTGCTCATTCATTCTTCAAATCTCAAATCTATCTTCTCTTCCTTTATCCAATCTTTATGGAGCCCAGATGCTCCACCTACCTGCTCCTCTGGTGTACACAGGCCACCACAAACCCCGCATTTGCACATTTGACTATTTACTTTCCTGTCTCCCACTTCCCACTCCCCCACAATGGCCCTAAAACACCAGTGAAAATAAAGATCTTGTCTAGCTTAGTTGCTGTGTGATCACAGGAGACTTTGAAAGCAGGCGAGGAAGGCAAAAGACCTGGTGGAGGGACGATGCAGAAAGGGTGATGCAAACCTTGAGAATGACTTGACTCCCCATTGCTGGCTTTCAAGCTGGAGGCAGCGGACTATAAGCCAAAGAATGCAGGCAGCCTCCAGAATGTGAAAGTAGCTGACAAGAAAATGGGAAACTCAGTCGTACAACCACAGGGAACTGAACTCTGCCCCACAGCCTGAATGAGCTTCACAGCAGGTTTATCCTCAGAACCTTGAGAAAAACTTGATTTTTGAATCATAGAGCAAAGAGCCAGCTGAGCCATGCTATGCCTAGACTTCTGACTTAATAAACGGCTGTAACTTTTAAGGCAAAAAATAAAGAGCTTCCATTTAATGTTGCCACTGTGCTAAAACCTATGCAATGATTCTCTTACTTGAAGGCAGGCTGAAGTTGTGTATTTGTGTGTGTGTGTGTGTGTGTGTGTGGGCATGTGCACATGCACCCACACATGTGGAGATAGAACTGTTGTTTAAGTTTTTCTCCCATTCTCCCCATTAGTTTATATTTACGCAATTATTATAGAATGTGTAATAGACAAAGGACGTTCACAAATATCATTCACTACAGCTGAGTCATTAGGAAAAGCACAAGAGAGAAATAAGCAATCTACTTAATAATTTCCATTTTTAAAAACACTGAACACTAGCTTTTGGAACTTTCACTGGCAAAAAGCACAACTTCTTGCTTCACTTTGCAACAGTGATGGTCTTTGAAACGCTGTTTATCCGGGTAGTTTATTTCTTTCTTCTAACAATTTGTATATTCTTCTTACTAGCATGGAAGTCTAAATGGAAAAACATTAATAATATTTTGTTTATGAACACAAGTGGGTTGACTCTAATAAAAATATTGATTCATGTCTTCCTTCTCTGTGAGAAATGCCACCCATTAAGTTAGCTGGCACTTGCTTCTAATAATAATATAATTTCATGAAAGCCAGAAAAAGTACATACCTTCCACTTGCAAAAGTGTGAATTATTTATTTTTCTTAACAAAAAAATATAAAGCACATCAGTGTTCAACGTTAGCTGAAAACAATTTAGCAGCAAATTTTAACTAGACTATGTAAGACATCAAAAAGGCTTGTCATAACATAGGCTGTAAGAATGTATATCCCTTTCTATAGAGCGCAAACTAAAATTTTAAATCTAAAAAAGTTTAAAAGATAAGGAATAACCAGCTTTCATTGTTAGTTTATTTCCTGTTTTAAAAAAAGAAAGATTCACATATGCTATATAGATTTAAATCTTCCTCTTCTCCATGAAAAGTATCCCATTTATGTAGGTTTTTTATATCATGCAGGTGGAGTTGATAGACAAAAAAGTGTGCTTCATGGTTATGAAAATCATCACATATACTAACAATTCCCATCACTTACCTCTCTAGTCAGAGAACATTTCTGCTCAGTCACATGGTTAACATCTGGAAACCACTTGGGGTAATAGCTACCACCAATTTGTTGCTTATTCAGGGAAAACTTGGTAGAATAGGGCTAGAGAAAGTAAATTCTGTGTTTCCTTCAACACACACACAGACTCAAATCTCATCATTGTCTTTAAGCCATTCCTTAGACCAGAGAAAAGATTGAACTATCAATAAATATATTCCTTGTCTTAAAACAAACTTCCAGAAAACATAATAACATGCTGCAAATGAAATGTCTTGATTATTTCAGTTCACACAGGTCATGATTTTTCATTTCAACCCATGGCCCTGGTCATAAACACAAGGTACATGCAGTTTTTCTTATAAGCTGTGCATTGTGCAAAGCACCAAGTTTCCCTCATCACATCATTCAGGGGCTTGTTTGTTTCTGAGTAAGGAAAAGAAGAAAACGAGGAAGTGTGGTATTAAAACTTCAGCCAGACTCTTTGTACCTAATGGCAGCCATTTCTTACTGCGTCCCACTGATCTCCAAGGCATTTTCAATAGGATCAATTCAAGAAGCCTCTAGGGATTTCATTTCCAAAATTCACATGATCTAAAGAAGAAAGAAAGAAAGAAAAAGACAAATACTGTAAAGAAACAAATATTTTTTCCCCCTTTTCTATCAAGGTCCATGTCACAAGTTAGAAAAGATTTTCCTTTATATTCAAGGGTTATGCTAATCATGCCAATAATTTGAGGATCTGAACCTTAAAATGAAGTCCTTTGAAGAAAGAACTTTAATTTGTGGCTATGGCTGTTGTTCTCCAAGGCTGTCATTGTTTATAATTATTTTCTTTCTTAACCTGTGGTTGACTAAATCCAGTCCTCAAAAGATGTCACCACATGCCACATGGCTACAGTCCAGGCTGCTCTGCTCAGCTGTCTTGACTACCTCCTATATTGTTTGAAAAAAATGTTTTGTTTTATCCCTAGGAGGGTTTTTGTCAGGCCTGACTGTTTTGCTGTTGATTGACTTAAGCTCACTTAAACCTTTTGGTTTTTTTGTGCCTAGTCCAGTGAAGTTGTATTGTGATGGCCATCATTTGAACTCAAGTAGAGGAAAAAAATCTCATACTAAGTGATACAAAGTCTCATACTAAGTGATACAAAATCTCATTAGTTTAAAACTCTTTGGTATTCACCACTTCTCAAAATGAAGTCAGAGTCTTTTAAATGTATATATGTACATACATATATATATATACACACACACTTCAATCTCTTCATATATATAAAATCTACTCTTCCAAAGTTTAGCTAAGTTAGGTGGTGGTGGTTTAGTCGCTACGTTTTGTCTGACTCTTGTGACCCCATGGAGTGTAGCCTGCCAGGCTTCACTGTCCTTGAGATTTTCTAGGCAAAAATACTTGGTGGGTTGCCATTTCCTTCTCCAGGGGATCTTCCCAACCCAGGGATTGAACCAACATCTCCTGGACTGTAGGCAGATTCTTTACGGCTGAGCCACCAGGGAATACAAAATGTCAATAGCACTGGTAGGTTACGAGCTATATTCTGAGCACTAAAACAAAGATAATTGACAAGTCTATATTCTTAAAGAACTTATGGCTCCTCTCTGTAGCTTGGAATATAAAACAGGGTGATGAGAAAAAAATACATTTCAATACCACCCACTTAATAGTTAGAACCTACTACAATTATAGGGGACTGGAATACAAAAATAGGAAGTCAAGAAATACCTGGAGTAACAGGCAAATAAGGCCTTGGAGTACGGAATGAAGCAGGGCAAAGACTAATAGAGTTTTGCCAAGAGAACACACTGGTCATAGCAAACACACTGTTCCAACAACACAAAAGAAGACTCTACACATGGACATCACCAGATGGTCAACACCGAAATCAGATTGATTATATTCTTTGCAGCCAAAGATGGAGAAGCTCTATACAGTCAGCAAAAACAAGACTGGAAGCTGACTGTGGCTCAGATCATGAACTCCTTATTGCCAAATTCAGACTTAAAGTGAAGGAAGTGGGGAAACCCACTAGACCAGTCAGGTATAACCTATATCAAATCCCTTATGATTATACAGTGGAAGTGAGAAATAGATTTAAGGGACTAGAGCTGATAGACAGAGAGCCTGATGAACTGTGGACGGAGGTTTGTGACATTGTACAGGAGACAGGGATCAAGACCATCCCCAAGAAAAAGAAATGCAAAAAGGCAAAATGGTTGTCTGAGGAGGCCTTACAAATAGCTGTGAAAAGAAGAGGAGTGAAAAGCAAAGGAGAAAAGGAAAGATATACCCATTTGAATGCAGAGTTCCAAAGAATAGCTAGGAGAGATAAGAAAGCCTTCCTCAGTGATCAATGTAAAGAAATAGAGGAAAACAATAGAATAGGAAAGACTAGAGATCTCTTCAAGAAAATTATGAGGTGGATGAAAGTGGAGCCCATCATACAGAGTGGAGTAAGCCAAAAAGAAAAACACCAGTACAGTATACTAACACATATGTATGGAATTTAGAAAGGTGGTAACGATAACCCTATATGCAAGACAGAAAAAGAGACACAGATATATAGAACAGACTTTTGGATTCTATGGGAGAAGGCGAGGGTGGGATGATCTGAGAGAACAGCATCGAAACATGTATATTATCTAGTGTGAAACAAATCACCAGTCCAGGTTGGATGCATGAGACAAGTGCTCGGGGCTGGTGCACTGGGATGACCCAGAGGGATGGGATGGGGAGGAAGGTGGGAGGGGGGCTCAGGATGGGGAATACATGTAAATCTGTGGCTGATTCATGTCAATTATGGCAAAAACCACTACAATATTGTAAAGTAATTAGCCTCCAACTAATAAAAATAATTGGGAAAAAAAGAAAATTAGGGATACCAAGGGAACATTTCATGCAAAGATGGGCTCAATAAAGGACAGAAATGGTATGGACCTAACAGAAGCAGAAGATATCAAGAAGAGGTGGCAAGAATACACAGAAGAACTATACAAAAAAGATCTTCATGACCCAGATAATCACGATGGTATGATCACTCGCCTAGAGCCAGACATCCTGGAATGTGAAGTCGAGTGGGCCTTAGGAAGTATCAATACAAACAAAGCTAGTGGAGGTGATGGAATTCCAGTTGAGCTATTTCAAATCCTAAAAGATGATGCTGTGAAAGTGCTGCACTCAATATGTCAGCAAATTTGGAAAACTCAGCAGTGGCCACAGGACTGGAAAAGGTCAGTTTTCATTTCATTCCCTAAGAAAGGCAATGCCAAAGAATGCTCAAACTACTGCACAATTGCACTTGTCTCACACGCTAGTAAAGCAATGCTCAAAATTCTCCAAGCCAGGCTTCAGCAATATATGAACTTTCAGATGTTCAAGCTGGTTTTAGAAAAGGCAAAGGAACCAGAGATGAAATTGCCAACATCCGCTGGATCATTGAAAAAGCAAGAGAGTTCCAGAAAAATATCTATTTCTGCTTTATTGACTATGCTAAAGTCTTTGACTGTGTGGATCACAATAAACTGTGGAAAATTCTGAAAGAGATGGGCATACCAGACCACCTGACCTGCCTCTTGAGAAACCTATATGCAGGTCAGGAGGCAACAGTTAGAACTGGACATGGAACCATAGACTGGTTCCAAATAGGAAAAGGAGTACGTCAAGGCTGTATATTGTCACCCTGCTTATTTAACTTATATGCAGAGTACATCATGAGAAACACTGGGCTGGATTAAGCACAAGCTGGAATCAAGATTGCCAGGAGAAATATCAATAACCTCAGATATGCAGATGACACCACCCTTATGGCAGAAAGTGAAGAACTAAAGAGCCTCTTGATGAGAGTGAAAGAGGAGGGTGAAAAAGTTGGCTTAAAGCTTAACATTCAGAAAACTAAGATCATGGCATCTGGTCCCATCACTTCATGGCAAATAGATGGGGAAACAGTGGAAACAGTGGCTGACTTTATTTTCTTGAGCTTCAAAATCACTGAAGATGGTGACTGCAGCAATGAAATTAAAAGACGCTTACTCCTTGGAAGGAAAGTATGACCAACCTAGACAGCATATTAAAAAGCAAGGACATTAGTTTGTCAACAAAGGTCCATCTAGTCAAGGCTATGATTTTTCCCCTGGTCATGTATGGATGTGAGAGTTGGACTATAAAGAAAGCTGAGCTCTGAACAATTGATCCTTTTGAACTGTGGTGTGGGAGAAGACTCTTGAGAGTCCCTTGAACTGCAAGGAGATCCAACCAGTCTATCCTAAAGGAAATCAGTCCTGAATATTCATTGGAAGGACTGATGTTAATGTTGAAACTCCAATATTTTGGCCACCTGATGCGAAGAACTGACTTGTTGGAAAAGACCCTGATGCTGGGAAAGATTGAAGGCAGGAGGAGAAGGGGATGACAGAGGATGAGATGGTTGGATGACATCACTGACTCAATGGACATGAGTTTTGATAAACTCCAGGAGTTGGTGATGGACAGGGAGGCCTGGTGTGCTCTGATTCATGGGGTCGCAAAGAGTCGGACACGACTAAGTAACTGAACTGAACTGAAATGAACTGAACTACAGTCACCAAAATCCTTCTTGTTTTTACCATTTCAGTGTATGTGACTATAGACTGAGAAATAACTTGCAGTAGTAACACTGAGATTAATAACAGTTATGGGGAAATGAGTTCATTCCTGGAAATCATCTGCATTTGCAGAATTTGCATTTGTTTGTGAGGAAATACTCCAGTGATGCATTTTATTAAATTATGAAACATAAAAATGATAATATGACTGCACATGTAACTGTAGTCTTTGGTTGTGTCCTATAAAGTATATTCTCAATCTTTGGGGAGTTTGGGAAAGTCGCTTTTCAGTGACTTTTTCATGTAATTCCACAATTTAAAAACTGTAGTCAGAGTTCCCTCACTTTTCCTATTAGTTATTAGTTGGCACATGATTTAGACTGTCTGCTTGGTACTTCCCTAATAGTAGTCATGCTTTTTAGTTTTCTCAATTAGTTTTTATATTTTTGTCTTTATTTGCTACCATAGTATTATCTGATGCTGTATTAGATTATGTATGCATTGACTCCACTGAAGATACTCATTCAACCAAATGAGAGAATATTCAAAATGTACTCTGCTAAATACAGTGGGTGAGTAAAGGATATATCAAACTTTAATCCTACCCTTAGGAGTTTATATTTTATAGGGAGACAAGAGGTGTACATATCTATAATGTAAGGTAAATACTCATAACTTCTTTAAGAAGGTTTCAGATACAGTTTTAACAAGTTTAGAGGAGAGACATTATATTTCTAGCTATGGAGAATCAGGGAAGGTATACATAAAATAGATAACCATAGTTATGTAAACGTAGTTGAGAATTCCCAGCTACTGGACTCCAGCAACATCGAGAAGCCTTAGAAGAGGGTCCTGAGTTGCTCTGCCGCCTCCCTTCAGTGAGGTCCAGTGTACCCTGTGGGGATGGAATGTTCTGTGACTGTGTATGCTCTTGGCTCTGTGCTTGCTTACCTTGTTCTGGCTCTGTGAGGTGGGTTCCTAGCCCCTGCATAAAGGGATTTCTCCTCATGACAAATGTGGGTCATCTTGCAATGGTGTCACTCTTGTGACTTTAGACAGTCTAGTACGTTTATGCACTTGGACATGGTAAGCCTGCACTAGATGTTTGCAGATTGAGGACTGAAGGAATGGCCAATAAATGAGAATGAGTGAATGGCCATCAGATAGGAAACAAACCAACCCAAGGAGATCAGTTGTGTCCTGATTTCAGTATTGAATGTAAGTTACCTAAGAGGACTCAGCCTTCCTTTCTGAATGCCATTATAGGTGTTTGATAAATGTTTCTTGTGTATGGGGTTCCTCAAAAACCTCAATATGTGCATTCATATTATAGCATTTACATTGTTAGGGAAAACTCAGTCTCCTTGTAAAAGGGATAATCCTGTTTCACTATTGGATAAATAGATCATTATTTAGTGTTTCCAACAGCTTTCCTAGAAATGACCCCTTTGGGGTTCAAAAAAGGAACAAAAGTGATTAGATTTTATAAATGTTATGCCACTTCTTATTACATATAGTATTCAATAAAAAGAAAATCCCACAAGACTGTTCTGTTTGTCCCAGGAGTCTAATACCATAAAATTTCATTCTTACAGCATCTACATTTTGCCATTTGTTTGTCAAAAATGGGGTGGAGGTAAAAGTATTCTTTTTGCCAGTTTATGTGATGCCATAAAGCAGCATTTTTCATTTTTCAACACTTATTAGCTCAGCTCCCCAGCTGTGTAGCACCACGCCCTGGTGTGAAATTGAGAGCGAGAACTCTGACAAGTTTATATTGACCTAAATTTATAACTTTTCTTTTAGATGGGGGAAGGGTTGTGTGTGTTTTTTTAAAAGAACATTATAATTGTGTGATTTTTTTATCACAAAACTTCTATTATGTGGAGTAAATAGCTTATGAGAATGAGTTTCAGGATATCATGTTTGACTCCCCTAAACAAATATAAACAGCTATGTAAATAGAGAAAATGTGGAGCAGGAAGTTAGTTACCTAGTTAATGAACTGATTGACCTGTTTAATCTGGGTGTTTTTATATCCTGCAAAATATATATATAGCCTAGTGCCTTGCATGACAAATATGCTAGAAATTGTGAGCCAGTAGAGAAAAATATAAGTTCAAACTCTACTTAAATAGTTGGATTTTACTGTAATTATTCCTATAATCACTTCAAATCTGTATTTTCCTTGTTTTTTGGAGAGAAATTTCAAAAGGAACAACTTTAAATTGATTTCACAGAAGGTTTGGTATGGTCAGCAGAAAATGGGTTAAAACAATTACTGTAGCATGATGTAGCACATTAAAATGAAATGATTGACGACAAGCTAAAAATTTTAAGATAAACAAACTTAATCCTTGGCTTTTTCTTTCCTGCTCTCACACACACCCTCACACGTGACGAACAAGGAGGAGATTCTTAAAGCATTTTTAAGATCCATCTTGAGTGAGACAGTACAAGTAAACTCAGATAAAGCTTTTTATATTTATGTTGTGTGAAAGGCTTAAAAATCAACACAAAATCAAGCTTTCAGTCTTCTATGAAATAATACTTTACACTGAGAGGTAGAGTAGAAGAGCCTTTACAAATCCTATATAAGGCTTGAAAAATATGATCAAATTCTCCCAGCTGTGATTGGTGGTGGCTGAAGTGGGGAGATCCATGTATTAAGACTTGGATAATGCTCAAGCTGGCACTTATAGTGAATAAGAATGTTTATGTGCAGTGAGGGTAAACCAGAAGCAACTTTAATTGGCTTCATAGCTTAGTTTGCACATGTTTAATGCAAAATAACAATAGGAAATCTTCCAAAATAATTTCAAAAATCCAGGGCCTTCTTCCATGTAGTGAGTCCTTTTAATCCTAATTGTAATTTTATTCCAGATGGAAAGCCAGCACACTGGACATTTCAGTTTCAGCAAGTCATTTATAAAAGTGACATTAACTTTTATCCCAAGTGAAAAGATTATTCTATAGAAGTAAATGAGGTATCTTTAAGAGAACTCACTGAAACCCAAATTCCATCATTTAACATGGCTTCCTTGAGGTACAAGGAAACTGCAACAGCAGGCAAATGAGTCTAGGATGCAACCAGTTACATGGAGAAACCTGTTTTGGAGCAGAGGGAACTGCATCTGGAAAGAGGAAGAAATGGTTTTACATATGTCATTGGAACTTTGAACAACAGAAGAAAATAAGAACAATCTTTCAAGTAAAAACCACATGGCCAAAAGTTATACACTGGTCATCTCAACCAGCCTTTATACGGTAGACGGTATTTTAACTTGGGAAGACACAAAAGACAAGCTAACTTTTGAAACAGATCAGAGTTGATACTTCTTTTTAAATAGAGGAGTAACATGGTCATGTATGTAACAAACTAGCTCTGGCAACATAGAAATAACTTAAAGACACTAAATGGGTAGATTGAAAGAGGCTATATGGAGAGACTCATTAGGTCCTTTTTAATAGACTAGGGAGAGACAAAGATTACCTGAATTTAGGTAGTGATTTTCAGGATGGAGGTGAGGGCAGATTGGGAAATCATAATGGGTTAGGACTGGGTTACCCACCGGAATTGGAGATAAGGTTTAGGAAATAATCTAAAAATGACTGCCTGCCGGTGTTCTGGTGAAATTATTCCCAGGTGGTGCTAGTGATAAAGAATCTACCTGCCCATGCAGAAGACACAAGAAACACATTTTCAATCTCTGGCTTGGGAAGATCCCCTGGAGAAGGAAATGGCAACCTGCTCCAGTATTCTTGCCTAGAAAATTCCATGGGCAGAGGAGCCTGGTGGGTTACATACAGTCCATGGGGCTACAGAGAGCTGGACACAACTGATCAATTAAACTCAGCAATAACAAGCACAAAAAATGTAAAAGAAGCGAGAGTAAAGATAATGAGTCCAGCTTTGCCCAGGTTATTTGAGGTGTCAACACAAGTTGGTGACTGTTGGAAATACGTGTCTAAAGCTTAGACTGAGGGTGGAAGTAAACTTTGGGAGTCATCAATATTGGGGAATCAGATAAAACCATGGGAATTGAAGAAATTACTGTTAGAGAAATTTGGTAGTAGGAGGGAAGAGAAACTAGGAAAAAACATTTTTAAAGACCCATATTAAAAGACTAGGCCAGGGAAGAGAAATCAGTGAAAAACTCTCAGGAGGAATCATGAAGGTAGAAGAAAATATGGAGGAATGTCATGAGAGCAAGGAAGACAATTATTTTGAGACAATTATTTAGGTAAACACCCGTGGGTGTTATAGAATGAAAATGAGGCCACTGGATTTAGTAGGTAGGAGGGAGACAACCAGGAACGTTTTCTTTTTTTTTTTTCCCCCCCCAGTTTTATGGTTTTTCCAGTGGTCATGTATGGATGTGAGAGTTGGACTATAAAGAAAGCTGAGTGCTGAAGAATTGATGCTTTTGAACTGTGGTGTTGGAGAAGACTCTCGAGAGTCCCTTGGACTGCAGGGAGATCCAACCAGTCCATCCTAAAGGAGATCAGTCCTGGGTGTTCATTGGAAGGGCTGATGTTGAAGCTGAAATTCCAATACTTTGGCCACCTCATGTGAAGAGCTGACTCATTTGAGAAGACCCTGATGCTGGGAAAGATTGAGGGCAGGAGGAGAAGAGGATGACAGAGGATAAGATGGCTGGATGGCATCATTGATTCGATGGATATGGGTTTGGGTGGACTCTGGGAGTTGGTGATGGACAGGGAGGCCTGACGTGCTGCAGTTCATGGGGTCACAAGGAGTCGGACACAACTGAGCGACTGAACTGAACTGAACTGAATTGAGATATAGTTGACATATAGCACCATATAGGGTATACAGCATAATGACCTGACTTACATGTATTGTAAAATAATTATCACAATAAGTTTAGTTAACATACATCATCTCATATAGATACAAAATGTTTTTCCCTTATGGTAAGAACTTTTATGATTTACTCTCTTAGCAACTTTTAGATATACTCCACAGCAGTGTTAGCTATAGTCATCATGTTGTATGTTACATCCCCAGTACTTATTTATAACTCAAAGTTGGTACCTTTTTGAGCACCTTCACTCAATTCCCTCGCTGCTCATAACTCTGGTAACCACAAGTCTAATCTGTTTTTCTGTGTGTGTGTTTGTTTTCAGATTCCACACATAAGTGAGATAATACAGTGTCTGTCTTTCTCTGTCTGACTAATTTCACTTAGTATCATATCCATGTTGTCACAAGTGGCGGGCTCTCCTTCCTTTTAGTGGCTGAATAGCGTTCTAATGTACGCTTATACATTGTGAGGAACATTTTCCATGAAGCAGTGAATCTAGCCATCAGGATTCTCAGGTTGGTAATCTGGACTGGAAAAGTGAGCACAGCCAGTGTAGTCTTTAAAAAGTTGACTTGTCAAGTCCAGAAGGAGACAAAGGTTTAAAAAGGGGTATTTGAAAATATGGAGTTGGTTTGAGCATATTATACACATTGACAAGAGATGCCAGGAGAGGGAGAACAATGGCTTGGACAAGAACTCAAAGAAGATGGAAGAGGAAGGGAACAAGAGCCTTACAGAGTAGGAATGCTCCTCCCTGTAAGACTGGAAAGGAGCATAGGCACATTGGAGTGTGGGGATCATGAAACCGAGCATGACTGTACCTTTTAATGACCATTTTCTAAGAATGAAAAGGATAGGACTTAAGAAAATCTGTGAAGGAAAGGAAAAGGCAGCTGCATAAGAATGGGGAAGAATTACTAAGTAATCATATATATATCATGCATATAGAAAATTTAAAGGCACTGATATACATTGTCGTCAAATTTGTACCCGTAGCTACTGAAAAGAGACCGAAGAAATGGCACAATTTATTAATCTTGTGTTGGAGTTGGCAAGGCAGAGGGTCGAGGGGAGATGGGACTATCGATTGAACTTATGAGACTGTCATGCTGTGTAAGGTAAGTAGGGACAGCGTCAAGCTGAGAACGGACAGGTAGACTGGGAAGATAATGAGAGAATAAAGCCCACAGATCCCAACAAAGTCTGTGAGCCAATTTCGTGAGAATGAGGGACCGAGAAAGATGGAAGGACAGGCAGTTACATATAATTAAGGACTTTGAGAGTTAATTATTTCAGAGGTGAAATATTATTGTGTGGAGTAAAGTAGTGTGAGAAGATTCCCTGAGGAAGTAAGACTGAGCAGGATCTTTAAGAATGAGTAGAGGTTTTTTGTTTTTTTGTTTGTTTGTTTGTTTGTTTTGACCCAACAGTGGAGAAGAGGGAGGACATTCTATGCTCAAAATCCAAGAAGAGCTGGGGGCAGGCTGAAAGAGTCATCATGCTTCCCCCAGCTAGAAAGGCAACACTGCTATCTGGAGTTTACAAGAACAAGCCAGACTGAGAGATACATTGAATTACATTATAGAAGAGTTTGAAAACCCATTATGGGATTAGCACTTTGATCTAGTGGACAATTGGGAACCATAACAAAATATTCAGCAAAGAAATGCCGTGAAGCGAGTAATGTTTTAGGCACATTTGCCTGGACGGAGACTGTGGAAGGGATCTCAGAGGGGAGGTGTGCGTGCCCAAGGGGGTCCTTGAGCAGGATCAGGCGACAGAAGCTGGAACCACAACATGAAAGGAGGCTGCTTCAATCAAGAAGTGAAAGGATTTGGCGGCAAACTAGAGGCAGGGAACACATGGAAGAAAGAGTTCAAGTGGTCCTCAAGCTCCTGGGCCAGGACACCAGAAAATAACCCTGCAGCTGAGGGATATCAGGAAGCTGGAAAGGAGGGTGGCGTGGAGATGCAGAGAGGGGGGCATGTGTACATAGGAGAGTTTTCCATCCAGGAAGACCTGCCCCAGTGCTTCTTGTTTGTGCTGTGAAAAAATAAGGTTCTTCTGAAGCCACTGGATGTCAAAGGCTCGTAAACATAGTTATCATCATGTTATTTGCTTTATTAAAGCTGACGTGTGATGGAGCCGTGCCCTGTTGAGAGGTGGCAGTAGCAGGCATCAGCCTGGCATGAAGGAGTCAGAAGTTGGGTGGCTCCTTTCGTCACTTGGAGCAAAGACTTCTGGTGAACAGGCTCTGTTAATGATGGCTGTGTTCCAATTAAAAAACCTTTAAGGGAGGATTATATGAAAAAGACTGTTTAATCACACCTTGAGTTTTTTCAGTCACAGCTGCACACGGATGGTGAGCACCATGCTGGGAGCACTACCTTTGATTGAAAAGCATAAAATCGTTACAGGTTTTTTTTTTTTTTTTTCCTACTAAGTTAAAATTTGAGGGTCTCTTCTGTGTTACACTTTGGGTAATAATCTAGGACAACATAGTCAAAAATGCATGAATGAGGCCAGTTAAAAATATGTTTTAAAATATCATCTTTGATGGTCCCTAGTTATTCAGGTTGTGGAAAAATGTGGATTAATGAATATTTTAAATAAACTTTACCATGTAATAGGTGCAAAACTGGGCTAGATAGATCAGTAGTAACCGAGAGCAATGAAAATATTTCTGGAAATGGTTGTTTGATGGCAGAAATATGACAGTATTTTATTATGTTTTTGAAATTCATTTTTTATAATATATTTCCTTTAAGTTCTTTTTTTAAAAAAATAGACTGTGTCTTTTAATAGCATGCTGTTTTATAATTACATGGAAGTATGCTACGCAAGGGAAAAAAGTCCCTCAACACTTAAGTAGATTTTGTTCTCATTATTGAACCATCAAGAGTGAAAATAAATGTTGCCCGGTAATGACTTCTGCTTTTTCCATGTGGAATGTGATTAGTAGAATTTTCTCCCCATATAGAATGCAATTTATAAAATTTTTAATTTAGTTCTAGATTTAGAATCTGATTCTTCAGTAAATTCTAAACCCATTGAAACACCTTTTCTAATTCTTTATGGAATAAGCAGTAAAAGTGTGGATTAGTTCTCTAGGGCTGTTCTAAGAAATTATCGCAAACTGAATTGCATGAAAAGATTTAAGTTTATTCCCTCACAGTTCTGAAGACCTGAAGTCTGATACTGAAGTGTCGGTAGGGTCATCCTCACTCCTAAGACTCTAGGGAGTCATTCTTTCTTGATTCTTCCAGCATCTGGTAGCTCCTACTGTCCTTGGTGAGTCATGGCCTTCATTTCTGTTTTTTTTGTCTCTGGGTCTGAATCTCTCTTTCCTTTCTTTTATAAGGACCTCAGTCATTGGATTTCAAAATCTATTTTATCTCAAGATCCTTAACTAGTTATATCTGTAAGACCCTTTTTCCAAATAAACTAATATTCTGAAGTTTTGGATAGACATTAATTTGGGGGGGATAATATTCAATCCACAATAAGTGTTAACAGTCTTGTCTCAGGCATGCATTATTTCACATCTTAAAAGTGGTCAGCCAGACCACCTGTAGGGGGAAGGGCCTGCCAGGATGAGTGGCCAAAAATGTGGAGGCCTCGGGATATAGCTCAGGAAGTGATCTGGCAGTAGAACCATCCCTTGGGCCTTGCACGTTCCATGATGGAATTTGGATGGGCTGCAGCAAGATCCTTGGCCTTGCGAAAGTCTTCCAAGATCTCCTGACTCTTCCATACATGGGCACATAGTCAGCAGCTTCTGCTATGATGTCTAAACCTAATTCACGACATACTACATTAGACCAAGAAGAAGAAAATAAGAATGGGGCAGACCAGTCTAGCTGTCTAGGCAAGGCTATCATTTCTTTCTTAACAAATATTGCTAGTAGCTTCTTGCGTGCATAGTTGATTAATTGTGTCCAACTCTTTGCTATTCTTTGGATTGTAGTCCACCAGGCTCCTCTGTTCATGGAATTTTTCACGCAAGAATACTGGAGTGGGTTGCCATTGCCTCCTCCAGGGGGTCTTCCTGACCCAGGGATCAAACCTGCATCTCCTGTGTCTCCTGCTTTGCAGGCAGATTCTTTACCTGCTGAGCCGTCAGGTAGCCTCTTAACACTTGCATGAAATGTGTTTTCTCTTTGAGACTCACACAGGTCAGTGAGGTAGGTGGCTGAAGCAGGATTCACAGACTTGTGAAAGAACATGTCATGCAAGTGAGTTCAGCAAGTGTGTTATTAAGCGTGTGTTTGGTTCTAGGCTCTGGCTAGAACGTCCCTAAAGTAGAAGAGTGCAGGTTTGCCAGCCACTGGTCCAATGCTGTTCATTATATCAAACATGTTATGCATTAGTGGTCATGAAATAGAGATTCTGGGCCTGGAATCTCAGTTCCTCCATTTACCTCTCTGAGCCTCAGATATTATACATGCAGAATGAGAAGAAAAAGAACTCCTTCATAGACTTGTGGTAAAGATTCCATCAGTTTATACAAGTATTTAGAACAGTGCCTGACACATAGCAAGTGTTTAATAATGTTCAATTACTCTTACTACTCTATGCAAGGTACTTAAATTGAACAAGTTTTTATATAATCCTCAACTTCAGGGAGATTATTGTTATTAATACAAATATACTTACATGGTACTTATAGCTTGGTAGAATCTTCTTCCAATTCTTTCAAAACCCCTTCAATTTAGTCAATATAGTTATAGGCTAGAAAATGGACTTGTGTGAAGTTGGGTGACTTGTTTAGTACAGCAAGTTAATGGCAGAGGTGTGCACTCAAATCTATATGACCTATTGGCCACACCTTAAATATTAAAAAAGAGGGGGAAAACTTTGGTGGATATTCAGTAACTCTATTCCAGGCTTCAGTGATATGGAAAATTGAACTGAGAGGCATCCTGTGGAATGGAAAATATACTGGTTTAAAAGTCAGAAAGCTTGCATTTTAGCCTCTTCTCTGCCATTTGAGCCTGAAAATGATGTTCATGCTTTTGCAAAGTATCCTGACTATTCATGAGATAAATTCTCACCCCTCAAGTCCATGTAATGTATTTCAAGTAGTAGAGCTTTGAGTTGCAACAGGCAAATCCCTTTTTTATTTGCTTAGTTTGTATTTTCTGGAAAATGACAGAGTCTAGCTCATGAAGCAAATGTGTTTGTATAGCACCTTGGTTGCCATGTGTTCTGGAGATGATCCCATGCACTGCTGTTGATGCAACAAGGAATGGGTTTTTAAATATTGTTACTATGAAAATGTAACGCAATTGGACTTGGGCAGGTGCCTGAACCAGACCACCCAACATGTTTATTTTGCTGTTAAATAGTTCAAACAAATTCACCTGAAGGGCTTTGAACTTTCTTGATAGTGAATAACTCACATTTCATTTTATATATTTGAGGATATTCCTGCTGAAAGCTAGTTTTGGTGCATATTTTTTAGAGATCTTTTACTTTTTATCAATTTTATGTTTAGGATTTGCTTTGAAAGGGAGAGAAAAATCCTTTTTTTCTTTTCTTAACCTTATCATGGGATTTTAATCAATGTTCAAGGTGATTGCTCGGAAGAATGATCTACTTTGTTTTTTTCCTGAGTTTGTTCACCAGATCTAGTGACTAGGATCTGTCTTATTCCCGTGACTCTTTGCCGTATGACCTTCCATATGACCTGCATACCCTTCCATATGACCTGCAGTAAATTCTTCCATGAGAGATGAGCATTATGCCCAGCATGTAGCGGGCATTCAGAATTTGCTTGATGTGAGTGCACACCTCTGCCATTTGCTTGAGGTGTGTGTCCATCTCACTGACACAGATAGTTCTGGTCTTAGTTTCCTTTTAAACTAACCTGTTCCCCTGACTACTACTACGCCTCATTTTCCTTATGTCTTTTCGGGAACAAGCAGAGCATTAGGAAGCTGTCTCAGAAAGACATATCTAACATGTTCCTCTCGTTAATGACTACGTGGTGTCACACCTAGCTCTGTCTTGTCTTAATCTGCAAAGAAAGTGAATGGACCTCGTCCTTCCTCTTTCGAAAGGACTGAACTGTAAAGTAGGACTTCCCTGTAGCTCAAATGGTAAAAAATCTGCCTGCAGTACAGGAGACCTGGGTTCAACCCCTGATTTAGGAATATCCTCTGAAGATGGGAATGGCAGTTCACTCTAGTATTCTTTCCTGGAGAAACCCATGGACAGAGAAGCCTGGCAGGCTATGGTCCATGGGGTCGCAAAGAGTCAGGCACGACTGAGTGACTAACACACACAAATGTAAAGTGCCTGTCATCACCTACTCTGACTGTACAATTATTCTAAACCTAAGGGAGTGACTTTTCCCAACCCCAAGGAAACCAGATTCTCTAAGACAATGACTTCAGGCTGGTGAGAATGACTTGGTCTAGAGTCTATACTTCCGTGTTCCTTTGATTCTGAGAAGTCTCATATATCCTGGGCTGGCATCAAGGCATGTAAGAAATTCCTTGATTCTAGTTTCTAGTGTGTCCACAAAGAATATGTTCATTTCTGCTCCCTTAAATTTATATTTTTATTTATGCCCTATCTGGAATCTTCAGTTCCACTTGGATATCTACTCCATTATCTAAACTTCCCTATAACTCTGAGACTTCCCCCACACTGAGGACACAAGTCTCCTGGGTGACAGCTCATACTAAGATCAACCAGAGCCACCAGCTCCAAGAATGACATCTGTGGCTGGGGTGTAGTGGGTTTGAGAGCAGCTAAACTTCTGTTGTTGTTGTTGTTCAGTCACTGAGTTGTGTCTGACTCTTATGACTCCATGGACTATAGCTTGCCAGGCTCCTCTGTCCATGGGATTTCCCAGGCAAGCATACTGGAGTGGATTGCAGTTTCCTTCTCTAAGGCATCATCCCAACCCAGGTCTCCTGCACTGTAGGCAAATTCTTTACCCATTGTGCCACCAGGGAAGCTTATAGCTAAGCTACTATTGTTCAGGAAAAGAATATCAGATTATATCTTCACAATGGCTTTAATAACTGAGAGTCAGAGACACACAGCATTCATATTTTCTGTTAGAAGTCTTCTTTTTATGGCAATACAATCATCTCTTTCTTTGAACTCCTTAGAACTTTGTTCTTTATCACTTGTTCTTGTCAAGCAGTTTAGCCTAGTGGCTAAGTGTGCAGACTTTAGAACCATGTTGCCTGGGTTTGAACCCAACCTCTACCATTTACTAATTGTGTGACCATAGGGAAATTACTTGTTTGTTTAGGTGTATCAGTTTTCTTATCTGTAAAATGGACCTAATAAGAATACCTAATAAATAGGAACTAATAAGAATATTAAATAAAGAAATCTATATAAAATATGCTTAAAACAAAACCTGGTATTTTGCAAGTACTCAATACATTGTAGTCACTAGTCATGGTTCCCCTACCTGCTACCTCTACAGTATGATCCCTAAGTCAAATTATGACAAATATGCAGTCTTGGGATTCAGAATGGATTCTTTTTTTTTTTTTTCAGGGTGAGACAATCATTTATTTATTGGACAGGGCAAGATCATTTAAAGAGAGGAAACATATCAGAATGGATTCTAAACAAAACAAACTGAGAAGCAAAAGGAAAGGTTAGGTCTTAAGAAATTTCAAAATAGAAACTATCCCTTATGCCCCTGATAGTTATCAGATATTGAAAAGGGTGAGGAATTGACGTTCCTCTTGGGCAGTGGTTCTCAAACTTTGCATTCCCAGAATCTCTTGGTGAGCTTATGAAAATATGAGAGATTCAATAGGTTTGAAGTGGAGCCCAATACAGTGTGTTTAAACAAAGTCTTAAAAGAGTGAATGATGTGAACAGTCTACCAGCTGCATTTCGGAAAACTCTTCTTGATTTTGGTAAGTTACTACCACCTTTCTCTCATGTACCTTTATTCATTCAGTATATGTTTTGAGCACTTGCTCTGTGAAAAAAAAAATTCTGCTTGGTGCTTTGGGGGATCCAAGATGAATTAAAAACTACTTCTGTTTTTTCAAGAAACCAAAAATATACTAAGGAAGCTATGTCCCCTAAAGATATTTTAATTTTGAAAGGAAATATTAATAAATAAAAATACTCCATTTTGTTTCCAGCTGAGCAGTGTAATTAGCGGGTTGAACTTGTCGGTTGGGTGAACATAAGAACTGACTCTCTAAACTCCAAAGGGACGCATCCAAGAATCTTAATTTAAGACTATGAATCATAATGTATTAAGAAAATGGGCCTTGAATAAACCATACAACCCAGGAAGTTCTCTATGTTAGAAATATGAAGATATAACTATGGAAGGTTTAGATGTATACTTACAAAAGCTGACTCTACATTGTTAATTATTTTCTTTCTTTCTTCAGTTGTGACCTTGAGCCTTTATTTGCTCTCAGTTTGAAGCCACTTTATTCAACTGTGCCCATAAACTGTGTCTTTAAACTCAAAAGCTTCTCCTGAGAAGGAGACACTGACATGTCCGACATGTCACTGTCTCAGAAGGAGGACAGGTTGTTTTGGTACCCTCATTATAAAGATTACAACAGAATCGGAAAATTTATTAAGCTTTAAAATGTTCTTCTGCTCTTAGACTCCCAGCTCTTTGATGACAGTCTTCTTCACCTGTTCAGTGGCAAGTCTCTGTGAATTTCAAGTTCCTGGTTCTAATGTGTTCAGTGTACAGTTGGCATTTTGTCAAATAGGGACCACAGGCAGTACCTAATTTAATTTTGGACCTTCAAATGGAAATTCAGAGACCCACGTGAGTTGTCCGAGGGAAAGCAGCTGAATAGTCACAGGTCAGAAACTGTGCCTCAGATCCAGAATTACCAGCCCGGTATTTGATTTGATTGATTGATTGATTGATAGGCTGATGTAGAGTTGCTATACAATATTATCAAAGTCACAGGTGTACAATATAGTGTCACAATTTTTATAGGCCATCCTGCATGCATAGTTATTATAAAATATTCACTATATTCCCCATGCTGTTTAACATATCCTTGTAGTTTATTATACCTAATACTTTGTACCTTTTACTCCTCTGCTCCTCACTTGCCCCTCCCCCTTCCTTCTTCTCACTGGTAACCTTGAGTTTGTTCTCTGTGACTCTGCTTCTTTTTTGTTATATTCACTAGTTTGTTGTATTTTTAAGATTCCATATATAAGTGATATCTTACAGTATTTATTTTTCTATGTCAGACAGGATTTATTTTCGTAAGTCGGTGGACCTGAAACCTATTTTTGATTTTGCATCTCTGTTAGTAAAACAAAACAAAGGGCATTTGGAGCCTCCTCTTTTAATACCAGTGTATCTGTGAAATGTATACTTGTACTATTCAACTAGTATATTCACATTATACACTGTATTTTTAAAAGAACATTTAAAGGAGTTAAAAAATAAAATATGTAGACGTTCTAGGAATTTCTTCCTCTCCCTACTTTAGACTTTGATCTTAATAAGGCAGACTTTTATGTTAATAAAGCAGGATGATTTATGTAATTGGTGAAATAAAAAGTTTTTAATGATTATAAATGAAGGGTAACACACTTCCAACCCTAGTGCCTTATTTTCCACAACACCTTGGTCCAGGAATGTTTTATTAAACGAGTGGCTTAGGACCCATTCTGCACAATTTTCTTTCACTGCATTTTTTTCCTGATAGAATTTTTTCCCACTCTTTCATTTGATAAAAGAAAAGCTCAGGACCTTCATTTATGAAACTCAGGAGGTACACTTTATGCTCTGTATTGAAAAAAACACTTTTTTCCCCCTGCAAATACCACACATATCTCTTTCATCTCTCTCTAATTCCAGAGAAAGTTGATGAAAGAGAGCTGTTTTTCTCCCTAGGAATTTCCTTCAGATTATTCTTATTTCAGTATGCTAATCCTTTGTTTTTAAGTTTCTTCTACAGAAATTACATATATCTCATAGCCAGAGGACTTTTATTTCTGTTTTTCAATGAGGAGCAGAAGAAAGGAATGCCTCTAGACCAAGATTTTGTCTCCAAAAGAGTCCTTAGATGGAACAGGGAAAAAAGTGGGGTTTGGTGAAGAAGGACATAGCAGGGGTGGGTGGAGGGAAAAGTAGATATCAGTATAAGCAGATTATCTCTAATGTATTACAGAGTCTTAAGGGTTTTTATAAACACAAACCACAGGGAAACTGGGATCTGACAAGCTGTTGGAGGAATGCCCATGAAGGAGGAGGAGGAACAGGAGGTATGGTTGCTAATTTCCTAAACCCAAATGTCAGCCATTTTAATGAGAAAAATAAAATCCCATGTGATGGTAGGCTAAGAGACATACTAGCCAATGGGGGAGCAAAATATCTCTCATTAAATACTCAGGCATTGACCTTTAGTGTATATTTTTCCAAGTTGGTAAAGAAAGGAAATGCATGTGTCCCCATGCTTTATCTAATATACTGGGATTAGATGAGTAAAACCAAGGAATTATCAGCTTGATGAAGTCATTAAATAGATAATTTTGTACTTGTTCACGCACATCCTGTAGAGAGTCAGGTAAAAATTTCTCTCTATATATATAGATAAGCAAACTGTAATAAGTGTAGTGGTTGGGTCATGAGAGATTATAAGATTATACTGCTTGATCCTTTTAATTTACTACTGTTAGAGGAAAGCCTTCTTTTCAGACTCTGTGGATGAACAGACTTCCCTGGCAGTTGGAGCCTCATCCTGCGTAAACAAACAGAGCTGATTGGGTGTCAGCTGGTCCCAACTCCAACAACTTTTGCACCATCAAAGGCTTGTAGTCTCTAAAATAAAAGTGACAAAAAATAGAGCCAGCTATCAAAATAATTCCTCCCAGCTGCAAGATTTGGAGCGAGGTGCCGTCAAAGGCAAAGTGTGCCTGATCCAGTTAAGAACTCTCTCATTCTTTATGGAATCTGAGTATTAAATGAGGCCCCAAGATTTCTGGGTTCAGGTTCTCATTGTTTACTAAGTAAAGTGAAAGAGCCCACAGAAACTGTGCATGAGGCTTTGTGCTTCAAATCATTCTTACTAAACATGTTGATGAGTTAAGTATAAATGAATCAGAAACATACGGTTCACATTTCTGTGGAAATCCACAGGGTATATTAAGGGAATTAAAGGGAAATGTGTTAGGCCAAACATATTTAAGAATTTGACAAAACCAAAATCCACCAAAATAGTTTAACATTTTCTGGTGAGTCTGTTCCAGTTTATTCTTCTTCTTTAATAATGGATTTTCTCAATTGCCTTAAACTCACATTTTCATGTGATGTTCTAAATCTATAAATAAATATCTTACAGAGAATTTACCCATCTACTTCCTTATATTAATCCCATGTAATGAAATTTATCTCAGCTAATGATGTGGTAGTTGGACATAATTCAAGTATATTGAAAACTCTGGGGAATTTGAGTCAATTGCAAAGAGGCTACATTGTGAAATGGTAAAGTCAGAGTAATATAATATATTGAACTTAAATCATTTCGAGTACCTCTACTATTTTAATTCAGCATCAATATTTAGTAGTGTTTAAGGCACTGTCCCTAGGTATTTTGGGACCAGGCAAATTTTAAAAAGTAAATAAATCAGACATGGATCATGCTCTCAAGGAATATACAAGACTTAGTCTGTGCTGTATATGGTATTCCTACTACACAGCTAAAGCAATATTGTAGGATTTCTTTGTAAAGTGATTCTTCTAAAGTGAGGAAGAGTCTTATCCAGAAGAAGTTTGTGCAGAAGTGACAAGCTTTCATATAATTAATATCTTTGTAACTTAGCATATTCTAGAAGGTATCTTTTCTCATTTTAAACATAAGTGGAAATTATCCTCTATATAAAATTCTTAAAGATGGTCTGGATTTTTAAGTAATAGTCATCTGAGTGAAAGGAAAGATTGGATCAGTTACATTTTATTTTTCTCACTGACATTTTAGAGTAATCCTAAATGAAAGTCTCTAATTCCACTAAAGCATATTATGCAGAAATGAATATATGATGAGGAGAGGGCAACTTAACTTCTTATCTATTTTCCAATTCTAATGTAAAATCACTCAGAACGATGTTGCATCCAAACCATAAAAAGAAAAGGAAATCTGCACTTTAGGTATCAGAAATTAATGCAAGATAATTCTAAAAAAACATTTCATCAAGCTATATTTTTTATTTAAATTTTGTGTAAGTGTGTCCACTGAGGGACTTCAGTTCAGTTCAGTCGCTCAGTCGTGTCCGACTCTTTGCGACCCCATGAACCACAGCAGGCAGGCCTCCCTGTCCATCATCAACTCCCGGAGTCTACCCAACCCGTGTCCATTGAGTCGGTGATACCATCCAGCCATCTCATCCTCTGTTGTCCCCTTCTCCTCCTGCCCTCAATCTTTCCCAGCATCAGGGTCTTTTCCAGTGAGTCAGCTCTTCGCATCAAGTGGCCAAAGTATTGGAGTTTCAGCTTCAGCATCAGTCCTTCCAATGAACACCCAGGATTGATCTCCTTCAGGATGTACTGGTTGGATCTCCTTGCAGTCCAAGAGACTCTCAAGAGTCTTCTCCAACACCACAGTTCAAAAGCATCAATTCTTCGGCACTCAGCTTTCTTTATAGTCCAACTCTCACATCCATACATGACTACTGGAAAAACCGTAGCCTTGACTAGACGGACCTTTGTTGACAAAGTAATATCTTTGCTTTTTAATATGCTGTCTAGGTTGGTCATAACTTTTCTTCCAAGGAGTAAGCGTCTGCAACTGAGGGACTTACCTCCACGTAAAAATACAGTTGTCATGGTGTTCATCATTTTCAGACTTTCCAGATTCCTTGGAGAGACCATTGTCCTTCTTACCTCATTTTTTTTTTTTTTGAGAAGGCAACATCTTAGGTTGACAATATCCATCAGTCAGTGTGTTACTGGACACAAATTTGTGTGCCCCATATACAGTGAGGCCAAATTAAACAAAACATCAGAGTTTGTAGCTGAGAAAGGTTTATTTAAGTAGGGCCATGCAAGGAAACAGGTGGCTCATGCCCCCAGAACCCCACACTCATTTCTAAAACCCCACAAGCATTTTTAAAAGCAAGGTGAAGGAGGGGCGCGGTGAGTTGTTGCAAACTTCTTGGTGTAGGAATCCTTTGTTCTTGCTTTGTCCTTGTAGGTCAGCTCACAATGTTTCTGTAAACCTTCAACAAGACAAACGTTCTTTGTTCTGCAACTTTTCATCTCTACAGAATGGACTTTTAAAGCTCAGAGTCCTGAGAACAGACTATCCTGTATATTTCAGGCTATAGGCAACATTGTTTTACAAAAGGTACAGAGCCAGCATGAATAAGCTCTGGCAACAGAGCAGAAAGATTAAAGCAAAAGGAACAGATCTAATATGGAGTTAGATTTGTTCTTCCCCATTACAAATGGTCCTTGTTAGAGGCAACTCCCTCCATCTGAACTTATTCTGGAGCTGTGGTCATTTAGGGTCCCTGCCATTAGGCAGTGTCTAGGTAGTTAGGGTCCCTGAAATAGATGTTCTGATTGAGTTCAATCCCATTGGAGAGATGGACGTGTCAGGGAAATCTCATTGTTATGGCTGGCATCTGGGAGCGTGTGTGTGCCGGGAAGTTAGGGAGCAACTTTATTGCTGCGAGTAGACCAGAAGAGAGAGGAGAGGATACCAGAGCTCCCAGTCTGTGGAGGGAATCAGACAGGATGTTGGGTGTTTTTCATGATTAGTATGTTTTTAGCTGCGAGGTGTGTCATTTGCAGGACTTCTGAGAATGATGTTTAGGGGCAGTTGTGGGGAATGAACTGTGTAGCAGGAGCTGTGGGCTCTTTAAAGAAAATGACTAACTCTGATTCTGGCTTGTCTGGCATCAGTAGGCAAAGTTCTCAGCAGTAGGTATGAGTAAGTACAGGAGCTGAATCTTCAAGGAGCTCTGGGTTTCAGCAGAAGTGCACAGCTGGGTGTTATCAATTAGGAAGAACTGTGTGTGAATCATTGAAAGCAAAAGAGTTGTGGTGTTGCAGGATTAGGGGAGTGGTAGAAATAGTGATGGGAATGAAGAGGCCCAACCATAGTTTCAAAATTAAGGTCTAATTTCATTCCAAGAAAATGGCAAGGAGTTCAAATAGGAATAGAGTATCGGGATAGTAGTAAGAAGTGAACGTGAAATTTGGTCAGTCTCAAAATTGTCTAATTCTGTTTATTTAAGATGTGAATTACCCAATAAAATGTTAAACATTAACTCAGAGAAAATTCTAAAGCATTTTAAGAAACCTATTAATATTTCATTGAGAACACAATAAAAGAGACCCCAATGATTTTAAGGATGGGAGGGACTAGCAGAAAGATGTTTAAATTGGTAACAGGCTAGTTTGTCTTTATAATAGATGAAGCTGCTTCATTACAGCATTGTCTATATTAGCATTCTTACTCATTTCACTAAAGATTCTGTGAGAAGACAGACCGTAGTGTGGCATTTAAAAAATTTCTCAAGTAACTTAAAAACAGGGATGGTAGAACCAGTTAATGCTAATGGAAGCAAGGAGAGCTATGTTCTGTAGGAAGATGAAATATTTCTAAGGAAAAGGGTGTAAAAAATGATTTTATTGAATTCTCTGTCTCCATAAAGTTTAGACTTGCCAACAACTGAATCAAATATTTTATCTATTTTGCTGTGTCTTTTGTTCAGTAAAGTCACAATACTTGGAATTTTTAACAATTGGCCAGTCACTTAAGCCATCCTGATGAAATGAAATCTACCTCCAGTGCACCAAACAATTGCTTAGTTATCTCCTGAAGTTAATATGGAAGTTTACTTTACTTCCATAAGGAAATAAATTTTTGGCTTCAGATTAAGGAAGATACATTTAGCATGTGAAGACTTACTTTGCAGTGAAGTTGCAAAAAGAAATTAATAAGAGTTAGTGAATGTACATGCTTCTGTTTTGTGTGCCACTGACATTTAACTGTTAGTTATCTCACCCTTCCTCAGATGAATGTTTTCTTATACCATATATTTACATCTCTGTAAGAGATGGCCTCTAGTTTATCAATACTACCTAAGTGAATTCCTGCTTACTTTTCAAGGAATTTCCTCAACCTGCTTCCCACCAGAGTTAGAGATGCTTCCCTTTCCTCTCACAGCATGTTTTTCATACTTTTAACAGCTCAACTTCACAAGGCTACGTACCTCCCTGTTTATTTGATCGCTACATAAAATAGTGGCTGAGAGACCATGGCCTCAGGTAGCCTAAATTCAAATCAGAGTGACTGGCTCTGTGATCTTGGGCAAGTCGCTCAAATCTTGGAGCCTTTGTGTTTTCAACTTATAAGATAGGGATGATACTTAATCTACTTACAGGCTTTTTGTAAGGAATAACTGAGTCAATATATATATATATATAAAGGATGTAGATGTGTATGTATTTTCTCGGGTTCATCATTGTATAAATTTAATACATATATTTGTACAGTTGATTTCATAACTTATTGGTATATAAATATTGCTGAAAAGTCTTAATCAAATACCTGTACTTCTTGTGCTATATTCAGAAAGCAGAAAAAGGGAACCTGGTATTACATAGTTAATACTATAGAAAGATAATTTTAATAGTACAAGTTTTTTTAAAAAAAGGACTTGGAGGCTATCCACATTAAACAAATTAACCAGAAAATTACCAGATCTTTGGTACACACTGCTTGGGCGCCTCCTTTGATTTTAGATTGTCAACCTTTACAAAAATAGTGTTTACTTCTGGTTTGAATTTTTACTAATCTAACCTGGCATAAGATACCTAAACAAGCTTACATCTAAACTAATTTTTTCTTCATTTCCTCTAAAACATGTGGAATATGTTTACTTTATTGTTTTAGAGGGTTGTTTTATTGATCCTTTTATATGACCCCTTTGCTCCAGAAGATGTTGACATAGTAGAACAGTATGCTATTGATCTAGTAATAATAAGGGTATCGTATTAAGACCTGGTGTCTATTTTGCCTTATCTATTTCTAGCCTTTTCACTGCTGTTTTAATTTCCATCATCTCACTTTAAAACATTTTTCCAGTTATTCCAGGAAATGGGTTCCCAGTGCTGGCCAACTCCCTTTTTTCTTGATCCTCCTCCTTAAGGAAGTAACAATCACTGGAGTTGGTATTCATGTTATTTTTTCTCCCGTCTCTAATTTCTCATTAATATTTTGTCAGGAAAACAGCTTTTACCTTTGCTCCTTTATTCTGAGATTTTATTTCAAGAGCCAATTATTTTTCACTGAAATATTTTCCTGTGGTTTGGCATATAATCCTTTCACTCATTGCTAAAGCTAAAATCTTTTGCCTTGCTTCTACTTATTTTTATATATGGCACCTCCAAACCCTTGTACTAGCTTTCTATACATTTTTTGAAGGCTTTCTGCATATAAAAATTTTATATCCCTTTCCCCACTTTACTGTAGTGGCCTGTATTATTCTTACTCTGGTTAGTTTTAGCTTGAAACATTTTCTAATGCTGAATCTTTAACAGTTTCTTAAATGTATTTCATCTTTATATAGTAGGCTTTCCAGGAACCCTCAGAAAACCAGATCGGGGTCTTCTGTCTTTCTTTAAAAGACAGTTCTCTAAATATTCCCAACATATTTGGAACTGGCTATTAGACACATACTTAGTTATCTTATGTGTATTTTCCTAAAAGTTGGGTAAAATATATTTATGTTTCTCTTTCCTTGTGGTTTCTTGACCTCAAATACTTTTTAACATAATGTAAAATTGGGCCTCTGAAGCTTGCATTTTCTCAATCTAGCTGTTACCATGGTTTTTTGAAATGCTTTTGCTAGTGAGCAGAAATATGTGGACTCGTCATGAGTTTGAGTAAGCTCCGGGCATTGGTGCTGGACAGGGAAGCCTGGCGTGCTGCAGTCCATGGGGTCCCAAAGAGTCAGACACGACTGAGTGGCTGAACTGAACTGAACTGAACTGATCTCTTACCCAGGGATACTTTAAAATGAAAGAAGAAAAAAATTATTACATGCTAAACATAAGTGCTATATTCCTGTGAGAGAGTTGAGAGGCCAATTGAAACTGTTTACCTCAGACTGGGACTTGAACCCACGTGCTGGAACTCAGACCAAGCTGAAACCCAGTTTGGGATTTGAACCCATGTGGCTAGGACTCAAACCCAGCCAAAACCCACAGTACCTGGTTTCAGGGCCTAATGAAGCTCAGGTTCTTGACGTCTCATCACAGAAAGAATTCAGTCAAAGACAAAGTGATAGGTAAGAAATGGATTTATCCACATTCAGAGAGAAGTACACTCCACAGACAGAGTGTGGGCCATCACAGAGGGCGAATGTGGTCTCAAAATGTGCTGTGGTTAGTTTTTATAGGCTGGGTAATTTCATATGCTAATGAGTAAGAGGATTCAGTTCAGTTCAGTTGCCCAGTCATGTCCGACTCTTTGTGACCCCATGGACTGCAGCACGCCAGGCCTCCCTGTCCATCACCAACTCCCGGAGTTGACTCAAACTCATGTCCACTGAGTCGGTGATGCCATCCAACCATCTCATCCTCTGTCGTCCCCTTCTCCTCTCGCCTTCAATCTTTCCCAGCATCAGGGTCTTTTCAAATGAGTCAGCTCTTCGCACCAGGTGGCCAAAGTATTGGAGTTTCAGCTTCAACATCAGTCCTTCCAATGAACACTCAGCACTGATCTCCTTTAGGATGGACTGGTTGGATCTCCTTGCAGTCCAAGGGACTCTCAAGAGTCTTCTCCAACACCACAGTTCAAAAGCATCAATTCTTCGGCACCCAACTTTCTTTATAGTCCAACTCTCAAACCCATACATGACTACTGGAAAAACCATAGCCTTGACTAGATAGACCTTTGTTGGCAAAGTAATGTCTCTGCTTTTTAATATGCTATCTAGGTTGGTCATAACTTTTCTTCCAAGGAGTATGCGTCTTTTTATTTCATAGCTGCAGTCACCATCTGCAGTGATTTTGGAGCCCCCTAAAATAAAGTCTGTCACTGCTTCCATTGTTTCCCCATCTATTTCCCATGAAGTGATGGGACCAGATGCCATGATCTTAGTTTTCTGAATGCTGAGCTTTAAGCCCAACTTTTTCACCCTCTTCTTTCACTTTCATCAAGAGGCTCTTTAGTTCTTCTTCACTTTCTGCCATAAGTGTGGTGTCATCTGCATATCTGAGGTTATTGATATTTCTCCCAGCAATCTTGATTCCAGCTTTTGCTTCATCCAACCCAGCATTTCTCATGAAGTACTCTGCATATAAGTTACATAAGCAGGGTGATAATATACAGCCTTGATGTACTCCTTTTCCTATCTGGAAACAGTCTGTTGTTCCATGTCCAGCTCTAATTGTTGCTTCCTGACCTGCATATAGGTTTCTCAAGAGGTAGGTCAGGTGGTCTGGTATGCCCATCTCTTTCAGAATTTTCCACAGTTCATTGTGATCCACACAAAGGCTTTGGCATAGTCAATAAAGCAGAAATAGACGTTTTTCTGGAACTCTCTTGCTTTTTTGATGATCCACTGGATGTTGGCAATTTGATCTCTGGTTCCTCTGCCTTTTCTAAAACCAGCTTGAACATCTGGAAGTTCACAGCTCATGTATTGTTGAAGCCTGGCTTGGAGAATTTTGAGCATTACTTTAATAGCGTGTGAGATGAGTGCAATTGTGCTGTAGTTTGAGCATTCTTTGGCATTGCCTTTCTTAGGGATTGGAATGAAAACTGACCTTTTTCCAGTCCTGTGGCCACTGCTGAGTTTTCCAAATTTGCTGGCATATTGAGTGCAGCACTTTCATAGCATCATCTTTTAGGATTTGAAATAGCACAACTGGAATTCCATCACCTCCACTAGCTTTGTTGGTAGTAACTATTTTGGGGAAGGGGTGGAGATTTCTAGAACTTGGGCCACCACCCACTCTGTGGTCTTTTGACAGTGCCTTGGAACTGCATGGCATCTCTGGGTGTGTCATTTCACTTGCTGATTGAAGATCAAGGTCTAGTCTTGTCTGCCATCTTGGTCACATTTGATTCTAATCTGTTTTGTTGTGTCCTTGGGCTATGTCATTCTTTCAAAAGTTGTGCCCTGCCCCTTTCCCTCCTGTTACACAATGACTACAGAAAATTTCCCAGATAGTAGGGAGGGGGATCAGATTTAGGCTAAACGAAAATAGAAAGCCAAGAAAGAGTTTAACTAAAGAACTTAACAATATAATAAAGATGCTTGTACTTCATTAAAAAGACCTCTGAAGTAAACAAAGCAAAAACAAATAAAACAAGGGCAAAAAACTTTATTTCTTTAAAAAAGTCATCAGCCCGGTACTTTATTTTTCAAAGAGCTTACTCTCTACTATTATTTTACTCCTACAAAAATCACATGTATAAACTTTACTTCCTTCCTCCTTTCACTCCTCCTCTCCCACTGCCTTTTCAGTATCTATTCCATATAGGCGCTGATGCACATTATTCCATTTAAACTTCACTACAGTCTTCGAATTAGACATCATTATGCCATTTTTTAAATGAGGAAATTGCAGCTTGAAAGGTTAGTTTCTCAAACTAATTCAGCGAGATACTGGTTTGGAGTTAGCATTAAAACATATATATATATATATATATATATATATATATATATATATATACACACACAGATGCTCTTTCTTCTCTGTTTTGCTTCAGTAACAATAAAATTATTTTATTTTTAAAATTTATTTTTAATTTGAGGATAGTTGCCTTACAGTATTGTGTTGGTTGGGTTCTGTCATATATCAACATGAGTTGGCCATAGGTATACACATGGCCCCTCCCTCCTGAACCTCCATCCCATCTCCTACCCTGTCCCACCCCTCCAGGTTGTCTCAGAGCACCAGATTTGAGCTCCCTGCATCATACAGCACATTCCCTCCAGCTCTCTATTTTGCGTATGGTAATGCATATGTTTCAGTTCCACTCTCAGTCCATCCCACCCTCTCCTTCCCCAACTGTGTCTCCAGGTCTGTGCTTTATTCCTGCATCTCCATTGCTGCCCTGCAAATAAGTTCAGTACGTTTAAATGGAGAGTTCTGCAAAATGTCAGAGAGATGAAAGCACCAAAGTGATAAATCATACAAGCCTTGGCTATAGTTTAGTATTAAAGGGGCTTCTTAATGTTGAAAGCTTTGGTATTCAGGAAGTCACTTTTTTTTTTTTTTTTGAGGCTGTATGAACAAAGACACATACATTACCATAAAAAAGGATATTGAGTATGGTGAGAGTCATCATGCAATGATTCCTCAGTTGACATGAGGAACTGCAGCCTAGAGATTATATTTCAACTTCATATCGTCCAACCTAGAAGCTTACCTTATGCTATCCAATAGGTGTTTAATGACAGTCAAATGAATTATTGAGTCAATCACACAAGAGGAATGAAAGAAGAACTAAAGATTGTCATGGAATGAAACGTACAAGCCTGCTGAACACCAGCAGCCAGCCTAGTACCTGGCACATTAGTCAGTGCTGTGAATGAACCCAGCAGCTCTGAGAGCCTCCTTTAGCTAGACCTCTGGATCTCCACCACACATCAACCAGTAACTTTTTTGGCCACTAGAATGGCGATTTAACAACTTACAACTGCTCTTCCAGTTCCTCTGATGCTTTCACAGTCTCTGAGAACAGAGGGAGAGAGGAACTTGGGGGAAGTAGGGGCTCAGCAGTATCAATGCTGGTTCTAATTCTGCAGTCACAGCTCCAAGGGGCACAATACTTGTGACCTTGCCCCCCTCCAGGTCTTGGGAAGAGAGGAAACCACCGCATTTCCTCCATGCAGCGGATGAGAGCTACTCTATCATTAAAGGAAGACCAGCAGAGGAAACCCCTCAACTGCGGGCAGTCAGTCCAGGAGACGTGTACATTGCTATAGCAGGCTCTGCTGAGAGTCAGGCTGGGGGGAGGGCCCTCATGAGCCTGGGGACTGCCTGGCCGTGAGTTCCTACATGAACTGTGTGACACCAGGTAAGTTACTTAATGGTATTTCTGTTCCTCCGTCTGTAAAAGGTGGCCAGTAAGTGTCTATTGCACAGTGCTTGAATGAAGAGCAAATGAGCCAGTATATATGTGTGTGTGTATGTGTGTGTAGCCACTTTGTTTGTACACTCACAGTGGCTGAAAGAGTGCCTGGCACTTATTAGGCACTGGTGTGTTGGCTGTTATCATTATTACCTTAAGGCAACTATTTATATAATGGAGAAGAGCAATGAAATGGGATTTAGGATGTAAGCCCCCTATGAGGTAGAAAAGAGCTGGTAGCAGGGAAGAGGGCAATGCAGATGTGTAGACGTACCATGGTGCCCGGCGGCACTTTGCATGGCCTTAATGGTAAGGACTGGTGTTAACCCAGATTGCTGCCATGAGGAGGATGGCACAGCGTGTGCTGGGGCCAGGGAAAGGGAGAAATTCAAGAACAGGGAGAAAGGCGGTTCCTCGCAATTGCTGCTTGGTGCTGACTTTCTAAATAGGCCTGGTCAGCGGTTGGATAGGAAAAAGGCTGGTGAATTTCCAGATGTATGACAGGAAGAGGAGGAAGGAA
Organism: Dama dama; assembly: GCF_033118175.1. Classification (NCBI taxonomy): domain Eukaryota; kingdom Metazoa; phylum Chordata; class Mammalia; order Artiodactyla; family Cervidae; genus Dama; species Dama dama. The sequence goes on along the minus strand of NC_083694.1, from coordinate 20,527,004 downwards.
AGTAATGATCCAGCAACCTGATGTTAGGATCATGACAGGGACATGAACTGTGATAAAAAAGCTGAAAGAGCCCACAAAATAATAATAAACAGTCCAGCACCATTTGTCCTCAATCCTGGATCACAAACCACATTTCTGTTCAAATAAGTTGTTAGGAGAAGATGCTGAGAATTAAGACATGGAAAACTCCACGGCCAACATGATCCCCTTAGAATTTTTTTAAAGCTGCCTTTCTGCAATTGAACTGTATCTACACAGCACAAATAAGAGAGAAATGTTACAATTACCTGGTTGGCTTGATCAATTCAGACAGCCACACTGGATTACTCATTTTTGTATGATTACTTGATCCAAAAAATCCACTCAGAGGCTTGAATGTTCTATTTGAGCTGTCTAACTTGATCAGATAAATCCAGTCCAATGAAATTTTTGTTGGTATTTCATCCAGTCCTGATTTTTATAATTAATTATTTTCTCCATCTTGAGTTGAAAATTACTGTACAATCAAAGGCAATTAAAACACTCTGAGATGATTTAGTGATATAAAGTATCTTTATCTTTGTATAATGATCACAATAAGAATCTGTGATTATATTTGAAATATACCAGGCATCCTATCCTCTACATACATGTGCGTGCCTGTGAGTGTGCATGCTCACTAGTGCCTGACTCTTGCCACCGCATGGACTGTATTCTGCCAGATTCCTCTGTCCATGGAATTCTCCAGGCAAGACTATTATAGTGGGTTGCCATTTCTTCCTCCAAGGGATCTTCCTGACCCAGAGATCAAACCTGCATCTCCTCCTTCTCCTGCATTGGCAGGTGGATCCTTTACACACTGCACCACCTGAGCTGACCCTACATGCACGAAGTTCATCAGATCCATCTAGAAAGAAATCTTTCCTCCTCGCTCAGTCATTTTCTGGCATGCTCTTGATCTGGTCTGCTGATGGGACCATGAGTGTTACAGAACAGTGGCTAGGGCAATGACTTGTAACCTATTCAATCATTTTCTATACTCACTTTTTTTTTTCTTGAACATCCTTACTCTCACTTCTTTTTCTTTTCTCTGTACTTCTCTCTGTTTCCCTGATTTACCTACAGCTCTTATGAACCTAGTTATGGTTGCCCAGAGGCTATAAGCTGGGGCTGAGTTGTGGTGTGTGTGTGTACATACTCAATTGTGTCTGACTTTGTGACCCCATGGGCTTGTAGTCCTCCAGGCTCCTCTGTCCATGGAATTTTCCAGGCAAGAATGATGGAGTGGGTTGCCATTTCCTACTCCAAGGGATTTTCCCGACCCAGGGATCAAACTCACGTCTCCCATGTCTCCTGCATTGGCAGGCAGATTCTTTACCACTGAGCCACCTGGACTGACATTCAAAGACAGTGGAAAAATCCAGTGGCCTAACAGGTATGACTTACACACAGGCTCTAGGAAAAACTATACAGGGGCCAATTTATCTCTGAAGTGCTGCCACCTCTTCATGTCCTTCCCCTTCTAGGATGCCTCATTTTAGGTTTTCTAGGTAGCCTGAGATTTTATTTTGCCCTATTTCCACGTTTCCTCCTAACTTTAGCCCATCCAAACCCATCCTTTTCCTGAAGTACATTGCTTAGATCATTTCTTCTTTTCTGCTACTTCATAAAAACAGCTCTTGCCTCAGTGTAAATATTTTATCTAAGAGGAAAGCAAAATGATTTTTAAAAACTCAGTATACTTTCAAAATACATCCACTTCACTGCACATCGTTTTTTGCAGACAGCATCATCTTCTTTGTGGGCTATTTCAGCAACCTTCTGACTGGTCTCTCTGCTCCTATTTTTGTTTCCCTATGATTGTTCTTTTTTGCAACCACCAGAGTGATTTTCTTATTGAGTGGTCATTATTTTACTTAGAGTCCTTTCTGGCTCCTCATTTTATTCAGAATAAAAGCCAGCATCCTTATCTGAAATGCCCACAGCTCTGATCAGGCTCCTCGCTGACTTCTAAGTTGAACCTTCTGATCCAGGTACACCGCCCTCCTGCCCTCTGAGGATGCACCAGGAGGGTCCTGGGTGTTCCCTGCTTCCCTTTCCTGACTCTTTTCCTCAGCTGTCCCCGTGGCTCATCCCCTCACATCCTTTATGTCCTTTCTCAAATATATTTTCGGACAGACTTCCCCCAAAACCTTAATTATACTTGCCACCTCCTCAACATATTTCTGTCTTCCTGTCCTTCATTTTTCTTCAGCAGTACATTGTATTTTTTACTTAGTTATGTTGTTCAGTGTCTTATCTGTCACTACTAGAATATAAGTTTTTGAGGGCAGGAATTCTATCTTCATCAGTTTTCTCCCGACCATATCCCTGGTGCACAGAAAAGTGTTTGACACTTGCTAAGTACTTACTGAATATTTGTTGAATGAGCAATTATATAATCAATTTACAAATGCATCAGCATGTAGACAGCTGAGGATATGGGAATTTTTTGAGGTGTTTATTGCTATTTTTGAGGATATATTTTTCTAGACATGCTGAGAAATAATCACCTTCTTAATCTAATAGCAAGGCATCAAATGAAAGAATGAATGGCTGTGTCTTTTTTAAAAATGTTATTGAGGTACAATTGATTTACAGTGTTGTGTTAATTTCTTCTGCATAGCAAAGTGACTCAGTTTTTTATGTATGTGTATATATTTGTATTCTTTTTCATATTCTTCTTCATCATGGTTTATCACAGGATATTGAATATAGTTCCCTGTACCATACAGTAGGATCTTGTTGTTTATTCATACCATATATACTAGTTTGCATCTGCTAATCCCAAACTCCCAATCCTTCCCTCCCCTCCCCTCTCTCCTTGGCAACTACAAGTCTTTTCTCTATGTCTGTGAGTCTATTTCTGTTTTGTAGATATGTTCATTTGGATCATATTTTAGATTCTACGTATAATAATCTTTTTCTGAATTTCAACTCATTTTTTTTTTCCTCCCCTGCCTGGGCCTGCAAGGGTAAAGAATAGCAGTTTGTTCTCTTAGTTTTAAATGATTCCCCAATCTGAAGTCAATGTGATTACTGTCTGTATTTTATAGTTACATTCTCATATCTTGACTCTCTTATGGACATGTATCATAGACATAATCCATAGACATGGATTAATGTTGATTTTTACAGGAAAATTAAAATGAATGGATACATCATTTGTAGACTTGGTAACACCGATGTATGTAACTGAGGCAACTGTGTACACCCCTCAATTAAAGCTTTGACTGTGTTCATGATCTTCGCTTCTGCCCATCTGAAGAAACACATGCTTGCACAGCTTGAAACATTTAACATCTTTCAAGTGAAGCTTTGGCACTTCATAGAGTGTAAGCTGTGCCTAGTTAATCATAGGAACTGAAATTCTTACTTTCTGCCCTTTAAAGCCAAAACCTATTTAAGATTATCTTTTCTTTTTTCACATTGTTTCATCAAAGCAAAACTTGCAGAACATGAAACAATGTGGTTAGGGCAGCGGATTTAAAAAAAAAACAAAAAAAAATACACACACAACAAAATCTAGAAAACGGCAACATTCTCCTGTGGCTGTGTGATGGCAAAGTCAAACCAAGCTGCCATCCGTCTGGATTCGTGTATTAGAATTCAAAAGGAGGTTCTGAACAACTCGGAAGCCTGCTTCATCAGGGACGAGCCCTGAAAAGGGAAACAGTCAGAGTCCTCACCATTGGCCTGTTCCTTTTTCCCAGTGTGAGCAGACCAACAGGAGGAGCTGTGTATTTTGGATATTGGGTTGTTTGTTACCTGGGAACCCAAGAGGAATTTCTCAGGCCTCCCCAAACTTCCTGCCTCTGCTGGTAGGCTCTGTAGGCTGATTCTGTTCATCAGTTCTCCAAACTTATTTGATACTAATTCCATTCCAAGGCCTCAATTCTGTCTCCAGCTCTACCCAGTTCACTCCTGCAGGGGAAGTTGTTCCCCCTTGCCCATATGCACCCTCTGTTCCTCCTCTTCCCCCAGCTTTAGCAATTTTTAAAATGGATTTTTAATTTTAACCTTCTCTGAGATCCCTTCTCTGGAGAAGCCAATCCACATGACCTCTGTCTTCTAATTTATCAGTCATTCACACTGTCATTGAGAGCTTCGCTTACATCAGATCCTGCTGGAAGTGATAGGGAGACAAAGGTGAGTGAGAATTCAGCAACTTGCAATCCATGATGAACAAAGATGGAAACTAACAGATTGTTCTGGGAATGCTTAAGATCTGTCCCGATTCTGCCTGATAGCTCTTATTAGCTTTATCCAGGTTCACCACTTTTAACGTTGTGTTACATTTGCTTTCCTCTTCTCTCTCTCCCTTTCTTATTGCTTTTTCTGAACCACTTGCATTCATTCAGTTGCTACCTCTTGTCTGACCTTTGCCACCCCATGCAGTGCAACAGGCTTCCCTGTCCTTCACTATCTCCTGGAGTTTGCTAAAACTAATATCCATTGATTGGAGATACCATCCAACCACTTGTAAGTAGGTTGATATATCATTGCCTTGTACTCTTTAGTACTCTGTGTGTTTCCTAAGAACAAAGATATTTCTCATATAGTCACATTAAAATAATCAGATTTAGGAAATGTAAAACTACGCTTTGCTCTTTTCACTTCATATGTTCTGGGATTTAATCTCCTGTTGCTTCACTGACGTTTCTTGGATTCTCTTTTTGCAGCTGTACATTCCTGTGTTACTGCATTGTGTGCTTGTAACAGTATATTCAACCAATCTCCTATGTTTGAAGTTTGAGGTTCTTTCCAATATTTTGCAATTATAAATAATGAGGCAATGAATAATCTCTTGCATATATCTTCATGTTGTTCAGGGAAAATACCAGGAAGTGGAAATACTGCATCAGAAGGCAAATACATATATGGTTTTGTTAAACATTGCCAAATCCATACCCCTTCAGAAGTATTGTGACATTTTGTCTTCCCATCAGCAACTTCTGGGCGGATCTTACTGACATTGTATAGTAGGCTTTTGAAGTTATGCCAATGCAATAGATGAGGAAAGTTATCTCACTCAGTTTTAATGTGCATGTCTCTTCCTATGAATAAAATGAAACAGCTATCATACACTTAAGGGCCACTTTTTGGTTTATCATATTTTTATGTTTTTGCCCTTTTCCATGGCATTTATACAATATTTTTCCCTCAATTTTCAAAGCCTTTTATATATGGATAGTATTAGCACTTTTCTGATATTTGTTGCAGTTTTTTTCCTATTTTCATTTGTCTTTGATTTTACTAAGGATTCTTTTCCTATTCACAATTAAAAAAAATTGTATGGTCAAGTTTATCAATGTTTTATTCCGTCTGGACTTTGAGTCATATAAAGTTTTCCTCTATACCAAGGTTAATAATGAAGAATTCACCCATGTTTTCTTCTTGAACATTTATGGTTTCATTTATTACATTTAAATCATTGATTTGGAGTTTATTCTTGATTATGGTATGAGGACTAAATGTAGTTTTACTTTTTCTAAACGACTGTCCACTCATTCCAGCACAATTTTTTAAAAGGTCACCTTTGCTCCATTGATTGGACCTAGTACCCTTCACATAACAAATTTTCATACATATACAATAAAAGAGCAAGAGAGAATCTATTTCTTGATATTATCGTCTACTTGATTGGTTGTTATTCATGCAGCAGTACCATACTCAACTGATTATAAAGCTATTTTATTTAATTCAGTAGTTATTAGCCACATGTAGCATTTAATTTTAAATTTACTATAATTAAATGAAATTAAAAATCCAGTCCTTGAGTTGCACTAGCTACATTTTCAAGTGTTCATTTAGCCATGCACAACTAGTGGCTACTGTGTTGGACAGTGCAGATACAGAAAATTTCCATCATCACAGAAAATTCTACTAGACAGCTGTTGTTAAAGAAGCTTTGTAGTATGTTCTAACATTTGGTATGGCTAGTTCTTGCTTATCTTGTCTCCTTTTAAATCTTTTCCTGGCTATTTTTATGTGCTTTTTCTCGTGTGAATTTTATTGTCATCTTGCCTAGCTTAAGTAAAAAGCCCAGGGATATTATTTTAGGATAACATTTAATTTACAAATTAACTTTGGAAGAACTTGATACAATTGATGATAGTGAGATGTACTGTTTAAGAACAAAGGAGAGCCTTGCATTTGTTCATGTCTGTTTTTGGTCCTTTAGAAGTGTTTTTATCATTTTCCTCATATCAGTTTTACATATAACTTGTAAGTTCGTTTTTGAGTATTTCATTCATTTTTATGTGAATATTTTAAATGGAACTTTTCCATTATATCCTTTATCTAGTTATCTGTGTACAAGAAGAATTTTGCTGTCTGCATGTTTATTTTATATTGTTATGTGACTAATTCTTTTATTGTTTTAGTTAGTTTTATCATCCATTTTCCAGATACACTCAGGTTATTAGTCAATCATTTCCCCCAATTTTTATGTCTCTCACTGTTTTCTCTTATCTAATTGCATTAGCTAATACCTCGTGTACCATTGTTGAATAGTGTAGAGATAGTGGGTACCCTTACTTTTTTCTTCTCTGTGATAGCAATACTTGTAGTTTTTTCTTTTTTCTTTTTTTGCTTTTCCTTTTAAGCAGTATGTTGGGTTTAGGAAAGAGGCATGTACGTTCTTTCATGTTAAGGAAATAGCCAACCAATCCTGTTTTACTAGAAATGGATATTGAATATTATTAAAGGCTGTTATGAAGAAAAACAATATGTTTTTCTCCTTAGATCTATTAATTTGGTAAATTAAATTATTTTATTTCTTAACGTTGAACAGTTTTAACCCTTCTGTTACAAATACCGTAAGTTGGTTATGGTGGATTGTTTTCTTAATATGGTGTTGGATTCGGTAAAATTTTCATTTATTATTTTTGCTTTGATATTAATAGGTGTATTGGTCTGTGATTTTCATTTTTGCATTGTTTATTAGGTTTAGCTATTGGCATTACATTTATTTCATAAAAATAATTCAGAAGTTTTATTTTCCATGCTTTGAAATAATTTATATAGTATTGAGACTCTCTGGCTGTCAACAGTTATATGTCTGAATTTTGCCATATTTTTAAGCTAACAAGTTATTAGCTTGCTATTGTCTTGTGGCTATTAGTAGAAGACATGAGATTCCTGGGTCAGAGACAAAGGTCTTAACTGGTAAAAGCAGAAGCTAGAGTTTTGTTTTTCCATCAGTCACATTTAAGTCCCACAGGGCAATGCTGGTGAACCCAGATGGATGCCTGCCAACACAGTAGGTTGCATTGTAGGAGACAAACACTTTCAGGAGCTAGATACAGGTTTTCTCTTATTTGTAGAAAGTTTTTGGGTTTTTTTTTTTTTTTTTGCATTATTATATTAAATGTTGGTATGATCCATGGATTTGTGTTTTTTATGTTTTCTTTGTTTTATCTTCATTCTCTTGTACTTTTTTGTTTTGTTTTTCTTTAGTGCTCCTTATTACATCTTCCTTCAAATTCCGTTCAGATATCCCTTTGGTACCTTGCAATTTATTCTCAGTTTCTGAAATCATTTTATCTTTTACCTTAATATAGTCTAGGAAACCACGCAACTAACATTACATTTTTCCTGATGTTTTTGTTGATTTTTCCATTACTTTTTCTATTTCTGACTTAAGTCTCTAAATGGTTATTCGAGTTTATTTAACTCAGCTTGGAGAGAGATGATACAATGCTCCATGTTTGGTGCTTGCTTTAGAAAATTTTATCCAGTAAAATAATTTGATTCAAGTTTTCTGAATTATTCCAACAGTAGCTTTGTTTGCAATTTGACTGCTTTTTTTGTACTCATAGCAATGTTATAGATTGACATCCTAGTTCAGTAGCAACCTTTGTCCCAGAATAGTGAAGCATAATTTCTTTAATGGATGACATTGTTGGTGGTAGGAATGGGTAGAGTTTGGCATGTTTTGTGATTCTTTTTTTGTTTCTATAGGCTCCTTGAAAACTGAAAGTTAGTAGGTCAGTCGTGTCCAACTCTTTGCGACCCTGTGGACTGTAGCCCACCAGGCTTCTCTGTCTATGGAATTGTCCAGGCAAGAATACTGGAGAGGGCTGCCATTTCCTTCTCCAGGGGATCTTCCCAGGCCAGGGATTGAACCCGGGTCACCTGCATTGCAGGCAGATTCTTTACCATTTGAGCCACCAGGGAAGCCCTGTAATACTCCTCTTATTTCCCTCTTTTCCTCTTACAGCTGCTTGTATGAAGGTATCCTTCTGTTTTTGCTTCTTTATCCTCTACAAGCCCTCCACCTCTGGTACTGCCTTCTCTGGGCCTTGCTCACTTTCAAGAAGCCTTCCTATAGCTGTTGCTATAAACTGTCAAACCAGATCTGTAGTTTAAGGCATAGTGATCGTCTTTCTTTTTATAGAAAGTATTTATTTCAGTGCTTTACCTTTGTTACCAACTGCTTTCTCTCTTCTTTTCTACAGCCTCTTAAAACTCCCTGCTGCCAATATTTGCATCCACAGGCTGGCAGCCATGGTGGGCATTCCAGTGGGAGTTCTGTTGAAAATTCAGTTTTATTTCTCCGTTTACAAGGATTTAAAATTCATGGTCCTGATATGGCTGAAAGCACGATTCATGTATGGTTTTATTTGTGCTCCTTATTTTGATCTTATGGAGTTTGAGGAGAGTTTGCGCAAAGATTTGGATTTAGGATGCTGCCATTATCCTGTGAAATCTCTTTAAAGTGAGAAATGAGTTTTTGATAAATTTTGATTACCCCATACCAACTGCCGTGTTGGAAGAAAAGGAAAACAACCAAATTGGCCATGGAAGATGTAGGAAAACTTATGTCATTGCTTAATAAATATTGACTGAGTACCTGCAATGTATTAGGCGCTGAAGCTAGACTAATTAGCTAAACAGGCAAGGTCTGTGCTCTCATTAGCTTACATTCTACTGGGAGAATGGTTACAAAATAAATACACAGTGTGATGTTAAGCAATGTTAAGGACTATAAAAATTATAGCATTATAGGGGATAAAGAGTAGCCAGTGGCATGATATTTAGTTAGCAAGGCTATCTCTGAGGAGAGGACTTTTCTCTAAAGTCTTGAAGAAAGTAACTAAGCAAGTCGTGCAAATATTTTTAGGGAAAAGAATTTTAGAAAAGACAGCATGTGTAAAGACCCTGAGGCAGGACCAAACTTGATGTATTTGAGGAAGGGAGGAGCGTAAGGATGATTGGACCTGAGATTGTAAGAGGAAATATATTACAAAATAAAGTCAGAGAAGCTGGCAGGAGCTAGGTCATGTATTGTCTTGTAGGCCATAATAAGTTTTTGGACTTTGTTGTAGGTATGATGGGAAGCCAATATAGGCATTTAGGCAGGAAAGTAATGGGATCTGATATACATATTAAAGGGATAACTCCGACTTCTGTGTCCAGCGTATACTAAGGGAAAGAAGAAAAGCAGGAAGATGAGTTTCTGTGATATTGCCTCTGTATAGCACTAATGACTGGACCGCTTAACTTCTCTTGACACAAAATCACTGCCTTATGACATGGTTATTAAAACTGGATATTTGCCTTTCTCTTTCCCATGCCTGTACACAAACTCTGCTGATCTGTGCAATTTCCTAGTCTTTCTGTATTACATCTGTGGGCTCCCAATAGGATCATTAAAGTGTCCTGACTCTGTTCTTGTTAACATGAACTTGTTGCTTTCCCAAAGATACCTCTAAAGTTAACACTTGTGAACATTTCCTGATCCAGGGTTCCTTATTACTGTGTTCCCATCGACCAATGTCTTCTGTTCTCTCAGCTATATCTTTTGATATCAACAGTTTCTTCTGGCCCTGATGTTCCATCACTCATCAGTCTCTGCTTAGTGATGTCACCAGATCAATGGCCTTTGTTCTCCCCCACCTTCCCATTGTTCCTCTAGTCTCTTTTGGCTCCATCTGTTCACATGCCTTCTTGCCTCCTGTGACCAGCCATATCATGTATAGATAGTAAGGATGATCATCTATTAATTCACTCAGTGAATACTTATTGAACATAAATTAAATATACAACTTGTATTAGATCCTGTGATATCTAGACTCACAATCTCTGTCCTGAGTTTTAAAGTCTAGTGGGAGTTGCAAACAAAGAAATGTCTTTTAATGAGAGGAGTGCTGTGTGCAATGATGAAGCCAAAAAAGGATTCCAAGAGGAGATAATATTTATTTAAAATCTGAAAGTTGAAAATAATGATCAGAGAGGAAAAAAAAAAAGATGTGGAAGCAAGACCCTCTGAGGTAGTGTGTATAGGTGGCTCAACAGCATGAGAAAACCATGATATGCTTGAGGAACTTAGAAAAGTCAGTGTGATGGGGTGAGAGGTGTGAAGGATGCAGTGATAAAGTATTTCCGTGACTGGTTCTTATTGTTGTCATCATTTTCACTGAATAAATCAGTAGCCAAAATGGTCTTTGTTTTTGCCTCATGTCACTTTGGGTTTCATCTGTGGAACCTCTAGAGCCCTTGGCTTGACTTAAACTCATGGACTGTGGTGCAGGTATCTCTCCAACCCTCTTTTCAAGACATAAATCAGTAATTGCTCCTTGTGAAGAAGCAGCTTTTGTTCTCTTTCATTAGGAACTTCATAAACCTCAAACATCTTAATTTATTTTATCCAAACTTTCTACTTGAACAGGCAGAACCTAAGTTAGAGTCCCTAGAGGCTGCACTGGACACTGGTTGGTGTGTTTGTGGCCAGTAGGGGTATAAGAGCAAGTTACTCAAGTAGCTTCAAGGATGTAACCAAAACTAAAAGCCAGGAAGATAGTTTAAGGGCTCAACCTTAGGAGGCAAAGCAGAGGGGCAGAACCCACCAGTTTAACCAAGAATAAGGCATTTAGATATGAGGCAAGTGAGGACTAGACTAGGATGAGGGATTTGGACAAAAGAGTGGGAGTAGATCCTGGACATAGTCCATTAAATGTTGGAGGCGCCCCAGGGACATTTTTATAGGGCACATATGGTCTCAGCTGTGAGTGAGGAAGGAGCTGTTAAGGGCTAAGCTAGTCCTTAAGGAGATCTCAGTCTTCTTGGGGTAAACATATGTGAGAACAAAAAATTACAACGCAACCTGAGAAGTTCTATAATCAAAGCATGTGCCAAGTGGGAGCAAGTTGTAGGGTTTTAATGAAGACTTCATAGGGGTGGCCTTTGAAAGGTTGGCAGAGGTTGGATGATTGGACAAAGGTAAGGAAAGCCTAAGAAGGGTGTATAACATGGGCCAGGGCGTATGTACAAAAGAGCATGGTAGTGTATTAGAGAATCAGCAGCTAGACTGTCGGACTATCACTGATGTGGAGTATGCCAAAAGCATATTAGGATCTCTTAGTTACAAACTAATAAAGTTGGTGTAATCCTGCAGCAGGAACGGCTAGGGTTTAGGAAATTACCCTTACTGCTGTCTTCACAAGGCTCAGTTGGTGCTATCTGAGTTAGAACCAACACACTAGAGAATCTGACCTATTGGAGAGAACACAGCAGACCCCCAGTCTTAGGGCAGCAGGACAAGTTCCAGATCCGAACAGTCCAATCCTCCCAAAAGGATAACTGGCTCATGCAGGATCAGTTCTAAACCCAAGCAGGGCTCTATCTTTGCTATATCTTAGGACCTAAGACTGAATAGGGCCTGAATAGACAGTTGCTATATTAATTAGAGTCTGCTATTTCATCATAAGAAATCTGGGCTTTATCCTTTGGGTAACTGGGAATCTTTAAAGAATTTTGAGAGGTGACCAAACATAATATTTATTTTTGGAAGATGACTCTGGTGGTGATATGGAAGGCCTGGAAACTTGGAGTCCCAGCTGGAGGCTTTTCTGTCTTACTATAAGTTATGCAGTAATGCTTGGAATTGAGTTAGTGATGGTGGGGGGGTGGAAATAGGGGGTTTCTTATGAATTATTTGTTCTTAAAAAATGTGGCTTAGGACTTTTTGGAAAAGCAGTCATATTCGTATGTATTCCTTTATAGATACCTTCAGTTTCAGGTGTAAATGGAGAGATGTATTTCTTATATGTGTATCTATCTTTCTTTGAACACTTATTAAACCTTCTATTTATTGAGTGATGCACTAGACTATCATTAGTGTCCTTCTTTTTGTTGTTGCTTTTGAATGTAAGACTTGGCTCAGGTATTTCCTGATACGATATTGAACCTTAAGCTATCAGTCCTTTTTTTTTTTCTTAACTTGAATTAAATCAGATAACATATTTGGAATGAGGAATAAGGTAGGTAATTGTATAAAGATCCTTGTTCCCTGGGTAACAGCAAAGAGGCTAGTTATGCTCCCAGATGGGGAGACTAAGATTACTGAGAATAAAGATTTTTGACTACTTCAAAGTCTTAACCAAGTGGTACAATAAGGAAAAAAAAATTTTTTTCACTAGGAGTGAAGTGTAAGAAAACTGGGTTTCATGAGATGATTTGGAAAGTTTTCATTAAGAGCACATGCAGAGATTCCAATAGCAAGTGATAATGGACTCCTAGAAGCTCTTCACATGCATTGTATTTGTACTAGATAATTCACACGAGAGAGCCGCAATGAGCTAAGCCCAGTATTAATTTCAAGCCACCTCCCTTTTTGTTTAAAGGAAACTCATGCTGCTTTATAGAATTTTCAGATTCAACTGGATTTTGTCTACTTCTTTAATTGGCATCCACCCCAAATGTCAGGTGGCTTTATCTAAACTAATGTAAATAGCCTTTTCTTTGTTTTCTTTCTTTCTCCCTCCATCCCTCCCTCTCTCCCTTCTTCCCCCCCTTCCTCCCCTTTCCTTCTATGTTTTTACTTATGGATCATACTTGTATGCTGGTTAATATAGGATAATGTTGGTAATCTTGTCACTTTTGACATCTTTTTTCCCCTTTTTGCTATAGATGCACATTCTTAACTTTAACATTGGCTATTCTATTTCTAGCCTCTTCTCCTTCCTCCCAAGAATTAAAAATTTTAGTATACTCTCAAAATAAGAAAAAAAAATCTGTATACTTTCAAAGGTGAAGTGTCAGTCTAAACTGTATCTACATGGAGGCTTTGACTCAACCATTTCTATCAAAATTCATTTCATTGCCCATATAAAACCAGAAAATGCTTCTCTCTATTTGTCCCACCACAGGGAACTCAACCCAGTGGCTCTGTGACAACCTAGAGGGGTGGGATGGGGTGGAAGATGGGAGGGAGGTTCCGCAGGGAGGGGACATGTGTATACCTGTGACTGATTCTTGTTTATGTCTGGCAGAAACCAGCTCAGTATTGTAAAGCAATTAACCTCCAATAAAAAATTAAAAAAAAGAAACCCATCTCTATGGATGAAACAAATAGTCCAGGTGAAACTAAAAATGTTCCAGTCACTGATTTGAAGCAGCCAGGATGCTTAGAGGAGCACCTAGGGATTTTTATCAAGATATGCAACAAAAAGCAAAAAAGCACTTCAGAGTGTTTGGGGATGCACAAAGTTAATCATGGTAATGGCCTGTCTGGTACAGGGGCATCAGCTACCCCAAAGCTTTGGAACACCATGTCTACATGCATGTAGTTCCCTACAGTGTATAAATCCCACTTTCCAAGGGAGAATCCCTTCCTGCTGGGAACAAACATGGAATTTGGTTTCTAGAAATCAGAGGCACCTAGGGAAGATTTTGGTTTGGATCTGAGAGCCAGTGAGTGTGATGCCTCCATTTCTCAGAGTGGGCTGTGGCAGAGCTGTTAATAGCAGCCTCCTGCGTCTCTAGCTCCCTTACTTTGGCAGACTCATCAGCTTCCTGGGTGGGCCGGTTGGGAGTGTGATTCTGGGAGTCATTCCTGGAACTTCGCCTAAAGTCTGTTTCCTTGGCCTCCCGATGATTCTGTGAGCCACCCAAAGCTCGTAATAAAACCTTTTCTGCTTCAAGTAAGTAGAGTGGATTCTGTTATCACAACTAAGAATATTAGAGTATCTGATAATTGCTCTTGTAGGATTGACAACACTGGCAGCCAGTTTCAACTGGGAGCAAACCAAATTGTATAATAACAAGAGCATAGGCATGAAGGGAAACATTTTTAAAGGAGACTGTGCTAGCTAGTTTTGACTGTACTAATTTAATCTTATATGACCAACAGTATTATCTGAGGATGAATGATGATGCCTTTAATTAATTTCATACAAAATAAGGCCCCTAATGTGGTTTAGAATACTGATCTTGGAAATCTTTTACTGTAGGGATATTCTAGCATTAGAATTTTGATAGCAGTGTATTATTTTTTGAGATGGTAATTTCTGATTGACATTGCTTCTTTAAACATTGATTAAAGCCTGAGATAGTATAAATTCGTGTAGAGAATAAAATATTCTTCAGGCTTCATAAAAAACCAAAACAACCCAAACAAACATTTTGTTCCATCCTAGACCTCCTAAATCTGATATTCTGAGATCAATGCCAAGGACTTTGAACTTTTAACAAAGTTGCAAGTTCCTTAAGTATACTAAGGTACTGGGACCAATGTTTTAGAACATCGAGAGAAAATTCCTGTTAGAGAACTCTAATAAATCTTCGTTAATTAAAATGGTTAAAATTTATTAATAAATTCACCACCTGGTTTTCAGTTCGTAACTTTCACTCTTAAAGTTAAATGCTGCATATCAAAAAGATGTTCTCTCAGAGATGAAATTGTAATAGCTTTTCCAACTATCTTTTAAAAGTCACAGCCAATAGCTTAAAAAATGTTTAAAACAAACAAAAGTTCAGCTTTTACTCAGTCATCTTTCCCTAACCTCTCTTTGAGCCTTTTCCTGGTCAATATAATAGGAAAAATCATCCAAAGGGATCTAGACCAATTTATAATTCTCTTCCATTTAATTTAACATTTATTGAACACTTGGTGTGTAAAAGTCATGGTTCTAAGTTCTAGATATGAAAAGAGGTGAAGTAAATAAAGTAAAGGAGGAAGCTATTGTCGAGGAGGGCAGGTGGACAAAGGACACACAGATTTGATGCAGTGTGCTAAGGGCCGTGACGAGGTCTGCATGTAATGTTAAGGAGCAGAGACTAATGACTCTTATGCTTGACCACACGCTGGGATCACTTGGGATGCTTAAAAAGAAAACATACCTGATGCCTGAATCCTACTTCCAGAATGTCTGATGTGTTACTCCGAGATGTGTGGCCTGGCCATCAGGATTTTTAAAATCTGCCTGTGGATTCTAATGTGCAGCTCAGTTGAGAATCAAGGTTCACAGTAGGCTCCTGGAGACAAGTATATAAAGCAAGTGTCACAATTTATATCAATCCATATCATAGATCTAGCAAGATAAGCTATTCATTGAATTTATTGTTTACCAGATTAACCAAGCTAAATCAACTAAAGATTAAAGCTATAAGAAAGTTATCCATCCAAATGCCTTTACAGTGTACAAAGCAGTTTCACATACTGTATCTCGTTTGACTTTGTTAACAACACCATGGGGAGTGAAAGAACATTGGAGGGGCTGCTTTCAGAAATATGACGGGGAAGTTGCTATGCACGATAGGGAGTGCTGCTACCTAGATTTCACTGAGCAAGATTGGGCTTTTGTCCAGCAGCATTGTTAGTCTTAGGATAAGTCAAGAAATTCAAGTTAAAATACTTTGGACTTGAATCAAATAAAAAGCAGAGACATCTGGAAAAGCGAGTGATGCAAGGCTATATACTTGGGTGGAGGTCAAAGGAAAGGCAAGGGGTTCAGTGGCCAAAAAGCAAGCAAAAGGGGTTGATGGGCCATGCTACCATGACTCCGCAGTAACAGTGAGCACTTGGGAAAATCAGCAGGTCATGTTGAAAACAACACATTCTGAGAAATGATGACAGATCCATTTATTTGCAACTTGGATTTAACTCATAAAAATGAACAGGGGAGGCTGCTGAAAGAAGTCATCCTACAGGAAGAACCCTCCAAAAATGCAAACTCAGACTGGACTTATCAAAGTACATGCTCTTAGTTTAAAGATAAATTAAAAAATTTAGAATCCAACTGTCAGTGCATGTACTTTGCATATAAGTCATTTAACCTCACTGTTCATGGCTAGGAAGTATATGTTTTCTTCAACAGAGTATGGGTTAGCTTTGTTTAGTATAACTTGTTTGTGTCATAAAATAATCAGGCTCCTTTAAAAAATATTAGGCTGCAGAGTCATGCTAAGTCATTCACCCAGGGACAGCCAGAATTACCTAATTAGAAGCAGATGGTGCAAGGGTGGTACCCAGTGCACATTTTAGCTGCACACCCTTCCGAATTCATATGGAGAAGGATGGATCATAAAAATTGGGACAATCCTATATGTCAGGAAAACAAAATAATTTGGAGTAGAAAATAATTATTTTTAAAACAATTCTCCCTGCAGCCTATATGGGGAGAGAAAAATGGAAGCCACGGTCCCCTTCCTTCTTCATTGCAGTAACTTGTTTAAAATGGATTGCTTCTGTGAAATTTCTTCCCTGACTCCAACCTGCCCTCCAGCCAGTCACTCCATCTCCCCAGTCTTACAAAGGTTGGATTTGGTGATTCTTCTCTACTGCTGCCTCAATGCCCTATGTTTAATACCCTTAGTGTTTAACACTTTAAATTGTGACTGTGTTTTTGTCTCCTCAGTGATTGAACTTATCCAATATGACAATTTATAAGAAATATAATTTAGTAATTGTTGGATGAATAGTTCAGAGTTTGCTTCTCCTTTGTGTTAAGTCACTCAGACTCTTTGAGACCGCCCAGGATGCATGGGGTCCTCTGTTCACGGAATTTTCCAGGCAAGAATACTGGAGTGGGTTGCCATTTCCTCTTCCAGGGGATCTTTGTGACCCAGGAATTGAACCCAGTTCTCCTGTGTCTCCTGCACTGCAGGCAGATTCTTCCACCACTGTGCCACCTGCTTTTCCTAGTAGAAGACTAAATGTAACTCAGGAAGGCAGAGACTGTTTACCATCTAGCCCTGTGCCTCTTATGATCCTGCATATAATAGGCACTTGAAAAAAATTTGATGGGTAGAAGAATGAGTGAATGAATGAATGGACCTGAATGAGCTATCTGGGGATACGGACTGGATCTTATTTCTCTCTGTTCCCAGCACTTAATGGTCTTCAATGTCCAGTACTAAGAAGGTACTGTTTTCAAGGGCAAAGCAGTTAACATAAATGTGAGGAATTGCTCCATCTGCTTGATTATAAAACAGGTTTACTGGATAATGCAGTTTCACTTGGAGAAATCATGACAAGGGCTTTGAAATAATACCTTGAATATATCTGAGTCTCTTTCATAGCTTCTGTTCTTTCCCCACATTCTCTGTGAATTTTGTGTTTATTCTTTCTTTTAAAAAGTTTTATTTTGTTAGCATGTATGCCTAAACTATCTTTTTAAAATACACAGACACACAGACACACAGACACACACACACACACACACACACACACACATATATGGGCTTCCCTGGTAGCTCAGCTGGTAAAGAATCTGCCTGCAATGTAGGAGACCCTGGTTGAATTCCTTAGTTGGGAAGATCCCCTGGAGAAGGGAAAGGCTACCCACTCCAGTATTCTGGCCTGGAGAATTCCATGGACTGTATAGTCCATGGAGTCACAAAGAGTTGGACACGACTGAGTGACTTTCTCTTTCACTCATATATATATAAACAGTGGAAACAGTGGCAGACTTTATTTTGGGGGGCTCCAAAATCACTGCAGATGGTGATTGCAGCCATGAAATTAAAAGACACTTACTCCTTAGAAGAAAAGTTATGACCAACCTAGACAGCATATTAAAAAGCAGAGACATTACTTTGCCAGCACAGGTCTGTCTATTTAAGGCTATGGTTTTTCCAGGAGTCATGTGAGGAAAGGAAAGGAAAGTGAAGTCACTCAGTCGTGTCTGACTCTGCGACCCCGTGGACCATAATCTACCAGGTTCCCCTGTCCATGGGATTTTTCAGGCAAGAGTACTAGAATGGGTGCCATTTCCTTCTCCAGGGGATCTTCCTGACCCAGGGATTGAACCCGGGTCTCCCGCATTGCAAGCAGACGCTTTACCATCTGAGCCACCAGGGAAGCCAATGGATGTGAGAGTTGGACCATAAAGAAAGCTGAGCGCTGAGGAATTGATGCTTTTGAACTGTGGTGTTGGAGAAGACTCTTGAGAGTCCCTTGGACTGCAAGGAGACCCAACCAGTCCATCCTAAAGGAAATGAGTCCTGAATATTCATTGGAAGGATTGATGCTGAAGCTGAAACTTCAATACTTTGGCCACCTGATGTGAAGAGCTGACTCATTGGAAAAGACCCTGATGCTGGGATAGATTGAAGGTGGGAGGAGAAGGGGATGACAGAGGATGAGATGGTTGGATGGCATCACTGGCTCAATAGACATGAGTCTGAGTAAACTCTGGGAGTTGGTGATAGACAGGGAGGCCTGGCGTGCTGCAGTCCATGGGGTTACAAAGAACCGCACAAGACTGAGCGACTGAATTGAACTGACTGATACTTTAGCCTGTTTTACAGTTTACAAGTGATACTATCTTGTGTGTGGTGTTCTGGGCCTAGTTTTTGTCTCCAATATTATTCTTCTATAACTCATCTATGTTATTACACGTAGTAATACTTCTTTCAGAGGCTTCCCAGGTTGATCAGTGGTAGAGAATCCACCTGAGATGCAGGAGACGCGGGTTCGATCCCTCTCGGGAAGATCTCCTGAAGAAGGAAAAGGCAGCCCACTTCAGTATTCTTGCCTGGGAAATCTCATGGACAGAGGAGCCTGGAGGGCTATAGTCTACGGGATCTCAAAGAGTTGGAAATGATTGAGAGACTGAGCACACATACTTCTTCCATGTTCATTGTTATGTGATGTTCAAGCATGTGACCACACCATAATTTTATATCTATTTTTCTTCTGGACACTAGATGGTTTTCAGTTTTCTGACATTACAAAGAGTGCTTCTATAAACATTTTTTCAGTCACCTGGTATTTAAGAGCAGGAGACTCTAGGATGTAAGTCTAAGAGTAGAAGCCTTGGGTTGTGGGGTATGCAGAGCTCAACTTTGGAAGATGATGCTAAACGAGTTACTGACTTACAATATCCAGAGCAGTTTATATGAATACTCTCCAACACTTGGTATGATCACACTTACTAATCTGTACGCATTTATTGGATATGTGTGTATGTGTGTGTGTGTGTGTGTGCTTAATTGCTCAGTTGTGTCTGACTCTTTGTGACCGCATAGACTGTAGCCCACTAGGCTCCTCTGTTCATGGGGATTCTACAAGCACGAACACTGGAGTGGGTTGCCAAGTCCTCCTCCAGGGGATCTTCCCAACTCAGGGATCGAACCTAGGTCTCCCACATTGCAGGCAGATTCTTTACTGTCTGAGCCACCAAAGATTTCTGATTCTGGTGTCAATAGTTATTTCCCTGATCCCTAATGAGGTTAAGCATCTTTACATATTTTTAGCCATTTCTTATCTGTGAAACGTATGTTCATATCAGTTTTTCTTTTGACTTTCTAGTTCTTTATTTTTATTACTAATTTATAGGAGTTCTTTATGGATTTTGGATTCTAATTCTTTGTTGAGAAAAGAGTGTGTGTTGCAAATATTTTCTTTCAGTTTGTGACTTTTTTTTTGTTATCCTATGATATCTTTCGATAAACATGTGTTCATTGTTTTAATGTAGGTAATTTTATTATATTAATTTTGAGACTAGTAAATTTGTATTGTATGTTAAAAGGCTTCCTTAACTAAATCATAAAAATATTATCCTATATTTTCAACCAAATGCTTTGCTTTTTACATTAAACTGTTCACCTACCTAGAGTTGTTTTTCATTTTTTTTTCTTTATGGATAATGATTTGTCATAGTTCCATTTATTGGAAAGCCCCACCTTTCCCTGTTGACCTGCTATATATGTATCTCTCATATATCAATGTTGCCTAAATATTGAGGTTCCATCTTTCTGTTTTTTATTGGCAGATTTATCTCTCTGCCCATGTGTCCTACTTCACAATTTTATAGAAATATTTCTAAATATCTAATGCAGAAATTTGCTTACTTTCTTCTTTTATTTCAGAACATCTTGGTTATTCTACCACATAAACCTTAGAATTAGCTTGTCAAATTTCACTTGACTCCAGTAGATATTTGGCAAGAATTAATACTTTTATAGTTTTAAATCTTTTTATCCCCAAACTGGTGTTTCTCCAACATCTTTAAAATATGTTTTTAATAGATTTCTATCACTTTCTCCATACAGGTCTTACATATCTTTTATTGGGTTATTCTCAGGTGTCATATGGTTTTCACTGCTGTTATGAAAACTGTCACCTTTTCAAATTATACTTCCTAACTCTTGAGAATATGTACAAATAAAATTGATTTTTTTTGCTTATTGATTTCCTTCTTAGCTCTCTTCCTAAGTTCTCAAGATTTCTAATAATTTGTTTGTGGTTCTTTGAGATATTGAAAGATTACAATTATATCATTTTAAAAATCATGATTTTTTTTCTTGTTAATCATTATGCATTTCTTTTAATTTTGTTTTTTTTTATCATGTGCTGATAGGACTTCCAGGAAAATGTTGAATAAAAGTTGTGATGCGGGAAAAAGGAAATTTTCCCAATGCTTTCTCACACTGAATGATCTCTTGTTTTGGGGAGACACATTTTCTAAGATGAAGGAGTCATTTTCCATTCTTGTTTGGTAAGAGGCATTATAATAAATATGGGTTTTTATAAATAACTTTTTATAAGGTTTCTTCATGAAATAATGTGTTAATTGCTCAGTCATACCTGACTCTTTGCAACCCTGTTGACTGTAGCCTGCCAGATTCCCCTGTCCATGGGATTTTCGAGGCAAGAATACTGGAATGGGTAGCCATTCACTTCTCCAGGGGGATCTTCCTGACCCAGGATCGAACCTGGGTCTCCTGCATTGCAAGCAAATGTTTTACCATCTAAGGCACCAGGCAAGCTCATAGAATATATGATATGACATATCTTCTATGTAGAAGATATATCTTCATAGAAGATATAGTATATCATATTTCAATTTTTTATTTGATGAATGGCATGTATTGATTTCTGATACAAACTATTTTGCAAGTTTGCAATAAAGCTTGGTTACAGATGATTGTCTGTGTATTCTGCTGAATTCAGTTTGGTAGTTTTCTTTTTTTTTTTTTTCCCAGAAGTTTAAATCTCTGTGTGAGTGAGAAAAAATCATAACTGTCTTGTCTATTATGTTTGCTGTGCTTTGGGTACCAAGGAGATTCTGGACTCAGTACAGGGACCTGCTTCTTAGAAGTCAGTTAAATCATCTGAATTTGGTATTTTTCTTTGTAGGAGGGATTTCAGCCTGATTCAGTTACTTTAATATGCACTGAACTTTATTAACTCTAGATTCATTTCTTGAATCCATTTGGTAAGGTATTAATTTTTAGGAATGAATTTCTTTTATCTAAAATTTTAAATTTATCAGCTTTACAGTATTGATTTTGTTTTCTTGTTTTTAAAATCACTATTATTTTGTGACATATCCATGTTTTCACTCCTAAAAATTGTGTGAGAGCTTTCTCTCCTTAGTATCAGAAGTCTACTTTATTATTTCAAGTAACCATATTTTAGTTTATCCTATTTCTTTTTCTTGTTGGACAGTTAACCCACTACTTTTTGACTTTATTTCTAAAATAAACATTTTAAAGGCTATAAATTTTCCTCAAAGTGCCCATTTTATTGCATCTCATGTTTTGATATTTACCTTCTTTCTCATATCTAAATATTTCATAATTCCTTTATGAATTCTGTTTTGAATGAATTATTTTTAAATGCACATCAAAAATTACAGATACCTGGGATTTTTAAAATATCTTTTATTTCCTGAGTTCTAATTTAATAGAATTGGAATTGTGGTCACAGAATGCATTCCATCTGATATTAATGCCTTGAAATGTTTTGAGTCTTGTTTTACAGGCCATTGGTGTGCCCCATATTCCATTCTATTCCTATTTGGAGGAGTTATAAGATGGGAGACAGACCCACCTTCCACTCTAGAAATACAAGGGGTCTGTATTAACTCTTTAGTCTGTAGATATGGATACATGTCTCTGGCTTAACTAGTTAGATTCCCTTGCCTGTGGCTTTAAATAATGCAGAAGTAGGATCAGTTAGAGACTTTTCCTAGCCAACATGAGTTGTTGAGAGGCTAGTGGTGTGGCATTAAGAATCTAGTAGCAATAGAATCAGTTTCTGTGTCCTAAACAAACTATGATGATGTATAAACCGCTTCCCTTGGTTTTCTGCCAGAGCCTTGCTCTCTACTCTGTCAGTCGGTTTTCTAAGTTATTGGTATCTTGTTGAATAATTTTCTTTTCTATTTAATTTAGCCAAAGTCAGTTTCTACTTACTTAAAACTGAAAACCCTGACAAGTGTAAAAAGGTAACACCTCTGAGGGAATGACAGTATATTAATTTCTATTTTTAGTTTACTTAATCTTACAACTCCTTCTTCAGTAGGCATTATTTATTTTCCTCATTTAACAGATAAAGAAACTGGGCCTTAAAGAGTTGAAAGGTTATGTCCTAAAGCCACAGAGCTTATTACTGGTGGAACCAGGACGCAAGCCAGCTTCTTGAACAGCTCCTCTTAACCATTATATGTAATCAACAGATAATTTTTATGCTTTTTCACCCTGACTGTAATAGCCTATAAACTGAAAGAATCAATACAGATTGCCAAAGAATAGGTAAAGGTACTGGGAGGTCATAGACTAGATCCTACAAATATTCATACATTCTTAAATTTTAATTGGGGAAAAGTACTTCTCCTAGGCTTTTAAGAAATACATGGTATTTCTTTAAAAAAAAAAAAAAAAAAAACTTTTTAAAAACTGGTTTTCTCCTAGCCATCTACCCTACCCCCGCCCCAACTCTGCAAATTTGCCACACGTGCCTTGGCAACATAAACAAGCATCACACACAGGGACCAGTGACATAACATACTTCATCATCTCCCTGGCCTAACAGAGGGGTCCTTTTAGGTCATGGACCACTTTTCTTCCTGTAGGTTTACTGAGAGTTTGTGTGTTCATGCTCATTAAGTAACTTCTAGCAATCTTGGCTAAATAAATTGGCAAAAGACTGAACTCATAGTCAGTCAGTATTGCTTCATAACACACACATGCAGACCTCATAATATATGTGACAGTTGACTCACTTAAATCACCCAATTAATTTTTTGTAGTCTTGTGTAAATATAATAAAGTAGCTATAGAAATGAAAGATGTTTTCAAGTTTAATTTGACTCCACTGAACTCATGGAATCAGAGTTAACTTATATTTCAGTTTAGGTGATTTTATAGAAAGTTATTTTAAAGACAAAATATTCTTAAAAGATTGAAGTTGTTTCTGCCTCCATTTTTCTTAATTGCTTTCATGAAAAGCCTACTGATTTTATAATCTATTAATTTGCAGTGGAAAAAATCTATACTCTTGTTGATGTAAAAAGTTTACTCTACCAATAATACATATATATATAATATATGTATATTTATCTCATTTTTAATATGTTTGTTGTCGAATTACACATTACTGGCATTTTTAGTTATTTCTTAGCTTTTCCCACAGTAGAATACTTCAGTGCTTTAAGTGGTCGATTCAGATTTAAGTGAAATAAAGCAGTGAGGACATTCTGACAAGAACATTTTGACAAGAAGCAATTTAAGTAAGTGTTAGTTATTTGTATTCTTCTCTCTTCCTATCAGTAGAGACATTGACCAAGCCACAGCAATTCAAGCTCTATCAGAAGAACAACAAGGGTCCCACAAGTGTTATCCAGGTGCCAAAATCAAATTAAACTCTTCTGTGTCGACAGGGATTCATTTTTGGAAAGTACAATGACAATAGAAAGTCAAGGGAGAAGTGCTAATTTCAGCTGCCACGTACCAGTTGAATTATCTTGGTAAAAATACTGCTGTTTGCCACATGACATAAAGAGCCATGAAAATTAGGCACACAAAGTATAAATCTGTATAAACAAAGGGAGAAATATCACAGGAGTGATCTAGGGAAATGTATTTTGAAATGAAAACCAAGAATTCCTCATTCCGACTGTTATTCCCTCGGAGACAGAAGAGATTGCTCCCTGGATTTGTCTATAGATAAACTATAGATAAGTATAGCTTATCTATCCTGAATGTGTAAGGAAGTAAAGTAAATAAGGGCAAAGAAGGAGCTGCAAGAATTTATTTATTTTTCCTTAAAAATGGCCTCTGAAGGCAATCTGATTTCTTGTTCATTGTTTCACTCTGGCTTAGACTCTGTGTTTTGAAGACAAATTAAATAATAGATTGGTTGTTCTCTGGCTCATGTCAACAACCAGATTGATTAAGTGAGGGAAGAGTAGCAAAGATTACTGATGTATTTATATGCAACTGATTTTTCTTATCAAGTTCCAGCTTGATATGTTGACCTGATACGTTACATGATACATTCATAACTAAAGTCTCTGCTCTAGCAAGGGATGGACCTACCTTTCCAAGTTCCATGTTTTCCCATCATATGCCACTGATAATCCACCTGAGTTGGGGAAGTTGATTATCAAAAGATGCCCCTTCTTTCATCTTTTAAAAATTTCTTCTCATTCAAAAACCGACCTTTGAGACTTCCCTGGTGGTCTGGTGGTTAAGACTTCATCTTCCAACACAAGGTATGCGGTTTTGATCTCTGGTTGGGGAACTAAGATTCCACATGCCTTGTGGCCAAAAAACCAAAACACAGAGCAGAAGCAATACTGTAAGACATTCAATAAAGACTTTAAAAATGGTTCACATAAAAAAAATCTGAAAAAAACCTACCATTTATTTAAAAGTACTATTTTCTAATCAATGCTAAATAAAATTATGAGCTCTTAGCTAATCAGGGATTTAAAAATTACTTTATTTCTACATTTATTTTCTCCCTCCATCTGCTGCTCTTTATTGTTATTTAAGTTTTAATGCTTTGACAGGAAGCTAATATTTCAATAGCATTTTCCCTAATACTTAATAATTACTCATAGCTGAGAGATGTATTAAGGCATGGGAATGCCTATTTTCCTCAACCATCATCACTTTACATAAAAACTTAAGAATATTTTACACCTAGTATTCATTTTAATCCTTATTCTGACTCAGAGATGGCATGGAAGAGTTTCTGACTATTCACAGCAGTAACACTTGCTTTCTGTAGATTCTCCTTCCTGGGGTTACACTGAGATCATTGCCCTAGAGCATTCTCTTCTGTATTCTGAGAGGGTGCTAGCAATGGCTTAGATAATAAGACATTTTTGAGGTTATTTGTGTTTCCCACCTGTATGAGATGAAGATAAAAAATTCTTTGAAGAAATTATTGCAAAAAAGAGCACTTTTCCTCCATTATTATTTAACTTAAGGATTTCTAATCAGTTAAATTCATAAACCCATACTTTTGGATCACATAATGAACATATGTATGTGTGTGTATTTTATATATAAATATAATATATTAAATATAAAATGAAATAATATATTGAAACATACATTAAATTCTAATATAATTATGTATGTATATCTAAATAGTTTTAAAAAACAAATTTTGTTTACATGCATCTTTTTGTTTTTCAAAAGTATATATTATAATATTCCTTTATTAACTCTCAGATTAAACCTTTTTATGTGCTAAGCAATTTTTTGGGCCCTGGAGATTAAAGCCTCAGAAAAAGAAAACGGATCCAAAAACCCAGATCTGTCATTCTGGATTGTATACTCTATGGGAAGTGGGCAAACAATAATCAAATAACCAAGTATATGGATACTGTGTCAGATACTAACAAGTGCTGTGAAAGGAAAAAATAAAATAAAATAGAGTTGGGGAATGGGGTGTGTGTGTGTTGATTTCTACTTTATGTTGGACTGCCATGGAAAGGAACTTCTGATTAGAGGACTAAGGAAAGTTAGGGAATGAATGGCCCATTCAGCCCATTCAAAGTAATGGGACTGAAGGAGTGAAGTCCCTGAGATAGGGTTTGCACAGCATGTTGAGGAAACATAAGCAGGCTAATAAAGCTGCAGTGACATGAGCTAGGATAGTAGTAGGAGATGAGGAGAAGTATTAAGGGGCTAGATTTTCAGGCCCTTTCAGGTTCATAGGGAGGGCTAGGTTCTATGTTTGATGAGCTAGGAAACCAGTGAGAGAGACATGATCTGATTTAAATCTTAAGACAGGCATGCTGGCTGGCTACAGTGGAGAGGAAAGTAGTGAAATTGTTAATTCATTTTGAGAGACTACGTGCTAAGTCGCTTCAGTTGTGTTCCACTCTTTGTGATGCTAAGGACTGTAGCCCATCAGGCTCCTCTGTCCATGGGATTCTCCAGGCAGGAATACTGGAGTGGGTTGAACGACTTGTGGACACAGCAGGGGGAGGAGAGAGTTGGATGAATTGAGAACGTAACACTGACATATATACACTAAGTATAAGTTTTAGTCACTTAGTCAAGTCCAAGTCTTTTGCGATTCCATGAACTGTAACCCACCAGGCTCCTTTGTCCAGGGGATTCTCCAGGTAAGAATATTGGAGTGGGTAGCCATTCCCTTCTCCCAGGGAATCTTCCCCATCCAGGGATTAAAACTGGGTCTCCTACATTGCAGACAGATTCTTTACTGTCTGAACCGCCAGGGAAGCCCATATATACACTGCTGCTGCTGCTAAGTCACTTCAGTCGTGTCTGACTCTGTGTGACCCCATAGACGGCAGCCTACCAGGCTCCTCTGTCCCTGGGATTCTCCAGGCAAGAGCACTGGAGTGGGTTGCCATTTCCTTCTCCAATGCATGAAAGTGAAAAGTGAAAGTGAAGTCACTACCGTGTGTAAAATAGCTAGAGGGAAGCTGCTGTATTACACAGGGAGCTAAGTTCCGTGCTCTTGTGATGACCTAAAGGAGTGGGATGAGGGGGAAGTGGGAGGCTCTCAAGAGGGAGGGAATATATGCATAATTATGGCCGATTTACATTGTTGTAGAGCATAGACTCACACAACATTGTAAAGCATTTATCCTTCAATTAAAAAAATTACTATTTGTGGTCTACACCTCTTTTGTGCATGTGAAAAAGCAAAACCAAAAGTTTTGGACACAATATTGAAGTGAAGTTTTTTTTTTTTTTCCCCCCTTATTTAGATACCTCTTGCAGATTTTTCACTGTGTATGTGAAAAATCATTTTGAACTATCAGTTATTGGTTCAAAAATGAGGCATGATGTGGACTTAGTCACTTGGACAGCAAGAAGATCAAACCAGTCAGTCCTAAAGGAAATCAACCGTGAATATTCTTTAGAAGGTCTGGTGCTGACGCTGAAGCTCCAAACTTCAGCCACCTGATGGGAAGAGTCAACTCTTTGAAAAAGACCCTGATGCTGGGAAAGACTGAGGGAAAGAGGAGAGGGGGTGACAGGGGATGAGATGGTTGGATGGCATCACTAACTCAATGGACATGAGTCTAGGCAAACTCAGGGAGATAGTGAAGGACAGGGAGGCCTGGCGTGCTGCAGTTCATGGGGTCACAAAGAGTCAGACACGACTTAGTAACTGAACAACAGCAAGAAGACTGAACAAAATCTACATTATCTCTGTATGTTTTGCTACCATAGTAAGTTATAAGCTCTAGAAAATGTACTTGAAAGTATAAAATCAGAGAGTGAAATAGTTTTCCAAGCCATTCTTCCCATTTAATACTCAAAATTGCTACTAAGCACAAACAGAATTTATTTTTGCGTGAATCTGTTTTTGTGATCACTCTTCATCTATAAACATGAAGCAGCACTAGATATAGTATCATGTAAACTAATTAAGAAAACACATAGCCAAACACATAGAAAAGGAAACCCCTAAGTCTAAATATGGGAAATTAATATAACTCAAATCCAAAATGAACCTTGAAGTGATACCCAAAGGACTATCAGGTACAGCCTTGAGTCTCTTTAGGATAGGGCATTAGAAGAGAAATCCCCACAGAGAGACCCAGGCAAGTGCAAAGATGTGTTGCTGAATTGCCAGGTCCTAGACAGAATTATAGGTAATATCATGAGAGAAAAATCGAGGACCCAAGTCTCCATCAAAAGCTAGTGTGTGGTCAAAACTTATAGTAACTACATGAAGCAAAAATAACAAGTTTTGAAATTAAATAGAAAAATTTGTCAGAGACCAAAAGAATCCTTTGAGACTGATGCTTAAGGAAACAAGAAAGAAAAAAAAACTATTCCAAGGATAATTCTGTACCCCTGGATGCATGGGACACACAAAAGAAAAAATAAATTACCCACTGAGGATAATCTATTTATGTGTACCCTATTTGTATATATTATATATATATACATGTATATCTATATATATTATATATACATATTTGTATTATATATTATCATGTAAGTTATTTTTTACAAAGACACAATCTTTGCTGTGAGTTAACAGAGGCAACAAGCAATCTACCACTGAAGATGATATTTAAAATATGTTTATATATATGTACATTTTGGGGTACAAAGTATTTTAAGGGAGAGACAAGCATAACTATAAGGTATGAAGAATTGATGCTTTTGAACTGTGGTGTTGGAGAAGACTCTTGAGAGTCCCTTGGACTGCAAGGAGATTCATCCAGTCCATCCTAAAGGAGATCAGTCCTGAATGTTCATTGGAAGGACTGATGCTGAAGCTGAAGCTCCAGTACTTTGGCTACCTGATGCAAAGAGCTGACTCGTTTGAAAAGACCTTGATGCTGGGAAAGATTGAGGGCAGGAGGAGAAGGGGACGACAGAGGATGGGATGGTTGGATGGCATCACTGACTCGATGGACATGGGTTTGGTAAACTCTGGGAGTTGGTGATGGACAGGGAGGCCTGATGTGCTGTGGTTCATGGGGTCACAAAGAGTCGGACACGACTGAGTGACTGAACTGAACTGAACTAAGAAGCAGTGATAATAATAAGTATGTTTATAGTTCTTCTGCTAAATATAAAATTATTAAATAGTTGAAGAAGAAATAGTAATCTAATGTAATGATAGGTTATAAATATTAATAAAGCTTTTTGAGAAAGAACAAAATGAACTACTAGAAATAAAAATACAGCCATTGCAAAAACAAAACCCTCCATGGATGTGTAAAGTTGAATATAAATGAAGCAAGAATTAATAGAATTGATGGACAATATTCAAGAAATATAGACAAAGAATTATTTAGAATTGAAGGAAGACTTGACTTTTCAGATTGCAGAAGCAAATTATTTACCAAGTAGGACAAACAAAACAAATCTACATAAAGCCATAGTGCAGTTGAATTTGGTGCCATATGCCAACTTCAAAGAGAAAGATCTTGAAAATAATAAAAAGAAAAATAAAGTTACTGATAAAGAATGATAGCAACTTACTTCTCATGAGCAACAAGAGGAACAAGAAGACCGTGGATTGATATCTTTAAAATTGTGAGGGCAATGAAATGTTAATCTATAGCTCTACATCAAATTAAACAATTATTAAAGAATGAAAGGTGAAAAAAGACTTTAAAAATAAAGAATGAGCAGGCTTGTGTTCATAAACTTCATTGAAATATCTTATGTACTTGGATCAGCAAGATTAAACCCAAAGTGAAAGTATGTAATACAAAAGCAGTGGCTACGTTTGAACATTTTTAAACAGGACAGTGAATATAAATATTCCTGATAGTAAAACACTTAGAATTATAGTGTTTATTTGAGAGGATTTTAAAAACAGATTAGAAAAGCAATAGAGAAAATCCCACACCTTTTAGTGATTAAAAAAAAAAAAAAAAAACTGCTCAAAAAACAAAGGACCAGAAATGAACTTCTTCAACCTAATAAAGACATCAACAATAAAACCCACAACTAACATTATTGTTAGTGTTGAGACTCTGAAAGCTTTCTCCAGAGATTAGGAATAAGACAGGGATGTCCAGTCTCACCACTTTTATTCTGCACTGTATTGAAGTTTCTACCCGTGGAAATTAGGAAAGAAAAGGAGGCATCCAGATAGGAAAGGAAGAAGAAAAATGTTTGTATTTGCAGATGACATTTTCTTGTATATAAAAAACACCTCCAAGTCTAGAAAATATACTTTTAGCACTAATAAAGAAGTTCAGTGAGGCTGTCAGATACAAATGTGGGTGTGTGTGCATGCTTAATTGTGTCCAACTCTTTGTGACCTCATGGACTGTACCCACTGGGCTCCTCTGTCCATGGGATTTCCCAGGCAAGAATACTGGAGTGGGATGTCATTTCCTCCTCCAAGGAATCTTCCTGACCCACAGATTGAACCTGCATCTCTTGCATTGGCAAGAAAGTTCTTTACCACTTGAGCTACCTGGGAAGCCCATCAGATACGAGATCAGGATGCAAAACTATACAGTAGCAATGAACAAACCAAAAATGAAATTAATAAGAAAGTCTCATTTGCAATAGAATCAAAACCATGAAATAGGAATAAAATTAACGAAAGAACTGTAAAACACATTTGAAAAACTATTCAACATTGCTAAATTAAGGAACAAGTAAATGGTAAGGCAGCCCATGTTGTCATCTCATCGCCAAAGGACGTGTAACTAGAATTTACAGAGTTCTTACAACTCAATTATAGAAAGAAAAATAGCCCAATTAAAATGGGCAAAGGATCTGAAGAGAGATTTCTTTGAAGAAGACATACAAGTGATTAGTACATGAAAAGATGCTCAAAATCATTAGTTATTTGGGAAGTGCAAATCAAACTAAAAAATGAAAGGCTACTTAACACCCATTATGAAGGCTATAATCAAAAAGACAGTTAGATCACTCATTATCAGAGAAATGCAAATCAAAACCACAATGAGGTACCATTACACACCAGTCAGAACAGCTGCCATCCAAAAGTCTACAAGCAATAAATGCTGGAGAGGGTGTGGAGAAAAGGGAACCCTCTTACACTGTTGGTGGGAATGCAAACTAGTACAGCCACTATGGAGAGCAGTGTGGAGATTCCTTAAAAAACTGGAAATAGAACTGCCATATGACCCAGCAATCCCACTCCTGGGCATACACACTGAGGGAACCTGAATTGAAAGAGACATGTGTACCCCAATATTCATTGCAGTGGTGTTTACAATAGCTAGGACATGGAAGCAACCTAGATGCCCACCAGCAGACGAATGGATAAGAAAGCTGTGGTACATATACACAATGGAATATTACTCAGCCATTAAAAAGAATACATTTGAATCAGTTCTAGTGAGATGGATGAAACTGGAGCCCATTATATACAGAGTGAGGTAACCCAGAAAGATAAACACCAATACAGTATACTAATGCATATATGTTGAATTTAGAAAGATGGTAATGATAACCCTATATGCAAGACAGAAAAAGAGACAGATGTATAGACCAGACTTTTGGACTCTATGGGAGAAGATGAGGGTGGGATGATCTGAGAGAACAGCATCGAAACATGTATATTATCAAGGGTGAAACAGATCGCCAGTCCAGGTTGGATGCATGAGACAAGCGCTTGGGGCTGGTGCACTGGGAAGACCCAGAGGGATGGGGTGGGGAGGGAGGTGGGAGGGGGGTTCAGGATGGGGACACATGTGAATCCATGGCTGATTCATGTCAGTGTATGGCAAAAACCACTACAATATTGTAAAGTAGTTAGCCTCCACCTAATAAAAATAAATGAAACAACAAAAAAAGACAGTTTCAGTGTTAGAGAGGATGTAGTAAGAATGAAAATTGTTGGCAGGAATGTAAAATGGTGTTTCTATTTTGAAAATCGTCTCTGTTCCTTAAAAAGCTAACCATACAGGTACATGTGACCGAGTAATTCCATTCCTATCTAGATTTATACCTAAAAGAAATGAAAACCTATGTCAGTGCCAAAATATGTAGACAGACCTTCATAATAGCATTTTTCATACTAACTAAGGGAGAAATGACCTGTGTCCATCAACTGGTGAATGATAAATAAAATAGGATATATCCATATAATGGAATATTATTCAGCAAAAAAAGAGAAATGAAATTCTAATACATGCTACAACCTGAAAAAATCTTGAAAAGTCATGTTAAAGTGAAAGATGCAAATGATCACATATTGTAGGATTTCATTTATATGAAATGTGCAGAGTAGGCAAATCTATATAAACAGAAATTAGATTATTGGTTTCCTAGGGCTGAGGGTCCCATCACTTCATGGCAAATAGATGGGGAAACAATGGAAACAGTGACGGACTTTATTTTCCTGGGCTTCAAATCACTGCAGATGGTGACTGCAGCCATGAAATTAAAAGAAAAAGCTTCCTCCTTGGAAGAAAAGCTATGACCAAACTAGACAGCATATTAAAAAGCAGAGACATTACTTTGCCAACAAAGGTCCTTCTAGTCAAAGCTATGGTTTTTTCAGTAGTCATGTATGGATGTGAGAGTTGGATTATAAAGAAAGCTGAGTGGCAAAAAATTGATGCTTTTGAACTGTGGTGTTGGACAAGGGTCTTGAGAATCCCTTGGACTGCAAGGAGATCAAACCAGTCAATCCTAAAGGAAATCAATCCTGAATATTTATTAGAAAGACTGCTGAGCCTGAAACTCCAATACTTTGGCCACCTAATATGAAGAGCTGACTCATTAGAAAAGACCCTGATGCTGGGAAAGATTGAAGGCAGGAGGAGAAGGGGATGACAGAGGATGAGATGGTTGGATGGCATCACCGACTCAACGGACATGAATTTGAGCAAGCTCTGGGAGTTGTTGATGGACAGAGTGTTAGTTTTTAAGACTTAGAGCATTCTTACAAATGCTTTCATATGTGATAAAAGCAATGTTTCACTAAGAACATAGAATAATTTTAAATGTCCACAACCTAGAAAATAGGCTCAAAATATAAATAAATAAGAGTAAAGGCCATTAAAAGGAATGATAGTAGAAGATTTTAACTTAACTCTCTCAAAAACTGATAGATCAGGCAAATAAAAATTAGCGAAGTTAGAAGAGATTTGAACAATATACTTAACAAGTCCAATCTAATGTACATGTTTAGAACCACGTATAATGTGGCAATACACAGTTTTTAAAAGCATTCCCATGCTTCTACTTTTAAAATTTGTATTGGATTATAGTTTATTTATAATGATGTGTTAGTTTCAGGTGTATGACAAAGTAATTCAGTTGTGCGTATACATATATTTTCTTTTTCAGATGCTTTTCTCATATAGGTTATCTCAGAATATTGAGTAAAGTTCCTTGTGCTATACAGTAGGCCCTTGTTTTTTATCTATATTATATATAGTAGTGTGTGTGTGTTAATCCCAAACTCCTGATTTGTTTTTAAGATATATAGAACCTAAACCTCTATTAGAACACAAGGGAAGTCTCCAAAATACCAGTTATTGTCTAGGTAGATGATGTTCACTGATCACACTGAAATAAAGATAGAAATCAATAAAAATGTATAGCTGTGTTTCATTCCCCATGTTTAAACATCAGAAGACATGAGTCTAAATAATTTATGGGTGAAATAAATCATAATGGCAATCACTCAGTATTTAATACTGAATGTCAATGAAAACACTACATACCAAAACTTGTGAAAATACTGCTAACACAATGTATTGGTTTATATTCTTAGGTATTAATACTGGAAAGAAAAGTATATGGAGAAGAGGCTGATCAATTTTAACTATCAGTTCAGTTCAGTCACTCAGTCATGTCCGACTCTTTGCAACCCTACGGACTGCAGTATACCAGACTTCCCTGTCCACCAATCCCTGGACCTTGCTCAAAATCATGTCCATTAAGTTGGTGATGCCATCCAACCATCTCATCCTCTGTCGTCCCCTTCTTCTCCTGTCCTCAATCTTTCCCAGCATCAGGGTCTTTTTCAATGAGTCAATCTTTGCATCAGGTGGCCAAAGTATTGGAGTTTCAGCTTCAGCATCAGTCCTTCCAATGAATAGTCAGGACTGATTTCTAAACAACAAAAATTTAAACAGTAAATTCTTATGAAGTAGAAGGAAGGTGAAAGAACTTACCTGACATCAGTAGACCCTCAAATAATTTAAGAAATTATCTTAGCACAGAACATGCAAATGGACCATGCGTATTCTCCAGTTCTTCCTTTTGTTTATCACAGACAGGGAAAAATGAGATCACACTGTCTTGCTGATACTCACATGGCCGAAAAAGAGGCACAAAAAGACTAGATTATTACCCCAAGTTAAGAAGGTAATACCAGAAATAGATATTACCACCATCAATACCATTGAATTACCCCAGTCTCTAAATTAAACTGGCCTTCATATTGCTAAATAGATATTTAAAGTTCAGATTCTTTAATGCCTTATAATGACCAATATTTGAAAGAGTATAAATAATTACTGAGAAAAACCAAACATCATATTGTGGGACACAGAACACAACATATCCTATAATGAATGTTCTTTAGCATTATCAAAATCTATGGCAACTTTTACATAGAATATATAAAATAGCTTGAATAATTACAGTGTTAACTTTGGTAATTGCAAAGAAATAATGGCCTGGTGATAATTACTGTTTCTCTTTTACTTATTATTCATGTACTTTTCAGTTTATCATACAAACCATGCTGATCAGTCATAAAACTCTGCCTTTAGCATCAGTATCAGTTCAGTCACTCAGTCGTGTCCGACTCTTTGCAACCCCATGGACTGCAGCATGCCAGGCTTCCCTGTCTATCACCAACTCCTGGAGCTTGCTAAAACTCATGTCCATCAAGTTGGTGATGCCATCCAACCATCTCATCCTCTGTCATCCCCTTCTCCTCCTGCCTTCAGTCTTTCCCAGCATCACAGTCTTTTCCAATGAGTCAGCTCTATGCATCAGGTGGTCAAAGTATTGGATTTTCAACTTCAGCATCAGTCCTCCAATGAATATTCAGGGATGATTTCCTTAATGATTGACTGATCGGATCTCCTTGCAGTCCAAGGGACTCTCAAGAGTCTTCTCCAACACCACAGTTCAAAAGCATCAGTTCTTTGGTGCTTAAAATAGTGTAATGCCTTAATATACAAAACTGCCTTTCAGTTCAGTTCAGTTCAGTTGCTCAGTCTTGTCCGACTCTTTACAACCCCACGGACTGCAGCACTCCCTTAATATAGTGTAATGTAGACTTTTTTTTCTCATTGAGCTGTGCTTTTTCATAAGCACAGTTTGTGATATGTGAATGAGAATTTACTATGCTATAAATAGCTTAGTTCTGCAAATAAAGAATTACTTTGTTTATCTGTAAGATAGCTGGTATATTTCTTAATTATTTGGCTATTTCCTTATGTAACATTGTACTAAACTTCATGGGATTTAGGTTCAGTAGACTTTTTTTTTTTTTATTTAATTGGGGAATGTTTGCTTTACAATGCTGTGTTGGTCTTTGCGATACAACACATGGAACCAATCATAATTATATAAATATATACATATATATATGTGCATGTGTGTGTGTATATTTATATCTCCCCTCCCTCTGGAGCCTCCCTCCCACCTCCCCCATCGCACCTGTTAGGTCTCACAGAGCACCTGGCTGAGCGCCCCGGGCTATGCGGCAGCTTCCCACTCGCTATCTATTTCTTGCTTCCCTCATAGCTCAGTTGGTAAAGAACCCGCCTGTAATGCAGGAGACCCCAGGTTGATTCCTGGGTCGGGAAGACCCGCTGGAAAAGGGATAGGCTACCTACTCCAGTATTCTTGGACTTCTCTTGTGGTTCAGCTGGTAAAGACTCTGCCTGCATTGTGGGAGACCTGGGTTTGATACCTGGGTTGGGAAGATCCCTTGGAGAAGGGAAAGGCTACCCACTCCAGAATTCTGGCCTGGAGAATTCCATGGACTATATAGTCCAAGGGGTTGCAAAGGACATGACTGAGCAACTTTGACTTTCACTTTCAGTGTGTGTATGGGCTTTTCCCAGGTGGCTCAGTGGTAAAGAATCCACCTGCCAATGTGGGAGATGTGGGTTCAATCCCTGGGTCAGGAAGATGCCCTGGAGGAGGAAATGGCAATCCATTCCAGTATTACCTGAGAAATCCCATGCAGAGAGGAGCCTGGTGGGCTATAGTCCATGGGGTCCCCAGAGAGTTGGACACAACTTACCGACTAAACAACAACAGTATGTGTATGCCAAGGTTACTTTCTCAATTTATCCCATCCTGTCCTTCCGCTGCTGTGTCCACAAGTCCATTCTCTACATTTGTATCACCATTCCTTTCCTGCAAATAGGTTCATCAGGACTCTTGGCTGAACAATTTAAACAGCTCTGTAATTAAAAAAAAACTCTGTGAACCATTGTTTCTGATCTGTGAAACAGGGCACATACCTCACAGGACTAACGAGAATTAAATTAGATAATACATGTGAAAGTCACTTTGAAACTGTCACGTGGTTTGTCCCCATTATCTAGATACTTGATAGACTCAAGTGGTTTTCATTTGCATATTGGTTGAGTAAAATGACAGCATCTTATTGTCACAGTTCTACCAACCAAAAGGATATGGAAATCCCCAGGCAGAAAATTAAACAGTCTGACTTGAATTTTTGACTGCCTGTCTTCATTCTGTGATTCCCAAGATGATTTGAGGGAAAGTGCCAGAAACAGATTCATAAACTGCCCAGGAGAAATGCTATAAACACAAAATGCAACCAGATTTATGCCAGAGCAGGTGACTGAAAAATTAGAGGCATTTGGGATGGAAAACTCTGCGTATCCAGATGGCCTTCAGGCATGGAGCTTCATGTGCAGAGTCGTAAGTGATTTGGGGGAATCTGTGGCTGAAGTGTGTGAGTTATCTTTGGAAACCCGGAGCTCCACAGGTGGCTGGTGCTGGATTGAACACTGCCTGTCTGTAATAATGCTTGTGGCTCCATGATGCCTTTCATCAGAGCTCCCCAACAAGCTTTGCAGACACAGCACTTCAGCTCTTAGAGGAGATGTGAAACCCCTTCTGGAGAGCGAAATCTTAGAATCTTGTGACAAAGTCAATGTTTGAAGGTTGCACAGTAGATTGGAATAGAACAAAGGCATCCTGATAGTCCTCTTTCCCTGAATCTGATGTATGGTGTACTTTGTACTTCTGTTAAAACCAATCTCTGTTTAAGTCTGGCTTAGGAATTAAACAAATATTTACAAAGCACTTACTATGTAGGAGACATAGTATGCAAGGCATGAAGATAATACGCAAGGAATGAAGAATATACAGAAATGAGTGCATAAATGGAATTTGTATTTAAGGAACAGAAAGGTGCCCATTCATAACTTGCAAAACATGGAAGCATTGTAATTGTGGTATAAATAATGTTAAGTGAGCATAAAAGACAGTAATTTTGGTAGAGTTGTTGTAGAAACTTCATAGAGTGAATGGCAATGGAATAATTAATTGGATGTTTACAGAAGTCGAAGGAGGAAGGAAGCAGTGAAGACAGAAGGAGTAGTTTAAGTAAATGTACATGTATGTGAAATGTACATGTTTATGACAGATTTATAAATGAGCAAATCATCTGGGATTAGTCAGTAGTCTGACTGAATAGATTATAAAGCATATGTGTATGCCTGTATAGAGAATAAGAAGGCTAAGAGACAAGAATGATTGTTGAAAGTCAGTAAGGTTGGAAGGGTAGGCAGGGGTCAGATTGTGAAGATCTCAAAACTGAAAATGAATTTGTTTTCTGTAGAAAATGGGGCAGGGATGGGGGCCAAGGTGATGAAGTGAACATGCTGATTCTGGTGGAAATGTGACTAGTGGATTAAAGAGGGAAGGACAGAAATAGAGCAGTTAAGTGGCCAATAAAATGAATTAGCTCACAGGCTTGGAGAAAGATGAAGTCAGATATTTGGCATGGGATATAATCTTATCTCTGATTGAATCCTGAAGGTTAGGTAAGAGAAAGGTTGAAAATGACTCTAAGACCTTTAGCTAGTGACTATGTGGATGATGAACCTATTAACTAAGAAAAGTGATGAAGCCATCCACAAACATGGACGGGCAAGTATAAGATGAGAAGGAAGATATTGACTTAGCTTTTGATATTTTAAGTTTCATGTGCATCTTTAAAAAAGACCAGTATGAAGTCAGAAATTCATGTTGACTTTAGATAAAAAACACTCATGTCTTTCCCTAAGATTTGTGAGTCCTCAGGTAAGAGTAAACATGGAAGACCACAGAACATATGCCAAATATTTAAAAGCTAGAAATCAAGTCAGAATTGCTAAATGAAATGTAGTCTACCCTCCTACCATGACAAAATTGCCTTCGTATCAACCTTGAAGGCCAGGTTTGAATTAGAATTCTGTACTAAAATGTTGGAGACTAGCTAAGAAAGAGCTTCCCCTTTTTCTTCCAATCCTGGAACAGGTCTCAAGTGCACTTCTGGGAAGCCCCAACCTGCAGGCTTAAGCCCTGTCTACATTCCTGTTGCCTACAATTGCCCTTTCTCACCATCACGCACTCCTTGGCCACCTCCAGGATCTCAGAATACATTTTACACATCAGAAGTATTAATATAACTCAGATTCAAGAAGAAAAGACTCAATGAGATTCAAATAAGAACTCTGAAATCCTGGGTACCTGCGTGTGGTTTGGATGGAAGGATGTAGGCTCCAGATGAGCACAGTCTATTGGGCTTGCAGGCTGCTTGGCTCATGAAGGGCAGAGCAGGTGTCTACAGCTTGAATTTCAGGACAGGCCTCTGCTTTCTCTAATATAAAGGCAGTGATGAGAAGGCATTCCTAGAAAAGCAGATTTGGGAGTCTAACATGTTCAAGGGAAGGAAATAGAGTGTACAGAGTAAGAAGAGAGATGAACAATAGATCTTATAATTATGAGGTAAATAGTATAGAACTAAAAAGTCCCTTGATGAAGGTTAAAAAGGAGAGTGAAAAAGCTGATTGGAAATGCAACATTCAAAAAACTAAGATCATGGCATCTGGTCCCATCACTTCATGGCAAATAGAAGGGGAAAAAGTGAAAAAAAAAAGACAAATTTTGTTTTCTTGGGCTCCAGAATCACTGTGGATGGTGACTGCAGCCATGAAATTAAAAGATGCTTGCTCCTTGGATGAAAAGCTATGACAGACCTAGACAACATATTAAAAAGCAGAGACATTACTTGTCTGACAAAGGTTTGTATAGTCAAAGGTATGGTTTTTCCAGTAGTTGTGTGTGAATGTGAGAGTTGGCTGAGCTGAAGAATTGATGCTTTTGAATTGTGGTGCTGGAAAAGACTCTTGAGAGTCCCTTGGACTGCCCGGAGATCAAACCAGTAAATCCTAATGGAAATCACTCTGGAATATTCATTGGAAGGACTGATGCTGAAGCTGAAGCTCCAATACTTTGGCCACCTGATGCGAAGAGTCAACATATTAGAAAAGACCCTATTGCGAGGAAAGATTGAAGGCAAAAGAAGAAAGGGGCAACAGAGGATGAGATGGTTAGATAGTATCACTGACTCAATGGACATGAATTTGAGCAGACTTGGAGACAGGGGAGAACAGAGGAGCCTGGCATGCTACAGTCCATGAGGTCACAAAGAATCAGACATGTCTTAATGACTGAACAAGTATAGAACCTGAAGACGGAGCTGTGGAGGAAGCAAAGATAGCATGTGCAAAGCATCCTTTCAAGAGTTATCAGAAGAGACAAGCTGAAGAGGGAACTTACAATGGATCAAGAATAGAGGAAATATTTAAATTATTTAAAAATTAAAAATTAATTATAAGAGTAGAGGTCAGTTTTTCTTGTTAGTATGTCATATTGCAATTGTGAAAGGTCATCAATGTGACATTCAAAGGTTAAAAACAGTGCACTTGGAACAAGGCATTTAACTGATTAAGCCTAGATTTGTAAACACAAGAGGTTAAACATCTGAGTCTAGAGATATCCTTTATTTTTTTTTAGTGAAATAAAGGCTCTACTGAACACTGTTTATGCCAACTTTAATGCATTAAGTTTGGAAATAGAAAAATTTCTATAAAGGATGGAGCTAATGGCATTTCAGTCAATATCCTGACATTAATGTCTATGCTTCTGGAAAGGAAAGATAGAGCAAATGTATTTTCTGAACCTAGAGCTCTTCTAAGAGAAGAATAGAAGAATAAAAATTACACCGTGACATGAGGCAGCCTCACTCAGTGTTTTTGGACAGACAAACCCCAAATGTGTAAATAACAAAAGGCCCCATCGAGTCATTAGTAGGAAATTCTAGTGATAAAGTAAATCAGTGTAGCTAGGCTGGAAGTTCAACGATCCTAGAATTTTAGCCTAGTTTTGTCCTAGACTGTTTGTAAACCAGGATAAGATATTCAGTGGACAGCCTTCATTTATCTCTCATTTTGGACCATGGGTTTAACATCCCCAAATCTCCAGAATTTAGTGTTCATACAATTTCTTTCTTGGAAAGGTGAAACAATTGATATGGTGAAAGCAGTGTTGGATGGAAGAGGGTGAGGGCCCTAGGGTCTGCTGCCCACTTAAACTGCTCTTTCCATTCCTGACCTCTTTTGAAATGTTCCTAAGTGTCTCTCTTTTGCACATTTGGAAAATATTTGAACTAGATAATCTCTAAGATCCATTCCAACTATAAAATCCTATGACTCTCCTAAGTCAGG
Source organism: Dama dama (assembly GCF_033118175.1). Lineage (NCBI taxonomy): Eukaryota > Metazoa > Chordata > Mammalia > Artiodactyla > Cervidae > Dama > Dama dama. The sequence goes on along the minus strand of NC_083694.1, from coordinate 20,486,292 downwards.
TAGAACTTTGCCTATGAGGTGGGGTTTGATTGGGCCTTTGAAGCGGGGCCATATATTTGGATTACGGGTAGGAAGAGTGAAGATATTTAAAACAGGAAGAGGAGCATCATAAAAATAATAAAAGAAATAGTGAAAGGAATAATACTGGTTTCCTTGGCAGAGGATGTGTGGAATAATAAAGAGACTTTGCTAACTAAACTGTAGGGATTGTAAGGGAGAGCAGTGGGAAATAAAATTTAAGTACAGGGCACTTGCTTTTCATATAAGAGAAATGTTATTCCTGGAGACTTTATATAACTTACAACTCAAATAATTCAAAACAAATTTTCCCAAAGGGAACATGCATTTTCGAACTTATAAAAATTCATAATTATTTTAGTGTATGTTTGCTTTGAAGTTGTTTTTTACATTTCCTTTATTATTTTGCTGAGGGCTCTTTCCAAAATTAATGTTGGTGATTGTTTGTTCTCCTTCTAGTGGTTTATCCCATCTTACTTCTATTCCAAAGTTATTGATTTTTGGTTTGTTTTCAGCACTAGCTTTGGCAGCACCACTTAATGAAGTTGGATAACACTGTGAAAGGCTATAAAAAATGAGATTTGAAATGATAATAACAGTGTTTGCTTAGGTTATAAAACCAAAGCTCACTTTCAGAAATTCAAATACAAGTAACCAAGAGTTCTCATAATACTGACAAAGGAGGGCTTGTGTTTCTTTTCACTAGTGCCATAGGTGATGGCAATCACAGAAACACAGTTTGCAATTAGCTCAGTCTTCAAATTGGGCAGTTTTTCAAGAAATAAGTAAATTGAATTTCTCATTGGTTCAAATTAGGCACAATCCTTTTTTTAATCCCACAGTTTCAAGTTTTTCATAATTTTGAATCCCATTTATATGTATTGCGAAATTGGTCTGAGGTCAGTGGATATATGCAATTTATCTTTGTAACCCCTGAGGCATCTTTGCAGTATGCCTTTCAAGAAACAGACATTGAAGTCAGCTTTGGCTAAATGAAATTGAATTGTTCCATGCAGTTCACACTGGGAGAGGAGGTAGGATTAGAGAGTGGAAATTCATAAGTTAGGCCCTCAGAATTCAGGACCTGGATATATGTTAAACATAAAGGAAGTGCTTGATAAACACTTTTGATTGCTAGATTAGGGGAGTGGGCATTTCTGATCACACCTTACCCATTGAAATCTCCTGTAAAGCTATAAAGGAATACTTCGACACCCAGTGACTTATGACTGGGTTCAAGGATTCAAGAAAGAAGTGTGTCTTGGACAGGGAGCAGAAGAGGCTTGGTGTTCAGTTAGGCTGGGATGACATATGGAAGGCGAGAGGGGGCGGAAACATTCAGAGGCCGGGCTAAGTGTAGCCAAGAAGAAAGGTGAAGCAGAGTGTAGTGCAAAGCATGCAGCTGCAAGCAAGTTACAGACTAAAGCCCAAAATGATACAGCTCTGTCTATGCAATGCCAAAAGTCTAGGTGAAGAGTGGAAGAATCAAATCAATCATTGGGATGATTCAAAACATCCAGATGTGTGTTGTCATCAGGGCCATCACTAAGGGGTACGTGGGGTTAAGGCAAATATCAGTCTTCCCACACTCCCCCCAGATATTTTTATTCAGTTGAAATCATACTGAAACAGAGGTTTCAGTAGAAATAAGTCATAAAAGAGCTCTGCACATTCAACTAATAGGGAGCTTATGAAAAGGTGGGGAACAGCTCACCGCTCATTGCCTTAGTGGATGCAAATGGTTAGATTCTACTGACCAAACTATATGTTAGAAATGCTTGCATAATTAATTTTTCAAATTAATTTTATCTAATTCTTTAAATCCTACTTTCTGAGCCAGGCTCCTCTGTCCATGGAATTCTCCAGGCAAGAATACTGGAGTGGTGAATAGGCATTCCCTTCTCCAGGGGATCTTCCCAACCCAGAGATCAAAATGTGATTTCCCACATTACAGGCAGATTCTTTACCCTCTGAGCCACCAGGGAAGCCCTGAGAGGAAATGTAAATAAGTTTAAATACATAATGGCAGCAGAAATACCAGAATAATGCAACATAGACCTACACAACATGATATTTAAAAATGAATTCTAAGATCAAACTTAGGACAAAACAAGCATATCATCAGAAATGAGGCCACAGAGGCTTTTTTTGTTTGCTTTTTTTTTTCAAGGATCTCTATGACCAGTTTAACTTATTCCTAAGGCCAGAGGTTTTGACTTACATGCCCCTTATAGTGCATAATAGAATGTTTTGTTTGGCCAAAATACCATTTTGAATTCACAATAGTAGAAAGGGAAAAGACCTTTGGCCTTTTGGTTTGGCCACAAGATCACGAGTAATCAGCATTTATTTCCAGGTCAGACCTTAGATTCTCAAGCCAAACTCTCAAGCAAATAGTTCAGTTGGGAAGAAGGACTAGGATTTTAGATTGGGTTCAGAAACACTTGAGGGGATTTTTGAGTAGAACAGAAGCTCTGACCTTTGGAGCAGTTAGGGCCAGGGATGCAAAAGTGCTCAGAGCTCACAGGGTTACAGGCAAGTCACCATCAGAAAGGGCAGGGCTTAAGGGACGACTTGACATTCTTGACTTTAAGTATTATGTAACTCTAGTGTTAATTTTCTTCCCCATTGTCTAATGGAGAAAAAAAATTTACACCATTTTTTTTTCTCTCTCATCTAACATTTCTTCAGTGCCTCCCTTGCTCTGTGCCAGGCACTCTGCTGTTCTCGGTCATGCAGATACAGCAGTGAACCAAAGCAGTATCTTGAAGCTTACATTCTAGAGGAAGATAGGCAATAAAGGAAAAGTTAGTCAAGCTGGAAGTCAGCTTTGTGTAAATAATACAGCTTCTGCTTGATTGAATCATATACTTTTAAAACCAAAGACCTGCTTTAAGAGGTAATTTTGTCCATGTTAGTAGGTAATATGCTCCATTAAAGAAGTGGTATTATTGAGGGGAGAAAAAAAATCATGTCCAATCAGAACTTTCTTTTGTAGGGATAATGACAAGACTATATTGATTTTATAAAAGAGATGAAGAAATCAGGGTGAAAAAAGGAAGATTCTGTAATATTGACTCAACACAGCAGAGAGATCAAGACGGTCTCCCCGAACTCCTTTTGCCTGGTAATGTCCTATTATCAAGGACCCTTAACCAGAATGAACAAACTATTAACACTTTTTCTTTTTTAATGAACTTTGGCACTTGGTGAAATTCATGGGAAAGACAGGTCAGTTCTACTCTTGTGGCTGGGTCCAATGGCCTGACTGAAAATTGTAGTGTTTTCTATCAGATTGTTGACCATTTAGCTTGCGAGCCCCTGAGTAGGGGAGCTTTGTCATCTGTCCTGTCCTGGGCCTCTCATTCTTTTGGCTCTCTCGAAATCTGTGAATAATGTCTGCCTATACAGCTGAGAGAGATTTGTCATTTTCTCAATTGTAATATGTCATCGCTTTCATGCCCTAACTCCAGCACATGCTAGCCACGGGGGCCTTGAACCCATTTGAACGCTTGTGCTTGTCAAAATGTCTACAAGAATGGATTTGGGGTTTGGAGGCAACCCTCTTCCCGCCTCTCCAAAGAGCGGCACGGAGACAAGAGTTCTACAGTTATTTGTTGAACTTGGATTTTCAGTCATAGCCAAGGCACGGTCGTGCCTTCTCTGGGTTGTTTTTCTCTTTTCACATGACAGTACTTCATTATTGCCACAGGGGGAACTGTTGGCTTAATTTTGCTTTAGAGACACTGCTGCTGAAATTATTAAGCTAATGATTTATGCCCCCTGTGATACAGCAATCTCTTGTGCTTAAAATGGTTACTATGTTTTGTTTACTGTTTATAACTACCAGTGGTTATGCCATGAAAAGCCCCTGCCAGCTTGCAGGGTTTATTTATCCCTGTGGATCTTTAGAAACCACTGATTAATAGAGAAAAAATTTGAATGGTTTATATTAAAAAAAAAAAAAATCTCATAAGCCATGAATTAAACCACTGTGCTGTGCTGTATAGAGGAAAAGTTCAGTGAGAATAAACAATGGATGTCAAAACCTACTGACTCTCCTATGTGCTTCTGGTTTTATCAAAGTGGAAAGTATGAGTGCTTTTCAGGAATACAGTGCTGTGACTCCATCAGTTTTGGGCTATGAGATCACCAGCATTTCCCCTTGGGTGCCGCACATTTTACCATATTAAGGAACCAATTTGCTTAGAGAAATGTTGCACATGTTTAAAGGCTGTTAAGTTTGATGGCTGGCAGAACTCTCCATTTTAGCCCCGAGGCTGGGCCTTGGTGAAAGAAGCTTTACAGCCAGCCTGCATTTTTTGTTCTGCAGTGCTTTCCGTAACCAAAGGATTACATGGGGCAGATGAACCACGGGGCAGGGAGGGATATGATTTGTGAGTGTTGATTTGTTTAAAATGGCAAAATTGTTCTTATAGAATGTGTAAGTCTTGACCCTGTTACCTTTCCAGGAGAAATAAAGTAAACATCACTGTTGTTTTGGGCAGCTTCAGCCCAATTCCACACCTTCAATCCTAGGCATCACTTGCTGGCACTTCAGTTACACCTTCCCACTGGCTCCTGAATGAACCCTGTCAGTCCATTTGGCTTTATTTCCACTGCAAAATAGTTCCCCTGCCCCCACCCTCTCTGGGACTGCTTCACAACTCCACTCCTCCTGCAATGGGCCGGTTCTGCTTGTTTACTGAGCTCCTTTCCTCTGTGGTCTGTGGTGGTCCATTCAAACAATGACTGCTCTTCCCTCCAAGGACCGCAGGCCTCCCACAAACCAAGTCAGGCCAAGGTACAAGAGAGGTCTGACATTTGTGCCATAGTTAGTTCAGTCACTCAGTCATGTCCGACTCTTTGTGACCCCATGGACTGCAGCACACCAGGCCTCCCTGTCTGTCACCAATTCCCACAGTTTACTCAAACTCATGTCCGTTGAGTCAATGATGCCATCGAACCATCTCATCCTCTGTCGTCCCCTTCTGCCTTCAATCTTTCCCAGTATCAGAGTCTTTTCCAATAAGTCAGTGCTTCGCATCAGGTGGCCAAAGTATTGGAGTTTCAGCATCAGTCCTTCCAATGAATATTCAGGGCTGATTTCCTTTAAGATGGACTGGTTGGATCTCCTTGCAGTCCAAGGGACTCTCAAGAGTCTTCTCCAGCACCACAGTTCAACAGCATCAATTCTTTGGCGCTCAGCTTTGTTTATAATCCAACTCTCACATCCATATATGACTACTGGAAAAACCATAGCCTTGAATAGACATACCTTTGTTGGCAAAGTAATGCCAACAGGCTGAGTATAATAACAAAATATTTTTCAGGTAGGGGTTTGTAAATGTGATGAACATACACCATCCAACCCAAAAGGCCACACTTCAGGAAACTAGTTTGGCAATAGGAAAGAGGACAAGGCCCTAAACATCGGTTTAAAACTGAGTTCCGATGTGCACATCTGTGTACACAGTTTTAGCCTCAGATATTCCCTTGCTACAGAACTCTCCACACCAAAATGCAATCAGATCCTTAAGAGAAAGAGATAAGCTCATCATTGAACACTACACGAAGGAGTAATAGTCGCTCAGTCCTGTCTGACTCTTTGCAGCCTTATGGACTGTAGCCCACGAGGCCCCTCAGTCTATGGGACCTCCTAGGCAAGAATACTGGAGTGGGTTGCCATTCCCTTCTCCAGGGATCTTCCTGAACCAAGGAGTGAACCCAGGTCTCCTGCAATGCAGGGAGATTCTTTACCACCAGGAAACCCATGGAGTAATAATATCTATTTTATTCTTCCTTATAACTCATTATTTTTCTTCATGAAAATGCAAATTTTAGCCCAAAGATATTTATAATATTATAAGACATACATATGAAAAACAAATATCCATTATTGAAGTAGCAATTTTGATCGGAAATACCTGATTTCATAGGTGTCTTCATTCAGTATGTATTTTCAGTTGCTCTTAAAATTACTCTTCTTTTTGTATTAGAAAAATAAAATGAAAGAAATAGAAATTCTGATGTAGTATATTCTAAAGATTTTTTTATGAACTCCATGTATGATTTTTATTTTTACACAATATTTATGAAACTAAATCCTATACAGCTTAAGTGTGTTCCTGATCATTGTTTTAAACCCAAAATGTGATTTAATTATAAATTATTTTTAAGTCACAGAAAATCTAAACACCAGTATGGTATGTTATTTGAAATTTTATACAATCACAAAACAGATTAAATATAAATTGTAATAAGCCTGATGGATAAAAATATCTGTAATGTGTAGGATTTTCTAGCATGAAAAATCCCAGGCTTCAGTAGATGTGGGGATTAGATTTCTCAGAGTCAATTGACAGAATAAATTTTCAAGGATCATGAGTGAAAAAGAATGAAAATAACTTGAAATCTGAATGCTTTTTTGGGGAAAGCAGTGACCAATTATTAAATATGTCAATCAAAAAATTGATATTATTTTTAAACATTATTCAGGATGATACTCTTTTACTCTACAGAATCGTAATATTTTCTAGGAACGTTCATTTGTAACGTTATTCTAGATATAATAGCCATATTATTTATTGAATTTCTTTGTACCCTAACAGCTCCTCTTGTTTCTCTAAGACCATTGGATTCTGAAGGTAGAATGTGAATTCTGAAAGTATCAGAGACACTTTAAGATTTAACCTTAGCTCCAGAACACATAAAACTTCATTACTCAAGAAGAGGAAAAGCAAGAGGACTCCTCTCACTTGGGGATTTAAAAATAAATAGAAGATGTTGAGGCTATGGGCTTACTCTGATTTTTTCATTTAATTAGCTTTCATTGAAGTAAAATAAACATACAACAATTTACCAACTTTATAGAAGTATGATTTGAATAGTTTTGACAAATTCAGTTATGTAACCACCACCACCATCAGGATATAAAAATTTCCACCCTTCCGCAATTTTCCCTCATATCCTTTGAGTCAGGCTTCAAACCCCCAGCCCATAATAGATATTCATCTCCTTATGTTACTCTCTATCATTTCTTACATTTCACACAAATGTACTCATAGAGATCATGCAGTGTATCACTGTGAGTTACATGCAGAGTACATCATGTGAAATGCTGGACTGAATGAAGCACAAACTGGAATCCAGGTTGCCAGGAGAAATATCAATAACCTCAGATACGCAGATGACACCACCCTTATGGCAGAAAGTAAAGAAGAACTAAAGAGCCTCTTGATGAAAGTGAAAGAGGAGAGTGAAAAAGTTGGCTTAAAGCTCAACATTCAGGAAACTAAGATCATGGCATCTGGTCCCATCACTTCATGGCAAATAGATGGGGAAACAGTGGAAACAGTGGCTGACTTTATTTTGGGGGCTCCAAAATCACTGCAGATGGTGCTTGCAGCCATGAAATTAGGTTACTCCTTGGAAGAAAAGTTATGACCAACCCAGGCAGCATATTAAAAAGCAGAGACATTACTTTGCCAACAAAGGTCCATCTAGTCAGGGCTATGGTTTTTCCAGTGGTCATGTGTGGATGTGAGAGTTGGACTATAACGAAAGCTGAGCGCCAAAGAATTGATGCTTTTGAACTGTGGTGTTGGCGAAGACTCTTGAGAGTTCCTTGGACTGCAAGGAGATCCAACCAGTTCATCCTAAAGAAGATCAGTCCTGGGTGTTCATTGGAAGGACTGATGTTGAAGCCGAAACACCAATACTTTGTTTGGCCACCTGATGTGACCAGCTGACTCATTTGAGAAGACCCTGATGATGGGAAAGATTGAGGGCAGGAGGAGAAGGTGACGACAGAGGATGAGATGGCTGGATGGCATCACCGACTGAATGGACATGGGTAGACTCCAGGGGTTGATGATGGACAGGGAGGCCTGGTTCATGGGGTCGCAAGAGTCGAACATGACTGAGCGACTGAACTGAACTGAACCCTTTCCTTTCTGAATTACCTTGACATCTTTGTTCAAAATCAATTTACCATGTATGTGTCTATATTCCCTCTATTCTGGCCCGTGGATCTGTATGTCTATCTTTATGTAAATAGAGTAAGCCTTGAAATCAGATAGTATTAGTCCTCTAAATGTGTTCTTCTTTTTCTAAACCATTTTGAATATTAAGGATCCTTTGAATTTCCATATAAATGTAAAGTCATATGTCAATTTCAACAAGTAAGTCTGCCAGAATTTTTATTGGGATTGGCAATTTTAATAAATAAGGCTATTGATCAATTGGGGGAATTAACTTGAGAATCAGTTTGGGGAGACATCTTAATAATATGTTTTCCAATCAATAAACTTGGCATATATCTCCATTTATGCCTCCTTTAATTTGTCTCTACATTTATCTGTAGTTTTAAGTATAAAGCTGTTACACATATTTGGTTAAATTTATCTGTAATTCATATTTTATGTATTGTAAATAATTTGATTTTAAAGTACAAATTATATATATTACTTGGAGATGGAAATGGCAACCCACTCAAGTATTCTTGCCTGGGAAGTCCCATGGACAGAGGGATCTGGTGGGCTACACTCCATGGGGTTGCAAGAGTTGGACATGACTTAGCAACTAAACAACAACAAAATATATATTTCTAGTTCTGTTATATCCTATGATCTTGCTAATTCACATATTCTCAAAAGTTTTCAGCTTACACGATCGTGGCGTCTGTTAATAAAGAAATTTCTACTTCCCTTTTTCAGTCTGTATGTCTTTTACTTCTTTCTCATATCTTTTGTTCTGGCTAGAATCATTAGTGTAGCATTGAAAGGCATTGGTGAGGGCAGCCATTCTTGACTTGTTAATGATCATTCATTGTTTTACAATTAAATATAATGTCTACAGTAAAGAATTTTTGTGAAGTTCTTTTTAGAATGAGAAAGTTCCTTTCAGTTTTTGGTTTGCTGAGAGTTTTTATCAGGAGTGGATACTATATCAGGAATAGGAATGATCTTTAAGGGAAAGCTCTCAGTTTTTCATTAATAAGTATTATTTAACTATGGTAAATATAGATGTATATTATATATATTTATAAATATAATTTTTTAGCTTGAGAAAGTTTTTTCTACTTTTAGTTTGCTAAAAGTTTTTATCATAAATGAGTGTTGAAATTTGTCATATGTTTTCTCTACATCTATGGATATGATCATATGGATTTTTTTCTTTATTCTTAAAAACAGTGAGGTAAAATTCAAATGTAAAACTAGTCTTGCATTCCTGGATAAAGCCAGTGATCATAATTTATTATTTATATTTGTTAATTTAACTTTAAATTAACAAGTATGCCTGTGTTCATTAGGAATATTTGTTCTTGGTTTTCTTTTATATAATGTGTTTGTCATTTTTTTGATATCTGGTTACTGCTTACCTTGTGAAAATAAAGAATTGAGAAGTGTTCCTTCCTCATCTATTTTCTGGAAGTTTGTACAGAATTCTTGGTATCTATTTTCTACTTTAATAATATACATTTTTTAAATTCACCAATAAAAGCATTCAAGCCTAGAGTTTTAATTCTAGGTTGAAAATTTTTAAAGTGTGAATTTAATTTCATGGCTTATAGATATAGCATTTCCTCATTAGCCTTTTAATTTTTATAGCATCTGTAGTGATGTTTCCTCTTTTCCAGATAGTTTTTCTTTTGTGGTCCGTCTGGCTGGTTGCTCATCAATTTTATTGATCCTTTCAAAGAACCAGTTTTTGGTTTCATCAACTTCTCCCGTTGTTTTTCCTTTCTCTATTTCATTGATTCCATGCTTATTTTTAGTTTTTCCTTTTTGTTCTCACTTTGATTTAATTTGCCTCTTTTTAAGGTGGAAGATTATGTCACCTATTTGAGATCTTCTCTTTCATAATATATATGTTTTGTTTTTGCTATAAACCTCTTTAAACCTTGCTTTTTTATAGTCTAGAAATTTGGTAATTTTTATGCTGATTACTAATTTGTTGCTTCTCATCTCATATTTACCTTTCTTTGTTCTACTTTGAGAAACTGAGGATGAGTCCTGTAAAAATTTCCTATTAGCCAGTTAATGTGATGTTAGCATTAATCAACAGTGGGTTCTAGAAGACTAAATGACGTAAGCCATAGAGCATGCCTTCTAATGTGATATATAGTTTTCTCCCATACCAGCCAGTGCTGTGAAGGAGGCTTTAAATTCTCATCACTAGTGAATGTTTTCAGCACTCTAGTGGACTGTTTCTGGTGGCCCGGCTCCAGGCTACCAGCATCCAATGGAGGCCGCCTTCTACAGAGAGGCTGTCTGACCTGCTGGCGCTCTACAGTACGTTTCTCTACCAGTGAAAGGACTGTTTATTTGGACCAGCTCTGGCTAGCCTGCACTGTTCAGCCTGCTTTATGGTCACTTTATGGCCACCTGCATGTCATTTCTATAGAATAGCTGCCTGGACCCTCTGTTGAGTTTTTCAGACATTCAGTGGGCTCCTCTTATTGGCTTAAGCCGCTGGCAAACTTGTCTGTCACAGGCAGGTTGCCGTTTCCTGTAGCAGTCATACTCTCTCCAATAAGGTCTTAAAATTATGCTAGTTGGGTAAGGGGGATTTCTTCCCATTTCTGAGCTCCTTCCTGATATGTTCTTCTTTAGCTGTAGAAATAGTAGATGGTTTCTGGCATTTGCTAATAGTCTATTCTGTAGTTCATTGCCTTTTATTAGTTAAAAATTCTTAACCTTCAGTTTTGTCTGTTGCTGTGATTTCTAGATACTGATTGGAACCTGACTTGATGCACTTGTGTTTTTATACTCCAGTTCAAACTATTTTCTAATTTCCCTTGTAATTTCTTCTTTGACCAACAACATTGTTTTATTTTCATGTATTTTCAGATTTGGGGGATAACTCCATGTTATTCTAGTTTTAATTTTGTTGTGGTCGCAGATCATACTTTATGTAATTATAATCATAAAAACACCTTATTAACAAAATTTTAAGTGTATAGCACAGTATTATTGTATTTTATTCTTTTTGATGCTATTGTAAATGGACTGTTTTCTTAATTTCCTTGTTAGATTGTTTATTATTAGTTTATAGAAATGTTGATTTTGTTACAACTTTCCTGAGTTTGACTATTGGTTCTAACAGATTTTTGCATTTGCAATCTTTAGGGATTTTTACGTATAAGATCTTTCACATTTTCATCACTGAATGTGTTGTTGGCTTTGGGTTTTTATATGTGGCCTTTATTTTGTTGAGATCATTTTCTTCTATTCCTAGTTTATTTACTGATTTTTATCATGATAGGCTACTGAATATTGTTAAATGCTTTCTCTGTATCTATTGAGATGATTGTGTAATTTTTCCCTTTTTCTGTAATGTGGTGTATCATATTGATTTACTTTCATAAGTTGACCCATCCTTGCATCCCCCAAGTGAATCCCTCTTAGTAATGGTGTATGAGCATTTTAATGTACCATTGCATTCAATTTGGTAATATTTTATTAAGAATTCTTGCATCTGTGCTCATCAAGGATATTGTTTGTGGTTTTCTTCTCTTATAGCATCCTTGTCTAGCTTTGGTATCAGGACAATGTGACTTTATAAAATTATTTTGGGAGCATTCTCTTCCTTTCTGTATTTTGGAAGAATTTGAAAAAGAGTGGTGTTAATTCTTCTTTAAATGTTTCATAGATTTCTCCAGTATTTCACAGATTTCAACAATGTTGGTTCACATGAGTTGTGTTCTGGTGTACAGTGCAGAAACATATTAAAGGATGATGTGAACAGTATGAGAATATAACTCAAATTGGACACTTAGCAGTTATAAGATAAAGGTTTAGGCAGTGGTGTACTGAAGTTAGCTCATACTAGTTTATGAGAATGGATTTTTAGTTTGATCGCTGGCTATTAAACACAACTACAATTAGAAATTAAATTTACAGATTTTATTCTTCAGTTTGTGAGTGTGGTGTGTCACAATGATTGATTTGCAGAAATTGAACCATCCTTGCATCCCTGGGATAAATCATGATGTATGATTCTCTTAATGTATCATTGGATCTGTTTGCTAATACTTTGTTGAGGATTTTTGTATCTATAGTTGTTATTGATATTTGACTGTAATTTTATTTTTTGTGTGATATCTTTGTCTGATTGTGGTATCAGTGTGATGCTGGCCTCCTAGAATGAGTTTGAAAGTATTCCTTCCTCTGAAATTTTTTTGGAACAGTTTGAGAAGAATAGGTATTAACTTTTCTCTAAATGTTTAGTAGCATTTAACTGTGAAGTTACCTGGTCTTGGACTTTTGTTGGTTGTGAATCTTTTTTTGTCACTGATTCAGTTTCATTACTGATAAATTGTCTGTTCATATTTTCTCTTTCTTCCTGGCTCAGTCTCGGAGATTGTACGTTTCTAGGAATCAGTCCATTTTTTAAGGTTTTCCATTTTACTGGCATATAGTTGTTTGTAATAATCTCTTATGATCCTTTGTATTAAACATTTGTAAGCACATTCAGTTCAGTTAAGTTACTCAGTCATGTCTGACTCTTTGCAACCCATGGACTGCAGTGCACCAGGCTTCCCTGTCCATCACCAACTCCCAAAGCTTACTCAAGCTCATGCCCATTGCAGCAGTGATGCTACTCAACCATCTCATCCTCTGTCATCTTCTTCTCCTCCCACCTTCAATCTTTCCCGCATCAGGGTCTTTTCCAATGAGTCAGTTCCTCGCTTCAGTTGACCAAAGTATTGGAATTTCAGCTTCAGCATCTGTCCTTCCAATGACTGTTCAAGACTGATTTCAGTTCAGCTGACTGGTTGGATTGACTGGTTGGATCTCCTTGCAGTCCAAGGGACTCTCAAGAGTCTTTTCCAACACCACAGTTAAAAAGCATCAGTTCTTCGGCATTCAGCTTTCTTTATAGTCCAACTCTTACATCCATACATGACTACTGGAAAAACCATAGCTTTGACTACATGGACCTTTGTTGGTAAAATAATGGCTCTGCTTTTTAATATGTTGTCTAGGTTGGTCATAGCTTTTCTTTCAAGGAGCAAGAGTCTTTTAATTTCATGGCTGCAGTCACCATCTTCAGTGATTTTGGAGCCCAAGTAAATAAAGTCTGTCACAGTTTCCACTGTTACCCCATCTATTTGCCATGAAGTGATGGGACCAGATGCCATGATCTTAATTTTCTGAATGTTGAGTTTTAAGCCAACTTTTTCACTCTCCTCTTTCACTTTCACCAAGAGGCTCTTTAGTTCTTCACTTTCTGCCATAAGGATGGTGCCATCTGCATATCTGAGGTTACTGATATTCTCCTGGCAATCTTAATTCCAGGTTGTGCTTCATCCAGCCTGGCATTTCACATGATGTACTCTGCATATAAGTTAAATAAGCAGTGTGACAATATACAGCCTTATACAATATATGTACTCCTTTCCCAATTTGGAACGAGTCTGCTGCTCCATGTCCAGTTCTAACTGTTGCTTCATGACCTGTATGCAGATTTATCAGGAGGTAGGTCAGATGGTCTAGTATTCTCATCTCTTTAAAAATTTTCGACAGTTTACTGTGATCCACACAGTCAAAGGATTTGGCATTGTCAGTAAAGCAGAAGTAGATGTTTTTCTGGAACTCTCTTGCTTTTTCAATGATCTAAGATTTTGTTTAGATTGATCACAATGATCAGTCCAGGTATTGCTAGACAGGTATCTTCATTTGACTGTAAATGGTTAAGGTAATTAGGGTAACTGATTATTTTTATACAAAGAAGTTTTACAAAAATTTAGTCTTATTCTACTTGTTATCTTTTTTTGTGTGCAATTTTAAAAATGTTATGCAAATTTAACGTTCAAAAATATAAATAATCCAAAGTAAAGTAATCTAGTAATGTTGCCCTTTGGAAGTATCCTTATTAAGTTTGGTAAAAATACCTCTGACTTTTTTTCTTTATATCTATGAATATTTTTGTATTCTAAAGTTATTATTTAAAAATTGGATTACTATTTCTATAATATACTAGACTTACTATAAAAGAAAAATTAACAGTATATCTTGAATTCTCTTACATGTTCTGTTAAATCATATACACCTACTTCACTCTTTTCAAAAGATTGTAATAGTCCATTGTAGGAATGTACTCTAATTTTATCCACATATTAATAAATATTTAAGTTATTTCCAGTTTCTGATTATTAGAAGCATTTTGATGAGCATTCTTGGATCTATATCTTTGTGCACATGTACATCATTATTCTGTAGGATAAACTCTTTAGAAGTAAGACTACTAGGCCAAAACATATACAGGCATAGGATGTTAATAGCTGCTGCCTGATTACCTAAAGTGTTGTAAAAAAATCACACTTATATCAATAGCGGATATAATTTATTAAAATTTATCATTGCAAAAAATTTATTGTTGTTTTAATATGTACTTCTTTAATTATTGAGATAAAACTTATCTTTCATATACTTGTGAATGTCCTTTGATCACTTTTTAATTAGGTTTTCTTCCTGATGCGATTTGTAAATAACTTTTCAAGCACTAGCATTTAGATTTATCTTTACTGTTTCCATTTATAGTTAATTTTTTTCTGTTTTTGTCTGTGAGGTTCCTTGTATTGTTCCCTTATGCCCACTTTGTAGTTTTTCTAACTTCTCATTTAAATTATTAATTTACTTTTATTTTCTTGCTGGGAAATAAACATATTTAAGGCTATCAGTTTTCATTTTAGTAAAACATTGGTTTATCTTATATTCTTTGGTTTGTTATTGTTGTCATTTTCTAAATATTTTCAGTTGTGTTTTGGTTTTCTCCTTGATGTAAAAGTTCTTTAGGAGAAAACTTTAAATATCAAAGCACTTTGAATTTTATTATTGCCCCATCTTTGTTATTTATCTAGATATTTTAGTGTAAAGTTAAATCTTAGCACTTGCAAATAAAATCAGAATTGAATTGCTATGAATATATGTATATGTGCATGCATATGTGCAGACACACACACACACACACACAAAATAAAAAACAATTTTTCACATGAGTCTTTCATATTGAATTTGGGATACCTTTCCCTGTGCCTTGTGGCCTATTTGGGTAGACTGGATAAATATGTGCTGGATGTGTTTAAGGAGAATGAGAAGATTTAAATATGTTCCCTTAATTGTTTTTCTCTACCCCATTTTGTTTCTTTTATTTCTCCCTTTTCTCTGTCTTCTTTTTCCTTCTTCTATAAACTTATCATTCTTTTCAAATCTTTTCTTTGACTTAAGTTACTTTAAAAACAGGCATTTAGATGAGAGGAATACTTTGCAAACACATATCTCATTCTTAGGTGTGAGAGTCTGAGTTAAGTATCTTCTTTTAAACACTGAGTGCTAGTGGGGACTGGGGAATTTGTTGGTAGCAAATGAAGAGAAAACCTGCATCTATGTTTGCCTCGTATCAGGTCTTTCAGTCCAAGGTCAAAACTGGTGTACTTTAGCAAATAACATGGTGCTTGACATATAGTCAGGTCAGTTCAGTTCAGTTCAGTTCAGTCACTCAGTCATGTCCGACTCTTTGCGACCCCATGAACCACAGCACCCCAGGCCTCCCTGTCCATCACCAACTCCCAGAGTCCACCCAAACCCATGTCCATTGAGTCGATGATGCCATCCAACCATCTCATCCTCTGTCGTCCCCTTCTCCTCCTGATTCAGTCTTTTCCAGCATCAGGGTCTTTCCAAATGAGTCAGCTCTTCGCATCAGGTGGCCGAAATATTGGAGTTTCAGCTTCAACATCAGTCCTTCCAATGAACACCCAGGACTGATCTCCTTCAGGATGGACTGGTTGGATCTCCTTGCAGTCGAAGGGACTTTCAAGAGTCT
Source organism: Dama dama (assembly GCF_033118175.1). Classification (NCBI taxonomy): domain Eukaryota; kingdom Metazoa; phylum Chordata; class Mammalia; order Artiodactyla; family Cervidae; genus Dama; species Dama dama. The sequence goes on along the minus strand of NC_083694.1, from coordinate 20,470,440 downwards.
TCTCTAACATCACAATTCAAAAGCATCAATTTTTCGGTGTTCAGCTTTCTTCACAGTCCAACTCTCACATCCATACATGGCCACTGGAAAAACCATAGCCTTGACTAGATGGACCTTTGTTGGCAAAGTAATGTCCCTGGTTTTTAATATGCTGTCTAGGTTGGTCATAACTTTCCTTCCAAGGAGTAAGCGTCTTTTAATTTCATGGCTACAGTCACCATCTGCAGTGATTTTGGACCCCAGAAAAATAAAGTCAGCCACTGTTTCCACTGTTTCCCCATCTATCTGCTATGAAGTGATGGGACCGGATGCCATGATCTTAGTTTTCTGAATGTTGAGCTTTAAGCCACCTTTTTCACTCTCTTCTTTTACTTTCATCAAGTGGCTCTTTGGTTCTTCTTCACTTTCTGCCATAAGGGTGGTGTCATCTGCATATCTGAGGTTATTGATATTTCTCCCGGCAATCTTGATTCCAGCTTGAGCTTCTTCCAGCCCAGCGTTTCTCATGATGTATTCTGCATATAAGTTAAATAAGCATGGTGACAATATACAGCCTTGACATACTCCTTTTCCTATTTGGAACCAGTCTGTTGTTCCATGTCCAGTTCTAACTGTTGCTTCCTGACCTGCATACAGGTTTCTCAAGAGGTAGGTCAGGTGGTCTGGTATTCCCATCTCTTTCAGAATTTTCCACAGTTTATTGTGATCCACACAGTCAAAGGCTTTGGCATCGTCAAAAAAGCAGAAATAGATATTTTTCTGGAACTCTCTTACTTTTTCGATGATCCATCAGATGTTGGCAATTTGATCTCTGGCTCCTCTGCCTTTTCTAAAACCATCTTGAACATCTATAAGTTCACGGTTCACATATTGCTGAAGCCTGGCTTGGAGAATTTTGAGCATTACTTTACTAGCGTGTGAGATGAGTACAATTATGCGGTAGTTTGAGCATTCTTTGGGATTGGAATGAAAACTGACCTTTTCCAGTCCTGTGGCCACTGCTGAGTTTTCCGTATTTGCTGGCATATTGAGTGCAGCACTTTCACAGCATCATCTTTTAGGATTTGAAATAGCTCAACTGGAATTCCATCACCTCCACTAGCTTTGTTCGTAGTGATGCTTCCTAAGGCCCACTTGACTTCACATTCCGGGATGTCTGCCTCCAGGTGAGTGATCACATCATTGTGATTATCTGGGTCATGAAGATCTTTTTTGTACAGTTCTTCTGTGTATTCTTGCCACCACTTCTTAGTATCTTCTGTTTCTGTTAGGTCCCTACTATTTCTGTCCTTTATTGAGCCCATCTTTGCATGAAATGTTCTTTTGGTATCTAATTTTCTTGAAGAGATCTCTAGTCTTTCCATTTTACTGTTTTCTTCTCTTTCTTTGCTCTGATGACTGAGGAAGGCTTTCTTATCTCTCCTTGCTATTCTTTGGAACTCTGCATTCAAATGGGTATATCTTTCCTTTTCTCCTTTGCTCTTTGCTTCCCATCTTTTCACAGCTATTTGTAAGGCCTCTTCAGACAGCCATTTTGCTTTTATTGCATTTCTTTTTCAATAAATGTCTGTTGAATTTAAAAATACATATTTTAACTCTAAACCTTTCCTCCCATTTCTAGCATTTTCTGCCTCCCCATTCATTCTATCTAATGTCCTAAAGACTTTATTTGTTTGGATCCTACCTTTGGAATATACCTTTGGTTGACATTCTGAAGCTTTACAAAATAACAAGTGCCTGTCATGATTCCTTGATTTTCCAAATATTTTTACATTGTTCCTTCAAATAGTACTACAGAGCCTCGCATTCTAACTCTTGTCTCCTATATCCTCTGCCTTTTATAAATTAATGAAATTCATGGAAGGAAAAATGTGTGTTGTGACGATGAACATTTAGTTAGTTGATTTGTTTTGTGCTCTCAAGTTGGTGTCCTCAGGAGCATTTATGAAGAATCCATTCTCTTAGCCATAAAAAGAATGAAATAATGCCATTTGCATGAATGGACCTAGAGATGATTATACTAAGTGAAGTAAGTCAGACAGAAAAGAAATATCATATGATATTGCATATATATTGGATCTAAAAAAATGATATAAATGAATTTTTTGCAAAGCACAGTCAGACTTACGGACATACAAAACAAATTGATGGTTACCAAAGGTGAGGGAGGGATAAATTGGGAGTTTGGGATTAGCAGATATAAACTACTATACACGAAATGGTCTTCCCTTGTGATTCAGACAGTAAAGAATCCTCCTGCAATGTGGGAGACCTGGGTCCAATCCCTGGGTTGGGAAGATCCCCTGGAGGAGGGCATGGTAACTCACTTCAGTATTCTTGCCTGGAGAATCCCCACAAACAAAGGAGTCTGGCGCGCTACAGTCCATGGGGTTGCAAAGAGTTGGACAGTGAGCAATTAAGCACAGCACATATACAAAATAGATAAACAACAAAGTTCTACTGCATAGCACAGGGAACTAATGGTATTCAGTATCTTATAATAAACTATAATGGAAAAGAATATGAAAATCATGCATATATATATATATATATATACATACACACACACACATCATATATATGTAACTGAATCACTTTGCTGTGCATCAGAAACCAACACCACGTTGTAAATCAACTATACTTCAGTTAAAAAAAAAAGAAATTAACTCTCAGATGATTAGGGTGGGGCTTACTTCCTAGAGAGCTAAACAGAGTTAGATTGGTCTTCTATAAATTTATACTCTGACAGTTTATTAGATTTTTAGAATAGAGGTCTCTTTCCTTATCAATTTTCTAGGTAGTTGAGATTAAAGCAGAACAAGGAAGTGTTCCCCATGGCTAGAGAAGAGAATAATCCAAGTGACCTGGTGAAAAAGAACATGAAATTCAAAAAACTGTAAATGGTTTTGATTATTTGACTTTTCCTATAAAAATTATAGTCATGCCATGGGAAGCTGCTGGCCATGATTTGAACTGATCTGAATTGTCCTGTTAACATATTCCCCTCGAGTTGGATGAGGGTAACCTCTATGTACTTCTGTACTTAGCACTGTTTCAGTTGGGATTTTCCAGAGAAATGGAACCAGTAGGGATTCTATCTATATCTAACTATATCTATATATAGCTTTATATATATATATATATATATATATATATATATATATATATAATATATGTATTAAATGCAAAAACTATCAAAAATTGATGTAATTATGGAGGCTGTCAAGTTCAAGTTCAAAATCTATAGGATTGGTGGAAGGCTAGAGACTCAAGAGCTGATGCTATAGTTCCAATCTGAGAGCAATATGCTGTAGAATTCTCTCTTGCTCAGGGAAGACCAGTGTTTTTGTTCTAGTGAAGTCTTTGACTGGATGAGGTCTACCTACAGTATGGAAGGCAGTCTGTTTTAAGCAAAGCCCACTGATTTAAGCATTAATCTCCTCAAAAGACACCCTCACAGAAACATTCAAAATGATGTTTGACTGAACAGTGGACATCCCGTGGCCCAGACAATTTGATACATGAAATTAGGCATCATAGTACCCAAACAAACTTGAGGATAATTTTCTTGCCCAGATTCACATGTAGAAGACAAATAAAATATGAAATGATTTACTAATGTTTCATAGAATGTCCTGGTATAGACTAGTGTTCAGGGGATTACTGAGAATAAGAAATAACTAAACAGAGAACTTATGAATAAAGTATACCTCATGAGAAAGTCACAGTGTTTAGAATATCCCCAAAGAGCCATAATTTCCTGTAACTTGTATCCTCAGGGGTAAAATGAAAAGAAGCTATGTCAGCAGGAAAACTAGATAATTTATATCAGCAATAAAAATTCCTTTGTCCTATGTTTTGTGGTAGCTCACCACACAGATATCTCCTGTCTAGGTAACTGCTGAATTTAGATCTACAATTCATTTTACAGAGGTGTTTTAATAAATATTTTAGATTAAATCATTTTAATATCTTAGGTGAAAACAGTTACAAAAACAAAGTTATCTGCACAACCACTCAATTCCTTTACTTCATTTTGTTAAGATATTTTATCATTGGTATGTAATCAAAGCATATTTAAGCTAAAAACAGACAACAAGTAAGGAATTATTTGTACGTATTATAAGAAGACTATTTTTATTCAGGTAGAAAAGGCAGAAACTTTTCTAGTGGTTCATTTTCCTATATTTATTAAGTAGTATGAATGCTTAAAGAGACAGCATAGAGCAGTGTTTTTTTTTTAATCCCTCAAAATGCATTACTTTAAAAAAATGCATTACTTTTAACAATATTTTGTCCTTTTTATTTCTGTTTATAAATCCACATTTTATATGAATAATGATGACTGTACCTTGGGCTTTTCACTGAAATATCAGAAGCCAGTGTTCTTAGCTGCCCAGGTCCTATTAGAACTTTGCAAATACGCCTTTTAAAACTTTCAATTGAATAATGTTATAAAAACAGACCTGGCAACAGAAACTCATTTTCAAAAATTTAGTCTTGAACACTTTCTGTGACTTTCAGGATAATTTCTTTTATGTATTTTCTTTCCCTAAACGAGTTCCTGTACTTTAGATTATAGGACTGTCATGGTCCCTAAGGCAAACCCCTGATTTATCAAATGTCTGCCCTTAAAAACCTCAGGACATACAAATCAAACTTCAAGTCATCATTATAGCTTTAGTCCTTGACTTCTCATTTCCCAGTCTACTGTTTTGTTTTGTTTTTGTTTTTAAGTATGTGCTAAGCCTTTGGGGTAGGCCAAGAGAGATCTTTGGACTTTTTGATAGACTTTTACTTGTTTTTTATCACTACTTTTTAGAACTCTGAAGACAAAGAAAACCATAATCAAGTGAAGTTTTAACAACTGAGTTTCATCACATTGCATCCATCTTTTCACCAAGCATAAATCCACTAGTGACCCAAATAAGCATGACATAGAGTAATATCATGCCTGGTGATTATAAAAGGAAGAAACCCTTAGATAAATGTTAACCAGTGAGACCACATGAAGAGTGAAGATTGAGTCCCTGAAAGGGACAAGTGCCACACTCTGGCACCACCATTTTATGTGAACTGTTGTTGATATTTCAAATGGTTGTGATGTGTTCCACACCCTCCCGTGAGTGGAGTCAGCAGAAATTCACTAATTGTATTTCTATTTAAATGGTTAGCTCCAAAAATCAGTTTAGAGAGTTGAGGCCATAATAAATATGCCTCTCAGATTTGAAATAAAGAACACTAGTTGGATATAAAATAAAAGTGTTTTTGTATCAGATTGGCCACTGAACCGGTGAGAAATGTAGAAGAGAAAGAGGTATTGAATCTTCTTTAATTGAGAAAGCAGATTTCTCTGGTCATTATTAAGGGAGTGGGATAATAATGTCTTGTTTTTGTAACCCCTTTACTAAGGAACTATGCATGATTTTGATCTCTGCGGTAGTCAGTATAACACTAGGCAACTTTACAGGAACAAACTATATTCTGGGTGGGTTAATCCACAATGGTGTATTTCTCATTCATGAACATTCTGGTGTGTGATGGAATGCTGTCCTTCATCTGGCAGCTTCACCATACAGATTTCATGACCTTGAGCTGTTTCTGTGGGAGAGAGAGCTGGATTGGCCTGGAAGAGACATCCACCACGTTCTCCCATGCACTGGCCAGGTCCTTGCTCTATGGTCTCAAAGACCAGCCAAGCGCTCAGTCATTTCAGTCGTGTCTGACTCTGTGCGACCCTATGGCCTATAGCCCACCAGGCTCCTCTGTCTGTGGGATTCTCCAGGCAAGAATACTAGGATTGCCATGCGCTGCTCCAGGGGATCTTCCCAACCCAGGGATCCAACCCGCGGAGCTCTACCTGCATTGGTAGGCAGGTTTCTTACCACTAATGCCCCCTGGGAAGTGGTCTCAATGAACAGCAAGGGTGACTGGCAAATAAATGTAAGGACTACCTCTGGTCTGTTGCATGGACTCTTTTAAAGACTAAATGTCTCTGCTACAATCAGAGACTGGAATCAGAGAACTAGATAATGTGCTTTGTTTACATGGGTATAGGAGAAACAGATTCAATCAAAGTTTGTTTATTAATATTTGTTCCCCAATCAGCTACATGGCATATGATAATCATATAATGGTTCTGAGTTACTGAGGACTTACTAAATTCCGGAAACCATTCTAAGCACTATACTTGCATTATCTCATGCAGTACTCACCTGTGCTTTTATGGTAGGTATTATTATTATTACCTCTATTGTACAAGTGGGGAAACTGTGGCAAAAGATGGTAAATGACTAGTCTCAGGTCACATGGTGAATAAGTGATAGAGCCACTTTTGGATCTGGGAAGTTGGGCTCCAGACCTAGGAACTTTGCTTTTGTGTTTTAAGGTGAATATCAATATAAAGCCACTAAAAGAAAAAAAAAAAAAAATCAGCCCAGGTATGTTTCTTTATATTCATTAGAAGATTGCATTTCTGCAATTAACAACATCTCGTAGAAATAGCAATAGATCAAGTGGGCAGGTGTGTATGGATGGTGACCAGATAGGGAATGAAGAATATTAAAGCTCTTTCTACTATTAGTTACAGTTACAAATTCAACAAGGAGCTCAAAACAATTTTTTTTTATTAGAATGAACCATTTCCTTAGATGTTTACATCTGTGCTTTGCACCTTAAATTACTACTGATGTCACTAGAGAATAGAAATTTCATTAGAAATTGCCTCTTGATACTCTCAGTTATTCAATAGAATAAACTGAAAAATAATATTAAAAATCTCTCCCCTTTGTCTTCTGCCTTTCTCTCCTTATCTTTTTCTTTTTGTTTTAAACTCATTTCTGCAGACATCCTCTGTTTCCTATCTGCTTGCCAAATTTTAATCTATTTTAATACTCCAGTGTTGCTGACATATAGTTCCTAACTTTTCAAATCAAACACTGAATGCTTTTTGTTAACCAGTAAATTTCACATAATGAGTTTCTATAAGTATGCTTCTTTTATGGAAAGGAATAAAAAGTGTGATTGAGGTTTCTACTATTTCTGAAGAATTAAAACTCTTTTAAAAAGAAGTGGAGCTCCATCATCATATTTCTTTGACTTTAAACTTTCTAAGACAGTGTATTTTCTCTCAGTGCAGCATCGTAAAGCTTAAGTAGGATAATAGTAAATACAGCTTTTCTATGAAGATGAACATTTCTGCTTTTGCTCTGGACCAGTTAAGTCTTTGGTGTGATTTGAGCACTGCATCACATGCCTTGCTTTGTCTGATCCATAATGTTTACATTTATCCCTTAGTAACTCACTACATCACGTTTAAATGTAAAGAACTGAGATACGTTTCCCTCCACTGGAATTTCTAAATAACAGTTCTGCCTATTACAGCTTAAAAGATGTGTCATGGCAGCTGCAAATAACTTTCAAAAAGAAATGTTGTGCAGCAAACTATCATATTTCATGTACACTCTGGCAAATGGTGCTTGCTTTTTGGCCCCAGTTCAGCCTTCTTTTGCAAACCAACTTCCTGCAGCATGAGGATATACATTTTCCTGGGCCAAATATTCCAAAGTGGACACCAATTTGGGACTGCTAGCTTTTTCCAGCTCTCCAGCTTTTGGACATATGAACATTGAAAATACTAGATTTCTACTTCTGATGCCAAACGTTTAGGCTTTGGAGGCTGAAAAGTCAAGTCTTAATTTTAGCATTTAATGCCAGAAGCAAGCTGTCCTTTTGAAACAATTCCTCTCTGGCAGTGGGTCAGCACAGAACACCTCCTTTTCAGGCAATCTCCATGTCATCTGCTCAGCACATCCGTAGTGGTCAGTTACTTCTAGTTCTGGAGTAGAAAGTGGATAACATGAAGTGAGGGTGGAGAGGTGGGAGGATCGTGGATATGGCAGCATGGATATTTGGTAAAAGGGAAGCTAACTCAATTTTACTTTTTCATGTTTGTTTGTTTTTTTCTCAGCTAATGTGCAATTTTCTTTTTTTACTGCTGCATCTTTGAAGTGTAGGGAAGTAGTTGCTCTTCTATTTTACCATCCTCTTCATTCTAAGTGCTTTAATAGTGTAATGGGATAAAGAGTAACTTAGGTTTGGGGAGGACAGTTGTAGACAGGGAAGTCAGAGAGAGTTTCTTTGAGGGGATGACCTTTGAAGTAAGACCTGGATGACCAAAAGAAGGAAGACATGAAAAGTTATAAAGGAAAAGCATTCCTGATAGTGGGGATAGCTTATGAAAAGGCCTTAAAGGAGGAACTAGCCCTAGCTTAGTGCATTTATGGAAAAGAAAGGCCAGTGTGGCACATAATATTATTTGACTCATCCAATAGACAATTTCTTTCTCACCTATTTGAAAGTTAGATAATAGCTTTCTCAGCACCTCTCATTACCAAGGTTGATCATTAACCTATTTTGAAGCAATGAGACTTACAGAAATGTCTATTTGTGGGTAATGAGACATAAGGGAAAACTTCCCCAGTAGCTCACTGGTAGAGAATCTGCCTGCAATGTAGGAGATGCAGGTTCAATCCCTGGGTTGGGAAGATCCCCTGGAGAGGAAATGGCAACCCACTGACTATATCTTGCTGGGAAAGTCCCATGGACAGAGGAGCTTAGCGGGCTTACAGTCTGTGGGGTTGCAAAGTGTTGGACATGACTGAGCACAGCGAAAGTTTTTACTTTTCAAATAAAAAGATAGCTAAAGCTTCTCTCCCTTCCCTTCTCTTCCTACCTAGAATGCAGATGTGAAGGATGGCATGACAGCAGCCACACTGTAATGATGAGGCAATAAGGCTAAGGACCACAGTCCAACATGCTAAGCATGGTAGAATAGAAACTTAAAAACTAACCTGGATTCTTGATCACATTGAATTTTGGATGAATTCTGAGTTTACCTATTTATGGGTTTGGGGGTATGTAAATTATTAATGTCCTTATGGCTTAAGCCATTGTTTGTCAGATATTCTATAAATTTACACTGAAAGCATTCCTACACATTTCTAACAGTAAAGGTAGTAGAATAGTATAGAGTAGTGAGTGAACACAGTTCAGTTCAGTTCCTCAGTTGTGTCCGACTCTTTGTGACTCCATGGACTGCAGCATGCCAGTCCTCCCTGTCCATCACCAACTCACGGAGTTTACTGAAACTCATGTCCATTGAGGCAGTGATGTCATCCAACCATCTCATCCTCTGCCATCCCCTTCTCTTCCCGCCTTCAGTCTTCCCCAGCTTCAGGGTCTTTTCAAGTGAGTTAGTTCTTTGCATCAGGTGGCCAAAGTATTGGAGTTTCAGCTTCAACATCAGTCCTTCCAATGAATATTCAGGACTGATTTCCTTTAAGATGGCCTGGTTGGATCTCCTTGCAGTCCAAGGGACTCTCAAGAGTTTTCTCCAGCACCACAGTTCAAAAGCATCAATTCTTCGGTGCTCAGCTTTCTTTATAGTCCAACTCTTACATCCATACGTGACTGCTGGAAAAACCATAGCCTTGACTAGACGGACCTTTGTTGGCAAAGTAATGTCTCTGCTTTTTAATATGCTGTCTAGGTTGATCATAACTTTCCTTCCAAGGAGTAAGCATCTTCTAATTTCATGGCTACAGTCAGTATCTGCAGTGATTTTAGAGCCCAAGTAAATAAAGTCAGCCACTCTTTCCACTGTTTCTCCATCTATTTCCCATGAAGTGATGGGACCAAATGCCATGCTCTTAGTTTTCTGAATGTTGAATTTTAAGCCAACTTTTTCACTGTCCTCTTTCTCTTTCATCAAGAGCCTCTTTAGTTCTTCTTCACTTTCTGCCATAAGGGTGGTGTCATCTGTATATCTGAGGTTATTGATATTTCTCCCAGCAATCTTGATTCCAGCTTGAGCCTCTTCCAGCCCAGCGTTTCTCATGATGTACTCTGCATATAAGCTAAATAAGCATGGTGACAATATACAGCCTTGGCATACTCCTTTTCCTATTTGGGACCAGTCTGTTTTTCCATGTCCAGTTCTAACTGTTGCTTCCTGACCTTCATACAGGTTTCTCAAGAGGCAGGTCAGGTGGTCTGGTATTCCTATCTCTTTCAGAATTTTCCATAGTTTATTGTGATCCACACAGTCAAAGGCTTTTGCATTGTCAAAAAAGCAGAAATAGATGTTTTTCTGGAACTCTCTTGCTTTTATGATGATTCATCGGAAGTTGACAATTTGATCTCTGGCTCCTCTGCCCTTTCTAAAACCAGCTTGAACATTTGGTAGTTCATGGTTCACGTATCGTTGAAGCCTGGCTTGGAGAATGTTGAGCATTACTTTACTAGTGTGTGAGATGTGTGCAGTTGTGTGGTAGTTTGAGCATTCTTTGGCATTGCCTTTCTTTGGGATTGGAATGAACACTGACCTTTTCCATCTGATGGATGTTACCAGATGGTCAACACCGAAATCAGACTGATTATACTCTTGGCAGCCAAAGATGAGAAGCTGTATAAAATCAGCTGAAACAAGACCAGGAGCTGACTGTGGCTCAGATCATGAACTCCTTATTGCCAAATTCAGACTTAAATTGAAGAAAGTAGGGAAAACCACTAGACCAGTCAGGTATGACCTAAATCAAATCTCTTACAATTATACAGTGGAAGTGAGGAATGGATTTAAGGGATTAGCCCTGATAGACAGAGTGCCTGATGAACTATGGACAGAGGTTTGTGACATTGTACAGGAGACAGGGATCAAGACCATCCCCAAGAAAAAGAAATGCAAAAAAGCAAAATGGCTGTCTGAGGAGGCTTTACAAATAGCTGTGAAAAGAAAAGAAGTGAAAAGCAAAGGGGAAAAAGAAAGATATAGCTATTTGAATGCAGAGTTCCAAAGAATAACAAGGAGAGATAAGAAAGCCTTCCTCAGTCATCAGAGCAAAGAAAGAGAAGAAAACAGTAAAATGGAAAGACTAGAGATCTCTTCAAGAAAATTAGAGATACCAAGGGAGCATTTCATGCAAAGATGGGCTCAGTAAAGGACAGAAATGGTATGGACCTAACAGAAGCAGAAAATATTAAGAAGAGGTGGCAAGAATACACAGAAGAACTACACAAAAAAGATCTTTACAACCCAGATAATCACGATGGTGTGATCACTCACCTAGAGCCAGACATCCTGGAATGCAACATCAAGTGGGCCTTAGGAAGCATCACTACGTACAAAGCTAGTGGAGGTGTTGGAATTCCAGTTGAGTGAACACAAGGGTAGAAAAATAGGAAGGGACCAGATCATGTAGGACTTTGTAGACAATGATGAGGGATTTAGGATTTATCCTTATAAGGAAACTTCAAGGAGAAAATTCTTGTTATCATAATTATATTTTGTTTTTGTTTTGTTTTTTAATGAAAAAAATACTCTTATATGTGAAGGATAGACTACAGGGAGACAGAAGCAACAATGAAGCAAGTTAGGAAATTGTAATAGTCAAGGGAAAAGATGAACACAGTTGTGACTATGATGATGACAATGGAGAAGGATATGAATTCAAATTCAGTATACATTTACAGACAGAGCTAAGTGGGTTTTCTCTGGCTCTGCACATGGACGTGAGGGAAGGAGAGTGATCAAGGATGCCTCCTAGATTGTTTGCCTGAGATAATTGGTGCTCAACGGTGCCATTCACTGAGATGGAGGAATCGGGGAAAGGGGCAGATTGCTAGGAGTAGTATAGTGGCAAGGGAAACTGGGAGTTATTTTTGATACATTAACTTTGAGATACTTAGTACACATCAGAGTGGAAATGGAGTTTAGGGAGGAGGATATGAGTAGATATATAAATTTTGGAATTTGTAATTCCTTTATCTTCAATAGAAAGTTAGAAAAAATCTTCTAAATATTTTTATGACTACAATGAATCTTCAATAAATTCCTTAATAATGTTAGAAAGAGAAATGGGATTTAAAATTTCCCAGGGTTTTCCTAACCATTCAGCAACTTTCTTTTTTTTCTTAGCAAGTCTTTGATAAGTGAGTGTGATATTGGGGTTGAGAGTACTTTATTTTAGGGTTGATTGTCCATTTATCTATCTATTCCCCTGATCAAGTGGAGTCATCTTATATGATTTCCTCGTTTACATAGGCCTTAATCAGCTGCTGTACTCCTCTTGTTTTCACCTCTAGTCTGTCCTTTTCTCCTCCTATTATTTCTTTAACCTTCCCATGATTTTGTATTGTGCAACCTTCTGGAACATTCTCCAGTATAGTAAAACCATCTGGAGGTGTTTTTTATTTTCTACAGACTAATTTACACCAAAATTTAGGTCATATCCTTCTTTGTCTAAAGGTAAAAACCGGCAAGATTTATCATTATCTCTGGATTAGGAAATGTATAGTGTTGTCTGCCATGAGGTAGAGAATCTATCTCTTCCTCTGAGACCAGTATTATTATAGTAGTGTTTCTCCACTGACCTTTGTTAAAAATAAGGATTAGAAGTGTCTACAGTTACAATCTAGTCTAATCTGTTTATTTTGAAGAGGCAAGGATTTAGGTGGGGACAGGTGAGATTATTTGCTCATGAATATTTGAAAGCGTATAATTCACCCCAATGATAGGCACGTGTCTGTGTAGTCATCATTATGGGGCTGTCTGTCCAGCTGCTCTCATATTCATAAGCATGATGAGTTGTCAGTACTTAAGTAATAATAAGGAACACTTCTTGACCATTTACGGTGTGACAACATGCTACTCAAAATGCTCCTTCGGTCTTGTTCACAGCAGCGTCCACTGTAGTTTGCGGATTTTCCCAGAAAAAAAGAAAAAGGCATTTTTTTTAAAAGTTAAAATGGAATTGTTTCCTAGATGTCAAAATCCAAGAATTTCATTTCTTTATTGTCCTTGTTTATAATTTTTAGCTTTAAAGGGTACCTTTGGGAGCAAAAATCCCAGGAGTGAAAATGTGAGCACGTTGAGATAGGACACCAGTTGGGAGAGTGTTACTATAGCCTGATGACACACTTAGGCTGTCGCCGTGGAGATGTAGACAAATATAGAGGGAAAAAAACATTTAGTAGGTACTCAACAAACTGATTAATCTTTTCATCACAGCATATATCACAAAGGCTAACATGAAGCAATTTCTTAATAAATAGTGTTAAATGGAAAAGCAAGTTTGATGTGGAAAATAGGGGAAAAAGGAGAAACATGAAAGGATTCCTAGGTTTCTTACTTGATCTCTGTGTGGGTATTTGTGTGATAATAAAAGAAAGGCCAAAGGCAGTTTATGTTTCAAGAAGGGGAAAAAGCATACTAGGTTTGAATTTGAAATACTCCTAAGACATCAGGTGTCTGGCAGGCAGTTGAGTCTGGCACTCAATGTAAAGATACAGATTTGAGGGAGTGTTATAGGCATTTTTGTTGATAACTCAGTCCATGGGAATAGACAATGAATAGAGTAAGAAGAAAAGGAAGACAATAGGCACACCAGACACACACCAGTCTCCAGGCTCTTTTCCAGACCCTGTTCGCTTTGCCTGGAGTGGCCCTCTTCCAGATAGCCCATGACCCCACCCTCACCTCCTACAGCCCTTTGTTCAAATGGTATCTCAGTGAGATGCCTTGACAACCCTATTTCTACTGGACACCCTCCTGGAACTTTCCTCTGTAACTCTTCTTTATTTCCCCTGATATACTTAAAAGTATCTAGCCTATTAAATATTTTATTTCTTTTTGTTTTTTACCTATGATTTACCCTCTCTAAAAGTTGCCTTCCATAAGAGCAGGCTTCTGTTTGCCCCTGCTTTGTTTATTACTATAAACAGGGTGCCTACAACAGTGTTAGGCACCTCGGAAGTACTTAATATATATTAATTCTATGAATTAAAAGCCTAGGAAATCCCAAACAATGAAGGGTGTTTAGATTATACAAAGGTCAGAGTAAAAATTGAGAGAAGACCAGAAATACAGATGGAGCATCAAGAGAAATTCACGCCATGGAGGATTAAGGAGAAAGAGTTTCAAGTTAAAAATAGTTGTCAAAATGTTCAGAAAATCATGGAGATAATAAGAAAGAAAAGAACTGAAATTTCAGTTGGATAGAAGCAATAACAGATCTTAAATTACATGGGAGAAAAAGTCTCCAATGAGCATCATGCATTCAGACTTATGCGTGTAAGAATTTCTGTGGAAATCTGGTTCTCACAATGAAACAGGAAGTCAAAGCAAGCTACAAGAGCATCTGTTCTCATGAGATTTTCAGACTTGAATCACAAACTAAAGGAAGTTTGGATAGTTCGGATAAAGTTCAGATACTTATCTGAACTTTGGGGGTGGTTTTTTAACCACACTGAATACAATCTACAACAGTTCATCTCCTAAAGACTAAATCATTTGAGAACACTAACTATAATGGTATTCACACCACATGTTTAATCACTGACCTTTCCTATTTTCTGTATCTAGTAAAGAGGAAATGGAGAAAATACATAGATTTTTGTGCTATCATTATATTGGTTAGAGGTGAAAAATAATCATGTAATCTGTTTTTGCTCAGTATTTAATGGACTAATGTGTTTATGTATTGACATCTTAGTCTTATAGTAATATTCCAGTGAAATTTGAAAGCAATATCAGAGGTATTAAGACAACATTGAGAATAAGTCTCTCCCAGGTGCAGATCAATGAGTGTTTTGTTTCTAATACAAAATAATGGCTCACAATTTATATACCTAAAAGATATTTTTAAGCATTTTTTAAGTTGAAGTATAGTTAATTTACAACATTGTGATAGTTTTAGGTGTACAGCAAAGTGACTCAGATATATGTGTGTGTATGTGGATGCTATGTTGCTTTAGCTGTGTCCAACTCTGTGCGACATTATGGACTGTAGACCACCAGGCTTCTCTGTCCATGGGATCCTCCAAGCAAGAATACTGGAGCTGGAGTGGGTTGCCATGGTCTCCTCCAGGGGATCTTCCCAAACCAGGGATCAAACTTCATGTCTCTTATATGTCTCCTGCATTGGCAGGTGAGTTCTTTACCACTGGAGCCATCACACAGATATATATATATATATTCCTTTTCAGATGTTTTCACATTTTAGGCTATTATAAGATATTAACTATAGTTCCCTCTACTATACAGTTAGTCCTTGTTGTTTATTTATTTTATATGTAGTAGTGTGTATCTATGGAGAAGGCAATGGCAACCCACTCCGGTACTCTTGCCTGGAAAATCCCATGGACGCAGGAGCCTGGTAGGCTGCAGTCCATGGGGTCGCAAAGAGTTGGACACGACTGAACGACTTCTCTTTCACTTTTCACTTTCATGCATTGGAGAAAGAAATGGCAACCCACTCCAGTGTTCTTGCCTGGAGAATCCCAGGGGCGGCGGAGCCTGGGGGGCTGCCGTCTATGGGGTTGCACAGAGTCGGACATGACTGAAGCAACTTAGCAGCAGTGTGTATCTATTAATCCCAAACTCCCAGTATATCTCCACACCACACCCCCTCGCCCTGCCCCGCATCCCCGTTGGTATCCATAAGTTCATTTTCTTAAAAGACACTTGTTTTTGACCTACACTAAAAATCAAGGCTACTCATATGGACAATAAATCATGATTGGGTTGCATTTCAGTCTGATGCAGAGAAGCAGAATAATTTTCTTTGTTTATGAAATGTTTTGCTGAACTTGGTCTATATTTGAAAGCAGTCAACTGATGTGCTCATTCTGGGAAGCAGCCCAATGGGAAATGGGCTTAAATATGTGGTATAAATCAGAATTGGGTGACTATAACTGCATTTTTGGTTTGGCTAACACCTTAAACCAGTTTTCAAACATCTAGATTTGGCAAAATTTGAATATATATTGTACAGCACAGTTATCTCCTCTTTTTTAAACTGATATGCATTTAATAGGAATTAGAACCTGTAAATCCTTCTGCTTTTATAGCTAATTCATCATCATACCTCATAAAATCGCTGTAATGTCCAGAAAGTCAACAGATCCAGTTTTCTTAAAAAGGCACTTTTATAAGGAATACCTACAACTAAAACCTTGGTTCTAAATTTATGAAATGTGCAAGCCTATATTGATCTTAGGGCATCAGGTTGTGGGAAGCACTCTTCTATCTTGGATTGGATTATGTTACAAAAGGAAGGGATCTCTGGCAGAAACGCAAACCTAGAAGAGAAGTCCCCTAAAATAGGATTTGTCTGTTCTCTGTACTTGTCTCTAGGAAGCTTTTTATCTTGGCTTTCCAAAGGCAAACATCTCAGAAAATTTTGTTACAGACAAACTAAGCAATTAGGATTATAGGCAATGGCATCATTAGGTTCTAATGAAAGAGAAGAGCCTTCAGTACAGTGTATTCTGTCCCCAAGAGGTCAGGGAAGGGCTAAAGCTCCACTTCCTCCCTGCTCCAGTGAAAGTTCCATTTCAAATGATCTTAGAGCAAAAGGGTGTCACAGGAAAGGTTAAGGAAAGGCCTGGCAAAGAAGAGGATTGCAAAAAGGAGCTTATGTAAATAATCGAAGAAAACAAGGTTGAGGATTCTTCTATAATGAATGTGTTTGTAGGATTTTTTTTTTAAAGTGCTTGTAAGGAAGTGAGGGCTAAGAAAGTGTGGGAGTTGTAGAGATGCAATAAAGGGATTTAGGATATTACAAATAATCAATTTGTAACCTTTTGTGTTAAGGTTTTAAAATATTTTTGACTGATAACAGGATGCTGTTAGAACTGTGCTTTGGGTAATTATACAGCTGAATTTATTCAGTACATGGTTCTGTGATTTTACTGAGCATACATGTCTGAGGATTAAGGATTAGGGAATGTTGCTAATGTAAATGAAGAAAACTTTAGGGTGAACTGAAGGCCTGAACTTCATATTTCTCCTGATGTATTCAAAATACTCTTGAAAGTTCTGTTTCATAGCTAGATAGTGCAGTAATAATCAATAACCAAAGTTAGTTGTTATTGATGATATTTATGAGAAATATCCATCACATGCTCCCATCACTACTTTTCAGTAATTCTACTTTATTCAGTTGTTCTTTCTGTGATGTGGTCTGTTGCATACAATGGTGCAAAGCTCTCCAGGTAACAACAAAGTACAAAGAAAATGAAAAATGAGAAATGAGGAGGTCAAAATAACATAATGGAGAAGAGTTTGATCCAAGGTCTTGATAAGCTAAGAGATGTTAAGAAAATATGAGGATATAGAAAATTAAGTGGTCTATATGATTTAAGGAGATCAATATGGATCACTTGAATGAGGGAAGTCATTTAGAAAACACTTGAAACAGTTTAGAAAACAAAAACTACCTCCTTGATGGTTGGATTTTCAATATGAGGACTCAAATCATTTTTTAATTTAATTCTGGAAAATTCTCAGGGGATATTTTGTTTTATTTTTAGTTACGGTAATTACTACTATCATGTGTGTATATCTTACTGTTTGTGTGTGTGTGTGTATGTGTGTGTGTGTTAAAAAAACAATATTGAGTGAATCTGAAGGTCTGATAGGCTTTATTTGATTATTCATGAATAGGGTAGCATCCAGTCTGGCAGATAGAACAAAGCTCCAAGGAGCTGTACCAAATGGAAAGCTTTTGTAGGCTGAAGAGGGAGGGGAAAAGGAGGTTTCTGGCAGAGAGTGGATTGTTTCAGGCAAGGTCACCTTATGTGGGGGTCAGGAGAGGTCTTTTGGACAGTTTACCTTACTAGTACTGACCAGGTAGTTCCTGACTGGTTAGAGGTCATACTTTGGGGAGAGGTTGAAATCACAGTTAGACTAGGCATTAAGTCTTTGTTTGCTCACTGAGGTTTAGCACAAGTAACTCCATTTTGGGCCTGGTGTTTCTCTTTCTTTCTTTTCTCTCTCTTTGTCTCTCTCTTTTTTTTAACAGTTTGCCCAGTTCTGATAGACTTTAACAGACTTTTGATAGACTGAAAAATAAGAGATGTGATCAATATTTAAAGAGCACTAACTCCCAAATATTGCTTGGTAATTCTCACAGCTTTCCTGGATCCTCTGCTTGATATTCATAAGTGATGATGTTTTTGCTGAATTTTTGTGGTATTCACAGGCCACAAATTTAGATTCATGTTTTTTAAGTTGGTCATTCTCTGTTTCACTTTTGGTCTTCCAGTCTTAGATTATTTACTTGGTGGTTAGCAGCTGTGATCATGCATTTAAAGCTTTCAAGAGAATACTGAGCATAGGGGAGAACACTATGATTATTATAATTCCCAATATTTAGAGAGCCCTTCAGATCCATTGTCCCCCAAATCCTAACCAATAAAAATCAAGTAGATCAAAGAAAGACTCCATTGATGGAGTCATCTTTTTAGGCCAAGTGTCTTTCTCAGTGATCTTATATAACTAACTGTTTAGTATGGGAGTTTTAACTTCCCCAGAAATGCTAATCAAGGTGTAGCAGGTGGTGTTGGCCAAACACAGATACCTCCTGGCTCAGCTAAATGATAATCAAAGGCTATCCTATCATCAGGAACTACTTTGGCCAGAGAATATGAGGATTTTTATTGGACAATTGTTGCTTTAGCAGCAGATTCTGCAATACTTTCCAGAAGTATTAAGGAGAGGGTCCCATCATAGCTTCATTTACATTTATTCCTAGTCAGGGGATCAGTGATCTTCCAGACGAAGTAAATTTTGAATCATGAATTGCTGTTATTGTTCAATCACTAAGTCGTGTCCGACTCTTTGCCACACCGTGGGCTGCAGCATGCTAGGCTTCTGTGTCCTTCATTATCTCCCAGAATTTGCTCAAATTCATGTCTATTGAGTTGGAGATGCCATCCAACCATCACATCCTCGGCTGCCCTCTTCTCCTTTTGCCTTCAATCTTTCCCAGCATCAGGATCTTTTCCAATGAGTCAGCTCTTCACATCAGGTGGTCAGAGTGTTGAAGCTTCAGCTTCAGCCTCAGTCCTTCCAATTAATATTCAGTATTGATTTCCTTTAGGATGAACTGGTTTGATCTCCTTGCCGTCCAAGGGACTCTCAAGAGTCTTCTCCAGCACAATTTGAAAGCATTGGTTCTTGGATACTCAGCCTTCTTATTGTCCAACTCTTACATCCATACATGACTACTGGGAAAACCATAGCTTTGAGGATACGGACCTTTGTCCTCTTGGTAATTCCCATTTGAGTCTGTGGCTCTGGGCTGAAAGATGATAGCCATGGAGGCCAGTAAAACTTAAGAGTCTGTCAACCACACAGGTAGTGTTACTCTGGGTGCCCTTGCATTGTGTCCCCATGCTTTTTCATACTAAATTTTTTAGTGTGGCACCAAGTATGTTTACTAATAGATCCCAATGTAATTGGTTTATCTGTGAAAGTGAGGTAGAAATTGCTAGGCAGTCAGTGTAGGACTCTGAGACTTTGGTCTTGTTTTCAATAAACATCTTGTTCCATTAGCCTAAACCTATACCCTTTGTCCCAAATTCCTGGAATGTGTCCTTGGTTTGATAAATTATCAGCACTCAGATCCAGGGAAGGGCAGTAATTAACTTCTGTTCCATATGCCTGAGGGAAAAATAACTGGTGATCATTAATCTTAAGCCCATACATCTGGTCCATTGTAAAATGGCCAGGAGAAATGAAAAAGGTGATCTGAAGATCAAGAGAAGCCATAAAGATGTTAAGCATCTTGAGAACTGATTGGTTAAAATTAAGTATTTTAAGGACAGGAGCCAACCAAAAATGCACAGATTAAGGATTTAAAAAGTCCAGCCTTTGGGGAACTCTTTACCCCTTCTCAGTGTCTGTGCTGAGAGCTTTGTACTTTCTTTTGCTTTAATAAATCCTGTTCTCTTGCTACCATGAGTGTGTGTGTGTTCATGAAGTTCATTCTTTGGCCCTGTGAACAAAAACTTGGATTCCTGATTCAAAAGGAAGCCAAAAGTGGATAAAAGTTCAGTAATTAATGTTTTAGTGTTTTGCTATTTTATCTTATTTAGAAATGATCTAGATTTTGAATTTCCATCATTAAGCAACTCAGAGGAACCTAAGTTTTCAAGTTACCAAAATATTTCAGAAATTAATTTTAAGTAAACATTTTCTAAAGCCTCTACATCCTTGAAAAGTTGACTTCTAAATTTTGTTCCTCTTTCATCTGTTTAATTCACTGCTTCCAATGATTACACATAGACTAGCCATAAAAACTTAATAAGATATTAGGCAAAATTAGCTATCATTCTAAACTATTTTTCTTGCTGACAAATTTTGTAAGAGATAACATGAACTTGTTTGACCTTTCCTAAATCTAGGTAGAATAAAATATTGTATTTAATGCTGAAAACTCTAACAGCATGCCTGTTTTAATTAAACCCCCATAACTAGCTTTAATCCCAAATTTCCAGATCATGTAAATTTGAAACGCATTTGGATTAGTTTCTGTTTCTGGGAGTTTTAAGAATCCTTCATTCATATAAGCACTTAATCTTCTTTAAGCCAATAAAATAGAGCTCTTTAACAAATTAATTTTAGTAATACCATTCACAGGTAGAAAATATCACACATCTACATAAACACACATAAATTTATAGACAGAATCCATAAGGCTTTTTTTGAAAATTGCAGTCATGAATCAGGTGCAATAATACAAAACTCACTAGTTAGAAGTTGGATTCAAATTACATTTTTGACGTATGGAGTAATTAAAGGTTACTCCCTCAACCTCAACTGGCTAAAGATTTTTTTAATACTTATAAAGAAGACACTTTAAGATTTTTTAAATTTGTTTAGGTTTTAAAATAACCTTTCCTCCTTTTGTTTTTCCTTCGAATAAGAATTACCTCACTGAAGTCTGTATTTTAAAGAGATGACCTAGATAAGAGATCATGCAGAGATCAAGAAGAACATTTACATCTCAAAGGCACAGGGAAAGAATGCTAGTTCCTCTAAGAAGGACTTTTGTTTCCTATGGCTAGAATTTTTACAATACCTGTAAGACTTTTGAGATGAATAGAAGAAGAAAGAAAGTGAAGTTGTTGGGTCCTGTCCAACTCTTTGGGACCCCATGGACTGTAGCCTGCCAGGTTCCTCTGTCCATGGAATTTTCCAGGCAAGAAGACTGGAGTGGGTTGCCATTTCCTTCTCCAGGGGATCTTCCCAACCCAGGGATCAATCCTGGGTTTCCAGCACTACATGCAGACTCTTTACCCTCTGAGACAGCGGGGAATGAATAGGTGAGGATAATTGTTTAAAAAGGTAGGTGGACTCTGATTGTTTCTAGAACTGCATTTCTGGTTTTGCAAAGATTTGTACTATAGGGACAATTGCTTTTAATTCCTCAAATAATTGGTTTGCAACTTAAATGACATCATAGCTTGATCCACCCTTCCAGTCACATTATCTTTTATTTGCTTTTTTATATCATGGAGATTTCCAACTAAAATGGAAATCAGGTTTCTATGTTCTGGGTTTAGAGCTGCTTGTCTTTGACATGTTTTAATAAATCCTTCCACAAAGACTTTCAAAAGATTTTCTTTCCCTATTGGGTACATAGTTTTATTTTAGCTTGAGGAAGAAGGCCTGAACATTTTTCTGGTAGACTCTGAGTATCAATCTTTAATTTGACCAACTACTGAAAAAAAGAAAAATTCTTTTAAATACCTGGTCAGTTTTCAGCTGGGACAAACAGTACACATTTCCAGCAGTATTAAATCATCCCTGAGACTCAAGAAGCATGTCCAAAGAGGGTACAAAGGACATTTATTTTCCTCTTTCTGTTGAGAACTAGGGACTGAGATCCTTGAGAGCTGACTCTGTTGAGAATTCTCATCACTCTCCAGCTTTTGCCAGTTTTCCCAGGTTCCCATCTGTAAGTTTTAAGTGGAGTTTAAAGTAGAGAGTATAGCTCTGATATCTACCAGAATTTGGAAAGATTTCATTGATTTGAATTTTCAGGGGACTGACTAAGGGGAAAATGAAAACTCCCTCAGAGTCCTACCAACTCTGGCAGAAACCCATATGGGCTCCCACCTTTGAGGGTGATCTGGAGATTCCTGTAAGTCCACTGATTTGGTGGACTTTTGTTTACGTTCTTATACTAAAGAGACTCTTGATGAGGGTGGAAGAGGAGAGTAAAAAAGCTGGCTTAACACTCAACATGAAAAAACTTCATGGCAAATAGAAGGGGAAAAAGTGGAGGAAGCTGTAACATTTTCTTTTCGTGGGTTCCAAAATCACTGCATTGGTGACTGCAGCCATGAATTTAAAAGACACTTGCTCCTTGGAAGAAAAGCTATGACAAACCTAGACATTGCATTAAAAAGCAGAGACAGCACTTGCTGCCTGGTTTTTCCAGGAGTCATGTACAGATGTGAGAGTTGGGCTGTAAAGAAGGCTGAGCACTTGCTTAAGAATTGATGCTTTCGAAATGTGGTGTTGGAGAATACTCTCGAGTCCCTTGGACTGCAAGGACAGCAAACCAGTCCATCCTAAATGAAATCAACCCTGAATATTCATTGAAAGGATTTGGCAACCTGATGCAAAGAGTCAACTCTTTGGAAAACATCTTGATGCTGGAAAAAATTGAGAGTAAGAGGAGAAGGGGACGAAAGAGGATGAGATGGTTGGAGGGCATCGCCGACTCAATGGACATGAATGTAAACAAACTCCGGGGACAGTGAAGGACAGGGAAGCCTGGTGTGCTGCAGTCCATGGGATCACAGAGAGTGAGACATGACTGAGCAACTGAACAGCAAGATATGTGTAACTTCTAGAACTATTATTCTTAGATGTAAAATAGGCATATATATTGGAGGTGCCTTGCTTGACTCTATGGAGCTTAAAATTATTAAAACTAAAATTATTGTTAAAAATTTCTTAATTATTTAAAACTAAAACTATTAAAAATTGTTATCTATTAATTTTTTAGCTAAGTCTTTGGACTTCTTGGTGCCAAATTAATATCTAAAAGGGTTGTGCCACTGGGTTGGGAAATTGTAATTTCCCAATATATCTCATTGCATGGAAATTTTCTTGAGATTGGTGGGTAACATGTGTCCATCTAAATTGTCCTGTAACCAACTTATCCTAACATGGGAAACTTTGGGATAGGTGGAAGTATCCTAATAGCTTTTAAATGCTCAATCAGTGCTCACTGATTTTTTTTGTGGCTTTTTGATTCCCATTAATGTAGCTTCTATCTACTCAGATCAAAACTAAATGGCCAAAGGATTAACTAAAAGATGTGGAAGTGTTTATTTCTGGGAAGAAAAAAATGGGGCAAGGTTAGTGGGTTTGGGCCACTGCTTTTATTTTTAGCAAACCTAATAGAACTATTTCATCCTTTACACAATATAAGTGTAGGACCAATAAAAAATAAAAACTATAAAAACAAAGAAATTAATCCTTAAAAAAAGAAGCAACAGGCCCAAAATGGAGTCACTTTTGCTAAACCACAGGTCAGCAAACCAAGACTTAAAACTTAATCTAATTTCTAACAATCTAATTTTAATTTCAGGCTCTCCCAGGAAGGTAAAATTTACCAAATTTACCTGGAATTACTTGGCCAGTATTAGTGAGATAATCCACCCAGTAGATCCTTCTGTCTCCCATAGGAAGGTGACCTTGCCTTAAACAATCATTCTTTGCTAGAACTTCCTTTTCCCACCTCCTTCTGCCTATAACAAGTTCCATTTTCTATAGCTCCTTAGAGTTCCTTTCTATCTGTTAGATGGGTTTGCTTTAGGTTGAAAGCTGGTGATGAAAAATTATTGCAAGATTTACTCTGAGCTCAGAAGCAAAAATTTAGATACTTATTCAAAACTTATCTTATTCCCTTAAACCTAGCACCTTCACATGGTTAAAAGCCTCCAGTAACTAATTTCCATGTGAATTTTCTAAGTTTTTCTTTTGCTTCAGAAATATTTTGGAACTTTTTAAAGGATTAAACTGAGACAGAAAATGAATTACTTAGAACTTCAGTTTTTAAGAGCTTCAATAGTAGTGAGTTAGATTTTCAAATTCAGATAAGTGAATACTTAAGTATTATTCAACAGCTGTTGACAAATATAATTGATGGAAAATGTGCTTATAGATCATGTGTTCTATTTTCTTACCAAAATATGTGAATTATAACTGGAATTCTATGGTTTGGAACAAACATGAACTTGAATTAGGAAATTTAATTAAATGTGAAACAGGGGGGGAAATGTGAATGGTGGAGTAAAGAGAACCAAAACTCACACACAGTTATATTGTTTACTAAAACCTGCCAACTTTTGAATCCCTGTATGCATGTGATAAAGCACAATATGAGAATTCAGATTCTGTCTTAGTCATCTGTTCATATACACTATATTAGCTTGGGACGTTAAAGAAATATTTTAGTAACACTGCAAGAATTGCAGCCAACAATCTTTTCCGGGTTATGTGCAAAGTAAACAGTGACTAGGAAGAAAACTTATTCAGTGAGAGAACTTTTTTCAATTTTATAGCTATAACTTTTGGTGTTCAGGGAGGAAATGAAATTAAACTGCATGGCTATTAGTGAATTCTGGTTTTGTTTAGGTATAGTATCTTTTCACTAAGATTGCTGCATATCTTTTTAGCATGATAAGATCATAGGAAGAATAATAAAGATTATTCTAATTTGGGCACAAACACTAAAAAATTATTTGTGAATTGGAAATGAAATAGTTGTAAACCAAGAGAGGAATTTTTTTTTTTTTTTTTTTTTTAATACATGTAAGTTTCAGTTCCTTATTACCATGAAGAAGAGCCAACGGGCAGATTTTGCACCAAAAGATGTTACAATAGAAGAACTAGCCACTTTAGTGTTCAATATTATTTTGTTTATATTTTCCCAAGATAATTGTATATCTTCATGCTCTCTCATAGTTTATCTGTGTAATTTCTGATTTAGGTAGAAAATTGAAGTTTCATTCAATTCTTTTTGTACAGTACCTTGTGTTGTCATCAAATAAATGATGAATAAGTGTATTTATTTAAATACTCAACATTGTAAGAGGATCACTAGATTCTTTACATGTTCTTTTGGCGGGGGGGTGCTGTGCTATGCAGTATGTGGGATTGTAGTTCCCTGACCAGGGATGGAACACATGCCCCCTGCATTGGAAGCACAGAATCTTAGCCACTAGACCACCAGGTATGATCCCTATATGTTCCTATTGTATTTATGAACTTTTAAAAATGTTGCTTGTATATCCTCCGTCAATTGCCATAGATTACTCTTGCAAAAAATGTTCATTTCTCACTTTTTTTTGCACACCCCCCTCACCACTCACAAGTCTTCAGGTTCTACTAGTCACAGTAGTCATTTTCTAGGTGGGTTTGATAAAATATAAAGTAAGCAAATCAGAAGACCTGCTTATTTTATTTTTTCAGCTTTTCCACTCAGCGCTTGGTGTTTTATTTTCCTTTTCATTGAGATAGATGTCATTGCAATCATTTTACAGATCCAGGCAACATTAGATTCCTAATGGCCTCATTGTTGATATGTGTTATTTGTCCCTGTACAGGTCTCTGATGTCCTGAACTCTGGAGCTATGATTTTGTTTCATCATTACCCCGTTGATTTGACCTTAACACTTACCCCTGTCTAGGGATCCTTATTTCCAATAGGAAAGGCTTGTAAAGACTTAGGAAAATATTTACCTCATAACCAGGAAGGAAACTGGTTTACACCCTGAAACATCTGAGCTCAGACAAAGAGGCAAACATATCACTGGGCTTGTTTCATTTAAAAAAATCATCAGTAGCCTTCAACCCTTTCATCCAAACTGGTAGTAGCACAGCAAAGTAATTGGTAGCCTAACTCTAAACTATTTTGACAACAAAGACTTTTTTTAAAATGTGTTTTATTGAAGTATAGTTGATTTATAATGCATTAGTTTCTGGTGTATAGAAAAGTGATTCTTTCTCATATTCTTTTCCATTATGGTTTATCACAGGATATTGAATATAATTCCCTATGCTACATTGTAGGACCTTGTTTTTTATCCATTCTATATATAACAGTTTGCATCTGCTAATCCCAAAATCTCAATCCATCCCTCCACTTCCCCTCCCCCTTGGCAACCACAGATTTGTTTTCTATGTATGTGAGTCTGTTTCTCTTTCATAGATAAGTTCATTTGTGTCATATTTTAGACTCCACATAGAAGTGATACTATATGGTATTTGTCTTTGTCTGTCTAACTTTACTTAGTATGATAGTGTCTAGTAACATCCATGTTGGTGCAAATGGTATTATTTCATTCTTTTTGTGGCTGAGTAGTATTCCATTGCACTGTTGTTGTTTAGTTGCTAAATCATGTCCGACTCTTTTGCGACCCCATGGACTGTAATCTAGGTTCCTCTCTCCATGAAGTTTACCTGGTTAGAATATTGGAGTGGTTTCCATTTCCTTCTCCATTGGATCTTCATGACCCAGAGACTGAACCCATGTCTCCTGCAGTGTAGGGAGATTCTTTACCACTTAGCCGCCAGGGAAGCCCTGTTCCATTGCATATATATATATATATATATACACACACACACACACACATACATACATACATACACCACACCTCCTTTATCCATTCATCTGTCAATGGACATTTAGGACACCTGAGACCTTAATCATGTCCCCACCACTTCCTAAAGAGGTAACATTAAATGTATTCTTTAGTTTTAAAAATATGAAAATCTACAGTCCTCTTTACAAAAAATAGGTGCATATGATCTCCCTGTTAATAATCCCCTTCTCTACATTCCTGTAAACTAAGGCTTCATAAACATGCACTTTAACCTCACACCTCTTTTTCTTTTCACTATTAGGGTTAAAAGAAAACACACAAGCACCTCCAAATAGGAACAAAGCAAAAATAAAATTAAAAACTTCGATTATAAAAGTAAATCCTGGTGCATAGGAAAAATCAGTTAAGACTTAAACATACTCTGCCACATGAAACATTTTGACGTCTTACTTTAAAAATGAAACCAAAATAAATAGAAAGATTAAAGAATCTCATACAAGAGAAAACAGTGGGATGTAGTCTATATGTTCTGACCAAATTCTAAAGGGGAATATCAGAAAAAAAAGAAAAGAAAAGATGGGGACTATAGTTATATGGTTGAATGTTGAACTCATCCTAAGTTTAGATATAATGATTACTTATGAACAAGGCACTGATTTACGCTCAAAAACTGAGTTGTATTTTGTCAGTGAAGTGTAATGTTACCTTGAGAAGATCTCATCTTATAACCTTAAAATCTTAAAGCAGAAGTAATTGGTATCTCCTTGCCTGAAGGTTTAGCTTGATTATTAAATAAGTAATGGGAAAATAAGTGGTTGTGGAAAAAAATGATTGAAACTGAGGTTTCCACTTTGATAACAGGTAATATTCCTAATAGCTAAGTCTGTTTTCTGAAAATGTCAGAAAAATGAATAAAGGAATGATTTTTGAGAATGTGTGTTGTGAATTGTTACCACTTAGTTTCTTTGAGGGCAACAAGAAAAGTTGAATTTACTTGTATCTTTAAAAATATCTGTTTGGAGTCAAAACATGGACATAAGTATAAGAAATTCAAAATGGAAATAAATCAAAATGGTGTTACCCAAATCAGAGAAATGCATTGTGAAATGAAGATGTGAGAATTATAAACTTTATTAAGAGACATCATATATCATTTTTACTGGTATCAGCATTTGTTTTGCATCCAAGGCAATTATATAAGAGGTAGGTTTTCAAGCTTTGGTCTGATAGTCCTTGTGCTGCACTTCTCTCACGGCGTGTCTTGTAATTATTAAAGTCACAAACAAAACCAGATCCAGAAATGGTCACTTATTATTTTAGCAATGGGAAAATACAATCCATACTAGAGAAAAATATGTTGTTTGTTTATTTACATTCTTTGGATTTAATTTTTTCTTATTGATGAGAAGACACAGTTTACTCAGCATGCATTTTTTTTTTCATTCAGTGATCAGAATTTGAATATTTGTATTACTTAGACTTCTGAGAGGCAAAATGTTTCCTGACATCCCATTTACTTTTGATGTGTTTACCAGACTGTATAATTTGGGACTTAGAGTTCATAGGCTGAGTATCTTTTTATAATTTGATTTTAGCATCATATTCAAGATTCCAGAGAAAGATACTTTGTGTTTCACTCTTTTTTCCCCAAATTATTTGTATATCAGTTGTGTTCACAATACCCTTGACACAGTAGGTATGGCAAGGGTAGTACCATTATAGTTTCACAGATACAGTATCTAAGACCCAGTGTACTTGGTCCAAAACTCCTTCTCCTCAGAACTTTTCCCACTAATCTAGAGAGAAAAATACGTCTTAAATCTTA
This sequence comes from Dama dama, assembly GCF_033118175.1. NCBI lineage: Eukaryota > Metazoa > Chordata > Mammalia > Artiodactyla > Cervidae > Dama > Dama dama. Next base: position 20,442,146 of record NC_083694.1, on the reverse strand, counting down.
ATGTATTAATAAACTTAAATAAACAAATAATAATTCTTAATTATCCAAGTTGTTAGAATCTGGCCTAACAGATTCAGTACCTCAGTCCGGCCTCAGTAGACAGTAATGGTGTGAAGGAGGAAGCTAGAGGCCAAATACCACTGACCCTGAAACTTCTGGATCCTTATCCATGTCCTTCATTGGATAAAAAACACTTGTTTTTACCTGAAAATACTGTTCAAGACTAAAAGAGAAAGTTTATGGATATAGGCAACTAGCTAGAAGTCCCTAACTCTGCCTCCCCCAAATTCCCATTAAAATACTTATGCAGGCAGTGAAAAATATGAAAATTCCTCAACCTCAAACACTTGGACTGAGCATCAATTTACTTCTAGGATCTGAGAGAAATGTTTGCTTGGCAGAATACTTCTTTCATGCACTTCTGCTAGGAACAGTTTTAGTTGCCAAGCATTAAAGGGGACAATTTTCCTCTCTAAAAATCTTACTGCTGGCATCTTATTTTCTCCTGATGGAATTTCTTCTCCTCTTTCAAGGTATTTTTTTTTCTTGAATTCTATTGATAATGATAAATAGGATTACCATCATTTTAAAAGGTTTTTTTAAAAAAGGTTTCTTCTTTCTTCTAATAAATAATCTTCATGTATGTTCTTATGAGGGTCTAGAATAATATTCTGTATTTTGTTCTTTATTTTGCATAATTTTTCCACAGAGGGCCCAAGGTCTACACTAAACAGAAAACTGGGCAGCATTTTTTTTTTTTTTTTTGAGGTACCATCTTTTCAGCTAATCAGAGTACTTTCTCTCTACTTCCTCTCTCTTAGGACTCACGTGTTAGAGAACAATTGTGAAGACATTAATTTGAGCAAATCACATCCTTAGTGTTAAGGTTGGAATGGGGCTAAAATTCCATAAGTAAAATAAATTTGAAGAAAACAAAAATTCAAATAGGAATACATGTTAGCATTACATTTTTTAAAATGAGAAAAAGGCAGGGAGCATAGAAAGAGCCTTAATTTAGAAAATATATACAAAATAAAGAATTGCTCTATGCTGGGAAACATCTTATATGAAGGATTACTACTTCTAATTTCCAGTCGACATGTAAGAAGCTTGGAAGTCACCATTCCACCCTAACATAATGAAAAAAGTGAGCAAACTTAAAAGTCATCCATTCTTCTTAGATCACTTAGAGAAGTGGGGTCACAGGGCAAACTGCTGTCCTAAAATTTGGAGAGACAGACAGGAGAACACAGAGAGTCCTGACTGACTGGAGCAAAAACTGCCCCATGAATCAGTGCTGGAAAATCTAAGCTACAATAAACAAATCACTGTAGACAACAGCAGGGGAAGGGAAAAGTTGCTATTTGGAATTACTCCAGAGCATTTAGTTCTTCTTCACAAGGCCTAAGTTCAATAAAAATTATTTTACCTGAGTTTAACATACTGGATTTTTTTTTTTTTTTCAAAGCCTAACCAACCTTAGGGAAGTGAAATATTTAACTCCAGTTCCTCTAGCCTTCCACATGTGGAGATGAGAAATACTGAGTTCCAGCCTATTCCAGGCATTCTGTCCCACCTAAGGGAGGGTGAAGTTCACAATCCAGAGGCATAGGCTTACCAAAACTGAGAGCTAATTACAGAGAGAGCAAATACCAGAAACACTCAGATACGGCAGTATACCTCAGTTGGAAGTATTAGACCAGAAATATAAAATAACTATGATTGATATGCTAAAAGGGCTCTAATAGAAAAAGTAGACAACATGCAAGATAGGTAATATAAGATAGAAATTTTAAGAAAGAATGAAAAAGAAGTGGTATAGATATAAAACATCAGAGTAAAGAATACCTTAAATGATCTCCTTAGTAGACAAGACACAAATGTGGAATCTCTGAACATACGTTAATGGAAACTTCCAGAACTGAAAAACAGAGAAAAAGTGGAACAGAATAAATAATTCCCTTGTAGACAAGACACAAATGTGGACTCTCTGAACATATGTCATTGACAACTTCCAGAACTGAAAAACAAAGAGAAAAATTGGAACATAATATCTAAGAAATTTGGAACAACTCCAAAGTATGTATCATACACATAGTGGGACTATCAGTAGCAAAATAGAGAAAGAAAAAAAAATACTTGGAGTAATAATAACTGAGAATATCCCCAAATTAGTCTCATAGATCAAACTAAGATATGGGAAGCTCAGAGAACACCAAGCAAAATGAACGCCAAAAATACAATGCCTAGACATATTATGCTTCCCTCGTGGCTCAGATGGTAAAGAAGTTACCTGTAATGTGGGAGAGCTGACTTCAATCCCTGGGTTGGGAAGATTCCCTGGAGGAGGGCATGGGAAACCACTCCGGTATTCTTGCCTGGAGAACCCCATGGACAGAAGAGCCTGGCCAGCTACAGTCCATAGAGTCACAGAGAGTTGTATATGACTGAGCAACTAAGTGCACGCACACACACACACACACACACACACACACATACACTCGCACACTCACACACGCATGCACACACACACACACACACACACTCGCACACTCTCACACACACACACACACACAGAGGCATATTGTATTCAAATTGTGTGCCTTGTGTGCCTCTAACTGTTGTAGGTCAAGAGCAACAGTTAGAACCGGACATGGAACAACAGGCTGGATCCAAATAGGAAAAGGAGTATGTCAAGGCTGTATATTGTCACCCTGCTTATTTAACTTATATGCAGAGCACATCATATGAAATGCCAGGCTGGATGAAGCACAAGCTGGAATCAAGATTGCTGGAAGAAATATCAATAACCTCAGATATGCAGATGACACCACCCTTATGGCAGAAAGTGAAGGGGAACTGAAGAGTCTCTTGATGAAGGTGAAAGAGGAGAGTGGAAAAGCTGGCTTAAAATTCAACATCCAAAAAACAAAGATCATGGCATATCCAGTGCCATCACTTCATGGCAAATAGATGGGGAAACAATGGAAATGTGTCAGACTTGATTTTACTGGGCTCCAAAATCACTACAGTTGGTGACTGCAGCCATGAAATTACAAGATGCTTGCTCTTGGAAAAAATGCTATGACAAACCTAGACAGCATGTTAAAAACCAGAGACATCACTTTGCCAACAAAGGTCCGTCTAGTCAAAGCTATGGTTTTTCCAGTACTCGTGTATGGATTGTGGTAGTTCGACCATAAAGAAGGCTGAATGCAAAAGAATTGATGCTTTTGAACTGTGGTGTTGGAGAAGACTCTTGAGAGTCCTTTGGACTGCAAGGAGATCAAACCAGTCAATCCTAAAGGAAATCGATCCTGAATATTCATTAGAAGGACTGATGTTGAAGCTGAAGCTCCAATACTTCAGCCACCTGATGTGAAGAACTGACTCATTAGAAAATCTTTCCCGTGATGCTGGGAAAGATTGAAGGCAGAAGGAGAAGGGGATGACAGAGGACAAGATAATTGGATGGCATCACTAAGTTTGAACAAGCTCTGGGAGATAATGAAAGACAGGGAAGTCTGGCGTGCTGCAGTCCATGTGGTCACAAAGAGTCAGACATGACTGAGTGACTGAACGACAGCAAAAGGAGATTATAGGAAATCTCCATGCCTTCCTACTCAATTTAAAATTAAGAAGTGGGAGCACTAATCCTATTAAAGTTGACCAGAAAGATGTCTGACTCTCAAATCTTTGTGACCAGAAAATGTCCCAGACTTTTGTATCCCTTTACAGTAGTAAGAGTTTTGGACCACAGACTGGAACTCATGTCAGGGCTCTGGGCTCAAGTGAAAAACTCGACTGTGGTTAGAGTAGCTATTCCTACATTGGTAGGTGCCCAAGCTCTCTCTCAGTAGGCATCATAATTTGTATCTAAAGCAATGACAGTTCCAAATTCTGCTAGACCTACCTACTGGCATGCAGTCATTTGTATAAGACATTTTTGGCAGAGCTAATTTAATATGGAAGAAGACTCTAGAGTAGGCATATAGTACCCCCACATCAGTGCTCTGAATTAGATACTCTTTTATAAATAAAGACATTGAAATTTAAGTATATTCACCTCCTTGCCCAAGCTTGAACAGTTAAGTGGAAGATCCAAGATAAACAGGCAGAATAGGGAATTCCTTGGTGGTCCAGTAGTTAAGACTCAGTGCTTAGGTTTAGTATCTGATTGGACAACCAAGATCCTGCAAGCTGTGCAGCATGGGTCAAAAATAAATTAAAAAGGAAAAACCAGAATATGTTAAACATTCAAATTTAAGAATCTGGATGGAGTTCAGTAAGTACTATAATCAAAGTATAAGCCAGTATTAGAAGAGAGCATTGAGAGGTAAGATACTGGAATTTGCAGGAAGGTTTCAATAGGGCTGAGCTTTGAATTAGGTCTTGAAAGGCAGAAAAAAAAAGTTCCATTCATTAAATGTTACATTTGGTGGGCAAAGATAGATGAGGAAAAGAAAGTAAACAAAGACAGAGACAGTAGAAAATTCTGGGTGTGTTCACTTAATAGTTCTTATTGCATTTGAACAGCATTGCAGATATAGTCAGGTTGAGTAAGAGAGATGTATGGACGTATTAATATAGTGGGGGGGCTTCCCTGGTGGTTCAGATGGTAAAGAATCCACGTGCAGTGCAGGAGACCCAGATTCAATCCTTTTTGAGAAGATCCCCTGGAGAAGGAAATGGCTACTCACTCCAGTGTTCTTGCCTGGAGAATCCCATGGACAGAAGAGTTTGAGAGATACAGTCCACAAGGTCACAAAGAGTTGGACACAACTGATCGACTTTACATGAACTGTGAACTTCAAGATGTTCAAGCTTGATTTAGAAAAGGCAGAGGAACCAGAGATCAAATTGCCAACATCCGCTGGATCATCAAAAAAGCAAGAAAGTTCCAGAAAAACATCTATTTCTGCTTTATTGACTATGCCAAAGCCTTTGACTGTGTGGATCACAACAAACTGTGGAAAATTCTTAAAGAGATGGAAATACCAGACCACCTGACCTGCCTCTTGAGAAATCTGTATGCAGGAAAGGAAGCAACAGTTAGAACTGGACATAGAACAACAGACTGGTTCCAAATCGGGAAAGTAGTACGTCAAAGCTGTATGTTGTCACACTACTTACTTAACTTATATGCAGAGTACATCATGCGAAATGCCAGGCTGGATGAAGCACAAGCTGAAATCAAGATTCCCGGGAGAAATATTAATAACTTCAGATATGCAGATGACACCACCCTTATGGCAGAAAGCAAAGCAGAACTAAAGAGCCTCTTGATGAAAGTGAAAGAGGAGAGTGAAAAAGTTGGCTTAAAACTCAACATTTGGAAAACTAAGATCATGGCATCTGGTCCCATCACTTCATGGCAAATAGATGGGGAAACAGTGGAAACAGTGGCTGACTTTATTTTGGGGGGCTCTAAAATCACTGAAGATGGTGACTGCAGTCATGAAATTAAAAGACGCTTACTCCTTGGAAGGAAAGTTATGACCAACCTAGACAGCATATTAAAATACAGAGACATTACTTTGCCAACAAAGGTCTGTCTAGTCAAAGCTATGGTTTTTCCAGTAGTCATATATGGATGTGAGAGCTAGTTGGTCTATAAAGAAAACTGAGCGCCGAAGAATTGATGCTTTTGAACTGTGGTTTTGGAGAAGACTCTTGAGAGTCCCTTGGACAGCAGGAAGATCCAACAAGTCCATGCTAAAGGACATCAGTCCTGAATATTCATTGGAAGGGCTGATGCTGAATCTGAAACTCCAGTACTTTGGCCACCTGATGCTGGGAAAGATTGAAGGCGGGAGGAGAAGGGGACAGGAGAAGATGAGATAGTTGGTTGGCATCACCGACTCAATGGACATGAGTTTGGGTAAATTCCAGGAGTTGGTGATGGACAGGGAGGACTGGCGTGCTGCAGTCCACGGGAGTTGGACACGACTGAGCTACTGAATGTAACTGAACTGATCGACTAAGCACATTGGCACGTTAATATAGTTACTCAGCCCTCTTTTGGTAATACTGCATAGAATACATTTTTATCCTTTCACTTTCAACCTGTTTGTTTTCTTGGATCTATAGCAAGTCTCTTTTAGACATAAGACAGTTGGATCATGTTTATTTTGCCACGTTTATATTGCCACACATTCTGCCAATCTGTGTCTTTTGATTGGATATTTTAATTAATTTACATTTAAAGTAATTACTGATTAAGGATGAACTTACATTTTCCATTTTGCCATTTTCTATATATGCTTGGTATTTTTGTTGTTGTTGTTTCTTATTTCCTCCATTACTGATTCCATTTGTGTTTGTTTTTTGTTGTAGTGAAATGTTTTGATTCACTTCTGTTTTCTTTTGTACATTTTCTACATTTTCTTTCTTTCTATTTTCCATGAGATTGCATTTAAAATTCTAAAGTTATAATAATCTAATTCAAATTTATATCAATTTAACTTCAATAGCTTATGAAACCTGTGGTCCTCCTTTTTTCTGTTTTCATAAATTACACCTTTATACACATGTTCCCCAAAACATAAATTTATAATTATTTATTCCGTGTGCATCTTTCAAATTATATAGGAAACAGAAAGTGAAATTATAAACCAGAAGTACAAAAATACTAGCTATTATATTTACCCTTTTTTTTTAAACTTTACTGGGGATATTTATTTATTCATATGTCTCCCAGTTACTTCTGGTGTTCTTTTATTTCAGCCTAAAAGATTCTTCTTAGGATTTCTTTTGTGAGAGGTCTAGTAATAATAAACTGCCTCAGCTTCTGTTTATTTAGAAATTTGTTAACTTCGCTATCATTTTTAAATTCAAATATAGTTAGCTTGCACTGTTGTCTTAGTTTCAGGTGTATAACATAGTGATTTAGTTATATATATGTGTGTGTGTGTGTGTGTGTGTGTATATATATATATATATATGTATGTATATACTGCTTTCAGATTCTTTTCCATTATAGATTGCTCCAAAATATTGAGTATAGTTTCCTGCGTTATACAGTAGGTCTTTTTTGGTTATATATTTTATGTATGCTGCTGCTGCTAAGTCGCTTCAGTCGTGTCCGACCCTGTGTGACCCCATAGACAGCAGCCCTTCAGGCTCCCCTGTCCCTGGGATTCTCCAGGCAAGAACACTGGAGTGGGTTGCCATTTCCTTCTCCAATGCATGATAGTGAAAAGTGAAAGTGAAGTCGCTCAGTCGTGTCCAACTCTGTGTAACCCCATGGACTGTAGCCTACCAGGCTCCTCCGTCCGTGGTATTTTCCAGGCAAGAGTACTGGAGTGGGGTGCCATTTTATTTATAGTAGTGTATATATGTTAATTCCAAACTCCTAATTTCCACCACCTCTCCCCTCTGTTTCCACTTTGGTAACCATAAATTTGTTTTCTGTTTCTGTGGATCAGTTTCTGTTTTGTATATAATTTCATTTGTGTAATTTTTTAAGATTTCACATATAAGCAGTATCATATGATATTTCTCTTTTTCTGTCTGGCTAGCTTCACTTAGTATGTTGTATGTGGTCCCATGTGACTGCAAATGGCGTTATTTCATTCTTTTAAATGGGTGAGTAACATCCCATTGTATATACACCGGGAAGATCATAATCTTGACTATGTGGACTTTTGTCGGCAGAGTAATGTCTCTGCTTTTCAATACACTGTCTAGGTTTGTCTCCACTTTCCTGCCAAGAAGCAGTTGTCATCTGATTTCATGGCTGCAGTCACCGTCTGCAGTGATTTTAGAGCCCAAGAAGAGGAAATCTGTCACTGCTTCTACCTATTCCCCTTCTATACGCAGTAATGGGGCCAAATGCCATGATCTTGGTTTTTTTAATATTTAGTCTTAAGCCAGCTCTTTCACTCTCCTCCTTCACCCTCATCAAGAGGCTCTTTAGTTCCTCTTTGCTTTCTGCCATTATAGTGGTATCATCTGCATATCAGTGGTCATGTATGGTTGTGAAAGCTGGACCATAAAGAAGGCAGAATGCCAAAGAATTGATGCCTTCCAACTGTGGTGCTGGAGAAGACTCCTGAAAGTCCATTGGACAGCAAGGAGATGAAACCAGTCAATCTTAAGGGAGATCAACCCTGAATATTCACTGGAAGGACTGATGCTGAAGCTGAAGCTCCAGTATTTTGGTCATCTGATACGAAGAGACGACTCATTGGAAAAGTCCCTGGTGCTGGGAAAGATTGAGAGCAGGAGGAGAAGAGGGCATCAGAGGATAAAATGGCTGGGCGGCATCACTGATGCAATAAACATGAACTTGGGCAAACTCCAGGAGATAGTGAGGGACAGGGCGGCCTGGCATGCTGCAGTCCATGGGGTCGCAAAGAGTCAGACACGATTGGGCCACTGAACAACAACAACGTACATAACACATCTTCTTTAGCCATTCAATTGTTTTTTGACATTTAGATTGCTTCCACGTCTTGGCTATTGTAAGTAGTGCTACTATGAACATTGGGGTTCGTGCATCTTTTTGAATTATTGTTTTCTCTGGATATATGTCAGGAGTGAGATTCCAGGATCATATGGTAGCTCTATTTTTAGTTTTTTTTAGAACACTCCATACTGTTTTTCCTAGTGGCCGCACCAGTTTACGTTCCCAACAGTGTAGGAGGGTTCTTTATTCTCCCCACCTTCTCCAACATTTATTATTTGTAAACTTTTAGGTAATGGTTATTCTGACTGGTGTGCTGCTGCTGCTAAGTCGCTTCAGTCATGTCCGACTCTGTGCGACCCCATAGATGGCAGCCCATCAGGCTCCCCCGTCCCTGGGATTCTCCAGGCAAGAACACTGGAGTGGGTTGCCATTGCCTTCTCCGCAGGGCATGTGGTGTGAGGTGATACTAAATTGTAGTTTTGATTTACATTTTTTTTCTCTAATAATTAGCAATGTTAAACATTTTTTCATGTGGCTTTTGGCCATCTGTATGTCTTATTTGCAGAAATGTCTATTTAGATCTTTTGCCCATTTTTTAATTTTTTTGTTTTTAATATTGAGTTGTATGAGGTTGTATATTTTGGAGATTAAAGACAGTCTATTCAATAAGAGGTGCTGGGAAAACTGGACAGCTACATGTAAAAGAAAGAAATTAGGGTAGTCTCTAATACCTCACACAAAAATAAACTCAAAATGAATTAAATACTTAAATATAAGATTGCTAGTATAAAATCCCTAGAGGAAAACATAGGCAGAATACCATGACATAAACTATAGTACTATCTTTCTGGATCTGTCTACTAGTGTAATGAAAATAAAAACAGAAATAAGCAAATGAGACCTAACTAAACTTAAAAGCTTTTGCATAGCAAAGGAAACTATGAGCAAAATGAAAAGGCAACCTACAGAATGAGAAAAAAAATTTCCAAATGATACAGTGACAAGGGATTAATTGCAGTCATTTTTTGAAGGACAGTTTTGTTACAATCTTGGTTGAAAAGAATTTTTTTTCCCTCTCAGCACTTAAAATATGACATCCTGCTGCCTTTCTACCTCTGTGGTTCCTGATGAGAAAATGAGTGTTAATTTCATTGACAGCCCCTCATAAATGATGAGTCACTTCTCTCTTCTTTCTTTCAAGATTCTCTAGCTTTTAAGAGTTTGATTATAATGTGTCTCAGAGGGGGAATTTTTCTTTTCATACAACTGGCAGTTCATTTGGTTTCTTACATTTATAGAATTATGTCTTTTATCAGGTTTTAGAAATTTTTAGCAATTATTTCTTCAAACATTCTTTCTACAATTTTCTTTTTCTTCTTCTTCTGTGACTCATAAAGTGTATGATGGCTTGTTTGACGGTATCCTCCAAATCTCTTAGGCTGAATTCACTTTTATTCATATTTTTTTCTACTGTTCATACTCAGTCATTTCAATTGCCTTGTACTCAAGTTTGCTGATTCTTTCTTCTGCCAGTTCAAATCTTCTTTTAAATTCCCCTAGTGAATTTGTTTTTTTTTTTTTTTAATTTCAAGTATTGTATATCTTAGCTCCAGAATTTATATCTAGTTCCTTTCTACACTTTCTGTATTTTTATATTCACTCTTTTATCAAGCATCATTTTCTTTACTTCTGTTAGTTCTTTCCTCATGACTTCCATTAGCCCTATGAGCATGTTTAATAACAATTAAAATACTTGGCTAGTTACTTTGATGTCTCGGTGTCCTCAGGGATGGTTTCTATTCATTTATTTTGTTCATTTGACTGCAGTATACTTTTTTTTTCTTTTTAATTTTTTAATTGAAGTATAGTTGATTTACAATGTTGTAAGTTTTGGGTGTGCAGCAAAGGGAATCAGTCACATATTATAGTCATATATATATATATATACATATATATATATATATATATCTCCCTTTTTTAGACTCTTTTCCCATATAGGTCATTACAGAGTATTGATTAAAATTACCTGTGCTATACAGAAGTCTTTATTAGTATCTATTTTATATGTAGTAGTGTGCATATGTTGGTCCCAGCCTCCCAATTTACCCCTTCCTTAGCCCCTGACTGCAGTATACTTTCTATTTATTTGTATGCTTTGTCAATTTTTGGTTGTTGTTTGAATCTGTACATTTAAATGTTATATTGTGGTAACTGTAGTCAGATTTTCCCCTCTCCCTAGGGTTTGCTGTTTTAGTTGGTGGTTGAAGGCTGTAGTCCATTCATTCAGATATTCTTCTAAGCTATTATTGTGAAATCTGTATTTCTTGTCCTGTGGTCACCAAAGTCTGTTTTCCTTTCTGTCTGTTCAACAAAGGTGTTGACAGATATGTCCTTGCATGAAAGAAGCTAAAAAGAAAAACAGAATGAGAAGCCAAAAAAGTAAAAACAAAAAAATGGGAAAAATAAAAATTAATGGGTAATCCAAATAGAATTGCAGATGTATACAACAAGGATTTATTGGCATTTTGAAAAGCCTTCCAGTTTTTATTTCATGTTTGTTTTAGTACCACCAGCTTATCAATGTTAATTTGTTTTTTCCATTCAGACATCAGAAACATCCATTCCATTCTCTCTTATACAAATCTAAGATTGCAGGTCAACTCTATATTAGAAAGTTTTTGATGTCCCAAAGAAGTTCCCTAACATAGTACTCTCTTTACCAGTTGTTTCCAGGCACTTAATTTTCTACCTTTCTCTCTTCCTCTCACCAAGCAAGAGGAAGAAATTTTCAAAATGGAAAAGATAAACAGCAATTATTTTGTGTTGACTCAATTATCAGTAAGTGATTGAACAGAAATAAAAAGAAAATATACATCAGAACAATTGACTTCCAATACTAATAAATATTCCTTGTAACTACAAGAAATAAGAAGCATTCCCTCTTCTAACGATTACTTATAGGTTGTAACTATTCTACGAAGAGATAACTGAAACGTGAATTAAATGATACATCAGTTAGAAACTGAGGTTACTGCTGACATCCTATAATTTTACAAACTGATGAAATCCTTTTTGAAAGAAATTATATCTTTCACCACAGTCCATTACAGTTTGAGAAACATTTTAAAACAAGAAACTATAGCAGAGTCTGTATAAATGTGTTCATCAGTTTCTCTCCCCAAGTTCTCAATATAACATGGTTCAATGAGTGTTTGCATATGCTCAAAAGTGGTCAAAGCCAAAAATAGCTGTCAAATGGATATACTAACTTATAAGTTATAGTAATATTTATTTTGTCCATTTAATATAACTCTTGTAGTAAGTCAATACAAGCCTCAAGAGTTAAATATATTATGTTTCAAATAAAATCCAGTCAAGCACTTAATCTGTGTTTACTATTATTAACAACACTCCATGGCAGCAATCTTTCATATTTACTACATAAAAGAAGTAATAGTAAGTCCTGGATTAAACATATGAGTAATTAATGTTCCACTTAAACTGGAAAAGCAAAGATTGATATGTTTTATATGGACCATGATTATAATCAGAAAATTTTAATGTTGTTTTTGGTTATGGCTGTATAGTTTTCAATTTGTTCAAAAAGTTGTCTCGCTGGAATTATTTAAACATAGTAGAACATTAACCTTTCTTTTAGGTGACGTGAATTTCGGCCAAAAATGACTTAAAACTTTACATGAATATATTCTATATGATTATCATAGTCTTAATGAAGCAGACTTTTATCACTTTACATCAACTTGGAGATTAATCATAAACACTACAATTTAAAGTTCAAATTGATTCCACTTGAAATTGTCATACTCTTCAAATGCATAATAAACATCTAGCCATTTTCTTTGGTTTTCAAAGAAAAGAAGTATCTAAACCGAAAGCAAAAGCAACCAAAATAATTTGAGTCGGTGCCATCCTTTTTCACCTGAGAGGGTAATGTCCATGACAAGGGAAGATGACTCATTCTATATTTTAAGAAAAAGTATACATTTTTTACTTCAACAGAAAAACAACTGGTTAAATATAGAAAGCTTGTATGCTATTTCATGTATAAATTCTTCTGAAAATTTGTACGTATTGCTCTCTTCATTTACTTGTCCATTTATTAGTACCTTATATGTACCAAACATTATAGAAGGCACTATAAAAATCAAGATCAGAAGAGAATCTCCAATTTCTGGAATAAGAGCTTATATTAAACCAGTCTTCAAAACAAAAATCTTTGACTCTGGACTAAACAAAATGAAATAAATAAAAAATAATTCTTTAGGGGTATGGAAGAATGACTAAAGAAAGCAAAAACACAAAGGAAAGAAGTCATTCAGGATGAGATCCACGTTTGACCACTTTCTCAATGAGCATACTCCTAGCCTGTGCTATGTATGAGGGATAGAGACCAACAAGAAAGTGACATTCTTGCTGGCTAACCAGTCAGAGATTGGAATTAGGAGCTTCCAGAATATAGAACTGAGGAAGAAGATCTCTGTGAAGAAGAATTCATAAAGGTGAGGGAGCCAATGATCTACAAGTGAATTCCCTCAAAGTTTTGCCTTGACCACTAAACAGTGAATTAAGGACATTGAAAGAATATTTTGAGTTAAATGATAAAATTTTGCCTACATTTGGAAAATATCACAGAAATAATAATTAGAAGGAAATTTATAGGTGTAAGTGTGTTTGTTTGAAAAGAAAAAAGGCTTCAAAATCGATGAGATAAACTTCCAACTTATGCTAGAAAAGGAGGAGCAAATTAAACTCAGAGTAAGTTGAAAGAAGGAAATAGAAAGATAAGAAAAGGTATCAGTAAAATAGAAAATAAACAGTTGAGAAAGAAAGCCAAAAATGTGTTCTTTGCAAAAATAAATTTAGTAAACCTTTAGTAACTCTGATCAAGGAAATATAAATAGAAAACACATATTACTACTAATAATAATGAAGGAAACACACCACAGAGCCTACAAATATTAAAAGAGTAATAAAGAAGCATTATAAATAATTTTAGACCAATAAATTCAGCAACCTAGAAAAATAGACAAAGTACTGAAACTCATTGGTTAATAAATAGAAGAATACCTGTGTATCTGTTTTAAAATTTAAATTTGTAGTTTAAAACTTTCCTACAGAGAAAAGTTCAAGCCCAAATTATTTTACCACTGAATTATTTTACATAATTAAGGGAAAAAATAATGTCAGTTTAAATAAAACCTCCATTAGTTTCCTAGTGCTGTTGGGAACAAACATTACCGCACAATGGTTTAAAAACAACAAACTCTTCTATAGCTCTGGAGGCTAGAAGTCTGAAATTAAAGTATCAGCAGGACTGTGTTCCTGCAGACTCTTGGGGAAATCTGTTTATGCCTTTCTTTCAGCCTCTGGTGTTGCCAGTGACCCTGGGTGTTCCTTGGCAAGTAGAAGCATCACTCCATTCTACCTCTGTTGCACACGGCATTCTCCCTATGTGTCTCTACCTGTGTCTCTTTTCGTTTTCTTAAAAAAATACATCAGTCGTACTAAATTAAGGCCCACCCTAATGTCCACAGTAGATGTAGCTTAATTATATCTGCAAATGGCCAATTTCCAAATATCTGCAAATGGCCAGTTTCCAAAAGGTCATGGTCACAGGTATTAGGGATTATGACTTCTATATTTTGGCTTCCCTCATGGCTCAGATGGTAAAGAATCTGCCTGCAGTGCAGGAGACCTGGTGTTCGATCTCTTGGTGAGGAAGATCCGCTGGAGAATTGATGACTACCCACTCCAGTATTTTTGCCTGGGAAGACCCACTGACAGAGGAACCTGGCGGGCTGCAGTCCACGGGGTCTCAAAGAATCAGGCACAACTGAGCAACTAATACTTCAACCCATAACAAACTATTTCTGAAAATAAAGAACACACCCCAACTCTTGAGGCCAACATAACCATGATCCCCAAATAAAAGAGGGATACCGTAAGAAAAGAAATGTATAGCTCATTGTCTTCATGGACATAGATGAAGAAAATCCTTGGAAAAATTTTAATCAAATCCCTCAATATATAAAAGGATAGTTCATCATTTCTGTTGGGGTTTATCATAGGGAACGAGGTTGGTTTAATATTGTAAATCTAGTAGGTATTTCACCACGCTAATGAAATAAATGAGAAACTATATCCTTTCAATAAATGCAGCAAAAACATTCATTTCTCATTAAACATTGTCAAGATAAAAGCCACTCTTATCAAACTAAGAATAGAAAGGAGTTTCCTCAATCTGATAAAGTATGTCTATGAAAAAAGGGCGTCTATACAATAAACCTGCCTAGTTTTAAGAAACTGAGGAAAATGCAGCTTTCTTTTTAGGGTCGTCTATTCAGCATGTATTGGAGGTCTCAGTGCACTAAGACAAGAAAAATAGTTTTAAAGGCATAAAAAATTGGAAGTAAAGAATTCAAAATCTTTTTTACTTGTAGACAGTACACCTGTGTATATAGACAATCCGAAGTAACTTACTTAGGATTTTAATTAAGAACTACAAGAACCAGTAAACACATCTAGCAAGGTTACAGGCCACTGAGGCAACATACAAAAAACAAAACAAAACAAACAAAAACAACCAAGTTCCTGCCTTCCAGTAGCTCACAATCTGCTGAAAAGAAATCTCTATACAAATACAGTTTTAGAGTGATTTCAGTAATATGGCAGAGTATGCTGGTCCATGTTCTCATTCCCCCACAGACAGATCAAAAAACAAGCAGAAGCTGTCAAAGCAACTTTGTCAGACCTCTGGAAAACAGTCAGAGGTTTACAACCACCCAGTGAATGCTGAATAACGGCAGAAGGAACTTGAAAATGGTAGAACGCTTTGTGTCATTTTTACTGGCTTTTTTGGCTGCATCCCTCTCCTGGCGTGGCAGCTGGTGTTCCCAGAGTAGGACGCCGGTTTTGGAGCGAGCAGAACTGACCTTATTTGAAAATTATTGTGTATGTCCATTCTCACTGGTCTAGGGGCTCTCTAAAGGACTGACAAAAGATAGCTTTGCCTAACTCAAAACTCAGGCCAGAAAAGCAGAGTGCATTGCTAGGAAAACAACAACAACAAAAAATAGCAGGGCCAAATAACCCATTGTGATGCTTGGATCTTTTTTCTTAACTAATTTGTTTCATAATTATATAAAATGTTCACTTGAATCCAAAATTAAATCTGCAACATATATTATATTTTTAAAAAATCTATCCTTGTATTCTCCACTGTATTTCCTTCCTCTTGTAATCATTATCTTAACATATAAATTTGTTTCCAATTTCTCCATTTCTAACAGAGAGGACACAATACATACTTTTTTCCATCTTCCTTTTTTTTCATTCAACAATACTTTGAAATAATTCCATAGTGATATGTAGAGATATCACATATTTAAGGCTGCACTCCATTGTGTACCATAGTTTATTCTAATCTGCCCCATACCCCATGTAGAAGAATATTTGAATTATTTTCATTCTATTTTTATTGTAAAATATCCTACAATGAATATCTTTATTCATACATATATTATAGTTTTGCCACTGTATATAAGGGAGATTATAAAACATGAATTTATGAATTAACTGATAAATATATATGTAATTTTGCTAGATATGTCATATTGCCTTCCACTGGGAATGTATCATTTAACATTTATCCCAGCAGCGTATGAAAGTTCCTGTTTTCCCACAGCCTCACAGAGTATATTGTCATACTTTTATATTTTGTTAGCAATCAATCTGGTAAGAAATGGTAGAACAGGGCAGTTTTAATATACATTTTTCTTATTATGAATGAAATCTTATTATGAAGTCATCTTTATCTTTTCATATTATAAAGTCATCTTTTCCTATTATTAAGAGCCATTTTTATCTCTTTTTACCTTGTCTGAACTGTCTGCTTTTCTATCTAATTTGCCCCATAGGGCAGTGAGAATTTTTCCTTTTCTATTTTCAGAAGTTTCTTATATGTTATGAATATTAACCCCCTAACTATGATATAATTTTAAATATTTTGCTCATTTTATAATTTTTATTTTTACTTTGTGAAGAACCATTCTGCCTGCAAAATTATAATTAAATGTATATTCTTTATCCTTATTGTTTCTAGATTTTGATTCATCATTAGGAATATTTATTCCTACTCCAAAGTTATAAGGGAATTTACCTATCATTTGTTTTTAAAATCTTGATTTTATTTCTACACACAAGTCTCTGTTTCATTTTGAATTTATTCTTGTGTAATACTCCAGGGGATCTTCCCAAGCCAGGGATCGAACTCAGGTATCCCACATTGCAGGCAGATTCTTCACCATCTGAGCTACCAGGGAAGCCCATAGTATAAAAAATGAATCTGACATCTGGTTTTTAGCCCTAATATGTAAAGAGTTCAGAAGTCATCATTCCCATCCTTACATCAAGAACATCTGCACAAACTGAAGATTGATGGCTTTCTTTAGACTCATGAGAAAACTGAGGTTCCTGGGCAAATGATCACCCTGAAATCTGGAGAGACAGGGCAATCTGAAGAGTTACAATTGAGTTCTGCTTGTTTGGATCAGAAGCCACTGGAGCTATTAACTGGTAGGAACCCTGAAATAGTAATTTTGTGATTGTCAAATTCCTCATGGTTGTGGGCTAACTCTAGGAACCCACACCCGGTTCTCATGTTGAGGTTCTGAGAAAGATCCTTCCACAGATCTGGCAGAGCAGTGGGAAGAATAATCATTATACATTTTGCATCAATATATATTGGAATATTTGAATGGTTTTTGACATAAAGAAGTATGGAATTTTGTCAAATGCCTCTTCTCCATTTAAGATATGATCTTTATATCTATGAATATACCATATTACATTAATGGATTTACTTATTTCAGATCATCCCTGCTTTCCTAAGGGATCAGTTCTTGAATGTGCTGTATTATTTTTGATGTGTTTCTTGTTACAGTTTGCTAATATTTTAAGACTTTTACCTGGACCGCCACACACATGAGATTGGTTTGTAGTTTTCTTTTTCAGGGCAATCTTTGCCATATTTTTAGAATCAATGTCCTATTAATTTTTAAAAGTTATTTATTATGATTTATTTATTTTTGGCTGTTCTGGGTCTTTGTTGCCTTTCTCTAGTTGCAGCGAGCGGGCGCTACTCTCTAGTTGTGATGCGTGGGTTTCTCATGGTGGTGGCTTTCTTGTTGCAGGGCGCAGACTCTAGGGGCGGTGGGCTTCAGTTGTTGTGACTCCTGAGCTCTCGGGCACTGGCTCAGTAGTTGAGGTCCATGGGCTTAGTTGCTCCATGGCATGTGGGATCTTCTCGGATCAGGGACTGAACCCATGTCTCTTGCACTGGCAGGGCAGTCCTCTACCACTGCGCCACCAGGGAAGCTCTTTATTAATTTTATACAATAAATTTAGAAGTCTTTATTTCATTTTTCTCTATCCTCCACGTTAGTTTTAAGTAGAATGGGGATTTTCTATTCTTTAAAGTTTAGATAAAATTTCCCTGTGAAAATTTCTGGGGCTTATGCTTCTTTACTCCTCCTTGTTCATCTCCCATAATTGAGATTACTTAAAATTTTTGCATCAGCTGAGGACGGTTTTGGCAATTTTTCATTTCCAAAACAAAAAATTCATTTCATCTAGCAATGTGTCTCTCTCCTCAGCTAAACTGGAGGTTCTTGGAGGTGTATTCCAACAGCAATTTTATGACACCAATTTGGTGTCCAACAAGTCAGTTCAATTCTAGCATAATAATATATTATATATAACCAACTGTAGTTAGAACCCACAGGTTAAGGAGCTTAGTCTCCTGATACTGTCCCCATTTGAAATGCCAGGTACAAGTCCCAGGTCCTCAGTCCACGTGTAATTCTGACCAACCATCTTTTCTCAAAGTTCAGAGGATCTCATGACCCATCTTTAGGTTTGATGTTTTTCTAGAACCACTCACAGAATTCTCTGAAAGCACTATACATACAGTTATAGTTATGTTGTAAAGAATGCAGTCAAATGGAAGATGGAGCCACGTATAGAACCTCCCTGCCTTCTCCAAGCATGCCACCTTCCCAGCACACTGATGTGCCTACACCCCAGAAACTCTGAGAACGTCTTTGTTTTCAGAGTTTTATCTGGACATTCATTACTAAGGCTTGCTTGATTAAATCACCAGCCACATGATTAAATGCAGTCTCTAGCCCATTTCCCCTCACCAGAGATCAGAGAGTGAGGCTGAAAGTTTTGGCTTTCCAATCAGATTGTTGTTCAGTCGCTCAGTCGTGTCTGGCTCTTTGCAACTCCATGGACTGCAGCTTGCCAGGCTTCCCTGTCCTTCACTCTCTCTGCTCAAACTTCTGTCCTTTGAGTTGAAGATGCCATTCAATCAGATGCTTGGTATCATTTCTAGGCAACCAGCCCCTCTGTAGAAACTAAGAGCCCACTGGTGCATTACCTCGTCAGTTTTAAACTCTAGTGTGGTAGAGTGGGGCTCATTACGAATAACAGAAGACACTCCTAACTTTCAGGAAACTGTGTTTTAAGAGGAGCCTGGCGGGCTACAGTCCATGGGGTCACAAAGAGTCAGACACGACTGAGCTCACATGCACACCAATGGTGGTAGTGGTAGTTGTACAATCATTATGTATTAAATTAGTGAACACAAGAGTGAATAAATTATTGTGCCAGTTAGTAAGGCTATGCTTTATTTGTGGAAGAAAACTTGAACTTTCCTTTGCATATGTTATCTGGTAGTGCTAATTCATTACATCCTCTTCAGGATCTCCCCAAAGTGCAGGTTACTCTAAAGCTGTACAATCCACAAACCTGAAACCTTGATTTAGGAAATACCAATGTGATCTTACGACCAGAGCTTTCACTGTAATGTACCTAGTCTCTAGTTACATGAAAGTATGAATCTTGCATTGACAGAAGTAGGTGAACATTTGGGATAAGGTCCAAACATCAGTTCTCTTCATTGCTCTTTTATTGACACAGGTATATGTGGAGTAATTGCATGTTCCCTAAAGGTTGTAAAATCTAGTACAATGTCTGTGTGTGTGTGTGTGTGTGTGTGTGTGTGTGTAATCTCTCACATATTTCAGTGGGAAAAGATCCAGTGCTCAGCTAGAACCACTTGAGGATAGAACCAATTCCATTTGACAGTCATACCTGATGCTCCATTAATCCTCAACATTTTGATCATCTGGATTTTGTAATTCTGTTGTGTTTTGTAGGAAAAGCAACTATGTCATGTGAGAGGGGAAACTTCGCAGTTTTCTCATGTTTTATTTTTTCAAGTCTGTCTTGGAGAACTTTTCCAGCTGGATGACTAATGCAGAGGGATTTTTCTCTTCCATTGCTATCATCCCTTATGTGAATTATTAATATATGTTTTTATTTATAATCCATTACCTTTTAAAAAAAAGAGTCATGGATGAGCAAAGACCCAGCTGCACTTGGGCTCATCCAATGTCCCGAACTATTTTTCAAAGTTTGAGCATATTCCCAAACTTGTTTCCATGAACATTCTCCCTTTATTTATAATCCCTGGTGTGTTTAAGGGAAATGTAAGCCTTATGTTTCTTTTTCATTTATACTTAACTCATCAAGATGTTTTGCAAAACAATTTAGATGTCCAAGAAGATTTTTATTACTGATTTTCTTAGAAACAGAAAGTTCTATTCTGCCAATAGTAGAAGAGAACAACACCTATATATAAGCCCAAGGACTAATGTTTACTTCAAAATATGAAACCAACAAAGTTTGATTAGGTTGTGACCTTGGCAATGCTGCCCTAAATCACTTGTAGGATATCATCATCTATTAACTACAAATAAGCAGTTTCATGTGTAAACTGAAACTATAATTACATGCCTTACTGCCCGTTTTGCTTGTGCTTGTATTGATTTCGAGCTGTGAGTCAAATTGTAATATTTCAGAAAACAAGAGTTAGAGGTACAAACCATGTGGGCAAGTTATATTGGGTTGGTCTAAAAGTTCATTCAGGTAAAACCAGAATGAACTTTTTGTTCAACCCAAGAGAATGAATTTGTCAGCCAACCAGGGATGAAAGAGATGTAAATTCTAGTTTGTGAAAAAACAGTAGGAAACTGAATTTTTCTGTGTCTGTATAGTTTTCCATGTGACCTAATTAAAAGCATAGAATTGGAGTTAAAAATACTTCATTTCTTTAAAAGTTCCAAATGTTTTTCAAATCTTTTAGCTGCTTTTATATGGGCAATCAGTAGGGTTCAATTAGTCTAGTTTAGTCTTTAAAGTAAGACAATCAAGACTTCAATTTGGCACTAATAGAAACAGATCAAATTCATATACTGAAGAATAAAATAGAGGTTCACCCTGAGCTTGGGTGGGGAGGGGTGGCAGTGGGGAATTTGATACATTTTATGAAACACTATCCATTTACCCTTTAGTTTTTTCAAAATAGTGAAATTGATTTTGACTTATTAAATAAAGTACTTAAATAGAGGTCTATTATTTCTTTCATAACTTTTCAAGGTTGGGGTTCTTGGTAAGGCTAGGAATTATGACATCATAGAAAAAAGTCATTTATCTGTTTTCAAATCCTGACTCATCTGTATAACCACTCTGCACTGATTTTCCCAAAAAAAAAAAAAAAAATCACTTTTGCAGGGTTGCTGTGTAAAGAGTCTAGTGTAATACCTGAAACTTGGCAGGTGCTCAGTAAATGCAAGTTCTCTGACAGCAGGAGAGCTCCCAGCAGTCAGTGGTGTTTAAGCTTCAGTAAGCTCATTACCTGGTGGAAGTATTGTAAAGTTGGCCTCAGCATCTGGATAATGAACTTGATGATTTCAAGGCTCCTTCCAATGCCAATCTATTTCTTTCAGGTTCCTTTTCACCCAAGGATGTGTTCATAACTGCTTTTTTAAGTCCATGTGCCCTAGACTAACAATGGCATCATTTTGACCTGTAACCTATAATCTCACAACGCTGAAGTCAGTTGAGAAACTCCATGTGCCAGTTTGACAGAGGTTAACACTTTAAGAAGTCCCTATTTTTAATAAGACCTGAAAAGGATGCAGAAGGAGGCTTTAGGGAAGTGTACTCCTTTCTAAAAAGCACATTTTGAGTACTCCAGTGCTGGTAGGAGAGGACTGTACTTCAACGAGAAACTTTTGTTTGTTTTTAGGCCAGGATTTGTTAAAGCATGTGTTCATTAGAAAGAAAACAAAATAGAACAGATTTCTGTATAAAGCTATAGAAATAGAATGGACCCTCAGAGGAACTAATAAAGGGGGTGTCCATTTCACACACATCTGGCTCTCTTACCTCATACCCCCAGGACAGACTTTGCAAGTCAGTCAGTCAGTCTTTTTGACCACGGAGCTCTTGCTAAGCCTCAGAGTACTTTACAGTGAACATTCATTCCATAAACGTACTGTAATTCTGTAATATGCACAAGTGGACTTTTGTTTTTAATCTAGACCATTCTTTCACTCATGATCTAAGTCATATGTTTATCAACTTCATCCCTAGCATTATTAGAAAAACTTGTCACTAGCTTTCTTTTTTATATTTATTTATTTGGCTGTGCCGGGTCTTAGTTGCAACATGCAGGATCTTCGATGGCATGCAGAATCTTAGTTGCAGCATGTGGGATCTAGCTCCCTGACCAGGGATGGAACCCAAACCCCCTGTATTGGGAACACAGAGTCTTAGCCACTGGACCACCAGGGAAGTTCCTAGCTTTCTTTATTATAAAAACTCTCAAAAGAGAAATTCTACAAAGAAATTCACTTTTCGTAATTGTTCTAGTTTACTCAAATTGGTTGCCATACTGGTACATATCATGAAGATACTAACCTGATCAGAGAAATTTTGGGTTAGTCTTGGCAAGTATCCACTACTAACCAAAAAAGTACACTTCCTTTCTTGTTTGTATTAAAAGGAGAATTTCTTTTTTGTCGTACTTGTTACATGAGATACAAATCAGCATGGTACTGATTTATTGTATTGATTATTTTTGACCAGCAGTTTAAAAAGTTTGATGAAAAAGACCATCTAAATGTTAAACATGAAAACTATGAAGAAAACTAGGGGCTTCCCAGATGGTGCAGTGGTAAAGAAAAAAAGAAATACGAAGAAATTAGGGGATTCCCAGGTTGGCACACCTGCCAATATAGGAGACACAAGAGAGGTAGTTTCCATCTCTGGGTCAAGATAAACCCCTGGGGGAGGAAATGGCAGCCCACTTCAGTATTTTCGCCTGGAAAATCCCATGGACAGAGGAACCTGGCAGGCTACAGTCAATGGGGTTGCAAAGAGTTGGACACAACTGAGCGACTAAGCACACACATACAAACATGAAGGAAAAATAGAAAAATTTAACTCCTTGAAAATGTAAAACTCAGTACCTCAGAAAGACCAAAATCAAAGTCTAAAGACCAAGAAGCACTGAAATAGATATTTATAATGTTCAATTAAAACCTGGAGACATGTTTGGTAAAAAAAAAATTTCATTTATCAATCAATAAAGGTAAAACTTAATACCGCCAAAGGAAAATGAACCAAAAAAAAAAAAAAAAAACAAGAGTGGAAGAGTCATTAAATAAGTGACAGAAATGGACTGTAACATAATTTAAAATGTTCAGCTTCTTTAATAAAAGAATTTTCAGTTGAATTAACATTAGATTCATTTTTTTCCACATGTCTGATAAATACATTAAAAAAAAATATGAAAGCACCCAGTGTTGGCAAGTGTGTGGGTAACCAGAGACCACTGGGAGGAGGTCACCCTATAGCCATTGAGAGCCACGTGGGGTCTATGCATCAAGAAGCTTTATAGACGTTCAATCCTTTTGCCTGAGTATTTCAAAATCTCAACGTCTCCTTAGAAATAATGAGATTAAAAAAATAGAGTTCACAACAGTACTATTTATAATGAAAAACTGGAAACTATTTAAATGCCCAATAATAATAATAATAATAATAATAAATTCAATATAGTGATTCCATATAAGAAATCAAGCTAGATTTAGAAAAGGCAAAGGAATCAGAGATCAAATAAATTGCCAATATCTTTTGGATCATAGAAAAAGCAAGAGAATTGCAGAAAAATATCTACTTCTGCTTCATTGACTATGCTGAAGCCTTTGATTGTGTGATCACAACAAACTGGGGAAGATTCTCAAAGAGATGGGAATACCAGACCACTTTACCTGCCTCCTGCGAAACCTGTATGCGGACCAAGAAGCAACGGTTAAAACCAGACATGGAACAATGGTTTGGTTAAAAATTGAGAAAGGAGTACATCAAGGCTATATATTGTCACTCTGTTTATTTAACTTGTATGCAGAGTACATCATGCAAAATGCTGGGCTGGATGAAGCACAAGCTGGAAACAAGATTGCTGGGAGATATATCAATAATCTCAGATATGCAGATGACACCACCCTTATGGCAGAAAGCAAAGAACTAAAGAACCTCTTGATGAAAGTGAACGAGGAGAGTGAAAAATTTGGCTTAAAACTCAACATTCAGAAAACTAAGATCATGGGATCCAGTCCCACCATTTCATGGAAAATAGATAGGGAAACAATAGAAACAGTAAGAGACTTTATTTTGGGGGGTTCCAAAATCACTGCAGAGGTGACTGTAGCCATGACATTAAAAGATGCTTAATCCTTGGAAGAAAAGCAAGGACAAACCTAGACAGTGTATTAAAAAGTAGAGACATTATTTTGCTGACCAAGGTCCATCTAGTCAAAGATGTCATTTTTCCAGTGTCATGTATGAATGTGAGAATTGGACCATAAAGAAGTGTGAGCATCAAAGAACTGATGCTTTTGAACTGTGGTGTTGGAGAAGACTCTTGAGAGTCCCTTGGACTGCAAGGAGATGAAGCTAGTCAATCCTAAAGGAAATCAATCCTCAATATTCATTGGAAGAACTGATGCAAAAGCTGAAGTTCTGATACTTTGGCCACCTGATGCGAAGAACTGACTCATTAGAAAAGACCCTGATGCTGGAAAAGACTGAAGACAGGAGGAGAAGGGGATGACAGAGGATGAGATGGTTGGATGGCATCACCAACTTCATGAACATGAGTTTGAACAAACTCTGGGAGATGGTGAAGGACAGGGAAGCTTGGCGTGCTGCAGGTCATGGAGTCACAAAGAGTTGGACACGGCTGAGCGACTGAACTGAAGTGAACTGAGCCACTGAACAGCGATAATAACATGTAAGAAAATATCATAGAGGTATTTAAAGTGAGATTTTTGATACATGCCCTACAGTGTCCATTACAACACTATTTGCCAGGACATGGAAGCAACCTGAATGTCCATCAATAGAGGAATGGATAAAGAAGCTGTGGTACATATATATATCTATGTATATAATGGAATGTTACTCAGTTACAAAAAAGAACAAAATAATGTCATTTGCAGAAACATGGATGGACTGAGAGATTGTCATACTAAGTCAAGTAAGTCAGACAGAGAGAGAAGAATATCATATGATATTGCTTATATGTGGAATCTAAAAAAAAAAAAGGGTACAAATGAATTTATTTACGAAAAAGAAATAGAATCACGGATGTAGAAAACAAACTTTTGGTTGCCAGAGATTAAGGGAAAGAAAGTTAAAGTGAAAGTCGCTCAGTTGTGTCCTACTCTTTGTGACCCCATGGACTGTAGCCTGCCAGTGTCCTCAGTTCATGGAATTCTCCAAGCTAAAATACTGGAGTGGGTAGCTGTTCCCCTCTTCAGGGCATCTTCCCATACTAGGGATTGAACCGGGGTCTCCTGCATTGCAGGTGGATTCTTTACCAGCTGAGCTACCAGGGAAGCCCAGAGAATGAGGGAGGGGAGGGATAAATTGGGAGATTGAGATTGAGACATAAACACTACTATATCGCACAAGGAACTCTACTCAACACACTGTACTGGCCTATGTGGGACAAGAATCTAAAAAAGAGTGAATATATATATATATATCTATATATATACACACACCAATTGGACAAGAGGGGAACTGGGTAGCCATTCCCCTCTCCAGGGGATCTTCCCTATCCAGAGATCAAACCCAGGTCTCTTGCATTTCAGGCAGATTCTTTACTGTCTGAGCTGCAAGGGAAGCCCATGACTTTTATATTTAAGAGAAAGAAACATATTAAATATAAAAAGTATAATTCCAGTATAACATAATTGGCTATCCATGTCATTCTGAATGCCACACGCTAATTCTTAGACTTTAGTTTTAGAGTGGAGAAGGAATAGTTTTTCCATTTCCCCTGAACAAAATTGAGTCAAGTTGACAGCAGGATTGCAGAGGTGGGCAGACCCAGGCAAGGGAGGCAGGGTTTTAAATCACTGCTGTCTGTTTGTCATTAGGAATTGTTTTTCTTTCCCCTAAGACGTAAATGTCTTTTAATTATAGGTCAATTGATTCTGTAACTGAAAAGTTGAGCTGCAGATTAAATACAGCCTGCTGTTCTTATAATGAGGAGTGATTAGGATCTGAAACAGTTTTCTCCCTTGCCTGGAAAAAAGCACCAATTAGTATTAATGAATCACTACTTGTAGGAGGCAGCCAGGCTTCCAGTTTTCCCAAAATATGAGAATGACTAAATTTTGGCCAAGATATTCTGTTCCCTTCTTCTCACTATTATTTTATTTGTGTTATTTTTTAATGAAGTCTTTGTTTTGAAGGAGTATCTGAAGTTTTTAGGGATAATCTTTACAAATAATGATTGAGATTGTTTCAAATGAGGAGTAGGTTTAAATTTCTCACATTGAATACAAATGTACCTAGGCTGAAAACTAAGAGGTTTTTGTTTGTTTGTTTGTGGTTTGGTTACGTATCTGAAATAACTTGTGTACTTTTATTTTCCTATCTTTGTTTAAGGTGAATTTTGTCTTAATTGAAAGAGATCCTGTTTGTCAGGGAATATTGAAGTAGTCGTGATTGTACATTTGTGATGTATAATATAAATTTTACAAGTCTTTTGGGAGATATTTTGGCATTATTGTCAAAAAGTTTAAATATGTTTATACCATTTATATAATAAAAGCATTTCTAGGAATATATCCTAAGAAAATAATGATAAACACCCAAAGATTCATGGTTACAGTGTGGAAAGTTGGAAAAAAATGTAAAATCTACAATAGAGATTTCTGTGAGAGGCAGGAATTTTTTCTGTCTTGTTCAGTACCATATCACAAATGCAAAAAAGTACCTGTTCATAATAGATAATAAATATGTATTGGGTGAATAAATACATAATATGCAATGAATAAAAGTAATCTAAAAAGCCATTTTCTCTGAAAATATATAAGATCTAAGTGAAAAGGCAGGGATGTTTTGCATGTATAGTATAACAGATATTAAGCTTATTTGAAAGTGTATATATTTTGGAAGGGTAAAGAACAAATTGCAAAAGTGATTGCCTCTGGGAAACAGGACTGGGGATTTGGGACAGGAGAAAAAGTTTTGCTTTCAACGTATAACTTTGTGTAGTTGGTGCTTGATCCATGCATACTCTTTTAAATTTCAAAAAGCTGACTAAAAGTGGATATTGGAATTTTATTAAAACCTTTCTCAGCATCAAGATGATCATATGGCTTTTATTCTTCAATTTGTTAATGTGGTCTATCACATTGATTTTAAGATATTGAAAAATCTCAAATTTTTTTTGGATATTTTTGGATACATTGAAAAATATATCCAAAATTTTATACCCAATTATATAATTCAAAAATATATCCAATTATATAATCTAAAAGTATATCAATTATATGATCCAAAAATATATCCAATTTTATAATCCAAAAATATATCCAGTTTTCAGATATTGAAAAATTCCTGGGATAAATCCAATTTGATCATGATTTATGGCCCTTTTAATGTATTGTTGGATTCATTTGGCTAGTATTTTTGGTGGATTTTCACATTTGTACTCATAAGTGATATTGGCCTGTAATATTCTTTCTTTTTTTTATTTTGTGATATCTTTGTCTGGTGTTGGTATCAGTGTGATACTGGTGTCAGATAATGAGTTTGGAAGTGTTCTTTCCTCTGCAATTTTTGGAATAGCTTAGAGATAGATATTAACTATTCTTTAAAGGTTTGGTAGAATTCATCTGTGTATATGTGCATTTTTCTCTGTGTGCAATATTTGAAGCATGTGTGCTCAGTCACCAGTCATGTCTGACTCTTTGTGACCCCATGGACTGTAGCCCATCAGGCTCCTCTGTCCATGGGATTTTCCAGGCAAGAAAACTGGAGTGGGTTGCCATTTTCTCCTCCAGGAGATCTTCCAGACTCAAGGATTGAACCTGTGTCTCCTTCATCGCCTGCATTGGCAGGCAGATTCTTTACCACAGAGCTACCTGGGAAGCCCCAATAAAGCTTAAGTCAACTATTTAATAGTAAAGCTATAAGGGTGGTATGCCTAATGCAACTGTTTAAACAGAACTGGAAAATTCACTTTAAATAAATTAAATGAGGACTTACTTGAACCCATGTTCTCCTTTTAAAATCACACATATGGGACCAATGCATAATGACCCCAGTTAAATACCTTATTGACATGAACCCACTCAAAAATGCCAAGACAGCAACCATTATAAATATTTTAGGCCATTGTTAAACTGGTACCATGCCATGGGCTTAGGGTGGTTAAGATGCTGTAGCTTAATGTTGACGTTTGGCATGAGAAGCTTATGGTCTGAATCATGTTCCTTTTTATGTAATTCTGGCTCAGGAATCAGATTCAGAGCAGCTGAGAAATAAATTACATTGTTGAGGTTGAAGACGAGGCACAGCAGTATGGCTCCGGCTATCTGAGAGAACAATGGGGGCCCGGAATGGGCCAGGAGCCATTCCTTCCTCAGAGTCTTGTCCAGAATGATAGCTTCCATCTGCACGTGTGTGGCCAGGATCCCACACACATGAAACAACTGGTGACTGTGACAGATGTAGTCAAAGCATCCAGGGGCCAGGAGCTGTGGCAGATGTGCAGAGTAGAAGACAGAGGCCAGGATGGTCATGGCCTATTTGCAGATCAAAAGCCAAATTTGAAAGCTCTACACTAATTTATATTTTTTTCTGCTTTGTAGAATTGCTGTAGAATTGTTTCCTCATTATGTTTTTTTTTTTTTTTTGGAATTTTCCAGCCTTCTCTACGAACAGTATTACATTGTAGTTAAGATTTAAAAGATATATAATAAGTAAACAGGTAAGATTGGTGGAGATAAATATCTTTTATCGTTCATCTTTCATCAACAGAGCAGTTTACCTGAGCCATAGGTTATAATTCCTGGGAGGTGGAAGGGACATGCACAGGGTAAGAGGAGATCATTTTTATACTTGAGACTGTGATGCCTTGACAACTAAAATTAATAGAGTAAGTTCTTAAACAGGGGTTCCCAGATGGCGCTAGTCCAAAAGAACCTGTCAATGCAGTAGACATAAGAGACGTGGGTTTGATTCCTGGGTGAGGGAGACTTCCTGGAGGAGGACATGGCAACCAACTCCAGTATTCTTGCCTGGGGAATCTTATGGACAGAGGAGCCTGGTGGGCTGTGGTCCATAGGGTCGCACAGAGTTGGATATGACTGAAGCATCTTAGCACACATGCACATCCTTTAAAACAACAAGCATGAAAAATTTCTATGGGCTCTACTGGAGGATGGGTAGCTAATAGGAAGAGGAGGCTGGGGGAAAAGTTTGTAGCTTGATTCAGATTGGTACCTCTGCATCTCTGGTGAATGGAGAGCTCTTAAGGGACTCAGAGCTCCGTGTTGAGTGCTGGAACAAATGCATCAGAGTCAGGTCAGAAGACTGAAGAAGGACAAACAGATGAGAGTGAAAAGTGGAAATGTGGAACAGAATGAGAGCATGGTCTATGGGAGCTGAGATCCTGGGGGGGATTCTGAGCCTGCTACAGTGTTAGTCTATTCATATAAAAAGTGGTTTGTAAATAGTCTCTATCAGCGTATTTCTAAAACTTGAGGCCCTTCATTTGAACCATACCACTGTGCTTCTCTACTGTAATTGTAATTCTGTGTATAACATGGTATATCCAGGCAGGAGTTTGTATGTATAGATGGATCTGGGGAAATTGGCAGCTTCGTTCCCTTGTGGGAAGCACTGTGGTTCATCAACAGAAAGTGAAAGTGTTATGCAAACACTCTGCTGCAGGAAAACTGGTAAATGTTTGGAGTGTGACATGATATATCAGGAAAGTTGTCACAGTTGTTCCTTATTACTAGAGAAGAGCTTCATTGCCTTCTTTTCCTCATCTCCCCTCCACTGCTCTGCTTAAAGCATTCTGCCTTTTGCAGGGATCAGAAGTTATTGATGGTCTAGCTGCTGTCATCCTGGTCTCAACTGCCTCTTACTGCAAGTTGGGAAAATGACATTTTCCATTCTTCCTCTTGCTCGATCACTCTGAGGTCCTCGTGCCATTGACCACTTTCTCCTTCCTGACATCCTCTTGTTACTGACTTCTGTGAATTAAAGACTTCCCTAAGTTGTACAACACTGGTTCCTTTCTAACTTTAAGTCCTGGCTGCTCTGCTGTGCTCAGTCGCTCAGCCATGTCCAACTCTGTGACCTCAAGGACTGCAGCCCACCAGGCTCCTCTGCTCACAGGATTTTCCTGGCGAGAATACTAGAGCTGGTTGCCTTGCCCTCCTCCAGGGAATCTTCCCAACCCAGGGATCAAACCCAGGTCTCCTGCCTTGGAGGAATGCATTTACCTCCTCATTTACCACCAAGCTACCTGGGAAGACCTTAAGTACTTACTGTGGATAATCTTAAACAGACATATAACAACCGCATACCCACTTTAAATTTCCATCCCCTGCCCTCATCTCTCTTCTCAGTTCAGTGCTCATAGTTCTAGGTGCATACTGACAGTTGTGACCCCCATGTCTTATGCATTTGATATTTTTAAACTGAACCAGCTATCTTCCAGAAAATATGATCTTCTGTCTTTATTTCTCTTAATTAACGTAGAAAAGATCTACCCAGTCTTCTGAGCTAGAATGCTAGAGTCTTCCTTCTCCCCTTGATTGCTTTCGCCCATTGCCTTTCTCCATCCTCATCACACCACATCACACCACACAGTCTCACCTCATGCCACATTCTAGCTTCCTTCCCCACTGCCCCCTCCACAGACCATATGCTTTCATCCCAGTGAACCTCTGCCCCTGGCCCCTAGAGACATTACATTATGCAATGACACATGATGCCCTTAAATATGTTCTTTCTTCTGCTTGAAATGACCTTTGCTGCTTTGTTCACCTGATGAAAATTTATTCATCCATGTGCAGGTCTCTGCACATGTGTCTCCTCTCTGAAGTCTTCCCAGACTTACATTTCCAGAAGAATGAAACACACTTGCAGTTCTGGTTCAAAAATAATATGTAGAGTTCTATCATAATTCACATCAAGTTATACTTTTAGTGTAATATCTTCTTGTCTTCATTTTCTATCATTCCATGAAAATAGGGATCCAATTAACCTAAGAAGCTTTCTAAGAATACAAAGGAAAAGGAAAAATAGATGAAAGTAATGAAAAGAGAATAGCAGGCATCTAATGTGAGGATTATGGGTTTTCCAGGACAAGAAATCAAAATAATTGGAACAGAAGAAATAACATAATTAAAGAAAATTTTGTGAAGCTAAAAATTGTTTATTTATGAAATTCGAAGGCCTCAGTGCATTCTTGGCAAAACTAATTAAAACAAGAATTTGCATGTTATTTGGGGAAAATGTAAGATAACATGAAAAAACAAAAACTCAATCTGACTTTTCAATTTCCTGCCATACTGACAATTTTTAAGGCAGAAATTTGCATTTCATTCACAGCCAATTAGTCCTTATATGTGAAAGCAATAGAAGAATATCATGAGATATACAAAGGTTTGGAAAATAAATTGCACATGAACATTTTGAACAAGTTTCCTGGAAATGGAGTCCATCTGAACTCTGTTATGAGTGAAAAAATGTATGCACAAGGTAGGATTTATGCTAAGTCGCTTCAGTTGTGTCCGACTCTTTGCAACCCTATGGACTGTAGCTCACCAGGCTCCTCTGTCCATGGAATTCTTCAGGCAAGAATACTGGAGTGGGTTGCCATTTCCTCCTCCATGGGATCTTCCCAACCCAGGAATCTAACCCACCTCTTTTATGTCTCCTGCATTGGCAGGTGGGTTCTTCACCACTAGTGCCACCTCATAGGTCAACCTATAAGACTGTCACCAGCCATAATGGACTGTCACTGCAGGAGTTATAATAACAATTTGTTCTTCAGCATCACAGATGGCTGAACTGATCACAAAAATGAATCAGTAAAGAAGCATACAGCATGGTAATGCCTTCCATTATTAGACCTGAGTCATGATTAAACTGAAGCAATTTCACTGCATGTTCTTTAGCTTATTATGGAAATAATCTGATGATTTGATACATTCATTCCTGCTATGACAGGAACCTCTCTCAGGCAAAATGTATCTCCAGATTTAAAGCTATCAGTTACATAATATTAAATAGCATGACAACTATTATTTAATGCTGTGGTAGAGATTGTACTGCTCACCAGATCTATGTTAATTCTCTTTTTAGTCACACAGCTAGACTACTCCCAGGCCTAGCCTTAACTTTGGCCACATGACTGGGTTCCAGCAATAGAATTTGAGTTGAAGTAATATATAACAGTTCTAAGCCTGGTTCATGTAAATCATGCAGTCTTCGCTTTTTATTTTTTCTCACTCATTGGCTAAATGGAGAAGAATGCAATAGTATAGAAGAAGACAGAGCCTCAAGATTTAGTGAAACTTTGTCCTTGAATGACTATATGAAACAGAGTCCCTCATTAAACTATTGCTGACTTAAGTCACTGAATTGGGGCATCATTTTGTAAAGCTATCTTATTCTTACAGACTTAAGTACCTACAAAAGGTAAAACATCGAACTGTCGTTATGGTTGTGTTTTGTTGTTTTACAATTTTCTTCTTTCTACCTGTTATTTATATTCATTTTATTAGTATACTTTAAGTGAAAAATCCTTGGATCTTCCATATAGTGATATCAGTCTTATATGCCTAATATCTCCAATGTTCCATGCTTGAGTTCCTTGACATACATTTCATTCTCAATTCTTCAAGGCTCTTATCACAGAACTAAGCATGTGAGAGGAGTTTAGTAGTTGACTTTAATTTGTCTTATAATTGCATGGAAGATTGATATTTTCTGGCTCTATAGACCAAAATAGTAGTTCCCCATTTCCTAAAAGATGCCAAGTCTTACTTCATAAGTAGTAAAAAGTGTCCAGTGCTTGCTTCCAGAAAACACAGTTGTGGCTGGGAATATGGTAGAAACAAAACAAAGTTTCTATTGTCAAGATATTTACATGCAACCAACAGGGAGATGGACAAATAGGAAGATACATAATATAATTTCAGGGAATAATAACTTCTATGGGAAAAAAATAAAGCAAAGTTTAGATGGGAAGGACTCGTTCAGTAAGAGAAGGGGACTATTTGAGGCAAGAGTGATGTCCGAGCAGAGGCTGGTGAGATACTGGAGTACATCCTTTGAATTCTGGTGTAAAGGAGCAGTCCTTGTAAAGTTCTTAAGACAGAAAGGAGTTTGGACTATTCAGAGAGTTGATAAGTTCCAGCATAAATTATGAAAACACGGGAGGAGATGGTATCAGAGAGAAGTGACTCACAGGGCACAGCAAAGAGTTTGGACTTTATACTATATGACAGTTTCTTTACACTTAAAACTTCATTTGATTCTCACTGCAAACCTGAAAGGTATTTTTGTAGTTTCAGAGAACTGGATTAAGAGGGTTGTACTCCAGACTACAAAATCAAAAGACCCAGAATCTACCGTTCTATCCTCATTCTGATTGTCTCCAAATCCTGTTGTTCAGGTAAACACCTGGACACTCTGCCTCCAGAATGTAGTCAAGCCCTTGAAGGAGCCTAGATGTATGTTGAAAGTGAAAGTGTTAGTCGCTCAGTTGCATCCGACTCTTTGTGACCCCATGGATTGGGGCCCACCAGGCTCCTCTCTCCATAGACTCATCCAAGCAAGAATACTGGAGTAGCTATTCCCTTCTCCAGAGTCTGAGCCACCAGGAAAGCCCTGAGAATACTGGAGTGGGTAGTCAGTCCCAACCCAGGGACTGAACCCAGGTCGCCTGCATTGCGTGCAGATTCTTCCCCATCAGAGCCACCAGGGAAGGCCTCATGTATGTTACGCCTCCCCCGTTCAAGTTCACAGTTCAGTTCAGTCGCTCAGTCGTGTCTGACTCTTTCCCTAAGCCTCCCTGGTGGTCTAGGTCTGTCCCTTCTCCTTGACAAAAATCAAGCGTTCCTCCTCCACCCAAGAATATGGAGGAAACCTGCTTTGACACAGTGATACCCGTTTCTTCTCTTTTGTCCCTAGAGGATTCTTGGAACTTGGGGAATTTTCTATTAAAAAAAACATAAACATTTTACTTTTTCATTTGAGTGCCATCCTAAAAAATACTATATCCTGGATTATCTGGCCTGTTTGTGAATTCAGTGTCTACATTGTCTAATCTCCTTGTGAATTTAGTGTCTGTATTCGTGTTTATGTCTAGGATTTTCATGGTCCTTAAGCCAAACAGGACTATTTTATTGTTGAGTTAGTGGAGGTGGGGGAAATGAGTGGCAATAAGCCCTCAAATGATAGTCACTAGCAAACAAAGGCTAAGTGATCTATTTAAGTTGAGAAAGGACAGGGAGAACAGAACCATCCCAGGACACCCACAGTCTTCCAGGTGTGCTTAATAGAGGGTAACCTGCACCATGGTATTTAATTTCAGCAAAAGCAGCATTATATGGTGTAATAAATTATCATTCATTCGAACTGTATCAGTCCTAAAATTTTATCTTTACAAAATTTGTTTGATTAGATTATGTATATACCTATACCTATTAGTAGTTTATACCTATTTTTTGTCCCTATGTTTGTATGTCTTTTGTGTGTGTGTGTGTGTCTTAAAGAAGCACTTGATTAAAACATTTACATTCAAATTAGAGTCTTCAAAAATATTTTCCTTTAAAAGAGATTCACACATTTCTTAAATTTAGGAAACTCTGATTTAAAATGTACATCACATATAAAGGAAAGAAATGTTAATAGTCTTTGGTAATTTTGTAGCTTCAGGACTGTAACTCCAACAGCTATAAAATTACTATAGCTTAATCCAGATGGCTTATTTTAATTTAAACAACAAAGGTGTCCATTGCAATGCTGTTCATGATGGTAACTATTGGAAACAATTTAAACTTTTATCATTACATGATTAATTGAATGAGAAACATTATACAATTCAGTATGTTTTATACTTCAAAATAATATTATAGATGCAATTTTATTGACTTGGGACAATGTTCACCATATATTGTTAGGTGAAAAGACTGAACAACAAAAATGTATGTATAATTTAATCCTATTTTCACAAAAAATGTGTATTTGTGTTACATGTGTGTGTAAATCTATGCATGTGAAAAGGCCAGACCTGAGAAAACATATACCATGGGATTTAGAGTGATCTTGTCTGGACTATTGGATTATGATTTTTCCTCTTTTGGTTTACCTGTATTTTCTAACTTTCCCACACTGATCAGAAACTGCTTTTGCAATTAAAAATAACTTAAAATTTAAAATGTAGTTTGAATGTTTTAAAAATTGCACAAGATAACCATTCCATTTTAAAAAGAGGCATCAAGGAGAACTTTCATCAGGTTACATACAAAAGATTAAAGAGTGGGTGAGGCAAAAGATGGTTCACAGATTTTGATAATTCCTTGAGAAATATGAAATAATATCAGAAATATTCATTGGAAATAACAGGTTGGGGCACCACACAACCACACCTGGGAATAACTTACTTAAACACTAAAATGTGGTCTTTTCATATAGTTTGGGATGTAATTATAGTCTTTTATCTTCCCTAAATGAAAATAGCAGAAACTGTTAAAGTCAGGTTGCAATTTTGTACTAAGAAGTAAAGGCATTTTTTTTTTTGAAAGAGTTAAATTTTACAATTATTTCCTCATAACTCATGATCATAAAAAGGAAAATACTAATCATTTATATATTTCATCATTTTGAGAAATAAAATGGTGTGTATAAATCCAGAAAAGTAATGCTTGAAATAATTATGTTTTCCCCAATTATTCCTTTTTATAAACATTTATAAAGTATAGAAAATTTCAAAATATAAGCCAGAACATCTGCATTTTTAGCACTCAAGGAAAATTGCTATTAACACTTTAATTCATATAGTTTTGGTTATTTTCATTTTTATTCACATTTTAAAAATACTTGGATTTAATAAACATACTGTTTTACAACTAATTTTGATTTAAAATACCCCTAGAACATTTTTTCTGTATCAGAAAAGTCTTAGAAAAGAAAAACATTATTTCATAGTAATCTTTTATTAAATAGTTTGCAGGCTGTTGTATTTTTGTTTAAATACTACTATCTTAAATGATACTGAGAGGATCACGTTTGCACATGAAACTTTGAGCTTCTCTTTAATTGTCATCTTAGGATAAATTCCAGTGGGTCAATACGTAAGCAGTTTAAAGATATTTACACATATTGTCACTTTTGTTTTTCTTCTAGAAGACTATATCTGCTAATATACCCATCCTTGTTGAATATTTACAGTTTTACCCAACTCATGGTAAGTACCTTGAAGGAAGAAACCCTGAAGATTCTACTTTAATTTCTACACACTTCTGTACTTTGTATTCAGAGCTGAAGAGAAAACAGAAGAGCTATAATAACTTTATGTTCTTACAGAATTTCCTCACTGATCAGAAAGAATGATTGTAAAAATCTTCCCACCTCAGTTCTGCAGATGGCAGAAATCAAGTTTGACAGTTCCCAGAGCTGACAGCTCCTTCATGATACCATTTCTGAAGAAAATGGAAGACAGGACAGGGATCCTCTATCCCTTTGCCTTTGACAGAGTTACTTTCCAGAGTACAATAAACATCCCAAGATATGCTGTTGAACTGAGTTAGAAATAAAGACCCCCAAGGCCTGGAAACCATTTAATTGCTATCCAAGCATTTCTGAAAGTGCTTGGAGCCCCTCACAGGAAAATTCCCTTATGCACAAGACAAGGGAATTGCTAATAACAAGGCGGGGGCAGTGGGTGGGAAGGAAAGCCAATTTTAAGGGTAAGAATTGGCTTAGGATACCAGAATTAAAACATTCAACGTGTCAGGTCAGCCTTTATATTAAATTATAAATATTTACAGTTTCCTTTTCTTCTAAGAAGAGGAAATAGTTTTATGCTTATTTGTTTCTTTGTTCATTTTTAATGTTGACTAGCAGGAAAAGTGTTCCATTCTCTGGCCTTGCCCCCTCCCCACCTCTGGGGATGTCATAGAGAGATGCTCTGCTGTATAACATTGCTTCTTTACACTGAGCTATACCTTATACATCACATGCACCCCTAAATGATTTGATTCCAGCCTTGCTAGTCTGTGCCCAAACCACAGGGTTAGGGGAGCAGTGGAATAATATATGTGTATCCTACTCTGAAGCTAGGCTTAAGGTCTTAAACGCTTTGACTATTTAATACCTATCTCTGTTTACAGTGTTTTCCCCATAGACCTAGAGTTCCACAGGGGCTGAATCTGTCTTTCTTATTCACTTTTGTATCTGCTACACAGAGGTACTATTGAACTGGCAGCCTATAGGCGCACATGCTTTCCCATAATCTTACCATCACAGGGAGTTCATTTTGGTTTTAACCTTTGCCAATTTGATAGCGGAAAATGGAACTCATTGTGTGATGCTGGTAAAGTTGAGCATAGGCTCGTTTGTTTATTTTTCCTTTGTAATTTGCCTCTTTGTGCCCCTTGTGTACTGTTTCAATTAAGAACTCTTCTTTTTCCTGTTGATGTAAAAGAAATATTAGTTTTTATAATTAAGGATAGTAACCTTTTGTCCACCATATACTTTATAAATATTACTCCCCTAGTATGTTATTTCCAGTGTTTTTAGTGTAGAGAGAATTTTAACTTTTTTCCTCAAATACATTGTTTTCCTTTATGATTTTTGCTTTATGCTTAGAAAGCTCTTCTCTACTAGATGTCAGTTCTTACTTTTTTAATAGCTAAATTTTAAAATTAATCTAACTCATCGAATTCAACAAAATATTATTTCAAGAGCTTTAAATTATTACCTCAAATAATGTAATTTGTGCAATGGAATTTTTATATTTCCAAGCTTCTTAATCTGCAAATGTTACAATGGAGAATGTCTATTTGCATGCATGCATGCATGCTAAGTCGCTTCAGTCATGTCTAATTCTTTGCAACTCTATGGACTGTACCCACCTGGCTTCTCTGTCTATGGAATTCTCCAGGCAAGAGCACTGGAGTGGGCTGCCATGCCCTCCTCCAGGGGATTTTCCTGACCCAGGGATTGAACCCACATCTCTTAAGTCTCCTGCATTGGCAGGCAGGCTTTTTCTCACTAGCACCATCCTAAATTCAAAGAGGAATAATTCTAATAAATATCACTAGGTTCCCACTTGATTTCCTCTTTGCATAGATCGTTTCATAGAAGCCTTGAGAAATAATGTTGACTTTTTCCTACAGTTTTTCTGAAAGGATGTGAGGCAGGGGTTTTACTCTAAATGATACGAGGAAAGCTTCCTGAAAATATTGTCTGAATAGCTTCCCCTTCCCCTAATAGTTCCATATTGCAGAGTGGTAGCTAAAAATATCTACCCCAGTTGTTCTCATTGAAATAATCCATGCTACTTACTATCTCACAATTTTCCTTTCTTTGCTCCTCTGAGCCGAGGTGTTGGGGAGTAAAATTTCCACTCTGCCTCCATCTAGTCAAGGCAATGGTTTTTCCAGTAGTCATCTATGGATGTGAGAGTTGGACTATAAAGAAAGCTGAGCACAAGAGAATTGGTGCTTTTGAACTGTGGTGTTGGAGAAGACTCTTGAGAGTCCCTTGGACTGCAAGGAGATCCAACCAGTCCATCCTAAAGGAGATCAGTCCTGGGTGTTCATTGGAAGGACTGATGTTGAAGCTAAAACTCCAATACTTTGGCCACCTGATGTGAAGAGCTGACTCATTTGAAAAGACCCTGATGCTGGGAAAGATTAAGGGCAAGAGGAGAAGGGGATGACAGAGGATGAGATTGTTAGATGACATCACCGACTCAACGGACATGAGTTTGAGTAAACTCTGGGAGTTGGTGATGGACAGGGAGGCCTGGTATGCTGTGGTTTATGAGGTCACAAAGAGTCGTGCACGACTGAGTAACTGAACTGAACTGAACTGAACTGCCTCTCATCAATTATCTGGAGAAACAGCCTGCTATCCAGATTTCAGTATTACAAAGAACATGAAAGGTGACATAGAAATCCAGAATCCTTTCCTTTTAGAAAGTGGACAGAGAGTTCCAGTTTCTGGTTTTTCACATTAGATGCTTGGAAGTTGCTACTTTGTCCTAAAAGGAAAAAAGCTGAAGAGAGTGGCAACAACAGCAGCTCTTTTTTATTCATAAGAGAAGGGGAAACACAAGGCAGACTGCTTGGAGAGGCAGTCAAATCTGTACATGAGGTCTGGGTTTCCCAGAGTGAAAACTCACAAAGTAGAAACCACTGCAGGAGTTAAAAACCTAAATGGCAATTGATGGATTACTGGTGGCTCACTGGAAAATTGTGAATTAACAACTCCAGGGGATCCAGTCACAGGCGCGCTCCCACACACTGTGACATTTACCTCCAAGAGCTCCACCAGATTCCCACAGTAAATACTAGGGAAAAATCTCCTAGAACTTCCTGCAAGGGGAGCTGAAAGAAGAACCATTTTGAAATACACTGGAGGAATCAGTTCTTCTGCCATCAGGGGAAGCCAGTTAACCAGAGCCTACCCCCCTGGGGCATTGTTATCAGAACTTAACTGACCTAGACAGCATATTAAAAAGCAGAGACATTGCTTAACCAACAAAGTCCATCTAGTCAAAGGTATGCTTTTTCCAGTAGTCATGTATGGATGTGAGAGTTGGACTATAAAGAAAGCTGAGCACTGAAGAATGGATGCTTTTGAACTGTGGTGTTGGAGAAGACTCTTGAGAGTCCCTTGGACTGCAAGGAGATCCAACCAATCCATCCTAAAGGCAATCAGTCCTGAATATTCATTGGAAGGACTGATGCTGAAGCTTAAACTCCTGTACTTTGGCCACCTGATGCAAAGAACTGACTCACTGGAAAAGACCCTGATGCTGGGAATGATTGAAGGTGGGAGGAGAGGGGGACAATAGAGGATGAGATGGTTGGATGGCATCATTGACACGGTGGACGTGAGTTTGAGTAGGCTCTGGGAGTTGGTGATGGACAGGGAAGCCTGGCGTGCTGCAGTCCATGGGGTCGCAAAGAGTCAGGCAGGACTGAGTGACTGAACTGAACTGACCTAGGGCAGGGAACTAACGCAACTCTATCCAGCTCTACCCATCCTGCCTCAAGTAAGGGAGAAAAGAAAAAATGCAAGGAACTCTTGTGAAGTTCACAGCCCGGAGGCACAAGCTCACTAAAAGTCTGAGACCTAATCATAGACCTATTGAACATTTCCCTTCCCATCTCACCACCATGTTACTAAGGCTTATTTATAGTAGTTCCTTTTGTCTTTTACATGATATATGAGTATTAAGAAAAATTGCAAGGCATATCAAAATGTCGAAAACACAGTTTGAAAAGGCAGAGCAAGCATAAGAACCAGACATGGCAGGATGCTGGAATTATCAAATGGGGAATTTAAAATAAAGATGATTAATAGGTTAAGAGCACTAATAGATAAAGTAGCCAGCATGCAAGAAAAAATGGACAATGTAAGCAGAGAGACAGAAATGCTAGGAAAGAGAAGGAGGGAAAAGTTGGGAAGGAGGAAGTGTACAGATACTGATTCAGTAATAACTTTCAGTGCTATCACAAAGTAAAGCTACTGTTCTTGCACAGCAGGTGATAGTAATTTTTAATGCCACTTTTGATGAAAATGGTAATGCTCATAAATTCTTCATGCTAAATCATTGAATAAAGCCTCTTTCCCTCTGATTCTCTTACAATGTCACTTATTACCCAGTTCTCAAAGGGGGACTTTGGCGATATGTTTCTTGACATGTTTTATAAGATTTCCTGATTTTATTTTTAATCAAAGCTGAGATTACTGATGGCCAAGCTGCCAGCTAGCTCACCCAGTACCTTTGATCTAATCTAAAAAAAGAAAAAATTTCCCCCGTTAGAGATGGATGCCAAGTGAATTCCTTGAGTGCAGGGGTGAGATCTAAGCCTCTTGGACAGGCTCTCTTATGCAGGGCACACCCTAAACAATTGTACAGAGCACCAGGGATCCTGAGGCCTCTTACTTATGTAGTTATGAACATGAAGTTGAAAAGTGGCAACAGAGTGGGCAACCACTGGATTCATCATGAAGCCATCATGCTAATTTATTGAGTTCGATGAACCCTGGCTCTGATCAAAAATTTTTTCCATATTGAGGAATAGTTGATTTACACTGTTATGTTAGTTTCAGATATACATCAAAGTGATATATATCACTTATTTCTCAGTTTCTTTTCCATTATATATTATTACAAGATTTTGAATATAGTTCCCTGTGCTATATTGTAAATCCTTGTCTATCTATCGTATATATAGTTATGTGTATCTGTTAATGTCAAACTCCTGATATATCCCTCCCCCTCATTTCCCTTTGGTAACCATAAGATTGTTTTTTATGTCTGTGAATCTGTTTTTGTTTTATAATAAGTTCATTTATATGGTTTTTTTTTTTTTAGATTCCACATATAAGTGATATCATGATCTTTGTCTTTCTCTGCCCAACTTACTTCATGTAGTATGTTAACCTCTGGGTCCATCCATCTCTCTCTGCTGCAAATTGTCTTATTTCATTCTTTTATATGGATTAATAATATTTCATTGTGTATATACACCGTATGTTCTTTATTCGTTGGTCTGTCAGTGGACACGTACATTGCTTCTGTGTCTTGGCTATTGTAAATAGTGCTTCTATGACTCTTTTTGAATTAGAAACTTCATATTTTCCAGATATATGTCCAGGAGTAGGATTGCTAGATCATATGGTAACTGTATTTTTAGTTTTTATGAGGAACTTCCATACTGTTCTCCATAGTGACTGAACCAATTTATATTTTTAACAATAGTGTAGGAGGGGTTCCTTTTCTCCACATCCTCTCCAGCATTTATTATTTGTAGACTTTTTGATGATGACCACTCTGACTGGAGTGAAGTGGCACCATATTGTATTTTTAATTTCCTTTTCTCTAATAATTAGTGATGTTGAGCATCTTTTCATGTGCCTGTTGCCATCCATATGTCTTATTACATAGAAGGATGATACTTTGCATTAATGATTTCATCATTAAAAAAAAAATGAGCTAACTAAACAACCAATGGATCACTGAAGAAATCCAAGAGGAAATAAAAAATTACCTAGAGACAAATGACAACGAAAAGATGACAATCTAAGACCTACGAGGTGCAATGAAAACAGTTCTAAGAGGGAAGTTAAGACTGAAGTGACTTAGGAGCAGCCGCAGCAACAGTATTACCTTAGGAAATAAGAAAAATCTCAAATAACCAACTTAACTTTATACCTAAAGCAACTAGAGAAAGGAGCAAATAAAACCCAAAGTTAGTATAAGGAAAGAAATCATAAAGGTAAGAGCAGAAATAAATGAAATAGACATGAAGAAAACAATAACAAAGATCAATGAAACTGAAAGCTGGTTCTTTGAGAAGACAAACAAAATTGTTAAGCCTTTAGCCAAACTCACCAAGAAAAGAAGAGGACTCAAATCAATAAAATTAGAAATGAGAAGGAGAAGTTGACACCAAAGAAGTACAAAGGATCATAGACTGCTACAATAAAATGGGCAACTTAGAAGAAATGGGCAAATTGTTAGAAAGATACAACCTTCTAAGACTGAACCAGGAAGAAAAAGAAAATAGGAACAAACCAATCACAAGTACTGAAGTTGCAAAACAAGCTATGCCACTTAGTCCTCCTTTCCTCAAACACATAATTTTTTTTTTTAAAAAGACGTTTCTGGCTAATGTAGTATAACTTCTGTTTTATTTTGCCTCTGTCAATGTTTGATATTCTTCTATGTTGGGAGACTGAAAAAGTCTGCATTTATTTTTAATTAGTGCTATGTGAATTCCAGCTTTATTCATATTAAAAAGTATAAAAAGAAAAGAAATAAAAATGTTCATATTCTCACTCTCTAAGGGAGATGCATGGAGCTCTGTGATTATGCAAGTATCTGTGGAGAGAACGCAGCTAACCCAGCTAACCTAAATTCAGGGTCTGGCTACTGAGTTCCCTTATTTTAGCGTGAATTTCCTTGATACCTAATTGGTACTGTATCTTTTTGACTTGTGATTTGGCTAGACTTTGTTTTTCAGTACCATATACTCTGAAGAGCTCTGCATCTCTCTGATTTCCTTTTCCATATCTTTGGATTGTTGGTGGGGTAGAGGGAATGTGGAGTCCGGTGGGACAAATACAAAGGAGAACAGTAGAGTCGAGGCTACCTGAGCACCTTGAGGAGTATCAGATAGTGGAATGCACTGCGTGTTTGATGCTCTAAGTCACGGGGAGCAAGCTCAAGGACTTTTTTACTTAATCATGGTAGGACTCAGTGGGTGTGTGTATAAGCAGAAAGCCATGTCTGTTCCTCTGATGGAGTGGGCTTTCCCATGAGCCTCACTTTTGGTCTTAACCTTATTCTTCTCACTGCTGTCTTCATGGACATCTGTGTGTCCTCTAAGGCAGCAGTGCCCAATCTTTTTGGTACCAGGGACTGATTTTGTAGAAGACAGTTTTTCCATGGACTGTGTGGAGGGAGGGATTTGGGAT
Source organism: Dama dama (assembly GCF_033118175.1). Classification (NCBI taxonomy): domain Eukaryota; kingdom Metazoa; phylum Chordata; class Mammalia; order Artiodactyla; family Cervidae; genus Dama; species Dama dama. Next base: position 20,398,753 of record NC_083694.1, on the reverse strand, counting down.
AATTTGAGTGCATTACATTTATTGTGCACATTATTTTTATTATTATTATATCAGTTGCACTTCAGATCATCAGGCATTAGATTTTGGAGGTTGGGGACCCCTGCTCTAAGGTGACTCAGTTCTTTGAACCTTGGCTGATGTCTATTACAGAATTACTGGCTAGTGGTGCCTGACTCAGTTCTGTTTCCTACTCATCAATGACAATGAAATCGTTCCCATTCAAGATTGAAGGGACCATTCCAAACTTCTAGTTATACTAGATTATATTTCAGAAAAGAAGCTTTATGTTCTCAAAGCATTTATTCATGTAATCATTATGATTGGCAAATGTTTCCTGTCCTTCACGCTTGCCTCAGGTTGGTCAAGTCTTTGAGAGTGTTTGCATAATATTTATTTCATGGATAGGTATTGTGTTTGAATACCTCTGCTAGCTTTAGACAGTCACATGGAAACAGAAATCAGAGAATAATTCATTAGAAAGAATATTGAACTAGGTATCAAAGGACATTAGCTCTGATTCTGACTGGCTGTCTATGAACCTTGAGAAAGACCTTTGACTACTCTGGTTCGGACGCTTCATATATAAAAAGAGGGAAACAATGCTTGCCTTACCCACATCAGAGGCTTGTTCTGAGAATCTTAAATGTGAAGGTACTTTTGCAAACTGTAAAGATCTTCTTAAACTCATGGTTTTCTTATTAGGAGGCCCTGCCACCTCCCTACCTGAGGGAGCCTTTTACAGACTCTCCCTGCCTCCACCCATCATGGGCATTTCTGCTGCTCTGTTCAGAGAAACACAATTTATGGCGGCACAGATACAGACCTGGATCACAGGGTCCCTGCTCGGTTTCCATTACAAACACGCAGGCTTCAGCCCTTTCCACATGCTGAACTTCACTGGAGTCCCATGTGTTGAGAGCCTTCTGGAAGAAACCCAACAATTACAGAGCAGCGCACCGTACAGACTTGGCCTGAACGCAGTTTCAGCCTGAACTTTCTGGGGAATGTGACGGGGTCCCGTCCTGCAGTCTTTCAACATGCAAAACTCTCCTGGGCGTGGAAGGTTTGGAAATTATTCAAGACTGAGGAGTACTGCCTCTAGGGTTGAGCATCAGAGAGGACCCTTTAGCCAGAATGGACCTTAAATCTCAATTCACGAGCCTGCTGCTTTTCTCTGTCTGTGTGGCCTTCTACTTAAAGTGAATAAGCAAAGGATATCATTTTAAGTACAGTAGGGCTGTATTCCTACAGCCCTAGGGCTGAATTTTCCTTTGCCCCCCAGGTTGATAGTAGTAAAATAAATGGATCCAAATGGATTTTGCAGAGAGAGTCAAAAAGTCATGCCAACTTGGCCTCTCTTTTACAGTAGGTACAGTATAAGCAGCTGCCATTTAGAGAGGATATGACCTCAAGTCAAATATCAATTCTTTCACCTCCTCCTTAGGCCAGCCAACCACAGTCACACATCGTGTCCTAGCACCCAGAACATGACCTTGGAGAATGAGGGACCACATGTACACAATTTCTGCCAAGGCAGAAAGGTCAGCAAGTAGCATGAATACTGTAACTGAAGCTCTGATCTACAAGTCAGCTTTCCATGAACCTGTGTCTTTTGTCACATGGTTGTCCAGTGTCTCCATGCGGTGATCTTTCACGTAAGTTCAAGGTAGACAGGCTTCCCAGTTGGTGCTAGTGTTAAAGAACCCACCTGCCAATGCAGGAGACATAAAAGACATGGGTGCGATCCTTGGGTTAGGAAGATCCCCTGGAGGAAGGCAGGGCAACCCACTCCAGTATTCTTGCCTGGAGAATCCCATGGACAAGGGAGCTTGGCGGGCCACAATCCATAGGGTCACAAAGAGTCAGACACAACTGAAGTGATTTAGTTGTACCAGGGCAGACGTGCAGATCCAGAGGAAGACTGAGAATGAAAATAAAATCAGTGGTATTCATTTTTCTTTTTGTGTTTACCTTAGCTTTGGCTTTATACTGATAGTCAGCATGGAGGGGTCCACCCTAGGGCCGTTAGTTCATCCTCTGCAGTATGGTACCCTTCCCCCATCAAGATGCCTACTATAGCTAGTGACATGTCTCAGCACATCATCGGTACTCTTTGTTTTTTGTTTGTTTTTAATAAAATTGGGTTCTCCTTTAAAAAAGCATTGAGCAAATAATTCCCTTGGGAAAATGAAGCCTCTACATTAAAATATAATCTTCAAAGAACTACATGGTGTGTGAATTAGAGGTTCTCCAAGAGCCCTCTCTCTAACAGGCAGAAGTGAATAGGTAACTCAATTCCATAGGCCAGGGTTTGGTAAAATTTCTATACAGGACCAGGGCCAGATGGTAACTATTTTTGGCTTTGTGGGCCATGAAAGATCTCTGTAGCAAAGGCTTGACTCTCCATTGTAGCGCTAAAGCCACATAAACAGTACTTAGATAAATACATGTGGCTCCCTCCCAATAAAACTTTATTTACAATAATGGACAGTGGGCCAGATTTGGTCCACAAGCTGTGGCTTATGGACTTCCATTATAGGTTCCTGTGTATGGTAATACTTGTTTTGGGCTATAAAAAACTCAGTAATCATTAGTGCATATTATGTGCTATTGTGGATGCCAAACTGGGGTAAACCCCATTTTGTGCAGATCCAGTATCTGTTTCTGGCTTCCAACAGGATAGGATCTGGTCTCTCCCCATCACGTCAGCGTGTCTCTCCAGCGTGCTTGCTTTTCATCACTGCCTCTCTCCCTGTGTCCTCCTTCTCCATCTACACAATGTGCCTTGAGGGCAGAAAATGGTCATTTCACCCCTAAAACAGACAACTGATTCACATTCAGCTTCAATTTACACTGTGCCGGGCATGCTCGCATTCACATCTTTAGTCTTCAAAACAATCCAGTGAAGTAAGCTCCATTATTCTTTGTTTACAAATGACACAGTACAGGTTCAGAGAATTTAGGTCACGTCCCCCAAGGATTCTACACTAGTTGGTAGTGGATCTAGGGTCCAACCCAAACCACAAGAACATTACCACGAATGTCCTTCATGGCAGATTTTCTTTGGGCATAAGTAGTTTATTTTGAACAAGAGGAAAAACGATAAGAAACATCTTAAATCCAAATAAGGGAACTGGGAAGAGGGTGGCTGGGTGTCCAAGACCACTTGGAGGGTGGAGTTTTGTTTTGTTTTGCTTTGTTTTAACATTAACATTGTGGCTCTCTGCTGGAAAGGACATACATTCTTCATTCTTTTTTCATTACTTGAAAATTGTTGCAACCATTATGCAAAACCAATAAAGGGAAAACTTAAAAAAAAAAAATGTCATTTGGCAGGCAGGCAGTGCCCAGTTGAGGAATAGCACAGGTCTCAGGGGAAAATAATATGCATTTTGTAAAATTTCTTAAGAGACAATTTATGGTTTTGAGAAAACAAAACAGGAAATTGAATTAAAAGGAGAAACATATTTAAATAATGCTCAAGTGATGACATAACCAACTGAAGTCCAACAATCGCAACTTAGAATCAGGCATTGTCAGCTGCAAGAATCTTATAGCATCAGTTGGTGGTGTCCAGAGTGCAGAGGGATGTTTTATTCCTTAATTGGTACAGAATCACAACTTTAGGGTAAATAAAAGCTAAATTTTAAAATTGGAATTTGGCCCTAAATATCAGGTTCCTGGCATATCTTTACTGAAAACACAGAAATATGACCCTCCTTCTTAATGTCCTTTACGAATTAATGACTTAATGAATTTTAGTCCTTGTTTCTGAATTGGCAGTTCTTGGCCCTGGAATGAATTTAGAGTATGTCAAGTGGGTATTCTTTTTTTCTATTATTCCATACTCAATACATCTTGTGGAGTAAGAGATTTGAAAAATAAAATCTATTACAAGAAAGCAAGAAAAAAAGAAAATCAGAAGTCATTTGCTACCATCAGTAGTAAATATACACACACACACATTTTTTTTTTATGTTATATCCAATTAAAAAAAATGTTTCAGGAAAAGACAGTTGATCCCAATTCAAACCAGTATACTACACTTAAACCTTCTTCTATTAATTTTTGTTTGGTTTTTTCAAAATCCTTGAACAGTAGGGGGTAAAGGAGAGAAACTTGACACTTAAGTTCAGATTCTGAATCTTTCAGCAAACAGTTCTAAATGAGGGTCCTTTTTTCTTCACCAGTTATAAAAAAAAAAATAATACTGTTATATATGTAATGAAGATTTTTATACACTTTGCACTTTCTTTTTTCTGTTCTACAATATAACTGTATGAGATAGATTATAGTATAGCTTCTATTTTTTGGTGAGAATATGGAGACTTCACTTACATCTGAAAAAAGAATATATATATATATATATATATTTTTTTTTTTTTTCTGTTTTCTTTTGCATAACCAAGTTCTTAACTACCACCCTAATCTGCTTCAGTGGGGATCGAAACCTGTTTTGTCATGCAAGTGTGATGACAATGTAATTAATTTAGTCGTAGCAAAAAAAAAAAAAAAAAGCATATTTGATTTGCTTGCTTCTATCCTCATACGAAGAGTTGATTCATTGGAAAAGACCCTGATGCTGGGAGGGATTGGGGGCAGGAGGAGAAGGGGATGACAGAGGATGAGATGGCTGGATGGCATCACCGACTCGATGGGCATGAGTTTGAGTAAACTCCGGGAGTTTGTGATGGACAGGGAGGCCTGGCGTGCTGTGATTCATGGGGTCGCAAAGAGTCGGACACAACTGAGTGACTGAACTGAACTGAACTGACTGATTAATTTACTGTCATGAAGTAGTGAGATTGAGTTTGTAAACAGCACATGTACACTTTGTTGCCCAGTCCATTTTGTGATGAATGGCAGACATCTCTGCAGTGCCTGGTCAGATTCAGCAGTTCAGCTTAACACAACTAATTGCATCACATGGTCACTGAGCCACTTCACATCCAGGAAGTGTACTAAACTTTACTCTCTGGCAGAGATGAAATCATTTAGAGCAAGAGCTGTATACACACACACACACACACACACACACACACACACACGTATATAGCTCCTTCTGTATCACTAGCACCTGGCACGCAGTGTATAGTAAGGAAAAAAGTCGTCTAAGTGAATCAGGAAGATGAGTAGAAATTAAGCATGGATTAATTGATTCTTACAAAGGTTTATGTGGCATGGCGGAATATTTTCAGTGTGGATGCTATAATTCCTCTCTGTGTACACATGTCTCTGGGCTTAGCCACATGACACCTTGACCAACAGAATGAAGTAGAAATGATGGCATGTGAATCTAATTCTCAGGAGGTCTTATGGTTCTGTACTTGTACTCTGGAACCTAGCCACCAGCTCAGGCTCTCCTGCTGGAGACATGTGTCCCAGTCAACTGTTACTGATAAGTTCCAGAGATTTCTGTGAGGCCAAGTTAGCCCATGACACTCCAGTTTCGTTACTGGTTGACTGCAACTTCGTAAGTGACCGTAGGTAACACAAGCAGAAGAGCCTCCCAGATGAGCCCAGCCCGAACGGCTAACACATAGAGTAACAAGCAAATAAAATGGTCATTCCTGTAAGTCATTAAGTTTGGGGGTAGTTTTCTACATAGCAATAGATAACTCATACCTATGAGCTTTTGACAGCTGAATATTTTCATCTGTTACTCCCTTAAAATGAATAAAAACAGACAATGTAATAATAAGAAACCAACTCAACAATACCCATCTGAAAAACCTATTAGAATTGACACCTCTCTATCACATGAGGGAGGTTCTTCAAATATAATCAGCAAGGGCAGTCTGTTCTTATTTTGTTTCTTTTTCTTAGAAGAGTCAGTGATATGAAGCCAAATTTGTGGTTCAACTTACGGGCATTTCTTCACAGATTGAGGAGATGTGTTTTGTTAGATCTGTGTTTCATATTGTCTGATAATACATTAAGTGAAAAGAAATCTACTGATACTGTTTTTCTTGGGAATTTGATTTACAACGATAATAGTTCCAGGATAATACACTTGGACTTGAGGAGTGGTCATTACAGTAGAGTGAAAATGAAATAAAACATTGAGAGAAAGTTGTCCTGCCCATTAAGGCATGGAGAGCTTAGACCAATGAAAGGGGTGTGGATTTAAGAGGAGAGAATTTTGAACTTACTTGATAAAATAGTAATAACATGTTGACTCGATGTAGTTTGGGGTCATGAGCAGTAACCACATTCTGAAAGGCTGAGGGTCTTGTCCTGGGGGTGGGAGTCCTCGACATTTTACAAGGCTTGTAGTTTTCCTTAGCCAGATTGCTAAGCAGCAGATAATCACTCTTTAGTTTAAAAATTTTCCCAATGTAATATTAAATATAGTGCAATTACTACATAATTAGCAGTGAATGAACCATTTTTTACACATTGTCTAAATTTCAAAACAATTTTACAATGGAAGAAATAAGGCCACTATATTATAGAGAAGGAAACTGGGCCTAAGGAAAGTTGAGTAACTTGCTCAATTCACAGTTGTAAGGAGTTGGTTGAGATCTCAGGCCCAAGATGTCTCACTCCAGGACACTTTACTACCACAATACTAGTTTGTAATCTAGAAACTAGAATGTGATGAGAGACCCTGGGAAGAAGAACACTCAAAAAGCCATGACATTGATTCATTATCAAATAGCAAGACATTTTCACTAAAAGGTTATTTTGCCCATATCTTTACCACCATGCCACCTAAATCATGTCAGATGAAACTGTAACTAACTTCTTATAAGGAAGACACTAATTCTCATTAGTACTTTTTCTTTTCTTTCAAAATACAAAGTGAAAGGCTTTCCTTGAAAAACATTCCCCCCCCCCCACCAAACTAAAACAATATTATTTTCAGTAAGGATTTGCCATTGTGTAGAAATATTTTTTTGTTCATTGTGTCGACTCTAATCAAGATTGAAACAAATTCAAAAATCTGTCTTAAAGATATTACTGAAAAGTACCAACAGATGTAAATTCTCTAATAATGTTGTACTACCCTGAGCTATGTCTCCTTCTTCCAGTGAAATTGGAAAGCAGATTATGAAAATAAGCCCCCTTCCTAAACTATCTCCCTGAAAGAAATGCTCTGTGTTATACCATATCTGCATAATTCTTTTTGTAATTCAGCTGCAAGTCATAGTATTCTGTTATGAACCTCTGGGTATAGAATCACATAAATATGGAGTCAGTATGAAGTTGTTACAGATGGCAGATGAAATGAATGGAGTGGAGCAGCTTTCCAAACCTCTGTTTCTGCAACACCAAAGGAAGTTTTAATATAAAATCAGTTTAGGGTTTATAAGTGATAATAAAATTTGGGTACTGTTGAGAGATTTTCACCTACAAGTTTCTGTTTGTATTTCTTTTCTGTTACCCACAAAGATAAGAAAGGTCTCCAGTCCAGTCACTTATTAATTGAGGTTCTCATACCCCATAATTGAAGTATTAATGCCCCATCTGGAAGCAAATGTCTGTTGTAATAGATCCTAAGCTATAGGAAGAGTAGGATCTATGCTACTAATTAATTCAGGATGCCCTTCTAGCATGCCTTTGATATCGACTGTTTTTTGGTTTTGTTTTTTTTTTTTTTTCAATAGTTGACTTAGTGTAAATATAGATAACCAGAGACAGGAAGAAAGGATGGAATGCATTTCTATCCTTTGAAAAGTTTCAGGGACACTTTGAAAAGCTTGAGTCTTGTAGTAAAATAACATCTATATAATTGAAATGAAACAGACAGCCATTCATGCTGTGACTACTTCAGGTTGTCTTAATATAATGAAATCATCACAAAAGGGACTTTCAGTCCAGGTGTATTTGACAACGCTTCTCTTGCAGAGCTGGACGACCTCGCTCACTTTCCCAGTTACCGTCCCAGCTGGCTTTTCAATTATTATTTTTTCAAATTATGTTTCAGTTTGAGTCATTTCTGATCATTTCAAATGTAGCAGTTAATATTCCTATCAGATAGGAAAATATGTTTTGTGAAAATATGTATCTTTTATTTTATTTTTTTTTTTCTCTTCGGTGGTATTTGGTAAGGTAAGGAGGACAATAAGCAATTTGAAAATGCTCTCTCTGTTCCAGGTTGCTGGGATGTGAAACTTGGGAGAAAGAAGATGAAAGTATAAGATGATGGCTTTTCTCAGCTGTGTGGATGCTGAAATGTACAGAACACATTGTTTACAGCATCTCTGGGCTGTGAATCAGCCGTGATTACAGCTGGCTGGGGCAGAGCTGAAAGGGCAGAGGCATCAAAACCCAGCTCGTTTTTAAAAAACACAAATCCTTTTCACTGCCCGTGGACGAAATGACTGACTGACATGCTAAACCTATTAAATATGTATTTTGCAAATTTCGAAATGAGCAAAAATGCTATGTAAAAATTTTTACAGATGCTGAATGATTGTAAATGTGGTTAAAGATGTGGGACTGGCTCCAACTTTGTTCTTTCGTGGGCTGCTATTAGCTTACATTTGAAATCTCTGTTGGCCACGTAGTCCACATTGTTCTTCCAAATGTAATCATTTCTCTCTTTTATCTGATCTCCTACAGTCTCTCTGTTTTCATCAATATCTGACAGCAATTCCCAAAGATCCAATAGCGTCCACTCTAATATCCTTATGTGTACTCTCTTCCCTCTTTGAAATCTAATATCTTAGCAGTGAAATAATTTATTGTGCTTTATTTAGTCTTTTTATTTTTTGCATGTGTTTTGATACTATCCTTTAGAAAAGAGTTATTTGGAAATTTAAACCAACTGTTCACCAAAAGTTATGAAAGCATGATTAAGAAATTTTCTCTGTTTTTAAATCTCTTTTTTAAATGTTCATTTTTTTTAGAGTGCCATGGTCAATGCCACCAAGTTCATGGATCTGGCAGTGATGGGAAAATGAAGATGCATTTCTTGGAGTCCAGCTAATGGGTAAGCCATACAGAAGATCAGATGAGCCAGAGGATTCAGTGACAGCCCTAATTTTTCTCAAAAACTGTTAGTTTATGTGTTTGTCCCAACCTGGAGATGCTTCATTTCTTGAATTTGATCTTCTGATAAAACAACGGTGGTACCAACACATTCTCCTAGTAAGTGAGAGCCATACTTGGTTCTAAATGGTGCATGCTGTATTTCTATTTGTCCTGAGTCCTAAAGAAATGCATTTTGTAAGCACTATCTGAGAAGAAATTTTTATGGGTACATTACAGTCTAGTATGTGCATTGTTAAAGGGAAAACTTGTTTCAGTGAAGTAGTTGGCAGAGAACTATAAATCTTAATGGATAGGAAAATATGCCTTTCCGTAAAAAGGAAAGAAAGAAACAGACACGGAAAGCAAGCAAGACACCCTGCTAAAGACTCCTCAAAAAAATCACGCCTCTGACCAGCATCTAGAATGTTCATCCTTTTCCAGTGTTTATGATCAGTCCACTTACATATTGCCATTCTCCTCTGTGTTCTTCCATTCTATTTGAGAAAATTGTCCCTTGGCTGTGCCAAAAATTTGAGGCAAAAATGAAAAATGTTTTGCTTTATTGCTAACCTGTGAAAATGTGTTTTTTTGCCAGTGTTGTGATGGTTGGGTTTTGCGTTTTTTGTTTTTTTTTTTTTTTTCTCTTTCTCACATGGCTCTAATCCTGGCTGGATAGATCTTGATGTGCAAATAAAATTCCATCCTAAATAAGTAAATTGTGTTTCTCAGTTGAAGGCTGGAAAACCCTATTCCTTAATCTTCTGCTCATACAAAATATACTTCCCACTTCTCGTTAGTGAAGTTCATGCCTTACTACCAGAGTGGACAAGCAAAGAAAGTATCCAGATAAGGGAAGTGTCCCTTTTTCTTTAACTGAGATATGAGAAGTTGAATTAAGGAAGCTCTATGGGAAGGCATAGTCAATGAAGCAGAAATAGATGTAAGATCATGGCATCTGGTCCCATCACTTCATGGGAAATAGATGAGGAAACAGTGGAAACAATGTCAGACTTTATTTTTTTGGGCTCCAAAATCACTGCAGATGGTGATTGTAGCCATGAAATTAAAAGACGCTTGCTCCTTGGAAGGAAAGTCATGACCAACCTAGACAGCATATTAAAAAACAGAGACATTACTTTGCCAACAAAGGTCCATCTAGTCAAGGCTATGGTTTTTCCAGTGGTCATGTATGGATGTGAGAGTTGGACTGTGAACAAAGCTGAGCACCGAAGAATCAATGTTTTTGAACTGTGGTGTTGGAGAAGACTCTTGAGAGTCCCTTGGACTGCAAGGAGATCCAACCAGTCCATCCTAAAGGAGATCAGTCCTGGGTGTTCACTGGAAGGACTGATGCTGAAGCTGAAATTCCAGTACTTTGGCCACCTCATGCGACAAGTTGACTCATTGGAAAAGACCCTGATGCTGGCAGGGATTGGGGGCAGGAGGAGAAGGGGACACCAGAGGATGAGATGGCTGGATGGCATCACTGACTCGATGGGCATGAGTTTGAGTAAACTCCGGGAGTTGGTGATGGACAGGGAGGCCTGGCGTGCTGCGATTCATGGGGTCGCAAAGAGTCGGACATGACTGAGCGACTGAACTGAACTGAACTGATGGGAAGGCAATGACAACCCACTCCAGTACTCTTGCCTGGAAAATCCCACGGGCAGAGAAGCCCGTGGTGGGCTGCAGTCCATGGGGTCATGAAGAGTCAGACACTACTGAGTGACTTCACTTTCACTTTTCTCTTTCAAGCATTGGAGAAGGAAATGGCAAACCCACTTCAGTGTTCTTGCCTAGAGAATCCCAGGGATGGCGGAGCCTGGTGGGCTGCCGTCTATGGGGTCACACAGAGTTGGACATGACTGAAGCGACTTAGCAGCAGCAGCGTGGGTACTTCCTACAACTCTAAATATCTTTTAGATATTTGCAGGATACTCACTCTGTTGACAAAATGTTGTCTGTAGAGACATATCTACATTACAAAGACATGAGAGACTGTACTCAGCCATTCAACAAAAAACATACTGAGAGTCTTAAGTGCTCTGGAATAAAGTGAACAAAACAAACTGACCACAGAGATAGCTGTCATCAGGGAGCTATCTAACTGGCATAGTGTTCAGCACTTATATTTAATTGTTCAACCAATGATTAATTATTTGGCAGTGTTGTTTGAACCTGCTTTGTGTACCACAGTTATGTTACTACTATGTTAGGTTTCAGGATTCAGAGACTTGATCCCAACTGTCAAGAAACTCTCAGCCTAATAGTACAGAAAAACATCTAAGCCAATACATTCGATAAGTTATAATTGGCCCTGGTTGCTGGGAGAGGGTGAGTGCTCAGTAGTAGTGGGTCATGTGAGTAGGGGAGATACAGTTTTTTAATCTAACTATACTGTCTCCAGTGACTAGTATCCCCATGAGATTTCTTCCCTGGAACTTCTCCAGACAGGCCACATTAGAACTTGTATTATCCTGATGTGACTGTGAATTCAGCTTTTCTCCTGTAACTTACCTGTGCTATGCAAAATTTAATTGTTTTTCTATAGCAAGTTTAGTTCATCTCATAACTTCGTACCCCACCAATTCAAAAACTTTGATTTACCACACATTTTCTATAATAATTACTCTAGAGATATAAAGCCTATCAGTCTTGTTTCTCATACACTGAAGATTGGTTATTGAGTGACAAAGCTAGACTTAACGTGTCTTTTTTAGCTGTAGGGAGCTCTCATAATGTGGAGTTCAGAGCTGGCTTGGTTATGTGAGCACTAGTTTAATTTAGACAGGGTAGACTGAGTATCAATTAAGACAGTATTCTAAGGATTGTGTTGGTGTTTTAGTTACTATGTCGTATCTGACTCACAACAAACTGTGGAAAATTCTTAAAGAGATGGGAATACCAAACCACCTGACCTGCCTCCTGAGAAATCTGTGTGTGGGTCAAGAAGCGACAGTTAAAACCAGACATGGAACAACAGACTGGTTCCAAATCAGGAAAGGAGTATGTTAAGGCTATATATTGTCACCCTGCTTATTTAACTTATATGCAGAATACATCATGAGAAATGCCAGGCTGGATGAAGCTCAAGCTGAAATCGAGATTGCCGGGAGAAATATCACTAACCTCAGATATGCAGATGATGACACCATTATGGCAGAAAACAAAGAAGAACTAAAGAGCCTCTTGATGAAGGTGAAAGAGGAGAATGAAAAAATTGGCTTAAAGCTCAGCATTCAGAAAACTAAGATCATGGCGTCCGGTCCCATCACTTCATGACAAATAGATGGGGAAACAGTGGAAACAGTGAGAGACTATTATTTTGGGCTCCGAAATCACTGCAGATGGTGACTGCAGCCATGAAATTAAGAGACGCTTGCTCCCTGGAAGAAAAGCTATGACCAACCTAGACAGCATATTAAAAAGCAGAGACATTGCTTTACCAACAAAGTCTGTCTAGTCAAAGCTGTGGTTTTTCCAGTAGTCATGTATGGATGTGAGAGTTGGACTATAAAGAAAGCTGAGTGCCAAAGAATTGATGCTTTTGAACTGTGGTGTTGGAGAAGACTCTTGAGCGTCCCTTGGACTGCAAGGAGATCCAACCAGTCTATCCTAAAGGAAATCAGTCCTGAATATTCATTGGAAGGACTGATGTTGAAGCTGAAACTCCTATACTTTCGCCACCTGATGGGAAGAACTGACTCACTGGAAAAGACCCTGATGCTGGGAGGGATTGCGGGCAGGAGGAGAAGGGGATGACAGAGAATGAGATGGTTGGATGGCATCACTGACTTGATGGACATGAGTTTGAGTAAGCTCTAGGGGTTGGTGATGGACAGGAAAGCCTGGTGTGCTGCAGTCCATGGGGTCACAAAGACTCGGACATGACTGAGTGACTGAACTGTACTGAACTGCCTCTACTCTTTTGATTCTATGGACTGTAGCCCTCTAGGTTCCTGGATCCATGGGATTCCCCAGGAAAGAATACTGGAGTATTCCTTTTCCAGGGAATCTTGCTGACCCAGGATGAAACCTGTGTCTCCTGCATTGCAAGCAGATTCTTTACCAACTGAGCTACCAGGGAATCTCCATTCTAAGGATAAAATTTAATAAATAAGAGTGTGATGGCATACACAAAAATAAACTCAAAGTGGATTAAAGATCTAAATGTAAGACCAGAAACTATAAAACTCCTAGAGGAGAACATAGGCAAAACACTCTCTGACATAAATCACAGCAAGATCCTCTATGACCCACCTTCCAGAATATTGGAAATAAAAGCAAAACTAAACAAATGGGACCTAATGAAACTTAAAAGCTTTTGCACTACAAAGGAAACTATAAGTAAGGTGAAAAGACAGCCCTCAGATTGGGAGAAAATAATAGCAAATGAAGAAACAGACAAAGGATTAATCTCAAAAATATACAAGCAACTCCTGCAGCTCAATTCCAGAAAAATAAATGACCCAATCAAAAAATGGGCCAAAGAACTAAACAGACATTTCTCCAAAGAAGACATACAGATGACTAACAAACACATGAAAAGATGCTCAACATCACTCATTATTAGAGAAATGCAAATCAAAACCACAATGAGGTACCATTACACGCCAGTCAGGATGGCTGCTATCCAAAAGTCTACAAGCAATAAATGCTGGAGAGGGTGTGGAGAAAAGGGAAACCTCTTACACTGTTGGTGGGAATGCAAACTAGTACAGCCGCTATGGAAAACAGTGTGGAGATTTCTTAAAAAACTGGAAATAGAACTGCCATATGACCCAGCAATCCCACTTCTGGGCATACACACTGAGGAAACGAGATCTGAAAGAGGCACGTGCACCCCAATGTTCATCGCAGCACTGTTTATAATAGCCAGGACATGGAAGCAACCTAGATGCCCATCAGCAGATGAATGGATAAGGAAGCTGTGGTACATATACACCATGGAATATTACTCAGCCATTAAAAAGAATTCATTTGAACCAGTCCTAATGAGATGGATGAAACTGGAGCCCCTTATACAGAGTGAAGTAAGCCAGAAAGATAAAGAACATTACAGCATACTAACACATATATATGGAATTTAGAAAGATGGTAACGATAACCCTATATGCAAAACAGAAAAAGAGACACAGAAATACAGAACAGACTTTTGAACTCTGTGGGAGAATGTGAGGGTGGGATATTTCAAAAGAACAGCATGTATACTATCTAGGGTGAAACAGATCACCAGCCCAGGTGGGATGCATGAGACAAGTGCTCGGGCCTGGTGCACTGGGAAGACCCAGAGGAATCGGGTGGAGAGGGAGGTGGGAGGGGGGATCGGGATGGGGAATACGTGTAACTCCATGGCTGATTCATATCAATGTATGACAAAACCCACTGAAATGTTGTGAAGTAATTAGCCTCCAACTAATAAAAAAAAAAAAGAGTGTGATGGCAATGTTTAAAGAAAAGCTATTCTGAAGATGATAGAGATTATTCTGCAAAAATTAAGCAGGGTCAAAATATCTTTTATATCATTTGACATGCAGGTAGGGAATGCTCTTCCTGGTTACATGTGGATTAAACAGCCCTTCTAAGAGCTGCCACAAGATAAAATGTATGTCCTAGTCTAGCCTCATCATGTGGAACTGTAATTGCCTGCTATGATGTCAGCATCTCCCACTAGACTGCATCCAGTGATGAAACCAGTGACATCTGTTTGATTCTGGCTGTGTACATAATAGGTACACAATATTTGTTCATTTTAAGTTCAGTCAACAGCAAAAGCTTTGCAAAATGTTTAATTATCATTCAATTGACCTTCATAGCAGATTTTTTTTTTTGCCAAGTTAATATATAAATTTATTTATTTAAAAATTTTTATTTTTAATGGAAGGATAATTGCTTTATAATATTGTATTGGTTTCTGCCATACATCAACATGAATCAGCCATAAGCACACATATGTCCCCTGTTCTTGAACCTGCCTTCCACCCACTGCATCCCTGTAGGTTGTTACAGAGCCCCCGTTTGAATTCCCTGAGTCAGACAACAAATTCCCATTGCCTATCTGTCTTACATATGATAGTCTACATGTTTCCATGTTATTCTTTCCATTCATCTCACCCTCTCCTTCCTCCCTCCACACCCATGTCCATAGTTTGTTCTCAATGTCTGAGTCTCCACTGCTGCCCTGCAAATTGTTTCATAAGTACCATCTTTCTGGATTCCATATATATATGTGTGTATATGGAAATGGGTAGAAAGCTTTAAAAAGCCCCACTAAGGTATAAAACTACAAAAAAGAAAAAAGTTTTATGATGACCAAGTGTAAGTTTTAAAATCAGGCGGTACTTAATCTTAAAACTTTTTACTTCTATTGACTCTGTATCATCTTCAAGCAGGGAGACTTGTCACTTGAAGGGCCTTGAAAAGTCATCTGAAGACTGGGACATCAAAGCTTAAATTCAAGATATTTGCCACATTTCAGGCAAAGGGAATGTACCCAGCATTGGCAGGGAGGAAATGTCATCTCTGGTCACCTTGTAAACTGCTAACCTACCAAGATATGTCCAAGGATAAAAATCAAAACATTTTCAACAGGGTTCTATTTAGTGGTCACATTCTTGAATATTTCATCTTGTCATTATTTTATTTCCAATCAAATATAGAAAGTGGTCTCAAAATTGTCTTTGTTTTTCTTTTTGTGAGATGGCAGAACTGTTTTTGCTTAAATTGGAATAGTGCAACTTATTTTTTTCCTAAAACTTTCTGATAAATTAAAAAAAAAATTCCAACCTAAGATGCTTTTTCAAGCCTTCCTTCCAACAAAAATAGTGGACAAGGAACAATGTGTGTATTTATTTATACACAAAAAACTTACTGAGCACCTACCATGTTACGAGAGGGCAGGAGGAATGGCTATACAAAAAGAAATTGCAAAATGATTACAACTGGATTCTCTTTAGAGGTTCAGAATCTAATGGAAATGACAGACATAGATAGAAGTAACTATATTAAAATCAATTGATATATGTATATATATGATATGTGATTATATATGTTATATAATTAAATATAAAATCACCATATATTTATTCATCACCTGCAATGTGATGGACATGAGGCTAAGCACTAGGAATATAACAGTGACAAAGATGCAAATTCGTGCCCTTGTGGTGCCTACCTTCAACTTGGCAAAGCAGATGATAAATGAATGAATACCAAAAAATGATTAAATATATCATCAGTAAAGAAGGGGATTGACCGTAGGAAGAAGACCAAGAGGAGGGGGCTGTGATAGAGGGGTAGAGTTAATCATCACAGAAAATGTGATCATGAAGATGCTCATAACTAGGAAGCATTTAGGCAAATACCTGAAGAATAGTTTTCAGTCATGCAAAGAAGGAGCTGGGAAAGGATGCTTCAGGCAGAAAGAATTGTCATCCTAAGGGCTAGAGGTGTGATTCAGTTCAGGTCAGTTCAAATGTGGCATCTCTGTGTTAAAAACTCTCCTGAAACCCTCCAGGCAAAGTAGCAGAGTTGTGCTCCTTTCCCAGTGTTTGATTATGTTGTTAATCCCGCTACTCTGATCTGTCCCTCATCATGTTAGAATTATTTGTATACGTGCCTGATTTCCCACTAGACCGAGCTTCCGTTCGCCATTCAGCACTGCGCCACTGTACCTGTTGCAACCCCGTCTGTAGGTGTCACGCGGTTTTACTTTCTTCTCCTTCCTTCTGGCAGGTTGGAACACGTGCCGGGTGAGAGGATGAGAAGGGTGCAGAGTTTCTCATCTAATGCTCGTGGAATAATTAATCCTGATGGTATGAAAAAATGTTCTCACTGACCCCCCACATTCTGAGGGAAGAATGGGTTTCTTTTCTCTTCACTTTCCTTTAAGAAAGAAACTATAATAACCTGTACCACTGCAGTGGAAAGCCCTTGGAAGTGGAACTGACAACTAGCAGAGAAAATGTGGGACCACAGGGGTAAGAAACAAAAAGACAAGGTAAGTGAAAGAATGGAAGAAGAGAGAGGGGATAAACAGGGGGGAAACTTCTCAGCTTATCTTAAATAACAGAAAGATATTTAAGAACAGAGACGTGACATTCTTGAATGCGTAAGAGAATCTGGGAAATTACCTAAATCTCCAACTTGTCTTGAGAATATTTTTTATAGGTTAAAGTATATAAACCCAATATGTGACTTCGGGCAATATTATATTATTTTCTAGACATTGTGTGTTTTATTTACTAACAGTCAATACATGAACACAGGTAGCCCTACCCTCTCCTATCAGTGATTAGAGTAAAATGAGGGATTGTAAATAGTAAGTTTTCAATATTTTGTCAGTGGATGTTAAATAAAGTTCAAAGCAAGAGCTATTTATTGACTGCTTCCCTTGTGGCTCAGCTGTTAAAGAATCTGCCTGCAATGTGGGAGACCTGGGTTCAGTCCTTGTGTTGGGAAGATCCTTGTGGAGAAGGGAAAGACTACCCACTCCTGTGTTCTGGCCTGGAGAATTCCATGGACTGTACAGTTCGTGGGGTCGCAAAGAGTCGGACATGACTGAGCGACTTTCACTTTTCATAATTCTATTGGGTTGTTTGAAATAAAAGTAGTTTTATCAATTCAGGCTCCTGGACATATATTATAAATGGGAAAAGAAGCCCTGTATCATTTTATAATGAAACAAAATACTGACACAAAGAATTAGCTGGTTTGGTTAAAAGTTTTAAGTTTTAAAACGGGGAAATACAAAGTGTCTAGAGTAATTTGAACTGTAAGGAAAAGAAAAATGGGATATCTCAGGGGTTCTTAGTGGGTAGGATGTAGGGTGATAATATGAAAAAAATCAGTGGTGAATGAATAATTTATTATACTTTTAGGGGTTACTTTTCTGAAAAGTACCATGACTAAGAAATTTTATCTTGCAATATTGATGTCCCAGCAAACTTATGAAAGCCAATAAAAATGATATTATGCCTATGAATACCTTATATAAAAACTCAAGAAGCTCTGCTTCCAAACCAAACTGAATTATTAAAAAATAAAAACAAAAATACTGCACGGTACCTTGTACTAGTTAAGATAGCCTAAATCATGCCATAGTACAAGAAACTTCCTAAACCAATGAGTAACACAAAACTTATTTCTCACTCATGGGAGGGTGTTACTTCTCATAAAAGCCCAGTAACTCATTGAACTAACCCTACATCAGGTAATACTTGTAAACAGTGGGAAAAATTTTTTAAACGAATCCCTTGAAAGCTTGTGAAAATGGCCAAACCAGGAAAATATTGGAGCAGTATCAACACTTATAAGAAGGGAAGAACACAGGGTAAATTTCCAAATGTTTAAATACAGTTAGGCTGATAGCAGTCCCCAGTGTAAACACTCCTCTGTCCAGAGAGTTCTCCAGCCAAGAATACTGGTGTGAGTAACCATTCAGTTCTCCAGGGGATCTTCCCGATCCAGGGATTAAAGCCGTGTCTCCTGCATGGTGGGCAGATTCTTTACCACCTGAGCCACTGGGGAAGCCCATAGGGCTGAAATCCAACTAGAAAACTATCAGACTTCTGGCTTCAAGAACCAGATTCCAAACAACATAGCAAAGGCTGGAAGAATGAAGTGGGAGTCTGCTGTTGTCAAGTACAGAGGAGAGAGAATTTGTTGTTGGAGTTTCAGCTAATTTAACTATCTGCTATAAAATGGTTAATACTTCTTGAAGGAAATAACATAATCCAGAGTATCCACGCACACACACACAAAAACCCACAAAAGAATGTATTATCTGGGGAGTGGGGGGAAATTGTTTGAAATTAGTAGGTGAGGATTTTAAAACAACTATTAAAACTATGCTAAAGTATAAAGAAAACTATGTTCCTAGTTACTGAAAAGTTATGAAATCCAAACAGAAACATAAACTATAAAAAATCAATATAGCTTCTAGCACTGAAAAATAAAATATCTGGAATAAAGAAAGATCACTGAATGGATTAACAGCAAGTTGGAAATGACAGAGCACAAAGATAGTAAACTTAGAAATGGATGAATTGAAATTATCCAACATAAAAAACAGAGGAGGAAACAGTCTTTTTTCTTTTTTTTTTTTTAAATAAGAATGAGTAAAGTCTTCAGGCCCAGTGGAGCAATTCAAAAGCCCTAATATGTATGTAATTGTAGCCTCATAAGTAGGAGACAGGTAATAGAGAAAAAACTTTGAGAAATTGCTGAAATTACCAAAATTAAAAATTTAAAAAAACAATTTTAGTTTGAAAAAGTTCTGTGCATGAGAAATATAATGCAAAGAAAATCAACCGTGTATATCATAGTCAAGCTGCTAAAACAGAGATAAAGAGAAAATCTTGAAAGCAGGCAAAGAGAAAAAGACACAGACCTTCAGGTAAACAACCATTTGATTAAAACAATTTGTGACTTCTTATAAGTCACATAGAAGGCCAGCAAAGAGTGGAACAATATTTCTAAGGACTAAATAGGAAAAACACTCTCAATGTAGAACTTTATAGTGAGTAAAAATATTCTTCAAGAATGAATTATGCCTCAAAAAAGCTGAAAGAAAAAGAATGAAACAAAAAAACATTTTCAGATAAAAAGAAAGTAGAATTTGTTGTTAGCAAACCCACACTATAAAAAGTTATAAAGACAGTTCTTCAAGATGAAAAAAAAAAAAAAAAAAAATGATACCAGATGGGAACTCAGGTCTTCAGGAAGAAATGAAGAACCCTGCGTATCATAGATGCAACATCACATTGAAAGATATTTTCCTCTTAATTAAAAAGATACATATAATTTTAAAGTAAAAATTATAATAATTTATTATGAAAGTTCACAGTGTACATAGAGGTAATATATGTGACAAATTTAGCATAAAGGACAAAAAAAGAGGTAAATGGCCATATGTATTTGCAAGCCTCTTATGTTTTGGGGGAAGTAATGGAATATTAACAGTAAGTAGACTCTAAAAGGTCAAAGATTTATGTTTTAATCTCAACAACAACAGATTAATATAAAGATATATTGATAAAAATCCAATAGATAAATTATGATTGAATTCTAAAAATATTCAGTTAATCTAGAAGACAGAAAAGAAGGAACTGAGGAACAGAATTGAGGGAACAACCAGAAAACTTACACTAAAATGGTAGACCTAAATCCAACTATCTCAGAGCTGATATATAGTGTAGATGCTCTATGCACTCCAATGAAAAGGCATTATCTTGTTAGATTTTTAAGACCCAGTTATGTCTAATCTATAAAATATGTGCTTTAAATATAAAACATAAATAAGTTGAAAGCAAATAAGGCTAGTGTGACAATCAATATCAAAGAATATGTCAGGACAAAAGATTCCCAGAGATACAGGGATATTTTGTAATGATAAAAGGCCAATTTATCAGGAAGACATATATATGCACCTAATAACAGAACTTAAAAATGCATGAAACAAAAATTGACAGAAACAAAGGCAGGGATAAAAAAAATAACATCCACCATTATAGTGAAGGATTCTTAATACCCTTTTCTAAGCAGTCAATAAAAAAACTTAAGAAAAAAAGATATTAAAGATATGGAAGATTCAGAATTCATTTGAATCAGTTCTAATGAGATGGATGAAACTGGAGCCCATTATACAGAGTGAAGTAAGCCAGAAAGATAAAGACCATTACAGTATACTAACGCATATATATGGAATTTAGAAAGAAGGTAATGATAACCCTATATGCAAAACAGAAAAGGAGACACAGATGTACAGAACAGACTTTTGGACTCTGCGGGAGAAGGCGAGGGTGGGATGTTTCAAGAAAACAGCATCGAAACATGTATATTATCTATGGTGAAACAGATCACCAGCCCAGGTTGGATGCAAGAGACAAGTGCTCGGGCCTGGTGCACTGGGAAGACCCAGAGGGATCGGGTGGAGAGGGAGGTGGGAGGGGGGATCGGGATGGGGAATACATGTAAATCCATGGCTGATTCAAGTCAATGTGTGACAAAAACCACTGAAATGTGAAGTAATTAGCCTCCAACTAATAAAAATAATTGAAAAAAAAAAAAAGATATGGAAGATTCAATAAATAATGCCATCAACCATCTTGACCTAATTGTCACAAAGCACTCCAGCCAACAGCTAGAGAATGTACTTTTTTTCAAGTATATATGAACACTAGAAGCTTCTATTGGAAAAGAAGAGTCTCATATCAGTGACCCAAGAAGTCTTTACTACCTTTGCACTGTAGGGAGCTAGAAAAAAATACCCAAAAGAGGTAGAAAGAAGGAAATAATACAAGAGTAAGATAGTCAATGAAATAAAAGAAAATAAAAAATATAGAAAAGTGGACAAAGATCTTATATAAATAAGGTGTTAAGTGCATGGTTGAATCAAGATTTATTGTGACAAGCTGACATGAAGAATGGCATCTTGAAATACACA
This sequence comes from Dama dama, assembly GCF_033118175.1. Lineage (NCBI taxonomy): Eukaryota > Metazoa > Chordata > Mammalia > Artiodactyla > Cervidae > Dama > Dama dama. The sequence goes on along the minus strand of NC_083694.1, from coordinate 20,377,329 downwards.
TTGTGAACATCAGTGATACTTCAATTCCAAGATATCACTCTACTTATTAAGGGCCTCCCTGATGCTCAGTTGGTGAGAATCCACCTGCAATGCAGGAGACCCCAGTTCGATTCCTGAGTCGGGAAGATACGCTGGAGAAGGGATAGGCTACCCACTCCAGTATTCTCAGGCTTCTGTTGTGGCTCAGCTGGTAAAGAATCTTCCTGCAATGAGGGAGACCTGGGTTCAATCCCTGCATTGGGAAGATCCCCCTGAAGAAGGGAAAGGCTACCCACTCCAGTATTCTGGCCTGGAGAATTCCACGGACTGTATAGTCCATGGGGTCGCAAAGAGTCAGACACGACTGAGTGACTTTCATTTCACTTCACTTCACTTCACTTCACTTCTTATAAAAGAAACAAAGTCCCTTACTGAAACTCTTTCCACAAAGAAAATATCAGGCCCAAATGGTTTTCCCGTTGAATTATATTCCTCACTCACATAAAATGTGCTCCAGGTTGTAGTGACTCGACAGGGAAACATTTCCCAGACTCAACATTGCGGGAGATTTTGTCTCTAGCATCTCGGTATGTGGCTTCCAAGGTGGTGCTAGTAAAGAATCCGTCTGCCAAGGCAGGAGATGTAGGAGATGTGGGTTCCATCCCCGGGAGGAGGGTATGGCATCCCACTCCTGTATTCTTGCCCGGAGAATCCCATGGACAGAGGAGTCTGGGGGACTACAATCCATGGGGTCCTAAAGAGCGGGGCATTAAAGCAGCGCAGCACACTCCTATCTCCTATGCGACCTCTTTGATCACTGAGGGAGCACAATAGAGAATTAAATTTCCTCCTTGCAGCCTCATCCTGGAAGGGACTCTTCACTTCTATTCACTTTTATTGGCTAGAATTTACCATATGACTTCACCACCCTTTAAGGGGTGGGAAAATATAGTTTATTATTTTGAGGAATGAAGAACATGAAACAGGATGCAGTGAACCTTTAGCACTGTTTGCGACCCAGAACTCTTTTTCTGTAACCATCTTTGTCATGTGATCAGAAAGTATCACTATCAGTGAGGCAAAATTGTCTCCAAATAGTATTTGTTCAGACTGAACTTGGAAATTTGTATATTATGTTTTCCAATTCGCTATCTTCCTTTTTTCATTTTTGTAGATCTTTATAAAATTCCTAAACTTTAAAAAGATGATCATATTACTTAAAGGGTATTTCTTTTGCTGGATTTGATATTTTAGTCTTTTATTCATATTCTGAAAGGATGAGGGATTAAAAAAAAATTCTACTCTTTGCTATACTCCCAGGGACATATTGTGTTGTGCTGTGTTGCTCTGTGATTGGGAAGGACAGAGTCAGCAACTATGATCTTTGCCCTGCTCTTTTGTTTAAGGGAATCAAATGGCATCAAATTTTGGTATGCAGATAGAATATAAAATATTTTCAAACTACAAATTGGCTAGTGAGTATACTATGTTAGGAAAATTGAATAAGAGCCTTAGTTGAAATTGCTCTGCTCTGAAAAGCCTAAAGGATGGACACATGCACTTGATATTATGTATACAATAGATAACTAATGAAAACCTACTGTAGAGCACAGAGAACTCTACTCAATGCTCAGTGGTGACCTAAATGGGGAGGAAATCCAAAAAAAGAAGAAGAAAGAGGGGATATATGTTTATGCATAGCTGATTCACTTTGCTGTTATAGCAGGAACTAACGCAATGCTGTAAGGCGACTGTATTCCAAGTTTTTTAAAAAGCTATGGAAAAAAGCTATTGTTTGCCTCAAGTGCAAACACTCTGAAGAAGGCAATTGTCATCAAATGAGTGGGAAGGTAAGCCTGGGTAGCTGATTCGATGACTTCAGATCCTTAGTCTGAGAAAAAGAAAGCCGTGCAGTTAGTCATCAACACACACACACAGCACTTACAGACCTATAGGATGAGCCACGTGAGGGAGAAGCATTGAACAGTGCAGGGTGGATACTGTCAGCTAGAGGGCAGAAGTACAGTGGGAGAAAAATGCCATGGTGCCTTGGAGATCCTGCTTTCAGAGCAGACAGCCTTGGTTTCAAATCTTCTTTCTTCCCCTTCGTAGCTTTATTACCTGGTTGGTGCCAGTTATTCCAGTTTTGTAAGCTCAATTTCTGCCTCTCCAAAATGGTGATAATTGTGCTTTCTTTGGAAGGCTCACATGGGGATTAAGTGTGTCTGGGACGTAGGAAATGCTCGGTGTATCTAGGGGCTGGTATTGTCAAGGATTCAGAAATTATCAATGCTTTGGTTGGTGAATTCAGAAAACTTTTGCCTGAAAAATGTTTTAAAGTTGTGGGGACCTTATCATGGTTGCGATTCACTTAGTATGCACGGGCAGAGCCAGCAGCAAACAAAGTAGATTATGCTTCTTTGTAGTTTTCCCTCTCTCTAATTTATTTACATGTTTAATGTACATGCACACGCAAAGAGACACATATACACACACAGAGACGCACATAACACACGTTCTCACACATCTCCATCTTTTTTTCCTTTCTTTGTGGTGGTTAGCGCGTGACTGAATTGAGACTTGTTGAGACAAAGCGAGACGGAAAATGAAGTCCTGAAATAAACAGTGTGAACATCAGTAATACTTTAATTTCCATGTTTCATGGTTATGCAAGCCCACTGCTTTGGAATTTCAACAGAACCTTGAACCATCACCAACTTTAATTTTCCTCACACTTCAACCAGTAGTAATTGGGTCCTCCCTCCTGCTGCTGCTGGTGCTGGCATTTTTGTTGTTCCCTTTCCTGTGCTTTCACTCACTGGGTTTAATTCTTTTTGGCAGCTGCAAGAGCCGGATGCCAAGCTCCTGTGTTTGTCACAGCGGAGCCAGGGTTCCCGTTCTTGCAGTGCAGCGGGCTGAACAAAGCCTCTGATTCTTCACGTCGCCTTGATGAGATCCCTGAACTCACCAAGGCTCTTCTGAGCTGACGCGAGGAGCAGGCGCTGTGCTGGGGTCAGGTACAACTGTGTTCAAGTCCTGGTTCTTCCTCTCATTACTGGTGCACATTGGGCAAGTTATTTCATCTGTGGGAGCCTGAGCTTTCTCTTTTCTGATATGACGATCAAAATAGTGGGGTTGTTTATTTTTTTGAGATTAAATGAACTAGTGTAGGTCATGTGTGCCCGGAAGGTATGAAGCCTTCAATACATGTTAGTTATGTATGACTATTTCCATTCCTCACAGTAGGCCAGCTGTCCCCTTCAATTCATCTCTAGTTCAGTGCTTTGACATCCATGACTAGCTGGTTATGGTGGAGCTCGAGAGCTCTGGGGACATTCCAAACACTGGCCTGTGCTTCATTCCCACACACAGGATGCATTACAGAGTATCACAAACTGGGTGGTTTAAAGCAATAGAAATTTCCTCTCATAGTTCTGGAACCCAGACATTTGAAATCAGGGTATTGGCCAGGCAAGCGCCCTCTAAATCTATAGAATCCTTCCTTGCCTCTTTCTAGCTTCTAGAGTCTGCTAGACATCCGTGGCATCTTTTAGATGCATCACTCCAGTAGCTGCCTCTGTTGTCACATGACTGTCTTGCCCCTGTGTGTCTCTGGATCCTCACATGGCCTTCTCCTCTCTGGGTGTCTTCCTTCTAATCTTCCTACAAGAATGCTGGTCACACTGGCTTAAAGCCCCACCCTACTCTAGTATGCAGTCCATGGGGTCACAAAGAGTTGGACATGACTTGGCGACTGAACAACAAACTTCTAGCAGAACTTCTTCTAAGCTATACTGACAATAACCATATTTTCATGTGAGGTCCTCAAGGTTAAGACATATATTTTGGAAAGGGGGCCACAGTTCAACCATAACCTGTGAACTCCTTTTGTTTTTCCTAATTCTGGTTGTTGTTTGCAATGTCTGTGCCTCTTGGTAGGGGGTGTTATCAGGGTCTGGTCAAAAGAGGTGGCTGCAATGGACTTCTGATGGGCTCAACAGGAAAGGACTGTGGGAAGGACCAGGTTAGGACCAGATAGTTGTTCTTAAACTTGGGTAGACATTGAGATTGGCTAGGCAGATTCAGAAATGATGATGCCTAGGTCCCGCCCTCAGTGAGTCTGATTAAATTTGTCTGTGTTTAAGCCTAGGGCTTAGGATTTTATAAAGTTCTCCAGGTGACTGCACTATTCAGGTAGGTCTAAGAACCACTGAACTAGAAGAACTCAGAGCAATGGTGGCAGCTTTTCTACTTGATTGGATTAAAAATAATTGAAAAAATAGGCCTGTATTTTTTTTCCAAAATCCTTTGGGAATTCATATTTAGGATTTTTTTTCAGAATTTAAAAAAGGAATAGTGAGTGTCTACACTATAAAACATAAAACTCCCAGTATTAAGGGGGTGTCTGGATAGTACCCCTTGATATAAAACAATATTTTTTCCAGTGAAATATGTAAATATCTTCACATTATAAGGTGGCCTATGTCCATTCAAGTCAGGTTTTGCTGCCAGAAGAGACTTGGTAGTCAGTTATTCAATTTAGGAAAAAAAAAAGCAAACAAACAAAAACTTAGCTTTCAGTTCTTTGTAGATTCTAGACTCAAGGATGGGGGATTGTGAATGTAAGTATAAAACTCTGTGTCGATGGAGCTCAGGTATTATATATCAACACTGACTAAAGAGATCTTAGGTAGAAGTCATGTGCAAAAAGAGTTCTGATGTGTGGCCAAAAGGGTCAGCCCTGATCACCAGGTTCTTTCTACCAGAACCTGCTCCTGAAGCCTCTTCAGGTTAACTTCTTATTTTTGTTTAGGCGCTGAGTCGTGTCTGACTCTTTACAGGCCCATGGACTGTAGCCTGCCAGGTTCTTCTGCCCATGGGATTTTCTAGACAAGAATACTAGAGTGGGTTGCCACTCCCTTCTTGAGGGTGTCTTCCCAACCCAGGGACTGAACCCTAGGCTCCTGCATTGGCAGGTGGATTCTTTACCACTGAGCCACTGGGAAACCCTCTCAGGTTAACTTAGTCATCTGCAAATATCCCTTCAAAACAACAAAGAAATAGCAGGTTTTGATTTCTGGCTGCTGCCTCAGGGGAAATCTGTACTGACTGGGTTGCAGGGTCGCCCCCAATTCCTATCTTTCCCAGAACCTCAAAATGTAACCTTACTTAGAGATGGAATATTTGCAGACGTCATGTGTTTAACTGAGGTCATATTGGAATAGGTTGGGCCCTTAATCCAATAGGATTCATATCCTTATAAGAAGAGGAAGAGAGTCGCAGTGACAGGCATGCACCAAGGGAAGACACCGTGGAGACACAAGGAGATGGCCATGTGACCAGAGAAGCGGGGCCGGGCTGTGTAGCTCCAGGCCAAGGATGGCTGCCATCACCAGAACCTAAGAGAAGGTGTGGGTGGGCCCCCCAGAGCCTCTGGGGAGAGCGTGGGCCTGCTGACACCTTGATTTTGGATTTCTGATCTCCAGAACTGGGAGAAAATACATTTTTGTTGTTTAAAGCATGTAATGAAGGGCACTTTGTTATGGTGGTTCTGGGAAATTAACAGAGAACCCTAAGATTAGCACTTCAGAGAGAAAGAAACCATGTCTTGTGTTATGCTGGATAAGATCTTTCTTCAGTATCACTCTGTGAGTTGCAGAAGGAGAGTAGTCTCACTGATCACAAACATTAATCTTATATATGTGTGGGTTTTCTCAATGACTCAACAGGTAAAGAACCCACCTGCCAAGGCAGAAGACACAGGAGGCTCAGGTTTAATTCCTGAGTCAGGAAGATACTCTGGAGGAGGAAATGGCAACCCATTCCAGTATTCTTGTCTGAAAAATCCCATGGACAGAAGAGCCTGGCAGGCTACAGTCCAATGGGTTGCAAAGAGTCAGATATGACTGAGTGACTAAGCATGTGCACATATATATGCTTATATAAATAGAAAATTATACACATATATGTGTGAGAGAGAGACATTGGAACTGCATTTTTCTCTAATAGGAAAAAAAAAAAAAAAAAGGATCTTGAGGCACACCAGGACACTGGTGCTATTTTTACTACAAGGAAATTTTTGGGTAATATTTCACTTAGCTTCTAACTGGAGTGAAGCTGAGAAGGAGATCAGAAAAATATCCAGGTGCCCAACTATTCCACACATACTTATGGAACAGATCACTATGGGGAAGTCATGAGAAAAAGTGATAATCAATGCAGAACGTATAAAAGGTGGAATAGATAAATACATAGAGGAAAAAATGGTTAGACATTTCAGGAAAGCTGACCAAGCAAATTGACTAATAGAAAGAGAGGGATGGAAATTATGTTAAGGAACGGAAGTCTGGTAATAGTTTTATTTTAAGAGACATAAACCAGAGCTGCACAAGTTGGGTCTGTTTGAGCTTTCTCCTTCTTCAGTCCATGCCTGGTCAGTACACAAGCACCTCAGTGCACATTCTAGATCTCAGCAGCAGCACCCAGCAGTCTTGGACTTTCTGCAATTCCCCTCTGCCTTTTCTCTCCAAGGGACAGAGTGTGTGATAATCAGGTAAAATAAATATGAGAACCTGAGTGGAGTGGGGTAGGAGGGGTTTTTCTATTGAGCACAATGTGAATTCTGGGAGCAAACAGCCGCAAGAAATGATAGACGAATTTCTACCCTTGTTGTTCAGTCGCTAAGTCGTGTCTGACTTTTTATGACCCCATGGACTATAGCACGCCAGGCTCCTCTGTTCTCCACCATAGTTTACTCAAATTCATATCTATTGAGTCAGAGATGCTATCTAACCATGGGGAGCTTACTATCCATTTTCAGACAAATAAAATCTGCATTAAAAAGTGACTTAAGAATGCTTCCTAAAGATAAACAAGGACCTACTGGATAACACAGGGAACCATATTCATTGTTTTGTGTTAACCTATAATGGAAAAGAATCTGAAAAGGAATATGTATATATGTGTAACTTAATCACTTTGCCATACACTTGACACTAACATGACATTGTAAATTAACTATACTTCAGTTTTTAAAAATCTAAAAATAATGCTTCCAAGATAACACAATGCCACATACTTAAACAGTACGTTGCAGCTGGCCAAGCATTTCCCATGTGCTATTGAAACTGGTGCTGATAAGGAGGGTAAGGCTCATGTTATCAAAACCCATTTTACACGAGGAAAGGTAGGCAAGGTGCCCATAACCGGCAAGTGGTAGGCCAGGCTTGGAACCAGGTCTGGTAACTTTGGGTCCAGAGCTTTCACCACTGTCCACCAAGCACTCCATGCGCCTCTGAGTAGTAGAGTGGAGTGGGGGCAAGTTGAGCTCTATTGCCTAGAATTTAAGAGGTTGGACTTCGGAATCAGATGGACCTGACCTGGGTTTGCAAAGTAGCTCTGCCTCTTAACTCCATGGGTGACTTTGAACCAGTTACTTGGTTTCAGCCTCTGTTTTCTCAGCTGCAAAATGATTTTTCTTCTAATTCCTGAAGGATGTTGGTGGTTATTAATGGGCTAGTGTCCACAAAGGTCTTGACTTAAGGGTTGGAAGATGGTATTAATAATTGAAAAATAACACAAAAACTTTTTAGAGGTACTGAGAATATCCGAAGTAATGAAGTGGTCTCACAGTCCGGTGAGATGTGCTAGGAAAGGAAGCGCTGTGTTCCTCCTTCTGTGGTTTCTATTACTAGATATCTGCCTTCGTCTTAGCCTTAATACCATCCAGTGTGGAGTAGGGACAGTGTTTGGAATAAAACATAAATATAGGCATCTCTATATAGTTATTAAACTGTTGCTGTTGTCATCACCAAAATTATTATCATGCTTAGATGGCTGTTGGATAACAGTTCTTCCATGTGGAGTCTGGTTGGATCCCCTCCCTGATCCCTGCAGTTTATCAGATTATTCTTTTGTAATCAACAACTCTGTCTGAAACTGCAGGTTGTGACTACAACCTGATGAAGGCTACTCTCTGTTCCCAATTAGGCAAGTGATCACGGGATATGCCACTCACTCATAGGAAATAATAAATAACCATAGTCATGGAAAACGATTTCCTAAAACATTAGTTGCAAAGGAGAAACAGTAACCAGTGAAAGGAAATGGTCTATTCAAAGAACAGGAGTGTTCCCATCCTAATTGGTAAAATAATTGACTTGTAAAAAATTAATTATCAGGGGATTTCCAAGGGCAGTTAGTCAGACAGTCTTGATTCAGGCTAAAAAAATTACAAAGTGGAAATAACAATGTGTGTGTGTGTGTGTGTGTGTGTGCGCGCGCACGTGCGCACGCGTATGTGTGTTTGTGTGCTCTGTCATGTCCGACTCTTTGCAACTCCTTCAACTGTAGCCTGCCAGACTCCTCTGCTTAGGGGATTTTTCCAAGCAATAATACATGAGTGGGTTGTCATTTCCTCCTCCAGGGGATCTTCCGACCCAGGGGTTGAACTCGTGTCTCCTGCATTGACAGGCAGGTTCTTTACCACTGAGCCACCAGGGAAGCCTGAAAATAGCAATGGAGAAGATTTTTTTTAAAAAACTCAAATATTACATAGTTGGTGAATATGCAAAATAATAGGATTTGGGGTAAACTACCATAGTATTTGGTGAAGTCCTGTTGCACCTACTTGGCTTTTTCCAGGCTATCTCTTGCCATTTCTTCTGGAAAAATAAAGATGAGGGAGTCTAAGAGGAAAAAATGTAACATCCTTATGCTGAGGAGTCACTAAGAAAGTTGCTGATGCTGAATTACACAGCTTTATATTCCTCAAATTAATCTGAAGCATGAAACAATGAGCAGTGTTTAAGCTCACAACTGCCTTTTATTTACAATACAAAAGCAAAGGCTTCAGTTAGTAGTTATTGCCACTCCTACTCCTACTGGAGAAATATTTGTAGTAAATAATATGCAAGGGAACAATATCCACCAAACCTTAGTTGTTCTGTAAAATATAATATAGAGTACATACATATATAGCATACATAGGTTCATTTCAGTTCAGTTCAGTCGCTAGGTAATCCCATCTGAATACATATAAATGTAGATAGAATACGTACATAGATAAAAAATTGTTAAAAGGAATCAAAATTCCTTTAACATGTAAAACTGTCTTTAGTTTAAGATACACTGATAGGATCTTTTATATGAATGGTGATGGTACCCAGGGTGTAGCCAAGATGTGTCAGATGGAAAGAGAACTGAATTGCTGGACAGACAAATAGAAAAGGGAATATCATGTATTCAGGGGTATACTTCCCCCAACCTTTTTACTCTTTATATTTTACAAATTAGAAAAGTGAAGTTTAAAAAAGTTGAATGATGAGTCCCATATGTTCAGTCTATAAACGTATAGTGGGTGGCAGCTGGGTGCCAGTCCCAAAGCCACCCTCGTGGAACTTACATACTCTATGGAGTGATGGGGGAGCAGACAATGAAAAGGTAAACAAGTAAATATGTAATAGAATTTATAGTTATCATAAATGCTATAAAGAAAGAAATTAAAGGCTAAGGGAATAAATAGAATGTGGATGAGGAGTGTACAGTCTAGCTTAGAGCAATTTAACACTAAAAACTCACACAGTATGGATTAAAATTAATCACAAATCATCATGTCAGGTTGAAGGAATCTAAACTAAATCATAAAGAGTAAAAAGTGGTCAAAGAGCACTCCATGTAGAAAAATACCAATTACAAATGCCCTGAAATGCAAACAGCTTATTGTGTTAAAGGAAGAATAAGAAAGCACCAATGCCTGGAACTTTAAGAAACAATGAAGAACATGGTTGGAGGCGAAGGTGGAGAAGTAGGGGTCTGCAAGATCACAGAGGACTTGAAGCTAAAGTGTTTGGAGGAGATGCCACTGGACAGTTACGAATTCTGGAGTGATAATTTGCTGTTCGGCTTCCCAGGTGGTGCAGCGGTAAAGGATCTGCCTGCCAAGCAGGAGACACTGGTTCAATCCCTGGGCCAAGAAGATCCCCTGGAGAAGGAAAGGGCAACTCACTCCCATGGGCAGAGAGCCTGACGGGCTACAGTCCATGGAGTAGCAAAGAATCAGACATGACTTAGTGACTAAACAACAACAATTTGTTCTTTTGTTTTGGAGGGTCACTTTTGTGAACAGATCAGAATGGTGACTTTTGTGAAGAGCTGGGAATGTGGAGTGGCAAGCCTTAAAACACTAAAACAATAGTCAATAAAAAGGCTATTGCTGCTGTCCAGGTGAGAGAACGTGAAAATATCAGAGGGAATGAGAAACCCTTGGATTCAGGATGTGTTTTAAAAATAGAGCGGACTAATTGCTGGGTGTGTGGGAAAGAGAACAGTCAAAGATGACTCCTGGATTTTTTAGCTCACGGAATTGGGTGAATGGTCCTGCCATTTTCTGAGATGGGGAAAATTACAGAAACAGGTGTGTGGAGGGGGGTGAGTCCAGTTTTGCGTACTTGAAGTGTGAGATGCTTATCAGATATCCAAGTTGAGTGTTGAAAAGGCATTTAGGAAATTTATTCCAGCACTCAAGGGAGAGATCAGATCTGGGAGTCATTGGCACCTGTGCAGCATGAAGAAAAAAGCAGCCCTTAAGACTCAGAATTTAACCAAAGCAGGAAATTGGAGCACAAGATGACTAGAGAGGTGACTAGTAGAAATATAAGCTCCCATTTTCTCCCAGCTGTTCTCTCTTCTTCAAAAATTCCTGGAGAGATCAAGAAGGATGTTATATGGGTTGAGCCTTTCAGCCTTTTCCCCCTTCTAATAATTAAAGAATCCCAGATGTCTGAATATTTGGGGGCATTCAGGATGCAGACACTTAGGTTATGATTATAAAAGCCAATATAGGACATCTGTAGCTACACATGCATGTTTTTATACAAGGGCTGTTACCCGAGTGTTTCATCTAAGGTATTTGAACAGGTTCATCTAGGTAGACAGGGCAGGTAAGCTGAAATATTGGCTAATTGGAGATACTAGTTTGAATCTCAGAGGAGGAGTCATGATCAGAATGTAAGTTGGGGAACTATTATCTAGAAGTGGGAACTGAGATTCACTGATATACCTAGAGAAGGGCAGATAGAGGATGAAAACAGAATTATGTCCTTCGGGTGATTCATGGACCTAGCATCTGAAAACAGCAAGAAGACAGAGAAAACGTCAAAGAAGACAAACAATAAGAATGAAGAAGGTAATTTCAATAAAGTCAAGAGAGAAAGGACTTAACATTCTGTAACAATGGCTTTAATATGATAAATATTTTCTGCAATAGAGTGCTTACTATTCTTGAACAATCTAAAGTTTTTAATGTGCTCATTTTTCTGTGTTTGCTGGCAAAGTGCAGTGTAAGGCTACACCTTTAGATAATGTTTTCACAATAAGAGCTAAAGTGCTTTTTCTGGTTAAGCTTCAGTGTCAGACTTGCTGAGGTGGAAAGAGAACCCAGTTGCCAAATCCCATTTCTGGTGACCTTCATAATAGTGTAGAAATGGCATCCGCCCTAGAGAGTCCATGCAAAGGATTTAAAATAGAAACTCAGAAAGTCAGCCACTCACATCCAGCCTCCACCCTTCTTTCATCTTCCTTTGTTTTCATTTGCTTGTTACTGGGAGCTCTTGATCTAAGGAGGGTTCCCATCCTTCCTGGCCAACCTCTGAACTCTGGCATCCTGCCCAGCACTGAATAGTAGTCCAGGATCCCTTGACTGGAGAGATGAGCAAAACGTAGAGAAGACAAAACAAGGACTGCTCTTTGATATCCTTGGCTTATGACTTGTAAATAAAGCTGACATTAGATACAAATGGAATCATTTGGCTAAAATCAGTCCTGATGTACTGAAAATCTCCAGAGTTTTCTCCTTGAATAAATCTTCAGGGTCTCTACTTTATGATGAAGCTTTCTTTGTGTCTAAAGAAAAAAAAAAAAATAAGGAAAGGCAAATTATATTTTTGATTTAGAAAACATATTTTCAAAATCATAAATGACTTTTAGCTATTGTAGTCTCCAATAAATTAGACTGCAGTCTACTGTCAAGCACTTAAAAATAGTTCAATACATTCTCCACTGTTAAAGTGAATTGAATTATTAATGATTATTGCTGTTCAGTCACTAAGTTGTGTTAGACTCTTGGCGACCTGGTGGAATGCGACATACCAGGCTTCCCCTGTCCTTCACTATCTCCCAGAGTTTGCTCAAATCCATATCCATTGAGTCAGTGATGCTATCTAACCGTCTCATATTCTTTGATTATTCTCTCACTAAAATATTCTGCTTTTTCACTAAGCCACACTCAGTACTTGCAGAAGGAACCATGATAATACAATGAGAAAATACTGGTGGAAAAGAGTAGTGAAATATGGAATTTGGCTGACTTTAGGTCAGGGGAGAGTAAAGGCCCTTGCTACATTTCCATTTCCTTTTTTGGCCATTTGGAAATTTCTATTCCCAACACAGTCCTTGGGCATCACCAAGTTCGCTTTGGTGACTCAAAGTCCCACTTGTAGATATCCAGTCCTTAAATTGCCCTTGTAGGCAACTCATAATCAATCAGTGAACTAATAGAATTCCTCTCCCCTCGCTTTCAGTCTCTAGCTTACTTACACAGCTACTTTAATTTAATCAAATTTCCTTCTACCTCTACCTCAGCACATATCACCAGCAAGTTCACGGACATATAACAAATCAATAAATACAATAATATATATTATTTCCCTTGTTTTCCCAAACCACTTAATTTTTTTTTTTCTCAGAGTCCTGCTGTGGGCTTTCGAAAATAAACCTCACTCTAATGAATTTAAGGTAAAGTGAAGGATGTTATTGAATGTGGTTATTTGTGAGAACAGTAATTCATGCTGTTCTTCGGGAAAAATAAACAAGAACTCCATTCTTGACTTTGACTACCCCAGTTTTGTGTGTTCTTTAATTTTAGAGAGATCTTGAGTAACTGCAAAAAAAAAAATTAGTATTTTAATTGTGGTCTTATAATATTTAAAAATGTAACTCAAGGAGTTTGCATCTTTTTTATGTTGATATTTCCTATCCAAGACCCTGGTATGGCTTTCCATTAATGGTTTTAAAAGTTTTATTGTATAGTTTTTAACATTTCTTGTTTTAGTCATTCTAAGTGTTTTGTGTGTCTTTTTATTGTAAATAAGGAATTGTATTCAATTCAGACTATTATGATTATATTTTTATATAGACTGCAGACAGATTACTCTAGCTAAATTTATACCCTCTTTCATATTATTTCTTATTCTTTCTCAATATTTTTAGAAGTTTTTGCATTGACATTTAAAGTGAAAATTTGGTGCTGGATATGCTCATTACTAATGCTATGTCATTGCTCTTAAACCCTATCGACATAGAACTAGTGGAATTATGCAGTTGTGCAGGTACACACCCACATCACATATTGCAACAAAGCAAATTACATAATTTTTTTTGTTTCCCAGTGCAGGTAAAAGTTATATTTACATATTGCAACAAAGCAAATTATGTAATTTTTTTTTTGTTTCCCAGTGCATGCAAAAGTTATATTTATACCATAGTCTATTAACTGTACCATAGCATTGTCTAATAAAAAGTGCATACCTTAATTTAAATATATTTTATTGCTAAAAAATACTAAGCATCATCTGAACCTTCAATTAATCATAGTAGTAGAATCAAAGATCACTCTTCACAGATCACCATAACAAAATAATAATGAAAACGTTTGGAATATTGGAAGAATTATTACCAAAGTGTGAGAAAGAGACATGAAGTGAACAAATACTATTGGAACAATGAAGTCAATAGATTGGCTCAAATGCAGGTTTGCCACGCACCTTCAATTTGTAAAAAAATATTCAGTATCTGTGAAGCTTAATAAAGTGAGTGCAATGAAGGTATACCTGTAGTCTCTTAACAACTACCCAGTGTATCACACAACAGTGTGAGCTACAGTCACAGTGTAGCACCTGTTGTTTGTTCAGTCACTCAGTCGTGTCTGACTCTTTGCCACCCCATGGACTGCTGCGTGCCAGGCTTCCCTGTCCATCACTGCCTCCCAGAACTTGCCCAAACTCATGTCCATCCAGTCGGTGATGCCGTCCAACCATCTCATCCTCTGTCATCCCCTTCTCCTCTTGCCTTCAATCTTGCCCAGCATCAGGGTCTTTTCCAGTGAGTCAGTACTTTGCATCAGGTGGCCAAAGTATTGGAGCTTCAGCTTCAGCCTCGGTCCTTTCAATGAATATTCAGGACTGATTTCCTTTAGGATTGACTGGTTTGATCTCCTTGCAGTCCAAGGGACTCAAGAGTCTTCTTCAGCACCAGAGTTCAAAAGCATCAGTTCTTTGGTACTCAGCTTTCTTTATGGCCCAACTTTCACATCCATATGACTACTGGAAAAACCATAGCTTTGACTAGACAGACCTTTGTTGGCAAAGTATTGTCTCTGCTTTTTAATATGCTGTCTAGGTTGGTCATAGATTTTCTTCCAAGGAACAAGTGTCTTTAAATTTCATGCCTGCAGTCACCATCTGTAGTCATTTTGGAGCCCAAGAAAATAAATATGTAGTACATACATCTCTAATACTTGTTTTATAACTGGAAATTTGTACCTTTTGACCACCTTCCTCCAATTACCCATCCCTCACTCTGTGCCTTTGGTAACCACAAGTCTGACCTCATTTCTATGAGTTTTTTTTTTTTTAACTCTACATATAAATGAGATCATAAAAATATTTGTCTTTCTCTGTCTGACATTTCACTTAGCATAATGCCTTCAAGACCCAACCATGCTGTCACAAATGGTATATATATATGTATATAAAGTGGGATATTATTTGGCCATTTAAAAAAAAACTGGAAAAACCATATATATTTATATTTATAAATGTAAATAGATAAAGTTGTGATATATAAATATGTATGTATCCATTTTATCCATTTTTACATTTATATAGAAATTTTGTGTGTAACTATAGGTGTAGGTGGTGGTTTAATCACTTAATTGTGTCCTACTCTTTGCAACCCATGGACTATAGCCTGCCAGGCTCCTCTGTCCCGTGATTTTCCAGGCAAGAATACTATAGTGGGTTGCCATTTCCTACTCCAACATAGGTATAGACACATATAAATATATATGTATGTATGTATGTATATATATATATATATATATATATCTCCCACCTTCTTTATCTGTTTATCTATTGATAGATATTTGTTTCCCTGTCTTGGCTAATGTAACTAACGCTATAATTGTGGAAGTGCAGATATCTTTTCGAGATAGTGTTTTTATTACCTTTGGAAAAATACCAAAAGAGCAGTGAAATTGGTGGATTATAAGGTAGATAACGTTTTTAACTTTTGAGGATCCTCCATGCTGTTTTCCACTGCTACGGGACCAATTTACAATCCCATCAACAGTGCACAGTTCATGCCAGCACTCACTATCTTCTGTATTTTTAATAATGACCATTCTAACAGATGTGAGGTGATCTGTCACTGTGGTTTTGCTTTGCGTTTTCCTAAAGAAGAGTGATGTTGAGCATCTTTTCGTGCATCTGCTTCATGCATATGTATCTTTTTTGGAAAAATGTCTTTTCAGGTCCTTTGCCCATTTTTAAATGGGTTGTTTTTCTGCTATTGAGTTGCGTGAGATCTTTATATGTTTTGGATATTAACCCCTAGTTAGATATATGGTTTGCAAAGATTTTTGCCCATTCTGTAGGTTGTCTTTTCACTTTGTTGATGATTTATTTTGCTGTGCAAAAATTTCTTTTTTTTTTAGTTTGATATGTCCCACTTGTTTATTTTTAATTTTTGCTTATGCTCTAGATGTCATATTCACAAAAGCGTTACCAAGATCCATGTCAAGAATCTTTGTTCATGTGTTTTCTTCATGAGTTTTATAGCTTCTAGTCTTACATTTAAGCCTTTAATTTACTTTGAGGAAATTTTTGTGAGTAGAGTTACCATGTGGTCTGATTTTATTCTTTTACATGTAAATATCCAGTTGTCTCAGTACGATTTATTGAAAAGATTGTTCTTTCTTGTGAATATTCTTGACTACTTTGTCAAATATTAGTTTATTGTACAATCATACATTTATTTTTGAGTTCTTGATTCTATTGTGTTGGCCTATTTGTCTGTTTTTATGCTAGAATTGTACTGTTTTTATGATTATAACTTTATAGTTTGAAATCAAGAAATGTGATACCTCCTGATTTGTTCTTCTTCCTCAGAATTTCTTTGGCTATTTGGGATCTTTTATCAGTTCACTTCAGTCACTCAGTCATGTCCGACTCTGTGACCCCATGGACTGCACTTCCCCGTCCATCACCAGCTCCCAAAGCTTACTCAAACTCATGTCCATCGAGTCGGTGATGCCATCCAACCATCTCGCCCTCTGTCATCCCCTTCTCCCTCCACCTTCATTCTCTCCCAGCATCAGGGTCTTTTCAAATGAATCAGTTCTTCTCATCAGGTGGCCAAAGTATTGGAGCTTTGGCTTCAGCCTCAGTCCTTCCAGTGAATATTCAGGACTGATTTCCCTTAGGATTGACTGGTTGGATCTCTTTGCTGTCCAAGGGATTCTCAAGAGTCTTTTTCAACCACAGTTCAAAAACATCAATCCTTTGGTACTCAGCTCTCTTTATAGTCTAACTTTCACATCCATACATGACTCCTGGAAAAACCATAACTTTGACTAGACGGATCTTTGTCAGCAAAGTAATGTCTCTGCTTTCTAACATCCTATCTAGATTTGTCATAGCTTATCTTCCAAGGAGCAAGCGTCTTTAAATTTCATGGCTGCAGTCACCATCTGTAGTCATTTTGGAGCCCGGAAAAAGAAAGTCTGTCACTGTTTCCATTTTTTCCTCATCTACTTGCCATAAAGTGATGGGACTGGATGCCATGATCTTAGTTTTTTGAATGTTGAGTTATAAGCCAGATTTTTCACTCTCCTCTGTCCCTAGGATTTTCCAGGCAAGAATACTGGGGTGGGTTGCCATTTCCTCCTCCAGGGGATCTTCTCAATCATGAATCGAACCCTCTTTTGCCAGGCTTCCCTGTCCTTCTCTATCTCCCAGAGCTTGCTCAAATCTATATCCACTGAGTCAGCGATGCCATGCAACCATCTGATCCTCTGTCGTCCCCTTCTCTTCCTGCCTTCAATTGTTCCAAGTATCAGGATTGTTTATGGTTCCATATAAATTTTAGGAGTACTTTTCCTAAATCTGTAAAAAGTACTGCTGGAATGTTGATGCAGATTGTGCTGACTCAATAAATGGCTTTTGGTAGTATTGACATTTTAATAATATTAATTCTTATAGTTCACGAGTAGAGGATATCTTTCCATTTATTTGTGTCTTCTTTGATTTCTTTCAACAATGTCTTGTAGATTTAGAGTAAAGACCTTTCACTCCCTTAGTTAAATTTATTCCTAAGTATTTTATTGTTTTTGCTTGATTACTTTCTTTTAGAAAATCTGTCATTAATGTATAGAAACACTACTAATTTTTGTATTTTAGTTTAGTATCCTGCAACTTCACTTAATTGATTGATTAGAGCTAATAATTTTTGGTTGAGTCTTTCAGATTTCCTGTATATAAAATCTTGTCATCTCCAAATAGAGATACTCTCACTTCTCTCTTTCCAATTCTGATACTTTTTATTTCTTTTTCTTGTCTGACTGCTCTAACTAGGACTTCTAGTACTTTGTTTGAATAGGGCTGGTAAAAGTGAACACCCTTGTCTTATTCCTGATTTTAGAGAAAAAGCTTCCACCATTTATCATTGAATATGATAGCCATGGGCTTGTCAAAAATGGCTTTTTTATGTTGAAATATATTTCTTCTATGCCTAATTTGTTAAGAGTTTTTATCATGGATAGATGTTGAATTTATCAAACGTTTTTTTCTGTGTCTGTTGAAATGATCATGATTATTTCCCTTCATTTTATTGATGTGATGTATCACATTGATAGACTGTGTATGTTGAATGATCCTTGCATATCAGGAATAAATCCTTTTCATATGCTGCTGAATTTGGTTTTCTAGTACTTTATTGATAATTTTGCATCTATATTCAGCAGGGATATTGACCTGTAGTTCTCTTTCCCAGTAGTGTTCTTTCCTGTTTTAGCTGGTCTTATAAAATGAGTTTGGACACTATTATATATAAAATAGATAACCAACAAGGACCTACCATATAGCACAGGGAACTATACTTAACATTTTGTAATAACCAATAAGGGAAAAGAATCTGAAAATTGTGTGTGTGTGTGTGTGTGTGTGTGTGTGTGGTCAAGTCACTTTACTGTGTATCTGGGACTGGAACAACCTTGTAAATCAACCATACTTCAATGTAAAGAAGAAAAAAAATAATTAAAGAAAATAAAATGACTTTGGGAATGTTCCCTCTTTTTCAGTTTTTCAGAGAGTTTGAGAAGAATTGGCTTTAATTTTTAAAATGTTTGGTAAAATGTACTATTGAAGCTATCTGGTCCTGGGCTTTTGGTTGTTGAGAGATTTTTGATTACTGATTCAATTTCCTTCTAGTAGTTGATCTAATCAGATTTTCTATTTCTTCCTGATTCAATTTTGTTAAGTTTTATGTTTTTTCTTCTAGGTTGTCCAGTTCTTTGGTATATAGTTGTGCATGGTTGCCTCTTAGGATACTTCAGTTTCTGTGGTAACCATTGAAATGTCTTCTTTTTCATCTATAATTTTGTTAATTTGGATTCTTTCTCTTTTTTTTCCTTGTTTGGTGTAGCTAAGGATTTGTTGATTTTGTTTACCTTCTCAAAAAACCAACTCTTAATTTTTTTTCCCCCTTCTGTTCTCTATTTCATTTATTGCTGCTCTAATCTTATTTCTATTCTTCTGCTACCTTTGGGCTCATTTGTTCTTCTTTTCTCTGGTTTCTTCAGGTATCAGTTCACTTCAGTTCAGTCGCTCAGTCACTCAGTCGTGTCCGACTCTTTGCGACCCCATGGACTGCAGCACGCCAGGCCTCCCTGTCCATCGCCAACTCCCGGAGTTTACTCAAACTCAGGTATAGAGTTAGGCTATTTATTTGGAATTTTTCTTGCTTCTTAATGTAGGCCAACAAAGGTCCAACAAAGGTCTGTCTAGTCAAAGCTATGGTTTTTCCAGTAGTCGTGTATGGATGTGAGAGTTGGACTGTACAAAAAGCTGCCGCTGCTGCTAAGTCGCTTCCGTCGTGTCCGGCTCTGCGCGACCCCATGGACGGCAGCCCACCAGGCTCCGCCGTCCCTGGGATTCTCCAGGCAAGAACACTGGGGTGGGTTGCCATTTCCTTCTCCAATGCATGCATGCATGCTAAGTCACTTCAGTCGTGTCTGACTGTGCGACCCCATGACAGCAGCCTACCAGGCTCTTCTGTCCATGGAATTCTCTAGGCAAGAATACTGGAGTGGGTTGCCATTTCCTTCTCCAATACAGAAAGCTGAGTGCTGAAGAATTAATGTTTTTGAACTGTTATTTTGGAGAAGACTCTTGAGAGTCCCTTGGACTGCAAGGAGATCCAACCAGTCCATATCCTAAAGGAAATCAGTCCTGAATATTCATTGGAAGGAATGATGCTGAAGCTGAAACTCCAGTACTTTGGCCACCTGATGCGATGAGTGGACTCATTTGAAAAGACCCTGATGCTGGGAAAGATTGAAGGAGGGAGGAGAAGGGGATGACAGAGGATGAGATGGTTGACTGGCATCACCGACTCAGTGGACATGAGTTTGAGTAAACTCCAGGAGTTGGTGATGGACAGGGAGGCCTGGCGTGCTGCACTCCATGGAGTCGCCAAGAGTCAGACACGACTCAGCGACTAAACTGAACTGAATGTAGGGGCTTATTGCTATGAATTTCCCTCTTAGAACTGTTTCTGCTACAACCCACAAGTTCTGGTACATGTGTTTTCATTTTTACTTGTCTCAATAAACTTTTTTATTTCTTCTTTTTTTTTGATCTTCTGGTTGTTCAGGAGTACCATGATGGAATTAAATTAAAAAATCATGAACTAGTGAACTATGTAGAAATCACCCAGATATTTGGAAATTCAAAACCACCTTTCTCAATAATGTGAGTTAAAGAAGAAGTGAAAAGAAAAAATTCAAACCAAATAATAGTGAAAACAAAACATTTACAGTTTTGTGGTGTGCAAGCAAAGAAGTACTTCAGAAGAAATTTATAGCAAAACTTTCTACTATAAGGGGAAAAAAAGACAATGACCCAGTATTCCAGCTTAAGAAACTAGAAAAATCTAGAAATAAAATAGAAAAAAGAATAAATTATACCCAAAGTAAGTAGAAGGATGGAAATTATATAAAGCAAATAAATAAAAAGAAATAAATAATGAGTAAATAAATAAAATGTCATTGAGACGGGCAACAGAAAGAAAACTAAGGAAGTTAACACTGATTCTTTTAAAGAGGCATAAAACTTCTTTAAAGAGTTTTAAAATAGTGAATGTTTGGAAAACAGTTACTTATAAAGTTAAACACGTAAGTATTATCAGTTCAGCTCAGTTCAGTTCAGTTGCTCAGTTGTGTCCTACTCTTTGCAACCCCATGGAGTGCAGCATGCCAGGCCTCCCTGTCCATCACCAGCTCCGGGAGTTTACTCAAACTCATGTCCATTGACTCGGTGATGCCATCCAACCATATCATCCTCTGTCATCCCCTTCTCCTCCCTCCTTCAATCTTTCCCAGCATCAGGGTCTTTTCTAATGAGTCAGTTCTTCACATCAGGTGGCCAAAGTACTGGAGTTTCAGCTTCAGCATCATTCCTTCCAATGAATATTCAGGACTGATTTCCTTTAGGATGGACTGGTTGGATCTCCTTGCCGTCCAAGGGACCCTCAAGGGTTTTCTCCAACACAACAGTTCAAAAGCATCAATTCTCCGGCCCTCAGCTTTATAGTCCAACTCTCATATCCATACATGACTACTGGAAAAGTTTCATATGGCCCAGTAATATTTCCAAGGGAAATGAATGCATATATACCCCTATAATCCAGTAATTTATTCCAATAAAGATGAATGCATACATATGTAAAAAGACTTGTACATGAATATTCATAGCAGTTTTATTCATAAAGGTTTCAAAATAAAGGTAAGCCAAATATCCACCTGCAAGTTAATGAATAAACAACTTGCGATATAGTTACATAGAAGAATGGTATCTAGTAATAAAAATGTATGAACTGCTGATACCTGCAAAAAATAAGGATGGATTTCACCAACATTATATTGAGCAAAAAAACAAGTCTAAAATAGGCAACATTAATCCATGGTGACTAGTGATAGAGATCAGAGCAGTGCTTACCTCTGATGAGTAGATAAGCTTCAAACAGACATGGGTGGAATTTATAGGATACTGGGAATGTGCTGTATCCTAGTTAGATTGTTGATTATTTGAATGTATACATTTGTCAAAATTCACTGAACTGTATACTTTAAAATGGTCTGACGTTTTTCTAGGAAAATTATACTTCAATGACATTGAAAAATTAGACCAGATCTTCAATCATGTAGCCTCCTGGTTTTCTTTGTGGAAAATATGCATAGAGATGCCACTTTCTACCTCTGCCTGTCTACTCTGTATCAACAAAGAACAGAAAGGGGATAGCTTCTTTTTTTTTCCCCCCATTTATTTTTATTAGTTGGAGGCTAATTACTTTACAATATTGTAGGGGATAGCTTCTTTGACTAATACCTGGAAGTTTTAGAGATGCAATTTATTGACAGTGCCCTAAAGGTATTTCATTCTGAATATGAAATATGAGTCCATTGTCTTTTGAATGAGATTAATCCAATCTAATTGAAATAAGTGAAAAAAGATCCTCATGTCTTCGGGGCAAATAATTTATTCCACTAAACATATCAGGAGTACCTTAAAGACAGGAATTGCACATGCTGCCTCATTTAATTCTCAATAGAGCTACAGATCTAGTAACAGAGAAAGAAAATAATTGCTAGTTGAGCATCAGCTATGTATATGGCCCTTACATATACAACCTCATAACAATTCTAGAAGGTAACAGTCATTTTGTTATCCACTTCAAAAAAGATGAAACCAAGTTTGAGTCCAATATGAATAGTAAGAAGTCCACTATGACTCAAAGACTGTGCTTTTGATCTACCCAGTGACTCTAAGAATTTGGTCAAAAGATGTCTGTTTCAGAATAATATAGGGTGTTTTATTAACATGCA
The DNA here is from genome assembly GCF_033118175.1 of Dama dama. Classification (NCBI taxonomy): domain Eukaryota; kingdom Metazoa; phylum Chordata; class Mammalia; order Artiodactyla; family Cervidae; genus Dama; species Dama dama. The sequence continues at coordinate 20,355,134 of NC_083694.1, read as the reverse complement.
GATGTATAGGCCTCATCCAAGACCTACTAATAAGAATTTTTAAGGATAGGGCTTGGGAATCTGAATGTATGACAGCTTCTTCAGGTGATTTCTAAGTAGCTCTGCAGTTTAAGAACTACAGTTACAGACAGTATCCAACGCATAGTTAACACTCAGCAAATTCTCTAATTAGCAACTAACTACACATATTTATGCATTTTCCATCTGAACTTTGGATAGGAATTAATTGTTCCTCTTTCAATCCAATTTTATAGATCTAAGATTTCTCAGTCTTGGATTCATAAGTTCTTTAGTTTGCATTTTTTTTTTTTTTTTACTGCTTATGTGTACATAGTATTTGTAACAACTAAAAAGCAAAGAGTTTTTATAGTCACAAAAAAAGCTCCCAGCAATAATATTAAATGCAAATGACCATGACAATCCAAAGCTTTTAAAAAGACAAAGTAAAATTTTAGGAGTTTTTATTGTCCATGCATGTGTGCTCAGTCATGTCTGACTCTTTGCAAACCCATGGACTGTAGCCCACCAGAATCCTATATTCATGGAATTTTCCAGGCAAGAGTAATGGAATAAGTTGCCGTTTCCAGTTCCAGGGGATTTTTTCGATCCAGGGATTGAACAGGCATCTCTATCTCTTCCATCTCCTGTATTGGCACGCAGATCCTTTACCACTCGCACCACCTGGGAAGCCCACTGTTATTCATTGTTGTGAATTAATTTTATCTTCATAGTTGGCTTCAGATTTTGTCCAAGTTCATAAACAGATAGTTTATTTCAGAGTCTGTGCTTTTTCATACAGAATATTCCTCACTCTCTTCCACATGGAAGACAGCAAAAGAGCAAATGAACATTGGATTTCAGGCATTTTTGTTTATCCTTACCTAATAAAATAGTTTTAAAATGTCTTGAACATTAATTTATTCCTATTTTTCTTAGCCTTGCAGATAGTTAGTGAACTCGTTTGCTGTTGTTCAGTTGGTAAGTCGTGTCCAACTCTTTGGCCCCATGTACTGCAGTACACCAGGTTTCCCCGTCCTTCACTATCTCCCGGAGTTTGCTCAAACTTGTGCCCATTAAGTCAGTGATGCCATCCAACCATCTCATCCTCTGTTGCCCCCTTCTCTTGCCCTCAGTCTTTCCCAGCATCAGAGTCTTTTCCAATAAATTGGCTCTTTGCATCAGGTGACCAAAGTGGAGCATTGGAGTATCAGCTTCAGCATCAGTCCTTCCAATGAATATTCAGGACTGATTTCCTTTAGGATTGACTGGTTTGATCTCCTTGCTGTCCAAGGGACTCTCAAGAGTCTTGTCCAGCACCACAGTTAGAAAGCATCAGTTATTCAGTTCTCAGTCTTCTTTATGGTCCAGTTCTCACATCCATACATGACTACTGGAAAAACCATAACTTTGACCATGTGGACCTTTGTCAGCAAAGTGATGTCTGGTTTTTAATACGCCATCTAGTTTTTTCATAGCTTCTCTTCCAAGGAGCAAGCATCTTGCCCACTACATTTCTATTATGCTCATCAACCTGAAAAAGTTATTTTATCTTTCAATCTGCTTTTCCCCAAAGCACCATATCCACCAATAACTGTGGAAACAAGCAACAAACATTTGACATCTGTACTTCTCCCATCCATTGATTTCACTCTGAAAGTACCTCTCCACTCTTCTGGCACAAAATGTTCTAAATGTAAATCATTTGCTTGTTTATCTTGCCACTGAATCTGAAGTAAAAACAGAAACAAATATACAAGCAATATCTTAATCATGAAAAAAATATTTAGCCTCAGAATTCCCCAGAATGTTCTTGGAAAAAAATCATGAAGATAAAATGATTAGATTTTTTCCTTCCAACAACTAATTTGTATGAGTGTGTTTAAATATTAAAATAATTGAATATTAAAATAATTTTAAATATTAAAATAGTCTTGTGCCTCAAACAATAATGTTTGTAAATACCCTGGACCTGAATGCATAGTAGGGTGAGAAACTTATACCCAAAGAAGGTAATAATCTGTCCAGTTTTAAATGTCTTTTTTTCTAAGAGACTAGAACATTTGAAGTTTATATTCTAGCAAGTTTTAAAGTTTCCCCTGCCAGATCCAACAGGCATTATGTAATTCTACTGTCATTCACAAATCTCTCCAGGTAATTAAGTTATTACCCAAGACTGTAACATTTGTTAATTGAGGTCATCAGTTCTACAAAGTCGTGTTCAAGAAAGTCTCTATGGTATATTACGTTGCTTTTGAATTGGATTTCAAGAGATTTGCAATCTCCTCTCTAGATTCTTCCATTTATAATTTAAGTATTAACCTCTAAATCTCTTCATTCATAAAGTAAAAATAATAATAGTTGTTTCAGTCTACCCATCTGTGCTGTGCTGTGCTTAGTCATGTCAGAATCATGTCAGGCTTCCAGGCTCCTCTGTCCATGGAATTTTCCAGACAAGAACACTGGAGTGGGTTGCCATTTCCTTCTCCAGGGGATCTTCCTGACCCAGGGATTGAACCCGCATCTCTTGTGTCTCCTTCTTTGGCCAGCAGATTCTTTACCACTGCACTACCTGGGAAGCCCCAGTGGCAGTCTCCCCCTAGGAAATTCATAAAAATTAAATTGTTAAGTAGGTGAAGTACTTGGAGATCTTAGAAGAAGGAAGTTTCGTAAAGTGTAACATATCTGTAATTTATGTGAGGTTCTGCTTTGTGTATGAGATGTCCCCCTGCTGAAAAGATTCCAGGAAGCACTCACAGGCATATGAGATGAGGGCAATCTAAGCTTCCTTCTTGTTCAGCTCCCTGTCTCGATACCGTTGTTCACTATTTTCTGGCTCTCCACCGGCAGAATCCTTCGATGTTGAGCAAGCTTCTGGCTTGGAGAAAAACTAAGTGCATACTTGCCTATATTCCAAAACCAAGATGACATATACTTCCAATTGAACAGATGTGGTCAGCCGTTGATTGGGCCCAGAGGAGAAGAAATTAAACACATCCAAAACAACAGTGAGTAGGAAATAGGGGTGAGCAAAGGTGAGTAGATGCACAGTGTCTCTCCTTTTGGGTCATTGTGTTTCCTTTCCTCATACTCATCCAAGTTTCCCCTTTCTCTCTGTAAGGAGATTTTCCAAGTCTTTTTCTTTCCTTGGCTTCCTTTGCTTGGTCATAAGCATAGGTGTGTCCAGGATAGCAAATCTTTCTCATTACCTTCCAAGCACTCACAATTGAGCTGGAATTTTGAATGATGCTCAGTAAGTATTGCCAGTTTCCATAATTCAGAAACTTATATATCCATCAAGAGGGTTTCCAGGCCCCATGGCGTTTCTATTAGCCATTTCATTGAAAACTAACCAACTAAATTCATAGTCCCATAGTGTAATTAAGTTGGAAGGGTAAATTCCTTCTTTCCCTCATGCAGTATAACAATCCTCACAATGCTATCTATGCAGAATTTCATTCAGCCTCAGTTCAGACAATTTCAAGCAACTGGGAGTTCACACCCTTCCTAGACATGTCTTCTAGCTCTAATGATAAGAAAGTTCTTCATCGTGAGCCAGAATCTGCATTCCTATGATGTTTCCCCTCATTCTTAGTTCCCCTCTAGAGCACAGAGTAAATACAATCCTCCTTTCACACTCAATTTCTCCTCTGGATTAAGCAGCCTCAGTTCTTCCATTGTCTCTCTGTGCAAAATCCACTGTGTTGTCCAGTTTGGCACACTTGACTTATACTGAACTTGTAGTCAACTCTAAGGCCTTTGTCTTTTCCAAACACATTGCTGCAATCCACCTCTCCCTCATGTTGCTCCTTATCCAGATGATTTTTTTGAAGCTAAGTGGGAGGGCTTTATTTTTATCTTCTTCAAATTTCATTGTTAGTTTGCACCTATCATTCAGGATTTTCCCCAGTCTTGATCTAAGTTATTAGCTATTCCTCTCATATTTCTGAGTCTTTCACAGATTTGATGTCTGCTTTCTCAGTCATGTTTGACTCTTGGCAACCCCATGGACTGTATGTAGCCCACTAGACTCCACTGTCCATGGAATTCTCCAGGCAAGAATACTAGAGTGGGTTGCCATTCCCTTCTCCAGGGTATCTTCCCAACCCAGCGATTGAACCCAGGTCTCCTGCACTGCAGGCAGATTCTTTGCCATCTGAACCACCAGGGAAGCCTTTCTATATATTTCTTCAACCTGCTGGTCAGAACTCTGAAAAAAAAAAAAAAAAAAAACAGGGTCCCTACATGTGTGAGTGACGCGCTGCCTCAAGGGAGTGGAAAATCAGCTGTTGGTACTCCCCCAGAACCCCCTCAAATCCCCTTTCCTTTTCCTACATGCTGGTCACAGGTGAGCTTTTCCTCTCTCAGTTGGCAACCATCTCCTTGCTGGAGGACTATCTTAGGCTCTCAGAGCCCATGTTCCCTGTGCTCATGGCAAGATTTTCTGGGAATTAATGTTTTCCTAGAGGCATGGCAACCCACTCCAGTATCCTTGCCTGGAGAATCCCATGCACAGAGGAGCCTGGAAGGCTGCAGTCCTTGGGGTCGCAAAGAGTTGGACACGACTGAAGCAACTTAGCAAGCAAGCAAGCAAGCAAGGGGCAGCCCTTAACTGACGACCATTGAATGCACTGGAGTATAAATACCCTGGCTCTCTTGTACTTAATGCAACCACCTTTGAGGTGTGACCTCTACTGCTGAGAGCCCCTCTACACAATTAAGTGAAAGCAGCTTCCATGCCTGATAACATGCCCTTGCTTATCCTCCCAATGTGTGTGTGTGTGTGTGTACAGAAAAATCACCATCCCATCCCTAACTTAATAATCTGCTCTTTTCCCCCATTTTTTTGTGTGTGTGATGGCTTCTTTATCATATATATACATATATATATTTAATTTTTTATTGGAGTATAGTTGTTTTACAATGTTGTGTTAGTTTCTACTCTACAGCAAAGTGAATCAGCCATATGCATACATATTTCCCCTCTTTTTTGGATTTCATTCACATTTAGGTCACCACAGCACTGTGTAGAGTTCCCTGTGCTATACACTAGGTTCTCGTTAGTTATCCATTTTATATATAATACCAATATTGTGTAGATGCCAGTCCCAACCCCCCCAGTTCATCCCACCCCTCCTTTCCCCTCTTCGCGTCCATACATTTGTTCTCTCCATCTGTTTCTCCATTTCCACTTAGCGGATAGGTTCATCTGTAGCTTTTTTCTAGATTCCATATATATGCATTAATATAAGGTATTTTTTTTCTTCTTGACTTAATTCTCTCTGTATGACAGTTTTTGTTTTTTAGAATAATCTATCTTTTGTTGATTGATCTGTCTGTTCTGCACTGACAAAAGAACATGTGGTAGAGAATATTCTTTTTTCATCTGATTCTTTTAAACACAATGATATGAATGCCTTTTTAATTTGAAGATTTTTCTCCTAAGTAGAGAATATGGAGAAAAAGTGGAATTAAATAATTCTGCCTTTTCTTAACTCTTAATATTATGTCTATATACCCCTTGTATTAAGCCTCCTTAATGTTTTCTTTCTTTCTGAATGTAATTTTAAAAGGCATTTTCAATACTGATACCACTTGTTACAAACTGAAGTCATTCTGGAATGTATCCTTCTTGACTATTTTTTTTTTTTTTTTATTAGTTGGAGGCTAATTACTTCACAACATTTCAGTGGGTTTTGTCATACATTGATATGAATCAGCCATAGATTTACACGTATTCCCCATCCCGATCCCCCCTCCCACCTCCCTCTCCACCCGATTCCTCTGGGTCTTCCCAGTGCACCAGGCCCAAGCACTTGTCTCATGCATCCCACCTGGGCTGGTGATCTGTTTACCTTCTGATAGGTAAAAAATCCATCAAGGCAAAAATCAAAGAGGTTTCAGGTGCTTATCAGGATGAAGTGGCAAGAATCTGTGTAGCTATTTGAAGTTCTCTATTTCCACTTGCATGTGCTCTGTATTAAAGAGTGCATAATCTTTGTCCTCCTTCTGACAGTTTACGGACTACTTTGATGAAAATAGCATCTATATTACTATAGCAAATGCTTGCTATCATCATATCAAATGTCTTTCTTTTTTCACAATGCTTATATTCTTGGGTGGGGTTTCCAAGCAGTGAAAAATAGTGTTATCCCTATATCCATCTAACAGATACTTCTGGATTGACCTAGGTAGACTATTTCATCATCATATGCTAGCCCTGAGTCCATTACGTATGTTCTTAGTCTTACCATTAATAGATCAAAGCTGAAGCCTTGCATTTGGTGCCCAGACATTTTTTTCCTACTATTCTATTCAGTGAATCTGAATATGTCCTCTTATTTCTAGCCAAGATTTCCTCTTCTTCCCCTTCTCTCCCCACCTCCTTCTTCCCTCCTCCCCCTCCTCTTATCCCTTCTTGTTCCCCTTCTCCTCCCCGCCACCTAAACCCAATGTCAGTGAACAACAGCAGGTGTGCCAGGTGATGGCTTATGACTGTCTGTGCCAGACTTGAAAGCAAATCAAACCAAAGAGAGACCTGTTTTCAGTTGGGAGAGGGAGTGAAGGATATACTTCAGGCAGAGGCAACATTTTTGCTGAGTCTGAAAAGTAGATAGGATGAACCTTTAGAGTTCGTGCCTGAGTTTGGATTGGGCCCCAGAGACCTGACCAGGCTAGAGGCAACGGACTATATTCAAACACCATAACTAGGTTGAGAAGAATCCAAGAAGACTGTACATTTTTTGCTTTGTTTTTCGGATGATCCAAGACACTATATATGCTTGGGTTTCCCTATTGACCTCAGTATCTTGTGTGTCTTTTTGTTTTCAATGGATGAGTAGATAACCTGACAGTATACAAAGTTAAGAAGTTTCTCACACACTGGATGTTTTTCTAAAAACACTGAAGATATCTCCTTCCATCAAATGTATTTAAGACAACAGAGATTTTTCCATCTAACAGATATTATAGTGAATCTCCTTACTAAACAATGTTCATTCATACATGTATGTTTTCAATAAATGTGAATTTTTAATGTATAGTTATAATAATATGTAGTATAATTTTTGAAATGTATAGCTTTTTACACTGGAAAAGTCCCTGATGCTGGGAAAGATTGATGGTAAAAGGACAAGGGGCAGCAGAGGATAAGATGGTTAGATAGCATCACCTACTCAATGGACAGGAATTTGAGAAAACTCAGGGAGATAGAGGAGGACAGAGGAGCCTGGCGGGCTACAGTCCATGGGGTCGCAAAGAGTCAAGACACGAATTTAGCGACTGAGCAGCAACAACAACAATGTATAGTTTGTTTGAGGTGGAATAGATTTTTTTTCCCACCCACTCTGATGTTGATAGTAAAGGAACATAGATATAAATGGAGGGGAACAAATACCATCCCTACCGTAAGAGAGAGAAGCATCTCACAATGTGTGAAGAGCTTTCAACCACTATCAGAGAGGTTGTGAACAGCACTGGTTCATCTGCTTCATTCTTTGAGGGAAGACATAAAGAGGGAAGCGAATAATGTCCTTTTTTTCCTACCTGATTATGAGACTGTCATCAACATTGGCTCTAATCCTGGATAATCAACTTTTCTAGCAACCTGATAGAAGGAAGGAGAGTTTGTTAGTGATTTGAGCAATTTCCAAACTAGAACTGACTTGGTTCTTTCTGCTTGCTGACATATTGGCAAATCATTTTTATGAGCCCTTATGTGATTCATTGAGCCATTTGGGGAGGGTCAGAGGGCAAGGGTGCCATTTACCAGAGCAGGTTTAAGCCTGGAGAAGGCAAGGTCAGAGGGGAAGAGAGACCCTCATTACTCTGGGAGGATGCTGGGGGCCGGCGCTGAGCCTGCCTGACTGTGTCAGGCTCACATGGGGTGTTTGTTAGCACAAAGCAGCGAGCTGCAGGTGTTCGGTGCTCCAGAGTCTTCAAAGATCAGCCTCAATGTTTCTGTTACTATAAAGAGGATTAAACGGATTTAAAGACACAGTTGGCCTGTCCAACTGCTAGCATATTTGCCAACATTTGCCAAGAAGGAGGAAAAAAGGTAGGCTATATCAGCTACAAGTCCTGGTAGTTAGGGGAAACATACTTTTCAGGTTCCTTTTTTTTTTTTTTTTTTCTCTCTCTCTCTTTTTCCTCCTTTTTTTTTTTAATAGCCTGAATGTGGAACTGTAGCACTTTCAACTGGAACTCATTAAGAATTCATGGGGCAGAAAATGTAAGGAGTTCTGGAAACAGCGACTTTGAAAGGCCAGAAGTGAGCTATAAATAAACCACTGCTGATATTCATTTTTTTCCTGCTGTTTAAATACACTTATTACACCAGAAAGCTAACGTGGAATAAGCCAGGTGATTTTTGACCTGGAAACCCAGTTTACGTTGAAAAGCACATTGACATTTATGGACTCACTTACCACAGACAGATATCATAACAGCCGTTACACATTCTCAAAAAGCACTTTGGTCTCCTGTATGGGCTGCAGAAATTGACAGCCATCGCCTGCAGGTGAAAGCAAGAAGGCCAGGCATCTGGAATCCTTGTTAAGGCACCACTGAAACTACTAATTGTTAATGGTTTTTAACATCAAATTCCAATTTCTTTCCTTTCAGCTTTGTTCTGGTTCAATAATCTACCCTTGGTGGTGTTCATTCATCAGTAGGGCCCAGAGAAGAGGCAGAGAACTGAGTTAGTTGTGTGATCTTCATAGTATAGTCTTGCGCACTCATTTGTGTCCAACTATTTGTGACCCCATGGACTGTAGCCCACCAGGCTTCTCTGTCCATGGGATTCTCCAGGCAAGAATGCTGGAATGGGTTGCCATTCCCTTTTCCAAGGCATCTTTCTAACCCAGAGGCCAAACCCCCGTCTCATGTGTCTCCTGTATTGGCACGTGGATTCATGACCACTCATGCCACCTGGGAAGCCCATTCCAGTATTCCTGCCTGGACACAACTGAGTGTGAGCTTCAGTTCAGTTCAGTTCAGTCACTTAGTCACGTCTGACTCTTTGCAACCCTGTGGACTACAGCATGCCGGGCTTCCCTGTCTATCACCAACTCCTGGAGTTTACTCAAACTCACTTGCATTGAGTCAATGATGCCATCCAACAATCTCATCCTCTGTCAGCACCTTCTCCTTCTGGCTTCAGTCTCTCCCAGCATCAGGGTCTTTTCCAATGAGTCAGCTCTTCGCATCAAAGTATTGGAGTTTCAGCATCAGTCCTTCCAATGAATATTCAGGACTGATTTCCTTTAGGATGGATTGGTTGTATCTTCTTGCAGTCCAAGGGACTCTCAAGAGTCTTCTCAAAGACCACAGTTCAAAAGCATCAATTCTTTGGCACTCAGCTCTCTTTATAGTCCAACTCTTACATCCATACATGACTACTGGAAAAACCATAGCTTTGACTAGATGGTCCTTTGTTGGCAAAGTAATGTCTCTGCTTTTTAATATGTTGTCTATGTTGGTCATAACTTTTCTTCCAAGGAGCAAGCGTCTTTTAATTTCATGACTGCAGTCACCATCTGCAGTGATTTTGGAGCCCCCAAAAAATAGTCTGTCACTGTTTCCATTGTTTCCCCATCTATTTGCCATGAAGTGAATGGGACCAGTTGCCATGATCTTAGTTTTCTGAATGTTGAGTTTTAGGCCAACTTTTTCTCTCTCCTATTTCACTTTCATCAAGAGGCTCTTTAGTTCTTCTTCGCTTTCTGCCATAAGGGTGGTGTCATCTGCATATCTGAGGTTATCGATAATTCTCCCAGCAATCTTGATTCCAGCTTGTGCTTCATTCAGCCTGACATTTTGCATGATGTACTCTGTATAACTTAAATAAGCAAGGGAGAAAAGGAAAGATATACCCATTTGAATACACAGTTCCAAAGAATAGCAAGGAGAGATAAGAAAGCCTTCTTTAGTGATCAATGCAAAGAAATAGAGGAAAACAATAGAATGGGAGAGACTAGAAATCTCCTTAAGAAAATTAGAGATACCAAGGGAACATTTCATGCAAAGATGGGCACAATAAAGGACAGTGTGATCTTAGGTAAATCAAATAAACTTTCTAAGCTAGCTTCTTCATTGATCAAATAGAAATAATAATGAAGTACTCTATCCCCTTACTGAGGGTTGGCATTTTAAAAATAGGAATAAGACTGAAACAAGAAAACTTGCTTGTTGCATTTATAGACAGGCTATAAAGACACACACACACACACACACACACACACACACACACACATACAGAGCCAGATCTCCCATCCATATCACATCAAGTCTCCAATTTCTAGGATAATACTGTAAAAGTTTGCTTGTACAGTGTTAGTCACTCCATCCTGTCTGACTCTTTGCGACCCCATGGACTGTAACCCGCCAGGCTTCTCTGTCCATGGGATTCTCCAGGCAAGAATACTGGAGTGGGTAGTCATTCCCTTCTCCAAGGGCTCTTCCCCACCCAGGGACTGAATCCAGGTCTTTTGCATCACAGGCAGATGCTCTATGGCCTGAGCCACCGGGGAAGCCTTTGCTTGTATAAAGGGTGTGGATTTTGGAAGATACCACAGAAAGCTTTGGTTCAAATGTCATACTATGTGTACTCATTCTAAGAATTACTACCCTGTGTCCACGGACACTGTAGACTCAAAAGATGGGCCTTAGAAGTCAATATCCTAGAAATTGAACGCAAACATTTAGTGTGCAATACAAGTTTGTTTGTTTGTTTTTGAAGAGACATTCTATAGCTTTTATCTGATTCTTGAGTGAGTCTGCAGCCTTGAAGATATTTAAGAACCAATATTCTTATAAATTCTTGGACTGTAAGACAGTAGGTGAAAATATATGCTGTTTCTCCAAGGAAACAGATGACTCTCATCCCTCCAAAAAGGGAGACAGCTCTTAGTTTTTCTCACAGCTCTTCCTCTTAACTGCGCTTTCTTCCATCTCATCAGTTTTTGGCAATGCTCGCTAAATGTCAACTATTGTTTTACTATGTTGGTATCATGTAGCATCTTGATAGGCAAGTGAGACATGGAAGGAGATGTTGCCCTTGACTAACTTGCTTTTGAGTAACTCAAGATCAGATACCTTAGTATGAAACCATCAAAAACAATGATGAGATTATATGGAAAAGAACTCAAAAGAAATGATATAGATCATTTTGCACGTGTTCAGATTAAGGAGAAATCTATGTAATTTGAGATAGGAAAACTGGGTAAAGAGAAGTGGGGCAACTCATCATGAGACTGGGTAGGGAGAAGGAGTTGGCTTCAAGTTAAGAAGCATCCAGAGGTCAGTTTATCCAGACGGGTTGAAACAAACTGTGGGGAGTCCAGAATATTATGCTGCAGAATTCAGACCTGACCTGGAGGTGATGGGAGCCTTAAATGACTTTGAGAAGGAAAATTGCATGGTGAAAACACTATTTTTGAGGCATTAATTTGGCATATGTAGGTGGGATGGAGTCGTGTGCGGAGGGACTGAGGTTGGGGAGCAAGCTGGGAGCCATGGCAATAATCGAGGTGTGAGGTGATGTGGACCCGCCCCAGGATGGGGATGCTAGTGGGAGCTGTTGGGGTGGGAGTGGGCATTGTATCCACCTTAATTGCTTGTTTGCTACAATTTCTGCTTCTAACCACAGTTTGCCTTGGCTACTAAACCTTCCTGACTGAAATATTCATTCCTGTTTTCCAACAGAGGAAGGAAGGTGGGAAGGAAGGAAGGGGAGGAAGGAGGGAGGGAGGGATTGTTGGAGCAGGCAGACTGGGGCTTCTGGTGTGGAGACTGGATTTTAATGAAAGAGGTGGTCTCAGGAAAAGAAGGAGGAGGGATGTTCATTTGGATTTATTTAACTTAGGAATAGCTTCCTTAAAAAGAACCAACATGAGTGCAGAATGAGTGATCTGTTCTCCTGTTTACACCAGAAAAGGCCATAAGATTCTGAGAAAGACATTTGCTCTTGTAATTGAGTACCTAAAGAGATGGCTTTCAAATTTCTTGGCCAACACTTCATGATAAAAAGTAAACTACATTATAATTAAACACAACATATCCCTGGTGGCTCGGTCGGTAAAGAATCCGCCTGCAATGTGGGCAACCTGGGTTCAATCCCTGTTTTGGGAAGATCCCCTGGAGATTCTTGCTCTTACTCATTCTTACTCTTATTACCTGTGATTCATTCTGATACTTTTCCAATCTATTTATGTTATGTTTTGTTTTGTTATGTATGCACAAAGATTCTTCTGACTCGCTAATCAACTAGGGGATCCCAACCTGCTCCTTACAAATCTCTAAGACCATGGGACTCAGAACCAAGATCAAGAGATTCATGATTCACAGGCATAAGGGAAATGTTTTTGTCAGCTTCTGCTCCCTACCCACCTGCCCCACCCAAGCCTTTCTTCTCTCTGGTATTTCAAGAACTGAGAATAAAGGGAGACAGCTGTTCCATTAAGTTTAGAACTCAGTTTCAGAACCTGATTTCAGATTCAGCAGTTGTACCCAAACCCTCTGGCGGTGTCAGCCCCCTCACTAGCTTGAGGGTTCTCACTTGGCACATGAGGCCCACACACAAAGATCCATCAACCAGGTCTGCTCCCTAATGAGACCCAACCCAGACACAATAGCCATGAGTGGTGCAGACATTTTAATGTCTTGGGCTGGTTCCTTATATTATCCTTGGCTCTCGTGGACCAAGGCACACACAGTAACATTCTTTACCTGCAGTAAGCTGGAATTTCAAACTAGGTAGAATTCTTTCCTACCTTTGAAACCACAAAATAAAATCAAAGAAATAGGATCTTTTGCAAACCGTGGCTCTGTGCTGATGAGGAGGCGTGGACTGCAAGCACATGGCCTCAGGTCGGAAATAACTTTTTAAATGTCTGATTTTGATCATGAGGCCAACTTATCTGGGCACACAGTGGTCATTAAAGCCTCCTGTCTAGAAGCCACTTATGTGTGCACATGCATACCTGTGATTTAGCATTTAGAACATCAAAGCAGAGGAGAAAAAGTGAACGAAGGCAATGAAAATCAATCTGGTTCAAGGGAATTGGGTCTGGCTAGTTATCAATATCCTGGAAAGAAAAATGCCGAGTATCAATTCTAGGAGCCATAAATCAAAATAGTGTGTACAATTATTCCCACTTATATGCTCACTGGTTTTTTTAAAAAAGGCAAAAGTTGTACGGATAACTCTGGTGGGAGTGAACTCTGGTTATTCTTCTTTTAGGAACAGTGACCCACTTGTAACCTGACCTTGACCATTTCCCTGGAAATTTAAGTTTATGCTGGAGACAGTGTTGAGTGTTTGGGTGGGCCCCTGGTTTCCTTTATAGTCTGAGGATTCGGTGGATGTGTTGTCTGCTTAATTTCCAAGTCAAAGCCCTGCCAGTCAAATGGTTCTAGAACTATGGTATGTTAATCCCAGAAGGAAGTCTCTGGTTGAGTTTTGGAATTATATGGAAAATTATATGTGTATATATGGGCATGAATTTTCCTAGGAAGGGGGCCATACCTTTCATTGGTCTGCCAAAAAGATCTATTAAAAAGTTTACAGATCACTGCACCAGAATATCACCAACACCTAAAGGTAGCAAGGTAACAGAATCATGAGGCTCAGCGACCACCCAAACCATTAATTGGAAAGTGGAAACACCAAAGGTGGTTGTGTGTGACCACATGGAAAGTGGCTTCAGTCAGAGTGGAGTGCTGGGGTAGCCTGGGATGGTTTGGGTTTCTGTATGGGCCAGCTTCCCTATGCATTTCATGGTAATGAACTTACAATATGAGGGAACTGTTGTCGGGGGGTGGGGGGTGGTGAAGGGACTATGAGGAGAAAGATGGTTTAAGCCCACCTCTGCCACTGAGAAATCAGCTCAAAACTCATAATCAGCTGACTGCAGCCCACGTTATTGTTGTTGTTCAGTCTCTAAGTCATGTCTGACTCTTTTGCAACCCCATGGACGTAGCCCGCCAGCCTCCTCTGTCCATGGGATTTCCCAGGCAAGAATTCTAAAGTGGATTGCCATTTCCTTCCCCAGGGGATCTTCTCGACCCAGGGATAGAACCCATGTCTCCTGCTTTGGCAGGCGGATTCTTTACTACTGAGCCACCAAGGAAGCCCTGGCAGTCACCCACACACATGAGATGATATCAGAGTTTTAGTTTTGGAAGAAACTTCTGGGCACGTGGGTGAAATCTCCATTCAGTACAGCAGTCCTTCCAAACTGTTGACAATCAATGGTGCTAACTCTCCTACTTGGCCTTCATCATTCTAGAATGGCCTCTAAGGCTTTTTGGACCTGGGTCCTGCCTGTCCCTCCCATTTTTCCTGACATACCCAGCTTTTCTTTTACCCTCTTCTAGTGGATGCTCTGGAGGCTGTAGAAGCTACCCTTAAACACTGAACATGCAGTTTCCCAGCTATTTGGAGTGCTGGCAGCTGATGGATCAGATATATTCTTCTCTAGGAATCCCTCAGTCATAGAGTACTGCCTTTCCTGTCCTGGGCCAGCCCATACCCACTGACTGACAGATGCAGTGGTAGAAAGACCTGGACCTCTGAATCAATTTGGGATGACTCTCAAGGACCATCCCAGCTGTAGAGTTCCCTTAAGATTGGCCAAGTTCTCTGTGGCATCACTGCTTCTCAACTGAGCATCCCTCTCTGCCCACCTGTGCTCTCTCACTCTCTTCCAGGTAATATTCCAAAGCAGGGCTCAATGAACCTCCTGCTTACAAACCTCTGTCTCAGAGTCTGTTTCCCAGGGAACCAGGCCCAAGATTCCTAGTGACATCAGCCTGTTTATAATTCCCTGGACAGATCATATTCCCTCACACTGCCCCTCATTTTGTTTCCTGACTACATTCTTTTACCTAGACATCTAGATAATGTCTAGACAACCTAAATCTCATGACTTATCTCAGACACTATCTCATATAGAAAGTCTTTTTGGAGGGCTACATGTACTTTGCTGGTGCCTCCTTAGCATCCTGTTCCCCACTTTGTAATGAACATTGCCATATGATATTGAAGTCATCTGTCTCTTCAACTAGATTAGTGGCTACTAGCTCTCAGAGTTTGTGGCTAACTCACTTTATCTCATTCTTGTGTCCTAGCTTGGAGGAGACACTCAGTAATTCTGTATTAGCCTGATTTCTGAGAGTAGAGTTCAGGTTCTGCATTTATATAATCCATTAGGGTCAGTAAAGACATTGGCTGGCCTGCCGATTGCTGCTGGTTACAAAGATGTGGTGCATTTAGGAAGCATTTGGGTTACTCTAAATGAGCAGGTAAAGCTTCTTGGAACCATAGGTCAAGGTTCTGCAAACCTATAAGAAATTACTGAGCCAGGTCCATTGAGCATTGAAACCAAACTTGGAAATATGGTGAGTATGTGCTAATGAAAGGAAGCTAGCTTAGGAAGAAATGTTTGCATCTTGTGGAAATATGCCTCTGGAAGCAGTAAAATTTAGTTACAGTGTTCTTCAAGAGTCTCAGAAACCCTCACCTAAAAATTCCCCAAGTGACCAGAAAGCTGTCCTTGAAGAGCCTAGAAGTTTCCATACTATGGCAATACCTAATAAATAGTACATGTTCACCTGACATTTGCAATTGAATCCCTGAAGTCTACTGTGATAATCATCCTCCAATATGGCCTCCACTGACGTTTTCTCCTCCTGTTTATTCCCTTGGGTAGTCCCATGCCACATTAAAACATTTGGTTACCCATGCTGATCTGGGTAACCAAAATAATATTGAGGAGTGTGATGGAGAATGATGGCCAAAGGAAGATCGTAAGTCATTCCATTATGGTTTCTGCCCTCCAGTCTCTGAATAGCCAGTCTGGGAGGAAGCAAGCTGCCATGTTTTGAGGACTCACAAACAGCCCTGTATTGAGGACCATGTGACAAGACGTTGAGCCCTCCTGCTAACAGCCAGTGTTGCGTTGCCAGTCATGTAAGTGAGCTATCTTGGAGGTGAACTCTTCATATGCCTTGAGCCTGGCCAATTTCTTGACTGAATCCTTTTGAAAGACCCTGAACCACATCCATCCAGCTAAGCTACTCTTTAATTCCTATGTTTTAAGCTTATTTGTTGCATAGCAATAGATAACCAACACATCTGTTAAGTAAAATAAGTGAAACTTTTCTGTCATATGCTTTATATTCACATTCAGATAAAAATATGGATCAGCTAACATAATACCATATGTTTTATGAAGTGTTTTAAAATAAGTTATTTTGTTCTTTTTTTATCGTAATTCTATTATGGTTGTATAATTAGCCTTTCTTTTACATAGCAGAGAGCTAAATTTCAGAGTAAAGCAATTTAACTGTGATCTCGTATCCCTGGTGGCTCAGATATTAAAGAATCTGCCTGCAGTGTGGGAGACCTGGGTTTAATCCTTGGGTTGGAAAGATCCCGTGGAGAAGGGAATGGCAACCCACTCCAGTATTCTTGTCTGGAGAATTCCATGGACAGAGGAGCCTGGCAGGCTACAGTCCATGGGGTAGCAAAGAGTTGGAAATGACTGAATGACTTTTACTTCACTTCACATCTAGAACGTGAATAAGTTAGAACTAGCACCCAGTTCTCTGTGGCCAGAAATCTCATGTTCTGCCTACTAGGGTATAGTTTCAAAAGACAGAGGAAACCAAAATATCCATAATAGAAGGTGATGGTGCTCAGTGGTTGAGCTAAACACTAGATCTTTACCTTCATCTACTGGTACAAATAAGTTTCTTATACCTTAATTAAAAATATGACATTGCTGCACAATCTATTTTCTTTTATGTTTCATTTTAGTTTTGCAGAATTCTTTTTTAGACAAAACATCATGTGAAAAAAATATGAACTCTAGTGAGGGAGTAGACTTTGAGAACGTCAGTGTGAAAGCTATTATTGTGTGTTTTATCTGGGTACTTAGATAGAGGGATAGTCTTCAGCACTTCACATGATCACTAAGTCACATTTAACACCTCTTGCAGACATCTGTGTACTTGACTATAATATCGCATAAAAACAAGTGAAATCCACATCAGGACAACAGGCCATGTTTTATTTCCACCACTGTACTCCAATGCCTAACTTCTTAAATACTTAAGGTATTTACTTAATACTTAAGGTAGATACTTAAAAAGTTTGTTGCCTATTATAACATATAATAGGCTGCCTTATAAAACAGTTAGACTTTGACCTTTTTTTTATTTTCCATTTATTTTTATTAGTTGGAGGCTAATTCCTTTACAATATTGTAGTGGTTTAAACCAAGATAGACTGTCACTATAATATTTACTTTTTTTTTTTTTTACTGTATAGAAAGAAATGCAAGAATCTGAAACAGATAATTCACATGAACACATTTTTTTATGGGGATTATTCAAATCTTATATAGCAGTATAGTGAATGATGTTCTAAGTCTGAGCTTTATTATTTTTAGTCACATTAAATAAAAAAATTTGAAAGTTAGGGCAGTGACTTTTTATGACATGGCTATGTGGAATTTTTTTTTAATACCTTATACTGGATGAGCTTGGTTTTCTTGTTTATTCTTGTTAACATTTAGCTATTATGGATAGTATTCTCATTTTGATTAAGATAAATGTTTCATGAGAAGCATGTAATAAGCAGCATTTAAACAAGTTAAATTATGGTCCCCATAAAAGTTATACTTGTTTGCTGTGTGAACACTTGATTATTACAGTTATAAATACAAACTTCAATATTTTCTACTGGGTTAGAGCAGAGAAATTAGTGGATTTTAGATTGCATGTTTAACTCTTAATTATGCTAATTAGTCTTTCAGTCTTTTCCACTAGAGTCTATTATATGCCAAATTCTGTTTGGAATACAGGGATTTCACTGTTGAGAAGAAAATAAAACAGATTTCTTCAGTTTAATGTTTAATTTCAAATGCCTAATAATGGTATCACTGTATGCGATAACAATGACATGATTCGACTCTCTTTGAGGAATTTCACTTCATACAATTTCCTGTAGAACCAGGACTTACTAAGAAGATCCCATTCACTGAAAAATAAGTCAATAAGAAATTTCAACAAAACAACCAGTGTTTAATGCTTAAACAGATTAATAGGAAGACAATAAGGCAGTTCTGTGCTAATGATTGCTTGATTTCTGGGCTTTCAGGAAAAACAAATCTTCCAGATAGACTTTTTTTATGTAGTTAGGGAGTCTGAAGAGATCAATTTGCCCAACTTACATCACTTAATCTTCTTCCATTTTGAAGAGGAAAACTTAGAGCCAGCTGCCCAATGTTATTGTCATTGTTGTTTGACAATTCTAAAACAATGTCTGTAACTCAGGGATCTCTTTCACATAAGGTATTTTCTTTCACTAAATATGGTCACATGAAAGTTTCAGATTACCATAGGGTGTTCCTATAGCAAACAGAGAAATTCTAATGGATTCCCATAGAATACCTCAAGAGGTCATGGGAAAAATTTTCCCAGCCCCATGCAATTGATTAAAAGTGTATTTCTTCTCTTCTCTACAGCATCTGCTACTTATGGGTAGATGGCATTTACAAGTGTTGGAAAAGAACCCTGCAATTCAGGAGATAAAAATGCTTGGGAGGGGTAGTTTTTCCCACTCCTTCCGTATGGTGTAATCTTTTTTTAAAAAAATTTTCCAAGCATAAATAGAAACTTTATTTGTTTTTAAATTTTTTATTTTATATTGTTGGAGTGCAGTTGATTAGGGGCTTCCCTGATGGCTCTGATGGTGAAGAATCTGCCTGCAAGAGACCTGGATTTGATCCCTGGGTCGGGAAGATCCCCTGAAGAAGGGAATGGCTGACAGAGGAGCCTGGCAGGCTACTGTCTGTGAGGTCACAAAGAGTCAGACAGGGCTGAGTGACTAACACTTTCACTTTTCACGTTCACAGTTGATTAGCAACATTGTATCAATTTCACATGTACAGCAAGATATTTCAGTTATACATGTATCTATTCTTTTTCAAATTATTTTCCCATTGTGGTTATTACAGAATATTGAGCAGAGTTCTCTGTGCTATGAGTAGGCCCTTATTGGTTATTTATTTTAAATATAGCAGTGCATGCATGTCAGTCCCTAACTTCCAATCTATTGCTTCCCCTCACCCTTCTCCCCAGTAATGATAAGTCCATTCTCTATATGGTGGAATCTTTGCTAATGTATTTTTCTTTCTTCATTTATTTTTATTAGTTGGAAGCTAATTACTTTACAATATTGTAGTGTTTTTTGTCATACATTGACATGAATCAGCCATGGATTTACGTGTATTCCCCATCCCGATCCCCCCTCCCACCTCCCTCTCCACCGGATTCCTCTGGGTCTTCCCAGTGCACCAGGCCCGAGCACTTGTCTCATGCATCCAGCCTGGGCTGGTGATCTGTTTCACCCTAGATAATATACATCTTTCGATGCTGTTCTCTCGAAACATCCCACCCTTGCCTTCTCCCACAGAGTCCAAAAGTCTGTTCTGTACATCTGTGTCTCTTTTTCTGTTTTGCATATAGGGTTATCATTACCATCTTTCTAAATTCCATATATATGTGTTAATATACTGTATTGGTCTTTATCTTTCTGGCTTACTTCACTCTGTATAATGGGCTCCAGTTTCATCCATCTCATTAGAACTGATTCAAATGAATTCTTTTTAATGGCTGAGTAATATTCCATGGTGTATATGTACCACAGCTTCCTTATCCATTCATCTGCTGATGGGCATCTAGGTTGCTTCCATGTCCTGGTGATTATAAACAGTGCTGCGATGAACACTGGGGTGCACGTGTCTCTTTCAGATCTGGTTTCCTCAGTGTGTATGCCCAGAAGTGGGATTGCTGGGTCATATGGCAGTTCTAATTCCAATTTTTTAAGGAGTCTCCACACTGTTCTCCATAGTGGCTGTACTAGTTTGCATTGCCACCAACAGTATAAGAGGGTTCCCTTTTCTCCACACCCTCTCCAGCACTTATTGCTTGTAGACTTTTGGATAGCAGCCATCCTGACTGGTCTGTAATGGTACCTCATTGTGGTTTTGATTTGCATTTCTCTGATAATGAGTGATGTTGAGCATCTTTTCATGTGTTTGTTAGCCATCTGTATGTCTTCTTTGGAGAAATGTCTGTTTAGTTGCTAATGTATTAATAATACACTTAACCTCTCTCTACCCTCACTCACTTCAGTGTGGAATGGTTGGATTTGTAGAGTGAGTAAACACATGCGTTATTTTGCATGTCTTTGCATCGCACTTGTATTTGAAATCTGCTGTAAACTTATTGCCTCGGTAGCCAGCCAGTTCTACCTAGTAAGTGGGTATGAGGGTATGTGCAGATGTGCTGAGTAGCTCAGTCGTGTCCAGCTCTTCTGCAGTCCCAGGGACTGTAGCCTGCCAGGCTCCTCTGTCTGTGGAAGAGGCGCAGGCAAGAACACTGGAACGGGTTGCCATTTGCTACTCCAGAGGATCTTCCTGGCCCAGGGATCAAACTCACGTCTCTTGCGTCTCCTGCATTGGCAGGCAGATTCTTTACCACTTGAGTCACCTGGTGAGCCCTCGGGTATCAAGGAGTCCAAGTCAAAGATTCACAGTAGGGTTATTTAATTTTACAGATGGAAAAATAACAGAAGTCAAGTCCCATAACTGCTTCAAGACCAAAAAGCATATGCCTTAGTAATACTTTAAAATCTTGTTCTTTGGCTTCTGATTTTTAAGCATACTCTCCAAATGACAGATTATTTTGTTCATTTATATGAAAAAACACCTTCCAACCATTTATTCACTTATTCTCTGCAGGACTCTTCTCATATCTGTGAAGTAGGGGTATTCGTAGGGAATATGAAATCAAAGGAGATGCTCTGTATGAGCTGCTTAGCAGTTAGTACTGGGTAGAAAAATGCTCAGTTAATGTTTATCAGTCTTATTATTATTATTATCATAATGATTAAAAGCATGCCAACCAGAGAAAATGCCATATGCCAAGGAAATTTGCTACCAAAGAACATAGTAGCTCCAGAGGCCAGAAAATGGTTAGGTTTACTGGCCTATTAAGTGCATGTCTGACAGTGTCAGGAAATGGAGCTGTAATCTGAAACTTGAGGCATGTTCAAAGTCTTTTAAAATGTTAAATTTCATCTTAGAGACAAGGGGAAGTCATTGAAATTTAGATGTTAAAGTGTTGAGGATCTGGTTTTAGAAATATAATTTCTGGCAGCAGGATGGAGATTATACTGAAAGTGTAATTGTCTGGAGGCTCTGGGCAGGGCAGTCAGGTCCCAAAGATTAGAGGTCTAATTCTAAAGAACAATATATGGTAGAGAAAAGTCTTGGATTCTTCATTTTAAGAACAGGTCATTGAATAATTCATAGCTCAGGAAACAGAATGGAGGGGTCAGCAATAAGCCCAAGAATTTATGGTTAATTAATCTATGACACAGGAGACAAGAATACACAGTAGAGAAGAGAGTCTCCCCTAACTGGTAAACTTGACAGCTACATGTAAAAGATTGAGATTAGAACGTCTTCTAATAGCATGGATAAAAATAAATTCAAAAAGGATTAAATAACTAAAGGTAAGACCAGGTACTGTTAAATCCCTGGAGGAAAACATAGGTGGAATCCTCTGACAGAAATTGTAGCAATATATATTTTTTTGGATTTGTTTCCTGCAGTAATGGAAACAAAAGCAAAACTAGACAGATGAGACCTAATTAAACATAATCAATATTTTTAGTGATAAAAACACACTTCTAAATAAAGTCTCCAATAGGCACAGAAATCATGGTGATTTTGGTGATTTGAATTTTTCATTTTAATTCCTAAAGATGAGTAAAGGCAGATTTTCTGTGTGTTCACTTTTGTTTCCAAGTAGTCAGGATAGTGGTTCTAGAACCCCTGAAAAATTGATGAAAATATTTAGCAATTTATTCTACAAAGAAAAGTTTGTGTATGTATTAAACTTGAACTGTTTGAGAATTGGAGCAATTAGGTTGAGCCAGGTTTTTTTTTTTTTTTTTTTTGCTTTTTTCCCCCTTTTATTTCATAGACTTCTTAGAGGGCAAAACATAGTCAATTATACATGAGTTATTTCTTCCAAGGCTATGGTGTGTTGACAGATACGTGTAATTGGTATTCAACCACATTTCTTTGTTACCTTTGGGTGACAGATCCTGGCATGTAAAACTCACTGTATTAAGAAGCAAATCTCTGACTGCAGCCTCAAACCTGTCAAGCAAACTATTAAGACGCTTTTCTTTCTTTACAAAATGTTGCAAGAGTCAGAAGGTATGATTTTTATCATGGTCTTAAGTAGAGGATATCATTATCATCATCACCATTATATATACTTTGAGGGAATGTCAGGTTTGTTTTTCATTTGTGTTTGATTTGATCTGGCTTTATTTTGTAAACCCCTACTCAGAGTCAGAATTCAACCTTTGGATAAAGTCACCTCCACAGATTGAACTGTATATGTTTCAGGCTACACTCTCAAGACATTTGTCAGTTCTGAAAGGTCATAAATGTTCACTGAAAACTTTACTACCTTCAATATAGATGAAAATGTCTTCTCCTTTAGTCATTCTTTATTTTCTAAAAATTCTATGAAGAGTTAAAAAAGAAGTCCCTCATAATTTAGAGACAAGCAACTTTTGGAAGGCTTTCTCAGACATGGGAAATCTGTGTTTGAATCCCACTTCACTAAAGGAAAATTCAGTCTTCCAGCCTTTCTTGCAGCTGGGGTATGGGCTCCTCCACTCAGATGCACCCATGCAACAGTTTAATTTGTAAGATAATCATATGAAGGAGATGCTCTCTGAAATTGATTTTTCTGGCAGTAGTGGCAAAAGGCCTAAAGGAACATCTCTGGCCCAGCATCTACTTGGAAAACTGTGGTTCCAACCCTAATAATGGCAGCATTGCCCTCTTATGTCACTGGGGTACATTCTTGGTTGTCCAGCCTCCAAACCCAATCTTCTGACCATCCTGGACATTCTTTAAGCTATTCCATACCATTTACTACATTTATTTTCTGTTAAAAATAGCCAGAATGGGCTTTTTTTTTTTTTTTTTTGCAACCAAGCAGCTTTCCAGGTGGTGCCTATGGTAAAGAACCCGCCTGCCAATGCAGGAGACGTAAGAGACGCAGGTTCGATCCCTGGGTTGGGGAGATCCCCTGGAGGAGGGCAGACAACCCATTCCAGTATTCTTGCCTGGACAATACCATGGACAGAGGAGTAAGGGGCTACAGTCCGTAGGGTTGCAAAGAGTCGAATACAACTGAAGCGACTTAGCATGCACACATCACACACACACACACACTCTGATATGTATGTGTATTTGTTTACACACAAACATCTTTTAAAGTACCACATAATTGCCACAGCACACCACCTCTCTCCAAGGGAGGTAATTATTTATTTATTAATTTATTTTACCAACGTATACATTGAGTGCTTGCTACACACAAGACGCATCACTAGACGTTGACAGTGAAAGCATGCTCTCAGCCCTCTTTGGGCATACAATCTGTGGTCCATATAGCCACTCTCACAACAAGGCCTGTCTTTAACACACTACATCACTGCACACCTCTGCTCATACTTGTGGCACATAAACGACACTTACTGCTTTAGATGACTTTAATCCCTCTTTTTTCCATAGCTTCAGAAACCATGGGAATCATCAACAAGATGATACTCTAACACAAAGAAAATAAGAATGCATTATATTTCTGAAAATACCAAAGCTATATCTTTATGATTAAGAATAAAAAAAAAAAAAAAACATTGTGATAGCAAAGCTAATTATTGTGTGTATGCTGCTGCTGCTGCTGCTGCTAAGTCACTTCCGTCGTGCCCGACCCTGTGCGACCCCATAGACGGCAGCCCACCAGGCTCCCCCGTCCTTGGGCTTCTCCAGGCAAGAACACTGGAGTGGGTTGGTTGCCATTTCCTTCTCCAATGCAAGAAAGTGAAAAGTGAAAGTGAAGTCGCTCAGTCGTGTCTGACTCTTAGCGACCCCATGGACTGCAGCCCACCAGGCTCCTCCATCCATGGGATTTTCCAGGCAAGAGTACTGGAGTGGGGTGCCATTGCCTTCTCCAACTGTGTGTATAGTGAGTAGCTATCTTATACCAAAGAATATGTTAGTTGCTTGAAAAGGAGGAATATATTAAAAACTCACGTGTTTGCTTTCTTTACTTACCTTAGCACTAGAGTTGAATAGGGTAGGCAAATATTAAACTATCAGAAAAGAAAATTAGGTATAGCAAAGTATAACTTTGCAGGTTAAGGAAAACACATTGTAAAATGTTAATTGTGTTACACAATAAGCATAACATGAGGTAGAGAATGAAGTAATAAACGTGAACTGGAAAAATCAGAGATATTTTCCTCATGATACAGGCGTAAGCTGTTTCTTGGTTATGGTGATGTGGGTTTAAATTCTGGTTCTTGCACTTACTGTTGTGTAACTTTGGGCAAGTTACTTAACGTTTCTGGTTTTAGCCTTCTTCTTACGGGTAAAATGGGGCCATAATAGTATCTGCTTCTGACATTGTTGTGAGGATTAAATGGTTTAATGCATGTAAAGTATTTCTAGTAGTACATACTTTAGCTATTAGCAGTTTATTTTCACTTTTAATATTATTAGTGTGTGATATGTCTGGCTATTAGTTTTGTCTTGAATGGTAAAAAGGGTATAGTTTAGGGAGGTGGAGTAGCAACATAAATGGGACAGAACTGAGCATCATATCAACACATTAAATTTGTCCATCCCATCAGAAAATGCATTGCCTCCACATTTCTGCAATAGTTGATTACTTCCTTGTATGTATCTACATTAGCAATCTCATTCTTCTTTACTAAATTAATCTTTTTTACCCTAATTGTTTTTATTAGCAGGATAACCATGTTCTATTCCTCATGCAGACTGCTTTATAGAATTTTCTACTCTTCTATAAATCATAATGGGCAGATTAATCTTTCATTCCTTTTCTGCCACATAGGTGGCATTGCTCTCTCTTTAATGCCCACTCTGAGATGCTACTAATAAGTTGAAGGAAAAGTGATACATAATATACAGAGCTTGTGGTATAAATACAGAGCGTGTAGTGGAGATCTGTACTCTGTGTCCCTTAGAGCATCTTTATTTAGTAAAAAAAAAAAGCAAAACAAAAAAAACATTGATTTCCCATGGAATTGATGCTTGCCAAATCTCAGACCATGAACCCATGCCAATGGGTTTGTGAAACACAAAACCTGAACTTGACCAATTTGGCTAATATAATGGCTTCAGGGATAGGCTTAACTTATGATTTAAGTTCTGCCAATGAGTGTCTTCCTGGAATTGTTGGGAGGAAAAAACACTCTGTTGTTGCCAATAGAATATAAGCTCAGAAAGCCTGGTGGTCTCTTTGCTACCTCTTGGGAAATACCTTCCAAAGAATGCACACAGAAAGTCAAAGACAAGAATAGAATAAATACTGTTGATGACATCAGCTGGGCATTCATATCCACTTGGTAGAGTGAGCTTTTCAGTTATATCACCAAATAAACTCCCCTTTTTTGCTTCAGCAAGTTTGAATTTGATATCTGTCTCTTATAACTCATAGAGTTATAGGACACCTCTATACCCTTTCATATCTTATTTTTTACTCTTTTTGGAGTATGAAACAGTAGCTATTCTAATGACAAATTGATATATCTAGTGTCTAGATTATAAATTCTTAGGAGGCAAAATCATAATAATTTTATTGTTACTTCCTAGAATAGCTCCAAGCATATATACTAATTCAATCAAAATTGCCTAAAAACACAAGAATTAACATAAAAAATGAGGAAAAGACATGACACGTATAATATTGAGCACCTACTTTGTGTCACACATTCCTCTGGTAATTCAGAAGCACCATGAATGGATAAAATTCCTGTTGTTGTGTAAGCACACTTTCCAGTGGAGCAATGCCCAATGAACAAGGAAACACAAATAACTAAATCTAGCTTCAGATATTAAGTGTTAAGTTTCTGGAGAAGAATAAAGCAAGAAGAGAAGGCAGAGAGAGGTAGTGATGGGATTTAGGTAGACTGCAACTGAAAGGTCTTTCTAAGAGGTAACGATAGAACAGACACAAGTGTGGAAATGAACATTTCAGGCATAACAACATGTTCAGAAATGTTGAGATGGGAATGAACTTAATGGTCTGAAAATCAGCAATATGTGGACAAGCTCCTGCACTGTTAGCATGCTCATTTTTGTTGACTCAAAGTTGGTGTATGCTATTGTGAATTATGAAGAGATGAGAAGATGCAGGTGTCAAAAAAGCTACTTCATTTACCAGAAGATGATTATTTCTCATTTTCATATATTGCATATGAAGGGCTGTGAAGAGAATAAAGGTGTGTTAACCCTTTGATGGTGTGATTGTATACTGTCCCCATTCCACTATTGAACTGGTTAAGAATATGGCCTCAGAAGGAAAATGAATGGAAGAGATTATTAGGCATCCTTATTTGACATTCTAGAAAATTAAATAAGTTGTCAAAGTTATATATCTTGTTCCTATTGAATGAAATATTGGTCTTAGATTAGGAATAATTTCCTAGCCACATCTTTCACATGACATTTCATTGACTATTCAGTAAATTTTACCCATTTACCTCTTTGTAGGGAGTGGAGGTTGAACAGGAGGGATACAATTGAATATTGCATCAGGAAAAAAAAATATGACAAACCCTAACACTGTTTATATTAAACTTCCAGTGTATTATATGGCTTTGCATAGCAAAGCTTTCTTTAATAACTGTACTTTTCTTAGGCTATCACTTAGTTTATAGTCCTTCAGACCACTATTGTATAATATTGCTAAATTTTTAGAATTAGATGAATGATATATTAATTAATGAATAAATCAACACTGATAATTTTTTTTTAAAAATATGGAATGCTTCACGAATTTGCCTGTCATAACACTGATAATTTTTTTAGCAAATCTTGGAACAAAATAAATGTGTAAGCTTAGTGTGAAACAAAATGGATATTTAACATTAATCTGTTAAGAATTAAACACTCTCTGTCTCCATTAATATTATTAAATATGCTTTACTGGAGATTATTCATTCATTATACATGTAAGATTGTTCTTGCTCTGTAGAAATTCATAGCCTAGCTGAGTGAGCCAATTATTAAGCTATTTATTGTCTCCATTTCAACCCTCTCTCCTATACTTACTCTTTGAGGCAAAAGCTGGGACTCTGTAAACCACATTTCTACTTTGCCGACTGCTCCCTGGTAGGCTCTGCTGTTAAGGGTGCTAGACAAATCATCTAAGACTGGGGAAGGAAGAGAGGAAGTAGCTTCTAGTTAACTTCCTGCTTCCGATTTTGCTTCCTTTTCCTAATCAGTGTTATTCTAGCAATGTCTCTTCATACTGAAATCAGCAGCCCATTCAAGTTGCAGGAACTGATTCTAGTTTGCAGCATTTTCAGCACTCACAGAATCAGCCTCATTATGCCTCTTTAGACACACCAGTGTCAGCTGGGCAGTACCCCCTGCTCAGAGGTGTGAATACAGCTCCACTGGGCTTCTTCTCCAAGGAAGGGTTAGGGGAGGTTGCTTCCTGCAGTTATCAGCTCTATGTCAACTTAGTGTTCACTTTGATGCCTCTTTACCTTTTCTGTTTGTTTTCTTTAAC
Source organism: Dama dama (assembly GCF_033118175.1). Taxonomy (NCBI): domain Eukaryota; kingdom Metazoa; phylum Chordata; class Mammalia; order Artiodactyla; family Cervidae; genus Dama; species Dama dama. The sequence goes on along the minus strand of NC_083694.1, from coordinate 20,327,432 downwards.
TCTCATCTTATTTTCAATTTTTTAATATATGTATATAGTTCTATTTATTTATTCATTTTTGGCTGTGCTGCCTTCATTGCGGCACAGGCTTTTTTCTAGTTGAGGCAAGTAGGGGCTACTCTTCGTTGTGGTGCAAGGTTCCAGGGCGTGCAGGCTTCAGAAGCTGCAGCTCCTGGGTTCTAGAGCACAGGCTCAATCGTTGTGATACATGGGCTTTGTTGCTCTGCGGCATGTGGAATCTTCCTGTATCAGGGGTTGAACCTGCATCTCCTGCATTGGCAGGTGGATTCTTTACCACTGAGCCACCAGGGAAGCCCCTCTTCAATTTTCAATACCTCTGTGAGAGTTGTTTGCCTAGGGATTTGAAGAACTACGTATATAAAACAATACACATAAGTACATCAGACCTGTGAAGAAAGATAAATCAGTGCGAGGTTGTGAGAATACTTTTTTGCTAAAACATATGACTATGTGTTTGTTTGATAAGAATATTTTAATCAAATTGTTTCTAGTTCTCAGTATTGTAATCCATCTTGCAAGCTTTCACATGTGTACCAGAGAGCATGAAATGGATTAACAGGAACATTTAGTGAGCTGCTGATGCATTAACACTGTTTTCTAGGAAATGTCAGAAATCTGTGTTGCTTCTCAATGTGTGGAAACCATTTGCATTTGGCTTATGCCTCTCACTAAAAAGATTTAAAACAGTTCAGATTTTACTTGTTGGGTGAAGAGAACACAGCTTACAAGGAGACTGTACATTAGCAGTTAGAATATTTTTGTTTATTTTATATCATTCTGTACTGAAGAACATCCCATCAGTGGCATGAATTATTTTTATAAATAGAAATAAAATATCATTTGAATGAAAATTAGTGAAGAAAGAAAAACACCAAAAGATTAAAAAGGGAGAAAGGCAGAGATTTTAGATTGGTGAATACTGGCAACAAACAAAACCTACATGAAACACAGGAAAGTATCATCAGAATTAAGAAAACAGGACACACCAGAATAGAAAATGGCAATCATCTGAATTATATGACCCAATAATTTTCACAAGAACCTTGATGAGAAGAATCTAGAAGTTTCTATGAAAATCTCACATTAAAGTGTTTATAGTTTGAGGTTTGATGAGATTTAGGGTGATTTAAATCGATGTATTTCATTTCCCTATAAAACCATGTTACCTCACTGCCTTTGCCACCTATAACGAAGACAGCATCGTCACTAGCCTTTGGGTATCTGTGCTGACCTTTGGCATGCCGGATGTCTTGGGAGGAGAGAAGAGAATTCTTAAATATCTTTTGATTCTTTTTATACCAAAAGCCTGGCTGATTTAATCAGAAAATTTTATGTTAGAGAAATCTGTGCCAAGGAGAAAAAGTGAAAAGCCCAACTCTTCCTACCCAAGTGATTTGTGGGAAGATAGGAGTTAAAAGTAGAATGTGAAGCATTCTTATACCTTTGCTTTTTCTTTCTTTTTCTCAAGTGTGGCCATGGTGGGTGAGTGCTAAGTCGCTTCAGTCATGTGGGCCTCTTTACCACTCTATGTACTGTAACCCGCCAGGCTCCTCTGTCCAGGGGATTCTCCGGGTAAGAATACTGGAATGGGTTGCATGCTCTCATTCAGGGGGTCTTCCCTACACAGGGACGGAACCCAAGTCTCCTGTGGCTCCTGCATTGCAGGTGGATTCTCTACTGCTGAGCCACTGGGGAAGCCCAGAGCTATATTGAAATTAATAAAGAGGAAATCAAGAAGAGAGAGGAGGGTAAAACAAGTGAAGGTTTCAAGCTGTGGAGCTACCTCCTCACCATGGGAAAAATAGCACGACTGGTAGATGATGGTATCTATATGGATAGGCCCCACACAGCATCCTGGCTTCTCATGGAATGTGTACCATGTAAGACACTTAGAAACCCCCATTTGCTCCTGTGAAGGACGGCAGAGTGCTGAGAGGCACACGGGACAAGCAGGAGCCCGGGGCTGGATAGAAGAGACCGCCTTGTGCTGGGGACTCTGGCTGGGACCACAGCCCGCTGGGGTGGGTGCCAACAAGTTGAGCGGGATCAGTTTTACTTCAGCCATCTCTGGCCCAGAGAACCAGTCAGAACACAGCCGTGTCACTCAGGAAGTTGTCGTCGCCCTGCTCAGTCACTCATTGTGTCCAACTCTGCGAGCACGTGGACTGTAGCCCGCCAGGCTCCTCTGTCCATGGGATCTTCCAGGCAAGAATACTGGAGTGGGTTGTCATTTCCTCCTCCATAGAATCTTCCCAACCCAGGGATTGAACCCACTAACCCACGTCTCCCGTGTCTCAGCACTGATAGGCAGATTCTTTGCTGCTGAGCCGCCTGGAAGCACCCATTCAGAAAGTGAGAGAATCCAAAACCTATGGTCTTTCCTATCCTTTTCCACAGCCAGGGTACAGGGCACCGGGAAGCTTCCCTACTGATACCAAACATCATCCCCCAAGGGGAGCAGAGGACGGAAGAGGACATGCTTCAGATGAAATTAAATTAAAATATTGATAATTTAAATTAAATTATTGATGGAGCATTTTTATGAGACTGGATAGCAGTTATTTTTCCCTATTGATGATAAGATGGAGACCCCTGAGGAAGATTAGAGTTAGAGAAAATTGCAGAAATTAAGTTTTATTTGTATAGCTTAGAGTAATGTAAGCGAATTTTTATGTCACTAGAATTATATGCAATGGTGCCTCATAAGATGCATATGCTCTTCATGATCAGCAACTGATTTATAATATTCATATGATCATGAGGTAAAGAATAGATAGTATTTAATCTGTTAGTTTCACTCTCCTTAAATAAACCTTATCAAGATTCTGATACCTAGAAGGAGAAAAATCAGATAAGTAGCACTTCTTAATAGAATATTGTTTTATCTTGGTTTAGTTTGAATTGCTAAGACCATAAGCAAAACTTTTAGTGGCCTATCCTATATCCTACCTATTATGTTTCTTGTCTAGTTATATCTTTCTTTCCCAAGTTCCTGAGTCCTTCAAGGAGCTATTTCGTGGTTGTCCTGATTAACACTATAAGAATTAAGCTATTAATATTAATGTAGCTTAATATTTTCATACTTTAATACACATTTAAAAGACTACAGCCCTTTTTAGACAGTTAATATAGTGCGTGCTAATGTTTACGGCATGTCATGAGGCTAACCACAAGGAAAAGTCCACTGTATGCCTACCAAAAATCAATCAAAGGAAGGGTAATTGAGTTAGCGTCCTCATGACTTAACATGGCATGTCCGTATTAACAAATTTGCCTTAATGGTGTAGTCACGCATTGTCCCAGGACGCGGGATAATGATTTAATAAAATGGAGCAGACAGCATAAGATTAATGACTAACACATGAATAGTTGTTTATGCCAACTGTTTGGTGTCGAGAAAAAGAGCCTGTAATGTCAAGTCAGATGATCTGGATTTGAATCCCTGCATGTCCAGTGTTTGATTTGTGTGTGACTTGGGAAAGTCACTTGTTTTCTTTGCACTTGAGTTGGTCCATTTGGACAATTGGAAGTCACACCTCGCAGGAGAGATGGACTCACATAAACCACAGTTGGAGAGCAGGGGCTACGTGCAGTGCTTTTAAAGCCTCCATGAAATGTCCACATGTCCATGCTCATCACACTCTTCACAAGAGGGGAAGTTGGGCCATCACCCAAGGTGAAAAGAAACGCTCTCTTCATATCTGTAGACTATGAAGGAACATTTCCTACTGGGACTTTAAAAATTATATTACTCAAATGTGACTTTTTTGGCTATAAAGTCACATTTTGCTCATGCACTGTTTGGAAAAATAATATAACTATCTATACATTGAAACTGTCAAATACCTCACCCATTTTGACTTCAGCAATTCCTAGGGAAGGGTCTATTCACAGAATATGGGAGAACAGGAAAAAATAAAACATTATGAAAAAAATAATGGGAAATGTTGTTTATCTTCTTGAGCTGGAAAATATGAGACCATCTAGATTTCACAAGACTATTCTAATTTAACCAGACCTGGTTGTTCAGCTGTGGTGCAAACAACACCCTCTTCTCTGATCCCCCTTCTTCCCCATTTTCAAAATTATCTCCTTCAATATTTTAATCATCAAATTATTTTCTTTCTCAAATCCTTATGGGGCTTTACAATCAAGTTAAAATCTTCTCATTATTCATAGTGAATATTACCTCTCAGGTTCCAATTTCCTGCTAGACATTGATTTACCCTCATTAGGAAAGTCACTCAACCATCCTCACATGTCTGTCATATCTCTTTCCCTCTTGGGCTATTTAATGCTGTTCTCATTGCCTGGAATGACCTTTCTCATCCTCTAGCAACTAAAATGCTGCTCAAGGCTGATTATCTCCAAAGCCTTTGTCAGATTATACCCTTTTTTCACTTCATCTCTCTATCTCTATACACATGGATGCATTCAGTTATATTTGTTTATGCCTATATTACTCTATCACAGTATTTTGTGAGTTTCACCACTCATAATATGTATGAGAAACTCAGAGAAATGCACCAAAACAGAAGAGGTCCCTGATCTCTGAAGCTCATAAAAATTTCTGTGAGGAAGTCAGCTTTCAAAATGTACCAGGTGCTAAGAGTGGGTGACTATCTTATACAGTCCCTGTTGGTAACATCTAACCTATATTCTCCACTTCTGCACGGAAGGGGACAAACGTAGGATGAAGAGAAGCAGGGACAGAGGGGAAGGGACAGACCTCTTCTGCACAAGGAGCCCGCCCACAGCAGGACCAGCTGGGGTGGGGGCTGGGTAGAACATTTAGGTTTAAATCAAATTTGAAGTTTTGATTATTACAGGGATTGCCACTAGACACAACTAACTACTGAATGGAGATTGTGTTTTTACCTTTTTCTTATTTCCTAAGAGTGACCAGGAAACCAGAAGGCTGCTTAAGTTTTTATGCTAAGTGAGGGGAAGGCATATTCCCACTGAAACCGTTTAAAGATACTGTGGGAAACAGTGTGACTGAACTTTTATGACTGAATCCTCAGGAGTCCAGATTGTATAACATGATGTGATTTTTCCACTTTCAGTAGGATTTATCTTTACAGCACAGGTTAAAGAAAAGCATTGACATCTTTCCAGTCTCACCTACCTTGTTCCTCTGGAAGTGATTATTTGGAAGATGTCTGATTGAAGATTAGAAGCTGAGAACTGAACCATTTCCAACTATAAACTCAATTTATACACAAAGTTGGAATGAACTTCTGCTTAAATGAACCCCAAGCTGAGCTGAGCATCCTCACAGAGAAGTAACGCCAACATTTTTGTTTTGTTTTGTTTTAAAATCCAGTGAGAACTTCTGAACAGAAACCAACCCTATATTTTTGAAAGCCACTGAACCAGAATTAAGCTAGAGCTTCAAAATAGTTTCTGAAATAAACTTGAATCAAATTGGTATTTTATTAGGTCCAGGTCCTTGGTTAAGATAAAGTGTGTGGTCATGTAACTGAGCAAAGTAAAATAGCCCACCCAGAGATTAACTATGTGGCCTTTCACTCATTAGTACCATATTTTCAAACTAAAACAACTGAGATGACTTCTCACAAACCACTAGAGTTTACACAAAGAGAGAGCTGAGGATCATTTCTCTAGGAAGGAAGGTTGGAATCCAAAACTGTTCAGTGATTTAACCAAGATCAAGAAGAATGTCAAAGAAGAGTTTGGGATGTTTCAAGAGCTATTTTCCTTTGGGTTTTGCCTAAGAAGAAACAGGCAGGCTCAAAGCCATAACTTAATTCGTATAAAGTCATTAACTTCGGGAATACTTTAAGTTATTGGTGTTGCTAGTTACCAGTGGCAGAGGCAGTTGAAAAGAGAATCCCATGGGGAAGATCCTCTGGAGAAGGGAATGACAACCCACTCCAGTATTCTTCCCTGGAAAATCCCATGGACAGAGGAGCCTGGCGGGCTACAGTCCATGGGATCACAAGAATCAGAAATGACTTAGCAACTAAACTGCCACACCACCCTTCTCTTTATTAAATGAAAGCTCTAGTGATTGATTCTTACTTAAACACTGTTAAATCCATGCTGATTGTTTCTCCTCTAAGAACAACTGAAAAACTGAATAACATTTTCCCCCAGATAAGTTGACAGATATTATCTCCACCAGAAATTCACATGCTTCCCCTACATATATCAGAATTTCTGACCATGGGACTTCCAGGGCAGTCCAGTGGTTAAGACTTTGCCTTACAATATAGGGGGTATGGGTTCAATCCCTGGTCAGAGAGCTAAAATCCCATATACTGAAACACAAAACAGAAGCAATACTGTAACAAATTCAATAAAGACTTTAAAAATGATCCATATCAGAAAAAAAAGATGTATTTAAAAAAAAAAGAATTTCTGACTTGATTCTTCCCATTTGTGACTCAGTGAACTGGAACCATGACAAGTTTTACTGGAGAGAACTCAGGGATGCCCTTGGTTTTGCCATGGGATTCTAGCCGTGGGACATCTCTGGAAAGCTTCTGTTTGGCTGTGAAAATAGTTAAGGCAAATTATAGGTAATAGAGAATATTTACTCAGATAAGGGGCTTGCTTTCTTGAAGCTTTTTTTTTTTTTTTACTCATATGGCCTAAACTCTCTGTCCAGGTTTCAATTCTCTGTTGCATGATCTCTAAATTTATACTGTCCCAACTCCCAGAATGGCATAGTTACGACTTACTATAATCTTAAGTTGACTTTGTCCTTCACAAAATGCTAACACACAGAGAATTTCAACCTTGTATCCACCAGACACTTCATACTCCTGTGAATCTTACCTCTGGAGCAAGTCATCTACATACGAACCTTCAACTTGTGAAGATTCAAAGATGTGAACATGCCCAGAGAAAGGACAAAGAGGCAGAAGGGAAGAAGAAGGAACTGAAAAGCTGAGGAGGTTCACAGCGCAGGAACCAGCAAGGGGGTTTTATCTGCTTGAGGAGGCACAGGACTGAAATGTGGACTGGGACATGCAGGTTGCAGCCGCTGTTCTGGATGCTACTGTGCTGCTGTGTCATCTATCATGAGATAAAAAGAGCTCCTTCTCAGACACCACTGGATCCTTTTCCAGAGGGCAGATAGAACCGAATCCAGCTAGGAACCAGAGCCTGTGCCATCAACATCAGGAGTGAGTGAAACTGCAGCTTGCCCTGTCTCCTATTGCCGACGATCCTGCGCTCTACCATCTCCCACCTCCTCCCCCTCCTCCAGTGAGCAACTCTTCTTGCCTGTTCACTTGATGCCAGCCCCTGTATGCCGGCTATTGTATTGTACTACTGGGCTTTTCAAGGTACTGTTCTGTAAGATTAAAAATGTTGATTTGGTGTGTGTGTGTGTGAAAGGTATTATAAACCTATTACAGTATAGTACTATACAGCCAACTGTGTTAATTGTGTACCTAGGCTAACCTTGTTGAACTTACAAACAAAATGGAAATTACGAATGCACTCTCAAAACAGAACTCATTAGTGTGTCCTCACCTAATTCTGACATCTAACACTGCTCTGACATTAGATTTATGGATGCACCTTTATACTTGAGATATAGACCCCCTAGTCTATACCTACTCAGGTCCAGACATCTGTATCCATCTTGCTTATTCGTTTCTGAGACTTGCTGTGATTGTGTATCCCTTTATATCTAGCCTCCTTAGCTTTACCTTATATCTCCAGGCCCCAAACTCCTTACTTAAAATTCATCATACATTTTGGGATAGTCAAAATAAGTAGGAAAACATCCAGTTATCACAATACATGCTAAGTGAGTGAAACACAACTTTTGTTGTAATGTTTGCCTTTAGAAGAGTGTACTTGTTAATATCAATATATCTGTACTGAATTGAATGTCAGATATAGAGACAAAAAAAAAAAATCTGAAAAATTTGGACCTCCAGAGAGAATTAATTTGGGGGAAGTAGACTGAGTCTTTCTCAAACTTCAGTGCTTTATCCCTGCTTTCAGATCAGCCTTTGGTCATCATCACTATTCACCTCCTGCTCTGTGCCAGAGAAACAAACATGGGAAGCTATGTAAGTTCTCTTTGCGGGGGGTTCAGTTGCTTCTTACTAAAGCACAGATATTCTTGGGAAAAGTGACTACTCAGAATTCTATGAGATATCTGACACTTTGAGGTAGCATTTGCATTTTGTTCTGATAACCAGGAGAAGTTTAAGTACAGTAGATTTAACACCTGGGATGTGTGGAGAGACAGAAAGATGTTTAAAAAGGAGAAGCTGACAACTGACAATAAGCTTAGCCTACTCTGAAACCTCGGAGAGATTTGGTTTCAGGTGCAGTGATAATTTGGAAGTGTGTGTGTGTGTGTGTGTGTGTGTGTGTGTGTGGTGTGCACACACTATGCTCACTCAGTAGTGTCCAACTCTTTGTGGCCCCCATGAACTGTAACTCACCAGGCTCAAGGGCAATTCTGAATCTACACACAATAGTGGTTGAAGGGAGAAGACTTTCAGGGATTCCTAAATTCCTAAATTGTGCAAAAAACTGCTTAGCAGTCTTTACCATAGTCATGGCAATGGGAAGTAGTTTGCAACTATCTTTTTAAAATCTGTGTGCGTGTGAGCTAAGTCTCTTCAGTCATGTCCAACTCTTTTGCGATCCTATGGACTGGAACCCGCCAGGCTCCTCTGTCCATGGGATTTCCCAGGCCAGAATACTGGAATGAGTTGCCATTTCCTTCTCCAGGGGATCTTCCTAACCCAGGGGTCGAACTCATGCCTCCTGCAGCTCCTGCATTGCAGGCGGATTCTTTACTGCTGAGTCAATGGGAAGTCCTTTAAATCTATAGATCAATGAGTTTATTATTTTGTTTAAAATCTGTAGATCACGAAGCACTGAACTGAACTCCCTGTGCTATCCAGGAGCTTCCTGCTAACTCTCCATTTCCCAGCAGAAACAAACACAACATTGTAAAGCAATTGTATTCCAACAAAAAATAAAGTGAAAAAAAAAAAAAGCTATAGGTCAGTTGATTCAATTTAATGATACTCTTGAGATGCATTTGGATTAACTTTAGAAATTAGTTTCTGAGGTGTAACGTTAGTATTTTTAATTTGCTTGTCAACGTGTGATGTTTAGTAGTTAAAACACTAGGAATTTTTCCACGAATTGTTTGGCTTTCTAATAGTATTTCCTATTCGACTGGTCATACTAATGACAGTTGCCTATTTATTTACTCTGTTTCTTTGGATAGTCTCAACCTAGTGGCTAACTGACTTTTATTTCTTCTTGTTTCTGCTTTGGTTTTTATTGATGAACAAGCATTGGATAGTGCCATGAGCTTCACTTTTGTCAAAAGAATCTCTGTCAGTAATGCTGCTCTCTCTGTCTCTCTCTTCCACTTACTGTCTCTCTCTCATACACACATAAACACACACACATTGTGAAATTAATGACCGATTGTCAACAATCCCAGAACCTGACAGCACTACTGTGTTAATGATCTTAAGCGCTCCCACCACCAAATCACACAAAACAAATTGTTAAGTATTTCATGCTATAGTACGTGGGTGAATGTATGAGCAGATTGTAATTGCAAAATAATGACAATATTTGTACAGGTATTTTCAGTTTATAGAGCCTTTTGCATCATCTTATTTTATTCTCACTATAACCCAGTAATATATGCAGCAAAAATAATATTATTCTTCATATGCATGGATGTGCATGCATGAAGGTACACATGTGTGTGCACACACACACACACACACACACACAGAATATCTTGCCCAAGTTCATGCAATTATATAATGGTAGTGCAGGAACACAAATCAAGTTCCATTTTAGTTCTCCCTTCATTTCAGTAACATATCTATCCAGTTTTCAGCAACATTATTATTAGGTATACCCCAAAGGATATACATGGAATAATATGCTCCATAAAAATGTGCATATGATTTTACAAGACTAATTCATTCTAAAATATATTTGCTGAAATTACTATGAACATTGCTTTTTAAATGTGAATCATTTCTCCCTAATTTATCTTTTGCAACAAAGTATGAATTTTTATATAAGATTTTAAAGAATGTAACTCAACTTATTTTCTGCTTCAGTTTCACATATATTTGATATCCAAAATGATTGCAGGCTAATGTAATCATAGAAATATTTTAGGAGACAGAAAAGCTAAGGTGTATTCTTGATTTTCTACTTGACCTTCCCTACCATACTTAACCTTTCTGTTGGAACTTCCTCCATCTGTAAAAAATTTTGCGTAATTATACCACCGTATTATCTCATCAGTATGTAGGAATTCTAAGTTCTTTTGGAAGTAAAGGAACACATAAATTCTAGGACTTGCTATCCCCAAAAATAGAGTGGTGAGATTTTGTTTTGACTGCCTCGGGGTGGTAAAACACTGGCATTATTGGAGCCACCACCACCAAAGTTCCCTCGTAGATGGTGTCACTGTTTCCCCCAAAGCCAGGATTTAGCCTCAGAATCTCCTTTTTCGATGTCCCATTCAAGGCAGCCAATGTAAAATTGGTGTGCTGGATCTCTGCATCTCAAAGTATGGCCTGAGGACCAGCAGCATTGCCCAAGAGTTTCTTAGAAACATAGGAGCTCAGACCCTGTTCCAGATCTACGAGTCAGAATCTCTACTAAGTAAGACCAGGCAGTCTCGGTGTGCTTTGAAGTTTGAGAAGCAGTCGACATACGAAACATTTGTTTGAGTTTTGAATACTTTCATTGTTGGGCATCTAAGAAACATGTCAACAAGGATGAAGGGATGTCTTCTAATTGGGGGCTGTTGGCTTGGACAGGAGTTGGAGATAATCCCCCAAACCTCCAACACCTCTGCATTTAACTGTGATAGAAAAAAAGATAGCAAAAAGACCCTCCCCACCAGAACTCTCCAACCTTCCTGACCTTTGTTGTTTGTATAGGGTAAGTGACAGCCTTCACTCTCTGCTGTAGAAGAAAGTACTTGAGCTTGACACAGGTTGGGCTGCCTCTGTTGTATACAGAAACACTAATGCTTAAATCAGAAACATCTTTTTAAAAAATTTAATTCTGTTGCAAGATGAATTAGGATCTAAACTTAGCTCCAAATGGAATGAAAACTGGGGTGTTTCTTTTCAAACCGTCAGTTTGTTTATGCAGTGGTTTTAGTCCTGAGCAGTATCACCTTCAAAGAGAAAAGCAGTTCTGGCTTAGAGTTGCCAGTTCACATGAAGCCACCCTAGGAGCCAGGATGCTTCAGGCCCTGGTGTTTGTGTGGTGTAGACTTATATTTATACAGTAACACATTCGTAATACATACCCGACATCTTCCGTTAACTTAAAAAGTCAAATGGGTTAGCAACCTTCGCAGAGCTGTTCTGACTTTGGACCAGATTTTCCAGTTCTTTCTAAAATTATTTTTTGGGCTTCATAGTGCATTTTCAGATATTCTGGAGATTTTTTTTTTTTATTCTAAACTTTTATTTTGTATAGGAGTAGAGCTGATAGTTTCCAGTTGAATGGCACAGGGACTCAGCCATACATATACATGTGTCCGTTCTCCCCAACTCCCCTTCCATCCAGACTGCCACGTGATATTGGGCAGAGTTCCCTGTGCTGTACAGTAGGAACTTTATGGTTATTCATTTTAAATCTAGCGATGTATACATGTCCTTCCCAGACTCCCTAATTATCCCTTGCTCCCATCCTTCCCCCTGGCAACCACAAGCTCTTTCTCTAAGTCTATGAGTCTGCTTCCGTTTTATAAGTAAATTCATTTGTATCATTTATTTTTAGATTCCACATGTAAGCTGTGTCATACAATATTTCTCCTTCTCTGACTTCACTCAGTGTGACACACTCCAGCTCCATCCATGTTGAGGCAAATGACGTTATTCTATTCTTTTTAATGGCTGAGTAATATTCATATATATACATATGTACCACATCTTCTTTATCCATTCATCTGTTGATGGACATTTAGGTTACTTCCATGTCTTGGCTATTGTAAACAGAGCTGCAATGAATATTAGGGTTCATGTATCCCTTGGATAATGTTTTCCTCTGGATATGCCCAGGAGTGGGATTGCAGGGTCATATGGTAACTCCGTGTTTAGTTTCTTATTTTAAGGAATCTCTATACTGTTCTGAGATAGTCTGGAGATTTTCAGACTTAGAGTGCAAAAGTGTTTCAGATCTTAGGGTGATGTCTCTGAGCTTTCCTCACCAATCAGTCTGGGATGACACCACTGACATCATGATGAATCTCTGTCTAAATCATGAAGCAACAGACAAAATTTGTTGAGCCTAATTTCGTTTGATGTAGCATAGGTACAAGTGTTAGTGAAATAAATCTTGGTTTTCTGCTATAAAGGAAATAACCTCTTTTCCATTTGAGATCATTCTTATTTGTCATTACCATTCCTCCTGCCATAAATCTATTGGTATTGTGTTTACATAAATCATAATACAGGTTTTCCCAGGATTATCCAGCAATTCAACAGTCATGGTGGCATCCACACTTGCAAAGAGTTTTTAAAAGAAACTTCTGAATACAGGTTGCAATGTAGGGAGCAAGTGTTGAGGACACGCACCCTCCCTTACAACCTGGTTGGACCTGGTACACTTTGACCCCAAAGAAAACACTAGAAGCCTGTAGATGGTAAGACCGAGGCATCTGCAGGATCCTTCCTCACATATTCCCTTTGGAATCAATAAGTGTTTCTAATACAGGAGAAAAGGTACAGGTGTTTCCAGAATTCTTTCTTTTCACACCCATAGCCAGGGCAAAGGAACAAAGTCAAAATAGTCCTTTAGCTGGCTGTATTGTAAATTTTAGAACATTTGAGCCATAATATTAAATGGCCAAATCCCTTTTCTTAACAACTCCTCTTTTCCTCAACAGAATGCCATGATGTGTTCATGCCATGATAAGAAGCACGTGTTCTCTGACCCAGAAACTTCTTTTCAGCTTGGTTTAATTTAGAGAATGAGAACTTTGTAACCCCATGTTTCATGAAAAACAGTTGCATTTGACAAGCACATTGATTAAGGTCTAAGTTGTTCCACTAACAATCAAGAGAGGAAAATGAGGTTAACTGCTTCATTTTCAGGATGTCATGCTGACCAAGAGCTTGCAGATTTTTTTTTCCCCAAAAGCATTTTCTGATTACAAAAAGGTACAATAAATAATCCACTCTCTCTTTTAATATTGAAAAGTAAAGAACAAAAGCCCATGGTGTTGGCAATTTATCTCAGGTATTTTGCCAAAGAATGAAATTCCTTTGACAGCTACAAAGCAGTTTTTGAGTTTTGGTTAGTTATTTGGAGTTGTTATTGTTGTTGTTTACTCACTAAGTTGTGTCTGACTCTTTGCAACCCCATGGACTGCAGCCTGCCAGACTCCTCTGTCAATGGGATTTCCCAGGCAAGAATACTTGAGTGGATTTCCGTTCCCTTCTCCAGGGATCTTCCTGATTCAGGGATCGAACCTGCATCTCCTGCATTGGCAGGCAGGTTCTTTACCACTGAGCCACCAAGGAAACCCACTGGAGATATACCAACACATAAAAGAAACAAAGGTCTCTGCTCTTGTGGGGCTTATATTTTAGTCAGATCAGAAAATCCTTAGTTCTGACCTTATGGAGCAATCATACAGTTAGCTGTCTTATTAAGCAAAACACACATTTCCAAGAACATCAGGAATGAATGCTGGCAAACAAGTGGAGACAAGTTTGTCTCTTGCTGCCGGGCTAGCCACACAGCTCACAGACACCCTGTCACCATTCTTTATGTTAGTCATCTTTATTCATACTAGTTTACTTCTTTTGTTAGTTGGGTTATTTCTCTATAAGGGTTTAATTCCAATGTATCCTATTAGCACACTGACTTCCTGTAGTAGCATTGTTCGGAAGGTCTCTCCCACCACCCGCTATGCAGGGCCCACAGCTATGAGCACAGAGGCCAGGGTGATCCTCCGACTCTCCTTCTGTGAATGGCACTATAGACATAAATAATGCTCTCAAGGTTTGGCTTTTAAAATAGGCTCAAATATGACGAACACAGAAGTATGATGACTGTCATAATTTGAAGTCTCTTCTTAGATTTCCACAAGGCTGGGAGGGCTTTTGAGGGTTTGTGTGTGTGTGTGTTTGTGAGAGTTGCAGGAGAGTGGGATGTAAGAGCATCCTCCTGTTACTGTTGTTACTCCCAGGAGGTAAAAAGATCAGAACTGTCACTGACGACTCCAAACAAGTCAATCTTAAGTTGTTCCATAACCACTTTGGCAGGCAAGCATTTTAGTTTTCTGTTTGTCCAGGGGCCTCTGGTTACTGTTACTGACAGACTGGATTTTATAAACTGACTCCTAAGCAGAAAGCAAGAGTCAGTAAAGAGATCTTCTTATTCATAGTGTACCCATAATCAGTTCAAAAACACATTTGAGATCAGATAAGTAGACCACAGAAAAGCCTACGCTGTGTTTTATGGGCAGTGACTATGTTATTCAAATAGATCATTTACTACCCAGTTATAGTGTGTAATATACATAAATTGTTGATTTCTGGGCTTCCCAGGTGGTGCTAGTGGTAAAGAATCTGCCTGCCAAGGCAGGAGACACAAGAGGGTTTGATCCCTGGGTCAGGAAGATCCCCTGGAGGAAAACATGGCAACCCACTCCACTGTTCTTGCCTGGAGAATCCCATGGACAGAGGAGCCTGGCAGGTTAGAGTCAGTGGAGTCACCAAGAGGTGGACTTGACTGGAGTGACCTAGAACCCATGCACACAAGGGAGCGAAGTAACTCAGTTAAACCTGACCTCCTCACTGATGATTCAGAAGTTGCTGAAAGATCTGAAGCTACTGAATTAGAAATTAGTAAAGGTTAAAGTACTTTCATTTTCTATTTCATTCATCTTATAGTCTATTGATAGGCAGGAGTAGTTGTTCCCTGTATGATAGAATACCAGATAATCCAACATTTGCTATAATATTGAAATCTGTATTTCTAGTTATGTATTGGAAACTGTATTCCAAAATACCGATGAACTTTCCTTTTTTTTAAAGGTCTCTTGAGAAAACTTTATTAACATGACTAACAATAAATCACTCCAAACTTTCCACAGTCTTTATGGAGTTTTTGTTTTAAAGATGAAATTTATTTCATAAGTTCTTATATAAACCAATCATGAATAAACTTTTATAATGAACTTCTCAAATCTTTTTACTGTCTACCTTTCTGGCTCAGCTGGTAAAGAAAACGCCTGCATTGCGGCAGACCTGGGTTCGATCCCTGGGTTGGGAAGATCCCTTGGGGAAGGGAAAAGCTACCCACTCCAGTATTTCTGGCCTGGAGAATTCCATGAGCTGTATAGTCCATGGGGTAACAAAGAGTCGGACACAACTGAGCGACTTTCACTTTCTTCTTGGGATAGCATTGTTATGATAGTATTACATTTTCTTTTTTATTCAAATGAACTATTTTAAAGATTAATGATTATTAGCAAATCTTGATGCAAGATAAACATGATACTATAAAATTACCATTTCCTATCAACTATCTAAAGTAAAAAAGTATTTGGTACTAAGTGTTCTTATGTTCAAATTCTAAAAGTAATTTTTAATCCCAAGGGAACTTGGTACTCCAAGACTTAAAAAAATTTTTAATGATATTTACATAATATATATATTTTTAATCACTAAGTTCCTCCTCATCACTGAAGTATGTGCTTTTCTTTATCCTTGGGCGTCTTGAATCATCTGATGTTGAAGGACCTCCTGACCTGGGTTTCCATTTTTTCTGTTCTTCTTCAATTTTGGCTTGCTGGAAAGCTATAGCCTGACTGAGGCTGTCAAGAGCAGGATCTTCCCCTTCATCTTCACTTTCTTCTACTTCTTCAATTTCTTCTTCTGGCTCAGGAATTTTCTTTTTTTTTCTTTTTCTCTTTCTTCTTTGGAGGTTCACGTTCTCCAAGCATGTTTTTAGGACAGGCATAACTTAAGTGTCCACTTTCCCCACATTCGTAACACTTAGATTTATCAAAGTAGTTTCGTCTTCGGATGAACTCAGCTGCTCTTCCATTGTCAATAGCAATGCTTGCTTTTATCACCCTACCAAATAACTGCTTGTTGTTTATTGCCCTGGTACAGTTTTGTGCAGAGTCTTTATCCAAAAATAAAATGAACGCAACCCCTTTACTCCTCCAGGTATCTTTATCTTTCATTGTAGTAACCTTGACAACTTTGCCATACTTGGAAAATATCCAATATAAGTCATTGTTGGTCAGGGAAAAGGGCAGATTGGGTACATGCTCTGTGCTTTTACTTGGGGCCAATCCACCACTCATTTCTTCAAGTGGGGCGGGCCCGGGGGATAGGGCCAGAAGAGCGCCAGCCCTCAGCTCACTTGGGGCTCAACCCCGACCGTTCCGTCGCTCCTTGCAGCTGCCTCGGCATCACGGGTCCCGGGACGGGTCAGGGGCAGGAGACGAGGAAGTAGATACCATGCCTCTTCCCGGCTTTCCTTTCCTGATGAACTTTTGAAAGTGTTTGGTCTCTGATGAGTCACATAAGCCAATTTGAAAGAAAAAAAAATGCAGTTCGAGTTTGTTAACTAGAAATTTCAAACTCACCTACTTAACCACTAATAATAGCGGAAAGGAAGAATTAAGACTGTCATTATTTGCAGATGACATGATACTATATGTAGAAAACTCTAAAGTTGCCACTAAAAAACTAATTAGAACTAATCAATGAATTCATTGAAGTTGCATAATACGAGTTTAATATACATAAATCTTTTACTTTTCTGGGCTCCCCAGGTGGCTCAGTGGTAAAGAATCTGCCTGCCAACGCAGGAGACGTGGGTTTGATCCCTGGGAGAGAAGATCCCCTGGAGAAGAAAATGGCAAACCACTCCAGTATTCTTTCCTAAATAATCCCAGGGACAGAAGAGCCTGGTGGGTTACAGTCCAGAGGCTCATGAGAGTCGGACATGACTGAGCAACTGAGCCCGCACACACACATGCTCTTTTCTATACAGTCTTAATAAGTTATTAGAAAGAGAAAGCAAGAAAACAATCCCATTTAAAATCCCAACAAGAAGAATAAAACACCTCAGAATAAACTTAACCAAGAAGTTGAAAGATTATACTCTGAAACTGTAAAACACCGATGAAGAAAATTGAAGATGATACAAAAAAATGGAAAAATTTCCTGTATTCACGGGTTAGAAGAATTAATATCTGTAAAATGTCCATAGTGTCCAAAGCAACTCACTGATTTAAATGCAATCTCTATCAAAATACCCATGGCATTTTTCACAGAACTAGAACAAATTATCTTTAAATTCATATGGAACCACAAAAGACCCTGATTACTTTTTTTTTTTTTCCTCAAAGCAATCTTGTGGGAAAAAAACAAAAATGAAAAACAAAGCTGGAGATATCACACGCCCTAACTTCAGACTACTATAAAGCTACAGTAATCAAAATAGTATGACACTGGCAGAAAAACAGACACATAGCTCAACTCAACAGAATAGAGAGCCTAGAAATAAGCCCATGCATTTGTGGTCAATTAATCTGTGACAAATGAAGCAAGAATATACAATAGAGAAAAGACAGTCTCTTCAGTAAGTGGTGCTGGGAAAACTGGACAACTACATGTAAAAGGATAAAATTAGAGCAGTCTCTAACAGCATATTCAAAAATAAATAGAAAAAGGATTAAAGATTTAAATGTAACATTGGAAACCATAAAACTCCTAGGAGAAATCATAGAATGCTCTTTGACGAAATTGAAGCAATATTTTTTGGATCTGTCTCCTAAGGCAAAGAAAATAAAAGCAAAAATAAACAGAACCTAATTAAAAGTTTTGCATAGCAAAGGAAACCATTAACCAAACAAAAGACAACCTACTGAATGGAGGAAACTATTTGTAAATGGTATGATTGATAAGAGATTAATATCTAAAATATGTAAACAGCTCATTCAATGCAATATAAAAAAAAACCCAATTAAAAAATGTGAAGAAGATGAATAGACATTTTTCCAAATAATATATACAGATGACCCAAAGGCACTTGACAAGATACTGAACATCGCTAATCATCAAAAAAATATAGATCTAAACTATAATGCAATATCACCTCAACACCTGTCAGATTGGCTATCATCAAAAGAACACAAGTAACAAATATTGAAGGAGGTGGAGGAAAAGGAACCGTAATACGCTACTGGTAGAAATGTAAATTGGTGCAGCCACTGTGGAAGACAGTATGGACATTCCTCAAAAAGCTTAAAACAGATCCATCATATGACCCAGAAATTCCACTACTAGGTATATCTCCGAAGAAAACAAAAACACTTACTCAAAAAGATATATGTACCCCAATACTCATAGCAGCATTATTTACAATTGCTAAGGTATGGCAGCAACATAAGTGTCCATCAACAGGTGAATGGATAAAGAAGATGTGGTTTACATAATAAATACAATAGTTCAGTTCAGTCCAGTCGCTCAGTCGTGTCTGACTCTCTGCGACCCCATGAACCGCAGCACGCCAGGCCTCCCTGTCCATCACAAACTCCCGGAGTTTACTCAAACTCATGCCCATCGAGTCGGTGATGCCATCCAGCCATTTCATCCTCTGTCGTCCCCTTCTCCTCCTGCCTCCAATCCCTCCCAGCATCAGGGTCTTTTCCAATAAGTCAACTCTTCGCATGAGGTGGCCAAAGTATTGGAGTTTCAGCTTCAGCATCAGTACTTCCAATGAACACCCAGGACTGATTTCCTTTAGGATGGACTGGTTGGATTTCCTTGCAGTCCAAGGGACTCTCAAGAGTCTTCTCCAACACCACAGTTCAAAAGTATCAATTCTTTGCTGCTCAGCTTTCTTTATGGTCCAACTCTCACATCCATACATGACCACTGGAAAAACCATAGCCTTGACTAGCCAAAGTCATGGCTATGTATTGGCAAAGTAATGTCTCTGCTTTTAAATATGCTATCTAGGTTGGTCATAACTTTCTTTCCAAGGAGTAAGCGTCTTCTAATTTCAGGGCTGCAGTCACAATCTGCAGTGATTTTGGAGCCCAAAAAAATAAAGTCTGACACTTTTTCCACTGTTTCCCCATCTGTTTGCCATGAAGTGATGGGACCAGATGCCATGATCTTAGTTTTCTGAATGTTAAGTTTTAAGCCAACTTTTTCACTCTCCTCTTTCACTTTCATCAAGAGGCTTTTTAGTTCCTCTTCACTTTCTGCCGTAAGGATGGTGTCATCTGCATATCTGAGGTTATTGATATTTCTCCTGGCAATCTTGATTCCAACTTGTGCTTCTTCCAGCCCAGCATTTCTCATGATGTACTCTGCATATAAGTTAAATAAGCAGGGTGACAATATACAGCCTTGATGTACTCCTTTTCCTTTTTGGAATCAGTCTGTTGTTCCATGTCCAGTTCTAACTGTTGCTTCCTGACCTGCATACAGATTTCTCAAGAGGCAGGTCAGGTGGTCTGGTATTCCCATCTCTTTTAGAATTTTCCACAGTTTATTGTGATCCACACAGTCGAAGACTTTGGCATAGTCAATAAAGCAGAAATAGATGTTTTTCTGGAACTCTCTTGCTTTTTTGATGATCCAGTGGATGTTGGCAATTTGATCTGTGGTTCCTCTGCCTTTTCTAAAACCAGCTTGAACTGGTTTTAGAAGTTCACGGTTCACGTATTGCTGAAGCCTGGTTTGGAGAATTTTGAGCATTACTTTACTAGCATGTGAGATGAGTGCATTTGTGTGGTAGTTTGAGCATTCTTTGGGATTACCTTTCTTTGGGATTGGAATGAAAACCAACCTTTTCCAGTCCTGTGGCTGAAGAAAGAATTCATAGGGCCTGGACTCCATCTGAGGCCTGTCCATGCTGATCGTGCTTGGCCACCTCTCCAATGGACTCTGAACTCTGTGTTTAGTGCCTATGGAAACTACAACAGAAGGATAAGACCCCCTTCTAGACAGGGGAACTTTGCAGATCATATCCAGGTTACTCATCGCCTAAGAGAAAACATACTCTAAGCACCCCTGCCTCCGGACAGGTCATAAATTTTTTCCTGTATGTATCGGAATGTAACCACAGGCTTATCGGTTATTAACTGGTTGGAATGTAATGGCGGGCTTATTGATTATTAACTGTTTGAACACATAACACATGAATGATTATTGTGATTGTATTTACCCTTCCTTTGTAAGTCTCAAGGAATTTGGGGTGGTAGGTTCAGACATGTACACATGGGGTAAAAAGATTTTCACAAATGCTGGTCGGGGTCCTTGGCTAAGAGGAGACTCTGCCTTGGGCCCGCCGGCGTAATAAACTGCACTCCACTATCTGCATTGTCCTTCTGAGTGAGTTTGTTTCCCGGAGTGTGTGGCTATAACATGGCCACTGCTGAGTTTTCCAAATTTGCTGGCATATTGAGTCAGCTATAAAAAAGGATGAAATTTTGCCATTTGCAACAATATAGGTAGACCTGGAGGGTATTATGTTTAATGAAATAAGTCAGAGAAAGACTAATATTGTATGGTGTCAATCATATGTGGAATCTAAACAAGTGAAATGTGAATATAACAAAACAGAAACAGATTCACAGACAGAGAACACACACATAGTTGACAGAAGGGAGAGGAAAAGAAGGAAGGATAAGATAAGGGTAGGAGATTAAGAAGTACAAAATGTAAAATAAATAAGCTACAAGGATATATTGTACAGTGCAGGGAATATAGCCAATCTTTTATAATAGCTTTAAATGGAGTATAATCTATAAAAATATTGAATCACTATGTTGTACACCTGCCACTAATATAATATCATAGATCAACTATATGCAATACATTTTTAATTAGAATGGTATGTTATTTGACTGGCAACAAAACATTATGTTATTAATTAATATGGATTAACAGAGAATACATACTTTAGTTAATACCAACTAGAAAAAAAATCAGGTCTAAGGAAAATAAAATTGGGGTGTTAAATGATTGTCAATTTTGGCTCATCCAGTTCTCCTATTATAAGTTATCCATATTTTGCATATGTAGATTATAGCCCCATGGCTTTGCTTGGTTCTGTTTTGCAACTAAAATGAATTAAAATAGCTTCAGTGTACAACCAATACATATGGAAGTGGGGCCCAGACTTGAACCCCAATCCAATCACCTTGATCTGTTTGGAGGCCTGAGAGGTAGCCTAGAGTCCGAGTTTGGACATTTTCTGAGCTCTTGAGACAAGAGTCAGACCACAGTAGCAATAGTATTGAGAAGGTTGCCTTGAGGCATCATGGTAGCTTATGGAATCACAAAACAATCAGACAGCAAAGATAGTGGACAGTGACGGATGCAAAAGGCCCTGATCAGACTCAGCAAGTAGTTGAGTATAGATTAGGAAGAATTGTGGGTTGATGACTGAAGCCACATAAGGCTCTCGGAAATAATGGCTTGGGGAGCTTGGCAGTGGGCTTTTGGTCTCAAAACAGAGAATATGTGTGAGCCAAAGAAATCTGATTTTGTTGGTTCTATAATTTAACTTTCTATCTCAGAGCTTCCACGGCTTCATCCAAAGGACACTCCTAACATGCGTCCATAAAGCCAAGAGATCAGAGAAAGGAGCAACTTGATTTCTTAAGTGCTTCCTTTTCTGAGAAAATACAAGGTTATCTCTCCTTAATGATTTGCAATTAAAATCATTCAGGTAATTATGTTGAATGAATAATGTATCTCTTCATCTCAAGGCATCCTGAATGAGTCAGAAAGGAAATATTCTTGCAGGAGATAAATATACTTATGCCTGTGGTTGGGCACACCTCCCTCCACCCACCTTTTCCTTTGTCTCCTGCCCCTCCAGGGAACAAGAGTTTCCATTATTGGATGTGGGTGAGTCAGAGCCCCTTGGGTGGGTAGACTGAGAGCCAGTGAAGGGGGCCCTTGTCTGGTAGATTAGACAGCCGGCATTCTGAGTTTACGAGATGGCTTCCCCTCACACGACTGTTAGAAAAGCCTATTCACCTGTGAACCTCTCCACTCTGTGCCTTTAAAATCACTGTAAAAACTTCACAGGCAGCACTTGATGTGGGAACCAGATTTGTCTTGGCTCCTCTGTAAGCATCCTTAGCCCCTGCCTTTCCCAGCCCCCCTTCCCTCATCACCAGTTTCAGATACCAGAATCCAGAATCTACCGGACACTTGTTTGCACTAAAAAAAAATAAACAAAAAACAGAGAAAGAGAACAGAAAAGAAATACAAAGCATATCCTGATCCCATGAGTACCACTGGATGATTTCATGAGGCCACTTGTGGGATTTTTTGAGCCTCACATTGATCTCTCTGAGACATGAAGCTCTAAGCTGGTGCCTCTGGTTGATGGGTACTGCAAAATGGGTACTCTGGTCGATGGGTACTTTTTAAGTGTGTGTACACTCCTGTTCCCGCTGCAGAAAGAGCCTTTCTAAAGGGACCTGAAGGGTTTCTTTCCAGAACTTTGAGCCCCAGATGTTCTCGTGGGCCAAGAGTCGCTCCCTGAATCAAAGGAGAGTTGGTGCTTTTATGGAGCTGAGTGGTGGCAGGTGTCCAACACAACTCACGTGGTGACGTTCACTGTGCAGTGAGTTATAAAATGTCCCCAATAAAACTTACAAAAATGAAAAATGAAAAATCTGTTCCTTATTTACCCTACGGTGAAAAAAAAATAAGCACCATAATGCATTTCTAAGAATCCTTAATTTTATGTGTGGGAGATCATAATCTTTTAAACACTGGCTAGCATTTTTCCAGAAGCCTTTTCTTCCTTAAAAGGACCAAAACATTTTCTCCACCTTGACTGTCACCAACAAAAAGTAATTAATATTTTCTCCTATGAGAAACCTGAGGGCATTGAGCTATACGAAATTTGAAGGGGAAATTTGAAAGCTGATTTTTTTTTAAATACCTACTTTCCAAGAAAAGACTAAGTGGATGATATTCAAATTAATCTTAGAAACTGACAGAGATGGGCAGGAGGGACAAAGGCAATTAAAGTTTGCCTTTCTCCGAGTTTTTAACTATAAATCCCTGAATATGTTTTTAAAAGAGAATGTATATATCCATTCGGGCTTCCCAGGTGAATCAATGGTAAAGAATCCACCTGCCAAACAGGAGACACAGGTTCGATTACTGGGCTGAGAAGATCCCCTGCAGAAAGAAATGGCAACCCACTCCAGTTTTCTTAGCTGGGGAGTGTCATGGACAGAGGAGCCTGGCAGACTGCAGTCCACGGGGTGGAAAAAGAGCTGGACATGACTTAGTGACTAAACAACCACTACAACAACATATCCATTCATATACATGATTCGGTAACTATTTTACATCACCAGTAGAAACTCACTTCTCCTGGGTTCTGCAGCACTGATAACATGAACCTGACAGAGAGTTTGGGTCAGGGCAGAGGAAGAGCTGAGGGGGCCACAGATACCTCACTGGATCTTTTCTGTGAGCAACTCAGTTACCTGAACAAAGAAAAGTGAAGTCGCTCAGTCATGTCTGACTCTTTGCGACCCCATGGACTGTAGCCTACCAGGCTCCTCTGTCCATGGAATTATCCAGGCAAGAATACTGGGGTTCCTTCTTCAGGGGATCTTCCCAACCCAGGGATCGAACCCAGGTCTCCTGCACTGTAGGCAGTGTAGGCAGGCACTTTATCATCTGAGCCACCAGGGAAGTCCTAAACAAGCCCAAGCTTTAAAAGAGAATGTCTAACAGCTGAGCAATTAAATGTTAACCTCCCATCAGGCTAAAGTAAACTAGAGTTTTGGAAGTCCTGGGGGGGGGGGGGGCGGGGGCGGGGAGGTGGAAAATGGTAACAATAGGGCACTCTTATAGGCTTTACTTAACGAATTCAGTATCAGATTTGGGGTTTTTTAATTGTTAATGTGATGCATTTACATCTGTTAAATACACAGAGTGTCCCACACTTTTTCGGGAAAGTGGAACAATTTGGAACAAAGAAAACCTAGTTAATGTTGATAAGAGGAAGCCATTTATGACTATTGTGAAGATTCTTGTAAAATATGTATAGGATGTAGTTCTCAAGGTGGGAGATTTGTCCTCACAGGGGACTTCTCCCCATGTCTGGAAACATTCTGATTATTGCAACTCAGGTCTGTTATTGGTGTCTAGTCGGTAGATGCAAGGGATGCTGCTAGACTTCATACAATACACAGGACAGCCCCTCAAAACAAAGAAATATCTGATCCCAGATGTCAGTACTAGGAGAGACCCTGATCTAGAGAGACAGAATATTCACTAGCACAATAGTTTCAGGTTCTTTTTTTTTTTTGCAAAGGTACAAGGTCAAAGTCATATTAGGCAATCCTTTTCTCCAATGAGCTTAGAATGCTAACCACCAAGAAAGAAAAAAAAAGAAAAAGTGATACTCACCTTGGCAATGCCCATGTTGCTTCTTTGGTAACTAGGAGGAAAACAGCCACAACTCTCCTTGATGGAGAGACTGAAATGGCATCAGAGTGTTCACCATCACTATTGCCCATAGGACTAGTATCCTCCCCTCACCATCAGAAGTAAAGCAATGTTCAGGCCAGAGTGTTTTCAGTAATATTTTGGCAAAAGCCAGCACTACAGTTGGCAGAATTCAAAAAAGAACAAGAGGAGAAAATTTGTTAGGAATTTGCTTAAGGGACGAGGAGGGGTTGATGCCAGACTCAAAGCTTTCCTGGGTCTCTGGGAAAATGAAGGGATGAGGAAATAGAGACATCTGGAAACTGGGACACATCCTTTGGGAACTTCTCTTTGGAGTCACTCTTTGTGAAGGCTAAGTTTCTAAGGCTTCTCTCTCTCTATGTTACTAGAGAACAATTTATATAAAGTTGGAATTTCTCTTCATCTTACTTGGTGCTGGTTTTGAGATATGGCTACTCTATCAGTGAAAGTGCTTCTTTGTGTCCAAAAGAGAAGAAAACCGGCAAGACAGAGAGTTATTGAGAAAGGAGTGTGATCATTTACCTACATCACTTCAAGGGCCCCTGCCCCAGCCCCTTGAATAATGACTGAGGTGCTTGGTAGAGAGGGTAGAACCATAGGGCCAATGGACCAGGGACAGCAGATAATGAGCCTTCTGGAGAGGCAGTATGGTTCATTTCTCTCATTTCTGATTGCCCTCCCCCACAGTATTTCAGCAAGAAGAAAATCCATGGGGGCTATGCCACTTTGCCACCTCTACCTGAGCAGCAAGGGGCTAATTAGTATAAATCGATTCTTCCAGGAAATGTTGGAAAAAGTAGACATGATCACAGAAATCACAAGCTCCCAACACAGGCTCCAGAAAGATTTTTTGTGACAGTTAAATAGTTTGTATCAACATCATTCTGACCTCTGTCTCATTATTGATTGCTTAGTTCCTTTTCCCTGAAAAGCTATTTTTGTCAACTTGGTCATTCATATAAAAAAAATTCCAAACGCTAATAGAATTCAAATTTTTTCATTTTCCGAATAGGCCATTTGGAATCATAGTATTCCAAGTCAGAAGGAAATTTGGAGACTGTATAGTAATAGGAAAATCTTTCACATATGAGGTCACTAACAAAGGCCCTGAAAATGAAGTGTGTTACCCCAGGAAATGCTGAGTCATCTTGTCTTTTAAGATCTTGACTTTCTGATCTGTGTGTTCATTTTCCCACCTAGGAATAAATTCCTCATAAGAGAAGTAATATAATCAACTAAGGTTTCAGATCAGTGAAACCATCATTATTCTTAGATATTTTTTCCCAGGTGAAACACTGAATTTTGTTATATTTACTGTGGTCAACACGAACTGTTTCATCATTTGTGGACCTTCAGTTTTTTTTTGCACTGATCCATCAAAACTGAATTAATTGCTAGATTGCATATCAGTTTTAGCAAGGAAGTTAGAAAAGGTCTCTTGTATTCCACCTAAGATATTTTTCTCTTGAAACAAATTTTTATATTTGGCATTCAAACCACATGTAGTTACATTTAGTAGAATCCAGAGCAAGTTTAAAAATATTGCAAAGTGTTTCAAAGTAGACCTACCCCTTGTTGTTTAGTCGTTGAGTTCTGTCTGACTTTTGCGGCTCCATGAATTGTAGCCCAACAGACTCCTCTGTCCATGGGAATTCCCAGACAATACTACTGGAGTGGGTTGCCGTTTCCTTCTCCAGGGAATCTTCCTGATCCATGGATCAGCTCCACATCTCCTGTATTGGCAAGCAGATTCTTTACCACTGAGTCACCTGGGAAGCCCTAGATGTACACTGAATATCATCAGCTATCAAACAATCCAGAAAAAACAAAGGTTACAAGCAATATTAGAAGAGTTGTGGGGCAGGGGGAATAAATTAGGAGTTTGAGATTAACATATGCACATTCCTATATATAATACAGTTAACAAGGACCAACCTCACAGGAACTCTATTCAATATTGTGTAATAACCTATATGGGAAAAAAATCTGAAAAAGAATGGATATATGTATATATAACTGAATCACTTGGTTGTACACCTGAAACTAATATAACATTATAAATAAACTATACTCCAATATAAAATAAGAGTTAAATTTTTAAAATGTCATAGAAAAAACAACAAAAAAAGAAAATTGGAAGAAAAATATGTTGAGGTCATTGTTTTGGAAATTTATAGAATCAGAAGAAAACTGGACAATTCACTTAGTGCCTCCCGGTGTCTTTAGACAAGAGTGCCCTACATAGTCTGTACAAAATGTTCGACTTCTTCCTGCTGCTGCTGCTACGTCGCTTCCGTCGTGTCCGACTCTGTGTGACTTCATAGACAGAAGCCCACCAGGCTCCCCCGTCCCTGGGATTCTCCAGGCCAGAACACTGGAGTGGGTTGCCATTTCCTCTCCAATGCGTGAAAGTGAAAAGTGAAAGTGAAGTCGCTCAGTCGTGTCTGACTTGTAGCGACCCCATGGACTGCAGCCCACCAGGCTCCTCCGTCCATGGGATTTTCCAGGCAAGAGTGCTGGAGTGGGGTGCCATTGCCTTCTCCATCGACTTCTTCCTAGAGAGCCTATTTCAACAAGCAACCTTTGGCACCAATTCCAGAGAAGTAACTGTTTTTAATACTCACTGTGGCTCACACAGTTGACATATGTTAGCATTCTGAACAGTTTTATAAGGGATAGTTGCAACCCTCATATAACAGAAACAGCAAAGCAAGATCATCAGCAAAATGCAGCTACGTGTCCACTCTGAAACAGTGGATGGCGCTCAGTTTAGGGTTTATGCACACATCATGTGCACAGACCGATGGCTCCCTGGGAATTGTCACAGCTGCAGATTACCTGATGAGGACAGAACTCATTCAGGGGCATTAATAATCTCTAGTAATAATAATATATTAGCAACATCTATTAATAAACTAATAATCTAGGGTATTTAGGTAAAAAATGCTCAAAAATCATCAAAATAAAGTTCTCAAAAACTTAATATCTCACTACTTCATCTATTATGGATATTATTTTATTTACCATCTAGATGACTTAACATCTTTTTTTCTAGCAAACTTGTTTTCAAATGTGTGGGGTAGTGCTGAATGAGTTTAGTCCCCTTAATACAGCCTTAAATCATGAACAATTACATCATTTTTAAGTAAGAATTTGAGTAAGAATTGTTATACAGCTGTGTCAATGGGGACAGCATTACCAAAGAACTAGGTAGGTTACTTTTAAAAGATAACAAAAACCACTACAATACTGTAAAGTAATTAGCCTCCAACTAATAAAAATAAATGAAAAAAATATATAAAAATAAATTTAAAAAAAAGTTTAGATGTAATTATTGAGCCTATTCTATTTCTCATGCATTTTTCTTAAATTCACTTTTTTATAGTTATTTAAAAATAAATCTTATGCTTTCTGGAATGACTATTACTGACTTTAAAGTTCTAAATTAAGTTCTTTTTATATTTGTGACACCAAAGTATATTTGTAAAGGATTGATTCTTGCACCTGATCCTTAGTGATAAATACAATCACACAAAGGTCAGAGGGACTAGTGAGAAGACTAGTGCCAATATTTTGAATTGATTGATGCAAACTTCAGATATACCCTTTCATTGCACAGAGGTATTGGGAAAAGTCACAAGTCTCATCAATTCAAGATTTTAAAAACGGAATTTGAATCATGCTAACCAAAGGAGCATGAAGCATGTGGGTGTGTGGACAAATTTGGCTTCAAGAAAACACCACATTTTCTTGGTTTTGTGGCCCAAACCATCTTTATCTTATTTATATTTGACAATGCACAAGTCCACATTTTATCTGTCATCTTACTAGTCAGATACTTCCACCTCAAGCAAGAAAAAATAAAACAGTTTAAAATTAGTTGCTGCATTGAAAGATGTATCAAAAATATAATCATTCTGTTTTAACATTCACTTCCCTCAATTCCATGTTGATGTGTCTTAATGCCAAAGACAGATGATAAAATTGTCTGTCCACCACTTAAACCTAAATTTTTATTGCTTCTTTCCAAAGTATTGAAAAGAGCCAAACATACTAATCCATAGTGCTGGGTTAAGCTTTCAAGAGTGATCTCACATTGTATTTATATTAAACCCAAAGATAGATTTCAATGTCAATCAACAACTAATAAAGGTAATTACTTTATCTTGTAGTAATGTAAGGTGTGATCCTGATTATGTTTTGTTTTCCAATTTTTGAAGAGCTAGCACTGTCAGCCTGCATATAAACCTATCTCCTAAATTCCTCGGCTTAGCTTTCCAGGGTGCCCTCATTGTTTATCCTGAACCCCCACCAAGTTTAAGCCCATAAAAGCTGAGGAGAGGAAGCTAAGACCATCCAGCCCCATATAGCTTAAAGGTTAAAGCTATTATCACAACTGGAATGTTTCAGAAACTTTAAGCTTCCACTGTCTTTTCCATTTTGAATAGGCTTATCTTCAAGAAGGTTGGGAATAACACAGGAAATGAACTTTCTTCATATGAAGCAAGTCAGAAGAGCATATGAATAAACCTACTTCTCACCTTCTATAGGCTTAACTCTGGCCAGAGGTATCTACAAATTAAACACGTGATTGAAGAGTGGAATGTGAGTGTGTGTGTTTGTATATGTGTGTTACCTCTTACTCTTTTATTCCTTCACCTTCCATTTCTGCACTCCCTGACCACCGACCCTCACACCCATCACTGCCCCTGACCTTGCTTCTCCCCTTTTTTCTCCTCCTTCCTACCTCACCCCTTCCTCCAATAAATTTCTTTTTACTTGTTTTCAAGTCCTAAAACATTGACTCTACAGGATTAGAAGAAATTGATTTGGTAATCTTGCATTGAATTGAGTTAGCATAGATAATCACTATTTATACTAGATAGGTATGGGGCTTCCCAGGTGGCTCAGTGGGTGAAGAACCATCCTGCACTGCAGGAGATGCAGGTTCAATCTCTGGGTCAGGAAGTTCCCCTGGAGGAGGGCATGGCAACCCACTCCCGTATTCTTTCCTGGAGAATCCCATGGACAGAGGAGCCTGGTGGAGTGAGGTCCTTAGGGTTGCAAAAAGAAGGACATGGCTGAAGTGACTGAGCACACATGCACACACATACTAGATAGGTGAGGTCCTTAAATCAATTTGGGACAGTATCAGGCAAATTAGCTAATTCCCAAATTTCTCATTTACATAGATGATCCTCATAGTGTGCCACTTAAATAGAATTCCTGTTGTGCTTCAGTCTTTCTCACATAGCATTGAGGAGTGAAATATTTTAGTATATCCTTTTTATTGCCCTGCTGATAAAGGGTTTTCCCTGTGAAAATAGTTTTTTCTACCTAGAGGCAAGAAAATTACTTAATGTTTACAGCTGTGAAGGTTTAGTAACACAGTCAGTCCCCTACAGTGAGTCCTCCTTGGCAAACTCTGGGAGACAGTGAGGGACAAGAAGGCCTGGCGTGTTGCAATCCATGGGGTCGCAAAGGGTCGGACACAACTTAGTGACTGAACAACGACCACAGTACCTACATATGAACAAGTTCCACTCTAAGAGCACATTTGCAAGTCCAATTTGTTTGTAAGTCCACAAAGTTAGCCTAGGTACCCAACATTTGGCTACACTCTACCAGCTACATCGCTGCTGCTTTTACACTTGCTTCCAGACATCCTGGGCTAGAAAATAATGTGCTAGTGTACTGTAAAGCTTACAAAAGCATAAACACTTTTAGAGGATGTACACACAGGACAGTGTATACCAGGCATGTGAACTAACTTATGTGGTTGGACATACAGACATACATTCGCATCTTTAAAAGTCTACAGCTTGAATGTTTTATATGTAGGGGACCTAACCATACTTCTGCTTATTGAAAGGAGGAAAGAACCTGGATATTTACTGTGGACTTAGAGTGGTTTAGAGATTGTAGATCTTCATATACTACGTCATCTGGCCCTTGTCACAATTCTCTGAGGCTGATAGTATTGCTTACTTTCTGCAGATGAATAAACTGAAGATAGTGATGGTGGTTTAGTTGCTAAGTCTTGTCCAACTCTTGTGACCCCATGGACTGTAGCCTGCCAGGCTCTTCCGTCCATGGGATTCTCCAGGCAAGAATACTGGAGTGGGTTGCCATTTTCTTCTCCAGGGGATCTTCCCCACCCAGGGATAGAATCTGGGTCTCCTGCATTGCAGGCAGGTTCTTACAGACTGAGCCATGAGGGAAGCCCAACTGAAGATGAAAGTGAAAGTCGCTTAGTCATGTCCGACTCTTTGTGACCCATGGACTACACAGTCCATGGAATTCTCCAGGCCAGAATACTGGAGTGGGTATCTGTTCCCTTCTCCAGGGGGTCTTCCCAACCCAGGGATCAAACCCAGGTCTCCCACATTGCAGGAAGATTCCTTACCAGCTGAGTCATCAGGGAAGCCAACTGAAGATGACAGAGGGTCAATTGTCAGAGCAAATTCAGGCATGTCTTTCAAGCTCAGGATTTACTATCAATATTAAGGCCATAGGTTTCTACATCAGGATTCCTTTCCTTTCAATTCAGTCAGTAATTTCATTGCTTTTTTGAAATTTTACTTAACAGTGCCTTTTATGTACCTCAGGCTAAGTTTGCAGAAATAATTTTCATATAAGCATTTATTTACTCAAAACATGTTTATTACATCATATGCATGATATGCCAGGCGCTGTGTTACATGTTGTGGAATCAAAGTAAATATCTTTGTTGCCACATATAATTCTCCTGCATTCTGGTAAAGCCAGGTGTGTAATCGGATCATCGCAGATGCTCACGCCCCTGGAAAGGCAATTGTGGCAAGGTTCAAGAGCATCAGTGCTTCAGGTCCACATCCGTATTGGATTACTGACTTTCTGAGAAATTCTGACGGAGCCCCCATGGATACCCCTGAACCTCAGATCTCGGCTCTTTTCCCCCTGTAATGTGCTCTACAAACTGTTCACTTCCTTTCCCAAGGAAACAACAGCCAGGAGCCAACTTTGCTGCTGGAAATCCATCTCTGGTTCCCTAGCTGTTATTCCTGTATAACTTCAGGCTGCCCACTTAAATTTTCTTTGCTGTAGTTAATTCTTTGCACAATACAGGTAATAGCTACCCTAGGGGCCACGGTAGGGCTTAATTAATTAATGTTTAAAACATCTTTGAAAATGTAGCATTGAAGCTACTAAGTAAGTGCAAATTATTATTATTATTAGTGTCATTGCCGTCATCATCTGTCTATTTCACATGTAGCCAAGGGCAGTCTCCAAGAGGTGAATCATGGTGCTTGTCTTCAGACCTGGCTCCATCTTCTAAGCTTGACTGCTTGATCTGAGAGTCTGACCCTAATTGTAGGCAATTAGAAATAGAGCAATTGAAAAAAAAGTGGTCTGCCTCTGAAAAGACAAACCATCCCCTGCTTCTACTTCCTTGACTCTGTTTTGGCTGCTGGTTGCTCAGGCTCTCTCCTGATCCTCATGCAATCATGTCAATGTATGTAATACATTATGTGGAAACTCTCCTTAGCAACCTGACCTGGATGCCCTGGGAGCCCTGAAATCTCATCCCACTCTGTAGAGCAGGGGACTGAGATTGAGGACCGTGAGTCATAGATTCAAACTGAGAATGTCAATGAGCCCATGTTTGGTTTAGCAGTTGAGGCTGTACTCTTAAGCCTGTTTGGAAAGAGAAAAATTACATGAAGGCATATAACATAATTTTGAATAAAGTTATTTAGTAGCTGATTGCTAGTTATTTGACTTATTTCAATTTGTTGTTTCAAAAAGAATGCCAATTATTATAAAAATTCAATTACTTTAAATAGTGAAAAATTTTTATTTTTACTGATGCATTTCCTTGTGTCTTTTTTATCCCCCTGAACAATTCTTAATATTCCTCATGATCAAATTCTTCCTCATTTAGGAAAATTCCCTACATCACTCTAGCCGGTGATAAATTTCCCTTCCCTGACTATGTGATAGACCTTGTCTACATCTTTTATTTTAGTAATATTTGCTGCTCTCTGACAATTTTACATTGTTTTCACTGACAACTTTTTTCAGAGGTTTATATCTTCTTTTTTCAATTACTTTACACAGCCATTATGGGTAGTAAGAAAGAGGTGTTCTTCTGTGCATCCTCTGAAATGCCTAAGTTAGATCATTAGAAATGGGACTTGATGATATTTGTTTATCCCTTCCTTCTTATTCAGTAGAGAAAACAGCTCCAGACTTTATATCCCAGAGATTATTTGACATCCTCATTGGATATTATGTCAAGGCTGTTCTACCTTTTTCCCTTCCTCCTGGGGACATGGCAGCATCTCTTGCAATTAGATTAGGTCGTGTGATTGATGTTGGTCAATGCAATATGGATTGCAATAGATATGATGCTGTTGCTTGAAAAGGCCTGTATGTATATTTCTCTTAGACATATCTCCCTGCTTGTCCTACTCTATTCACTAGCAGGCTGAATGGATAACACCCTAAGGACCTAGAGAAAGGCAGTGCCAGAAGATGAAAAGATCCCAAGCTACCACCTAGGGAAGAATTTCCCAGAAGACTTATGTGGCCTGGAAGACCCATGGTGGTCTGTTGCATGAGTGAGAAATAAACTTTCATTTTGATAAACCACGGATTGGGGGTGTTGTTTCCTCCAGAAGCCTAAGTTGACTCATAAAAACAGGTGACAATCACCTCATCCTTAACATATTCAGAATGGAACTCTTGTTTTCTTTATTCCCCAAATCCAGAGCTTCAGCACGTCTTACCCAACTTCTGGAAGTGTATCTCAAAACACACCAGATCTGTCCATTTCTCTCCACTGTTTTATATCACCTCCATGATTTTACATAAAGTTCTCATTATTTCTCATCAAGATTCTATAACTGCTCCTGTGGCTTCCATTCAAACATTTTTCTTCTCTTCAATCCACTCACTATGCAGCAACCAAACTCATCCTTTTAGGACAAAACTTAAACCATATCACTCTCTTATTTAGAACCCTTCAGTAGCTTAACCATTGCACCAAAAATAAATTTCAACTCCTAATCTTGACCTGCAAGATCCGGCATGTTCTGGCCCCTGCCTAGCTCACCAACCTCCTCTCACTTTCCAACTCCCTACAAAGTCTAGTCATCTGGAATTCTTTCAGTTTCCTTAGCAATCTAAATGTTTATCTCTTCCAAGATCTTCACCCATGCAGATTACTTTCTTTGAAGATTTTTTTCTCTTAGCTTCTCACACAGCCAGTTCCTTTCTACCTTTTAAATCACTGTTTAAACATCCCTTCTTCAGAGAGATTTTCTCTGATAGCAATATCTAAGGAAAATATCTCTACTCTGATATCCTTTATTGCAGCATCTTGCTTTTTTCCATGTTAGAAATTACCAGAATTTTATTTATTTATTTTTTCATTTATTTTTATTAGTTGGAGGCTAATTACTTCACAACATTGCAGTGGGTTTTGTCATACATCGCCAGAATTTTAAATTACATGTAGCAGATATGAACCTCGGGCCACAAGTTAAGAAGTCCAAGAATCATAGCTCTATTTTCCATAAATGGATGCCATTTCCCACTTATTCTATTTTAAGACCCCATTCCATTTGTGTATTGATTATGATATAGGTTCCAGATGCTATAACAAAGGGCCAAAAAATAGTGACTAATATAGCTTTGTTAAACTTAGTGACTCTCATGTATTAGAATTTTTTTCTCTCTCCTTTTATAATCTGGGAATAAGCAAACCAAGGCTGAAAAGGCCATTTTGAAATGTCAGGGATCCAAGCTCTTTTTGAATTGTTATTCTGCCTTCCTCATTATGAGGCTTCTGCATACAGGCACAAAATACAAGATGAACTGACTGTTATTTGGGGTGGTAGCTAAGAAGAGTGCATGGTTCAGGAAGAAACTAGGGGTAAAACAGTTCTGGGCCACAATTCCTGTGGCCCATGAATGCTCCCACATTGATAAGGTCTTTGAAGATTTCTAAAGGAGGTGACATTTTAGGAGAAGATAGACATTTTAGTAAAAGATGTGGAAAAGGATGAAGAAAAGGAGAGCTTAAGTGTTCAAAAATCCATACTTTTGTTTTTCTCCCTCCTGGTTTGGATATATAGTAAAAATACTAAAAATGCTTTAATAATAAGTACAGGTAATATGTTAAGAAACTATATTAATATAGTAATAATAAGTACAAAATAGTAAAAAAAAAAAAAAAAAGACAAAGAGTACCTGACTATAATAGAAATGAAATTAAATGTGATTAGAAACTGTTACAGAGTCCAAGCTGGTCCTACTTGCTGCACACCAGGCCAATAAATTGAATGACAAGTTGTTGGGGCAAGGAATAGCAAGTTTATTTGTAAAGACAGAAGACTGAGAAAATGGTGGACTAGTGTCCCAAAGAACCATCTTCCCTGTGTTAGAGTCCAGATTTCTTTTATATTAAAAGAGGAGGAAGTAAGGTCAGACATTTCCTGGTTCCAGTCAGCCTCCAGAGGAGATGTGTCAATTTATTCCTTGCTGCAGTCATTCATAGGTGGACCTAGTCACGATGTTTCCTGTGAGCTAAATAAAAGTATTTTAGCCTAACACTCACTACCTGGGAAGAAGGGTTTCCAGAGATGGGTTATTAGCTATAATTTAAGATTAGAGGTGACATCACTTTAGTGATCAACTTGTAGTAAAATGCAAACTTTCTTTCCTATTGTGGAATGATGAGAAAATCAGGAATATTTGTGGAATGTGGAAAGAATCATTTGACAGAAGGTATGATTCTGAGCAACAAAGAATAACTTAGCCTGGCAAAAGGGCTGGACCTAAGAAATCAACAATTCTTCTGCCAAAGACAAACAAGGATTGTGGCTGAAAGTCAGATTTCCTGTATCTGGCTAGAAGATTAGCATCAAAGTCACAGATCTAACATTAATTGAAGAAAAGGCTGGCAGTTTGAGAATTTAGTCTTTGGTGAAAGTGCTGTGGTGGAAGCTTTCATCACAAAAGGTTACATAAATTTAAGGAGGTGAATTTGAATCCACACCAATGGCAAGATGCCAGTTTTCTCAAGGGTTTCTGTAGTTGTTTTCTGTGCCGTAATATCTCTACTTAGCCACAAGGAGCTCTCCATCCCCATCACTGGCCACCAGTCTCTTTCTGTCTACAGCAATGGTGAGATAGCCATCTTTCCCTTGGTTAAGAGAAATCCATAGTTTGTTGTATTTGCCAAGACCAAAAATGTCGGGAAGCCAGGTTAGCAGAACTGCTGCCGTTGACATCTGTCACATCAACCACATCTCAAGAGCCAGGATGTCTCTCTATTGGTGATCATATCAGTTATTCCCAGGTCAGCCCCACCAATCACCAAACTCAGGTTACCTGTGTTGAACTGGATGAAACTGGTAACCTTACCAGTCTCTGCATCAATCTGAATGGTGTCTGTCATTTACTTTGATGAAAAGATCCAGATAGCTGCTGGTGTAAGCATCATGTATTGTCCGATGAGGGATTCTTTTAGTGCCCACTCTGCACAACTTGTATGTGGCTTCTCAGACATAATACAATGAATAGCACAGACTTTTGGTGGCATGGATCAGATAGAAATTCTCTCTGGTCTTGTCAGTGCTGATAACATTCATAAAAACAGACGGGTAGCTTATATCAATTTGGACCTTGTAATCAATCTATTACTCTTTCTTTTTCCTCCTAGCATGGTTAATTATGTGTGCGTGTGTGTATGTGTGTGTGTGTGTGTGTGTGTGTAGGGCTTCCCAGGTGGCACTTCTGGTAAAGAATCTGCCTGGCAGGGCAGGAAATGCAAGAGACTAGAGTTCAGTCCCTGGGTTTGGAAGATTCCTTAGAGGAGAAAATAGAACCCTACTCCAGTATTCTTGCCTGGAAAATCCCATGGATAGAGGAGCCTGGTGTTCTACAGTCCATGGGGTTGCAAAGAGTTGGATATGACTGAGCATATGATATGTATATACATGTGTATATATATATATAGGTATATTATATGTGTGTATATACATATATATATATATATATATATCTCACAAACTCAAAGCTGTCACATACTAAGATAGCAGATGTGATATGTCAACTTAGATTCAACAGAAGAATTTTAATGTTCAGATTAAATTGATGTGGTAAATTTGAATTTTATTGCCTTTTAGTATCTAAACAAAGCTTTCAACTTTAACTTGGCTTTATTATAATAAAAATGTATACATGTAGAGAGTCTATACTTAGTTTATACTTAGCACAGTATGATTCACATATGGGTATTCCCAAACTTTCTCCTGTCCCCAGGCCCCAAAGGGAAAGCTATTTGCACACTTAGCTGCCTTCTGTTCCCTACCCTACCCCTCCTTTCCAGAGAAGGGTCTGCTTCTGAGCAGATAATGGAAAAGACAACACCATGGTGGTGAAGCTTCCCTGGTAGCTCAACTGGTAAAGAATCCACCTGTAATGCAGGAGACACCCGTTCGATTCCTGGGTCGGGAAGATCCCTTGGAGAAGGGATAGGCTACCCACTTCAGTAATCTTGGGCTTTCCTTGTGGCTCAGCTGGTAAAGGGTCCACCTGCAATGCAGGAGCCTCCGGTTCAATTCCTGGGTTGGGAAGATCCCCTAGAGAAGGGATAGGCTACCCACTCCAGTGTAAACCCAGTGGATTTGGCCCATGAATCATATTGAACCACTGCATGCATATCTGAGTTATTTTATCTCCTGTTAGAGAATACTTAAGTCTGTTCCTTGAGAAAATTTTGAAGGGAAGGCATTCTTTCAGTCTGGGGCCACTGGTTGATGGACAAGAGCAAGTCCTTTGGCCAGTTTGTCCAGCATCCAATACCTTGGGGTTGCTACCTGCTTCAGTACCCTTTGGAATCATAAATTATTGCTCTTAGGTACCGAGTGAATATGAGAAGTTGTATACAAGCTTTGGAGAAATCATCCGAGGGGAAATGATCTACCTAGTGATTTCCAAAATAGATAAAAGGCCCATTTTAGTAAAAGTTGCACAGTAGATGATACATCAACACAGAGGAAAGAAGTACAGTGGATTTAAAAGCTTTAAAGTGTTGATGTTCCACACGTAAGAGCCTAGAGCAATGTTATTCTCTTTGGACTTAAGGACAATGAGAGCCTCTGTTGTTGGACAGAAGAACTTCTTTAGTTTGATATGACCAGAGCATTGAGCCTTTATGATGAGAGCCAAGGGAGGAGGCTCAGAGTTAGTGAGGAAGCCCAGCCAGTAGGGACCAATATTCCATCCTGAGTAACCATACAATTTTTGCTAAATCTCAGGATGACGGTCTGTGTGAATGGAGTATCCACTAAGTATCTTTCACTGAATATTTATTTATAATCTCTTGAGCTTCCGTTTTAAGTTTCCTCCATTATTCCCATGCTTTATGCTCTAAAAAAAAAAGCCTATTTTGTCAGAGGACGGACTTTATTTTCCTTCCAACAGAAAGAAAAGTCAAGTCCAGTTTCATAAATGATGAAGTATAGAATAATATGTTAATATCTAGCTTTAGCTTTTTAAATGTACAAAGACCAAATTGCTAATTAAAAGCTCCTAAGCATGCAGAACTTAAACACCAAGATTATTAGTTTATTAATAGAATAAACCTTCCAGTAATTTTCAGATCTCAAAGTCATCTATTACCTTCTACCACAAAAGACTAAATATAGACTTTCCTTACTTCTATAGGAAAAAGGGGATACATGTTTCAGACCACACATGAAGAATAGTTTTGCTGTGGTTTTTAGGTATATTCCCACATTTAACGATAGAAACAGAAAGCAATTTAAGAACATTTTCCATGTGTGTCCAAAATGGAAGACACATCATCCTCTTCACAAAAGAGCCAGCAGTTCCTGTTGTCTGACAAGGGCAGTTAACTTATATCCATGTGCACAAGGGCTCGTGGGTGTCCAGGAATACAAACCTTCAGTGAGCTTACCAGAAGTTTTATGATGTTTTCCTTTGTGCAGTTTTTCAAATGCAATATATTCCCCTAGGAATAAGTACTTTCCCCATGGCTTCTGCATACGCATGGGATCAAGGCAGCCATTTGATTCTTCACGTGGTAAAGAGTCTGCCAGCAACGCAGAAGACCTGGGTTCGATCCCTGGGTTGGGAAGATGCCCTGAAGGAAGAAATGACTACCCACTCCAGTATTCTTGCCTAGGAAATACCATGGACAGACGAGTCTGGTGGGCTACAGTCTGTGGGCTCACCAAGAGTTGGACACAACTGAACAACTAACACTTTCACAGGACACACATACACACACGCACACACACACACACACACACACAAATGACCCAACAGCACAAGTGCATAAAGTCATGAGAATTTTCCAGCACTGTGTGGAAAATTAGAAAAAACTCTGAAGTAGTTATTACATCAGCATTTTCTGCAAATGTAATTCAACAAGTGGCACATATTATATCTAGGAAGGATTGGCTATGTCTAGAGAGAGCTAGGTAGTTGTCTCTTTTTAAAAAATGTCTTTGGCTATGCCAGGTCTTAATTGTGGCATGTAGGATCTGGTTCCCTGACCAGGGATTGAACCTGGACCCACGTATTGGGAGCATGGAGTGTTAGCCACTGGACCACCAGGGAAGTCCCCAGGCAGTTGTTTCTTATGGGTGGTTATCAGTTCTCTCTCTCTCCTTTGAAAAAGTGCAGATTATGCTAAGGCCCACTAGATTTACGTATTTTGACTGAATTCAGTTATTGCTTCCAAAATAATTCACTTTTTTGAGGGGGATAAGAGTTTCAATTTCCTCAACCCCTTTTCCACTCTACCCCATTCCACTATTACCACCACTAATGAATGAAGCCAGACAGTACAAATGTCTTGAGAATGTTCCAACTTTGACAAGGGAAAGTAAAATATTGCATGATTATGTATCACAAATGAGGTTTTGATTGTAGCCACACAACTCAAAGATAAAATGATTTGTTCTGGTTTTGTTCTTAGTCTCTTATTGGTATTGCTCTCCAAGGCACCAATAAGAGGGTGAAAAGAACAAACAGCTTTCCAGGAGGATTTTTCTAAGAATTTCAACCAAAGATCCAAAAGATAATAGCAGAAATCAGATTCAAAAGAAACAAATAAGGGAACAATGGTAAAATGTGCGGAAGAACAATTGAGGACTGTGGTCATCTACAAGCTTCACCAAAGATTGGCTAGGAAGCCGAGAAGTAGCCAGCATGATACAAGGGAGCAAATGAATGTTTTCCAAACAGGTGTCATTCATTGGGTGTTTTTAGGAAGCTCTAGGATTGATTGAGATGGTTTCGGCATTAGGTCACTTTTCCGCGAAATAGTTCTAGCAACTTTCAAGATGTGAGAGATGATGTATTATTTTTGTATAGAAACAAATTCTGATTTATTAGGGAGAGTATAGATTAGGAAAAGTGACCACCCATGCTTTCTTTTTTATCTTCTTTTCCAGATGTTTTTTGTGTGTTTGTGTTCTTTTGTTGTGATGAACTTGAGTACAATTTTGCAAATCTTTGCCTCCATGATAACATACAAGTCGAGCTGGCTGGACTTTCCCAGAAATGGGGGTGCTAGGTAAAGTAACATGGGCAGAGTCAGGGGCTAATGTTTATATAAACCCTAAAGCACCTTTCAGACCTTAAATGTCAAATCTGCATCAAAATCTAGTTAGAAGGAAGAGTCATTGTTAGTAAATAATAATTCATTGAATTCTATTTAGGGAGTGTTTTGTTTTTTCTGGGTCTTCCCTGCTTCTTAGCTTATTATTATAGAAATTTTAAAAATTTTGTTGAATTACAGTTGGTTTACAATGTTGTTAATTTCTGCTGTACAGAAAAGTGACTCAGATGCACACACACACACACATACACATGTATCTTTTTTGTATTCTTTTCCATTCTGGTTTATCACAGGATATTAAATATAGTTTGCTGTGCTAGTAGAGAAAATTTTAATTTTTATTCTATAAGGCAGAAAGTTAAACAGTCATGGATATCTTAAATAAGTTCAAGTAAGGCTGAGATGGAACTAAATTTGGTCAGTTTAATTTTTGGCTGCTCTTCAATGTAGTTTAAACCACAGTTATCACTGATCCGTTCAGTTGCATAATTCATTCTACTTAAGAATGTTCGTCTCTCCCATGCCACACAAGTAGAACTGGCTGGACTTTCCCAGAAATGGGGGTGCTAAGTAAAGTAACATGGGCAGAGTCAGGGGCTAAGATAACACATTTCTACCGTGAAATATGCCACAAGAACAAAGGTGGAGACCATTTGATCCATTCCTTAGAATTATTCTTCTTAAAATGTAGCATATGATTTTATTGACTGTGTACTAGAGATTAAAACTGAAGATATATATTCTCCTATATGAAAAAAAAAAACAAAAGTGTTTCTAATTTTGGTAAACTCGATAATGTGTCCCTAATATTCCAGAAAGAACTCTGGAATCCTGGTGCCTTGAAATGAGAAAAATACCTAAGCTCTAAATTTCACAGGGTAGAAGAGATCAGTTTCATTTTAAACTCTTCTGCAATTTAGTTGACAGCACCAGGGTATCATTTGACTTGCATGTCTTCAGCATATATTAGGAAGTTACTAGGCTAAATGAGGTTAAGGAGGAGTTTATGGTAAAATATCCATGCCCTTGAGCAATGTATAAACATGTGTATTCTTAGAAGCTTTGTTAACATAGAACAATGTGCTGGTACGTTTGTAACTCACCTAAATATTCCAGCAAACAAGATGTCACAGAGATATGATATCCTCATGGCACAAAAATGTAGACATTTATGATGTGTTGTTTTATGTTTTCAGTAAATTGTGTGGGAAGCTGTGGTGAATTAGCATTGAACCGAGGGTAAGACTTTCCTATTCCTTCCATCCCCGTAAGCTAATTTCATCTTGCTACCCAGGCTGGTCTGCAAGGTTTATTTCCACAAGAGTTTTCCCTTGACGAATTCACACTTTATAAGATTTTAAATTTCAAAAACCACCTGAAACATGCTGTTTCACTTCTGTGTCCCGCCCAAGTGCCTGTCACATAGTTAACCCAATAAATAGTTACAGAAAGAAGAGAGGAAAGAGGAAAGGATGAAAGGGAGAGAGGGAGGGAGGGTTCTATGTTCTGCGTACATTGTGGTCACACTGGATAGTGTAGTAAGTGTGGGGTGGTGTGTATAGTTCAAATAGTCATAGGTCTCTCCCCTTGTTGTTGGTTGACATGTCCTGTTCTGATGTTGACTAGAACAAACCACCTGTAACTAGCAAGCCACTCACCAGTTTTTAAATTTTATTATATTTTTAATTAATTTTCATTGGCATATAGTTAATTTACAACATTGTGTTAGTTTTAGGTGTACAGCAAAGTGAATCAGTTATGCATATACATGTATCTACTCTTTTTAAGATTCTTTTCCCGTATAGGTTATTACAGAGTATTAAGTAGAGTTCCCTGCAGCAACCTTATTTTTAGAAAGTAATCACAAAATGGGGAGAGATGTAGGCCAGTCACCATTTTAAAGATTTGATCTCAACAAATATCCACCTGTCTGATTCACTGTTGCATGCTCTGTAAAATTTGGTGTTCAGAGCATTTGAGTTACTACCTCAGGCCCTTAAAAAATTTTTTTTTTAATAATTTTCCTGTAAAAGGAATACATCTCTTTTGACTATTGAACACTAGGTAAATGTGTAATTTCAGTGTTTGGGGAGTCCTGGTCCAGCGAGAATGATACTTATATTGTATTTCTATGACATAGACACACATAGAGGCAGGCCTACTGACTGGAAGGAAATAAAGGGAAGAATCTAGTTATGAAAAAACTAGATAATTGAAGAGGGAAAGGAATCTAAGACATGAGCTCTCACCATCTACTCTCCTGCTGCACCTATTTTGGTCTGATTAGAGGGAACCTGCCCATCTTATTCCCACCACAGGAAGCCCATCTGCATATCTGGTAGCTGACGAGGTGAGCAAGAACTTGGGGCACTGTGAGTTATGTACTGTGTAAGCGTGAGCTCTCTACTCACTGTAGAAGTGTTGATTGGCTCAGGCTCTATGCACCGTATTGCCAGGCACTGTCCACTGAGTGGTCTCTTAGGGCAGCATTTCCAGTAGTGAATTCTCCTTTGTTAGGCAACTGGTCCTCAAACTTTTAATATCAGTAGTTATCTTGCTAATGTTTCATAACTTAGTGGACTTATGGGATATGCACCCATGCTTAGAAGACTTCCAAGATGTTTTGTACACCTGAAACTAACACAATATTGTAAATCAGCTCTATTTCAATAAAAAAGTACAAACTTCCAGACACAAAATAAATGTCATGCAGAGGTAATGTACAGAATGGTAACTATAGTTAATAATACTATATTGTGAACTTGAAAGTGGCTAAGAGAGTGCATTAAAAAAATTCTTGTCACAAGAAAATAAAATTGTCAATCTGTGAGGTATGGATGATATGTTATGGTGATAATTTCACAGTATACACAAGTATTGAATCTTATCATACACCTGAAACTAATATAATATGTCAATTATACCACAATATTTTTTTAAAATAAATCAAGTAGACAGATGACCCTCAGGAACAGAAAAAGGAGAGCAAGTTCACATTTTGCACATTCATTGAGCTATCCATTTATAATTTGTGTAATGTTTGTATGTTTGTGAAAACTCAGTAAAAACTCATTTCAAAACATATCTATTCAACAAGCTGCTTTGCTTATTTAAGGAATGAAGAAACTAATCCTCATTTTAAGCATTAGTTAGGCAAGTAGTTGTTAGGAAATTTAAACATTGTATA
This sequence comes from Dama dama, assembly GCF_033118175.1. Taxonomy (NCBI): domain Eukaryota; kingdom Metazoa; phylum Chordata; class Mammalia; order Artiodactyla; family Cervidae; genus Dama; species Dama dama. The sequence goes on along the minus strand of NC_083694.1, from coordinate 20,284,078 downwards.
GAAGATTAGATGAAGTGACTTTTGGTTATGTAATATTTTGACCCTTACGTTGTATAATTTTCTGATGCTAGGCTGAAGTCTCCTATATCTTCAATCATTCTTCAGATAACTCTGTTTCATGTCCATCCATTATTGTAAACCAATTTCTTTTGAAGGCAAATGGTTCTCCAAGAACAGAACCATCAGCTTTGTTGTTCTAAATGGCACAGAGTGCCTGCAGGTTTTATGAAATTTCACTGATGTGTGTTGGCACTTGTGCTGTGAGTCTTTGTCAGACAGTCCCCAGTAGCAGAAACTAAAGCCCATTAGCCTTCATGTTGCTCTTACTCTCCCTCATTTTCCAAGTTGTACTAAGTGCTCAATGTTTGGGGGCTGCTGTTGACATGTTGTTTGCTATTTCAGTCCCTTTGGTTCTAGGCATCTTCAGGGAATACTAACAGAAATGGAAAACAAATGTAAAGTAAAAAGTCAAGAAGGACTGTAAAGCAGGCAAAAAAAAAAAAGCAATTTTTGTCTTACAAAGTGAAGCTACAAGTAATTTGATGGAGGAAGAAGCCACAGCAAAGAATCCAAAGCATGTGATTCATGAGATAAAATGAGTCTCAAGTGAGAACAAAATGTGACGGAGGAAGTTCAGTCCTTGAGAGGTCCTGGTAAGCTACAAATATGGACCACACAGAATTTTAAACTTTTGATTGGAAGCTACTAAGAAAAAATAAAATACATATAGTCTATATAAAAAACAAAACAAAGTGTTTAGGAATCTTCCTACAAATTTATCCATAGAAGAAAAACAGTTTATGCCCTGTGTTCAGGATGGGGTTTATCAGATACCAGGCATTTTACCAGGTGTCACTGCATATCTGGAAGATAGCTCTTATTTGTAAATATGATTCAGTATTCCTTTCTTGCCTTCTATGAGGCCTTCCTATATACATAGTTCCTTAATTTTTGTATCTTAAATGGGTTTCTGTCACTTGCAACCAAAAGTATACTAATACTTAAACCTGCAAGTGTTTTTTAAAAAAATATAACCTTGGAGAAAACATGGAACCAATTCATGGGGGCTGGAAGCACTGTTTCCCAATTCCAAAAATAGAATGAAAACCTGTTAATTTTTGGTAACGATACCTGGTTTTTCTCTTGAGATCAGATATTATGCTCTTTGAGGCTGAAGTTTTGATAATTCTGTAGTAAATTATTGGGCTTTCCAGGTGGCATTCAGAATCTGTGTGCCAGTTCAGGAGGTGCAGGTTCAATCCCTGGGTTGGGAAGATCCTCTGAAGAAGGAAAGGCAAACCACTCCAGTATTCTTGCCTGGGAAATCAAATGGATAGAGGAGGCTGGTGGGCTACAGTTCATGGGGTTGCAAAGAGTTGGACATGACTTCTTGTTGTTCCATAGACTGCAGCACACCAGGCTTCCTTGTCCTTCACTAGCTCCAGGAACTTGCTCAAACTCACGTCCATTGAGTTGGTGATGCCATCCAACCATCTCATCCTCTGTCACCCTCTTTTCCTCCTGCCCTCAATCTTTCCCAGTATCAAGGTCTTTTCCGATGAGTCAGCTTTTTGCATCAGGTGGCCAAAGTGTTGGAGCTTCAGCTTCAGCATCAGTCCTTCCAATGAATATTCAGGATTTATTTCTTTTAGGATTGACTGGTTTGATCTCTTGCCATACAAGGGACTCTCAAGAGTCTTCTATAGTACCACAATTAGAAAGGACATGATTTAGGGGCTGAAAAACAAGAAAAGTAAATTACTAAATTAGCAGAAATTGCTGTTTATTTCTGATGGCCTCCATAGATGTATTTCAAGAGGGCAAGAAGTTCCTGTACAAGGTTACATTGCTAAAAACTAGAATTGGAAATAATGGGGTAAGTCTATAACTTTGTTTTGGGAAGATCTTAAACTGCTTAAGATCAAATTTTCATTGGTCTTTCTGAGTTGAGATATTAGTATAGTGTTTTTTTTAATAAACTTTACTTCTGATGCTAAAGATAACACAGGGTTGACGTTTGAAATATGAATATGCAGAAAAAGAGATTAATCAGAGAACACCAGTTTCATAGTCTTTTACTCCTCTTATCTCACAAAGCACCCTTTGACAATTGCTATATTATGTAGTTCTGGTTGGAAATTAACCTTAGCATTATTCCATCATTCTTGAGCTGTGCAGTCCAGTATGGCAGCCACTAGCCACATGTGGCCAGGTAAATTTAAGTTAATTAAAATTAAATAAAATGAAAAATGTAGTTCTTCTTTGGCTCAAGCCACTTAGCAAGTTCTTAGAGGCTATGTATGCCTAATGTCTACCATAATGGATGGCACAAAATAAGAGCATTTCCATCATTGAAGGAAATTTTATAAGATAGCTTTGATCTAAAATTCATTTATGGAAAAAAATATCTAGCTGCCCAAGTCAGCCCTACTGTGTTTTGTTTATGCTCCAAGGCTGATAACTTTAAGTAGAAATTAAATTAGAAGAATGGACAACATCTTCAGTTTGTAGTTCAGTCTACGTTAGACCACACAGTTTCCTATACTGTTAATTAGTAAGGAGTGTCTACAATAATGATATTGAGCAGCAGCCACTTAAATAGTCTTAGGATAATTATATGATCAAAAATATTCTCAAGACTGAAAAAAAGTGACCACATTTCTCAACATCTTAAGTAATTCACAGTCACCAAAATCACCACCAAGAGAACTGGACAACTCAGTTGGGACAACCCAAGGATTCTACAATGCCTCTTTCATGGATGATCCTGAAAAACAGTGAAAATATTTCCAAGAGTCTGATCTTGAGGTCAATATTGACCAATTATGAGGCTAAGTCAATTGTCAAAGAAGTTAGTCACACATCCAATGTCCATCTTCTTACCTCCATCTATAAGTGTCCAAGGTGTGCTGCATTCCCCTCTCTAGTTTTTTAAATGGGAATTTCCACTGCTGCAATCTTCCCCTTCCCACCCCACTCTCTGCCACCTTGAGCTATATTAGAGGAGAATGTTAAGTCTATATATTTTTTGTACCTCAAGAGCCTTGTTTGCCTCTGATGGAGCCCTCTAGAGAAGGAATCCTGAATTTCTGAACCGATGATCTTGTCACTTCTGGAACATTAACAGGACGTAATTTCTAATTGTCTACTGCACAGTTTGTAGAGTGGGGTTGAGTGGACTTGAGGTTCATGGAACAGGTAAAGTAGGTTAAGCAAGAGTTCATTAGGAATTGTGTGTGAAAATGAGGAAATACATGTGTTAGAGAAGTCATAGAGTGATGAAGAACTCTTTAGTTGTGATAAATTCCAAATCTGGTAGAACATCTCTGCTCAGTCTGACATATTGTTGTTTTTGTTTTTTGTTTTTTTATAGTATGACTCCTCTTGGCTCCAGTAGGTTGGTGAAGCTTATACTTATCCAAAGGCTTTTCCCAGACATTTCCCTCTAGCCAGAGCTGATCAGTCTAAAGATGAACACCAGACCTAGGCTTGATAAAATGAAGTATGAAAGTCCAGAATGTGATCATGGACAATCTTTCAGAAAAAAACGAACATACAATTAAGAGCAGGAAAACCTGAGTCTCATCATAACTGTCAGTTTGTTCAGCCTGGGACCTATCACTTTATCTCTCTGGACCTGTTTCTTCATATGTAAAAAGAAAGGCTTGATACTAAAATATTGTTATATATTCCAGGGTATTATCTATGGAATGTTAGTGACCATAATGCAAGGGAAAAAATGGTGTTGGTCAGTTCTGCACTTACTGAAATTTCTTTACAATAAGACTTCTCAGAACATTGAATAAATTAATGTGCACTGTGAATCTTCTAGGAAGATCCAAATGTGCAATATTTACTTAATTTCTTTGATATCAGATCATTTTCTTCCCTGGGAGGCTTTCACAAAGCAGTGTTTGCATGGAATACGTTTTGAAAAATATAGCAGAAGATCTTCTCTGAGATTCTTTGCTGCTCCAAGATCCCAAGCATTTCATGCTCCCAGCTTTCACTGGCTTATGGTACAGCCCAGTGGAGAAGAGAGCATTTAATATCGAGTCTACATAGTTTGAAATCAGACCCTCACTTCAGTTAGAAATCTTGTGAGGCACCCAGATGTGTCTCTTGCATACTGCCAAGCAGGCAGCTTGACTGGATTTTTGTTCAAATCAGGCGAGCCTGTTGGCATGGAGCAGAAAGAGAGAGTGAGGATTCCTGGCTGCCTTTTCCATTAGCCACGCAGCAGCTGCAGCTCATGGCTGAACTGTTCTTCGTCTTAACTGGGCATGTGTCCAATAGCACAGAAGAATATAGACAAGGAAGAAAGGATTCCTAAAGGAATCCAAAGGATTCCCTTTAGGATCCGAAGGACAGCAAGCTACTACCTATCCTTAGCTAAAGGAATCCTAGAGAATTTACCCAGGATTCCAACACTGAGGGCAGGAGAAGGGGGGCAACAAAAGGATGATGGGTAGTTGACATCATCAACTCAACAGAAGTGAGTTTGAGCAAACTCACCACTCAGGAGATGGTGAAGGACAGGGAACCCTGGCATGCTGCAGTCCATGGGGTCACAGAGAGTCAGACACAGCTGAGCGGGTGAACAACAACCAACATTAGAAGCTATTTGAAAGGTCATCTCATCTGAACTCAGTGGCTACTTGACTTCTTTTTGTCATGGTGTTAGATATTTTCATTGAGAAACACTTTAACAGCAAAGCAAGGTGTTGTACCCACAGAGATCTAATAAGCAGAAAAGGCTTCTTTATTGACTCCCTACAGGTTCCATCTGTTGGTTTGGTTCTACCTTCTAGGATCATTTAGAATGAGCCTAAACCAGTCTCATATGACAGATGTAAAAATCAGAAGGTGATTCACCTTGTAGTTCTGAAGATCAGATGAAATGCCAGTGAAACTGCTTTGAAACCATTCAATAACATGACAGGTAAATATAGAAAATTACATTGAGCATTTTTCCTTGTACCATCTTCTCTCAAAGTTGGGGTACACAATTTTTGCTTAAGTCACTAGATATTTGTGCATATTTCTAAAAGAATATCTATATAGCTAATATATGCAATATATGGAACATAGTGCTTTTGTTAGCATATGGGTAAATATTATATATAATTCACATTAAGCACCAAGATAGAAATCCCCAAATATGCATGCAGCAGCTGTAGTATAATCATACACTGGCAGTGAATTATTGTCTGAAGGTGAACCATATAATAAGCTCTGCAATGGTCAGTGGGTGAAGAACTCAGAGGAGGGGCCTACCAGGGATTTTGTCTGGGGAACTGTTTGATCTGTTGCCAACTTGGTCACAGATATCGATTACAGAAAATTCTATGAGATATGCATATCATTAACTTAGTAACATAATATTTTGGTCTCTATGGTGTTCCTCTTGAATGTATAAATGTAGCTAACAACATGTGTTTCTGCCAGTGAGAGAGATTTTTTTAGGTGAATCACCATAAAACTTGGGGGGAGTAAAGAGCTTTCTGATATTTTAACAGAAACTATAGAAACTAGACTGCATTAATCAATCCTTTTGAAGTTTTTCATGAATCACTTTATACCCTAAATGAACTTCGGGAAAAAAAAAAAAAAAACAACCTTGAAATGCCTATAGGTAAATTGACAAATTGCTCATTTGACTAAAGTTTTTCTTAAGACTCAGAATGTCAGCAAAATAGCAAGTTAAAAGTTTCTGGAATCTTTGGTTTAATAGATTTTGTTATTTCTTCTGTTCAGAGGAGAATTCACTATATTTTGAGCATGTCCCAAAGAAAACTTAGACCAAATGATTCTTCCTTTTTCAATTATTTTAAGAGATCATCTTTATGGAATTATGTGTTATCTCAAAAAGGAGTTCTTTGTTATCTCTGCTAATTTGCCTCAAACTACCATTCCTTTTCTTGAACAATTTTTCACTAAGACAGGTATAAATGATTAATCACTCTTTATTTTTAGCAATCCACACATTTTCTAGTAAATACTTTGAAAACAAACATTTGAATCCTTTTTAGTTTTCTGACTCTTTTATCAGAAATTGAATTTTATTTGGCTCATTTGTTGGCATGGAACTGAAAACATCACTTAAAATTACCATAAGTGATCTGAAAAACTATGGAATAATTTATACCTAAAAGTTGAATAGACCTCCATTATTATCTGTAGAGTTTTCCATCCAATGTAGGAGTATAAGGAATTTCTGACAGGTTAATATTCAACCAATCTTTCTCCTTTCCTTCCTTCCCTCCTTCTGTCCATTTGTCTGTTAAGTTTAGATAGATAGATGATAGCTAGCTAGATAGACAGACAAGGGTATTCTGACAGGAAACCAAAATCTTTGGATCAGAAGACAGATTGTTATTACCCACAGAGCACTTTAGCATTACTTTTCCAGTCCCCCACAGGGCAACACAATGAGGACAGATGTTCACTTGAACATTCATCAGGGTTGTTCCATAGGAGAGGAGCTCAGAAATTATGAGACTCAAAGCTTAAATAATGTGGCTAGCACAAGATCCCATTCTCCCTTCAGAGAGAGAAAGTCCTTCACTCTGGAATATAATCAAATCTCTGGGGAGGGGAATAAGAAATTTCCAGAGTTTTTAGTACCCTAGAGTGTAAACAAGTGGTTCTGGGGTAAACAAGCCTTAAAACGTATTCCCTATACGTTATCTTTTCATCCTTTCACCAAGTTAATACTCGTGTTCTTCCTCAGATTTCCTGCACTGTGTGGAAAGGTGGAAATATTCACTCTAGGGGGTGAATGAATATTCAGTGGGGTCTTCAAGTGGTGAAGACAAAGCCTAAACAAGATAAAATAAGTAAGTATATTGTACATTAGAAAATGAAGTGCTGAAGGAAAACCTCAAGAGGAGGAGAGAGACAAAAGTGTGAAAGTTGGGCGGGGCAGATTGAAATTCTAGGGCGGTTCAAAGTGGTCTGGAAGCTGTCATGTTACTGAGTCCCTCACTTTCAAATTACAGATCCCTTTGAAATGAAATAAAAGATTTGAGGAGATTTTCTTTAACAATTTAGTTTTTTGTTGATGTTGTTTTGTAACTCAGAAATTCTCTGTACTTCACTTTAGTCTTTCTTTTCCTCCTTCTACACCAGCTGCCATGATAAGAGACAGTTGATGTGGGAAAATCTAAGGTCCCCATTTGATGGGAATTCTCGACAGTTTTGCAAGAGGACACAAATCAAATTAGAAAATAATACCTCAGCCCAAGAACTAAAAAGCAAGAATGTGTGAAAATATGACAACTTGGAATTAAAATGAGGAAATCCCAGATGTTCTGAGGCTGTTTGGCCACAACAACATAACAGTGATTCAGGGGCGTTTGCCATTTTTTATCCTAGGGTGGCTTCCCTTGCCCCCATCCCGTGCCAAGTCATGTATCTGCTCTCTCTCTGCTCAGAGAATAGAAGCTTATTTCACCATTAGCCTAAACAAGCCAAAAGGACAAACAGACTTCAAGTAAGAGTACATACTTTCTTTCAATTCCAAAGTAAATTATTTTTGAGTTATTCCTTTCCTTGACACAAATAATTGTGACTTGATTAAATGCAGAGATTTCAAATGATGGCATTTGGGGCTTTTGATTGGAAAACAAGAGATAATATGAACACAACTCTTGATATTTCAATGTAGTCACCTGTCAAAATTGTGAGTGAAATGTCACCTCTTAGATTATTACATCTTTCTTCTCTCGAATAGTGTATAATGATGACACCACTTCACCCTGAAACCTCTGTCTTTTCTTCGTCTGTCTCTTACCACGCATGTCTAGATTTGTTAAATGTTCTTGTTTTGCCTTATTCTTGTAATACATGCATGTGTGTTAAGTCGCTTCTGTCGTGTTCTACTCTTTGTGCCCTATGGACTGCAGCTTGCCAGTCTCCTCTGTCTGTAGGACTGCCTAATTGTTAGGTAACTTCTTTACCACTAGTGCCACTTGGGAAGCCCCTGTAATATGTAAGGTCCTTCAAAATTAATTTTTCTTTTCCGTTTTTTTTCATTCTTTGTCATTTATTCAATTAAGCTTGAATAAACGAATTCCTCACTTCACAAGGGTGCAGGACAGTCCCAGGAATGAAGAGGACAGACTGACAATTACTAGACTGAAATACAAGCCTTTGAAAGAGTTACCATAAGCCTGCTTTTTATTGTTGTTTGTTGTTCAGTTGCTCGGTCATGTCCGACTCTTTGCAACCCCGTGGATTGCAGCAAGCCAGGCTTCCTTGTCGTTTACCATCTCCCAGAGCTTGCTCAAATTCATGTCCATTGAGTCGGTGATGCCATCCAACCATCTCCTCTTAGCATGAAACAATGCTTCACTGAGAGTGGACATTTCCCCCCCCCCCCCCCCAGTTTTATTGAGATAGAATTGACATACACAACCATGTAGGGCTTCCCCCCTGGCTCAGTGGTAAAGAATCCGCCTGCAATGCAGGAGATGGGAATTCAATCTCTGGGTGGGGAATATCCGTAAAGGAGGACATGGCAACCCTCCCCAGTGTTCTTGCTAGGAAAATCTTATGGACAGAAAATCTCACGTGGCGGGCCACAGTCTATGGGGTCACAATGAGTCAGACACATCTGAAGCGACTGAGCATGGGTAACTTTAAGGTATGCAACATAAAGATTTATCTTAATACATCATGAAATGGTCTCGTGAACATTCATCATCTCATATAACTGCAACACTGAAGAAATAGAAAAGAAAAATTTTCGTTGTGAGGATTTACTCTCCCAATAACTTTCATTTATAGCATAAACATATAGGAGTGTTAGTTATCTTTACTGTGTTGTACATTCTACCCATAGTCCTTATTCATCTTATAGCCATAAGTTTGTACAACTCCCTCTCCTCTGGTAACCACACATCTGATCTTTTTTTTTTTTTTTTATGAGTTTATTTATTTGTTTATGAAGTACAATTGACCTACAACATCCTGTTAGTTCTTGGAACACAGCATAGTAGTTTATTTCTATACCTTTCAAAATGTCACCATGGTAAGTCTAGTTGCTCCCTGTTGCCGTACAGAGATATGCCTTTTCTTATGCATTTTGAATATCCTTTGTTGTATCTAACACAGGTTTTGATCAACAATTACCTTCTCGTTGATGGATAATTCTTCTTCTACCTCACTTGTGGCAGCAAGTGTTAACTTTTCTGTTCAACATGGGAAATGACAGCAACAACTAGACCATCTGTAGTCCTAAAACCAGGGGTGGGGCTGAAGGTGAGAGGGATAAATGAGTCTTTTAACCAAGACTTTAAGTAACTTCATTCCCTGTGATGAGAAATACAGATGGAGTAGACAGCAACACCTTCAGCCTCGATCAGAACAGTTTTGCTCTGATTCTTTTCTTTTTCCTGACCATGAGCAGCTTAGGAAGAACTTCTGGCAGAGTTAAACCCTCCCAACCATCAGACACCTACAAAAAATTGTCATCCTCATGCAAAAGCAAGCCATAACTCATAGGGAATGACCCAAAGCAAATATGTATTGGAGCTTTGGAATACATGCTTTGATTTTCTTTTTAAAGATTTACTTGCTCTTCCATAACAGTAACTTAAATTCTTGTTTATAAAGTGAAGTCTCAATGAAATGCTATTCTCTAACCCTGTTCTTAAGAGAAGCCATGTAAAATTATTACTTGAAATTATACACTATGTCTCCTATTGAATTCTGTTTTGTATTAGGGAGAAGAATTGGAAGATTCCAGTACAAATTTGAAAAATTTAATCAGACTTTTGAAGCGAATTAGTTGGTTATTAAATTCAAGGATCTTCTTCTACCTGAAACATTCCCCTCTCAAACCCTCTCAGTCAATTACTTTGGCCTATTTTAGTTTCCTAAATCCTAGTTTTCTAAAACCCTGAATATTCACTGGAAGGACTAATGCTGAAGCTGAAGCTCCAATACTTTGGCCACCTAATGTGAAGAACTGATTCACTGGAAAAGACCCTGATGCTGGGAAGGATTGAAGGTAAAAGGAGAAGCAGGCAACAGAGGATGAGATGGTTAGATAGCATCACTAACTCAATGGACATGAATTTGAGCAAACAATGGGAGATAGCCAAGGACAAGTAAGCCTGGCATGCTGCAGTCCATGGGGTTGCAAAGAGTCAGACATGACTTAGCAACTGAACAACAACATTTTAGTTTCATCACTGGACTTGTGCATACTTGTTATAACACTTAGCTACTGAAATGATCTCTTTTAAGCCATTCTCTGCAAATACATCAAGATTGTGGAGCAGGGGCGGTATTGTATCTCACTCTAATTTGTACCTCTAACATTAATTGTTGAATGAAATGTTTAATAATAAATGAATGAAAGTGGCAGAAATACAAGAACCATCTTACTCATGGAAAGGCAGTTAATAGGAATAATCTATACTTCATTACTTTAACTTGTGTGTATTTTTAATAATGATTGTGTGAATTAACTAAATGTCACCATTACCAATTTTCTCATTAACATAGTGACATGTGATACCCTATGCCTCTATTATTAGAATTCTGTATTTTAGGAAGGAAAATTCCAATAATGAACCAAAACTGCTGCTTTATATATTACAACTGAACCTTCCCTAGAGGTTTCATACGAGACTGGCTTAGAAAGTCAATGGAAAGTAATTTTGAAAGAGACTGGAAAAGATCATAGCAAATAAAAAGAAAATAATTTCCAGTACTGAAGAATTACATTATTGGGGGATATAAAAGTCATCTTTGCAATAATTTTCTGATTTTCCTACTTTGTCAAAATTCAAGTCCTGAACAAGAAATTGATCCGAATTTTTTTTTTTTTTTTTTCATTTTGAAACCTGCTCTTTGTTCCATTTTAAAGGCAAAGTAGGACTTCTCTGATGGTCTAGTGGTTAACATTCCATGCTTCCACTGCAGGGGGAGAAGGTTTGATCTCTAGTTCAGAAGGTTTCCACATGCCACACAGTGGAGTCATAAAATAAAATAAATAAAAATGCATATAAAAGCAAAGTGATACCTATAAGGGAAGGTGTCCAAATTTGTATGTAACTTTAACAAAAATACCACCCTGATTAGGTCCCATGATTTTCCATACATTACTAATATGCATTAGTATTAATACTGGAGTATCTTCATTACCTCCACCATAGTTTGGCCCCAGGTAAATAACAGGGAGGGAACACAGCCCCACCCATCAACAGAAAATTGGATTAAAGATTTACTGAGCATGGCCCTGCACATCAGAACAAGACCCAGTTTCCCTCTCAGTCAGTCTCTCCAATCAGGAAGGTTCCATAAGCCTCTTATTCTTCTCTATCAGGGGGCAGACAGACTGAAAACCGCAATCACAGGAAACTAACCAATCTGATCACAGGGACCACAGCCTTGTCTAACTCAATGAAACTATGACCCATGTCCTGTAGAGCCACCCAAGACAGACGGATCATGGTGGAGAGTTCTGACAAAATGTAGTCCTCTGAAGAAGGGAATGGCAAACCACTTCAGTATTCTTACCTTGAGAACCCCATGAACAATATGAAAAGGCAAAAAGATAAAACACTGAAAGATGAAGTCCCCAGGTCGGTAGGTGCCAAATATGCTTCTGGAGATCAGTGGAGAAATAGCTCCAGAAAGAATGAAGAGATGCAGCCAAAGCAAAAACAATATCCAGTTGTGGATGTGACTGGTGATGGAAGTAAAATTCGATGCTGTAAAGAGCAATATTGCATAGGAACCTGGAATGTTTGGTCCATGAATCAAGGCAAATTGGAAGTGTTCAAACAGGAGATGGTAGAGTTAATGTCGACGTTTTAGGAATCAGCAAACTAAAATGCACTGGAAGGGGTGAATTTAACACAGATGACCATTATATCTACCATTATATCTGTGGGCAAGAAGACCTTAGAAGAAATGGAGTAGCCCAAAGTCAACAAAAGAGTCTGAAATGCAGTACTGGGGTGCAATCTCAAAAATGACAGAATGATCTCTGTTTGTTTCCAAGGCAAACCATTCAATATTCCAGTAATCCAAGTCTATTCCACAACCAGAAATGCTGAAGAAGCTGAAGTTGAATGGTTCTATGAAGACCTACAAGACCTTCTAGAACTGACACCCAAAAAAGATGTCTTTTTCATTATAGGGGACTGGAATGCAAAAGTAGGAAGTCAAGAAACACTTGGAGTAACAGGCAAATTTGGCCTTGGAATACAGAATGAAGCAGGGTAAAGGTTAATAGAGTTGTGCCAAGAGAATGCACTGGTCATAACAAACACCCTCTTCCAACAACACAAGAGATGACTCCACACATGGACATCACCAGATGGTCAATACCAAAATCAGACTGATTATATTCTCTGCAGCTAAAGATGGAGAAACTCTATATGTTCAGCAAAAATAAGACCAGGAGCTGACTGTGGCTCAGATCATGAGCTCCTTATTGCCAAATTCAGACTTAAATTGAAGACAGTAGGGAAAACCAATAGACCATTCAGGTACGACCTAAATCAAATCCCTTACGATTATACAGTGGAAGTGACAAATAGATTAAAGATATTAGATCTGCTAGAGTGCTAAAGAACTATGGACAAAGGTTCGTGACATTGTAGAGGAGGCAGGGATCAAGACCATCCCCAAGAAAAAGAAATGCAAAAAGCCAATATGGTTGTCTGAGGAGGCCTTACAAATACTGTGAAAAGAAGAGAAGAAAAAGGCAAAGGAGAAAAGGAAAGATATACCCATTTGAATGCAGAGTTCCAAAGAATAGCAAGGAGAGATAAGAAGGCCTTCCTCAGTGATCAATGCAAATAAATAGAAGAAAACAATAGAATGGGAAAGACTAGAGATCTCTTCAAGAAATTAGAGAAAAAGAAGGGAACATTTCATGCGAAGATGGGCACAATAAAGGACAGAAATGGTATAGAACTAACAAAAGCATAAGATATTAAGAAGAGATGGCAAGAATACACAGGAACCATACAAAAAAGATCTTCATGACCCAGATAATCATGATGGAGTGATCACTCACCTAGAGCCAGACATCCTGGAATGCAAAGTCAAGTGGGCCTTAGGAAGCATCACTACAAACAAAGCTAGTGGAGGTGATGGAATTCCAATTGAACTATTTCAAATCCTAAAATATTTGATGCTGTGAAAGTGCTGCACTCAATATGCCAGCAAATTTGGAAAACTCAGCAGTGGCCACAGGACTGGAAAAGGTCAGTTTTCATTCCAATCCCAAAGCAAGACAATGCCAGAGAATGCTCAAACTATAGCACAATTGCACTCATATTGCATGCTAGCAAAGTAATGCTCAAAATTCTCCAAGCCAGGCTTCAGCAGTATATGAACCCTGAACTTCCACACGTTCAAGTTGGATTTAAAAAAGGCAGAGGAACCAGAGATTAAATTCCCAACATGCTTTGGATCATCAAAAAAGAGAGTTCCTGAAAATCTATCTCTGCTTTATTGACAATGCCAAAGACTTTGACTTCGTGGATCACAACAAACTGTGGAAAAATCTTAAAGAGATGGGAATACCAGACCACCTGACCTGCGTCCTGAAAAATCCATATGCAGGTCAGGAAGCAACTGTTAGAACTGGACATGGAACAACAGACTGGTTCCAAATCGGGAAAGGAGTAGGTCAAGACTGTATATTGTCACCCTGCTTATTTAACTTCTATGCAGAGTACATCATGAGAAACACTGAGCTGGATGAAGCACAGGCTGGAATCAAGATTGCCAGGAGAAATACCAATAACCTCAGATATGCAGATGACACCACCCTTATGGCAGAAAGTGAAGAAGAGCTAGAGTCTCTTGATGAAAGTGAAAGAGGAGAGTGAAAAAGTTGGCTTAAAACTCAACATTCAGAAAACTAAGCTCATGGAATCAGGTCCCATCACTTCATGGTGAATAGATGGGTAAACTGGAAACAGTGTCAGACTTTATTTTTGGGGCTCCAAAATCACTGCAGATGGTGACTGAAGCCATGAAATTAAAAGACGCTTGCTCCTTGGAAGAAAACCTATGACCAACCTAGACAGCATATTAAAAAGCCTCTGCTTTTACTTTGCCATTACATTACTTTGCCAACAAAGGTCCATCTAGTCAAGGCTATGGTTTTTCCAGTAGTCATGTATGAATGTGAGTTGGACTATAAAGAAAGCTGAGCACCGAAGAATTGATGTTTGTGAACTGTGGTGTTAGAGAAGACTCTTGAGAGTCCCTTGGACTGCAAGGAGTTCCAACCAGTCAATCCTAAAGGAAATCGGTCCTGAATATTCATTGGAAGGACTGATGCTGAGGCTGAAGTTCCAATGCTTTGGACACCTGATGCGAAGAGCTGACTCATTTGAAAAGACCCTGATGCTGTGAAAGATTGAAGGTGGGAGGAGAAGGGGAAAAGAAGAGGATGAGATGGTTGGATGGCATCACCAAGTAGGCTCTGGGAGTTGGTGATGGACAGGGAGGCCTGGCGTGCTGCAGTCCATGGAGTTGCAAAGAGTCGGACATGACTGAGCGACTGAACTGACTGACTGACTAATATGCAATTCATCAAATAGAAATAAAACTAAATTTGCATTTCTATAATTTGGATGAGCTAACAGTTTACTTTAGTTCCACACTGGGCGTACTGTTTTGCCTCATTAATGAGCTTTATATACTGTGTTGCACATTGTTGTTTGCATACATCTTCAAAATGTTAGCAAAACAAGTTGGAAAGTAAACTAGCTCATTCGCTATTTTGCTTTATTCCATGATGAAACATGCCTCACTGCAGGTGAGAGCTGGCAGTGCACAGGGTGAAGACTTGGATGTTCATGGGGGTCATTGGGAAATATTACTGTTCATCAGAGTGGGAAGCAAATGAGAAATTAGTGTTCTTAAGAGAGAGTTAAGAAGAAATCAGCTACTACATGTCAAATACAAGTAGTCAGTTTAGTTGGTCAGTCATGTCTGACGCTTTGCAACCCCATGGACTATAGCATGCCAGGCTTCCTTGTCTATCAAATATCCTGGAGATTGCTCAAATTCCTGTCCATCCAGTTGGTGATGCTATCTAACAATCTCATCCTCTGTCATCCCCTTCTCTTCCTGCCTCCGATATTTCCCATCATCAGGGTCTTTCCCAATGAGTCAGTTCTTCGCATCAGGCGGCCAAAGTATTGGAGTTTCAGCTTCAGCGTCAGTCCTTCCAATGAATATTCAGGACTGATTTCCTTTAGGATTGACCAGTTGTATTTCCTTGCAGTCCAAGGGACTCTGAAGAGTCTTTTCAAACACCACAGTTCAAAAGCATAAGTTCTTTAGTGCTCAGCTTTCTTTATAGTCCAACTCTCACATCCATATATGACTACTGGAAAAACCATAGCTTTGACTAGACGGACCTTTGTTGGCAAAGTATTGTCTCTGCTTTTTAGTATGCTAGGTTGTTCATAGCTTTTCTTTCAAGGAGCAAGCGTCTTTTGATTTCTTGGCTGCAGTCACCATCTGTAGTGATTTGGGAGCCCTCCAAAAATAGTTTGTCACTGTTTCCACTGTTTCCCCATCTATTTGCCATGAAGTGGTGGGACCAGATGCCATAATCTTAGTTTTCTGAATGTTGAGTTTTAAGCCAAGATTTTCACTCTCTTTTACTTTTATCAAGAGGCTCTTTAATTCTTCTTCACTTTCTCCCATAAGGGTGGTGTCATCTCCATATCTGATGTTATTGATATTTCTCCCAGCAATCTTGATTCCAGCCAGGCATTTCGTATGATGTACTCTGTATATAAGTTAAATAAGCGGGATGACAGTGTATAGCTTTGATGTACTCCTTTCCTGATTTGAAGCCAGCCTATTGTTCCATGTCTGGTTCTAACTGTTGCTTCTTGACCTGCATACAGGAGGCAGGTAAGGTAGTCTGGTATTCCCATCTCTTTAAGAATTTTCCACAGTTTGTTGTGATCCACACAGTGAAAGGTTTTGGCATAGTCAATAAAGCAGAAGTGTATATTTTTCTGGAACTCTCTTGCTTTTTCAATGATCCAGCAGATGTTGACAATTTGATTTCTGGTTCCTCTGCCTTTTCTAAATCCAGCTTGTACATGTGGAAGTTCAGGGTTCATATACTGCTGAAGCCTGGCTTGGAGAATTTTGAGCATTACTTTGCTAGCATGCAATATGAGTACAATTGTGCTATAGTTTGAGCATTCTCTGGCATTGTCTTGCTTTGGGATTGGAATGAAAACTGACCTTTTCCAGTCCTGTGGCCACTGCTGAGTTTTCCAAATTTGCTGGCATATTGAGTGCAGCACTTTCACAGCATCAAATATTTTAGGATTTGAAATAGTTCAATTGGAATTCCATCACCTCCACTAGCTTTGTTTGTAGTGATGCTTCCTAAGGCCCACTTGACTTTGCATTCCAGGATGTCTGGCTCTAGGTGAGTGATCACTCCATCATGATTATCTGGGTCATGAAGATCTTTTTTGTATGGTTCCTGTGTATTCTTGCCATCTCTTCTTAATATCTTATGCTTTTGTTAGTTCTATACCATTTCTGTCCTTTATTGTGCCCATCTTCGCATGAAATGTTCCCTTCTTTTTCTCTAATTTCTTGAAGAGATCTCTAGTCTTTCCCATTCTATTGTTTTCTTCTATTTATTTGCATTGATCACTGAGGAAGGCCTTCTTATCTCTCCTTGCTATTCTTTGGAACTCTGCATTCAAATGGGTATATCTTTCTTTTCTCTTTTGCCTTTGGCTTCTACTTCTACTTTACTAAAACATCTAGGTCTGTTTTATTGACTATGCCAAAGCCTTTGACTGTGTGGATCACAACAAACTGTGGAAAATTCTTAAAGAGATGGGAATACCAGACCACCTGACCTGCCTCTTGAGAAACTTGTCAAGGAGTAACAGTTAGAACCAGACATGGAACAAATACAAGTAAGCAAGATACAGAGGAAGAAACTCTACCTGGGAAGCCACAGATTAAGAAGACATTTGGGCTCAAGGGCACAATGAGTCTAATAGGTAAAATAATGATTAAGTCATGTCAAGACTAAAATCATTAATCAGAGTGTCAGTTGACCAAAGCTCAGTCTTTACTTTCTGCTCTGCTTTTACAAACTCGGGAATCACAGGGAGAGTGTGCTTGCTAATTCATATCTAATATCCCTTAACTCTGTACTCTTCTCTCCCAGCTTGGGCAGACTTCAAGGTGTCAGCCTTCAGTGGGCAAGGGGACTTGGACAGCTTTGAAAGCGTGAAAGTGTTAGTTGCTCAGTCATATCTGACTCTTTGTGACCCCATAGACTGTAACCCATGAGACTCCTCAGATCATGAGATTTCCTAGGCAAGAATACTAGAGTGGGTAGCCATTCCCTTCTCCAAGGGCTCTTCCTGACCCAGGGATCAAACCCAGGACTTCTGTATTGCAGGCAGATTCTTTACCAGCTGATAAAAATGTCATCCTGGAAGATAATTTTATCTGATTCTTTCCCTCATAGGTGGCTCTTGTGGGATCTTTGAGAGTTCTCCTCTTCTGTTGACCCAGGGAGTTATAACAGTATTGCAGGTGACCACCTGCCACTTCCACTTTCCATCTGAAGATACACCCATCAATCTCATTCTGCTGAGTTTGTTTCACATCTCCTGTCAACCACGTTGATTAGAAAGCATGCAGGGTCTCTCTCCCATGTCACTGCCATTCTCCAGCAGGGAAGCATTAATGGCTCCCTTGCTTTAACAAACTTTGAGAGGCAGGGTAATCTCCACACTAACATGGTTGATTCTACCAGCAGAGCAATTGGCTGGTAGAAAACAGACACCAATCTATGCTTGATAAGGCTTTCTTATAAGGCACGAATTGGCCTTTCTTGATAAGGTACGAATCAGAGAACAGTCCTGTGTCTCCTGATGGCAGGACAGGACACGTATCTCAAGTTCTCTGAGAGTAACCACTGAAACCCCTTTCTCTATGTTTGAGGCAAAAGGGAGCACTGAACATGCCCCCTTTACAGAGGGGAAATGAGGGCTCCAGCATAGCTCTCTCCAAAGAGATTGTCACCATAATGTTCTTAAACATGTCTCTGTCCTATCTTTATATTCTTGAATTTGTTGGAGCCTCCAGAAAAATGTAACAGACTCTCAGGGGCTTTCCTTTGTAAATCAGCATTCAGTGAGAGGTGCTCTATCTCACACACTCACTTTGGTATCACTATACTTATCAGGAAGGATTTCATTCTGAATTCTTGCTCCTCATCTTACTGTAACTAGCAGTTCTAAAACTTGATTGCATATTAGAATCACCAGCAAAGATTTTTAAAATGTAGATATCTGTCACTCCTCTCATTCAGCCAGAGATTCTGATTTAAGTGATCCAAATGAATATTCATACTTTTAAAAACTCTTGATTTTAATATGTAATCAGGGCTGAGAGCAACTGATATAAACAAATAACAATTTATCTCTTCAGCCAACAGCTTTGGATGGGAAAATCCTGTGTTGATTTTGTTTCCCTCTCTATTTGTGGACAAACCTCTAGGCTAATCCCTCTAAAAACTATTCCTTATAATTAATTTTTTAAAAAATCTCCCAAGTAAATTATAGCAAGGACTTACTATGCTTATGGAAAGATTGGTTTTTAAATCAATTTTAATGCAGATTGTTAACATGTTTGTAACTATTTTCATTCAAAGTGGAAATCATACTATTAATTGTTGATCAAGTGTATTTATCAATACATGTTAGTGTTCTCTTGTATGAATATTTCTTCTCTGTTGAGTAGGAATTCATTTTACAGATGCAGTTAGGCATATAAACGAGTGTGTGTGTACACAAATGTGTTTGTTGCAGCATTATTCAGAATAGCAATGAACATGAAACTAAATATAAACCAATGTGAAAACAGTTAAACGCATGCTGATAAGGAATAATTTCTAAGGTGCTTTGTCTTTATATGCACTATATATATGATTCATGATTATGTTTCTATAGTACATATAAAATTTCTGGAAGGATATGCAGAAAGGTATAACAGTCTCCACTAATGTATGAGTCTAAGATTCCTCTTGGAAGGATACTTGCTTTTCATTATATATTTTTTTGGACAGTTTGAATTTTTTGTATCATGTGTATGAAGCAAGTCTCAAAATTTTTAAAAAGCATTCTATTACGGCTAGTAACTAGTAGTTTTACATCACCTTTAGTGGTTTAAGACAAGCTTATCTTTGAAAGATCTGTACATTGAAAATTAAAAGATGCTGATGAAAGAAATTGAAGAAGAGACAAATGGAAAGATCACCCATGTTTATGGATTAGAAGAATTAATATTACTAAAATGTCCATACTATTCAAAGCTATCTATAAGTTCAGTGTAATCTTTATCAAAATTCCAATGGCATTCTTCATAGAAATAGAAAATAAGAATCCTAACGTGTATAAAATCACAAAAGACCTTGAATGGCCAAATAAACCTTGAAAAGAAGAAAAAAAGTCAGAGGCCACATACTTCCTGGTTTCAAAATATACTACAAAGCTATAGTAATCCAAACAGCATGGTACCAGCATAAAAACAGACACACAAACCAATGGAACAGAATCAAGAGCCCAGAAATAAGCTCTCATATATATGGTCAACTAATATTTAGCAAAGAAGGCAAGAATATTCACAGGGGAAAGAATAATCTCTTTAATAAATGGTGTTGGGAAAATTGAATAACTAACATGCAGTGATTATTATACCATCTTGCAAAATATAAAATGGATTAATGACTTAAATGAAAACCTGGAATTGTGAAACTCCTGGTAATAAAGATAGGGGAACAGCTCCTTTATATTGATCTTGGCAATAACAGTTTGATTGTGAAACCAAAAGCACAAGCAATAAAAGCAAAAATAAATAAGTGGGACTATGTCAAATTAAAAAAGCTTCTTCACAGCAAAGAAAATCATCAATGAAATGAAAAGGCAGTCTACAGACTGGGAGAAAATATTTGCAAGTTATTTATCTGACAAGGAATTAAAATAAAAATGTATGAAGAATCCATACCACCCAATAACAACATTGACAACAACAATAAAATAGCAAACAATCCAATTAAAAAATGGATGGAGGAACCAAATGGTTTTCCAGAGAAGACAGATGACCAATAGGCACATGATAAAAAGTGCTAAACATCACTAATAATGAGGGAAATGAAAATAAAAACCACAGTGAGATGGCATCTGTTAGAATGGCTGTCATTAAAAAGGCAAAAGGTAACAAATGTCAGTGAGAATGCAGGGAAAAGGGAATGCTTGTGCACTGTTGGTAGAGATATAAATTGGTGCAGTCACTATAAAAAACAGTATGGAGGTTCCTCAAAAAAAAGAAAAAATAGTTACCATATGATCTATCAATCCCACTTCTGAGTATATATCCAAAGGAAAGAAGAACATGATGCCAAAGACATATCTACACTCTCATGATCATTACAGCATTATTCATAATAACCAAGCTATGAAAACAGCTTAAGTGTCCATCAACAGATGAATGAATAGAAAATATTCATATGTATATATTATTCAACTATGAG
The DNA here is from genome assembly GCF_033118175.1 of Dama dama. Classification (NCBI taxonomy): domain Eukaryota; kingdom Metazoa; phylum Chordata; class Mammalia; order Artiodactyla; family Cervidae; genus Dama; species Dama dama. The sequence continues at coordinate 20,263,497 of NC_083694.1, read as the reverse complement.
AATGAATAAAATCTTACCGATTTTCCAAAACATGGGTTACCCTCAAGGCATTATGCCATGAACTACATCAGAGAAATACAAATACTATATATCACTTATATATAGAATCTACAGAAGCCAAACCCATAGAGAGTAAAATGATGATTTCCTGTGGTGGAGTGGGTGTGGGTGGAAATGGGGAGATGCTGGTTAGAGTAAAAACTTGTAGTTAAGTTCTAGGGATCTAGATTAAGTTCTAGATTAAGTTCCAGGGATCTAATACATAGCATTGTGATTATAGTTAACAATACTCTATTGTATACTTGAAAGTTGCTAATAGAGTAGATCTGAAATGTTCTCACTGAAAAGAAAAACTAAAAACAAAAAAAAGGAAATGGTGATTATGTGATGTGATAGTGTTAGCTAATGCTATGGTGGTAATCATATTCCAGTATATGTGTATCAAACCAGTGCATTGTACATCTTTAACTTAGATAATGTTATATGTCAAGTATACTTCAAGAAAGCTGGAAAAAAGAGATTTATCTCCGTGCTAATACATTGCCTTTTCACATTTATTTATTTATTCAGTAAACAATTTGAATGCCTACTATGTTAACTGAACAACTATCAATTCCTGTTGCTTTGACAGAGTAAACTGTGAAAAAAATAAAGACTCACAAAAAGGGTCTAAACCTTCCATTTCATTCACTGATTCATTAATTGACTCAGACAATAAAAACTGTTCAATAAATACCTATCAAGTACCACATAAACCTATACAAGAGGGCTAGTACATATTTCATCTGTAGACATTGCCCCAAATGGTCAAAATGAAGACAGATTCTAAAATGCCCATCAAGCCCACCTGATACCATGGCACAAAGGTTATGCTTCCATGTGCAGCATTGTGACAGAAGAATAGGGCCATTCATTTATTACTTTCTTTATTAAAGACATTGTTTTAACTTTCTATGGGTTTTTGCAGAACACAATGTTGTATAAGACATTTCACCTACTATTAATATTAGATCTATTTGCCTTATTTTTTTGCATCTTAAAATTTATAAAATATTTCCATTTATTACTTCATGTGATTCTCACAAAAATCCTGTGAAGTAAGAAGACAGGTATTTTCTCATTTTGCAAACAAGAAATCGAAATTTTAAGAGTGAGTGTCTTGTTCAAAGTGCCTGAGATGAGAGTAGAAACCAGTGCAACTTTTGCTGCATGTACCACAGACTTACCTCAGTCATTCCCATGTTTTACTGTGGAAGTAATTGAATCTGTAGTTGGCTGGTTGTCTGAAGAAGGCTTATAAAGACAGAGTCTTTATACAAAAATGATGCATACTTATCTACAACTATTTTTTTCAATTTAATAAAGGTACATTGATTCTCAAGTCTTTTTCTTGTAGACCCATGCCTTTTTGTTATGCATGGTCAACTGATTTAAATCTCCCCCTGCTGCTGCTGCTAAGTCACTTCAGTCATGTCCGACCCTGTGCGACCCCATAGACGGCAGCCCACCAGGCTCCTCCATCCCTGGGATTCTCCAGGCAAGAACACTGGAGTGTGTTGCCATTTCCTTCCCCAATGTATGAAAGTGAAAAGTGAAAATGAAGTCGCTCAGTCATGTCCGACTCTTAGTGACCCCATGGACTGCAGCCTACCAGGCTCCTCTGTCCATGGGATCTGCCAGGCAAGAGTACTGGAGTGGGGTGCCATTGCCTTCTCCAAAATCACCCCTTAGTCCTCCTCATAGACTCACACCCATATTGCATCATTTATGATTTCTCAGTTTTGGTTCCTTTAAAGTGAGCCTTAAATTATGGAGATGTACAAAGTATTATGAATCCAGAATCCTTCTAGATGTTTATAATTTATCCCTATCTTTTACAATCATTTTGCCCACACCTAATTTAACAGAAGTATTTGTAGTGACCCTCCTCTTCCAAGTATTTCACGGCTGTCCAAAATATTCAGTGTAGCTTTCAGTGTAGCTCTCCTTCCAGGCTCATATTTTATTGCTTTACACCCTACTTAGTTACAGGAACAAGTGCATTTGGCACAAAAATAGTTGGGAGCAAGCATAACTGACTTGTGAGATACAACGCAAAGGCACAAACAGAAATGTTGCAGAAGAGCCAAGCGCTGTGAACTATGGCTATCCGTCTTCATGATTTACAAAGAGGGTGGAGAAAGATCACTAATCTGATGAGTTTGTAAATAGAGTTCAGTTAAGAGAACTCTTGTAATAATAGGCAAAGAACAAGCTGTACTCAAAGCCTGTTTACCTGTGACTGGAAGTATCTTGTACTTCTGTAGCAAACCTGTAGACTCCTCAAATCGTTATCAAGTTGTATCCAGAATGTTTGCCAGAATTGAAGATGGGAAGTCCATTTCAACTGGGTGGTCAAGGGTTTGACTTTGGCAGGAGACTAAAGAGAATGTTTTTCTGTTGCTGGTGAGAAGTTGCTGTATCACACTGGGAGCTCAGCCTCGGGCTCTGATGACCTAGAAGGCTGGGATGCAGGGAGGGGAGGGAGGTTCGAGAGAGGGGATGTATGTATAATTATGGCTGATTTGCATTGTTGTATGGTGGAAACCAACGCAACATTGTAAAGCAATTTTCCTACAATCAAAAACAAAGAGGAATATTTTTCTAAGCATTCGAGAGTGTCCAACCTTACATGTAAAATTGATCTTGATTAAAACAAGATTCTTAAAAAGATCAATTCCCTATTGGAATAAAAGGGATAATGACAATACTTGATTCTACTTATCTCTGAGAGGATTGTCTCCCTGCTTCCCAGCATAGGGTTTATTACATGGTTTGTGCTTAATACACATTTGCTGAAACGGGGATTAAAGAACCACCTCTGTCTTTTTTTCTTCTTTGAAGTATCATTGATTTGCAGTGTGGTGTTAGGTTCAAGTGTGCAGCAAAATTATTCAGCTATGCTGCTGCTGTTTATTTGCTTCGTTGTGTCCCACTCTGTGTGACCCTAAGGACTGCAGTCTCCAGGCCCCTCTGTCCATGGGATTCTCCAGGCAAGTGGGTTTCCATGCCCTCCTCCAGGCGGTCTTCCCAATCCAGGAGTCCAGCCGGGGTCTCCTGCATTGCAGGCAAGTTCTTTACTCCTGAGCCAGCAGGGAAGCTCTGATTCAGCTACACATACACATGTATTCATTCTTTTTCAGATTCTTTTCCCATATAGGTTATTACAGAATATTGAGTAGAGTTCCCTATGCCATACAGTAGGACCTTACTGCTTATCTAATTTATATAGTTTGCATATGCTTATCCGTAACTCCTAATTTAACCCTCCCCTCCCCCTTCCCCTTTAGTAATCATAAATTTGCTTGCTATGTCTATAAGCATGAAAAAGACATCTTTGGAATAGAAAAAAAAATTGATTTATTGGAATATTAAGGTTAGACCATTCTCCTTATAAGTAAAGACCTGCTTAGTCAGTTCTATGTTAAATGTAGCAGTGAGGGGATAATAACTTCATTAAGTGGGAGATGTATTGAGGAAGCTAAATGTTTGTCTGGATCATTAAGAAAAATTTCTTCTGACATCCTCTTCAGAATTTTACCCAGAAAACATGAACTTTATTCACCATGTGATTATCTCAATACTCTGACCCGTGGCTGAAGAACTGGCAAAATGTGCTTAAAATCTTTTTTTGTTTTCTTTTTTTGCATATGAGAAAAACAAATGTGATTGGCTATTCTAGACTGTTCTTATTTGTTTAGATTTTGGGCCACCACGTTCCATGAAAATTTGTGTGGCCTATCTTATCATCAAAGTTTCTGCGTCCCTTCAATTCAGAGGCATTAGAAGGGTGTGGTTTTCCCAGCAAATCCTTCTTTGGACTAAATTCACTTTGTCATTTTCACAGCCAAGAGCTTTGTAATAATAATTCTTGTTTGGAACAATTTTAGTCAAGTTCATTTGAGTCACAATGTTATGATTTCTCCAAAAAGTGCAGAATCAAAGCCACTCTTATGGGACATTTAAGGAATAGTTTTTCAGCTTTCATGCTGAATGAGATTTAAACGAATAATCCAAATAGAAATAGGAGAACATGAAATACTATAATTTGCAGGAGAAGAGGACTGGCAATCCACCCCATGAAATGGTTTAATTCCCCTTTCCCTCTTTCTTGTCTTTTTCTTCCTCCTCTCCTTTTTTTCATCTCTCCTTCTTTTTCATCTTTCCCTTGCTTTTTTCCCCTTCTTCCTTGACTTTGTATTCCCTTTCCCTTCATGTAATCCACTTCTCTTTTCTCTCCCTCACTCTCTCCTTTCTAGCTTCTCTCTTGGAGTTTCTAGCAAAGGCATCTCCGGACTGATGGTTGAGCTGCCATAGCAGGTAATAGTTCTCAGTGGCTGAGCTCAATTAGGCAACGTTCAGAATCAAGACAAAAATAGGAAGGAAAAAAGGAAGAGAACTGGAGCTGGGTGCTTTCTGAAACAGAACATGACATGAGGAACATAGAGTAATTCAGCACTCTCTTTGTGAGTGGAATTGAGATGCCTGCATCATCTTTTTGAGGTGCAGTCCTGGTGGTGGCCAAGTGGGCGAAGCTTGGGATAGGCTTCCAGGGAGTGCTCCTCTCCCCTCACTCCTCCTCCTTATTCCATTGCCAAGCTTGTTTCTTGTTTTTTCTCTTTCAATTCTTTTTTTTTTTTTTTTTTCTTTGATTTCTTTATTCTGTTTCCTTCAAGAAGCTATCCAGAGGGACACAGCTGACAGTCAAGTGGTTAAGACTTTGCCTTCCAATGTAAGGAGTGCAGGTTCGATCCCTGATCAGGGAGGGAGCTAAGATGCCACATGCCCCATGGCCAAAAACACAAAACATAAAATAGAAGCAATGTGGTAAAAATAAAAATCAAAAAAAAAAAAATAATAAAAATCAACAAAGACTCTAAAAATGGTCCACATCAAAAAAATCCTGAATTTTTTTTTTTTTTTAATAAAAGGAGCTCTCCATAAACAGGGTGAAAATGAAAAATATTTAGGTACAGAAAGTATCTCTGACTTCCTCACTGAGCTTTTCATCTGAAGTGGTTATCACTTCAGCATTGTTGAATGCATTAGAGGTATAAGGGTGGAGCAAACACCAAGAAGGAAGTCCTAGGCAAGGAGGGGGAATGACGAGCAAACATATCGTTAGAGCTTGCTGTGATCCATGGTGTGAAAGGTACTGCTGAAATGCTATGGCAAGACAGGAGGACAGTTATCTGCTCGTGGAATGTTTCCAGGAACAAGGAGAGGAAGGAAATTCCAACAGGGAACAAGGGGAACGCCAGAGATTTCCAAACTGTTGGAGGGCAGACACAGGCTGGCTGGACTAATCTCAATCACTGTTGTTGAAGGTCCTGACAAGGATCTTGGACTTGACTCTCTGGGCCAGTGCTGGCCTAGACTGCTTGGGTATTACTTTGAGATGAAGGGAAAGAATGGCAGTAAGCCGAAGAGAGAAAGACAAATGTCAGATGATATGGCTCATATGTGGAATCTAAGTCTAAACATGATACAGATAAATTTATTTACAGAACAGAAATAGACTCACAGGCTTAAAACAAACTTTTGGTTATCAAAGAGGAAAGGTGGGGGGGGTGATAGATTAGGATTAATGTATGCATACTACTATATAAAATAGATAACCAACAAGGACCTACTGTATAGCACAAGGAACTCTATTCAGTATTTTATAACAAGCCATAAGGGAAAAGAATATGAAAAGGAATATATATATACACACATACATAAAACCGAATCACTCTGCTATACACCTGAAACTAACATGATATTATAAATCAGCTGTCTTTCAAATAAAGAAGATTGTGAATTTATCATATCACCTTTCCTGGCTTTAATCCCCATTCAGTGTCATTCAGGGGAGTCAGGGGGACTTGGTTCAAATCCTGGCGCATCCACTTAGTTATGTGACCTTAGGTACATTATCTTTTCTGAGCCTCATTTTTCTCATCAGTAAAAAGATGATTCATAACACACACACAGATGACAGAAAAAGAATGGCAGAGCAACCATACCAATGTTAGTTAAGAAACAGCTTCTGATAGCATTTTTATTGCTTCACATAATGAACTTTATATCCTCAGTTTTTGTTCCAGATTAAGAAAAAATTCTGCTAAACTGCTATGTATAGTATCAAACAATTGACAGATTACAAATACATTGGAGATGTAGTCTCATTTGCAGTTTTAAGGATTAGCTTGGCAGTAGTGTTTAGGTGTTTTACAGAGCAAGACTGGGTGGAGGAAAAAAAAACTCAAAAAACCACTGAGAAGGCTCTTGCAACAGTCCAGACTCCATACTCCAGCCACCAAAAAATTGCTGGGGACTTACTATGTTGGGTGCAATGAAGATGGAGAGGAAAGGATACCAGGATATTTACTAAGTTGATGGTAAATGGTCTAGTGATCTTTTTGATGTGGAAGTTGAGAGTAATGAAGGAATGAAATAACCAGTAAATATCATTATACAGGAACAAATGTGACAGAGTACCATCTTGGTATGCAGCACCTTCCAAGTACATGAATTCTAAATAAATCTCACATCCTTATAATTCAGCCTAGATAAAGATCCCATTATTCATAATAAGCTAGATTTGGCAGTGCCTCTGAGAAACACAGATTAAAAAAAAATCATATACCTGAATATCAATATGTCAAATAAGCCAGCATGATTAAAACAACAACAACTTAGCCTTAAAAATGAAAAGCATAGCATATTTATTGCTCTGAATGTGCATGTATTGGAACAGTGATCTCTGTTTTGAGTATGTCAGGCATGGTCTTCACCTCACAGTCAGTATTTGGAGTTTTTCAGACTTGACTACATCCAAAAATTTATTCCACATAAATAGGACATGAATAGCTAAGTGATTTGCCTGAGGGTAATGTAACGAGCTGAACTGTTCTGCTCTGTTCAGTCACTACATTGTGTTGGACTGTTTGCAGCCCCATGGACTGCAACCTGTCAGGCTTCCCTGTCCTTCACCATCTCCTGGAGTTTGCTCAAACTCATGTCCATTGAGTCAGTGATGCTATCTAACCATCTCATCCTCTACCATCCCCTTTTCCTTTTGCCTTCAATCCTTCCCAGGATCAGGGTCTTTCCAATGAGTTGGCTCTTTGCATCAGGTGGCCAAAGTATTGGAGCTTCAGCTTCAGCATCAGTCCTTCCAATGAATATTCAGGATTGATTTCCTTTAGGATTGACTGGTTTGAGCTCCTTGATGTCCAAGGGACTCTGAAGAGTCTTCTTAATCACCAGTTTAAAAACATCAATTCTTCGGCACTGAGTCTTCTTTATAGTCCAACTCTCACCTCCATACATGACTACTGGAAAAAAACATAGCTTTGACTAAAAGAACCTTTGATGACAAAGTGATGTCTTTGCTTTTTAAGACACTGTCTAGGTTTGTCATAGCTTTTCGTCAAGGGAGCAAGTGTCTTTTACTTTCACGGCTGCTGTCACCATCCACAGTGATTTTGGAGCCTAAGAAAATAAAATCTGTTTCTGTTTCCACTTCTATTTTCTATGAGGTGATGGGACTAGATGTCATGATCTTAGTTTTTTTACTGTTGAGTTTTTTTTTTTTTCTCTCTTTTTTTTTTTCATTTATTTTTATTATTTGGAGGCTAATTACTTTACAATATTGTAGTGGTTTTTGTCATACATTGACATGAATCAGCCATGGATTTACATGTATTCCCCATCCCGATCCCCCCTCCCACCTCCCTCTCCACCTGATTGCTCTAGCTCTTCCCAGTGCACCAGGCCTGAGCATTTGTCTCATGCATCTAGCCTGGGCTGGTGATCTGTTTCACCCTAGATAATATACATGTTTCGATGCTGTTCTCTCGAAACATCCCACCCTCGCCTTCTCCCACAGAGTCCAAAATTCTGTTCTGTACATCTGTGTCTCTTTTTCTGCTCTGCATATAGGGTTATTTTTAAGCCAGCTTTTTCACTCTCCTCTTTCACTCTCATCTAGAGACTCTTTAGTTCTTTATTATCTGCCATGAGAGTGGTGTCATTTGCATATCTGAGGTTATTGATATTTCTCCCAGTAATCTTGATTCCAGCTTGTGATTCATCCAGCTTGGCATTTCATATGATATACTCTGCATATAAGTTGAGTAAACAGGGTGACAATATATAGGCTTGACATACTCCTTTCCCAATTTTCAACCAGTCCATTGTTCCTTGTCTTGTTCTAATTGTTACTTCTTGACCTGCATACAGGTTTCTTAGGAGGCAAGTAAGGTGGTCTGGTATTCTCATCTGTTTAAGAATTTTCCAGTTTGTTGTGATCTACACAGTCAAAGTCTTTAATGTAGTAGATAAAGCAGAAATAGATGGTTTTTCTGGAATTCCCTTGATGAATTGTGTTATTCTAAATTCATGTGTTGAAATTTTAACTCTTAGGACAACAGCATGTGACTGCATTTGGAGATATATCTTTAAAATGATTATCAAATTAAAATGAAGGTGTGAGGGTGACCCAATATGACTGGGATCATTGTTTGAGAAAGTTGAACATAGGTAGTTACAGAGGGACACCATGTGAAGACACAGGAAGATAACCATCTACAAGCCAAGGAGAAAGGCCTCAGAGAAACCATCTCTGACCACCTCGTCCTTGTACCTCTAATCTCTGGGACTATGAGAAAATAAATTTCTCTTGTTTAAACCACTCAAACTATAGCGCTTTGTTATGACAGCTCTAGCAAATACATATAGTACATGACTCATAGATGATCTAGACTGGATTGGGACTTCAGCTAGTCTGACTTCAAAATCTGTGCTTTACCTGGGCCTCTCTTTACCACATACCCCAGGAGGAGAATAACTATGGGCTGAATCATCATAGCTCCCACTCTAACTAAGGAATGTGTCATGCCAGGAACTTACCCCAGTAGATGACCTGCTACTCTAGACTGATTATGATCTCTTAATTTATGATGACAATGATTAGAGCAGAAAGGTTTTAAATTGTTATACTATATTAGGGGAAGAAAAATAGAATTTCATGACAATGTACCAAAGCTTTTGAACTCTGGCTTCCATATATGACTGGGAACTTACTCAAGGCTAAGAATGGTATTCGTGGATTGCCCAACTGATAAAGAAGAAAAGAGAACAGTATTTGTTATAGATAAAGCTTTGCAATGAACTAAAGGAAGAAAGAAACTAGCTAAGTTAAATATTGACTTAAACCACATCAATTTGGCTAAGTCCAAGTTTCTTCTACAGAGTGAATGTCGTGTTTCTTACATAGACTTAGGATTTTTGCATTCTTTCAAAATGATATGATAGTTCTGCCTAACAATGGCAGTTGCTAATCTGGCATTAATGACAATAACATCACAAATCATTTAGTTACTCTGTTTAGAGCTTCTAAATCTTTGCTTTGCAATATGTGAACTTCCTATAACCTAGAATTTATCAAATGGAACCATATGTGACCTCCATATTTCCACATTTTCTGAACTCTATCTTATTAAAATAATTATTTTACAAAAGATGGCTAAGAATTATTAAGTAAATCATGTTACATGGATGTTACATGGATATCTATGAAAAATGTTGACTTGGTCTGTATGCACATCTGTTTTGTCACTTATTAAAGAATGTGGAGTGTTAAGGAAAATTATAATTTCATCATCTCCCATAAATTTCTTAATATGTTTGATCTCTGATAGTATTCCTGCCCTGTGAAAAATTTGCATATTTTATCATGATTTCCCATTATATTTAAACCAGTTTGTCTTTTTTATAAAAAAACATTTGAGGTCCTTGCTAAAATTCTCCCCACCCCCCTTTTTTTGCATCTGCACTGCCCAGTCTAAGCTATTATCACTCATACCTAAATTATTGCAATAGTCCTTCAAGCTGTTCTTTGCCTTGGGGTGCTTTCCCATATCCGATTCATCCTACACATTGCTGCCTGATTAATAGCCCTAAACCAGATCTTTGATTGTGTTAACTCCGCTGCACAGAAAGCATTCATGGTTTCTCATCCACTAGCTATAGATTAAAGTCCAAATTCCTGAATTATTCATAATCTGGCCCCACTTAATCATCCAAGCTTTCTGACCTTACCGTCTAACACTTCCCCATTGTGAGCTAGCTAAACTGCTTTTCTGGACTCCTGCAGAACTCACAGTCTATTTTAGTTTTTCCTATCATTAATCAAACATAGTTTTCAGACACTGGTTGTTACCTAATTTCTTTTGCTAGATACCCAAACACCTTAAGTGTTCTTCATTAAACTTTGCTATTCATAAAATAATCAGTGTCAGCGTTGTTTGCTTCCTTGTATCCTTTACAAAGGTTAATGGAAATGATTGTTGCAGTTACTTTCAAGAGATATTTTAAAGTTCCCTACAGAGGACACAAATGTAAATAAGACATGATTCCTGACCTCAAACAGTGCACTTATAGAAGAGAGATGAAAGAGTACAAAATCCTTTGTGTGTCAATTGAAAATTCTAGTCGAAAGGGATGAACAGAGGATTGTGAGAGCAAAAGCTTATGTAGGAAAAGAAAATTGGGAGTGGGGAGATGGTTTTTATGACAGAAAGCCATGGAACGACATTTGAGTTGGACCACCTTGAAGGAGAAACAATCTTTCCTAAGAAGAGAAGAGGATTTGCAATTGGAATTCCAGTTCTTTCACTTTTATACCTCAATCCTTATGAAATAATCACTGAAAGAAAGTATTTGAGAAGATTTACTTCCACCTGGAACCTACAGATTTCCTCTGTTATGAAGAATATTTAGGTTAATTTCTCAGATCAGGCCATGTCCATCCTCATTTGATTAGTAGGATATGAGACATATGCCTATTTTAAAGTTAAAATTCTGACTTCTTTGGGGGTGGGGGGGGTGGTAATTCTTTTCCAGCCCATAATCAAAGGTAGGTGGCAACTTCTCAAATACCTCCTAGAGTTTTTCTGTGGAGATATTCCATACTCTCAGCCTTAGGGAGGAAGCCTCAGTTCTAGTTCTTCAAGGAGCTAAGTTCTACAGATGTAATGCTGCACTTTCCTACAAGTGGGCATTGAAATTCACCCTAGGTTTTGAGATCCTGAGAGTCATTCAGTATTAACTCCCATTCAATGCTCTAATTTTAAAGTTTTTGGTGTATAAAATCTGGGTAATTTTCCTTCTGGCTTTAAAACTTAAAGATATACATGATTTTGTTATATTTTATGCAACATTTTTGTATGAATTTACTCAAAAGAGAGAATTCTTAGACCAACTCAGCCTACCATATTGATGGGAAATATTAAGATTAGGCTTATTGCCCTAGGGTTACTTCCTAGAAGGAAAACAATACAAGGTTAAATGGAAATTACATTCTTAATAGTACAGGATATTGTTGTAGTTTTCTGAGGGAGATATATGACAAGAAAAATAATAGGATTACTTATTCAATAGAATATTTTGTTTAGCTGACTTGTCCACGAACAGGTAAACATCTTGATCGGCATTTAAAAGAAATCAACATTTTCATCATTTTCTCTCCAGAAGTAAGACCTCATAACTTTCTTAGTTGTTCTAAAAGCAACTTAGCAATATCTAAGGCCTACAAAGTTTTCTTTACAAAATATATAACATACCCCCTGATGTCATTTACTTTTTTATTCTCTAATTTGGATGTCAGTAAACTTTTTCTTTAAAGGTACAGAGCTTTGTGGGTCATTATTACCTGTTCCAAATACTTAATTCTGCTATTCAATTATAGTACAAAATCATCCACAGACAATGCATAAATGAACAGACATGGTTCTGTTGCTATAAAACCTTATGTACAAATATAGGAGTCAAAAAGGATTTGACAGATGGACCATAGTTTGGCAACCCTGCTGTAAATGAGAAAATAAGGAAACTGTGTGTGTGTGTGTGTGTGTGTGTGTGTGTGTGTGTGTGTATACATATATATATGTCAGAGTTCTCCAGAGAAGCAGAACCAATAAGAGAGAGACAGTTGTAGAAATACAGAGAGAGATTTTTAAAAGCTGGCTCACATGACAATAGGATCTGCTATGTATTAACTGTCTGGCAAGCTGGAAGTTCAGGTAATGTTAGTGTCTCAGTCTTGAGTCCAAAATTCAAACAGCAAGCCAGCAAGCTGGAAACTCCAGAGGTAAGTGATGCTACAGTCTTGAGGCAGAATTTCTTCTACTCTGGGAAGCCTCAGTTTTTGCTCTTATGGTCTTTAATGCGTTGGGTGATGCTCACCCATTGTGGGAGGTAATCTGCTTTACTTAAAGTCAGTTGATGGTAAATGTTAATCACATCTAAAAAGGTACCTTCACATCAACATCCAGACTAGTGTTTGGCGAAACATCTGGGTACTGTAGCCTAGCTAAGATAACACATAAAATTGTCACAGCATACATGGTGAAACAAGTGTAGACAGAGAAATCACATAATTATGTATCAGAAACTATAATAAGTGCTAAAATACATTATAGAAGAATATTATGGTTGAAAAAGTTATGAAAATGGTTTTTAAATTTTTAATAATAGTACAGTTTAATCATAAAATTAAAAGTAATAGCACTTATGATTTACTGTGTATCAAGCACTGTTCTATGCATCTGCCACATATTATTCCATTCAATTCTCACAATAATGTGTTTGTGTGAATCTTGTCCTCCCCACCTTGAAAATCGCATTGACTGGAAAGCTTATGCCTCACTGTTACTGACCAAATGATTGATTTCTGTCATTGATGCTCTGGTTTATTAAAAGGGTTTTTATTGGGAAAAAAAAAAAGATGACGTGAAGCAAATACAGAAAAGAACTTCTTCAGTCATGGAATTTTCTAAACTATCCCTGCATAAAAGAATAAAAAGTGTAAGGTAGAAAGTCATATTTACTAGAGCCTACTATCAGCGGAACAATTCAGTTATATTACTCATTGAGTCCCCAAATAGCCCTTGGGAGGGATAGACTTCAAAGAAGTCATATTGCTTCATGGAGGTAGACCTGCTATGCATGAAGGAATGATATTAAATCAATTTCTGTGAAATGCATGCTCTATCCCACCACCTTGGGCTTAAAGTGTGAATAGATCTTCAAGAACCCCAGGGTTATCTTGCAAAAAGACACCAACCAGTGTGTGAATTCAGCAACATAGTCCAACCTCAGCTCTCGTGTCTGTTGGAATCTTTCTGTGTGCCAGGCCTGGTGCTAAGCATTCTACACCTTTTTTTTTTTTTTCTTTTTTAATGCAGACCATCTTTTTTAATTTGTTACAATATTGCTTGTTTTATATTCTGGTTTTTTTGGCCACAAGGCATGTGGGATCTTAATTCCCCGACCAGTTATTGAACCTGCAACCCTTGCATTGGAAGGCTAAGTCAACCACTGGACTGCCAGGAAGTTCCCAGCATTCTACATCTTTGATCTCACTAAATCTTCTCAACAAACCCATGAAGTAGTGGGGTTTATTTTACCTACTTTGCACACAAGGAAACTATAACTTGGAGCAGTTAAGTAACTTTCTCAGGGACCCACTTGAGTCAATCCTGAAAAGCACCAAGGTCTGGACTTGGAGGCACTCTGCTGTTACATGACATCCATTCCCCTTGTGTCACAGTCCTTCCCTTAAATATTTCACCAAATTCTTATTTGGAGAAATACATCCTCCTCATTCCAGGAGCCTATTTCCATTCTGACGCCTCTGCTGTCATGTGAGCATCACATTCAAAGAAGCTGAGGGCCCCCAGTGACCCCCACAACACAGAAAGTCAAGAGGAACCTGACAGTATTAAGAGCATTTTCCTTTTGACTCTTAGTTTTTGTTGTGTTTCATTTTTGTCTTTATGCAAGTTGATGCCTCAGTTTCAGTAAAAGGAGAGGTGAGACAAGGGAAGGGTGGGTAGTAAAACGAGTTACGTGGTGGGGGGCAGGGGAGGTTGGAGCAGTAATAACAGTGACCCAGTCCACAAGAAGAATTAAGGAATGAAGACTTAAAGGTGTGTTTTGAAGATAAAAAGAATGTGTTTAATGTGTGTTATTTCATGATAAAGCCAAGCGTATGGGCTGGGCCCCATCTGAAGGAGGGCACAGGGAAGAGCCAACCCTGAGCTGCCAGACCCTTCCAGAGTGGCTCCCCACCAGTGACATGTCCCTGCCAGTGAAATGCCTCACCCCAATGAAACAGGGTACTAGAAAGGCGGGAAGGAAAGTGGTCCTCAAGAACAGAACTTCCACGTGTACGGTTCATTTATCTCCTGATTTGTTTCTGTCACAGATGCTCTGCCTTAGTATTCACATAAGGAGAAAATTCCCAGTGAGAAAAAAATATATATTTGGAGAGTCAGGAACAAATTGGAACGGGCACTGATCTCAATAGCAGGCGCTGGCAGGGGCGGAATTATTTTTCCAACACTTTTGCTTCTCCTGGTAAAGTAGTTAGTGTTGTATTTTCATGCTAGAAGGAAAAAGTGATGAAAAGTTTTTAAACCCAAAGAAACAAAGCCCTTGATTGGTGTTCAAATTTTCTGCAAAACAGGATCCCAAATGGCCCGTGCTGGTCTTAGTAGGTCTGAAACGAAAGGATGGTGCAGTTTTCAGATTTGGCTTTTGTGTTTCACTTCATTTTTGCTAGGATTTTGCTTCTCTGTGGAGCAGCAGCAGCAGCAGTGTGTCTGTCAGCCTTGCTCTGGGCATTTAGGAAGAGAAAGAAGCCCGTTTTATAGCGCTTTTCGTATCTGTGGTTGCAGACTCATAGCTGGCCAGCCCGCCATGTAGGAGTGTGTGTACGAGCCATCCTGACAGGTGGTGATCGTGGGAAAGGAGAGGGGGTAGAAGGGGACCCAGAGCACACCCACAGGCATACTGGGTACCAAGTCACCACCCTGACTGGGCCACATCACAGAGCATCACAGCACACTAGGCTCGAGGCCTTTTCCTGGTGCTAGAAAGTAATAGGAGGTTGCTACCAGTTTTCTGCGGCTCAGGACTTAAAAGGTGGCCATTCCAGTCCCAAGCTTAGTCACACTCTTTCTTAAAGAGGAGAAGTCTAAAGAAGGATAAAGGAGAATTTTCTTCTGTTGCTCGTGCCCTCCCAAGTTCAAAGAGAAAACTCGGTGAAATGACTTCTGACTTTGCCCCGGGGGAATTTCAGGCTTCAACAGTTAACTTTTCTGGAGTTCTAACTTTCATGCATTTCTCTTTTTATTGGGTAGACATTATGATTGGTTTTACAAGCAAAATAAACAGCTTAGGAACAAATGAAAGACTTTTTTATTTCTCTTTTAACTGTGAATTCACGAGCTTGAAATGAATTTGGCAAACAGTGCATACTGCTGAGGAGTGCTGTGGCCGAAAGGCAAGATTTCCAAAAATTCTTGAAAATCCAAGTAATACCGGGAATAAATCCCAAACTCAACTTGTCGAGCCTTGTGTCTCTCTTAGAACACTTTTTTTCTCCTTTTAAGAAAAAAAAAGAAGACGGAGAAATCAATCACAGAAGTCCTGTAACTCCTGTCCTGCTGTATCTCTGCCCCAGAGTGCAGAGCTGAGGTCTGACCAGGGCCAGGTGCTCTTAACACCCATAGAGAGCTGGGCAGACAGACGGTTCCCGGTGAGCTGAGCAAGGGTCTCCCCCAGGAAGGAACTAAGGCCTCCTAAATACATTTAGGACTACAAGGATCTCATTTGACTCTATTCATCTCTGATTTACTTGACTCTTTTTTTTTTTTAAGTCCACTTTGAATTTTTGGATCTGAATGTTTTCAATTGATTTGTTGTTGTTGTTTTGCTTTTTTAAGAACTAAAAATATATATATATATATATTTATTTATAAATTTGGCTGCTTCAGGTCTTAGCTGCAGCATGGGAACTCTCAGTTGCATGTATGATCTAGTTCCTTGACCAGGGATTGAACCTGAACCCCCTGTGTTAGGAGAGTGAACTTATTAGCCATTGGACAACCAGGGAAGTCCCTGGATGTCTGGAATTTGAATGAACTTACGTTCAACCTCTTTAATAATCTTTAATTACTTAAAACGAATCATGGAATTAAAAAAAATAAATGAAGCAAGCAGAATATTAATATATACCAGGCAGCTGACATTAGAATGGGTCCTTCATCTAGAGACCAAATTCAAACCCCATCTTCTGCATAAGATGCCTTTCTTAATCTCCTCCCATCAAAAGATCTGCTTCATCTTTATGGAATTGTTACATTGTTTGAATGACACTACGTATCAAGCCTGGCTTAACTGCCTAGCTTTTAGATAATTTACTCAGTTCTCCAAAGGTAGGTCCCTGTTACCCGAGGTGTAACAGGGCCTAAATAAGGCCTAACAAGGCCTAAAGTTTAGTCAGCTTTCTCAGAGGTCAACGATAGAGCAGATTTTTGAGCCCAGATTTGTCAACTTCTATAATCCAAGCTTTCTCTACTATATTCACCTTTGGAGTTCTCTAGCATGAATTCCTGCACAATATTTTTCACTCAGTTAGTTCAGAATAAAAAACAAGGTTTATTATCCTCTATGTTCAGTTCAGTTCAGTCGCTAAGTAGTGTCTGAATCTTTGTGACCCCATGGACTGCAGCACAGCAGGCTTCCCTGTCCATCACCAACTCCCAGAGCTTACTCATACACATGTCCATCACGTCAGTGATGCCATCCAACCATCTCATCCTCTGTTGTCCCCTTCTCCCATCTTCAATCTTTCCCAGCATCAGGGTCTTTTCAAATAAGTCAGTTCTTCAGGTGGCCAAAGTATTGGAGTTTCAGCTTCGGCATCAGTCCTTCCAATGAATATTCAGGACTGATTTCCTTTAGGATTGACTGGTTGAATCTTCTTGCAGTCCAAGGGACTCTCAAGAGTCTTCTCCAAACCCTAGTTCAAAAGTATCAATTCTTTGGCACTCAGCTCTCTTTATAGTCCAAATCTCACATCCATACATGACTACTGGAAAAACCATAACTTTGACTAGATGAACATTTGTCGGCAAAGTAATGGCTCTGCTTTTTAATATGCTGTCTAGGTTTGTCATAACTTTTCTTCCAAGAAACAAGCGTCTTTGAATTTCATGGCTACAGTCACCATCTGCAGTGATTTTGGAACCCAAAAAGATAAAGTCTCTCACTGTTTCCATTGTTTGTATTTGCCATGAAGTGATGAGACCAGAAGCCATGATCTTATTTTTCTGAACGTTGAGTTTTAAGCCAACTTTTTCACTCTCCTCTTTCACCTTCATCAAGAGGCTCTTTAGTTCCTCTTTGCTTTCTTCCATAAGGGTAGTGCCATCTGTGTATCTGTTGTGGTGGTTTAGTTGCTAAGTCATGTCTGACTCTTGTGACTCCACCGACTGTAGCCTGTCAGGCCTCTCTGTCCATGGGATTCTCCAGGCAAGAATACTGGAGTGGGTTGCCAGTTCCTTCTCCAGGGGATCTTCCCAACCCAGGAATCAAAGCCTGGTCTCCTGCATTGTAGGCAGACTCTTTACTGACTGAGCCACGAGGGAAGCCCCATCTGCGTATCTGAGGTTATTGATATTTCTCTCAGCAATCTTTATTCCAGCTTCTGCTTCATCCAGCCTGGCATTTCACATGATGTACTCTACATATAAGTTAAACAAGCAGGGTGACAATATACAGCCTTGACGTACTCCTTTCCCGATTTGGAACCAGTCTGTTGTTCCATGTCCAGTTCTAACTGTTGCTTCTTGACCTGCATACAGATTTCTCAGGAGACAGGTCAGGAGGTCTGGTATTCTCATCTCTTTAAGAATTTTCCACAGTTTGTTGACACCACCTTTATGGCAGAAAGTGAAGAACTAAAGAACTTCTTGATGAATGTGAAAGAGGAGAGTGAAAAAGTTGACTTAAAACTCAACATTAGGAAAACTAATATCATAGCATCCAGTCCCATCACTTCATGGCAAATAGATGGGGAAACAATGAAAACAGTGAGAGACTTTATTATGGGGGGCTCCAAAATCACTGCAGATGGTGACTGCAGCCATGAAATTAAAAGACGTTTGCTCCTTGGAAGAAAAGCTATGACAAAACTAGACAGCATATTAAAAAGCAGAGACATTACTTTGCCGACAAAGGTTCATCTAGTCAAACTCTGGGTTTTCCAGTGGTCATATATGGATGTGAGAGTTGGACCATAAAGTAAGCTGAGTGCAAAAGAATTGATGCTTTTGAACTGTGGTTTTGGAGAAGACTCTTTAGAGTCCCTTGGACTGCAAGGAGATCAAGCCAATCAATCCTAAAGGAAATCTGTCCTGAATATGCATTGGAAGGACTGATACTGAAGCTGAAGCTCCAATACTTTGGCCACCTGATGGTAAGAACTGACTCATTTGAAAAGACCCTGATGCTGAGGAAGATTGAAGGCAGACGGAGAAGGGGACAACAGAGGATGAGATGGTTGGATGGCATCACTGACTCAATGGACATGAGTTGAGCAGGCTCTGGGAATTGGTGATGGACAGGGATGCCTGCTGTGCTGCAGTCCATGGGGTCGCAAAGAGTCAGACACGACTGAGCGACTGAACTGAACTGAAGTTTATGACCTTGGAGTTGTAAGCTAGTCAAACAGTTCTGCTTTAGCTAAACAGGATGTTGTAGGGTTGGGAATATTAGCTTTGATAAGGGATACATCATTTGACAGCTGGCATATCAAAATCCATGCAATAATCAATAACTCTAATCACCACCATCACCTTTATAAAGTTTTTTTTTATTATTAAATCAATTAATGTATTTATTTGGCTGCCTTGAGTCCTAGTTGCAGAGAGTGGAATCTTCATCGTGATTTGTGAGATCTTTCTCTGCCACTCAGGGACTCTACAGCTGTGGTACAGAGGCTTAGTATTAAGAGTTTGGCTCACAGGCTCTGGCACATAAGGGCTCAGTAGTTTCAGCACATGAGCTTAGTTACTCCAAGGTTTGTAAGATCTTAGTTCCCTGACCAGGGATTGAACCCATGTCCCCTTCATAGCAAGGCAGATTCTCAACCACTGGACGACCAGGGAAGTCCCACCATCACCTTTTATTAAGTTGTAGTTGTGGATTTTTTCAAATAAGCACTTCATTTTCATTTTTACAAGTTAACTTTGAAATAACTGTGAGAGATTCCTGGGAATTATTTGTCCCCATATTGCAGTCGCGCAAAATAAGGCTTAGAGATATAAATTAACTTGCCTAAAATCACGTAGTTTTGAAAAACCTGGCCATACTCTTATTATCCCCAGTGGAGGACAGAAATGTGTTCTGCTCTATCCAGTGCATCTGATCGCCACTAAAATTTGGTGCCAGCATGATTAGAGCATGGGGTAGCAGCAAGAAGGACCTTCAGTGCAATGAATGTGCAGTAAACCCTTATTAAATGATGGAGCAAGCACCGCATGGAGTTTCGTCACTGATGGCAGGCACTGAGTGAAATCCCCTTCCGAAAGATGCGGCCATGCACTGATCCTTACATGCTCCTAAAAGCTCAAGGGAGAAATCTTCTGCAGGTTCACTGATTAAGAAATCACCCTACAGTTCAGGGCACGTGGGTTCGATCCCTGGTCGGGGAACTAAGATCCTACATGCCACAGAGCAAATAAGCCCAGATGCCACAACTAGAGAGTCTGAAACAAGAGACCCCGTGTGCTTCAACTAAGACCTGATGCAACCAGACAAATAAATAAATACTAAAAAACCAAAAACAAACAAAAAAATGCCCAAGGAATCAGCATGGGGAACACAAAGGATTTTTGTTTTTAGCATCCTTAACAAATCAAACCGTTTGGGACAAAACAATATCAATATGATTGTTTGAAAGATGTGTGTATTTTGTCAAGTCATAGGACTTTCCAATTTACTCTCCCAATGCGTTGCCTTTTTTATATTTTTGGTGGCCACACAGACATACTACCAGATATTTGATAATAAAAAAAAGACAATAAAAAAGACAATACCATGTCACTCTCTTAAAAAACACATTCAGCTCTAGTACAATAAATGTTTCTGGTACATAATTTCATGACCAACTGTGAGAAGTAAGGAAATGATGTCAGACTATGGAAGTTTTGCTTACCATGTACAATTGTTTTTCCCACTGTGTTAATATTTCATGCCATATAGTCACAGCATAGAATGCAAAGCACAAGCAGCAAAGCATGAAGAAACAGAGTGTGATCGCTAGGGTCCAGTCTTCCTATTTATTTTTCCCCATCTCAGTTTGGCTGTGCTCTGTCTAAGAAGTGTTCACTGTGTGATTTCCCCTGATTTTTATGCATTTTACCCTTGTCACTATAATCCAGCACCCTTCTTCTTTACAATTTTTTCTTAGTATTCCCTCCTTCAAGCTCCTTTCTTATCTTATTTCTAAGTTCAGTATTTTCCATGACATTTATTTAATAAACACTTATTTTTACACTCTGCTTATATTTTTATTAATATCATTATTAGTTTTGTTGGTAATCTTTTACAAAAGCTGCCTAGGTTTTCACTGCCTATCCCTAGTCTCTCAAAAAGCTGCAGTTTTATAAAACAAGAGGGTGTGTTCTGGCCTATCTACATGACATTTATGGGATAAATACTTGCGCATCCAGCAACACCAACAATCTAGGTCATAGCAGGAGAAGCATGAAGAAGGCAAAATACTGGTCTTGAGAAAATTAGTGGTATTTCCCAGGTGACCCTAGGGATAAAGAACCCTCTTGCCAATGCAGGAGACATAATGAGACAGAGACTGGATTCTTGGGTTGGGAAGAATCCCTGGAGGAGGGCGTGGCAACCCACTCCAGTACTCTTGTCTGGAGAATCCCATGGACAGAGGAACCTGAGACACTTCAGTCTCTGCTCATCTGAAAATTAGTGCTAATTACCCCTACTTCCTAGGTAGGTAATTAGGCTTCTATGGAATAACATGTCACACATCATGGTATACAGCACGTCTGGGGTACTGACTGAGCATTAGTTCCTTTCTTTTCTAATAATCTGTTGATGCATGTGTAGATAAAATAGGTTATCGGGCTTTTGGAAGTGGGGTGGGACAGTTCATCTCATACTCAATGACAGCAAGAGAGTGTTCATGGCCATGGCATGATAGGAATAGAGAAACACAGTGAAAAGGAAACATTAAAATTTTAAAAGTATAAAGAGCTAGGACTATCAGATAAAGCAAAATAGTCCCATTTCTGATGATATCATCACAATATTATTACTGTGGCTCCAAATCAAAAAAGCATTCAATTATGTTCCAAATATTATCCTTCTGAAGATGGAGACATATGTAACCCACTTAAGGTTTTCAACAAAGTAGTTAACTGTTTTTCAGTCTGGATGTATGAAACAGATGGCTAACCAGCTGAAACACCTCATCTTTATATTATGGTTTGAAGAGCTTTACATCTCTGTAGTTCACCATCTCTTCTTTTTCAAAAATATTATGACTCAGAAGTTCACAACTAATAGTGATGACCCCAGAATTAAAATGAAACCATGTAAAATAGAGAGTAGAGAGCAATTATTACTGATTTCTTTCCCAAAATCATGCAGGGTAAAGGAAATTTGTTTTAAATTAATTAAATTGATAACAAGAGTGACTTTGATTAGGTACATAAAGGTAAAGACAACTTTTAGATTGGCAATTTCCTAGAACATGCAATGAAGACCATATATTATTTTCTCTTTATCTAAGGAAATAATTAATAGAAAATTACTATATTTTAAGCCATTAATTTGATTTTTTTCTGTTTCTTACTACACTGGTTTCTACTTCTTATAATCCACTTAATACTGCCTATTTTTTATTTTAAATAAATAAATAGAAAACTACTATGTGTGTCAACCAAGGATTAAGTGCCCACCCCTTCAATGGCAGCAAGGTCATACACAGCAGTGATTAAGAGTTTGGGCATAAATAAGCCTTAACAGACACGTTTAGATTCAAGGTTTCCTGCTTTGAACTTCAGCTGATTACTTAAAACTTTCTGTGGCTCATTTTCTCTTCTCTTTGTGAAGCAGAGTTAATGTTCCCTATCTCCTAGTGCTGTTTTAAAGCTTATATTGAATGTATTCAATTCAGTATTGTTGTTCACTCGCTCAGTTGTGTCTGACTCTTTGCAGCCCCATGGACTGCAGCATACCAGGCTTCCCTGTCCACCACCATCTCCCAGAGTTTGCTCAAACGCATGCCCATTGAGTCGATGATGCCATCCAACCATCTTGTCTTCTGTTGTCCCCTTCTCCTCCTGTCTTGTATCTTTCCTAACATCAAGGTCTTTTCTAATGAGTCAGTTCTTCACATCAGGTGGCAAAAATATGGAAGCTTCAACTTCAGCATCAGTCCTTCCAATGAACATGCAGGGTTGATTTCCTTTTGGATTGACTGTTATGATTTCCTTGCAGTCCAAGGGACTCAAGAGTCTTCTCCAACACCAGAGTTCAAAAGTATCAGTTCTTTGGTGCTCAACTTTCTTTATGGCCCAACTCTCACATCCATACTTGACTACTGGAAAAACCATAGCTTTGACTAGATGAACCTTTGTCGGCAAAGTAATGTCTCTGCTTTTTAAAATGCTGTCTAGGTTTGTCATAGCTTTTTAATTTCATGGCTGCAGTCACTGTCCGCAGTGATTTTGGAGCCCAAGAAAATAAATATTGAATGTACGATTGTATACAATTAACAAAGTGCCTGGCACAAAGTAGTAACTCAGTAAATGATTGTTACATAAATTATAAATTATTACACACCCACACCCATGTATGTGTGTGTTTATTAAACCTCACACTATGAGGGGCTAACAATGAATGAATCTATGTATATTATGTTTCATTTTTTTCCTCTTTTTCTCTTTATATAATTACATAAAATCTCTAACAGAAAATGAACACAGGATAAGCAAAACATCATTCCCTAGTAGAGTATTACAAGCACTAGTAATGATGAATTACACTGTGTATGTTACAGTATTTTTAAATGTTGCTGCTCAGTCGCTTCACTCAGGTCTGACTCTTTGAAACCACATAGGCAATTATATATCATGAAAAATACTTTTGAGATTTGTATCTTTAACTTGATGTGAAAAATAAATTCAGTATCATGTCATATGAGAATATGAATGAGAACACTTTAAAAGTTATATTTAAAAAACTATTTTCTGCTTCATATTTCTAATTTTCTGCAACATATATTATCATATATGGCAACATATGCTTTATCATATGAATTTTGTTTAATGTTATACACTTAAGACTCATTAGTATATTTTGATCTGGTTTTTCACATTTCAACTGGCCTACCCATCATAAAAGTTTAGAAAATGAAACAAATAGCCAGTTTTCCTATTGGGTTTTTTATTTCAATACATATTACTAGATTATTCCGGTGACGCTATTGTCATACTTTTGAAATCTAACTGTGGCTTTTCACTTAATTCTTAAGGGTAACTTAGCATTCATTTTTATATCTCACAAAGCATAATCCCTATTTAATAATTAACTTCATATTTACAAATGGAGAAAGAATGTATTTGGCTCTTTAAATTTCCTAGGACTCTTTGTAACATGAACTAAACTCTTGGTATCTCTTGAAGCACAATTTTTAAAGTTTTCCTAAATAAGAAATCTAGTGACTATTATCTGGGATTACAATTATGTAATTTCCACTGCCATCACTGCAATGGAATACCTTTTATAATTAAAAGGCATGTAGTCATGCTTGGGCAAAATGGAATAAATTAAATTGTCCCCTAGTCGAGGTATAATAGAGCTTGTTTGGTTGGTCTTGGGGAGGGAAAAATGTTTTGACTATGTGCATGGGGAAAGAGGAAAGACTCAATAAATAATTTGTTTTTCATCACTCATCTTAATGCCAGAACTGAATTTCAAATAATAAGTCAAGTACAATTTCATGAAGGTACATCAAATGACATTTTATCCTTTTTTAGATCTAGAGAAATGGAGTTAAGGATGAGGAATGGCAGACTTTAGCAAACAGATTAAAAATAGCACATTACCTAAACGTTGAGTTACTCAAATTTAAAAAGCACACAGGCCTTCACATGTAAAACCAGTGTTTTTGGCTCTTGAGAAGAAAGGTTGTGACCTGGCTTTTAGCCTGTCTCCATTCTTGACCTCCTTTCTTTTAGTTCAAAGAGATTAAATCCATTTTCCTGGGCCAGCCATAGATGAGAACACCATGGACACTTTGGCTTCGAGATAGAGAAGGAAGAGATGGAGAAAAGGGACGATGAGCTCATAGGTCTTTTCCATCCTGTAGCCTGGGCTGGTGCCATTCCATCCCACACAACCCAAACGCCAG
Source organism: Dama dama (assembly GCF_033118175.1). Taxonomy (NCBI): domain Eukaryota; kingdom Metazoa; phylum Chordata; class Mammalia; order Artiodactyla; family Cervidae; genus Dama; species Dama dama. Next base: position 20,239,169 of record NC_083694.1, on the reverse strand, counting down.
CCACCCCAGCTCCCTTGCCGAAGCGTTTTTTAACTCCCCACTAAACATTAACTAAGTGGGCTTTTGCACATTAGGTTCTTCCTCTAATACCACCAGCCCCATTTCTCTTTTGTAAACTACTCATTAGTCAGGAAGTTTTGCCCACTCTGAAACCTTCCCCAGTTCATAAGCAGAGCTACTCAGTCTTTCATATTGGCACTCATATCCCTTTGTTTATTCCCACTCTTACTCCATTTGATTGAAATGTGTCTTTTTTAAACAACCTTTTACTGTCAACCTTTGCTTAGCGAAGAATCTGGGTCCTGCTCCACTTTTTGGCCCTGTCCCTTCCAGATAGCTAGTAAACCAGAAAGACTTGTACACCCATACGGCAGGTAGATAAATAAATGGTGATGCAGGTATGGACACAGATGGAGATAAAGATATAAAGACAAATCGTACACAGATAGAAATAGTGATAAAAATCTAGTGATGATGCTTCAAGTATTTAAAAGAAAAACCTCAGAAACAGGATAGCACTAGACCTTTTATTTAGTCTGAGATCTGAAATTGAGATAAGAGGGGTAAAATAGTAGTAACTAAATGTGCAATTAGACTGCATAAACACTATGTACATCAGTAAGAGTTGGGGGTAGGAAGCTGCAATGTTTTCATGAACTTATGGTTAATGTCTTTGATTAAATTTGAAAGAAAGTGAAAGTGAAAGTCACTCAGTCATGTCCAACTTTTTCTACCCCATGGACTATACAGTCTATGCAATTCTCCAGACCAGAATACTGGAGTGGGTAGCCATTCCCTTCTCCAGGGGATCTTCCCAACCCAGGGATTGAACCCAGGGTAAAGCACGTGGATTCTTTACCAGTTGAGCCAGCAGGGAAGCCCAAGAATACTGGAGTGGGTAGGCTATTCCTTCTTCAGGGGATCTTCCCAACTCAGCAATCAAACCAGGGTCTCCTGCATCACAGGCAGATTCTTTACCAACTGAATATTGTTTACCAATCAGGGAAATCCTGATTAAAGTCCTGAGTATGAAATAAAGAATCTACTAGAATAAAGTGTAAACAAAAGTGAGTTGTCTTAAAGAGGGGAAAAGCTCTTTTCAAATGAAGTGGCAGAGGACTTTGTTATATTAAACTGGATGGGAATGGAACTGTCATTACAGTAAGGCCATTTATACTTTACAGGAAGAGAATGGGCCTCAGAAAAAATTGAGCAATAAAAGAAAGTAATCTAAAACCCCCTCTCTTTTTCCGTGTAAATCCACCTGCTATCAGTTCAGTTCAGTTCAGTCACTCAGTCATGTCTGACTACTTGCGACCCCATGGACTGCAGCACGCCAGGCCTCCCTACCCAAACCCATGTCCATTGAGTCGGTGATGCCATTCAACCATCTCATCCTCTGTCGTCCCCTTCTCCTCCTGCCCTCAATCTTTCCCAGCATCAGGGTCTTCTCAAATGAGTCAACTCTTTGCATCAGGTGGCCAAAGTATTGGAGTTTCAGCTTCAACCACCTGCTACAGATAACAACAAACAAATAAATGAAAATCTGAGGGCCCCATCATGAAGGTCAAACACATGATGTGAAAAAAGGTCAAACACATGATGTAAAAGAAGATCAAATTCACTCAATAGTTGTTATGGTTGAGAATGCTTTTATGAATGAAACATTAAGATGTATTCAACACTCAACACCAACACAGCAAAGAACATAACCTAGATGATCTAATTTGCAGAACTGGAGTAAAAATGAACTAATTCTGTTAGGGAGTTATAGGCAAACTATGGCAGAGGATCAAGTACAACTGAGAGAAGGAGGGGAAAAACTGCCCAGCTACTAACAATAAAGAAGCAACAAATTTGCAAAATGCATTACCTATTTCAGCAACTAGTAGGATAGTGCAGGAATACTGGCTAGATTGACAATATAACTGTACTTACTGGGGTATGTCTTTCTTCCTTTTTTCCTTTCTTTCCTTGGGGGTCAATGGGTGTAGATAGAGGCATGGAGGATGGAGGGTTTTTCTCATTTTCCATGCAGTTGACTTACAAATGCTATCTCCATCATGATAAAGAGGCATTTGTAATGTTATTCAGGCTGGCAGTCAAACTGACAACACATTTTATATATTACCTAAAATGTTGAAGAAGAAAATTTCTTAATATTCATTCAATAACCTAATATTCATTTGTAAAAAGCATGAAGTTGGCCTCATGAGCTAAGAAATTGAATTTGCAAGCTGTTAAATGTCAGAGATGACCCCTGGGAGTTTTTGAGGTGGGATGATGTGGTGAAGAGCAGGCTTCAGGTCATGTTTTATACAAGAAGTTTAATTGTTCTGGCTAGGAAGTAGAAGTGACTCATTGAGTTGAAGTGGTCTCTGTCTCCCAACATAGATTTCAAATGGGGGAGGATAGTGTAGCAATAATATCTTTAAAAGAATTGGACTAGTTCACTTTAGTCTTTTAACTACTTCCATACAGATTCATTTGTTTTGGACACAAAAGTTGATAGCAGGCCAATGACAGCAAAAAACAGTGTCTTTGTCACCCCTTCTGAACCCATACAAACCTTTTCACTGTGTTTAAAGCAGGCTTTTTTTTTTTTTGCCAAAGAAAATTGCATGCTGTTCAGCCTTTTCTGAACTTTTATTGAAGAACCTTAAATGGTTTATATTTATAAAGAATTGTAAAGGCATCATGACACCAAGTTTGTGGAATGGTATTTTCTAGTCTTATTTTGATTATTCTTTCAGAAATTTTCATCCCACTCAGGTATGAGTATTTTTGATTTGATGTCAGGTCATTCATGGTAATTTCACTGCCATATGATTTAGATGCTGAGTTTCTCACATGACTTTGAAAGGCTATGACCAGCTGGGGATTTATAATCACAGCATTTACTAATTACCTGCCTTCTCTTTAATCAGTCTTTTTTAAACCCTGATACTTATAAATATGAAGTGTAAGATATCTCCTCATTATTCATTGAGTCTTATTTCTCTAAAGAAAGATATACTGCTAGAAGAATGTTATCATAACTTAATAGTAACCACAGTCTCTTCAGTCCTCACCCCTGACAGAGTAATTAGAGTATTAAAAAGATACAGAGAGACAGGTATTCTCAAGGAAGGGAAACAGCCATCTCTAGGAGAACCTGTGTCAACAAAAAACCAAAACAAAGCATAGCACAGGAACACACAAACAAAACCATCTGACTAAGATGATTGAGGTACACTCTGAAGGAAAAATAGAAGTCAACTAGGGAAACAGAGATTAAGTGTTACACCCAATACAGTGGAGACAGACATTCTGTGGTGGCAGCTAGCTTGTGGGTCAGTTAAGAGAAGTGTCATAAAATATAAGATGAGAAAATTATACTAGGGTGAAATCCTAAAGGATCTCAATTTGTCAAGTTAAGTTTGAATTTGATTCTATGCATAATGGTAAAGTAGTCAAAACATGATAGATATTTTTAGACTAGTCTGGAACTTTAGGAGGCCATTTTGATTGCCCAGATCTAAGGCAGAATAATAGAAATGGAAAGAAAGAACTCAAAGTTTCCAGAAATCATGAAGGCAGAATTAATAGGGATTGGTAATGGATTAAAATGGGGAGTAATGTGGGAGTTGAAAAAGTCAAATGTCTGTTAATCTTTTGCAGTGGAAAAGTAAAATAATAGGTTCTATTTTGGTCAAGATGAACTTGAAGCTCCCGTGGTTCACTTATGTGGAACCCTGCCGAGGGAAGTTGAAATATCAAATTAGAAATTCTGGAGAGGTCAAGGCCAAAGGACTGGAATCTGGAGCTAATAATGTGAATGCAATCAAGGAAGTCTGGGGAAAGTGTGGGTTCAAAACCCAGAACAAGTAGAAGGTTTTTTGTTTTGTTTTTCAATGTTGAAATATAATACAGATTAAAAAAAAATAAAAAAAACCTCAAGTCATGAGTTTGCAGTTACAACAAAGGAAAAACTAATCCAACCATCCCTCAGGTTAAAAAATAATAAAGCATTAACAGCATCTGAGAAGCTCCTGCATTTTCTCTTCCAACTACTGTAGTCACTGTTCCCAGAGTTGCCATGATCTTCACAATTGGCTCATTACTCCAAGTTCCAATTGATTTTTCAGCATCCAATTCTTAAATGTAATGGCCAAAGATTATTAAACATTTGAGAAAACATTTAACCTGAAAAACTACAGGTATAAATGTGTATACACATATTATATTTTTTATATTATTTAGGTTATTTTATGTATACACAAATGCACATATGATGGCTCAGCGGGTAAAGAATCCACCTGCAGTGCAGAAGATACAGGAGACGCAGGTTTACTCCCTGGATCTGGAACAACCCCTGGAGAAGGATCTGCGGTATTCTTGCCTGAGAAATCCCCTGGGTAGCAGAACCTAACAGGCTACAGTCCAAAGGGTCACAACGAGTTCAACACAACTGAGTGACTAAGTACACATACACACATATGCATACAAGCATATAGTTTTTGTGCAACTGTGAAGCAAGAACAGGTTGCAATAAAAAGGAACATTTGGAGAATTAAAAAGGAGCCCTTGGAAAATAAAAATATATTAGGATAAATTAAAACTGTAAAAAAAAAACAAAAACAAAAAGATCTATAAACTAAACTAAAAGAACTCTAAGAAGGGAAAACGACAGATGAAAAATATGAAAGACAGGAAAAAATGAGCTCAGTTTAGAAAGCCAGGGTATGACTAACTCAAATTTAAGAAATATTCAAAAAATAAGCAAGAATAAGTCAAGGAAACTTTCTAAAACTGAAGAACATGACTAGATTTATTTATTTATGTATATATGTATTTTGGCCATACCTTGCAGCAGGAAGGATCTTAGTTCCCAGACCAGGGATCAAACCCATGCTGCCTGCAAAGCAAGAATGGATTCTCAACCACTGCACAGCCAGAGAAGTCTCTGAAGTTCTAGATATAAAAAATCTGATCAAATGCTCAAAAGACCAAAGAAAAGAATTCACAGTAAGGCATACGCCATTGCAGAATTTATCAGCACTGTACACAAAGAAACTTTAATGTATCTAGAGAAAAATTTTTTTAAGTCTTCATTAAGAATTTTAGGATCAGGATGGGTTTAGTCTTCTCAAAAACAACAAACATTAGAAACCATGGAGAAACACCTTTCAAAACCTTAGGGAAAATGTTTTCCAGCTTGAAATTCCCTGCTCCACTAAACCATCATGTCAAGTAGGATGTGAGAATGAAGTTTTCAGTATGATGGTTTTAAAAAGTCCCTCCAGCATCCAAAGTAGTTACAAGAAACTACTAGAGGATATGCTCCATCAATAATAATAATAAGCAATAACCAATCTTGTGCAGGTCAGTTTTTCCATACAGTTTTCTCGATGCTTTATATATATTTCATTTCTTTATCATAACATGTCTATTATGATAGAAAATATTATTATCCCCATTTTATAAAGGAGGGAATTTGAGACTGGAGAAACTGAGAAATATCCCCAAGATCAAGCACCTATCAAGTGAAAATAGTAGGACTCAAGCCCAAGAAATCTATTTCTGCAATGAGAGACCAAGCAGACTGAGCAGCAAGAAGAATCGGGAAGCTGGAATCCAGTGCAACAGGAAGGTGAGGAGGATTCCCATTTACAGGATTAACAGGGTGATGGCTGTGTAGCAGTGTGGATCAAAAAGACCCTGAGTGGCTGATCAAACCCAGAGGAAAGGCAGCGCTACCTAGCAACAAGCATTAGTAATGATTGGCAACGAACACCAAGAAGGGACTCACAGGGTTTATCGTTATCAATATTTGGGAGTCCCAGATTTCTGAGACTCAAATTCCTGTACTCCTTTTCCACTTTGGTTTTAGAGTAACAAGGACCCTGTGAACACAGGCAAGCTGCCAAGTTTTAGGGTCTCTCAGTTTATAAACCTTGTTTATCACAAAGTCATATTTTGATTACATGATTACATTAATTTTCATTCCTCCATGCAGCTGTATCCCATTAATCAATGAATTGCAGGTTTATTTATAGTAAGAATGCTAGGTGTATCCTGTGAAAGCATTCCTAGATTGATAATATGGTGGTTCTTGAAGAACACTCATATATCTTTTAGCTACATTTATATTTCAGGCATTATTTTAAGGTCTTTCTAACAAAGGTCAGGCTTGCCTCAGGTGGCCCTGAGTGGGGAAATGAAAGTTATAGACTGGCTGTTAACACTTTCCTTCCCAGACAGCCTAGAAAACAAACCAGAAGGTTTAAATTTCTGGCAGGAAGTTTGGTATTAAATTAGTGAGTAGAACATAGCAGAGTAAGCAAGCCAAAAAGAGAGTCAATTATTAATTACTCAATTATTAATTCCAAAAAAATAGATACATTGCTAAGTGTATATAATTAGAATAAATATCTTGAATCAGTTGTAAATAATGTTTAGGTACTCATTGTAAACACAAGTATTTATAGAATAAAATTTGTCATTGTTTTGTAAATTGTCAATAAAATTTGTAATTGTTAGGAAGATAAGTGAGGGAATATGCGTGTGCTTGGGAAAAGAGAGTAATGTCCCATTTTTCACCATGGATATCTAACAGATGATAGCAAAAAGTTTAAATAAATTAAATGGCCATATAAACAAATATTGTATACTTTGGAAAGTGAAGTGAAAGTCGCTCCATTGTGTCTGACTCTTTGTGACCCCATGGGCTATACAGTCCATGGAATTCTCCAGGCCCGAATACTGGAGTAGGTAGCCTTTCCCTTCCGTAGGGGATCTTCCCAACCCAGAGATCGAACCCAGGTCTCCCGCATTGCAGGTGGATTCTTTACCAGCTGAGCCACAAAGGAAGCCCAGACATACAGGAGTGGGTAGATTAGCACTTCTCCAGGGGATCTCCCCCCAGCCACCCAGGAATCAAACCAGGGGCTCCTGCATTGCAGGTGGATTCTTTACCAACTGATCTCTCAGGGAAGCCCCTCAGGGAAGCCCTTCAGGGAAACCCATCAGGGAAGCCCCTTGAAATAGTGGAGTGGGTAGCTCTTCCCTTCTCCAGGGCATCTTCCCAACCCAGGGATGGAACCCAGGTCTCGTGCATTGCAGGCAGATTCTTTACCAGCTGAGCCACCAGGGAAGCCCTACTTTGCATTACTTCGGAAAGATAAAGAAAAATGCCAAAGGAAACATCTAAACTTAATATAAGTGATTGCTTCTGATGAGCAGTAAATTTCCAGGAACTGGAGGGACAGAGAAACACACTGTTTTACAATATGAGACTTATAAAACTATTTTTCTTTTCTTAACCTATGTATAAATATAACTTTGATGAAATATTACAAAATTTCGATTTTTAAAGAGTTAATCCATGAATTTTCATTTCATAAAATAAATAACAAAAAAATCTGAAGAAGAAAGAACATTAATCAACATGAAAGAGGGAGAAGAAATTCTTTAAAAAACTGAGACTTGAACCAAGGAATGGTTCAAGGAATGGAATTCAAATCAGCAGAGGTTGAGAAATGAATAGGAGATATGAACATTTGGGAATAAAGAGCCGGACACTTAGGTATTTAATTATTCAATTGCTGTTTATTTTTATAAGAAAATAAGACACATGGGAGGAGAGAATGTCTCAATGGCAGAATGTAAGATTTAAGAGAAATTTTTTAATGATCTGTAAGATTATATTGTTTGTGAAAAAAAAATTAAAAATACACAGAAAGGAAATTGTGTATCTATGAAGGTAACAAACTAGTGGTTTCACAGCATCCAGATAAAACCTATCCTTTCATTCATTCAGCAATATGATACCATTGCTGTGTGTGAAGAGGAGACCAAAGGTGACTGTAAAATACAGATGAGAATACAAAACCATCTCTGATGTTTACTCGCTCACAAAATATACTTATAGCTTGCTTGAGGGAGAAAGAAAAGTATAAATTCTCCATCTTTGCATTTAGGAAGCAATTACTAGACTGGAATATTGGATCATAAGTACTTGGGAATACGGCATTATCAGGCCACTACCTTCCTGACCTATATTTCAGTGCTAGAAATGATGGACAGCCAGCATCAAAGATCAGAAATGGATGCACAACAGACTTAAACTTTCCATTTTCCCTCTCTCCTTCACTTGTTTCTATCCAGATTCCACATATATGTGTTAATATACTACATTTGATTTTCCCCTTCTGACTTACTTTATTCTGTATGGCAGTCTCCAGACACAGATGTAAAGAACAGATGTATGAACACCAGGAGGGAAAGGGGGGTATGTGTGGGAGGAATTGGGAGATGGGGATTGACATATACACTGCTATGTATTAAATAGGTAACTAATGAGAACCAACTGTATAGCACAGGGAACTCGACTCTGTGCTTTGTTGTGACTAAATGGGAAGGAAATCCCAAAAGAAGGGAATATATGCATCTGTGCACATCATAGTTTTGCTGGGCAGCAGAAACCAACACAATATTGTAAAGCAACTATACTCCAAGAAAAAATTAATTTTAAAAAAAGATATGATAAAGGATACAGATGAACAGCCAGATGAATCAGATTCACAGGGCAAGGTACATAGGAAGGGTGAGGAGTGCCACACCCCCTCCAAGTACACTACCCTCCCAGCACCTCCACATGTTCACCAACCTAGAACGTTCCATGCTTGTGAGCATTTGCTGGAGGCTTCCTCACGCAGGCATGAGCGACCATGAATTCCATTTATAGGCTCTCTTCTCAGCCCTGGGATTCAGGGTTGAAAGTTCCAAGTTTCTAATCAAGGCTTGGTCTTTCTGGTGGCTAGCCCCCATCCAGGTTCATACCATGGATCACCTTATTAGAATAAAAGACACTCCCATCATCCAGAAAATCCCAAAGGATTTAAGAACTCTGTGTCAGACACCCAAGGTCAAAGACCATATATTACAACCAGAGTTGCTCCTAGTGTTCTCATCACTTAACAGATTACACGCATTTTAGGAGTTCTGTGCCAGGAACCAGAAGCTCTGCATGCGTGCGTAGTTCTGTCCGACGCTTTGTGACCACATGGACTGTAGCCCACTAGGCTCCTCTGTCCATGGGATTTCCCAGGCAGGCATACTGGGGTGGGTTGCCGTTTCCTTCTGCAAGGGATCTTCTGGCCCAGGGATTGAAGTCACATCTCCTGCATCACCTGCATTGACAGGCAGATTCTTTACCACTGAGCCAATATATTTTCTATTATTTCATAGGATCATTTATATCCTGTTACTGTGCATTTTCCCCTAATCATTGTCTACATATTTTAAATAAACTTTTTAATTTTAAAATTGTTTTGGATTTATAGAAAATAATGAAAATATCAAGAGTTCTCATAGAGCCCACACACCCAGGTTCACTTATTAGTAGAATCTAAGATTAGCATTCTCCAAGCTAGGCTTCAGCAGTACATGAGCCGAGAACTTCCAGATGTTACCAGGATTTAGAAAAGGCAGAGGAACCAGAAGTCAAATTGCCAACATCCATTGGATCATAGAAAAAGCAAGAGAATTCCAGGAAAACATCTACTTCTGCTTCATTGACTATGCTAAAGCCTTTGTGTGGATCAGAACAAACTGCAAAATTCTTAAAAGGATGGGAATACCAGACCACCTTACTTGCCTCCTGAGGAACGTGTATGCACGTCAAGAAGCAACAGTTAGTTAGAACCAGACGCAGAACAATGGACTAGTTCCAAATTGGGAAAGGAGTACATCAAGGCTGTATGTTGTCACCCTGCTTATTTAACTTATATGCAGAGTACATTATGTAAAATGCTGGGCTGGAAGAAGCACAAGATGAAATCAAGATTGCCAGGAGAAATAGCAATAACCTCAGATATGCATGTGACACCATCCTTATGGCAGAAAGCGAAGAGGAACTAAAGGGCCTCTTGATGAAAGTGAAAGAGTAGAGTGAAAAAGTTGCCTTAAAACTCAACATTCAAAAAACTAAGATCATGGGATCCAGTCCCATCACTTCATGGCAAATAGATGGGGGAACAATGGAAACAGTGACAGACTTTATTTTCTTGGCTCAAAAATCACTGCAGCCATGAAATTGAAAGATGCTTGCTCCTTGAAAGAAACACTATGAGAAACCTAGATGGTGTATTAAAAAGCAGAGACATTACTTTGCTGACAAAAGTACATCTAGTCAAAGCTATGGTTTTTCCAGCAGTCATGTATGGATGTCAGAGTTGGACCATAAAAAAGGCTGAAAGCCAAAGAACTGTTTTAAACTGATGTTTTTAGACTCTTGAGAGTCCCTTGGACTGCAAGGAGGTCAAAAGAGTCAATCCTAAAGGAAATCAGTCCTGAATGTTCATTGGTAGGACTGATGCTGAAGCTGAAACTCCAATACTTTGGCCACCTGATGCAAAGAGCTGACTCATTAGAAAAGGCCCTGATGCTGGGCCTTTTGAAGGTTGAAGGCAAGAGAAGGGGACGACAGACAGAGGATGAGATGATTGGATGGCATCACTGTCTCAAGTTTGTCTCACCTGAGTTTGAGCAAGCTTCGGGAGATGGTGAAGGACAGGGATGCCTGGCGTGCTGCTGTCCATGGGGTCACAAAGAATCGGACACGACTGAGTGAGCAACAACAACAAGAACAACAACATTACCATGGCCCATTTGTCACAGCTAATGAATTGTGAGTGACCCATTATTCTTAACCGAAGTCCATATTGGATTCAGAATTCCTTAGTTTTTACCCAGGGTCCTCTTGCTGCTTCAGGATCCCATCCAGGGCACCGCATTACTTTTAGTCATAGTGTCTCCTTAGGCTCCTCTTAGTTGTGATAATTTCTCTAACTTGTTTTTGATGAACTTGACAGTTTTGAGGAGTGCTGGCCAGGGGTTTCGTAGAACGTCCCCAACTGGGATTTGTCTGATATTTTTCTCATGATTAGACTGGGGTTAAGACTGGAAAGGAAAAGTTCCAGTTTCATCACATCATATCAAGAACACATCCTATTGACATGACTTGACACTGTTGATATCGCTTGAGCACCTGGCTGAGGTAGTGTTTGTCCAGGTTCTTCGAGGAAAGTTATTTTCCCCTTCTTCTCATACTGTCTTCTTCGGGAGGAAGTCAGCATGTGCAGCTCACAATTAAATAGTAGGGATTTATGATCCACATCCTTGATAGCCAAGTATCTATATAAATTATTTGCAATTATTGTGCATAAGAGATTTTTCTTTTTATTTATTTATTTATTTTTATTTTTTAAGGCTATTTTTATTTTATTTTTTTATTAGTTGGAGGTTAATTACTTTACAATATTGTAGTGGTTTTTGTCATACATTGACATGAATCAGCCATGGATTTTTTCTGTGTGTCCTATTTTTTTTTTCAATCATTTATACCAGTATGGACTCATGAATCTTTATGTTTTAGGTTATGACTATGCTTTTTATAAAAATTAATTTTTATTTGAGCATAGTTGACTTACAGTGTTGTGTTAGTTTCTACCACACAGCAGAGTAGATCAGTTACACACATGCATATATCCACTCTTTCTACATATAGGTCATTACGGCATATTGAGTAGCATTCCCTGTGATATTCAGAAGGTCATTATCAATTATCTCTTTCATAGATACAGTAGTGTTTATATGTCAATCCCAATTTCCTCATTTCTCTCTCCCCCCACCCCCCCTTGGTGACCGTATGTTTGTTTTCTGCATTTTTGACTCTATTTCCATTTTGTAAATAAGTTCATTTGTATCATTTTTTTTTTAGATTCCACATATAAATGATATTATATGGTATTTGTCTTTCTCTTTCTGACTTATTTTGCTCAGTATGATCATCTCCAGGTCTCTCCATGTCACTGCAAACGGCATTATTTCATTCTTTTTATGGCTGAGTAGTATTCCATTCTATATATGTACCACATCTTCTTTATCCATTCATCCATCAAAGAACATTTAGGTGGCCATGCATGTTGAATCAAGCTAGCTGTTCTGTCCTTAAGTCTTAAACATCATTCAGGATGAAGACAGATTTTCTGAATAGAAAATCACAGCTTACATATGACTCTACGAGGAAAACTTGAGCAGTTCAGAAAGCAGCATATTAACCTAAAGGCAAGTGCAGTTGTGGGGGCAGATGAAGTTTAAGGACTTGTCATTTATGTGGATACCTGACATAAAATTATTATTTACACCTTGGACTTTTTTGCCTCAGCTATAAAAGCAATTACTGTGTATTCTAATTTTGCTATTTCTTTTGAGTAAGTGATTGGATTTTTAGAAAGTTCACTATTTTCTTTAATGATTTATATACCTATATTTTCCCAAGAGAGCATATCCCCCTACTCTATAAAGAAAATTCATTTCTTAGGAGAGTGAGATATATCAGCATTAAAAAGCACATCCATAGATATGCTAAAAGTAATAATCATATCCATACACCCACAACTATTTTGAACTTTTGTGCATGTATAAAAAATAAGCTAGGAAGGGACTTATTTAGACTTTTAGTTATGTATGTTTAGAGTCATATTATCCTTAAAATAAAAGATACTCTTTGGTGTTTATTCTTAAATATATCACATTGTGTTAATGTATATGGCTATCTATCAGACTGTTTAAAAAAAAGTGCAGAGTTAATACCATTGTAACTTTTGAATTTATAACTGTGAACTTATTTGTTTAATGCTTGTAGGGTATCTAGGTTAATTAGGACCAATTGGTAGCTCAGATGGTAGAGAATCTGCCTGCATTGCAGGAGACTTGGGTTCCATCCCTGGGTTGGGAATATCCTCTGGAGAAGGGAATGGCTACCCATTCCAGTATTCTTGCCTGGAGAATTCCCTGGACAGAAGAGCCTGGTGGGCTACAGTGCATAGCGTCACAAAACATTAGACATGACTGAGCAACTAACACTTTCACTTTTCAAACCTTAATTCTGGTTAGAAGAGCTACCTGGAACTATACCAGGGAACTGGGCATATCATCAGAAGGCAGTCGGGTAACTGAGGGGGCCATGCCTGCTGCTGCTGGCTTCTTTCTTGACCCTCTGGATGCTCAAGTGTATCATCTTGCCTTTTCTCTCCATTCAGTACATGTTCTCATCTCTGAAATTGAGCTCTTTGCTACTATGTTGGCAATTCCTCCATTTCTTTACAAAGTAACATCTTTAGGAACTACAATAAGAGTGGGGGTTGGGGATCCTATATTGGCCTGGCTATCAGGATCAGCCAGGGAGCATCGTCCTTCATGGCCCCCACATCCCAACCTGTCTAAGCCTTCTTGGTGTAATCAACTCTCAAGTTCCTTATGAATCTAAGTATTACTGTCTATACTAATGAACCAGATGTTGGCCCTTCATATCTTTTCTTCATAATGATGGTACTTGCAAAAAAAAAAAAAAGATTTCTGGGAACAACTCCTGCCACAAACTTTATTAGATGATCCAACTTCAGATTTTTCTCTCTTTCTCTATTTTATTTACTATTGTTTTGTAGAGTTGCCTCCAATCACACACACACACACACACACACATTCTTTCTTGGTTCACTAGGATGTGATTTTCAATAACAACATTGGTAGAAGTGAAAAAAATGGAAAGAAATAGGGGGAACATGTACATGTGCTCATTCTTCACATCACTCACCTGGAGACTGGTTTCTCGGGTAACTCTCTGGTCTTGGGCCCATTTCTCCCAATGTATTTCTTTGAAACTTAAGCTCAATCTTCCTTTATTCTTCACACACTGAAAGTCTCCCCCTAAAACAAATATAGACCTTTATCTTTCCCTACTAGATTTCAAAAAGTGAAGGTAGAGAGGTAAGAGGAGCAGAGGAGACACACTTTTAAAAAACTCTATCAAGGAAACAACAAAAACTTTCCAAGGGTTGAGCATAATAGACCTTTATAAAACATCTATGTGTAGCAGAGAGAGCTCAGCCTGATGCTCTGTGATGACCTATATGGGTGAAATGGGAGATGGTGGGAGGGAGGCTCGAGAGATACACACACACACACACACACACACACACACACACACACACACACACACACACACACATATATGTATATATGCCTATAGTACACTTCATTGTACAGCAGAAACTAGCACAATATTGTAAATCCATAGTACTCAAATAAAAAAATCAAAACAGAAAAACACCTATATGTGACTGGCAATATTTGCCACTGAGTTCATGAAGATAACCAAAACATAGAATTTACTTTGAAGGTGCTCCTGCTCTACTGGGAGAAATGGGCTCATAAAACACAATTAATCATAGTAAGGGGTGCAACTTGAAGAATATATGTGATTCTATTGAAATTCATGGGTCTGAAGCAAAAAGAAGTTCTTTGTCCAACTGCCAGGGCTGTGTGTATGTGTGTTTTCAGGAAAAAGAAACCACAAAGTATCATGGAAAAAAATTGGGGTTTTGGTTTGAATCTTGGTTTTGCTATAATCAGAGTAACTGTGGGAAAGTTACTTAAATTTTCTGAAACTTCCATTTTCTCATATGTACAATAAGGATAATAATATCCCACTTACATCTTACACAGTTATTATGAAGATTAAATTAGAATATATAAACAAATCATCTAAAACCATTTCTGAAACAAAGTTGGAGCTTCATACACATTTGTTCAATGTAAAGGAATCACTTAAGTTAGTGCTCAAGATGATGTTTCTCATAGAAATATTGACATATTTTGTGGTTGTTTAAAAAGGACAACTATTGTGGCAAATATATGCCCATTACCTATATCTTATATAGACTTATTGAATGGATTAAGCTATCTTTAATATTTCAGATGGTTACTATGTGTCCAATTTCTAAACACACAACTTAGAAATCAACTTTTTGAAAAATAAAATATCTCTGACTTGCATATATTTTAAGATTTCAAAAATTTGAAATTGGCAAGACTTCCCTGATGGTCCAGTGGTTAAGAATCCACCTTCCAATGGAGGGAATATGGGTTTTATCTCTGGTTGGGGAACTATTAATAAGATCCCACAAGCCATCAGTCAACTAAGCCTGCAGGCTACAACTAGAGAGAAGTTCATGTACTGCAATGAGGGAATGATCCTATGTGCCACAACTAAGATCCACATAGCCAACTAAATAAGTAAAGTAAAATAAAGAAATTGACTCTACATTTTTTTAAAAGATGTATAGTCCATAGAAAAATAGAAAAAAAATCTGTAAAATTACAGAGGATTAAGTTAATCCTCACTATAGGATATTACTAAGTCTTCAAATTAGAAACATATACCGTTTAATTTTTATAATTAATTTTTCCTCCTATAATCCCTTTGCCAGAATAATTTCTCAATTTAAATGTGAAAGTGGTGCTGTTATCATTCTGATTTTACCAATGAGAAAACTGAGACACATAGAGTTTAACTTGCCCCAGGTATCAATTCTATTTAGTAAAAGACTTGAGATGCTAAACTCAAGCATATTATCAGAATTTATGCTGTTTATCACTACAGAAAATAGCCCAGAAGATGGAAAGTTTGAATTATAGCTGCTGCTCTCATTATTTTCTAGAATCTTGTACATACAACAAAAAAAACAAGGTGGGACAAGACATATTGTTTCTTCATGTTTATAATTTTGTTAGCTTTATTAACCAAATAATAAGATAGATGCTTCCACCAAGAACTGCATTTAGAAAATTGTCTATCAATATGAGCAAAATATGTAGTTTATATTTAGCTTTTCAGCCTGCAAGTTCATCCCTTTTTTGGTACACTGCACGCAGTGGTTAGACTGGTTGATCATTTTCTGTGCAAGGTGCATTTCTTTCCACCAGAGAACTTCCCTGGATCCTAAATGAAAGAAAAAAAAATATATTCCCTACTCACACAGCTTAACATTTTGATAAGAAAACAGAATATCTACATAACCTTCTGAGCAACTCTAACAAGAAACCTATTTACAGAATAATTTAAAGATGTAGAAATTAGATTATCTTGGTGATTTCTCAGAAATTACTGCCAGGAATGAAAGGCAAGTAAAGGAAGAAGTAAAACTGTCTTTATTTGCTGACTACTCCATTGTCTATGTATGTCTTATGGAATCTACAAAAAACTACTTTACCTGATAAGTAAAATATTAAAGGTATTTCTATTAGCAAAAAAGAGAAGTAAAATTATGTTTATTCACAGACATCATGCTCATATATATAGACAATCTGATGTAAACTACAAAAAAGCAATTAGAACTAATGAATTAGTATACTAAGTTTTCTAAATGCAAGATCAATGTGTTTGTATATGCTAGAAACAAACAATTGGAAAGCGAAGATCAGGAAAAAAAATTAAACAGTTTTCTGCCTTGATCATGAGTCAGAAGTCTTAATATTAAGATAACAATTCTCCCCACAGTAGTCTTTGAGTGAGTGAGTGAAAGTCTTTAGATTCCGTAAAAGTCCCATCAAAAGGTCAGCAGAGTTTTTCTTTGGTAAAAATTAATTAGATCATTATAAAATTCACATGAAAATGCCAAAATAGTGTTGGGGCAAAGAACAGATAGAGGAGGAATACTGCCTGATTTCAAGATTTTTATAAGGCTGTTGTAATCAAGAGAGTGTGGCCTAGGTGTTGAGATAGAGCAATAGAGGTGAGTTCAAAGGCCCAGAATAGACTCTTGCAATAAATCCAAATATATACAGACAAGAGATATTTGACAAAGGCAATTCAGAGAAGAACACATGGTCTTCCAAAAAAAAAAAAAATCAAGCTTGATAATAAAGCTTGGGTATATATTCTTGGGCAAAATAATAATAATAATAACTTCCATTCACACCATACACCAGACATAAGATCTAACTCAAAATGGCTAAAACAGATCTAAATATAAAGCCTAAATTTGTAAAACTTCTAAATTAAAAACATTAAAAAAACTTATCATGATCTTGGGATACAGCATATTTTTTAGACATGACAGCTAAAGTAAAATCCATAACATTTAAAAAAATGATAATTGGTCTTGATCAAAATTTAAAGCTTCTGCTCTTTGAAAGACACTTTTATAAAAATGAAGAGATAATTGACAGAGAAGACATTTGCAAAGCATACATCTGATAAAGGACTTGTATCTAGAAGATACGATGAACTCTGAAAGCTCAATAAGAAAATCAAAAGATTAATTTTTCAAGTGGGCAAACAACTTGAACAGACCCCTCCCCAAAGAGGATATACGGATGGCAAATAAGCCCATGAAAATATGCTCAACAGCATTAGTCATTACAGAAATGCAAATTAAAACCATAATGTGTAATGATTACTACTACTATCTAGAAAGGCTAAAATTGGAAAAACCACCCTCACACACCACATGTTGGTGACAGTGTGAAGAAACTGGATTTTTCACACATTGCTGCTGGGAATTTAAACTGGTATGTGAGTGTGTTAGTCACTCAGTCGTGTCTGACTCTTTGCGACCCCCATGGATTGGGGCCCGCCAGGCTCCTCTGTCCATGGGATTTTCCAGGCAAGAATACTGGAGTGGGTAGCCATTCCCTTCTGCAAGGGATCTTCCTGACCCAGGGGTCAAACCCAGGTCTCCCGCATTGAAGGCAGACTCTTTACCATCTGAGCCACTAAGGAAGACTAAATGAAAGTGTATATTCATACAAAGACTTATACACAGAGGCTTATTTTTAACAGTCAAACCAGAAAACAACCCAAATGTCCCTCAAAAGGTGAGTTTATAAACAGCTATGGTGTATCCAGAAAGCTGAATACTACTCAAAATAAAAAAATAAGCCAATTATTGATGCACACAGTACACGATGACTCTACAAGTAAGTATTCTAAGTGAAACAATCTGAGGGGGAAGATGCACATTGTATGATTCCATGTATATAAATATCTAGAAAATGTGAATATTTTAAATATATGTGATTTTACTGTATGTCCATGATATTTCATTAAACTGCTTTTTTTTTTTCCTAAAAGAATAAAGACCATCTCTTCATACTACTACAGAGTGAGCTCCAGGGTACTCTGTTAAAATTTTTAGTAATGAAGGTTGAAGAACATATAGAGAGCATATGCTAACATCTTAAAAGAGAGATAAGAAGAGGGGCATAAATATTACATATATATGTATAATTTAGAAAAAAATTATGGAGGGATTAACCATTAAAAAAGTTGATGGTTAACTATTGAGGGAGTGTGATCTAAGAAAAATAAATATTGCCCAACATTTATGTACTTGCTGGTGGAGTAACCAAATTATTTTTAATTTAATTTTTAACAGGGGTATAATTGCTTTACAATGTAGTGTTAGTTTCTGCTAAACTACAACTGTGTGAATCAGCTATAAGTACAAAAATATCCTCTCTCATGAGTCTGCCTATCGTTCCCCCCATCTCACCCGTCTAGGTCGTCACGGGCACCAAGGTGAGCTCCCTGCGCTATACATCAGCTTCACTAGCTGTCTATTTTACACACGGTGGTGTAAATATGTCAGAGCTACTCTCTCAGTTTGTCCCACCATCCCCTCCCCACTCGCATATCCACAAGTCCATTCTCTACTTCTGCATCTCGCTTCTTGCCCAGCCAATAGGTTCATCAGTATCGATTTTTTAGATTCCATTTATATGCATTAATATACGATAGCTGCTTTTCTCTTTCTAACTTCACTCGGTATAACAGACTGTAGCTTCATCCACATTTGTAAGACTGACCCAATTGCACTCCTTTTTATAGCTAAGTAACATTCCATTGCGTTTACATACCATATCTTCTTTATCCATTCATCTGTCGATGTACGTTTAGGTTGCTTTTGGTATTGTAGACAGAGCTGCAGTGAAAATTGAGGTACATGTCTTATACCTTTTGAATTATAGTTTTCTTGGGGTATATACCCAGAAGAAGGATTGGTGGCTTATATGGCAATTTTATTCCTAGTTTCTTAGGGAATCTCTGTACTGTTCTCCACAGTGATTGTGTCAATTTACATTCCCACCAACAGTGTAGGAAGGGTCCCTTTTTATACATCCTCTCCAGAATTTATTGTTTGTAGAGTTTTTGATGATAGCCACTCTGACCGGTGTGAGGTGATATCTCACTGTAATTTTGATTTGCATTTCTCTCATAATGACTGATGCTGAGAATCTTTTCATATGTTTGTTGGCCATCTGTATGTCTTCTTTGGAGAAATGTCATTTAAGTCTTCCACTCATTTTTTTGATTGGGTTGTTTGCTTTTTTTATACTGAGCTGCTTGTATATTTTGGAGATTAATCCTTTGTCAGTTGCTCCATTTGCAAATATTTTCTCACATTCTGAGGGTTGTGTTTTCATCTTGTTTATGGTTTCCTTTGCTGTGCAAAAGCTTTTAAATTTAATTAGGTCTCATTTGTTTATTTTTATTTATATTTTCATTACTCTAGGAGGTGGGTCAGAAAGATCTTGCTGTGGTTTATGTCAGAGAATGTTTTTCCTGTTTTCCTCTGAAGAGTTTTGAATTTTAAGAGTAAATATAGAAAAAAGCATGTGACTAATAAGGTAGAGAAAACTGGTTATGTAGAAGAAAAGAAAATAATCTTCAACAGTATTTATGTCAACAGATATTGGAGCAATACTTGCAAGTTTATAAAGGAAAGAAAACGTGCCCCAGAAATTTTACATCAAGTCAAATTTTCTTCAAAAGAGAGAGATTCTCAGACATGCAGGAACTCAGTGAATGCTGAGCATGCCTTGATAAACATACTTGAAGATAAATTCCTGCTCTCAAAGGTTAATCAACATAAGGAATTCAGGATTGGAGAAGTCCTAACAAAAATATTGCTAGTGAGCTTTTTAAATTGGACGTAAATTAATGTGGGAAGTATAGATTCATAATTGGATGTCAATTTTTTAAGTTCTACTATGGAAAATATAATGGTTTAGTGAAATGAACATGGGTGTTGGAAGTCTGAGAGCATGAATTTTCTCTTTTTCATTCATAAGAGATTAACAAATACCATGTAAGGTTGAAGTACATAAACATAATAGCCATAGCCTTTTAACCTTTTGCAAGCAGTTTAAAAAATCTTCTAGAAACTCTTATTCCTGATGTGAGGAAACAACATTCCAAATTTCATTGAATTATATATTTTCATGTTTCTTTTTTAAATTAAGTTTGAGTTATAGAAAAATTTAGCATTTTCAATGAAAATAGCATGTGTGTGGTTTTTGTAGATCTGCTTATCTATCTTTTTATCTACCCATCCAATTATCTACCTACTTACCCACCCACCTATCCTTTTGTCTATTTTCATATATCTCTCTAGGATGATGTTTACCAGAGATTACCAGTGATTATTTGGGCACAGAGGTATTTAGGTCATTGTATGTCCCTTCTATTCATTTTATTTTTTGTGTTATATATTTGTATGATAAATGGGAACTGTTTTTATAAAAAGTAAGATTTTGAAAAGGGTAGTCAAGTTGATCAAAAAACAAAATAGATGGTCCAACCAGTAGAGGAATTGGTGAGTATTATGGACTGAATTGTGTTCTCCAAGATTCATATTTGAAGCCCTAACTCCCAATGTATTTGGATGCAGGGAGTTTAAGGAGATAATTACAGTTAAATAAGGTCATAAGTGTGGGGTCCTAATCCGATAAGATTAGTGTCCCTGTATGAAGAGGAAGAGATACTGGGAATGTGAGTGCACAGAGGAAAGGCTAGGTGAGGATATGATGAGAGGTCTAGACACCAACCCTGCCAGGTCCTTGATCTTGGACTGAGAAAACAAAATTCTGCTGTTTAAGTCACCCAATTTGTGGTACTTTGTTATGGCAACCCTAACAGACTAACACAGTGAGCAAATTCATTTATTTCATGCTGCTATTAAAAAGAATAATTCAAAGATATATATATGTATATAAATTATATGTGGTTTAGTCGCTCAGACATGTTTGACTCTTGCAATCCTGTGGACTGTAGCCTGGCAGGCTCCTCTGTCCGTGAATTCTCCAGGCAAGAATCCTGGGGTGAGTTGCCATTTCCTTCTCCAAGGGATCTTCCCTACCCAGGGATCAAACTCAAGGTCTCCTGCATTGCAGGTGGGTTCTTTACCAACTGAATCACCAGAGAAGCCTGCAAAAAAATTATATAAATTTATACATAAAACAGGGCTTCCCAAGTGGCTCAGTGGTAAAGAATCCACCTGCAATGCAGGAGATGCAGGAGATGTGGCTTTGATCCCTGGGTCAGGAAGACCCCTTGGAGGAGAACGTGGCAAACCAGTCCAGTATTATCGCCAGGAAAATTTCATGGACAGAGAAGCCTGGCGGCCTGCAGTCCATGGGGTCACAAAGAATTGGTATCAGACACAATTGGAGCAACTGAGCACAATATGTAAGTAGATAAAATAAATAAATAATATATAATGTACACAAATACCTAGAAAACATCTGTGATACATTAATAAGTGACAAAAGTCAATTTCAGGGTAATACATGCATGCATGCTGCTGCTAAGTCGCTTCAGTCGTGTCCAACTCTGTGCAACCCCAGAGACAGCAGCCCACCAGGCTCCCCCGTCATACATGCATAGTATGATTCAATTTCTGTTTTAAAGAAAAAGCAAATCAAATTCTGTCTGTACATGTTTTGCTATGTTGGAATAAAGTGATACATACTAGACTATTGACATTGATTTCCTTGGGGATGGAACTACTGGGGAAAAGAGCCATCCATTTTTAAAATTTGTACATTTCTATATTGCTTGAACTGTATCAATAATTAAGCATACTGTGGTAATTAATAAAAAAATAGGATTAATAAAACCTCATATGTTGAAAAATAATGCAAGACATGTTTAATTAATGTTTGTGTGGTGTATGTATATTGACTTCTCTCTGTTTGTCATGTAACCACAAATACATTGTCAGGGATCCTGAATCTTTCTGTGGTGCTCTTCTTTTTCTCTCTAATTCAAATAACATAACAATGTCTCTTCTGATATTTCCGGCAGTCATTCTCAATGTATATAATCACTTCATTTTCAAACCATGACTTTTCTCTATATTCTTGTAAGATTTGTGCATGCATACACATGGTGGCACAGTGGTAAATACTCTGTCTGC
Organism: Dama dama; assembly: GCF_033118175.1. Classification (NCBI taxonomy): domain Eukaryota; kingdom Metazoa; phylum Chordata; class Mammalia; order Artiodactyla; family Cervidae; genus Dama; species Dama dama. The sequence goes on along the minus strand of NC_083694.1, from coordinate 20,217,081 downwards.
CAATTCAGGAGATGAAAGAGATGAGGGTTTGATCCATCCCTGGGTCTGGAAGGTCCCTTGGAGAAAGGAATGGCATCCCACTCCAGTATTCTTGCCTGGTATAATCCCTGGACAGAGGAGCTTGGTGGCCTATAGTCCATGGGGTCACAAAGAGTTGGACATGACTGAGCACTCACACACACACACACACACACACACACACACACACACATGTGTGTGTACACACAAGTATTTAAGTGGGTTAGAGCCTTTGTTGTGTGTTATATTCTCCTAACTGCCTAATTATGGGTAGTAGTTAGTATTAGAGGATGAGATGGCTAGATAGCATCACCGACTAGATGGACATGAATTTTTTTTTTTTTTTTTGATGGACATGAATTTGAGCAAGCTCCAGAAGAAAGTGGAGGGCAGAGAAGCCTGGCAGGCTGCAATCCATGGGGTCACAAAGAGTTGGACAGGACTTAATAACAACAACAAATTAATATTAGACAGCAAAAAATAGAATTTAAACTTGGAAATCCATGTGGTGAAGTATTACTGGGAGATACTTTTCTTTTTCGAAATACAAAGCTCCCAGTCTGAAGAACTGATAACTTACCTAAAACCATTTTGATGAAACAGTTACAAAAAGCTCAGGGTTGAATAGTTGCCTGTGGAAGGAGAAATGGAATTTATCAAGTCAAACAGGAGCAGGGGTCAGGGGGCCAAGAATTAAAAACAAATGCAAATCTAGGAGCTGTTATTTTAAAACCAAAGAAAAGTAGGTTACACAAGCCATTTCCATTTTTAAATGTTACCCTTCTGGTGGTGTGGGGGAAACCTTTGCCCACTTGTCCTTTTTTTTGCTAAAGATGCTGTTTTTCCACGGAGGCAAAGAGTAATATTTGAGGAAGAGGTTTTACAGATGCAATTACAGCAAGACACTAAAGCTCAGGTTTGCACGTGGGTAAACACGTGCTTTCTCACCCAGAGAAAAGTTTAACTTGGCAGCCTTTGCTACAAAGCATGACTCTGATTCTCAAGGAAGCCAAGACTACAGAAACCCAAGTCATCTCCAAAAATAACACCAAAATTAGAACCTTGAAACTCCTCTCACTGACTGGCCATGCTGGAAATGATGAGACTCTAGTCCTGAGGACCTGCAAAGCTACTAAACCCTCCACATTCTCCTTTGGCATCAAGACTTCACTTGGCCTCTCAGCCTGTAGAAGAGCCTGCTTTCTGGGCTTGAGTTCGGGGGATTAGTTATTTAAATATCTCTAGAAGCTTCTAGAAAAAATATAGAAGAGTATCTTTGAAAACTTGACTAGGCAAAGATTTCTAGGACAAATAATTAGTAAATTGAACTTCATCATCACCTATAAAATTGTTTATCAGAAAACACCCAGGATGTAGATTTCTCAAAAAAACTAAAAATAGAACTACCATATGATCCTGCAATTTCACTTCTTGATATTGATCCAAATGAAATGAAGGTGCAAACTCAAAAAGATATAGGTACTTCCATGTTCACTGCAGCATCATTTACCATAGCCAAGAAATGGAAGCAACTTAAGTGTCCATTGATAGGTGAATGGATAGAGAAAATGTGCGTGCATGTATATATACACACACATTGAAATATACAATGAAATATCATCCAGCCATAAAACAAGAAGGAAATCTTGCCACATGTAACAACATGGATGGACACTTAGGTTGTTTTTATGTCTACTAAAACTTGAGGGCATCAAGCTAAGTGAAATGCCAGAGAAAAATACTGTATTATCTCAGTTTCATATGGAATCAGGAAGAAAGAAAGGAAAGAAGAGAAGAAGGGAGGAAGGAAGGAAGAAAAAAGGACAATAAGAAACCTGAACTCATAGGTACAGAGAACATACATTGGTGGTTGCCAGAGATAGGGGGTGAGGTGGGGTAAAATGGGTGAATGTGGTCAAAAGTACAAACTATCAGTCATGAAATAAACCGTGGGAATGTAATGTGAAGCAGCATGGTTACTGTGATTAGTAATACCATATTTTATATTCAAAAGCTGCTCAGAGAGTAGATCTTAAAAGTCATTAATAAAAGTTATAATGGATACTATTTTCTTTGCATACTATTATTTATTTTTCATGAAATTTTGGATTTTTTCTAATATTTTAAAGAAACAGAAGCAAAAGCATCCTACATATTGATGAGAACAAGTTTTATTTTTTTCCTGGTCTTATACAAGAGAGTGACACAGGAATTCATTAGACCTCTGGATAATTGTTTATAACTTAGTCCAACAGTGTGCACGTGGATGTTAGTTGCTCAGTCAGGTCTGACTCTTTGTGACCCCATGGACTGTAGCCTGCTAAGCTCCTTTGTCCATGGAATTCTCCAGGCAAGAATACTGGAGTGGGTTGCCATTAGTTTATGACAATGTAAGTTGAGGGTCTAGTAATCAGACTAGTCATCAGACTGCACAAGGAAGGCCCTGGGGACACAGGCAGCCCTCTTATATAATTTTTTTGGCATCTTGCTCAGCAGTGAGCATTAGAGTGACAGATGAGGAATCAGGTACTGAACTCAGAGACCTTTAGGCAGCAGTGAAGTCCAGCCACTGAGATTGCTCCTGCAGGCCACCAGCCTAGACAGTGAAGAGGGAAGAAAGCCTCTTGTGGGGTCTTTTATGAGCCAGCTTTGTTGTCATTGCCTTATATTAACTTCTCTAAGTACCCTGGGTCTGGCAGAATGAGGCCACCCTTGGGGTGAATCTCCTTTTCCCCTGGTGCATTTTATTGCAAGTTATGTGAACCACTGTGAGTCGACAAGGAATTTCCTTAATTGTGGCTGAAATATATTTTTTACTCCAAAGAGCAAGGAATTTGACTCCACAAGAGCTGGATCCTTCATCTCTGTGACTGAGCTGAGACTCAGTGTGGAAACCTGCATTCATTTTATGGCTGGAGCTTGCCCAGTTTGTGGTGGAGCTAGGGGGCCTTTTTCCATGCAGAGTCACTGTTGTACTTGACTTGGTCCTGCCATTTTAACCTGGTGGAATCCTATCCCCACCCCCGTACTTCACCAATCACGCTATGTGTGTGTTAATTCGCTTTAGTCATGTCCAACTCTGAGTGATTCTGTGGACTGTAGCCCGCCAGGCTCCTCTTCCATGGGATTCTCCAGGCAAGAATATTGAAGTGGCTTGCCATGCCCTCCTCCAGGGGATCTTCCCAACCCAGGGATTGAACCCACGTTTTCTTATGTCTCCTGCCTTGGCAGGCATATTCTTTACCACTGGTTCTCCTGGGAAGCCCATCAATCACACTATTAGGCTTCTGCAAATAAAATACTACTCACTTAAAAAGAAAGTGTAGAATGGATATTTGTGAACTTCCCAGGAAATTTTGTCACTAACTCCTCAGTTTACAGAAGCCTCTCATCTTCCCTAAATAGAAATCCTTGGCAGGCTGCAAAGAGCTAGGATTTAGCTCTGCAAACACATTTGTGTTGGAATTGAAAACAAAATTGAGAATGATGTAGCTGGTGTGCAGAAAGCAGACTTATGACACCACCATGATGTGGCCATTCGAGGAAGTACTGCCTGGGGAATCTTAGCACTAAGGCTGCAATGAGCTGGATGGAACCACAGCAAAAAGATCCAATGGGCATATGAAAGGAAGCTTCAAACGCATGCCCCATGATACATGAAGTGCCCTTTATTCTGGCCCAATAGAAGGTCTCCCTGCAAAACCAGACTTTGGTAAACTCAATTTCACATGTGAGTTAGCCTCTGCAATCTTTTCCATATGTGAGTTAGGCTGGGCAGTCTTTTCCAGAGTTAAGGTTCAATTTTCAGGGTAAAAGCTTATAATTTTGAAATAATGACAATAACTTGAACCACCCTGCTTCTACCTTTGTGAATACCTGAGGTCCTAGGACCCAAGGGTAAAAACCATCTGTTTAACCACGAAAACCATCAGCAGCATGAGTAGAAGGAGAGGCAGGTCACGGACTCCCTTAGGGATGGGAGCTGCTTTTCAGGTCAGAGAAGTCCCAGCACTGAGCATGGGTCCTGTTACAAATGTGGTTAATTCACAGGTACTGAACTGAGCTGAGCCGGAGCTTGAGCTAAGGTCTTTTAATTAGAAATTCTTGCCTCTTTGCATGAAACCAGGGAAAATAACATAACTCAGCACGCAAGTTTGTTGTAAAAATTTCATTAGAAAGCACTTCATAAACTGCAAAAGACTACTCTGGAAATATCAGGGATGATGATGGGTAATGAATGGGCTGGTGATAAGTGTGATGACATTGAGCAAAACAATGATGATACTATTAAAAAGATTCTCATATCTGACTATGAGCCCCTAGACTGTGCTGAAGTTACTATTGTTTCCACAGTTGGGGCCCTACCAATAAGACACCGTACCAGGCTACCATGTGTGGCAAGGACAGTGAAAAGGGGTACTTGTCTGCTGGTACTGGTTTTCCTTTTGTGAATGAAGAGAAAGCTACCACTTCCAGAACTGCTAATCAATGACATTTTGATTACCTCCCAATTTGTTTCTTCCATCCCAACTAGAAACGTTCTATATTTGTATGTTTTCTTTGAAAGAGGTAGATCCCACTTCTGGAAAAAGAAAATCTAGGTTGGGCAAGTCGCTTTAATCCAGTTGGTGCCAATGAGAAATGTCAAATGACTAGGTTTACTGTCTTTGTACCAATTTGGCATGAATAAGGTTACATGTTAAGCCTGAGCTCTAGCAATTCATTAAACTAGGGAAAATTAAGATATTTTTCTTTTTCTTTTATGTCATGCCTCTGCTTCCCAACTCACACACATCATACAAACAACCATAAGGCATTTATCTCTTTATATGCCAATGCAAAAATTGAAAGAGAAAAATAATTTCCAGTAAAACATAATCTCTTATATTAACTCATTGTAGGGCTTTCAGACAGCCTTAAAGCAATACTAAGATAGATAAGACCAACATGTTATTCACTTTATTCAAGGGAGAGAAACAAAGGCCTTAGTATTTAATGTAACAACTTAAAATCAAGATGGTGTTAATTGGGAAAACAAAGGCTGAAGCCCTTATATTCTAAGAGTACTGTCAGCTTTCTTCTCAAGCATTTGGTTTCTTGCAAAACAGGAATCAAAGTTAAATAAAATCTGGTAGGAAAGGGCACATTAATACCAGGCATCCATTGATGGAATGCAACTTTGCACTCTTTAGAGGAATTATAATAAATTTTTTAAAAATTTACATTAGAATGTAAAGCCTATCTACTAAATGAAAAATAAAGGACCAAAGAGGGCTGGATGCTTCTCCAGACAAGTCCGTGAAATCAATGTCAAGGTCATTGCTTTATACCCAAATTGTAAGGACCCCATAGTGGGCAGTGAGGTATGTTCAGAAGCAGGAAGGGGCAGTTCCAAGATGGCAGAAGAATAGGACAGGGAGACCACTTTCTCGCCCACAAATCCACCAAAAGATCATCTGAATGCTGAACAACTTCCACAAAACTTCTGAATGCTGGTGGAGGGCACCAGGTACCCAGAAAGGTAGCCCATTCTCTTCAAAAGGAGGTAGGACAAATATAAAAGACAAAAAGAGTTAGGGTTGGAGACCCGCCCTGGGCAGGGAGTCATGAAGAAAGAGAAGTTTCCAAACAGTAGGAAACCCTCTCACAGGTGGGTCTGTGGGGAGTTTTGGAATCTCAGGGGGCAACATAACCAGGAGGAAAGAAAAAAAAAAAAAAACCCACAGAATAGGTGCCTAACTGCAACTGCCAGTGGAGAAGTAGCCCAGATGCTCACATCTGCCACCAGTGAGTGGAGGCTGGACAGGGAGGCGTGGGCGGCATCATCGGTCCCTAGGGTGAGGACCAGGCCTGAATGCCCTTAGGACAATCTGAGGGAGCTAACCCAATCTGAGATAGCAGCCCAAACTGTGGGATCAGCAGAGAGGGAAAAAAAAAAAAAAAGATAACTTTCCTGCAAAAGGATCTAACTCGCAGCCTGGCCCACTCACAGAACAAAGGATTGAGCCAATACCAAAGGAGCTAGCTGGCTGCATCCAGGCCCCTTCCCCATGCCCCCCCCCCCCCCCCCCCCGCTACTCCCCACCACCACTGGAGGCAGAGAGGCAAGCCTGCAACAGCTAGGGCCAGAAGGCAAGAGGCTGCACCAATCTCGGCCCAAGAGACTGGCTCCTCCACCAAACTGTGAGCAGACTCCCCATTGCTCACCACGTCTTCCTGGGATCCTGGATGGTTGACTCTGCCAGGAGGGTTGCAGCCAGAGATCAGCCCCCCAGAGGAGACACATGGCACACCTGAGACGGTGCTCTCCCGGTGCACCTGGGAAACCAAGGAGCCAAGCCGGGGAGGTGATTAAGACACACGGCCCACCTGGGACAGTCCACTCACCAAGCACCTGGTTGCCTGAGGTGCTCGGACCTGGAAAGGGCACAAAACGCATGCCCAATCAAGTCTGTGCCCTTGCGGGGTACCCGAGAACCTGAACCTGAGTGACTTAGACCTGGGAAGTGCATGAAACTCAGGGCCCACTTTGGATCATGCCCTGCAGAGCACCCTGGAGCCTGAGCAGTGTAGACGCAGAAAGCACACACTGCTGTGAACTGGGGCAAACCCGGTGTGGTCCATACCCTGCGAGCACTCCCCACACATGCCAGTGATATTCGTTTGCAGTGTTCCTGCAACTGAAAAAGTGAGCCTAAATAAGTGACCACCTTCGCGCCCTTGTGTCAAGGCAGAAATTAGACACCAAAGAGACTTGCAAACAGAGGAAGCCAAAATAAACAAAGAAGGGGGAACTGCTCTGGAAGTGACAGGTTCACCAGGTTAAAACCCTGTAGTTAACATTGACTAAGCATTGGAGGGGGCCTATAGACCTTGAGAACAAGTAAAAGCTGAAACAAGGAACTATCTGAAACTGAACTGACCTCATACTGCCCACAACAGCTCCAGAGAAATTCCTAGGTATATTTTTACTATTATCACTTTTTAATTTTTTAAAGTTCTTTATTACTCCTTTAATTTTCACTTTTATAACCTACTATTACCTTGCAAAAAAAGACCCTATTTTAAAGCAAATTTCATAAATATTTTTATAATTTTTGTGATTGATTTTATTTTGTATTTTAATATTGAATTTTTGAGAGTCTAACCTCTACTCTAGATTTTTAGTCTTTGCTTTTTGGTATTATCAATTTTGTACCTTTAAGAAGCTAAATACCTTTCTGCATCCATTTTCACTAAGAGGTGTGATTACTGGTTTGATTGCTATCCTCTTTTGACTCTCTCTTCTCCCCCAGGTCACCTCTATCTCCTCCCTCCCCCTTCTCTTCTCTACTTAACTCTGTGAATCTCTCAGGGTGTTCCAGACTATGGAGAACACTTAGGGAACTGACTACTGGCTAGATTGCTCTCTCCCCTTTTGACTCCCCCTCTTCTTCTCCTGGTCACCTCTATCTCCCTCCTCCCTCTTCTATTCTCCATGTAACTCTGTGAGCTTCTCTGGGTGTCCCTTGCTGTGGAGAGTTGTTTCACCATTAACCTAGATGTTTTATCATCTGTGCTGTATGGGTGGGGAAGTCTTGAGGCTACTGTAAGAATAAGACAGAAAGCCAGAGGCAGGAAGGAGGCTTAACTCCAAAACTAAAGAAAATCAGAGAACTCCTGATTCCAGAGAACATTAATAGACAAGAGTTCATCCAAAAGCCTCCATACCTATACTGAAACCAAGCTCCACCCAAGAGCCAACAAGTTCCAGAGCAAGACATGTCATGCTAATTCTCCAGCAAAGCAGGAACACAGCCCTGAGCATTAAAAGACAGGATGCCCAAAGCCATACCAAACCCATTGACACCCCAAAACTCACTACTGGACACTTCATTGCACTTCAGAGAGAAGAGATCCAGCTTCACCCACCAGAATACAGAAGCAGGCTCCCCTAACAGGAAACCTCGACAAGCCACTAGTCCAACACCACCCACAGGGAGCAGGTGCCAAAATAAAGAGGAAACACAAGCTTCCAGCCTACAGAAAGGGCACCCCAAACACAGCAATCTAAACAAAATGAAAAGGCAGAGAAATATCCAGCAGGTAAAGGAACATGGTAAATGCCCACCAAACCAAACAAAAGAGGAGGAGATGGGGAGTTTACCTGAGAAAGAATTCAGAATAATGATAGTAAAGATGATCCAAAATCTTGAAAACAAAATGGAGTTACAGATAAATAGACTAGAGACAAGGATTGAGAATATGCAAGAAAAGTTTAACAAGGACCTAGAATAAATAAAGAAGAGTCAATCAATAATGAATAATGCAATAACTGAGATCAAAAGTACTTTGGAAGGAACCAACAGTAGAATAACTGAGGCAGAAGATAGGCTAAGTGAGGCGGAAGGTAGAATGGTGGAAATAAATGAAGCAGAGAGGACAAAAGAAAAAAGAATTAAAAGAAAAGAGGACCACCTTAGAGACCTCTTGGACAATGTTAAACGCCCCAACATTTGAATCATAGGAGTCCCCAAAGAAGAAGACAAAAAGAAAGGGCATGAGAAAATACTTGAGGAGATAATAGTAGAAAACTTCCCTAAAATGGGGAAGGAAATAGCCACCCAAGTCCAAGAAACCCAGAGAGTCCCAAACAGGATAGTTCAGTTCCATTGCTCAGTCGTGTCTGACTCTTCGTGACCCCATGAACTGCAGCACGCCAGGCCTCCCTGTCCATCACCAACTCCCAGAGTCCACCCAAACCCATGTCCATTGAATCAGTGATGCCATCCAACCATCTCATCCTCTGTCATCCCCTTCTCCTCCTGCCCTCGATCTTTCCCAGCATCAGGGTCTTTTCAAATGAGTAAGCTCTTCACATCAGGTGGCCAAAGTATTGGAGTTTCAGCTTCAACATCAGTCCTTCCAGTGAACACCCAGGACTGATCTCCTTTAGGATTGACTGGTTGGATCTCCTTGCAGTCCAAGGGACTCTCAAGAGTCTTCTCCAATGCCACAGTCAAAAGCACCAATTCTTCAGCTCTCAGCTTTCTTTATAGTCCAACTCTCACATCATACATGACCACTGGAAAAACCATAGCCTTGACTAGATGGACCTTTGTGGACAAAGTAATGTCTCTGCTTTTTAATATGCTGTCTAAGTTGCTCATAACTTTCCTTCCAAAGAGTAAGGGTCTTTTAATTTCATGGCTGCAATCACCATCTGCAGTGATTTTGGAGCCCAGAAAAATAAAGTCAGCCATTGTTTCCACTGTTTCCCCATCTATTTGTCATGAAGTGATGGGACCAGATGCCATGATCTTAGTTTTCTGAATGTTGAGCTTTAAGCCAACTTTTTCATTCTCCTCTTTCACTTTCATCAAGGCAAAACACGCCAAGACACATATTAAGCAAACTAATGAAGATCAAATACAAACAGGAAATATTAAAAGCAGCGAGGGAAAAGCAACAAATAACACACAATGGGATCCCCATAAGGATAACAGCTGATATTTCAACAGAAACTCTTCAGGCTAGAAGGAATGGCAGGACATACTTAAAATGATGAACGAGAAAAACCTACAGCCCAGATTATTATACCCAGCAAGGATCTCATTCAAATATGAAGGAGAAATAAAAAAACTTTACAGACAAGCAAAAGTTGAGAGAATTTAGCACCACCAAACCAATTCTTCAACAAATGCTAAAGGATCTTCTCTAGACAGGAAACATAGAAAAGGTTTACAAACTTGAACTCAAAACAACAAAGTAAATGGCAATGTGACTGAACTTATCAATAATTACCTTAAATGTAAATGGGTTGAATCCTCCAACCAAAAGCCAAAGACTGAATGAATGGATAAAAAAACAAGACCTTTATGTGTGCTGTCTACAAGAAACCCACCTCAAACCAAGGGACACATACAGACCAAAAGTGAAGGGATGGAAAAATATATCTCATGAGAATGGAGACGAAAAGAAAGCAGGAATAGCAATACTCATATCAGATAAAACAGACTTTGAAATAAAGGCTGTGAAATGAGACAAAGAAGGATCAAGCCAAGAAGAAGATATAACAATTATGAATATATATGCACCCAACATAGGAGTGCCTCAATATGTAAGGCAAGTGCTAATAGTATGAATGGGGAAATTAACAGTAACACGATAATAGTAGGAGACTTTAATACCCCACTCACACCTATGGATAGATCAACCAACATAGATCAACTATGGATAGATCAAACAGTAAATTAACAAGGAAACACAAATTTAAATGATACAATGGACCAGTTAGACCCAATTGATATCTATAGGACATTTCACCCCAAAATAATGAATTTCACCTTTTTCTCAAGTGCACACAGAACATTCTCCAGGATAGATCACATTCTGGGCCATAAATCTAGCCTTGGCAAATTGAAATCATTTCAAGCATCTTTTCTGATCACAATGCGGTAAGATTAGATGTCAACTACATGAAAAAAACTATTAAAAATATAAACATATGAAGGCTAAATAACACGCTTCTGAATAACTAACAAATCATGGAAGAAATAAAAAAGGAAATCAAAATATGCATAGAAACAAATGAAAATGAAAACATGACAATCCAGTAAAAGCAGTGCTAAGGGGAAGGTTCCTAGCATTACAAGCTTATGTCAAGAAACAAGAGAAGAATCAAATAAATAACCTAACTTTACCCCTAAAGCAACTAGAAAAAGAAGAAATGAAGAACCTCAGGGTTAGTAGAAGGAAAGAAATCATGAAAAGTAGGGCAGGAAAAAATGAAAAAGAAACAAAGGAGACTATAGCAAAAATCAATAAAACTAAAAGCTGGTTCTTTGAGAAGATAAATAAAATAGACAAACCATTAGCCAGATTCATCAAGAAAAAAAGGGAGAAGAATCAAATTGACAAAATTAGAAATGAAAATGGAGAAATCACAACAGACAACACAGAAATACAAAGGCTCATAAGAGACTACTATAAGCAACTATATGCCAATAAAATGGACAACTTGGAAGAAATGGATGAATTCTTAGGAAAGTATAACCTTCCAAAACTGAACCAGGAGGAAATAGAAAATCTTAACAGACCCATCACAAGCATGGAAATAGAAACTGTAATCAAAAATCTTCTAGCAAACAAAAGCCCAGGACCAGATGGCTTCACAGGTGAATTCTACCAAAAATTTAGAGAAGAGCTAACACCTATCCTACTCAAACTCTTCCAGAAAATTGCAGAAGAAGGCAAACTTCCAAACTCATTCTATGAGGTCACCATCACCCTAATTCCAAAACCAGACAAAGATGCCACCAAAAAGGAAAACTACAGACCAGTATCACTGATGAACATAGATGCAAAAATTCTCAACAAAATTCTAGCAAACAGAATCCAACAACATATTAAAAAGATCATACATCATGATCTAGTGGGCTTTATCCCAGGGATGCAAGGATTCTTTAATATTCACAAATCAATCAGTGTGATATACCACATTAACAAATTGAGGGATAAAAACCATATGATTATCTCAATAGATGCAGAGAAAGCCTTTGACAACATTCAGCACACATTTATGATAAAAAAAAAAAAAACTCTCCAGAAAGTAGGCACAGAAGAAACATACTCAACATAATAAAAGCCATATATGATAAACCCACAGCAAACATTATCCTCAATGGCAAAAAATTGAAAGCATTTTCCCTAAAGTCAGGAATAAGACAAGGGTGCCCACTCTCACCATTACTATTCAACATAGTTTTGAAAGTTTTAGCCACAACAATCAGAGAAGAAAAAGAAACAAAAGTAATTGAGATTAGAAAGGAAGTAAAATTCCAATTGTTTGCAGATGACATGATCCTCTACATAAAAAAACCCCAAAGACACCATTAGAAAATTACTAGAGCTAATCAATGAATGTAGTAAAGTTGCAGGATATAAAACTAATATACAGAAATCCCTTGCATTCCTATAGACTAACAATGAGAAAACAGAAAGAGAAATTAAGGAAACAATTCCATTCACCATTGTGACAAAAAGAATAAAATACTTAGGAATAAATCTACCTAAAGAAAAAAAAGACCTATATATATAAAACTATAAAACACTGATGTAAGAAATCAAAGATGGCACAATTAGATGGAGAAATATACCATGTTCGTTGATCGGAAGAATAAATATAGTGAAAATGAGTATACTACCCAAAGCAATCTATAGATTCAATGCAATCCCTATCAAGCTACCAATGGCATTTTTCACAGAACTACAACAAATAATTTCACAACTTGTATGGAAATACAAAAAACCTTGAATAGCCAAAGCAATCTTGAGAAAGAAGAATGGAGCTGGAGGAATCAACCTGCCAGACTTCAGACTATACTACAAAGCTACAATTAGCAAGACAGTATGGTACTGGCACAAAGACAGAAATATAGATCAATAGAACAAAATAGGAAGCCCAGAGAAAAATCCATGCACCTGTGGACACCTTATCTTTGACAAAGGAGGCAAAAATACACAATGGAGAAAAGACCATCTCTTTAACAAGTGGTGCTGGGAAAGTTGGTCAGCCACTTGTAAAAGAATAAAACTAGAAAACTTTCTAACACCATACACAAAAGTAAACTCAAATGGATTAAAGATCTAAATGTAAGACCAGAAACTATCAAACTCCTAGAGAAAAACATAGGCATAACACTCTGACATAAATCACAGCAAAATCCTCTATGACCAACCTCCCAGAGTAATGAAAATAAAAGCAAAAATAAACAAATGGAACCTAATTAAACTTAAAAGCTTTTGCACAACGAAGGAAACTATAAACAAGGTGAAAAGACAGCCTTCAAAGTGGGAGAAAATAATAGCAGGCAAAGCAACTGACAAAGAATTAATCTCAAAAATATACAAACAGCTCATGCAGCTCAATACCAGAAAAGTAAATGACCCAATGGAAAAATGGGTCAAAGAACTAAATAGACATTTCTCCAAAGAAGACATACAGATGGCTAACAAACACATGAAAAGATTCTCAACATCATTCATTATCAGAGAAATGCAAATCAAAACCACAATGAGGTAACATCTCATGCTGGTCAGAATGGCTGCTCTCAAAAAGTCTACAAATAATAAATGCTGGAGAGGGTGTTGAGAAAAGAGAACCCTCTTACACTGTTGGTAGGAATGCAAACTAGTACAGCCACTATGGAGAACAGTGTGGAGATTCCTTTAAAAACTGAAAATAGATCTGCCATATGACCCAGCAATCCCACTGCTATGAATTCCAACTGAGGAAACCAGAATTGAAAGAGACACATGTATCCCAATGTTAACAGCACTGTTTACAGTAGCTAGGACACAGAAGCAACCTTGATGTCCATCAGTAGGTGAATGGTAGGAAAGTTGTGGTACATATACACAATAGAATATTGCTCAGCTATTAAAAAGAACGCATTTGAATCAGTCCTAATGAGGTGGATGAAACTGGAGCCTATTATACAGAGTGAAGTAAGTCAGAAAGAAAAACACCAATACAGTATATTAATGCATGTATATGGAATTTAGAAAGATGATAATTATGACTGTATATGTGAAACAGCAAAAGAGACACAGATATGAAGAATAGACATTTGGACTCTGTGGGAGAAGGCGAGGGTGGGATGATTTGAGAGAATAGTATTGAAACATACATATTGCCATATGTGAAACAGATGACCAGTCCAAGTTCAATGCATGAAACAGGGCACTCAAAGCTGGTGCACGGAGACAACCCAGAGGGATGGGATGGGGAGGGAGGTGGGAGGGGGGGTTGAGGGTGGGGGACACATGTACACCTGTGTCTGATTCATGTCAATATATGGCAAAAACCACCACAATATTGTAAAGTAATTAGCCTCCAATTAAAATAAATAAACATGTTTTGTTTTTTTTTAAAGAAGCAGGAGAGCCCTGGGAAAGCTCTTAGACTCTCCAGTCACAGAGATGGGTCTGATTCAACCACAGGAAAGTTTTGTATCCTTGTTAGTCTCAATAGGTAATAGTGTGTCTACATATGTGGCCCAAAGGAAGTTATCATTGTTAAATATCAGTTATCATTTTTAAAGGGAAAAGACATTTGACTAGAAGGATGGAACTTGTGTTCCCATCTGACAAACTAGCTGTGTTGTTTGGAGCAACTGAATTAAACTTTGTGGGCCTCAGTTTTCTTAGTTGCAAGGTTTAGGTTAGTACTTTCTGTGTCATTTAGGACTTTTGCAGTTGTAAGTGGCATGAAGATCAACCAAAATCTCTCCAAATGAGAGAATATTTATTTCCACATATTCTGGAAAAGTCTAAGTGCTCACTGAGGCATGAAGAAATTTAAATCTCAAGTAATGACATTACGACCTGGTTTCTGTCTCTGTTCATCCTCTCACTGTACAAGTTCAGAAAGTCAACTCAGTACAAGAGCTGCAGCAGCATGAAAATACTTGATAGAGCAGCATGAAGATTAAATGAGTTGAGATTCATAAGTGCTTAAAACTCTGCCTGAATATGTAGTCTGTGCTCATTGAGGGGGAACCAGTAGTATTATCTGGCCTGAGGCATCCCAGAGACAAGTTGATGAAAGCAGCTCTAGAACTTAGCTCTTTACAGATTCATGTCTAATGGGGTAGAATGGCCACTTCTGGTCCCAGAAATCTGAGCACATTTTTATGACATCTCCAGCCTCTGAAGAAATTTTTTCTTTTTTATTATAAAATTATACCATGATTTAACCACAAAATTGTACTACAAAAAAATGAAACAAAGTTATTTTTTAAATTGTAAATACATGTACCACGGCTTCTTTATCCATTCATCATGGCAGTTGTTTTAAATTTTTATTTATTTATCTGACTGCACCAGGTCTTATCTGTGGCATGTGGGATCTTTAGTTGTGGTATGTGGGATCTGGTTCCCTGACCAGGGATCAAACCCAAGCCCCCTGCATTGAGAACTTGTAGTTTTAACAACAGGCCACTAGAGAAGTCCCTGAAGGAATTTATACATATCCCTAAATATTAGATTTTGATTGGTCAGACCTGAGTCAGAAAGAAATCTGTAGTAGACACTGTTGATCACTTATATAGCACACATCTGGCCCCTTCCTCCCTGTTGAAAGAACTCTGAGTCTGATCAAATGTCCACCTCCCCTGTAATAATACCTCAATCTAAGCCAATCATGATGATCTCATTCTTCCTACCAGACATTGGTTAACACATGAGTATATGACACAAGTTCAGTCAGTGGTATATGAAGTCAGTTCTGCTGAAGGCGTTCTGAAAAGCTTTCAGAATACTATAGTTTCACATAGCTGTGTAGTCTCAGATTTGTCAACCATGTTGAGTGATAGGAAAAAGACTAACTAGAAGATATGAACTGACTCTAATTCAGGAAAAATGGAACTGAATAGAGAATCATCTTCTTCCTGAGCTTTTTGTATCCTTCTAGGCTAAGAGGTACAAAAGTGAGTTGTGGGCTCTGAGAAAAGAGAACAAATTTACAGAAAATCACAGCTGGCCAGGAGTATCATAAAACATCAGCCAGAGATTTATTGGACTGTTTCAGGTAATGTCATAGGTTAAAAGGTTTTAGCTTAGTATTGAGAACCAGATTTTATAAGAAGCATACTCCATAATCTAGTTAAGATGGGATATACATTATTGTAAGAAGTAGAAGATTATAAATTTAAAAAGGAATTGAATATGTTAACTACTTTGCCAAGTTATCCTTTGAAAGCAAAATAACTAATTAAGATTATTGTAAGCTCTTAGTCACACAGACATAATGGCTTGTCCCTGGGATATTTGTGAAATAGATGTGTAAAAGAACTAGAAGTGGCCTACCCCTGTGATATTTAAAAAGCACTCAGTAAATAATTGGCTTATTCTAGATTTTCTTCTTTCCATAAAACAGTTAATGGCAATTTGTTACAGTTTCTTCTGAATGAGCTTTAGGTGGCCGATGGTTGTAAAGAATCTGCCTGCCAGTGGAGGAGACATAGGAGATGCGGGTTGAATCCCTGGATTGGGAAGATCCCCTGGAGGAGGGCATGGGAACCCACTCCAGTATTCTTGCCTGGAGAATTCGATGGACAGAGGAGCCTGCCAGGTTAAGTCCATAGTGTCTCAAAAAGTCAGTCACCAATGAAGTGACTTAGCATGCATGCACATGAGCGATCTCTCAGTTCAGTTCAGTTCAGTCACTCAGTCATGTCTGACTCTTTGTGACCCCATGAAACGCAGCACGCCAGGTCTTCCTGTCCATCACCAACTCCCGGAGTTTACTCAAACTCATGTCCATCAAGTCAATGATGCCATCCAATCATCTCATCTTCTGTCGACCCCTTCTCCTCCTGCCCCCAATCCCTCCCAGCATCAGGGTCTTTTCCACTGAGTCAACTCTTCGAATGAGGTGGCCAAAGTACTGGAGTTTCAGCTTCAGCATCAGTCCTTCCAATGAACACCCAGGACTGATCTCCTTCAGGATGGACTGGTTGGATCTCCTTGCAATCCAAGGGACTTTCAAGAGTCTTCTCCAACAACACGGCTCAAAAGCATCAGTTCTTCAGTACTCAGCTTTCTTCACAGTCCAACTCTCACATCCATACATGACCACTGGAAAAACCATAGCCTTGACTAGATCTCTAACCGTGTGTAATACTGGGGGACAGTGGTCTGGGGGCTTGAGTCTGTAGGCACTACAGGCAGACATTAGATCCTCAAAAACAAAACTCATCAGTGTCATGGATAAAAACTTCAGCTCAACCGCCCCCTCCATAACAAAGGAATTACTTACCTGGCATTTGTGAGAAAGAAATGCATCATGTGAGAAGTGACCGAAGTTGTAAGATTGTAAGACCTAAGATTTTTAACATCACGCACATGCACACTTGCCCACTCAAATGCCCATGTAAAGGACAGCATTGAAAAAAAAAAAAAAAAAAAGAAGTCCTGCATAAGATTGAATTATTATTCATAGAAATATCTATAGTAAGTATAGAATTTCTCATCCTCTACCGTCAGGCATTAATTTGGTTGTTTTTCTTCCTTGATTTTCAGACTCCAGTTTCAAATCACTACTGGAGCTGCCACTTCACTGCATCAAAACCCTGATACATAAAGCCTGAGTTGTTTGGAAAATGTCTAGCATGAATCGTGTCAAGCCACTGTCTTTTACGCATTTAGCTTTTTAATTGACTTTGCATGCATCAGCTCTGCCTTCCAGTAAGCAGACACAGTTCCCAGGGATTGTCAAAAGACGCCTGTCTCCAGAGCAGATCTAATCCAGTTGGTGCCATTGAAAAACCTTAAATGGCAGCTTTCAGCTTATTTGCAAAAACCCTCTTGGTTCAGGTTACATTTTAATCCCAGTTGCTATATCAGCTTTATGGAAGTAGAGGTGGGGGTGGACTTGGGGGCGGTGGTGGGGGGGGTTGTTTTTGGCTAAGCTTGAGTGTTTCTCTTCTGTTATGTAAATTATTAACTCAGGCAGAATCCTATAATGGGCGGAGGGGAGTAGAATCTATGTCTGGCGGGCCTGTCAGATTTGGCCCCAAACTCCTCACCGCTTATTCCTGAAAAGTGACTGGAGTATACATATAGATTTAAAGCTCACCACTCTTTAATGAACAGAGAAGGCTGCAGCCTGCAATAGAGAAACAAGTTTATTTATAAGTCTTTTTCCAACATTGCCAGGGAAATTTCCATCCTTCAGATACATGTATGGTTTTCCCTGATGGCTCAGCGGGTAAAGAACCCGCCCACTAATGCAGGAGACACAGGAGACACAGGTTCAAACCCTTGGTCAGGAAGAATGCCCTGGAGGAAGAAATGGCAACCCACTCCAGTAATCTTGCCTGGAGAATCCCATGGACAGGGGAGCCTGGCAGGCTATGGTCCAGAGTAGGACACGACTGAGTGACAAAACTTGTACAGATAAGTGTACAGATCTCCATGGCCCAAGGCAAAATTATCGTGTAGTGGTGACATTGAAGCCTTAAGTGACTTTCCCAAGTAAACCACTTAGCTTTGCCACATTTTTTGTATTCACACTCACACTGAGCTTGTTATCCTTGGATAAAATCTCATTCAGATTCTCAGTTCCCTGTCCTGTCATATGCTCTGTGGGTGTGTATCTGTCTGTTTGCACATTTAAGAAAATCTTTCCAATTGTCTTGAGTTTGGTTCCAATTCATTTTCTACATAGCATGTTATCAGTCCTTTTTTGCCTCTGGGTATGAATAAGGGGTAGGTGAAGCCATGCAGGGGTATGTACCATGCTCTGTAAATAGTACCTCGTTTAATACTCACCATAACTCAGGGAGTGGTGGCTGTTATTAGCCTCATTTTACAGATGAGTAAACCTGAGACTCAGGTTGTATAAGAGATACTGTCAAGATCTTCCATCTAAAGAATGACTTGGCTGGGACTGGGACACAGCTTGCCTCCTCCCTCAGACCACATTGCTTTAGAGTCAGACCTTTCATTGATCCATGGCTAGAATAGAGCATGGCCAATTGTTGTTTACTTTTGCTGCCTCACTGCCCTCTGTGTCTGTATTCAACCTAGGCCTGACTCACACAGGACACTCGTTGGGAAATTTAAAGTTCAGTTACAAAAATTGGTTACTCTCATGTCTTAGTTAGATTCCACTCTTACAGGGAATTTCCTGGTGGTCCAATGCAGAGGGTACGGGTTTAATCTCCGGTTGGGAAGCTAAGATCCCACAAGCCCTGTGGCCAACAAAACCAAAACTTAAGACAGAAGCAATATTGTAACAAATTCAATTAAAACTTGAAAAATTGTCTGTATAAAAAAATCTTAAAAAAAAAAAAAAAGATTCTACTCTTACACAAAGCCATCATTTGATAGCTTGTAGTGTGATCTGAAGTTTTCCTGGAAGCATCTTATTCCTTTGCATTTCCCAACCACTCCCACTGGGTGTCATTAAACATATAATCTCTGTGCATTAATCTCTACCCTTCTCAAGGGTATCTGTTGCAAAATATACTATTTGCAATACTCTGGGTAACAAGGTGATCAGGATCAGGCTGTGAGGGATTATGTGTTGCCCTAACAATGGGCTGCAATGTCATCCATCAGAGCTTAACCCCAGTGACAAGGTGCCATCTGCACAGCTTGAGGACAAGGACATGTCAGGGATTCTACAGGTCCCAAGATGAATATTCAAATGAGCCTGGTGTTTGGAGACAAGAGAAACAGGGCCCAAACCTCTCTCATCTCTCCTTAGATGAGTGACATGTCTCTCAGAGCTTAGGTTTCTTACCTATGAAGTGAAGACAATAGCACCTTCCACTGTTGGGTGTGACATGAGAGTAAATGAAGCATCTCAGTTCTTCCCTGGTGGCTCAAATGGTAAAGAATCCACCTGCGGTGCAGGAGACCCAGGTTTGATCCCGGGAAGATCCCCTGGAGCAGGGAACGGCTACCCACTCCAGTGTTCTTGCCTGGAGAATCCCATGGACACAGGAGCCTGACAGGCTACAGTCGACGGAGTTGCAAGAGTCGGACATGACTTAGCGACTAACATTTTCTTTCTGATTCTGGGTGGTTCCAAGAATGGCAGCTCTGATCAGTATTAGTATTCAGCCCAGTGCTCTCTAGGGAGAGGATGGTGAGCTGATTCTAGGCTGGGCAGAATCTATTGTGCCTTGGTCCCTTTGGGATGCTGTAATGGAAATACCATAGACTGAGTAATTTATCTCAGAAACTAAGATCTCAGAAAACTAAGATCATGGCATCTGGCCCCATCACTTCACGGCAAATAGATGGGGAAACAATGGAAATAGTGACAGACTTTATTTTTTTGGGCCCCAAAACCACTGCAGATGGTGACTGCAGCCATGAAATTAAAAGACACTTGCTCCTTGGAAGAAAAGCTATGACCAACACAGACAGCATATTAAAAAACAGAGACATTACTTTGCCAACAAAGGTCCGTCTACTCAAAGCTATGGTTTTTCCAGTAGTCATGTATGGATGTGAGAGTTAGGTCATAAAGAAAGCTGAGTCCTGAAGGATTGGTGCTTTTGAACTGTGGTGTTGGAGAAGACTCCTGAGAGTCCCTTGGACTATAAGAAGATCCAACCAGTCAATCCTAAAGGAAATCAACCCTGAATATTCACTGAAAGGACTGATGCTGAAGCTGAAGCTCAACTTCTTTGGCCACCTGATGCAAAATGCTGACTCATTTGAAAAGACCCTGATGCTGGAAAAGATTAAAGGCAGGAGGAGAAGGGGACAACAGAGGATGAGATAGGTGGATGGCATCACTGACTCGAAGGCCATGAGTTTGAGTAAAGTCCAAGAGTTGGTGATGGACAGGGAAGCCTGGCTTGCTGCAGTCCATGGGGTCACAAAGAGTTGGACACAACTGAGCAACTGAACTGACTGAGTAGTTTATAAACAACAGAAATCTATTTCTCACAGTTCTGGAGACTAGAAGTTCAAGATCAGGTTGAGTTCTAGTGAAGGTTGAGTCATGGCAGACTGCAAACTTTCCCCTGTATCCTCACATGGTGGAAGGGGCAAGCGATCTCTCTGGAGCCTCTTTAAGGGCACTGGTCACCTTCATACGGGCTCCACCCTCTTGACCTAGGCATCTCCTAGGATCCTAACTCCTAATACTATCATATTGGTGCTTAGTATTTCAACATATGAATTTAGGAGGGACACAAACATTCAGACTAGTGCACATGGGTCACTCTGTCAGTCACCAACACTGATGACCAAGGGCAACCAGAGTTCTATAGAAGCCTCATGCTCCCAGCCCTAGGTAATTCCCAACATAAAGACAAGAGATCTCAAACACATGAAAGATTGAAGAAGCACTAAAAAAGATATCTCATCAAGTAGAACAGCTAACTAACTGTGAGGCCAAACATGTAGGTGCCAAGAAGAATGTGGGAATGATGGAGTGATCTGACCCAAGTGGGATGGATTAAAAAATGGACAAGACTGTGATACGGGAACCAGTTATTCTTGGGGCAGTTATGTATGCTATTGTTACTTCTCCTGTGTGATGTAGAAGGACCAGGATGTTGCAAGGCCCAGTTCTCTGATGATTCTTCTGTTTTAAACAGAAAACAAAAGTCAAAACCCAGCCTTGTTAAAACAATCATACAAGCTATATATTATTATCTTGTGTACATCATGAGACAGAGATTCAGACAAGTTTTGTAATTTGACAGAAGTCCCAGAACTAGTGATGGAGAGAACCAGAATTCCAACCAAAGTCTGCCTCATTCCAAGCAGTTGTTCTTTCCACTCAAGAGAATAACTTGAGGCAGTCATTCTGACATTTGAACCAGGCACCTGACTTCACGCACCCTCATGTGAATTGCTGGCCTAATATTGGGCCACCTGGTTAAATTTTATCATGGAGTTTTCTTTGAAACCTGCCTTATCCACCTACTAGGCCTTCCTAACTACTAGTAAAATATAAGGACTCAGAATTCCGTACCATTTCAGAGTGATGGAAAGGGCACAGGTTTAAAACATCGTGTGGACATGCCCTGTTCTCCTTAAATTCTGGTTTTAACTCAATAAGTACAAACCTATTGATTGTCAAGGGAGTGTCCTCTTGGGTCATTGGGAAGGCACTCTATGGTCCTCTGTGTAGCCCAACTCCAGGCTTTTTCCTTTGTTTAGATGAAATAATTTTCAATGCTGCTTCTCCAATCCCTGCCCATATCCACCAAAGACCTTGAAAGGCCTTGCCATTCTCCAGTGACATTATTTACAATAGTTGAGACCAGTGCTGGGTAATGACTGAGTAGTGGAAGAATGCAGGGTGCTCAGGGAAGATGCTTAGATGGCCCATCAGAGACAGTGTGGGACAGCTATAGGAGCGTTTCAATGCTTTTTTTTGTTTGTTTGTTTGGTTTGGTTTTGTTATTGAAGATTAGCTGCTTTACAATTTAGTGTTAGTTTCTGCTGTACTTCAAAGCGAATCATCTAGGCACTATAGAAATCTGGGGATAACAAGCACTATTAGTGCTGCTTTGATCACAGTCATGCCTGGATTTTGCCTATGCATGAAGAATTTCATAGCTTTCCTCAAAGTAATGAGTGGAACTTGGGGCCTTGGGTCTCCCACCCTCTTCCCACTCTCCTTGACAGATTTTGAGGAGCCTTGTACCCTCAGACATCATTTGCTAAGGCTCATTCCAACCACGGCAATAGCAACCAAAGCTAATAATTCTTTAAAAAATACACAATCGGTATAACTTTCTTAGAAAACTCATGTCTTGAAGACCTCTCCAAAAATGTTTCCTGCTCAGCATCTGTACCTGCAGAAATGAGCTGGATTCTGTCAGCCTCACTTTTTATCACAGCCCCCATGTAAACAGAAAGACAAATGTAAGATGGTATCCTGACAGAGCAGCCAAAGATGGTACATCAAGCCAGGACAGGCTGTGCCCACATAGCCCTTCTTTGAGAAATGGGGGTCTTTTCTAATAGATGGACAAAAATAAGCCAGCTTGTGTAAGCACCAAAACAAAACCAATGGAAACCAAAAGTTTAAGAGCAAAGACAGCTCCTTTGAAAGTAAGTTGGATAGGGCTGGGACCCTTCCCCCAATTAGTGCAGCTCTCTCTAATCTTAGACTAAAAGGAGCTGCTGGAGTGAAACTGTTTGTATAACCCACAAGAAGACCTCCCACTCCCACATCTTTTAACTGCATTAGGTCTGGAAAAGTTGAAATGGTTTCTAAGTGTTCCATCAAAACCAGGATGCTTATCACTCTGGTTTGGCTACTCGCCTGCATTTAGCTCCCAGTTAATCTCCATAGTATGGTAGGATCACTGAGTCTCCCTCCTGGCGGAAGGAGGGTCTTACTGGGGGAGGGGGCAGAGACTCACTGCCCTGAGGGAAGGTGTGCAGGCAAAGGAGTGGATTAACCCCTGGTGTTCCAAAGGTGTCCAGGAATAGAACTCAACTGGAGGTAGTATCTTAACGTTTATGGGGACTAAGAACTCAGAATCTTAGAAAATGCCTCAGAGACCCAAGTCTAAGGACCTAATGCATAGGTAGGTGATGCTGGTGGTAAAGAACCTGCCTTCAGTGCAGTAGACACAGGAGACATGGGTTCAATCCCTGGGTTGGGAAGATCCCCTGGAGAAGAAAATGGCAACCCATTCCAGTATTCTTGTCTGGAGAATCCCAAGGACAGAGGAGCCTGGTTGGCTCTAGTCCATGGGGTTGCACAGAGTCGGTGAAGCAACTTAGCACCCATACACACACAGGTCACATTTTGGACAAAGCGTCAGTTATGCCCATAGTTTACTTTAGGGTTCACTCTTTTCTTTTTTTTTTTTAATTTTGAGATGAAGAGAGGTTATTCTTTTGCCCCTCCCATCTTTGTTTCTTTCAGTTGTACTGGGTCTTTACTGATGCACAGGTTTTCTCTTGTTGCAGCGAGTGGGGGCTAGTCTGTTGTGCTATGCAGCCTTCTTATTGCAGTGGCTTCTTGTGGTGCATAGGCCCTAGGAGTGCATGCTTCAGTAGTTGTGGCTCTCAGGCTCTAAAATACAGGTTCAGCAGTTGTGGTGCATGGGCTTGGTTGTTCCGCAGCATGTGGGATCTTCCCAAATCAGGGATCAAACCTGTGTCCCCTGCATTAGCAGGCAGATTCTTAACCACTGGACCACCAGGGAAGTCCCAGGGTTTACTCTTGGTGTTGTAAATTTCATTCATTTGGGCAAGTGTATAATGACATATATCTATCTTTCATTATATGACCATACTGAGTATTTTCACTGCCCTAAAAAGGCTTGGTACTTTCTGCCTATTTTTCCCTCCCACTCCACAACTCTTGATATCCACAGATTACTTTACTATTTATAGGTTTGTCTTTTCCAAAATGTCATATAGTTGGAATTATACAGATATAATCTTTTCAGATTGGCTTTTTTCACTTAGTAATATGCATTTGTGGTTCCTACAGGTATTTTCATGGCTTGAGAGCTCATTTCTTTTAGTATGGAATCACATTCCATGGTCTGGATGGACCACAGTTTATTTGTTCATTTACCTGCTGAAAAAGATCTTGGCTGCTTCCAAGTTCAAAAAAAGTCAGTTATGCATGAGGCAAGGACTTTCATGAATGCTTTCTTTACTTAAAGCTTGCAGTTTCCTTGAACATCACTGACATGAAAGGATGCCAGGCAATCTTATACCACTGACATTTCTGAGGTCAAATTGTGCCAGTTCTATTTGATGTGTATGTGACTTTGAACAAGACCTTGATCTTCTCTGAATTTCAATTTCTTCATGAAGAAATTACAATTACCTTTCTCATAGCCTCATCAGAAGAATTTTTAAACTAAACAAAGTTCCATAATGCATGCTAACAATGCGTGTATAATGGTATCATTACTTCTGTTCTCTAATGGGATTTCTCATAGGCCACACCCATGGGAAGCCCATAGTGAAGATAGATAGAAAAGTCTGAGGTCCTGAGGAGCAGGTAAAGGGAGTTAACCTAAGTACAAACAATAAGAAGGTCAAGATGTGGACACTGAACATGAGTCTAGCGGAGACACAGACACCATGGGGAAGATAAAGGCCACAGTTCCTGTTGGAGCCCAGCTACTGGAAGGAGTGAGCCTGACAAATAGAAGATGGTGGTAGAATATCAAAATGTATCAAGGGAATACATTTCCATCACTATTCTCATTGCTTGCCATTGTTTCTAAGGTTCAGTGAAAGTCAGTTTGATACTGCCTAAAAGAAAAGGCCAAGTAGGGCTTCCCTGGTGGCACCGTGGATAAGAATCTGCCTGCCAATGCAGGAGACACAGGTTCGATCCCTGATCTGGGAAGAGCCCACATGCCACAGAGCAATTAGGCCCGAGCACCACCACTGCTGAGCCTGAGCTCTAGAGTCCGGGAGCCGCAACTACTGAGGCACGTGCTGCAGATACTCAGGCCCATGTGCCCTCCAGCCTCTGCTCTGCAACAAGAGAAGCCACCTCAATGAGAAGCCTGCACACCAAAACCAGAGAGTGGCTCCTGCTCCCAACTAGAGAAAAAGCCCGTGAAGCAACAGAGACCCAGCAGAGCCAAAAATAAATAAATAAAATTATGGGGAAGAAAAGGAAAGAAAGAGCCAAGTAGCTCCTAGTTCCACACTCCTCTTTAAAACAGGCCAATGCCAGATCCTCAGGACTGCTGATCACTCTCTCCACCCTGGGTGCACCCATGTGAGGACACCAGGCAGTTTCGCTCAGTCATATCCTTCACCTCAGCCACGCTCATAACTTGACGCTTGATAAGAGCTGAGGGAGAATTGACTAGTGATCCTGTTTCCTTCCCATCATCTATCAAAGCCCATCTATCAAAGCCCATCCAAAAGCTCTCAGATCGCAGCTTCAGACACATGTATCACCATCTTCCAGTCCCAAATGTGGTGCCTACAAATGACTTTCCTCAAATCAAAAAATACCCCTCCACACACACAGAATAAATGTTATTTACTAAGGATTCACACACCTGATTCAAATGCCTCCTAACACCTCAGAAAATAAGTCTGGTACATTTTAACACAGTATTTTAAGAAGGGGTATTATTAAGAGGAAGCATTATGAAAACTATTCTGATCTCAAAAAATCACAAGTTAAATGAGCCTCTGTGTCTTAAAATGTTATGAGACATTATGAAAATTTACCTAGGAACCTCAGAGTCACCAAATTACCTATGTGGGATTTTTTCTTGGCAGCTAAAGTAGCAGAAGAAAATTTTCCCAGGTTCTTCTATCCTGATGCCCAAGCTACTCAGAAAGAGAAAACATCTCCCAATGTATTAGGCAGAATGACACTGCCTTCCAAATGTCTGCACCCTAAAACCTAGAATCTGGAAACATGGTATCTTCCATAGCCAAAGGGACTTTGCCAGAGTATTTAAGAGTATGGACTTAAAATAGGGAGATTATCCTATATTATCCAGTTGGAAGTAAGCAATCACACTGAAATGTTGTGGCTGCAGGCCATGTGCTGTGATGGATTTGTGACCTCCGGAAGAGAGGGTTTTGATCTGGGGCCAGAGACCAGGCTTGACCACTCAGAGTTTTTGTGTAACAGAGTTTTATTAAAGTACTAAAGAGATAGGGAAAGCTTCTGACATAGACATCAGAAGGGGGCAGCAGAAAGAATGTCCCCTTGCTAGTTTTTAGCAAGGTGTTTTCTGTCTATTAGCAAACTGTTAACCAAATAAGGAAAACACCTCAAGGCTGAGGGGGTTTCACCAGGCCCCTTTCCCACAATATTCTGTTTTGAGATAGAATGGCACACACCAGAGGTGAGGTGTGTCATCCCCAGTCATAAAACAATTGACATGAATACTGGTTTGTTGAGCCATTATCAGCCCCAGGTTTGAGATAAGAAAAAAAAAAATTAGTCTTAGGCAGAACCATTTTGAAGAAAGGCAGATTTCAAAGCTGATACATAGTTTCATTAACATAGCTTAAGAAAAACATTTCCATAAGAAAAATGGCATTGGTTAGCCCAAGGTTTGAGAAAAGTTCAGGTAGAACCAGGTGTCCTCAGCACAGAATTAAAAGAAGCCTCTTAATTTTGTGTAGAGGGGAAGAAAAATGTCTGCCGCTTGCAGTTTATTTCCTCCTGCTGCTTGGGACCTCTGGCTTTCCTACCTGTTAAGCTCTTCAACACGAGCCTTGCAGACACAGAACTTTCTCCTGCTGGGGTCAGAGATAAAGCTTAGGAAAGGCAGGAGAGATGGGGCTCTGGGGAAGTCACAGAGGCTGGATAGGAAGAGGTCTCCATCCGCTGTTGCCGACCTTGAAGACGGAAGAAGGGGGCCATAAACCAAGGAGTATGACTGTTCTCTAGAATGACCCCTGCCTGACAGTCCACTAGGAAATAGGCACCTCAGTCATACAACCACCTGGAACTGAATTCTGCAAACAGTATGCATGATCTAGGAGGTGGATTCTTCCCAGAACCTCCTAGTAAGGGGCTGGCCAGCTGGTATCTTGATTTTGGCTTTGGGAGAACTTGAGCAGAGAAATCAGTCAGGCCACTCAGACGTCTGACCTACAGCATGAGACCTAAGTTTGTATTGTTTTAAGCTGCTAAATTTGTGATTTTTTTTTTTTTTTTACAACAGCAATAGAATAAAATTTCCCCTAAGCCCTTTTCTTTTCTTTCCATAAAATGGCACAAGTGAAGTCATCAGCTTCCATGCTTGGGAAAATTTCAGTTCTGATTGGAATAGAAGGCTGGCATAGCTTCATTTGGGAGTGCAAAGTAGAGAAAAAAAGAACTACATGCCCACCTCTCCCTTGAACCTCTCTCAGAAATGGTTCATTAAGTAGATTAAGGATCAATACATTTTAAAAATTTCTAAAAATCCACTTAAATTGTTAAATCTTCCAGGAAAGATTAAATAAACAATGTTATTACCGTGATTCCACATTTTGAACGTCGGCTACTGTTAAAAACTCAGTAACTTGAGATGTAAGGTATGGAAACTATATTTCAACTGGATTGAATCAAAGACTCTATCGATCTGACGTCACAAAAGATTATAGTAGAATACATTTCCAGTGTTTTCTCTGAACACATCATTCAATAGTTTTGGAGAGATAAGAACTTACTCTGGAAAAAAAACAGAAAACAGGCTTTTATAACATAGGTATCGGAAGGAAATATGTGTTCTTTCTGGATGTAAAAATATTGTATTGATCAAAAGTTTGTTTGGGTTTTCCTGTAACATCATACAAAAAAACTCAAAATAACTTCTTGGCCAACCCAATATAACTAACATAATGAAGATGACTAAAGTCACAGTTAGCCCTATGTGTGCAGAGAGTAGGTTACTTAGGTAATGATTACATCCAACTGGATACATAAAGCTGAGAAAGTTAAATAACCCAGAAGACTCACATTGCAATAATATGGTTTTGATTACAACTTTTTAATGATTCGGCCAGTGGAGGCTATGAGTCATCCCTTATGAGGTGCAGAAATGGGGGAACCAAAAAGTCACTTGTTAGGGAAAAGAAGATATGAGTTACAGTAAACAAACTGCTCTGTACTGTCTGCAAAGCAGCAAAACAATTACTTGAAATGCAGTGAAAATCTTGGTTAGAGGTTGAGAAAGTCGTGTTGACTGAGAGCAGACCAAAAGTTCTTCCCTCCTCATTCCTTCATGAAAACAAGAGAGGACTATATAACCAAATCCAATAGAGTAGAAATTACAACATTAATGACATCTAGTCTGAATGTGGTTTCTTCTCAGCCCTTTACAGGCAGATATGCAGGCATAAGCCCTCAGAAGTAGATATGTCTGAGGTTTACCTGAGTTCACTGTGGGCATATTTCTTGGTGCAACTCAAACATATGCTCTACATTTTTAGACCTTGTATAACCACAAGAAACAGATGCTTCTTGGAATTACAGGCACGGAGATTTATTTTGTTCAAGTCAACAAGGTGAAATAAAAGAATAGAACATTTTGGGTGAAGTCTTTAAAATTTTCCATCACACCATCTGCATTCCCATTCAGTCCCCAGATTGCTTGGGAAAGCAGCAAGATTTCACTTTCAGGCCAAAGTTACTCAAAATCAATTACTTAAACACTCCCCCAGTGGGATTATCTGAACTTGCAAGAACATGTGTGTCTTTTAGACTTACCATTTCTTTTCTTCTTTATATTTAAAAACATCTGAAAAAGCTCAAACTTTTAGAAAAGCTCAGAGAATAATTTATTGAACAGCATTGTAACTACTATGCAGCTTTATTAAAATTTACTTTTTTGTCAAATTCGTAATCAGGTCATCTGACATAAGGATTACTGAAGGCATCAGATTGGTCCCAGACATTGGATAGATATGTTAATTTTATATTCAAAAAAACAGTGTAGAATTTATAGGTTGGGTTCAGCAATACCTTTGCCTTTTTTGTTATTCTCTTTTTCTAGAGCCAGCTTTGTGAGTTCATTCTGTTTTCTAAAAAGAAAGGAAGGAAAGTTTTACTGGGGATTTCTTTTTTTTTTTTTTTAATTGGAGTATAATTGCTTTACAATGCTGTGTTAGTTTCTGTTGTACAATGAAGTGAATCAGCTATATGTACACATGTATCCTCTCCCTCTTGACCTCCCTCTCCTCCATCCCACTCCTCTAAGTCATCACAGAGTATAGAGCTGAGATCCCCGGGCTGTATAGCAGGCTCCCACTAGCCATCTATTTTACACATGGTACTGTGTATACGTCAATCCCAATCTCTCAATTCACTCTGCCTTTCCCTTCCCCCTCTGTGTCCACATGTCCGTTTTCTACATCCACATCTCTATTCCTGCCCTGCAAATAGTTTTATCTGTACCATTTTTCTAGATTCCACATACATGTATTCATATATGATATTTGTTTTTCTCTTTCTGACTTACTTCACTCTGTATGACAGACTCTAGAGATGAGTCTGTAATATGGTCTCTTTGATTTAGATACTCAGTATTACATCTCTGTCTCCCTGGTCCTCCCTACATCAAACACTATCTTCTTTTACTTTAAATGAATCACTCATCTTCTCCCACACCCTCCTCCCCTCATAATGAGATAGTTTCTGCTAAGACTACTAAAGCTGTAATACATCCCTACCTCTCCTGACACCTACAAGGAATCACCCCTAACCTCCTGACTTTCCTTTTCTGTCTCCCCTTTGTGGGCACTCAATCATCCTTTCCTCTCTCTAATTGTAACCCACAAACAGATTCTCACTGTCAGTGAGTCCATCACTTCCTGGAGTGTCTGCCTTCTACTCCCTGGCTCCATTTTTCTTCTTATCGCCACCATTTCTGAACATGCTTTGAATTTTTTATTGCCAAAGAATATGTAAGATAGACCTTTAAAAACAGCTCAGGGAAGTAAGATCTTTCTTGAATGAAGCACAGACGTTCTCCTTAAAACACCCACTACTGTTTGGGAGTGGTGGCTTGCTACTGTTACTATCTGGCTGATTTAGCCTACCAGGATCTGATAGAGCCCACAAACTCAGTAATTGAGTACTTATTATGTGTAGGCATTTTCTAAAAGAATGAAGTTGGTACCTGACACATCTATGAATTAAAATAAAATTGGTTCAAAAATTAAGCAGCTTGTCCAGATTCCTATAAATATCTTTGGAAATTGACTCCTAGTCTAACTGCTTCCAAGTGTGCTTGCTCCCGCATAATAATAGCTCCTAAGTAGCTGGCAGGTCTGTGGTCTTTGCCTCAGTGGGAGGGTTGAATGTATAACTCCACCCCTAAGAGTCAGTGACTTTTTCTCCCACAACCACCAACAATAGCACAAACCTCTTGTCTTATAATTCAGGTTCTTGCTCACAGACCAGAATGCAGTGATGATAAAATAAACACTTACTCCTTGAAAAACTTTAGAGGCATAATCTATGAAGGTTTTCATTTCTTTATTTTGATAGCAACACTTTTTTCTATGATCATATGTGATCGTTTCCAATGGCGTGAAGATTTACTTTATAGATTAAAAGAAATTTTAAGATGACTTGGTATTAAGATAGCTGGAGTCAGAACATTGGCTCTATTGAGATAAAGGCTTCAATATATCTGATGATTCATATTTAACTGAATTAATGCTCATGAAGAGTTTGGTTCAACATTTCAGAGGTCATGACTTCAGTGATGCCTCCTGGTTGGTCTTCCAAGACAGTTGACCAGTATGAAAAAGAGGCAAAGAATTCAACCATTCTTTCAACTTCAATTCAGGTCTTCTACTTCAAGCCACCAATGGAATAGAATAATGTATAAGGTAAAATCAAGTTGTCTTTGTAAGAAAGTTTCTATTGTGCAGTATTATGAACTTTGTGAAAAGGTCACCATGGAGTCATTTTTGTTTAGGTGAAGGGTTGGGTCATGTCTCATTTCCCCCAAACTAGTTCCTCCATCTTAGCCTCTGAAGCTGAAGGAATTGAATCCCGAAACACATTTTATTGCTGTTTCTCTAGGATAGTGAGGGAGTCTTGGAATTTAACATCTCCCTGAAGCTGAAGAAGTTAAAGGCCCACTGTGTACTCCAAAATCAAAATCATCTGTTCAGAGAGGATTGAGATTTCCTGTGGAAAGTACAAACTTTAAAGGTTTCCATTTTCACTGCTCATCTGAAATAATGTAGGATTTATGATTTCATACGACATGTAAGTAGGAAAGCCTCCTATTAGCTGGTAGGTTATTCCCATAGCTTTAGCGTGTGTCAGTCTGAGGGTGGAGGGGTGGGCAGGAGAGGTCCAGATGTGTGAGGAAACAGATGTGGTCGACTCTCCTGTAGAACCAGAGATTTGCAACCATGGGTGTAGTGTTTGTTTTTGCACCCCAGTTCCCTTCAATTATTTTAAAGGCTCTTATGAAATGGCAGTTATCCTTTTAAGAGTCTTTGCCCATTTCAATTTATGGATGTTGCTTTTCTGTTATTTTGGACTATGCCTCGTTATAATACAAGTAAGTGGAGATTTTCCTTCAGGCATCATATAAAATCTATTTCTGTACTATTGTTTGTTGATACTTCTCCCTTTAAACTTTTTTCCTTTGTGTTTGTGGGGAACAAAAGCCATGATTATCTCTGTCCCAAAGAATGTCAAATATTTTATATATCACTTGTCAAGAGGCATACACTGAAGCTTCAATAGCTAAGTTGCTTCTCTGGCCTCCTTTCGTAACAAACAATGCATCTATGGAGCAAAATGAAGTGGCTGATAAAAGTAGTATTTCTGTCCATTTTAGAAAAAGATTTACATTGGCTCACTACCTCATTCTGGTTCCTTAGGTAGTAGCCTACGTTCTTGTATTTCTTAGCAAATAAACAAAACAGTAAACAAAGTAATTTTTGGAGACATTAGAAAAATAAAAATGTAATTTGGGATCAAATCTTTGTCTTCTCAATCACTTTTTCCATTTTGTAAGAAGGAATAGATATCTAGAAGGGTGCATAGTGGATAAACCTAGTGATTAAGAAAAGACAGACCTGAGGGTGCGGGATGAATTGAGAGAGGAACATTGCCATATATACATGACCAAGTGTAAGATAGATAGCTAGTGGGAAGCTGCCGTGTAACACAAGGAGCTCTGTGATGAGCTAGCGGAGTGGGGTAGGAGTGGGGAGAAGGTTCTAGATTCAGGGGATCTATGTATTCTTATAACTGATTCACATCGTTGTACAGCAGAAACTAACGCAACATTGCAAATCAATTATATTCCAATAAAAAGAAGAAGAGATAGATCTAGAATGCTATAATATCAATTTGAAGAACTTACAGAAGCACAAGAAACCTCCCACAGAATATGCTAACTGGCATTTACATTTATCCTATTTATATGTAATTACTTTTTAAAAAAATCACACAAAATTACATTCAAAATAACTTGGACTAAAAGAACTAAGCATCAAATCCATCATTCTAATGTATCAATCATTTTTTTTCCCCTCCTTCCTAGACTCATACAGTTTAGGTCTACCATTTTTAAATGTCATAACTTATGAGTATATATAGTATCATAGTTGAATTTTTCACTAAACTTATAAGAATTTCTTGTTTCTTTAGTCTTTATAATGATCATTAAAAACAGTTCCATTGAGTTGATGTAACATAATGTGCTTAACTATTGTTGAACCTTTCCCAGCTGCATGACCCTGGGCATGTTACATTAACTTTATGTGCCCCAGTTACCTCATCTGTAAAGTGGTACTAATAATACTGACGTCATGGGGTTATTGGGGAAGACTAAATGAGCTAATGCTTATAAAGCATTGAAAACAGTGCCTGATACTTAAGAAGAACTCAGGATGTACTCGTTTTTAAAAATTACATTTTTTTGAAAATATTTAACTTCCTTAGTGAACATCTTCATTCAAGAAATTTCCCTCTCCTCCCCTCCCTCCTGCTACCCATCCTCCCTCCTCCTCTCCCTTCCTGCCTCCCTGACCCCCAACTGTGTCCTTAAAATAAGTTCCCAAGTGTGAGATTCCAAGGCTAATTTTTTTCCCAAAGAAACTGAAAGTTGTTTATGCAGATTGGATTATACATTATAGAAATTGTCAAAAGGCATCTATGAGGTATCTATTTCAGCCCGGTTTTGTATAGAATGCTGCAGTAAGCAAGTCAAAATGACAGGCTTCCCTGGTGGCTCAGATCGTAAAGAATCTGCCTGCAATGCAGGAGGTTTCAATCCCAGGGTCAGGAAGAACCCCTGGAGAAGGGAATGACAACCCATTCCAGTATCTTGCCTGGAGAATCCCAAGGACAGAGGAGCCTGGCAGGTTACAGTCCATGGGGTTGCAGAGTCGGACATGACTGAGTGACTAACATTTCCACTTCCACTTTGACTATTATGTTCTTGTTCTTCAGTTGCTAAGATATGTGCAACTCTTTGTGACTGCTTGGACTGCAGCATGCCAGGCTTTCCTGTCCTCCACTATCTCCCAGAGTTTGCTCAAGTTCATGTCCATTGAGTCGGTGATGCTATCTAACCATCTCATTTCATCCTTTGCTGCCCTCGTCTCCTTTTGCCTTCAGTCTTTCCCAAGCAGCAGGGTCTTTTACAATGAGTTGACTCATTATTTTCTTCTAAAACAACAAAATAAGGAAAATATGTAACCATCCTATTGGTTCAACTATGGGTTAAAATAAGCTGAGTAGGGACTATATATAAGGCAATATACTATATATTACTGGGACATTGCTACCTTCAGGGTTGTTCTTTTTCTTTTTTTTTTTTCCCAAAGATTCATTCAGTTTTTTTCATTCACAGGTTTATTCAGTGTTAACATGGGGGGATGGTATGCAACTCCCAGACACAGAAATTATGAGAGTTTTCTAGGTATAGTCTGTTTATAAAGTCACTCAACAGGCAAATTTGCCATCAGTCTTTCTTTTTCTTTACTAATCCTAGTGGACTTTTTCAAGGATCTGCTCTGGCTCACCTGGGATGCAGGGTATAACTTGCAGTAATTGTCCCATAAGTACATCTTCTGTCATCCCTAGATCCAGAGACAAAGTACCAGGGCTACAAAGGACAGCCATGTCCACTCATACATTCACTTAACCAGCATTAATGACATTCCCGTTGCCTAGAAACCCTTGTGCAAGATTCTTTTTTTAATTTTTACTTTATACTGGAGTAGAGTTGATTAAGTAGCTGACAAAGGTCCATCCAGTCAAAGCTATGGTTTTTTTTCAGTAGTCATGTATGAATGTGAGAGTTGGACTATAAAGAAAGCTGAGCACCAAAGAATTGATGCTTTCGAACTGTGGTGTTGGAGAAGACTCTTGAGAGTCCATTGGACTCCAAGATCAAACCAGATGATCCTAAAGGAAAACAGTCCTGAATATTCATTGGAAGGACTGATACTGAAGCTGAAACTCCGATACTTTGCCCACCTGATGCAAAGAACCGACTCATTGGAAAAGACCCTGATGCTGGGGAAGGTCGAAGGCAGGAGGAGAAGGGGACAACAGAGGATGAGATGGATGTACAGCATCACCGACTTGATGGACATGATTTTGAGCAACTCCGGGAGTTGGTGATGGACAGGGAGGCCTGGCGTGCTATATTCCATGGGGTCACAAAGAGAAGGACACAACTGAGCGACTGAACTGAACTAAGAGTTGATTAACATTAGTTTTGTTAGTTTCAGGTGTATAGCAAAGTGACTAAGTTATACACAGACATGTATCTATTTTAAATTTTGTGTCTTTAAGATTGTGACTAAAATAGCATGTTATATAAGAAACATACAGGAGCAAAGAACTGTAAATGGTGAATTAATTCTAATGGTTAATAAGGGACAAGGAGAAGATATGATCTCTTATCTAAACAGTCAGCAGGGAAAGATCAGGATTTGTCCTTGATGGCTCAGCCTCAGCCAAAAAATGTGGGAGAGACAGCCATGTGTAAAAGAAGTGAAAATTGCAAATTGGTCAGGAACATTTATTTATCCAGGCAGGTGCTTGGAGACAAAGAAACAAGGAAAGGAACAAGGAGATATAAAAGGAAAATAAAATCCTTATACTAAAATATGATGTTACCCAGAAACAGACTCAGAAACATAGAGAGCAAACTTGTGGTTGCCAAGGAAGAGAGGGGCCAGGGGGAGGCATGGATTGGAAGTTTGGAATTAGCAGATGTAAACCGGTATATATAGAATGGATAAACAACAAAGTCCTACTGTATAGCAGAGGGTACTATACTCAATACCCTGTGATAAACATATGGAAAAGAGTATGAAAAAGAATGTATGTATATATATATATATATGTATATAATAATTGATTCATTTTGTTATACAGTAGAAACTAACACAACATTGTAAATAAACTGTGAAGAATTGATGCTTTTGAACCGTGGTGTCGGAGAAGACTTTTGAGAGTCCCTTGGACCACAAGGAGATCCAACCAGTCCATCCTAAAGGAAATCAGTCCTGAGTGTTCATTGGAAGGACTGATGCTGAAGCTGAAACTCCAATACTTTGGCCACCTGATGTGAAGAACTGACTCATTGGAAAAGACCCTGATGCTAGGAAAGATTGAAGGCAGGAGGAGAAGGTGACGACAGAGGATGAGATGGTTGGATGGCATCACCAGCTCAATGGACATGAGTTTGGGTAAACTCCGGGAGTTGGTGATGGACAGGGAAGCCTGGTGTGCTGCGATTCATGGGGTCGCAAAGAGTCAGACACGACTGAGGGACAGAACTGAACTGTACTATAAAAAATTAAAAATTTTTTAAATATAAATAATAAAATGTGATGTCACCAAGAGTCAATGAATGAGTTTTCTGTCAAACTAGCAATCTTCTTCACATGCTGGAATTTCTTTCCCTCTGTGCTTCAGCTAACACTGTTCCTCTTATCTAAGATTCCCTTTCCTCTGACCATGTCCTCCCAACTGAAATCCATCCTCTCTAAAAACCTGCCCCCTCCAGGAAGCATTCCTTGACTGCCTCAGGACTAACAACATCAATTTGACAATTACCTGTGCATGTGAGAAGGCAAAAAGTGGGTAAAATATAATCCACAGGAGATAAAGCAATTAGGGGACTGAGGAGAGGACCTTGGGAAATTCTGATATGTTGGGGATGAAGCAAAAAGAGAAAATAAAACAGGCAAAAGTGAATCAGAGCAGGATGGTGCCATGTCTGGAAATCTAAAAGAGAGGAGCATTTTCAAGGAAGGTATTTGTACATGGAACTGAGACTACATTGAAACTCAGTCTAGAACCCTCATTCATTGTTCTTCTCTCACTTGAGGATTTTTTCAACCCTATGGATATCTAATATTTCTTATAAAGTCAAAGACCACATCACCATTGTAGCCAAACAATATAACAGCCCCTTCATATACTACACATATAAATGTCTCTCTCAGGTCTCCTAATTAGCTTTTTGCTCTTTAAGTATCAAGACAAAAAGCACTGATTCTTTTTTTTTTTTTTTTTTTAATGTTGAGAAAATTAAAAACTTTTTCCAGTGTATTGTAAAGGGTCAGTGACAAGGATACTTTTGTGCCCTGAAAAAATTCCACTGTGAGCATTCCATAATAAAATGGGCTTTTGTGCTTTTCATAGATTACAGTTCTTTATACAATGGACTTGTCTAAGTTTCTTCCTGTTTTCCAATCAGTTAAATTTAGAATGATTGTTTCCATCTCTTTTGAGATATGATGTCTAGGAAAGTGAATGCCTACATGGGATACCAGGGTCCAGCAAGTCTGTGAAACTCAGTCATAGCTGGGGTATCACCCAACTGCCGGGCCTTTCTCCTGGGTTTCCCATGGACATTTTCCCTCAAGGTCATTAGTCTGCAATTCTGCAATATAAAATCCAAGTTTACTCCCATTTTAACACAAACAACCTCCATTTTTATTACAAACCTACTTATTTTTTGAGACATCCTTTGCATGTTTGCTTTATATAACTTTTGCAGTTAAATAATTTGTAATTATTGTAATAAATGGGGAATACTCTTTAAAAAAACAGAAAAAGTATCCATTCTCCCATCTTCACATAGAACCACTGTTAACATTTTGGTATATGCCCTTTTATATATTATTAATATTTATAAATTGATCATATGTTTATGTAGATAGATAGGTAGATAGGTAGATATTAGGTGGCTCACTGGTAAAGAATCTGCCTGCAGGAGCCACAGGAGATGCAGGTTTGATCCTGGGTCAGAAAGATCCCCTAGAGGAGGAAATGGCAACTCACTCTGGTATTCTTGGGTAAAACATCCTGTTAACAGAGGAGCCTGGTGGGCTATAGTCCATGGGGTCACAAAGGGTCAGACACGACTGACCAAAAAAGTAATAACTACTACTAATATATATATTGCATAATTTTATGTCTTTTTAATAAAGATGGATGCACACTGTTCTGCGGCTTTGAAAGTTCTTTTTATCTCTCCATGTTAACTAGAACACTTCTATGTTACTTGATGGCTGGCTATATGGTCTTCAGTTGCATAGATGAGCTTTAATTTATGTACCCAGTTACATTAACTAAACAAGTAGGCCATCAGACTGCAGCGTCACTACCCTGGTAACCTACATGAGCAAATCAGAATCTAAGCCTATAACTGCCTCGAGGTACAGAAGTCAAAAAGCTAAGGGCAAGACAACCAATCACAGATAACTAGGCTTTATTACAGCTAGACAGATCAAGTAATTTCCTCTTCGCTTTTGTACCTTCTTTGTAGGTACCCCCCCAAGCCTGCCCCCATCTCCTGTAGGCTGAGTACTCCTAATTACCATTGGTTTGGCACTGCTCATTAGATTTTATTTTTGCTCAAATAAACTCTTAAAATTTTTAATGGGCCTCAGTTTACCTTCTAACAACCCCATCCTCTGTCATTGGAAATCTAAGTTGTAAGAAATCTCTTAAATAATAGCATGTTGAATTGTTAGCTTTCTTATTAGCCCATTTCTGCCACTTACCCACTGTGTAATCTTAAGCAACTTGCTTAACCTCTGTGATCCCATCTGTTGAATGGGAATAATACAAAGGTTTTCCTCATTGGGTTGATTCTGAGGATCAATGGTGACTTGCACAGAGCAAAACCTAGGAACTTACATGCTCTTATCCTTCTTCAACCTAATGCCAAATTTGAATAAGAACAGTTTGATATCTTGGAATGTCCTAAGTTTAAGTTCTGGGAAAAAAAAAGACTTCCAGAAAAACGTCTGACTTCAGTTAGTTACATGGATACAGCTCTTTGGTAGAAGTTACAACAAGTTCTTTTGAAGACTCCTGGAAGTCTATCAACTATTTGGATAGTCTATAAGACTTGAGACAAATTCTGAAGCTTCCGCATGGTCTCTGCTTTTCTCAAAGCATTGGTCTGGGCTTCTTGGCATGACTGGAGACTGGTTTTTTCCTGCTCCGGTGCCTGGGAGGAGGAATAAGACCTGACATGTGAAATTCTGCTCCCCTGTGTGTTGGCCAGGGCCGTGCCACACCCCCTGCAAATACAAAACTCTCTGCCAGTTGTGATCACTTTCCACCAGCAACTAGAACACTATCACATGAATAAGTACAAAATAATGATTTTATAAGTAAAGAAACAAAATCATCCTCTTCACCTCATGGACTCCTATGTGACAGCCTTACAGAGATTTTTGCTTATTGATTTGAATTTGACTCTTTTAGACATTGTCTGGAAAATTATAGTGAAAAATAATCAAATCTTGAAGAAATCGTGGATTGAAATTGGCCTCTCTTTGTTGATGTTTGGCAGAAGCCAACAAAACTCTGTAAAGCAATTATCCTTCAATTAAAAAATAAATTAATTTTTTAAAAAGGAACTGTCCTCTCTTTGATTTGGGGTCTCCTTTCTCCAGCCTCCACCAAGCTTACTCAGAGGGACTGAGACTCCTTGTGAGTTTATAATTCTGTTGATGAAAGAAAAGATAAATGAATATGAGTGGGTTTAAAAACTTTGTCCCCCTTATAACTTTTTGGCTATAGAAAAATTATTTAGCTTTGCCTAGGAAAATTACAGAAACTTGTTTTGTTATGCATTTAATAACTTGTCTTAAAAAATACTCTGGCAGCATTTGCTATTCTAATGAAAAGCTTATAATTGTCCTCATGCCTGAAGCATTCAACTTAGAAAAGGCCTACTTTGTCCAGCACAGTTTTTGACTTACCACTGCGACAGGGATAGCACTGTTGATACCCTTGAGTAAGATGCAAATGACAGAAGAGACACTGAACAGAACAGCTCTTCCATAAAGGGCTTAAAGCATTGCAACCCACCAAAGATAGATGGAAAAATTCACATATATATTCTAGATGCAAAGTCTTGTAGTACAAGGTTAAAGTTCTTGAAATGCGTCAAAGACAAGCAGAGTTGCAACAGAGAATACATTTGCCAATGGGGAAAAAGTAACTGCCCCAGAGCCCAAAACTTAAAAAGGGAAGTTGCCCCCTTTAAATGGCTTCCAGCCATAGCTGCCAGGGGAGACCTTGGTGCTTTAATTTTGTTCCCAATAGATCTAGAATCTGAGCAGATGTTCTATAATTTCATTCTCATGGAGCATGCATGATTTGTGCTGGTGGCCCAGAGCTCTTATCAATTCATTTCCTCATTTCTAAACAACCAAAGAGACAAAGCAATGGATGGGCCAAGTTCTGCAGGAAAAGTTTTCTGAGTGGAGATATTTGCAGCTCCATGCAAAGGCCTAAGAGATGCTGTTGTATTCTGAAATGGTGAGAATTTGAGGGAGGATGATGCTAAAGATAAAGATGGCATTAGATGATGCTGAAAACTTTCAATCAGTTCAAAGGGATGAGACTAATCTTACAGCCGATAGGGGTTTTGTGCAAATGAATGCCCAGAGAT
Source organism: Dama dama (assembly GCF_033118175.1). NCBI lineage: Eukaryota > Metazoa > Chordata > Mammalia > Artiodactyla > Cervidae > Dama > Dama dama. The sequence continues at coordinate 20,177,173 of NC_083694.1, read as the reverse complement.
ATTCCTTGACCAATTAAAGGCCGAAGTTCAAGAGCCTTAGACATTAGATGTTATTGAGGCTCCAAAAATCAGGCCCCACTTTCAGCATGGAATGCAGAAAAGAGATTTTGTTCCATTCCCTTCCTTTCTCATCCCTTTCCTTGGGCACCTGGGTCCCTCTTTATGTCTCTGAACCCAGGGTTTCAACCATCTGTGCTTCCACACCTACTGGATGTGACCAAAATATGCTGGCAAGTTCTTTTTCTCATAGAACTCTGCATTCTCCTAGCTGATTGGTCAAGCATTCCATATACGAAGATATAGTATTCCTACCCTCTTAGCTAATGTATTTTGCATTTCATTTGAGGCCCTCAGTCACAGAATCAGAAGAATTGAGTGAAGGTGAATATTTTAGGTCCTGTAGAAGCCACAGGAGGAGGCATGTATTAGCTGGAAGGACTACAAGATGCCTCCGATCCCAAGAGGCTTGAAGTACCTTATTCCAATCATCATCAATACTAGAGAAAACATTAACATGAAGGAAGCACATATGCAGGGAGCATTGGAAAGGAGCATTATCTTGCTCTTAGAGTGACCTGGTTAATTGTCTCTGTCACACAGAGAATATGTATACTAATGTTTGCTCTCAGGACCATGGTATGCTCATGTATTCATTGGATATCATAATACAATAGGATCTTAAATGATCAGAGGAACCAGTTCAATTCTCTAAGGATTCTCTCTACAAACTACACTCACTGGTAAACTGAATGCCCATCACCAGAAAGTCAATTTCTCACACATTTCTACTACTGTCAGTTTAGTTGTCAAGGGTCAATTTCATTTTCTCCTAAAGTCATTTTTGCCTACTGTGATTTTAAGGTATTAATGTATTTTAATTTTTTTTCTTTTCTTTTCCAGTTGGGATATAGTTGCTTTACAGTATTGTGTTATCTTCTGCTATACAATGAAGTGAATCAGCTATATGTATACATATATGCTCTCCCTCTCGAGACTCTCTCCCACTCCACCCTTGTCCCACCCCTCTAGGTCATCACATAGCAGCGAGCTGAGCTCCCTGTATTCTATAGCAGCTTCCCACTAGCTGTATACATGTCAATCCTAATCTCCCAGTTCATCCCACTCTTCCCTTTGCCTCCATGTCCACACATCCTTTCTTTCTATTTGCATCTCTATTCTTGCTTTAGAAATAGGTTCACCTGTACTATTTTTCTAGATTTTAAATATATGCTTTAATATATAATATTTGCTTTTCTCTTTGTGGATTTAGAAAATCCACAAAATTCTGGATTTAGAAAAGGCAGAGAAACCAGAGATCAAGTTGCCAACATCCGTTGGATCATAGAAAAAGCAAGAGAGTTCCAGAAAACCATCTACTTCTGCTTTATTGACTACACCAAAGCCTTTGACTGTGTTGATCACAACAAACTGTGGAAAATTCTTAAAGAAATGGGAATATCACACCACCTGACCTGCCTCCTGAGAAATCTGTATGCAGGTCCAGAAGCAACACTTAGAAATGGACATGGAATGACAGACTGGCTCCAAACCGGAAAAGGAATACATCAAGGCTATATATTGTCACCCCGCTTATTTAACTTATATGCAGAATACATCATGCAAAATGCCAGGCTGGATGAAGCACAAGCTGGAATCAAGATTGCCGGGAGAAATATCAATAACCTCTGATATGCAGATGACACCACCCTTATGGCAGAAAGCAAAGAGGAACTAAAGAACCTCTTGATGAAAGCAAAAGAATAAACTGAAAAAGTTGGCTTAAAACTCAACTTTGAGAAAACTAAGATCATGGTATCTGGTCCCATCACTTCATGGCAAAGAGGTGGAGAAACAATGGAAACAGTGACAGACTTTATTTGGGGGGCTCCAAAATCACTGCAGACGGTGACTGCAGCCATGAAATTAAAAGATGCTTACTCCTTGGAAGAAAAGCTATGACCAACCTAGACAGCATATTAAAAAGCAGAGACATTACTTTGCCAACAAAGGTCCATCTAGTCAAAGCTATGCTTTTTCCAGTAGTCACGTATGGATGTGCTGAGTTCGACTATAAAGAAAGCTGACTGCTGAAGAATTGATGCTTTTGAACTGTGGTGTTGAGAGTCCCTTGGGCAGCAAGGGGATCCAACCAGTCCATCCTAAAGGAAATCAGTCCTGAATATTCATGGGAAGGACTGACGCTGAAGCTGAAGCTCCAATATTTTGGCCACCTGATGTGAAGAACTGACTCATTTGAAAAGACCCTGATGCTGGGAAAGATTGAAGGAGGCAGGAGAAGGGGATGACAGAGGATGAGATGGTTGGATGGCATCACCAACATGATGGCCATGAGTTTGAATAAGCTCTGGGAGTTGGTTATGGACAGGGAAGTCTGGTGTGCTGCAGTCCATGGGGTCACAAAGAGTCAGACATGTATGAGTGAGTGAACTGACTGATCCAATATTTGTTTTTCTCTTTGTGACAGTCTGATCTGTATGACAGATTCTAGGTCCATCCACATCTCTACAAATACTACATAAACCAGTAAAATATAAGTTAGGATTGTAAACCTTTGAAAAATTGAAATTTATACTTTGGAAAGACTCCATCAAGGTGAATCAGTAAGAAAAACAGAGTAAAAAAAAAAAGAAGAAGAAAGCAAAAAGACTGACAAATTAGAGGGGACAGGATAATTTTAAAGATTGGGGTACAAATTTTCAAACTCTTTCACAACAGATAGAGTTCAGAGACCACTCTGCATTATGCAAATACTTGTGATCCCATCTTTCCCCAGTGTTTATAAGGTGATTTGAAACATTAAAGAGAATTTTATCACTTCCATGTTTCATTTACAATGTGATCTGAGACTGATTAAACATTTTTCCAACTCGACTTTTATTAGATTTTTAAAAAATAAATTCAATATATGCAAAATCATCTGGCAATCTTTTGAAAAATGCAGATTATTGAGCCTTGAGCCCCCTAGAGATTCTGATTAGAGGTCTGGATCAAGGTCCAGGATCTGAGTTTTTAAAAACTCCCCAGGGAATTCTGATCACAGAAGTTAGACACACAAAATTTGACACTCTTAGTCAGTAATTCCAACCAATTTGAACTTCCTCATTTATAGCAACATGTCTACAGAAAAGAAAAATAAATAAATAAAAGGCAACATAAATTGTTGTTGGACAAGCATTTCACTTTCCAAAGTCAGCTTGATTTTGGGTATTATTTTTTGAAATTTTTACTAGATCATATGTTTCTACAATCAAAGAACAAGGTAGTTTTAGAGTTAACATTAAAAGAGGTTCTATGAAGATAGAGAGTAAAAACATTAACATCTCCATTGTTTTAAACTTACTAACATCCGTTTAGTGAAAAGATCAACCAAAAGTTTCATTGATGGAAAAACAGCAAATATGGCAAATACTTTCAGAATATTTTGTATTATCTTATCAATCACAGATTTGATGGCAGGAAGATTTCACAGGTTCACCAGGTCATTGGCTTCTGCCCATTAAGACTGTTCTAAAACATCAAAGACTAGATCCTAGTTCTGGGAAATTTGGGAGTCTGAGAGTCTTGAGGTATTATTTTTTCAATTCTCTTCCAGGAATAATGATTTTTCAGTCACCCCAGAAGGCTGTGTATCTAACGTTTATTCAATTTTAGTATTTATGTCACCATCTCAGTGATTTATTAATACCTTTTTGAATGAGTCATATGGCCTTGCTTGTAAATGCCTTCTGGAGTTTTACAAACCACTCTAAAATCTATTCTAAAATTATCTTATCATCTAATCTCATTTTCTGTTCCTGGTTTATAATGCAACTAGAAAAAAAATATTTTGTTACATTATACCACCCTATACTCTCAGAGAATTTAATAATGTACAACATTACTGTTGTTGTTTAGTTGCTAAGACATGTCTGACTCTTTTGTAACTCCATGGACTGTAACCCACCAGGCTCCTCTGTCCATGGGACTTCTCAGGCGAGAATACTGGGGTGGGGAGTCATTTCTTTTCCCAGGGGATCAAACCCTCAGTTCCTGCATTGGCAGGAAGTTTCTATACCACTGAGACACCACAAGAGCCCCAGGGAAGCTCATACAGAATTATTATATACTATTAAAATCAAGTGATGAGTCAGGTAGTCTGATATACAAGATGATTTTTGTTTTAAAACAAAAACCTTTCTATTTTTCCTTAGAATGCATAATTTTCTCCCTCTCCTTTGGCAGTAGGTTTCCATTCAAAACTATGTGTTTCTGAGGTTAATATTAAATAAGTTTCCCTGTGTGGTCACGAACTAATAGTGGACAAAGCCAGTTCCATTTTTTACAGATTGACAAGGGAAGATAATCTGATTTATGGATATAGGAATGTATTTTGTCCCATTTTGAATTAATATTCAGGATGAAAATTAATTCCCAGGTACTTTCTCTTAGAAGACTGTGTGCTCTCCCAAATTCAGAGTCACTTTGCATCAATCCATCACCTGTTCAGTTCTGCAATTTCTGTCTTCCAGAAGAATATTTTTATTGCCCTCTTATTGATCTATCTCTGCTAAACCCAGACATAAGTTTTTATATATAAATTTTCAAGCAGCAAAGCCTCCTTTGGACTGGGGACTATAGGAACATATAAATATCAGTTGTATAAGTGCTTGGCATAGAAGCCACGTGTTCTGAAAATGAAAACAGGGCAGCTGAGGGTAAGGATGGAATGGATGGTTGTGTTTACTTACTAGCTTCTCATTCTAACCTGTGCGTCTGTGTGTGTGTGCTTAACTTAATGTGCCATCCTTTCTAGAGCTCTTGGAATTTTAGTGTTGAGAATGCTCTTTATTCTTTGCTATCTAATTGACTTTTAAATCCCACAGATGACTGTGGAATTCTTATCAAGATACACAACATTCCTACAAATCTTTAGTCTTCACACATTACTGATACAATCAGGCTCCATCTAACTTCAGTCGTGGGTTTCTAGAATTCACTGCTAGGTCTTTGACCTTGACTGTCTCTGCTGATTCTGCACTCATGTGGAGCCTGTTGAAAACATTCCTTCCTGTTTAGGCCATACTTTATTGAAAGGAACTGTATCATGCTGTCTTCCTTGTCCAGACCCACCACATATGTCTGCTCTTCCAGAACCATTGTGTACAAGGGAGATGCTAGAGTCTGGATGTCTCTTTGGGCTTTACCTGAAGAGTCACACATTTCTCATTTCGTCCAACTGGGAACTTCTGGAAAGTGAAAGTGAAAGTCACTCAGTCATGTCCAACTCTCTGTGACCCTAAGGCCTATACAGTCCATGGAATTCTTCAGGGCAGAATACTGGAATGGGTAGCCTTTCCCTTCTCCAGGGGATCTTCCCAACCCAGGGATTGAACCCAGGTCTCTCACATTGCAGGCAGATTCTTTACCAACTGAGCTATCAGGGAACTGTTGGATATTAGGGAAAACCGGGACACAAGGGTACTTCACAGGGACCCATCCCAACTTTCAACTCTATTATTGATCTCTTGCATTCTTCCTTTTCCTCATGGAAGCTTTATATATACTAAGAACCAAAAAAGGGCTGATTTTTAAAATATGATCATTCTATACCCAATTACCCTTGAGCAAAAGCTTTAGGCATCCCCCAATTCCAAACTTTTAGATCTTTCACAATATACTTTTTTTCCCATGAACTTGAAAATTAATTTTGAAGTGCAAAAGCCATGAATTGACTCTTCTCCATTTCATGTCATGTCTTCTCTGAGGCAAAGAAGGCAGAATATTTAATTCATGATTTGGGCAAAGTTGAGAGTTGGGGGGCACATTTTGTGGATGGGGTGAAGTTCAAAGGTGCGAGTATCAAAAAATATTGGAGAGAAACCACATTCTTTAGGACAAAGTCCAAAAATTTAAAAAAACAAAAAGCAAAAAATTATCTCACTACATTGGTATGAAAAGAAGCTGTGACATGCTTCTCAACATCCTGCCAAGGAACTAATTTTTAAAACAACAGTAAATAAAAGCTATGACATCACACTGATGCAACAAATTCAGTACCATTATCCTTGACCGTTAAGCATGCAAGCACGAAGACATTCACAAATATATCTCCAGAATTCTGCTTTCAGATCTAGCCCCTGTCAACTGAAGGTCACTAATTTCTAAGATGCTATTTTTTTTTTTTTTTTAGTTGTATTGGTTTAGATTGGTTTAGTTTCCCTGGTGGCTCAGTGGTAACAAATCTACCTGCAATGTAGGAGATACAATTTCGATTCCTGGGTCAGGAAGAACCTCTGGAGAAGGAAATGGCACCCAACTCTAGTATTCTTGCCTTGAAAGTCCCGTGGACAAAGGAATATGGTGGACCACAGGCCATGAGGTCACAAAAGAGTCTGACAGGATTGAGTGACTATAACCAACAACAATAATTGGTTTGCAATGTCTTGTTAGCTTCTTCTGTACGATGAAGTGAGTCAGTTGTATGTGTACATATATTCCCTATATGCTTCTCATTTTCCACTGATAAAAAATTTTTTTTTTGTTTTAGGAGGCAAACCATGAGATGCAAATAGAAGTCAGAATGAGTTCAGCAGAATGACAAGCCTTGTTCCATATAGCTTTGAAGCCTCTAGCAATAATATGAGAGGAACTAATGAAATGGGAACTGGGAAAGCTTGCAAAACGCACCTGGTGAGCGAGCCCACAATCTCCCTCGCCTGCTCTCTCTTATATTATAAAAATGAACAGACTTAGTTCTCTTGCCAAGGGCCGCTTTCCCCCACTTATCCTGTTACATTAACATTTGTGCTGGCTCTCGTTTGTTGCTTGTTCTCCAGAGTGAGGTTGCCACAGCAAAACTTTGAGGTGGTCTCTCCTTGGTCAGACTGCCCCCCTTCATCCTTCTTGACTGCCCCTCCATTGCTTCGTTCCCACATCCATGGAAGTTAAGTTTGATTGGACTCTTTGGGTCCAACAGAGTGTGATATTTTCAACTGGCCATTTCTTTGGGGGAGAAAATTAAAAAAAAAAAAAAAAAGAGACAGAGAAGGAGAGAAGGTTATGGCACTCTGTCTACAGTAGGAGTGGATTTTTTTTTTAAACTGTAAATTTAAAAACCACAGTTCTGGCTGCCTTTTTGTAATGGGACAGACTGTGTAGTCAAGGACCCAGCTCCACCACCTCCTGCCCACCCTCCACTGTGGTCTCCTGGGTTCTTCTCTTCTCACACACTTTTCCATCCCAGTGATTGGCAGAGAATATGGAATAAGTAGCCACCACCTACGGTGTTTTGAACAAAATCAATGCCTGGCACTTTCCAAAGGAAGACAGAATGCTCAATAGGTTTTATGAGCTCTCAACACTTTGAGTACAAATCTTCAGGGGAGGAGGCAATGGGGAGTAAGATGGGCAGAAAAGGCAGGGAAAGCCCTGAATATCTTCTAAGGCATCACAGAACTTTTGATGACTTTGCCCTGGCCTGGGAAATGTCTCACTGGATTGTGGGCTGCATTGAAATAGATGCCTTTTATGTTACAGTAAAAGTAAATAAATTGAAAGGAGGAAGATTAAATCCATAGTTATTTCATTCTTTGGGAACCTTCATACTGTTGTTTTTGTGAATCAAACTGACTTCAATAGTAACAAAGGAGATAGGGAGGATGGAGTCCAGTGGAGAGTAAAAGAGATCTCAAGTGGCTTCATTTTGTGTCACTAAGATCAGATTCTACTTCTGTCTCTTCGCCAGTACTCAGCTATGGGGAACATTCTCACCATCTGGTACAATTGGACTTAACCTTGTGGTGACTTTCGGCCAAATTTCTCTAAAGTGTCTAAACAGTTTTAATCTCTCTATTCTTAAGCATAATGTTAGATTTCACCCCTCCTTAATATCTTCCCAAATAGAACATAAACTATTTATTTGTCTAGATCCAAAGGCCTCTAAAGCAAGTATACTGTAGATAATTACTCTCCTCTGGCTGGCTTTTATGCATCTCTAATGGAATATGTCTAAACATTACTCACAGTAATACTGCCTTTTTGGTCTAATTGCAAATTATGAAAATAGTAAGAATTTCTGAACACTTTCGAGGTGTTTTTCAACTTTTAGCATGTCCTTACTGTACTATTGTACCCCTTTTTTAAAAAATTTTTTTCTTTTATATTGGAGTATAGTTGATCAACAATATTGTGTTAGTTTCAGGAGTACAGCAACATGATTCAGTTTATTTCTACCCCTTCTTGAAAGTCAAAAGTTAAAGGAAAGAATAAAGCATTTATTCTGTCATTTTTTTTTTTTTATAAAATGAATCTTAAAGAAGATGCTTCTTTACAAAGAATGTGAGTTTTGAATTGCAGGTGGAATGACAGAATTAGAAAATCACCATTGTGCAAAGATCAAGAAAGACTACTAAAACTAACAGATTGAATGTTGTTAGGGGACAAAATGATCTCATGATGTCAAACATCATTACAAGGGATTAGTCTCCGAAGTATTCAAACAGTTCATGCAGTTTAATATAAAAAAAACAATCAAATGAAAAGTTGGGCAAAAGACTTAAATAGACATTTCTCCAAAGAGGACACACCAATGGCCAACAAATACATGAAAAGATATTCAACATCACTAATTGTTAGAGAAATGCAAATCAAAACTACAATGAGGTATCACTTCACACTGGTCTGAATGGCCATCATCAGAAAATCTACAGACAATAGATGCTGAAGAGGATGTGGAGTAAAGGGAACCCTCCTACACTGTTGGTAGGAATGTAAATTGGTAGAGACACTATGAAGAATGGTATGGAGGTTCCTCAAGAAACTAAAAACAGAACTATCATATGACCCAGCAATCCCATTCTGGGCATATACATGGAAGGAGTCATAATTTAAAAAGGTCCATGTAGCCCAGTGTTCACTGCAGCACTATTTACAATAGCCAGGAAATGGAAGCAACCTAAATGTCCATCAGCAGAGTAATAGATAAAGATGATATGGTACATACATATTACATAGTAAACTATTACTCAGCCATAAAAACGAGCAAAATAGTGCCATCTGCAGAGGTGTGGATAAACCTAGAGACTGTCATACAGAGAGAAGTAAGTCAGAAAGAAAACAAACATCATACAATATCACTTATATGTGGAATCTAGAAAAATGGTACAGATGAATTTATTTGCAAAGCAGAAATAAAGACACAAATGTACAGGAAAACATATGGATACCAAGGGAGAAAGAGGGGGTAGGATTAATTGGGACATTGGGATTGACATCCATGCACTATTATGTTCGAAACAGACAATTAGTTAGAACCTACTGTGGAGCACTAGCTCTGCTCCGTGCTCTGTGGGGACCCAGATTGGAAGGAGATCTGAAAATTTGGGGGGATACATGGAAATGGGTAAATGATTCACTTTGCCGTACAGCAAAAACCAACACAATGCTGTAAAGCAACTATATGCCAATAGGAACTTTAAAAAATATCATTGCCCACAGTTGCCAGTCCAAAGGGAAAAATGCATTTTTACAGTAGAAATGTCTCATGGTCCCTTTGGATCATATGACCAAGTTTTAGCATCACTCATAGGACCCTTCGGCATTGTGCAATAAAAAGGGCATAGCATCATCTGTGGATTATTTTTGCTGAAAATGTTTAACAGAAACATAAACAAGCCCTTGGACCTCACATCCAGTTAATGGAAACAAAAGGGAGAGTCACAAGTTAAACTACCCCACAAATAAATAAGAAGGCGAATCTAGAAAGTGGGACATTCTACAAGAAAATCAGTTTCGTCTCTTCCAAAAGTCAAAGTTAAAAAGAAAAGGTAGGTGGACTGTTCTAATAGAGAAGATCTGAAGATACACAATCAAATGTAATGTGTAAAGTTGGATTGGATTGTATTTCAGGAAAAAAAATGATGCAACAAGATTTGGTTGACAATCTGAAATTTTTGAATATGGAGGATACTGACTGATATTAAGGAAATATGATTAATTTTCTTAGATGTGATGAAGGTACTGAAATTATATAATTATAAATATTATATGTTATAGGAAAGTGTCTTGGGTTTTAGAGACACAAACTGACGTGTTTAGAAGTGAAATGTTATAATATCTACAATAAATTTACAAATAGTTCACAAACAGGTTAGGATACAAACTACCACACACTTTTCTTTCAACTTCTCTGTACATGTGAAAATTATTTCAAAGTAGAAGGTTGGGGGAGGGGTGGGAGTTAAGTCAATGGAAGAGAATGCCTTCAGTAGAAGAATGTTCCTGCCTACTTTTCTGTGGGGCATACCTTCATTTTCATCTCATCCTAACAGAGATACATGGTGTCTTAATGATTTATGTAAGCACTACCATTGGCTTTGTGGCTCCTGTTTCTGTGGGTTCTTCTTGAGTATATATCCTTGAAAGGTCCGTTTTTATAGACATACACTTCAACCTGACAATCTAATAAGCTCTGTAAGGAACAATTGACCAATTCTAAAATGAGCCTCCTTATTCTGACTTACAGATCCATGTCTTAGAATGAAATGCCAGATAGCATCTTCAAGAATATTTCGCAGGACACAGATGTATCCTTGACACAACTTTCCTTTGTTGTTGATTTTCAGTCGCCAAGTCATGTCTGACTCTCTGCCACCCCATGAACTATATAGCCTGCCAGGTCCTTCTGTCCATGGAATTTTGCAGGGAAGAATACTTGAGTGGGTTACCATTTCCTTCTCCAGGGGATCTTCCCAACCCAGAGATCAAACCAGCATCTCTTACATTGGTAGGTAGATTCTTTACCACTGAGCCAAGAGGGAAACCTAACTTTTCTCGTAACACCTTAAATACTTTTAACTCTAAACCTGGTATTGTTTGGTTGTTCTACATTGCCAAGACCCCCTGAGCCTCAGTATTTTTATTTACAAGGTGGCAATACCACTGGCTTCCTTGCTCACCTCCCATGGTTGCAATTGATCAAATCAAGAGATACCTGAGACTGTGCTTTGAAATCCACCAGATACACACACTGAAGGATTATTTAATTAAGTGCCTCAGTAGTAACTAATTTTACATCATCACATTTCTAATACCACATTCATCCTATTACATTTTATTTTTAAAGTTTCCTGGAATGATCACTGGGGTGCATGTGTCTTTTTGAATTATGGTTTTCTCCACATATATGCCTAGTAGTGGTTTGCTAGATCATATGGTAGCTGTATTTTTAGTATTTTGGATAAAGAAGATGTGGCTTGTGTATACAGTGGAATATTACACAGTCATTAGAAGGAACAAAACTGGGTTATTTGTACAGACGTGCATGTACCTAAGCACTGTCATACAGGGTGAAATAAGAGAAAGAGAAAAACAAATATTATATATTAACATATATGTGGAACCTAGAACAATGGTACAGATGACCCTACTGGAGATGTGGATGCAGAGAACAGATGTGTGGATGGGGAGCGGGGAAGGAAGGGGGTTAGATGAATTGGGAGATTGGGATTGCCATATACACACTACATGTGTAAAACAAAGAGCTAGTGGGAACTAGCCGTGTAGCCCGGAGCGCTCAGCTCAGGGCTGTGTGATGACCCAGAGGGGTGGGGTGGGGGATGGTGGGAGGGAGGGCCGAGAGGGAGGGGATATACGTGTATGTATTGCTGACTGGCTTCGCTCTGCAGCAGAAACTAACACAGTACTGTAAAGCAATTATACCCCAATAAAAATAATAAAAAACAAAGTTTCCTGGAATTTAAAATATACCTATATGAAGCGTGCATAACTCTTCTTGGTTTTCGTTTTTCCTTTATGACAATGTTCGACATGTTGGTACTCCCTTCGTATTCCTGGAGTGTCCTCCCAGTGTCCTCTAGGAATGGAAAGTGTTGTTTTTGTGTCGATTTCTGATGTGAGAACGAGCAGAGGGGGTGCTGCACCTTGCCGGTGGTCACAGAAACACGCGAGGCAGAGGTGGTCCTAAGAACTCTTGGTCCCCCTGGATGCTGCAGGCAGTGCTGCCTGTGTTTACTACATCTGCACACATCAGCAACTTGGTCTTGTAACTTCTCCAGCATCACTTGTGATTTCGTCAGGGGCAGGGTGGGGACCTGCCATGAGATCCCTTTCCCAGCAGCTGGGCTGGATCTCTGGGGGCCCTGTTGCCAAGCCTGTCCCTTTCTTGCCTTGTGTTGTGCAATCCCCTCTCCTCCACCCCACACCCAGACACCAGCTGGGCAGAGCCAGGAGTGGGAAGAGGGTGGGGGATACGGAATCCAGGTCAAGAAGGTGTCAAATAACAAAACCAAGTGGCCCAACCACTGTACCCTAGGAAAATAAGATTCTGGATTGCCTTTAACATGACTGAATCGTATACATCATTTTGAAAGAAGCCTTTCTCTGAATGATCTGTTGGACTGATCTTGGTTTGGATGTTACAGCATTTCTCCCCTTATTAATTGCAGGCTGATTTATTTTTAAAAACATGCTTGCCTTAACCAAACAAGGCATTAAGGTATATAGACTCCTGTAAAACTAAGAATAAATGGAGTTTCTTAATAATGATAATGATGATAACTAGTTTTGTGAGGTATTGTATTAATCCAAGCTATTGTGATGAAAGTCTCCAAAAAATTCAGTGCTGCTTTATGGAGTAGCCTTCTAAGAACCATATTGCTACAGTGACAATACCTGTGATTTGTGGTTGAATTATTAGACTGTGGTCAAACTATTAGAACAGACACATGTTCTGTATTACTCAAATATTTGTAACTTGAACCTGAGTTTACAAAGAATTATTTTACCTTTGTAAAAATCATTTTTTCCTCGTTTCTGATAGACTTCAATATTCAGCATGTCCTCGTATCTCTGATTCATTCCAAGTCCTGTATCAAACAAATAATCATTTGAATGTAACTTAACGTTCAAAAATTAAAATGTTCTTTTTGTAACAATTTGTACTTTTCATGATATAAATCTCCAGTTCCAATCAGTCTGTTTTAGAAAGATTTATAATATTGGCTTTTGATAAAGTTAAACCACTTGTATCACTGAGTACTTACATCTGGCCACATGCAGTTTCACTTAAACTATAGGTTTTCCTTGCTGGTCTTAGAATTCTAAAGTATGAATCAGGCTATCCATCAAAATAACAAACAATGGGCAGGAAAATCATCATATGTCTCAGAAATCCACATCAGATAATAATCAAAATCTCTTATAGTGTCAAACAAAACTTGTTTGTCATTTGTTAAACATATGTTTGATTTTCATGGATAGTCTCAACTGCACATTATTCAATTATTTTATTTACTAAGTAGGATTTCATCACTATCATTTTAAAATTTATTGTAAATTAATTTTTGAGTTAAAAAATACCTTGTCAAATAGTGTCCCCACATTCTGATCTAGAAAAGATAATCATATTAAAAACTGGTTTGCAAAGCAAGTCCAACTCCATTTCAATTTCCAAGGTGAAGATCCTTTATACTCCCAGGGATCTTAATGTCCCACCTCATGCATGTAAGAGAGAAAGTCTAAGTTTTCCAAGCTTTTGATGAATTAGTTCAACTTGTAGTTTTCCCAGGAATATTTGAATGGATAGTTGGGGACACTAGGGCTTTTTTGGGACCTACTATTTCCATTGTGAAGAGATAACGCTTTACTTAGTGTAAGACCAGCTTAACAGAGTCCCTAAGTCAGAGTGGCCACACGTCTTCACCTAGGGTCAACATTGGTCTTAGATGTGATGCTTTTCACTGAGCCCAGACACACCCTTAGAATTCTTGCTGGTACAGTTCTCAGGTCAGTACTACTGACTGACTGAGCGTTACGTGAAAGACAAGATTTATTTTCCTCTTCATTGGCCTAAAGGAATTGGCCTAAATTTCTGACATCTGGCCAATAAAAGCTAAGAGAGTACCCAAAGAGAGTTAATAACTTTACTGACTTTCCTTTCAAATGTTGAAAGTAGAGTAATGAAGAAGGGTAGGGTTATATCCTCTGGGCTAGCTTAGGTTCACTGCAGCACCTGGGGTCTATCTTGAAATCAGTATCGATCAAGCAACAAAAGTGATACTAAGTACCCTACATAGGAACAAATTCTGTCCTGAGAGCATCTTCATCAGTCCAATTTGTTCATAAGTCCAACAAAGTTAGCCTAGGTACCTAACTAACACAATCTATATACTTCTAACACAAACTGACACAAGCTATATACTGCTGTTTTTATGCTTGTTTCTGGACATTCTGGGCTTGAAATAAAGATGTACCACTGTACTCTGTACAGTGTGTGTGTGCGTGCATGCTAAGTTGCTTCAGCTGTGTCTGACTCTGTAGGACTCTATGGACTGCAGGCTTCCAGGCTCCTCTGTCCATGGAATCCTCCAGGCAAGAACAGTGGAGTGGGTAGACATTCCCTTCTTCAGAGTATCTTCCCAACCCAGGGATGGAACCCAGGTCTCCTGCATTGCAGGCAGATTCTTTACCCTCTAAGCCACCAGGGAAGCCTCACTCTACACAGTATTGTACACAAAGTACACAAAAGTGCAACCACTTTAGAGGCTGCATGTACGTGACAATATGCCAGACATGTGATCTAACTTCTGTGACTGGACGTGCAGACCCACATTTGAATCTCCGGAAGTTTGCAACTTTAAGGTTTGAATATAGGGAACTTACTGTAAAGTAAAATCTTGAGTATTTAGATATTAAGGTATTACAATCCTTTATTAATTGAAATGTTCCATCCTTTGCTTCAAAAAGAAGTGGGAGAACCATCAGAAAACCAGTTGGTGGAAGGAATTTGGCAACAAAACAGAGGACAATCATAAATAATACTCTGGGTTTACAGTATTTTTCCTCCAAACCTTACCCTTTATAAACAGTCCCCAACTATCTCTAACTCTGGTTTCTCTAAGCTTTCCTCTTCTATATCCCACCCTAGACTGACCTTTCTAAGTATCACTCTAACCCTTCACTTCAGTACTCTGAAACTTACAACCTTATTGTTAATAAAATCCAAACTCTTTAGCCTGAATTTCAAACCATACAACCTAAACATACTTTTCTGTGTTTTTCCTTTAAAAACTATTCCACTATTAGCTCTTTATGCTAATTGTACTATACATTTTCTTCCAGATTTCCTTTTTATTTTTCTACCTAAATGTGTTCACTCACTCCATTCATGCCTGGAAAGCTTTCCTACTTTTTTTTTCAAATGCTATCCATCACTTAAATTCCAAATCCAGACCCACCTTGATCACAAAATCTTCCTAGGACATCACAGGTAACAAAGATTTCTCTCAAAATATTCAATATGCTATTTTTTTTACCCATTCAGTTTTTCATGCCATTTTCCAAGGATGCAGTAAGTTCCACAGTTGCCTCAGGCACTGACTCTACTGTTGTTGTTCAGTCACTAAGTCTTGTCCGACTCTTTGAGACCCCATGGACTGCAGCAAGCCAGGCTCTCCTGTCCTTCACTGTCTCCCTGAGTTTGCTCAAACTCATGTCCATTGATTCAGTGATACCATCTAACCATCTCAGACTCTACTGCCCTCTTCTTTTGTCTTCAGTCTTTCCCAACATCAGGGTCTTTCAGAGAAAGTCAGCTCTTTGCATCAGGTGGCCAAAGTATTGCAACTTCAGCTTCAGCAACAGTCCTTCCAATGAATATTCCGGACTTATTTCCCTTAGGATTGACTGGTTTGATCTCCTTGCAGTCCAAGGGACTCTCAAGAGTCTTCTCCAGCACCACAGTTCAAAAGCATCAGTTCTTTGATGCTCAGCCTTCCTTATGGTCCAACTCTCACATCCATACATGACTACTGGAAAAACCGTGGCTTTGACTATAAGGATCTTTATTGGCAATGTGATGTCTCTGCTTTTTAATGTGATGTCTGAGTTTGTCATAGGTTTCTTTCCAAGAAGCAAGCATCTTTTAATTCATTTAATTTGATTTCACTGATTCTGGGGAGGGGGGTAACAACTGATAAATTATAGACCTAGGCATAAAAATCCAAATCCATCACAACTAGAACCTGTGTCTCAATGAAAACATTTGCACTCTACTTTCTTTCAGAAGTAAGCCTGTAAAATGGAGAAGTACACAGGAATTACAAACTTCTATAAGCTCAATTTACTAAGTAGAACCATAAATAATACATGTGTAGAATGGGGTGTTTAAACTGCTGTAATCATTCCACCTTGAGAGTTTTGTGATGATACAGGACTGTACAAATAAACAGAGTTTGGTCCATCATAACCTTCTATGCCCATGTAATCAGTCATGGCAGATTTCCTTGCAAGAATATCACATAACAAGAATAAGCTGGATACATGACTATCTGTTAGGGATCTTTGGTGATAAGCAACAGGGACTAACTCCATACAACTTTTAAGTGAAAGAAAATATGTTGGAAGAATAGGTAGTGAGCACATACTTGGAGAGAGAATCACAAAAGCAAACTCGGAAAGAAACCAGGGCAACTCTGAGATTCTACCTCTCTCTCTTTCTTTCTTCCCATCCTTCCTCCATTCTTTCTTACTTTCTTTCTTCCTTCTTTCCTTCCATTTCTTCTTTTCTAATTTAATTTTTATTTTATATTGGACTATAATGGATTTACAATATTGTGTTGGTTTCAGGTATACAGCCAAGTGGTTCAGTTAAACATACACATATAACCATTCTTTTTCAGACGCTTTTCCCATTTAAGTTATAATCAACAACTTACTCTACAGCACAGAGAACTCTACTGAATATTCTGAGGTTCTTTCTACATA
This sequence comes from Dama dama, assembly GCF_033118175.1. Classification (NCBI taxonomy): domain Eukaryota; kingdom Metazoa; phylum Chordata; class Mammalia; order Artiodactyla; family Cervidae; genus Dama; species Dama dama. The sequence goes on along the minus strand of NC_083694.1, from coordinate 20,160,391 downwards.
GCAAAAACTCTTGCCGGTCTTCTCTGAGTACCACCATTGGGTTGAGATAGCTCCAATCATTTTATAAATCTAATCCTAGTTTCACTCCGTTGTAAAGCCCCCAAGAGAAAGAGTCCAATCGGTTCACATACTTGGCCCCGAGTACTCTGATTGACAGTCTCACCAAGAATGCACTCAAAGGCAGAGAAATCACTCTCCAAAATGAAGAGTGGATTCTGGGCAGGAAACATTACACTAATAACTGACCATCACAACTTAAAATATTCTAACTGAAGAAGCTGACAAACTACTAGAATTACACTGACAGAAAGAAAGACCCAATAGCACTTTGGGATATTCTTTTTTTTTCTTTTAGTATAATTTTTTTAATCTGCTGAGATAGTAAGTTTTCTTTGGGTGGAGAGAATGCCCTGCTGACCTGTAGAAAGCCTTTTTCCAGCCCTGTTTCTGAGCTCTTGGAAGCCGTTTCTGGTTATCTGTGCTTGCGTGTAACCCAGCTAAACTTCCAGTTGCCTTTTCTTTTTCTGTATCTGGACTTACCACTCCCCTTCCATTAACCTTTTAGTCCATCTGCTTCTTGTGTCTGTCATCAGCTGCAGGAGATGCTGATTATGTTGGGAGCCTCTGGAAAAGGGGATGAGACAGAGAAGCACCAGAAGATAAGGAGACCAACAAGAAAAAGATTAAAAACCTCTCAGCACTAAGTACAGTTAGGGCAGGGTATGCTGCAAACCTTCGCAATTGTTGGCTTTGGACGGGGGAGGATGAATCAGTTGAGATAACTCAGGAATGGGCTTGAACCTTTGCCCGGACCTCAGAATGAACCACTGAAAAAACTTCTGTGTTTTTTCCAAATTAAGACATTGAGAAAAACATTGAAAGTGACTTTCCCTTTCTCTCCCATCTTCAAATCACTAGAGGACAGTTGGGACCACAAGGCAATTTATTAATAATAATGAATTAGATTTTCAGTACAAATTCCCCTCTGGCCATTTTGATGTGTCAGAAATGCTTTACAAATGTTAAGTACTGCAATTAATCTCCCGGAAAAAGGGAGGGAGAAGAGGTTTGCCAGCTGTAGATTTCAGTGATTCCATTTGGTTAAGAGCTTGCTATTATTTTCGGCTTTAGGATGTGTTTCCCCAGAAAGTCACTCAGCCATCAAATATTTATTGAGTGTCTATTGTGTGCCAAGCCCTGGGCTTGGCCCTGGGAACACAGGGTAAGACATATAAACCAAGCCCTGCTCTCCTGGAGTTTCTAGAAAAGTTCAAACACCAGCCTAATGGAACGTGTAAATGTGCCTAGATTCATTTTCTCAAATATCTTGCCACTGAGTATAACACCTAATCTTTTCTCTTCCTTCATACCTGTGGTCCAACAGGCAGGGTGGTGCACTAGAGAGATGATAAAGTCTGAATAATTATTTTTTGCGTTTAACTCGTTTATGACCCAATTCTTTTTTTCCCTCAGTACCAGAAACCATTGTTTTTATTACCATGATCACTATTAGAATTCATGTGAGTTCATGGGGCGACATCTTCAACTTTTCGCTCTCATCTGACTTTACAGTCAGCATACTGAATGTATTCATCTTCACCTGCCTTCACAGAACTCAAGTACTTTTGAAGGACAATGCAAGGAGCTGGAAAATGTTTCAGACCCCAGATGATGACTTTTTGGCAGTCAGAGCTTGTACCTTTCATTTCCTAGTTCAAATGTTGGAGGCGAACAATTATCTGTTGTTCAGATTAAATCCAATGACTCACATTCTTCCAGACTCTATTCAGATACTTTTCGTATCACCACCTATCTCATCTCATTTGAAAGAGGAAATGTCTCTATATAGCGCTACCCAACAGGAGGAAGCTTACATTCCTAGCTTAAGAAGCTATTGTCTGTAGGTCATGAAATCCAGGTGTGGCCCGATTGCATGTTTTGTTCAGGGTTTCAGAAGACTAATGCCAAGGTGTTGGCTAGACCTGAAATCTTATCTGAGGCTTTGTTGGCAGAATTCTGTTCCTTGTGGTGAAAGATTGAGTCTCTTGTCTACCAGAGTCACCTGCTACTTCTTGCCTTGTGATACCCTCCACAACATGGTCGTCTGTTTCTTCAAGGCCAACTGAAGAACATTTGCTATTCCTTCTCCCATCTCTGGCATTTAGATCTTTTATTAAAGAGCTCACCTAATTAGATGAGGCTCATCCAAGAAAATCTCCCCTTCCATTAACTTTTCATTAGCAGTCAGCTGATGAAGGACTTCAGTTATCTCTGTAAGAACCCCTTCATCTCAGCCATATGATCTAATGTAATCACAGGAATAATATTCCATTATCTAAGCAAAGGAATAACATTCCATCAGACACACAGTACTCAAGGGGAGGGGGTTATTTGAGGTGGGATTCTTTGAAACCATTTTGAAATTCTCCTATAGCAAGTAGGTTTTGACAGACAAATAGGGATTTTTTTTCCCCAAGTAGACAATGAGTGAAAATACATTACAGGCTGGGGGACAACAGAGGTAAAGGAAGATTGTGATTCTTTACATTTGTGGCTATAGGGGTTTCCTGTGTTTGATTCACCAGTTCCCAATTCCTCTCTTTTCCTTCTCTACAACTACACCCCTACTTCTTGTCATCACTCCATTCTGTTTCTACTATCCTATTTTTCCTAAACATGGATCTACTCGAGTGACTTTCTGCTTACAACTCTTTAATGATTCCATCTGATCTCCAAATGGAAGTTCAAATTTCCAAGCATGGCATTCAGAATACAGTCCTTTTAACCTTGAATTCAGCTTTATCTCCAGATGGGAAACTTTATGTGTCAATTTGAGTGGTCCATTAGTGTCTAGATATTTGGTCAAACATTATTTTGGATGTTTCCATGAGGAATATTTTGAATGAGATTTATATTTTTTAACCACTTTATTGTGACATGATTGACATATAAAAAGCTGTACGTATTTAATGTATAGAACCTGATGAGTTTGGAGACAGGTATATACATAAAACTATCATCACAATCTATGCCATAACATATCCATAACCTCCAAAAGTGTCCTCCTGTACTCTTTATTAATTTTTGTGTGACAAGAATACTTAATATAGGATTTACCCTTAGCAAAATTTTAACTATATAATGAAGTGGTAACTATAGAAGCTATGCTATACAATAGGTCTCTAGGACTTATTCATCTTGTATACTGAAACTTAATATCCTTTGACTAGTTCTGCTTTCCCCTCTGCCAGTCCCTAATACCCATCATTCTATTTTCTGCCCTTATGTGTTTAAGTACTTTGGAGTCTCCATATAAAATGTATTATGCAGCATTTGTCCTTATGTATTGGGCTTATTTCACTAAGAGTTACATTCAAATTGGTACACATTGAGTACAGTATTAATAGATTGCCCTCCATAATGTGGGTGGGCCACATCTAATCAGTTGAAGACTTACTGGAAAAAGACTAACCTTCCCCAAGCAAAAAGAAACTCAGCCAGCAGACTGCATTCAGACTTCAACTGCAATGTTGGCTCAGCTCTTCCCACAGTCTCCAGATTCATAGCCTTTAGATTTGAGATGCACTGTTGATTCTTCAGATCAATAGACTTTGAACTTGTACTTCAGCATCAGCTTTTCTGCGTGTCTCCAATCGATCCATCCTGTGCATTTTAAACTTGCACTAATTCCTTGAAATAAGTCCCTCCATATTACCTCTTATTTGTTCTGTTTTTCTGGAGAGCCCCACAAATACAATCTTCAATGATCTGACTCCTGAAACATCTTGCTTTCTCTGGCTTCTTTACCTGTGAGTATAATTACTCCTTGATCTGGAAATGCTTTCTATTTCTTCTTTTCCTGTCTTTGTGTAGTTGGTGTTACTTCTCCCTCAAGACTGAGCTCAATGCAATATGAGGAAAATTTCTCTGACTATCACATCCACTTCCCCTGTATAGGGAAATTATTTGTCATACCCAATTGTAGCAATCTATACACTTGCTACAATATCTATTACAGTTATGTTTAAACTATAACTGTAAACTCCTTATGGACAGTTATCAAGCATATTTTTCATATCCCTAAACATATTATTTTTTAATAAATAGTTAATTTTAACAGATGCTTAAAAAGTGGATGAATTGATGGAAGCCATTTTCAAGGAATCTCAATTAATCCAGAAGAACTGAGTGCAACATATGAGGAAGGGTATGTATCACAAATAATTTCGGAAAAGGAGTCAGGTACCAGTTGAGAGGGAAATGTTGCCTTGCTGGAAATTTGGACATGGAACCAGTGCAAAGTTTTGAATGGCAGAAATGTAAATGGTAACATTTGCATTGAGGGAGATTTCTATGAACACAGGGTGGATGATCCATGAGAGGAGAAAGTACATTAAGATAAAAGAAATTATTGTAATAATCCAGAAAAAAATAATGAGGACATGAAATCAAAACAGAAGGGGTGAGAAAGGGTGAGGAAGATTTTATGTCATACCTGGTGATATGGAAAGAGAGAGTGGAAATGAAAAATAGGTTTTAGACTTGAAAACTGGATACTGTGTCACTGAGACCACAGGAGGAAAAGCATATTTGAAAAGAAAGATAGCAAGTTGAGATATATTGTGGTGTCTGAAATAGACATCTAGGTAACAGTTGAATACTGTGGTGATGGTTAGCATCCATTTCCACCCCTTTTTAGTCTTCCTGTACTACAGAAGCTAACAAACTAGAAGTAATATACTGACTTCCACCAAATGAGTTGCAGTGACATAAAATTTGGTGTGCAGAAGTGAGACCAACATCATCTCTTGCTTTTTTGGTTGATTTCTGCTAGCAAGCATGGCCATGGACATGTGAGTTTTTCTGCATCAAGAGTTCTGCTGCCCAGCCCCTAGCTTTATGTCCTTCTTTATGGCTTCTTAGCCATTCATGAAGTGATCAATGGTCAATGTTTCAGTGTCCAGTCACAGGTTCATAGCTATCAAGAACTAGCTACAGCATACATAATACTAACATTGGACATTCTGTGATGCTCAGAAATCTTCAACGTGAATAGTCAGTCTCAATGCTACATGATTATCATTGACCAAATCTATTATTTTTTTCTTTTAGAGAAAGAAGTTAGATTTCTGCCAACATCATTTGTCATCATGTTCATAGGACTTTCTCACATTTAGCAACATATATCAATGTGCTTTCTCTCTGTGCTCAGCGCTGGTTTATTGGGAAGTGCAGGGGAATAAGACAGTTAGGAAAATTAAAGCAAAACTTCAGCAATTTAGAATTTGTGACTGACCTTTCTTCAGTCACTTTAAGGTTTTACAAAATTACCACTGACTTTGTGTAGCTCCTGTTTTCTATCCTACAAGATTCCTGGAGGCAAGGAAATAATAAGGGCCTAGGTAACTTGGAAAGAGCTTGGAAAGAGGAAACAAGGAAGACAGTGAAGTCAGTAAATTACTGACTTCATGAAAGGGTCCTGTCTTAGGAGCAGATGGTAGAATGTGCACCCCTGTCTTCTGATTGTAAGTCCCAAATTTTTTTTTTACATTACTCTTTTTAGAAAAGTATTTTTTCTTAGATAATACAAAAGCAAACTTCTGTCACTCTTCTTTCTGAATTTCTCATCAATGGGGTCAAAGACAAAGATGTTTTACTCTTTGGGGAGTCTTATCCTTGAGCGAGCCAGATTCTGTCCAAAGCACTATCAAGTATGTCAGACCACTTGATGTAGGATTTAGAAAATGGACTTGCCCCTAACTTCACTGAATGTGCTCATGTTAACTCAGTGTTTCTGCTTGTTGACAGCTGAGGTTCCTATTGCCAAGATCTCTGCAAATGGCCTGGATCTTTGGCTCAACGTTTAGTTCAAACCAGAGAACCTCAGGCTGTTTTCAAAGACACATGTGATTGGATAACTTTGAGTGGTACTGGGCAGCAGGGGTTCAGCTTAAGGCTGAGGGGACTGTTCGGCTCACATGATGGATGAGCAAGCGGCTGCCTCTCACTTGTCAATGCTTCCTTCTCTGAGTCATCAGGTGTAAAAACCCGCCTTCTGCCTCCTTGGTTATACACAGAGCTGCTCTGGGAGAAGGGAACCTCTGTATGGAAAGGAAAAGTGATAGGTTACACATAATCCCTCCTGGGAAGGGAAACAGAACTCCAGATGCTGGAGAAGTTCTCTACTTCACAAAATCTCCTGATGCTTTGAATTGGCACTAGATAAATGCAGACTTCTAAATTCAATTTATTTTGTGAGGCTAAGCAAAACCGTGTGGCCTTTCCCTTGTCACAAAGTGAGGAGTAAGTACACTTTCAATAAGAAAATAAATAACCACATGATCAGTCTCCCTTCTTAGGTCCTGTGCGAAAAATCAGACAAGAGATTGCCAATAGAGGTACTATGGGAGAGTCCTATGGGCATCATTGGATCCTGCTATGATTATGAACTCTGGTTTACTCTAAAAAATAGAGTCCTTGTCTGTTCTCCCTGCTCTCTTTCTTCCTGCTGTTTGCTCAGTGGTTGGGAAGGATACCATATATCTACCTTAGGTAAGAATTCCTTAATAAACTGAATAGTAAAAAACTTGGCCATGCTTCCATATACAGCTGCAAAAACAATATTAGCCCTACTGTGGTATAAGTACCCATTTGCTGGATATAAAATAGACACTTCAAAATGATCTAAAATAAACTTACTATCTTCCCTCTGCAAACTTGCACTTCTTCCTTCTTAAAAAAAAATAAAAGAACCCTTGCTGGTCATTTATTCCCACACTTGCCAACTTCCACTTACCATCCTGCCAAATCAAAACACCCTCCTACTCTCCCTAAGCTGGAGACTTCTCTTCACTCACCACCCCCACCATAACTTTAGTTCAGGCATTCATCATTTCTCACTTTAATTTCGCAACCAACTCCTCAGTGGTCTCCTTCTAGCCTTGTCTTCTTCTAATGCATTCTCTTTTTAAAAATTTTTATTGGAGTATAGTTTCTTTATAATGCTGTGTTCGTTTCCAGTATAGAGCAAACTGATTCAGTTATATATATACATATATATATACACACACACACACACATACTATATATATATATATATATATACACACATATTTTTCATATTCTTTCCCATTATGGTTTATCACAGAATGTTAAATATAATTCCCTGTGCCATGTAGTAGGATCTTGTTGTTTATCAATCCTATATACAATCATTTGCATCTGCTAACCCAAAACTCTAATCCTTCCCACCCCCAACCCCTCCCCCTTGGCAAACACAAGTCTGTTCTCTATGTCTGTGGGTCTGTTTCTGTTTCATAGATAAGTTCATTTGTGTCATATTTCAGATTCCATGTATAAGCATAGCACATATTTTTAGAAATGAATTTGACATAGGGGAGATGATGAGAAAATTCTTGTCAACTTAGTGACTATATATATCTTTTATTATAAAATACCAAGTTGTTCTAGACTAGAGGGACAGTATGATGCTGCTGAGCTTTTTATTTTTACTTTTAAATTAATTTTTATTGGAGAATAGTTGCTTTACAATGCTGCTGAGCTAAATGGTGCAATGTACATAATTTTTTAAAAATGTTTTCAAAATCTTGGCACCTTAATCCCATCCCTACAATATTATCTTTTTCAGAGGACAGAATGTGAATCTCTTACTCCTTTTTGGGTAACTGAGGGTCAAAGATAGAGACAGAATTTAAATCAAGATGGCCCCACACCCAATTATATGCCATTGCCTGTGCGCCCTCCTAATACTTCTTCTTTTTGAAACTCTTAAGCCAAAGGGCCTTTCCGTAGAAACTTATTGAAATTCTCTTTGTGGTTAGAGGATCTAGCCATGAAAGCTGTGTTGTCCCGGTTCCCTAAGTCTCTGGGAGAGAAGCTGTTCTGTGGACAAAATGCCTGCAGCTGTCGGAGCAGTATGCTGGGGAAGAGGCCAACAATTTTACAGTTCAGGACCAGATGTGATCGAACGTGTCGACAAAGTGCAGGATCATGGGGTCAACTGCCGATTTTCCAGATCAATTTTGAAACTGTCTCTGCTGATTAGGGCAATGGAAATATCCATACATTTCTCAGGGAAGGGAATGATCAGGGAACAGAAGCTAACATAATTCATCCCAGCTTAGAAAAATTGTCCACGAGGTATTCTGCTTGATTCATCTTTTTTTTTTTTCCTTCTTCTTCTGCATATTTGAAAACATTTTGGAGGGGAAGTATGGGAATCATCTTCCCTGGAACACTGGCAGATCTTTCTTAATTCCATCAATGGAAGCTTGGTGCCACGTCAAGATGCTTCATTAAATATTATCCTAACGGGTGCCTTTATTGCCAGCATTCCATGGGCAGAATTTCGAACCCAATTTTCTGCAAACATGGTTAAAAGAAAGAAGTTATTCTTTATTCTTTCTCCTGACTGTTATCTGGGAAATTCTGAACTCAGAGTAGTTACTAAGTGGGATTGTCCTCCATGAAAGAATATATGGGGGGTGAGTTCCAGCTCTTTTCAGAGACTCATAGCAAAGAGCTGTGGTTCTGGATAATTTCCCATGTTCATTCTTTTAGAAATGAAGAATCCTGAAATTCAGCCTATAGTATAAAATTACTCAAATTCCAGTTTTCTTTCCAGAAAATTGACAGAGAGGATATATTTTGCATTGCTAAATAGGCAAAAGCAGTTGCTTCCTCCAAATCTTGAATACACATTGATGCCTGTGCACCATCCAATAATCTTGTGTGATTTTCATCTCTGCTATGTGCCCCTAGGGAAAATAATACCAAAAAAAAAAAAAAAAACCCAAAACCTAGATTCACTAGTCCCAGAAAGACTGGATGAGACCTGAACTGGCTCTCAAGTGGAAGAATAAAACACATTAAATGTGAATTCTGTCTATTTCCCTTATGAAAGAAAATTTCCAGGGGAAAAAGGAATGTTTTGTAACTAATGGTCATTCTGAAGGTCTTAGATGAATACCAAGGTGCGCTTGCTTAATTATTATTTTTAATCACTGCCAACTTCATTCAGATAAAAGATGCAAAATAACTGTTCATTTTTTAAAAAAATTACACCTCTTCTTTAGCAAGTTTGTATCCAATTAACTGAGACTATTTTGTTATATCTAGTCTTTTATGAGCAAGTAAGAATGTGTCAGGGATGTGAATTGCAGTTCTAATCTTACATTTGAATCCTTGTGTCTGTACTGCTGGAATGAAGGGCCTGAGTTGTTGAATGTGTAAGCTAGAGTGCAAGATGAAGAGGATTCATGAATCACCTGGCATGAAGCCTCTACCCTAACCTGGAAAAAATGCTTCCTACTAAACAACCTGACACACCACCCTTTCAAGTGGTCCAAACAATGTTTAGAAGAGCCAAGACGGAAGTAACCTAATTGTCCATCAATAGGTGAGCAGATAAAGATGTGGTACATATATGCAATGGAATACTACTCAGCCATTAAAAATAATGAAATAATGCCATTTGCAACAACATGGATGAGCCTAGTGATTATCATACTAAGTGTAGTAAGTCAGGCAGAGAAAGACAAATATGATACTGCTTATATGCATAATCTTATACAAAGATACAAATGAACTCACTTTCGGAATAGAAACAGACTCACAGACTTAGGAACAAACACGGTTATCAGGGGGCAAGATAAGGCAGAGGGGTAGATTGCGAGTTTGGGATTTGAAAAAGAATAGACATATGTATGATTGAATCATTTTGCTATACATCTGAAACTAACACAGTATTGTTAATCAACTATACTGCAATATAAAATAAAAATTAGAAAAGTGTTTGATACAGAGAACACACTATTGCACTATTGGAAATGTGGAATTTACAATGTACAGTATGAAGCTGAGAATTCCACAGCATCTCCATTTCTTAATCTTAATCCAAATAGATATGTATACAGCTAGGTATAATATGAGGTGATAAATAAAACAGTACAGGGAGAAATAAGGACCCACAGTGAGTATGGGGCCAGCATATTAGCCTCAGGATATCAGAATTTCTTAACACAGGAGAAACACATTTAAACTAGCTCCTCGATGATAAATAGTTTGCCTGGCAGGAAAACAAAGGACAATGCAGCAGACGTTGAAGATGATCCCCGTAATCTTTGTTTTGTACAATTCCCTCCAATTAAGTATGGGTAGAAATTGCTACTAGAATAAGGCATTACTCTTATGATTGTATTACTGTATATGGCAAAAGGGATTTTGCAGGTGTAGTCAAATTCCCTATCAGTGCATGGTTCAAAAGGAGATTAATCAGGGTGGGTCTGACCTAGTCAGGTAAGTTTTTTTTTAATTAAAGTATAGTTGTTGTATGATATTATGTAAGTTACAGGTATACAATATAGTGATTCACAATTTTGAAAAGTTATACTCCATTTATAGTAATTATAAAACATTGGCTATATTCCCTGTGTTGTACAGTATATGTGACTGTGACTGCATTAGTTGCTCAGTCGTGTCTGACTCTTTGCCACCCCACAGACTATATAGCCTGCCAGGCTTCTCTGTCCATAGAATTCTCCAGGCCAGAATACTGGAGTGAATTGCCATTCCCTTCTCCAGAGGAACTTCCCAACCCAGGGATCAAACCCTGGGCTCCTGCCTCGCAGGCAGATTCTTTACCGTTTGAGCTACAGGGAAGTCTACAATATATATCCTTGTAACTTACTTTGTATTTAATAGCTTGTACCTCTTTCTCCCATACTCCTATGCTGCCCTGCCCTCCTTCCCTCCCCCACCAGTAACCACTAGTTTGTTCTCTGTATCTGTGGATCTGCTTCCCTTTTGGTATATTCAGTAGTTTTTTGTTGTTTTTTTTTTTTTTTTAGATCCCACATATAAGTGATATCATACAGTATTGGTCTTTCTTTGTCTGAGAAGGGACTGGGTTCTTTCTGAAGTCAGAGAGTTTGGAAGAGTGTGAAGGGGACCATCGGGCCAGGACCTGACAGCAGTCTCTGGGATCAACAGGGAGCCCTAGACAAGCCCTAGCAGCAAGGCCAGGGGGACAAGGTCCTTTAGCTACAAGGAAATTAATTCTACCAACAGCCTGAAGAAGCTTGAAAGCAGACATTCCCTGAGTCCAGCCTTCAGTAGAGGGTGCCCTTGACCTCAGCCCTCTGGACACTGAGCAAAGAACCTAACCATGCTGAGCCTGGACTTCTGGCCTTCATGAATTAATATTGGGGGTGTTGCTTTAACCACAAAGACACCAAGTGTTGTTTTAAGCCTCGACAGCAAAAGAAAATGAAAACAGAAGGGAATCCTACAGAGAGGTAATAAATAGCACAGGTGACTTGTAGATGAGAAAGCATGTGGGATATGGTGGGATGGCCAGTGAGACGTCTCATGCTGGGGAATGACAGGAACTGAGATGAGAAAGTCAAATCAGAGCTGCTTTCTGAAGGGCCTACACTCAGGAGTGTGAAGCAGGATGGAGCACAGGTGGCTTGTTAGATTCATGTCTAGAAAAACACACATAGAAGCATGAAATTAATGGAAGGGAGGTGGTCCCCAATGAGACTGATAAGAGAGATATTGTAATCATTTGCAGCCATGAATTTAAAAGACACTTGCTCCTTGGAAGGAAAGCTATGACAAACCTAGACAGCATATTAAAAAGCAGAGACGTCACTTTGCCAACAAAGGTCCATATAGTCAAAGCTATGGCTTTCCCACTAGTCATGTATGGATGTGAGAGTTGGACTGTAAAGAAGGCTGAGCACTGAAGAATTAATGCTTTCTAACTGTGGTGCTGGAAGAGACTCTTGAGAGTCCCTTGGATAGTTGGGAGATCAAACCAGGAAATCAGCCCTGAATATTCATTGAAAGGATTGATGCTAAAGCTGAAACTCCAATATTTGGCCACTTATGCAAAGAACTGGCTCATTGAAAAAGACCCTGATGCTGGGAAAGATTGAGGGCAGGAGGAAAAGGGGGTGACAGAGCATGAGATAATTAAATAGCATTACCAATGGACATGAGTTTAAGCAAACTCTGGGAGATAATGAAGAACAGGGAAGCCTGGCATGCTTCAGTCCATGGGGTTGCAAAGAGTTGGACTCAATTAAGCTACTAAACAACAACAAAATATTCATCAAGGCAAGAAGGGGGTGACCCCCAGAGACATCTTAGTGACCAACCTGACTTTTGGCCTGTTGGACCACAGGCCTAAGAGGCCAATACTTGCAAGGCAAAAAAGGGGGTGACCCCCAGAGACATCTTAGTGACCAACCTGACTTTTGGCCTGTTGGACCACAGGCCTAAGAGGCCAATACTTGCCAAGGTTCAAGAGCCAAGAAAGAGCCAGGAGTCAGAGACAGAGACGTCAACGGTTCATGCAGTGGCCCTCAACATTTTTGGCATTAGAAACTGGTTTCAAGGAAGATAATTTTTCCATGGACCTGGGCAGGGCTGGGGAATGGTTTTGAAATGATTCAAGCACATTATGTTGATTATGCACTTTATTTCTATTATTATTATGTCAGCTCCATCTCAGATCATCAGGGATTAGATCCTAGAGGTTGGGGACCCCTGGTTTAGTGGATGGGGGAGCTTACACATCTGAATCAGGGTCCTGGAGCAACACCCCACCATCCATAGGCAGCAGACAGTGGGCAAGATGTGGGGCAGTCTTAGCCCTTGGGGGCAGAGAGAGGTTACCAGTTACAGGGAGAATTGACTCAGGTTGGCCTATCAGTTACCAAGGAAACCAGCAGAGGGGCAATCCCTTCACTGCCTCTTTGATAAGAACAGTCCCTAGGTGGGGTGGGCACTAGTATATAGGAAGATCTATCATGTGAGTGGGGTGCAGGTGAAGCAGGCACTGGTCCCACAGAGAATGCACAGAGAACAAGAAAACAGCCATTTTGAGTGGCTTAACCACACAAGGCCCATTTGTTTTCACATTTATTATAAATTTCTCTGGGAAAAAAATAACAACAATAGAACTGTGGTCCTTTCAGCTGAATGAAACCTCAAGGAACCATCTGATGATAAAAGAAGCCTCACCATCAACTGAGAAAATATCAAGTTACTCAAGTGAAAATAAGTGGGTGTAAGCAAAATTGCATGAGTTCTAACCTTTGCTTAATTCTTTTGTGTGTGTATGTAACTTCTGTGTTCAGAGCATAGTCATTTGGTTGATCCAAGGCACTATTTTAAGGTAAAATAGACAAAGTATATGCATCAAGTTGAGATACATCATTCATCTTGTCTAATGTCTTGCCTTCAGACAGGCAAAATATTATTATTCCCATGAAGTCACTGAGGTTGAAAGGGCCAACTAACCTGTCACCAGGTAATCAGCAAGGGGGAGAGGGTGACTCAAGTTCCATTCTTCAGACCCCTGTTTTTTCCATTATTCTTTTGACAGCAGGCCAGGGAGATGATGGCTTTGGAGAAGCTGAGAGACACGTTAATCCCAAGAACAGGGTCATGGGAGAAGTTATGTGGGTGGGAATTTCCCAGATGAGTCTGGGAATGGTGTTGACAATAACAAGCGTTTCATTCTGAAATCTTTCTTGTATTGAACTTAGGTGTCTGGAGTCTATTGTCTGATTTTACCAAATAGAAAAACAGCTCACTTATTAATAGGGGATGGTTTACCAGCTTTTAGTTCAATCCCAAAGTGTTATTAATAAAAACTGACTCAGATTCAAGCTTAAAGAATTGTGTTTCATTTTTTCATTAATCTGGATTTGAGATATAACTGTGTCTAAGGCTTTAGGCTTCCCTTGTGGCTCAGATGGTAAAGAGTCTGCCTATAATGCGGGACACCCAAGTTCAATCCCTGGGTGGGGAAGATCCCCTGGAGAAGGGAATGGCTATCCACTCCAGTATTATTCTTGCTTAGAGAAGTCCATGGAAAGGATCCTGCAGGGCTACAGTCCATGGGGTTACAAAGAGTCAGACTTTGTAACTGACTAACACTTTCACTTTCAGGGCCTTAGGAGGACTGGCATGCCTGTTATCATCCTTAGACATCTAGATGTTGCATATTAATATCATGATAACTATTATGGTTATGGCTTCCCCAAGCCTTTTTCTTTCTGGGAGCTAAAAACAGAGAGAAAGAAAACAAAAATGAGCTTCATAAGTTTAGATCCTAACCTAGATGAAAGATTTACTTTCGCACTTAAGTGCCTTCAGAAAGGCTGTGTTTGGAATAGAGTGGGGTAGCCCACCTTCTGTGGCTCCTTACCGGCTGGCCTTAAGATCATAGGAGAACGCAATACAGAGCAGGGACGCTCTCCACGTGGAAGGAAGCGATAAGGATCATCAACAGGCTTAAACTAGAGTGAAAATATGTCCATTTCTGAAAATAATCTGTCTTTGACTTCTGTTTCTACTCAAAGCTTTTGAAGATCCTGGAGCAACAGCTCGGGAGCAGTGCTTCTGTTCCCTGATGAATTGAGCGTTTGTTGCCCTGGAGGACGAATCCGACCCGGGGGCGGCGATAGCAGCTGAATGAATACCAGAAAGGATGAAGGATTGCACCTTGGGCCCCGGCCGCAGTTGGATGTGATTTCAACCAAGTGGGGTGTTAGTTTTCCTTTATGTCGAACTGCCTTTCGAGGGCTGTGTCAGGATGTGACTTAGAGCATGCCTCACCCAGGCCTGCAGTCCATGTTCCTGCCCAGGGTACTGCACTCCGGCCCTCCTCTCTAGTCCTGTGACATTTCCCCCAGGCACTAAGAGGCAGCCCGTGTTACTTGGGGTTTGCCCAGGTGATGCTAAGGAATGTCTCACTGAAACTCTAGAAACCATAGAAAGGCTTCTCTTTGGTGGCTCCTGCTATTCCTGAGGATGACTACAGGATTTATAAAAGGAATCAACATTTTGGACCAGATTCCAACATGAGGCAACCCAGTCAGCTCTAATCCAGCCTAACCCTAACAGAAGGTTACATCATCATTAACTTGGGAATTCGCTGTTTACACGTTTAGGCTTAATCATATCTTAACCCCACTGAACTGGCCACACACAGCAAAAGCTCCCCGTCACTTCTCTGCAAGCGCAATTTGCAGGAAGGGTTCTGCCCCGCGCCGGCTTTGCCTTTGAGCCCACGTGCCTTTACAGCGATTACCACATGTTTCCCCAGGTCCGACCTTAGTGCTGGGGTAGGTTCTGCCAAGATCCCACAGAGCCAGAGTCCCACAGGCTTCGTGCTGACATCCTGTAAAGTCATTCCCCTGGCGTAGCTTCAGAAAGGACCACACCCAGGAAGGAGGCGGCCGGAGTTCTCACTCTTTGCACATTGTTCCTTCCCATCAAAAGAAGAGACAAACAGTAGAAACCCTCAAAGAGAAGGGAAACAACAGCCTGAAGGGGCCATGCTCTGTTTATCCTTTACTGTCTCATGTTGCATCATCCCTTGGAAGTCATTCCCTTCTCACTCACCCCCACCCGCTGCTGTCAGACAGTTTCATGATTTCCTGTGTCATTGAACTTTACTGTCTTGTGCTTGCCTGACTTTCTCCTCCACTGGACTTTAAGCTTCCTGAAGGCAATGATTATACGACTTTATCCATTCAAAAAATATTTATGGGGCTCCTACTCTACATGTAAGATATTTTTTTCAGACACTGGAGTCTCAGGGAGTGAACAGGACAAAGACCCCTGCTCTGGTGAAACTTACTTCTGGTGAGGGAGACAAACTTGTCAACATTTTCCTAGATAGTTTCATGTTCTCAGATTCGAACCCTGTGCTTGTCATATAATCAGCATGTAAAAAATACCTAAATATGTTTTGAATAAGTGAAAGAACCTGTAACTTCATGGTTTATGAAGAGTGAGCTGCCTTTTATTTTTTTATTTTATAATTTTTATTTTTGTACAGATTTTGAAGGTGATATTCCATTTAGTTATTAAGAATATTGGCTATAATTATATCCCTGTAGCATCCTTGTAGCTTATCTTACACCCTATCTATGTATCCATATATGTATGCATGTATCACATCTTCGTTATCCATTCATCTGTGAATGGACACTGAGTCAGTACCTAATGTACCTAGTGAGAAGTACCTAAATGTACTGTTTCCATGTCTTGCCAGTTGTAAGTAATGCAGCTATGAACATGGGGTGCTTGTATCTTTTCAAAATTAGTGGTTTGGATATACCCCCAGAAGTAGAATAACTGGGTTATATGGTAGTTCTGGGCTTCCCAGGTGGTGCTAGAGGTAAAGAACACGCCTGTCAATGCAGGAGACATAAGAGACATGGGTCTTGCCTAGACAGAGGA